>NC_091475.1:85193762-86598762 GCF_036971445.1 Narcine bancroftii
TTCCGGCCCCCCGCCCCTCCGGCCCCCGCCCCTCCGGCCCCGCCCCTACCGGCCCCCCCCCGCCCTCGGCCCCCGCCCCTCCGGCCCCCCCGCCCCCCTCCGGCCCCCGCCCCTCCGGCCCCCGCCCCTTCCGGCCCCCGCCCCTCCGGCCCCCCGCCCCTCCGCCCCCCGCCCCTCCGCCCCCGCCCCCCAAGCCTTCCGTCACGCATGTAGCCATCTTCAGCGCAAACTCCGGGAGATCCAAAATGAGTGGTGGCCTAGCCTCGCCAAACGACCCAGTTCAGCGCGGACATTGGCGACTTCAGGGTTTTTTACGAGCTCTAAAGGCTGTGTATGGCCCCTCACCCCAAGTCCAAAGCCCGCTGCGCAGCTCAGACGGCAAAGTCCTCCTCAGCGACAAGATCTCCATCCTCAACTGAGGTCAATCTCTTTTCAGTGCCAACCGCTCAGTCCAAGATTCCGCCCTGCTCAGCTCCCTCAATAGCCCCTAAGGCTAGAGCTGGATGAGGTCCTCACCCGGGAAGAGACATATAAGGCAATTGAACAACTGAAAAGTTGCAAAGCAGCAGGTATGGATGGAATCCCCCCAGAGGTCTGAAGGCTGGCGGCAAAATTCTGCATGTCAAACTGCATGAGTTTTTCAAGCTTTGATGGGACCAAGGAAAACTGCCTCAGGACCTTCGTGATGCCAGCATCATCACCCTGTACAAAAACAAAGGCGAGAAATCTGACTGCTCAAACTACAGGGGAATCACGCTGCTCTCCATTGCAGGCAAAATCTTCGCTAGGTTTCTCCTAAATAGAATAATACCTAGTGTTGCGAGAATGTTCTCCAGAATCACAGTGCGGCTTTCGCGCAAACAGAGGAACTACTGACATGGTCTTTGCCTCATACAGCTCCAAGAAAAGTGCAGAGAACAAAACAAAGGACTCTACATCACCTTTGTTGACCTCACCAAAGCCTTCGACACCGTGAGCAGGAAAGGGCTTTGGCAAATACTAGAGCGCATCGATGCCCCCAAAATTCCTCAACATGGTTATCCAACTGCATGAAAACCAACAATGGTCGGGTCAGATACAGCAATGAGCTCTCTGAACCCTTCTCCATTAACAATGTGTGAAGCAAGGCTGTGCTCTCGCACCAACCCTCTTTTCAATCTTCTTCAGCATGATGCTGAACCAAGCCATGAAAGACCTCAACAATGAAGACGCTGTTTACATCCAGTACCGCACGGATGGCAGTCTCTTCAATCTGAGGCGCCTGCAAGCTCACTCCAAGACACAAGAGCAACTTGTCCGTGAACTACTCTTTGCAGATGATGCTGCTTTAATTGCCCATTCAGAGCCAGCTCTTCAGCGCTTGACGTCCTGTTTGTGGAAACTGCCAAATGTTTGGCCTGGAAGTCAGCCTGAAGAAACTGAGGTCCTCCATCAGCCAACTCCCCACCATGACTACCAGCCCCCCCACATCTCCCATCGGGCACACAAAACTCAAAACGGTCAACCAGTTTACCTATCTCGCTGCACCATTTCATCAGATGCAAGGATCGACAATGAGATAGATAACAGACTCGCCAAGGCAAATAGCGCCTTTGAAGACTACACAAATGAGTCTGGAAAACAACCAACTGAAAAACCTCACAAAGATAAGCGTATACAGAGCCGTTGTCATACCCACGCTCCTGTTTGGCTCCGAATCATGGGTCCTCTACCGGCATCACCTACGGCTCCTAGAACGCTTCACCAGCGTTGTCTCGCTCCATTCTCAACATTCATTGGAGCGACTTCATCCTTAACATTGAAGTACTCGAGATGGTAGAGGCCGACAGCATCGAATCCACGCTGCTGAAGATCCAACTGCGCTGGGTAGGTCACGTCTCCAGAATGGAGGACCATCGCCTTCCCAAGATCGTGTTATATGGCGAGCTCTCCACTGGCCACCGTGACAGAGGTGCACCAAAGAAGAGGTACAAGGACTGCCTAAAGAAATCTCTTGGTGCCTGCCACATTGATCACCGCCAGTGGGCTGATATCGCCTCAAACCGTGCATCTTGGCACCTCACAGTTCGGTGGGCAGCAACCTCCTTTGAAGAAGACCGCAGAGCCCCCCTCACTGACAAAAGACAAAGGAGGAAAAACCCAACACCCAACTCCAACCAACCAATTTTCCCCTGCAACTGCTGCAACCGTGTCTGCCTGTCCCGCATCGGACTTGTCAGCCACAAATGAGCCTGCAGCTGACGTGGACATTTACCCCCTCCATAAATCTTCGTCCGCGAAGCCAAGCCAAAGAAGAATTGTTCCTTATGTGAAAACTGGTTCTTGGAACACTTGGTGCGCATGGAACTTTGTTATCACTTTGAACAAGAGGGTTACTGTAATTAATTATAATACTAATACCAATTGATGATATTCATTCAAAAATTTTGTTGTTAACGTGAAATAAGCAACAAATAAAGTCTGGTTTTGGAGAAGGTATAGTGAAATCTTCATATTAAAATGCTTCTGTAGATCATCCAGTTCATTTAAAATTAACAAAACGATAGAATATTTTAAGTCAGTAATGGAAAATATATTGCGATATTTCACTTGTATGCTAAAAATAATAGAAATGAAATCTATCATTCCTATTAACATACATGTTAATGTTCAACTATCTAGAATAGGTATTTGAATATTGAATGCTCTGAGGTTTGTTTATTCTCACATGTGCCAAATTGCAGTAAAAATCTTAGCTTATATGCTTCCCAAGCCTAACTTAATAGTTTGATACATTTAAGATTTTATGGTACAGGTATTATGGGAATCAAGGGGAAAAGTTTAATATGGGAAAATAGGATTGAACTAAAAGATATGATCTTATTGAACAGTTGAATGGCCCGCTCTCTTTGTTTCTTGTGTCTCCTATCGATTGGTTTATGATTCTGCAAGGTTCAATAATTAACAATTTTTTTCTCCACCATGTCTTGCTTTTAGGTGATGAATATATCAAGAGTTTGGCTGGAAATCCTGAACTAATTGATAGGCTAGCTTGTATTTCTGATACTACTGTAAGTACTTTGCAAATGATTTGCATTATAAAGTAACTTAAAGAGATTTTAATGTTTTATATTGGCCCTTGCAATCTTATTTTGTGACTAAGGAAGATGGGAATGATTATATTAATATTAAAAGCAATATAAATAACTGTTTGTTTTGTAAATCATTATTGTTTTCACTGAATCTTCAACAAAACTTGAGGCTTAGTCATGCATGTTAGGCCAGAAGATAACTTTTTATTAATACAGTGTTGATGCTTTGGTCCAACAAATCCATGTCTAATCCAATTTGCCCACATGAGGCTCATAGTCCTCTACTCCTTCTCGATCCATTCCTGTCCAAATCCCTGTTAATTGTTGTAATTGGAAGGGTCATCTGGTGCTCCCATTGTGGTCTCCTCTACATTGGTGAGACTGGACGCAGTCTGGGAGATTGCTGCAATTCCCTGCCCCATTCCCATGGCGACATCTCTGACCATGGTCTCACACACTGCCACTTCAGTGTCTTGCCGAAGGAACTTGCCCCATCAGGGTTTTCCAAATGATAACGTCTTCTATAGGTCACCACAGAGTTCCTTTTTGTTTCCCTTCTTTCAGATGAAACACTCTAGCCAGCCATTTCCTCTTGTATGGACCACATGGGTTGTTTTCAACAGGCTGACTTCAGAACTCACAATCAGTCTTCAAAATAGGGTTTTAAACAAGCTGCCAGATTGCCATGCTGCAAAAAACTAGTTTTCTCTCTCTCTTTCTCCCCTTGGAAAACCACATGACCTTCTTAGAACAGCAAACTGCAACCAGACAGATTGCAGCAATCTTCTGAGTCTGTTCATCTGTTGCTTTCAAAACAATAATCCATTCCTCCACAGCAGTCTCTATAGACCTTCTCAAAGTTTTTGCAAAGGCACTTGGAGCCTGGACTTCTGGCTTGAGCAGAGCTCTGGCATTTTAAATGAGATCTGATTTGTGAGGGAGGTGTTTGTGTTTGATTGTGACCTACACTACTCCCACAATCTATCTCCTTCAAAAACATATCTATATGCAATATAAAATATGATATAATCCATCACAGTGTCATCAGGACTCAGGGGATGTGTCAGAAAGGTTTGGTAAGTTTATTATTGTAGCTTTTCATTGATTTGTTTTTATTTCTTAGCACAGAACAAAAGAATGTGAGTTCAAGTTTGATCAACCATGATGGAAAATGAATGAAAATGTTTTTGAATATGAAATTGCTTGGATAATATAAGGGACTCAAAATGATTTTCTGATTTGTAGATAACCAAAATTTTGCTTCATTTTAGAAAGACATAGAGAGCAGTAAGCTGATTTTTGCAGAACATTTGCCTCTATCCAAAATTCAGCAAGGTTTGAAGTCTAATTCTTACCTCCAAGGAACCTTTCGAGCCAGCAGAGACAACTATCTGGAAGCTATAGTCTGGGTCCATGGTGAAGAAGGAAAAAGCAAACAGGTGAATCTATTTCTTTCATTGTACACAACAGACAATGCAGAATAAATGTTTGAGGTCTATTTGGAGACCAAACTGAGAGGTCTGAAAATGAGCTCGAAACAACGTGGCAAAAGATAATGGCAGAGGCAAGTAGCCGGGGTACTTGTGACTGTGAAAGCAAGTCTGGTCATTTGCATTCATTCATCTAATTGTGAAGTTTTTTGAGGGAAATAGATTGGAAATTTTCTTGGATGGACCATTTGTTTTAAACTTGGATCTCTTTAAATCTGGTTGATGAAAATATGTTGCCTTTGACTGCAAGGATTCAATATCAATGGTTTTGACTGTTAGTCCACTTATAAATTATAAACCCCACAGTGTAAATTATCTTTCCTGGCTTTTGCAATACTGATGAAATTCAGATTATAAGAGTAAAGATGTTGCACGAAGGCCAATTGCTTCATATGAGGTAATCTCAGAAACCAATTCCTTTAGACACTGTAGGAATTACGTACTGATTTTTGCCATGGCTTCTTGGTTGAAGATTCCAGCGAGGACTGGTCAATCATTTTAACGAAGTAGATTATAACTCCGATTATCCAAAATCAAATTCTTTGAAATCCTAATATCAGATAAATAAGGATTTTTGAAACAATCAAAAATCTTGATTTTTCCGAATTTTGTTTCTGCACCATACTCATTTCGACAGAGCAACCGAGGGTTTTGTGATGGCAAAGGGATCTGCAAATAGCATTGTGATTATGAGTAGAATTTCAAGAGTTTGTTGATTTATCTTACCGTATTTTGTTCAGTTTGTTTTTTTTTGGTGTGAATTAAACATTATTTTGTGCTTTAAAAGCCTTTCCTTGATGTTTGCTGTTTATACACTGTTACAAGTGATTTGCTGTTGCTACTGGGCTGTTTTTAAAAAAAAAAATGACCAGTTATCCAAAAAAAAACATGTATCTGACATGGGTGCCGTCCCAACCATTTCGAATAATCAAAATTATACTATAATTGTAGAAAATCAAGATAGCTTTTTTTGTCTACTGGCTAGTATATTGCATATTATATCTCAGGAGCATTTCTGCTTTTACCAAATTATAATGGTTTGTGCTCATTTTATTTATTTGATTTTAAAATGTTAGATCTCTCGTGTACAGGAAGACTATTTCCTTAGGTCGCAAATACTGATATGGTGTGTCACAAACCTTTTTGGCTGTTGCATTTTTGTTCAGGTTTTATGTCACTTTGCATCAGTTCATTCTTGGCATTGGGAAGATAAAATGTATTATCATAAAATTAAGTACAGGTACACAATCCTTTATTCGGAACCCTTGGGGGATAGTGTGTTCTGAATTTCAGATTTTTCCGGATTTCGAAAAGCCCATCCGAATTGTGCTGCAGTATCCACCCCCACCCCCTTCCAGTCAACCGGCCCACCTCCCCCAACCACAGTCGCTGGTCCCCTGGCCACCCGGCAGTCTCCCCCTTCCCCCAACCACTGTTCCCACGCCGGACGTTGGACCTTTCTGGACGTTGGACCTTTCTGGACGTTGGACCTTTCTGGACGTTGGACCTTTCTGGACGTTGGACCTTTCTGGACGTTGGACCTTTCTGGACGTTGGACCTTTCTGGACGTTGGACCTTTCTGGACGTTGGACCTTTCTGGACGTTGGACCTTTCTGGACGTTGGACCTTTCTGGACGTTGGACCTTTCTGGACGTTGGACCTTTCTGGACGTTGGACCTTTCTGGACGTTGGACCTTTCTGGACGTTGGACCTTTCTGGACGTTGGACCTTTCTGGACGTTGGACCTTTCTGGACGTTGGACCTTTCTGGACGTTGGACCTTTCTGGACGTTGGACCTTTCTGGACGTTGGACCTTTCTGGACGTTGGACCTTTCTGGACGTTGGACCTTTCTGGACGTTGGACCTTTCTGGACGTTGGACCTTTCTGGACGTTGGACCTTTCTGGACGTTGGACCTTTCTGGACGTTGGACCTTTCTGGACGTTGGACCTTTCTGGACGTTGGACCTTTCTGGACGTTGGACCTTTCTGGACGTTGGACCTTTCTGGATTTTAGATATCTGGATAAAGGATCGTGTACCTGTATATGTTTTTTAGACTCCTAAGAATTTTTGAAACTGTTAATCATCCTTGTATTTTACCAAATAATTTTGATTTCTGGTCACAATGTATATGGGCATGCCAAAATATCCTGACCTGGTTGTTATAGACAACCCTTTCCTTATTCTAATATATCCTAATTTCAAAGTATCATCTTGCAAAAGTATGAGCTACGATATTCTGAATTTCAATCTCTTTAATCCAATAAATCTAACTCTGTGGCTGTTAATTATGTAGTTTTATTTTGTTGATAAAATGGATAATCTTTTTGCATAGCTTCAAATTAAGACTTTCATAACAATGAATAACAAACTATTTACTGTATGATGGAGATGTAAAACATGTATAAAGAAGCTGAAACTTTAAAGAGATGCATAACGATATTTATATAGAAAAATTCAAATAAAATTTCTTGGGCTCACACTTCCTTCACATGTTGTCGAATTATGAGCAAGTTGTTAGTGTGGGCAGATATTATGTCATATTACATCATAGTAACACAACAAACAATAGTCCCTTAAAGAGACAGGCACAAAATTAACTAGGAGTTTAAAAAAAAAGGTTTTAACATTTACATTACCAAGTTCACTGGCATTTTAGGGCTTTTTGTTCCATTTCCACTTGTTCATCTAATGGAATTTGCGAACCACCTAACGTCCAGCATTATAGTGCTGAAGTAGATCAACTAATTGGTTATTATGTTGTCTTATGATAGTCTCCTTTATTCCATATATAACCATATAACAATTACAGAACAGAAACAAGCCAACTTGGCCCTTCTCATCCATGCCAAATAATTGCTCCCAACCCCACTGGCCTACACTCAATCCATAACTCTCTATTCCTTTCCAGTCCATATACATATCCAATTTCTCTTTGAATGCTAATATCAAGCCTGCCTCTACCACATCTTATGGAAGCTCATTCCACACAACCACCACTGTCTGAGTAAAGAAGTCTCTCCTCATGTTTCCTCTAAAGTTTTGCCCCCTAACTCAACTTACATCCTCTTGTTTGTATCTCCTCTTCTTAAAAGAAAAAGCCTCACTATGTCCACTCTATACCCCTAGTAATTTTAAATACCTAAATCAACTTCTTTAACCTTTCCCTATAACTCCGACCCTGTAACCCCGGCAACATTCTAGTAAATTTTCTCTGCACTCTCTTCAAATTGTTGATATCTTTCCTATACTCTGTTCAAAATGCGCACCATACTCCAAATATGGCCTCATCAATGACTTGTCGAATTTTAACGTAACATCCCAACTCCTATATTTAATGGTTTGACGTGCCATGAGCTTTCTTCACCACCCAAACCATATGTGATTTTACCTTCAAAGAACTATGTCCCATTATCCATGCTTTATGCTCACATTTGACAGTAGATGAAGATCTTCAGTCTTCACATCAAGGAGTTGAGGGGAAAAGTCACAAAAATAGTGAACAGCTGAAAAGGAAACAAATACAAGTAATTGAGAAGCAAATGTGAAAAAGGAGAGGTTGATTGAAAATAGTAAAGGTAACTGTGAATAAGAACACCCAAGTTCATTTCTACTGTGGCAGCAATATAGAAAACACACATTGTTGAAGTGGGAAAGATTGGAGGCATGGATATTGATTGGAGATAATTGCTCAAAAGCTGGTACCTTTGCATTTGAGAAGGGAAATGGACAGCAGACATTGGACATCTCCAGTCCAATTGATGAGTCCTTGCAATAGATTGGGGTTTTTTTTTCCTCCATATTTTCTATCAAGTTCTAATCAGAAGCCAGGGTGTAAATCAAGTCTTGAGCTTTAGTGTTGTCATTTCTAAAGAGCTGGCATGAATTTAGAGCTTTTAACTTTTTAGCCAAGCTCTAATTGGGGCTCCGGCTGACTGATTGTATGATACAGCTAGTTCTTTCAGAAATTAAATAGATTACCATTTGGCAGCAAAATTGTACATTTTTAAGAATGCTTAATGCAATAGTGAAAAATGGAAGTTTGGGCATCAAATGACCTGTTTAGATTTAATTATTTTGAGGAATGTCAGCATTGTTGACAAGGCCAGCTTTTAATGATCAGGACTAATTTGGGAGGAGAAAATAAATTCTGACGGAATAAAGGACAAATATATTAACTGATTTTGTTACAAGCCCAAAGGACCCCAAAACCCAGCAGCAAGTTATTTTTAATGAACTTTAAAGATGAAAGCAGAATCAAACTTTAACTTATCTCTATACTTAACTAACTCAAATTAACCCCCTTCTACTTCTAAGCGCACGTGTATGGAATGTGTGTGTAAATTTAAGAAAAGTTCTTTGATTCACAGTTCAATCTCAATTCTCATTTTTCCAAGTTCTTTAGATGCAGGCAATTCTCCAAGAGAAACCTCAGACAGATAGCACTGCCACCCACTGCTCTGGAGCTTTCGTTTTAACAAGCTTCCTGGCTTGCACTGTTCAATTGCTTTCAGTGTCTCACGCACACTAGCTGAGAGAGCTTGTTGAACTCTCTCTCTCTCTCTCTCTCTCTCTTTCTCGCGCCCTCTCTCGCTCGCTCACTTTCTCTCTCTTACCCTCTCTCTCCAACTGCCAGAAAGGCCATGTGGCTCTCTCACTTGCAAAAACCCCCACCACCTTCAGCAAATAACAGGAGTTCCCATCTGTTGTCTTAGATAAACAAAACAAAGGAGTGACCTTTCAGTGAGCTTTAGCACCTACTTGTGAAATGTGCATAACATTCTCCATAGATCCTGCAATTTCCTGAATAGTAATTCTTCAGTCTTTTAAAATGTGTGTGTATGTATGTAACCTACTGTAATCTTACCAAATTCCTTCCAATATTTATCCATTACAATTTAAAATAAAGGTACCCACTTGAGAGAAGTTGAAAATCTCCTGTTACAAAGGCAGTGTATGTACTTTGCTAAGAGTAGGCAAAGTAATTCATTACAGTTCCTCATGGGCTCGAATTATAAAATGTTACCGAATCTCAAAGACTTTTTTCTAGTTCAGCAAATAATGTGATCACATGATAAGCAGTTTCTTTCAGCTGTCTTACTTTAATTGAATATCAGCAATGCAATTAAATACATGTATAATGCATTGTTGCAACATTAATTGGATACTTGTAAATGAATTGGAAAAATATAATGAAGACAAATTAATATTAGATTGAATTTGTGTTATTACAGATCCTTATTCAAGGGCTGAAGAATCTTAATCGTGCTATTCATGAAGACATAGTTGCTGTTGAATTGCTTCCCAAAGAGATGTGGATTGCACCATCAGCAGTCATCCTTCAAGATGAAGGACAAGTTGAAGATGGAGAGGAGGAACGAGAACATCTTGTACGGTCTAATGCTGTGACAATTTACTGTATTGCTTCCAGTTAGATAGAAAGAATACATCACAATAATAAGAATTTATTTTGCAAAATTTTCCTGCATCTGGAAGTTGAACAATGATAAATTTCATATAAACTTAATTATTTGCCTTGATAACCATCAGATGTTTGATTTTGAGGCAATGTTTGGTGGTTATGATGAGAGTTGAAATTAAGAGACCGTGCACTTTAAGATATCAAAAGACTGATTTTTTTTAAGAGGATGGAAGCACGTATAATGATGCCATAGATTTTACAATCACTATTGATTTTTCTCACCAAATTAGGTGAGCATTCTTAGGAAATTCTCATCCAGCTATTTGATCCACACCAAAGAAGCCAATTGTGAGAAAGGTGTCACATGGGATGTATAGAACCAAGTAGATGGACGTAAACATTTGCCTTAGTAGATTGCCCAAGTATACAATGTTTCTGACTCTGAGTTTGAAAAGATTAAAAGACACTTAAAAATTAAACCTTTTATTAAATTTGTAAAGGCAATAAAACAGAAACTGAAATAGATTATCAATTAAGAACACACAATTAAAATATTTAACCAAATTCAATTAATTCAGGGTAGGTGGAAGGGTGGCTGTTGCTATTAACTACAAAATATTTGCCTTTTGATTGTGCAACTAAAATGCTTCTAATCAGCATATTGCAATAAAACATTTCGTAAGGTGTGCTGTTACATAATTTTGTGTTTTGATGAATTACCCATATTTTAGAAATTGTATGCTTTTCAATATTTGCATCAAAGACTTTATGTACCTATAAAACATTTTCGCATGAATGCAAGTTGGAGAATTTGATTCGCTGTTATCAAATTGTTTTGAAACTTATAAAAATTGAAAATTTACCATTTTAAACAAGTTTTATTTTTTCTTTAAGATGAAGAATTTTACAAGTAAGAATGCTTCAAAGCCGACAGGTAAAGTGGTTGGGATAATTAAAAGAAACTGGAGACCGTTCTGTGGCATGATTTCAAAGTCAGAAATTAAAGAGGTGAGTCAATAGCTGATAATTAACATTATAAAGTATAAATAATAATTAAAAATATGCATGCCTACTACTTGTATTTTTGTCTGTATTTCAAGTCAACAAGACATTTGTTCACACCGGCAGACCGCAGGATACCTAGGATTCGAATCGAAACACGACAGTCTGCTGCACTTGAGAAGCAGAGAATAATTGTTGTAATTGATGGTTGGCCAAGAAATTCTCGTTATCCCAATGTAAGTCTCTTGTTTAAACCTTCTTGTTTCATTTACCTAAGGAAAGATTACATACAGTAGGCAAAATAAAATTTTAAGGATCAAACTTGAGTTATGTATACAGGTACATGATCCTTTATCCAGACGTCTAAAATCCAGAAAGTTCCAAAATCTGGTAAATGCGGACCGGCGGTTGGGGGAGGTGGTCGAGGGAAACTGCCAGGCGGCCGAGGGACCGGCGGTCGGGGGAGGTGGCCGGGCGACTGGAAGGGGGTGAGGGTGGATACGGCAGCACAATTCGGGTGGGCTTTCCAAAATCCGGAAAAATCCAAAATTCGGAACACACTGTCCCCCAAGGGTTTCAGATAAAGGATCGTGTACCTGTACCATCCTTATTGTTTAGAGAATGATCATGGCTGTGTGTGTCCATAATTTAATTAAACATGGCTTTTAATATTTTATTCCAAGTTCACAATGGCTTTTATTAGACAGCCAATAGCTATTTGGAGTATGAAACAAAACATTGAAATTCTTGATAATTTAATTAAGGATAAACTGCAATCGTATAATTGATCCCATAGTGCAATTGTTCTGTCTTATGACACATCAAAACAATTGACCTCAGTTTTTCATATTGGATTCCATCTGCCATGTATTCACTTCATTTGTTTATATCCCCATAGTCTCTCTGCATCTTCCTCACCAGTAGCATTGCCACCTAGCTTTGTATCCTGAGCAAACTTTGAAATATGATATTTGATTCCTCTCAAACAAATCATTGGTATAGATTCTGAACAGCTCTGACCTCGCTCACCCACCCCCCCCCCCCTCCCAAACCTTTTGACTCCACTTCTGGGTCTCATTTTGATTGTACTTTTTCTTTACAATGCTGCCAGAATTTTATGTCTTTCCTGTTCTGTCCATTTCCTAACTCCATTTTCCTTCCAATCTGAAACGGATTCCATTATTCCTTAACTGTTTTCTGTTCATTGTCCAATCCTTAGAATATGCCAACATATCACCACTTCCCCTGCCCTAACCCCCTCCGCGCACCCCCCCCCCCCCACCCCCCAATACTGTAGGCTCTAATTTTGCTTTGAATTACAGTCTCTGGTATCTTATCAAAGTTCAAATACACCGTAACAGCCAGTGAGACATGATAAATTTTATAAGTTGCAAGCTCAAGAAGTTCCAACAGATTTGTCAAAAGCAATTTTCTTTTTCAGAAATCCATGTGGACTCTTCTTTATCCTTCTCATCTTTATCCATGTGTTGTTACCACTCCATAATAAGTTCCAGTATTTGTTCTAATGTTAGGCTAACGGGTCTACAGTTCTTAGAACATTATAGCACACTACAGCCCCTTCAAACCACAATGTTGTGGTGACCTATGGAAACACAACAATCGAATTTTCCCCTATTTCATGTATATAACCCTCTATTTTTCTTACAATCATGTGCCTACCTGGGTCTTTTGAATGTCCCTTTTGAATGAGCCTCCACACCACCTCTGACAATCCATTCTAGACACCCGCCATTCTCTGAGTAAAAAAACTTACCTCTGATATCACCCCTAAATTTTCCTCAACTTGCTTTCTTGCTCCTTACATAAATAGTGAAGTTACATTCTACTGCTTTCCAGTCAATGAGAACTGTTCTAAAATCTGTGATATTTCAGAATTAAATTTAAGAATGTTCAAGTTGAAACATATAGGTTACTATATTCCAGTTTTAGTGCCTATAGTATGAGTTGTATTCCTCCTTTTGAATCAAATTAATAAATAGCCGTCAATAGGACGCTGGTAGATGACAGAAATTCCCCAGTAGCAGTTTAAAATTTTATATATGATTTAATTACTAATCATGTAGTTTGTAGATAGTTTACAATCATTACGAACACTGACCTTCCATCCATGAAAACATTTATGCGAGGAACTGCCTGCAAAAAAAAGCAGCCTATCATCATAAAGAACACTCCTCACCATGGTTACAACCTCTTCTCACTGCTACCTTTAAGCAGGAAGTACAGAAGCCTGAGGTCTAGCACCTTTTGGCTTTTATCCAACAGCAATCAGGTTCTTGAGCCACCCTGAGCTACCCTAACCTGGTCCAGGATCTTTGAAAGATCTGGTTCATCTACAGATATGCACCGCTAATGTCCACAATACGTTCTGGGCAATTGGGTGTTATAAAATGTGAACATTGTGCCAACACTATATTACTGTATATACTTAGCAAAGCTACATAGGATACTGAACTTGTGCAAATTAAACTGATTACTTTTTAAACTTTTATGTAAATACTTTCTTAACCTATATCATGCACAATTTAACAAAGAGGGTCAGGATCATCCACATCACTGTTCTCTCATAGTGTTCCACTGGAACACTGAGTTTCAGGTGGACTTACCGCCATTAATGAACTGTCACTCTAATGTCTGAAGGACATGGCTGAGGCTCTACTTGGGGAGATGTCGGCTTCTTCAGGAATATGAATATGTTTGTTTTGTTTGCTTTTTCTTTTCATAAATTTCGTTATATGCAGAAAACACTGCATGAGTATTCATCTCTATCAGTGAGAAGCATTCAGTTTTTGGGTCCATCTCTTCAGCACTCTTCAACAAGCTATTATGGTCTGCAAAGAATTTGGCTCACCTCTTAACAATGAACCTCTTCTGCACCTGTTCTGCTCCTTCTACAGTTTCCTTTTCCCTTGCCTTATCTTAAGTGTATTCGCTCTTGCTCTAACTCCAGCAACTCTTCCTTTGTTAGTTCCTCAGGAAGCACCTCTAGGAATTTTCAATGACCTCATCATCTATGTCAAGGTTCAGGTTGTCGTTTACCATGTCAATACAGTTCTATTAATTTTTGCAATCTTAACATCTTTTTGAAATCCCTTAAAGTCGTGCACATACCACTTCACTTTTTTTTTTCCATATGCCAATCATGCACTCTTGGGTCACATCATCCCAGGCCCAAGCAAGGTTCCTTATGCAGTGGAAAATGTACTCCTTCCAGAACTGCATCAGTGTCTTGCCAGTATCATTAGTTGCACCAACAGCCTGAGTAAAGGTCCTCCTCAGGTAGTAGGCCCTGAATACTGCACCATGGGCTTGATTAAAGAGGTGGTGTTTGGTGGGAGGAACACCACTTTGATGTTGAAGTAGAGGTCACCAATGAAAGGTGGATGTCCTGGAGCATTGTCTACATTTAGCAAAATCTTGAAAGGTATGTCTTCTTCCAAGCAGAACTTCTCCATTTCATTGGGATGGCCATTGAAGAAGGGCAACCTGAAACAGCGTTTGTGTCATCCAGGACTTTATTGCTCCTGTCATAAGCCAGTAAGGTGTGTTTGTTAATGTTCTTGAAAGCCCTGGGGTTTTCACGATGCCAAATAGGAAATGGCTTTACTTGTAGCCAGCAACATTGCCTCCTCACAACACTGTCACTCTGTCTTTAAAAGCCTTAAAGCCTGGCATTGACTTGACCTCCTTGTGGATTAAGGCTCTTTCAGGCAAGGAGTTTTCCTCCATATTCAAAATTTTCTGGGACAAATATCCTCCCTCTACACTTAGATTATCTAAGGTTTCAACAAATTCTTCTACCTTCACATCAGACTCACCACTCACTTTCACATTATTCAGCAAAAAACATTGTTTGAAGTGCCTGAACCACCCAGAGCTAGTGCTAAACTCAATATCGTAGTCTGGTCTTACTTTTTCTTTATGCATCTGGAACAAGCTCTTTTGCCTTAGCAGTAGTTGTCAGCATTGTCAGAGAGACTCACTTTTGTGTTTGGTTCTCAAAAAAATTAGCAATTTCTCCACATCTGATACGTCCCTCTCGCATTTTCACTGAAAGCCTTTCAGTGGAGCCGATCCTTTAAAAGCTTGGAGAATTTTTTTCTTTGCCTTTGAGGATCAACGTGACTGTCAATTGCGACATGCCTAAATCGCGAGCAATAGCATTCACTATTTTTCCACCTTTGTGTTGTTTAATAAAAACCTTCTGTTTCACTTCCAAAGCGATACTTCTCCTTTGCCTCTTGAGTCTTGCTGTTGCTATCACTAGCAGTGGTTTTGCTGCATTTGGGAGCCATGATAAATAGAAAGTACAGTACCTTCATACATAAGCTATTGTATACAAAAGACATGAGATACATGTATTGCGTGCAGGAAGTTGTTGGGTTCTGTGACAGAATATGTTGTGTTTTATATATTGGGTATGATTTTGGGAGATAAAGCTTGGCAGGTTTTTTTTAGTAAAGGTCACATTTAAATTATTGGAGCTCTGCTCAAGCTTGACAGGCTGGCTCCAAAGGCCTTTGCAAAAGCTTTGGGGAGTGCCCAAGGGAATTCACTAACGGATTGTTGTTTTGAAAGCAACAGATGACAGAACTCCAGAGCTGCAGCTTGCTGTTCTAAGTGGGTCATGCAGTTTTTGCAAGCAGAAAGAGAGAGGGGGGGAAAAAAAGAGGCTGTTTCTCAGAGAGAGAGAGAAAGAAAATTCAGTTCTGCGATTTTACAGTTCAGCAGCTGCTGGGACTGAACCAGGGCAAGTTGGCAAGGTTGTGGGAAACCCCATTTTGCAGAAGGGTTGTGAATTCTTAGTTCAGCCTGGTCAAACCCCTTGTGGTCTACACAAGAGATGACTGGCTGCTTAATGTTTCACTTGAAATAAGGGAAAAAAAAGGAACTCTGTGGTGACCTGAAATAAAGAGGTTATCATCTGGAAGACCCTGATGGGACAAGTTTCTTTAGCAAGACACTGATGTGGTGGATTAAAGGGATCAGTTTGTGTCCAGGAACAACAAATCTCTCTCTGAAAACTGACAAGAACCTTCCTGAGTGATAACTATTTACCTTTCAAGCACCAAAGCCTGGTGAACTTCATAAATGTTAAATTCTGTGCACAGATTAAGAATTGCCTGCACCAGTGAACTTGAAGGAATGACAAGTGAGATTGGACTATAAATTAAATAACTTTTCTAAAATTACATACGCATTACACATATGTGCACTTAGAATTAGAAGAGGGTTAAGTTATGTTAATAGTAATAAGTTAGAGTTTGATCCTGTTTTCATGTTAAAAGATCATTAAAAACAACTTTTGTTTAAGTAACCCTTGGTCTGGGTTCGTAACAGTACATCCAGTTACCACTATGTCCTGTTCTCCAATTGAGATTTCTAAATACTATTATAATCTTATGGGACCTCGGACGACGGACATGTATGCAGTCGGATGCCTGAACGGACATTAAGCGGTGCATACCTGTATTGAAATCACCTTTTTATTGTTCTAACCATTTATTATTTTATTTATTATTTATTATATTGTATTTATTATCTCTCTTTTGGTCTTGTCATATTCAAGTCCAAGTTCTAGTTTATTATTATCAGATTGTACTTGTACAACCTGACAATACAGCACATCTCCAAACCATAGTGCCCACACCGAGGAAAACACCTTGCACACAAGCATGTTATATGGTTCTGCTGCTTGGTGTGGGCTCACCTCAGCTGCAGCTATGCAATGTTCCTCTGGGGGACGGGCAGTTTCTTTGTGGTATTTTAATGTACTGTGGCAATTTAATGAACAGTGTTGTAATTGGTGTATTTATGTACCTGTTTGGCTGCAGCAATAAGAATTTGAAAGCATCTGTACATTGAAGTTGTTGGTATATGACAATAAATTCTCATTACTCAGATATATCTTCAATGTGGATTTCCTCCCACATCTCAAAACTTTGCAGGTTTAAAAGTTAATTGGCACCACATATTGCCTCTGATCTATTGGGAAGTTGTAGAATCTGAGAGGATTGAGGATGTGGGAAGAAAGATGACAGGTAAAATAGAATTGTTCTGTGTGCCATCATGGATTTGATGGGCTAAAATACCTTGACCAAGAAGAAATATGGTAAAAAGCAGATGTTCAAGAATTATAATTTGAAATGTGTATGAATTGTTTCATTTGTGCAATTCTTTATATAAACAATAGCAATGCTTCTTATAATTACGCCGACTGCATGATTTTAATTTTGTTTCCTGTTTACATTGTTCCCAGGGCTAATTTTCCAGCTAAACAAACTCACTCCATTTGCTTGATCAATAACTCAACACAAATTATATCTGGTTAGGTTATTGAAAAGGGAATATAGTTCTTATAACTTCTGTTGAATGGGTTTCAGGCACATGTTGTCCACATTTGTAGTTGCATTGTAACTGTCTGTGGTAGATACCAGAATGTGCTTCGTCCCATCGGTATCATTATCCCCTCAACTTTGAGGTCAGGGGAAAGAAATAAACACGGGCAAAACAATAGAATCTGAACAGTATGTACTGTGATGGATTTTTACAGGGTCACTTTGTCAGAAGTCTAGGAAATGCTGGCGATAAAGAAACAGAAACTGAAGTTCTTCTGTTGGAACATGATGTCCCTCATCAGCCTTTCTCACAGGCTGTTCTTAGTTTTCTGCCGAAGATGCCTTGGAGAATCACAAAAGAGGTATAGTATTAATTGCGCACATTATTTATAAATCTAAAGATAATGTAGCAGCATGGGGGGCATGGCAAGATGGCAGAGTCTAGACGTGTAATCTCGACCTCTCTGGCCAGACTTTTAAGAACCCGTTTTTAACTTTGTTTTCAGGTTTAAATTTTTTAAAACTTGTTTAAAGTATCAAGGAATTGTTATGGCTATTAATGGTAAAAAGATTAAACCGCAAGTACAGAAGAAACTACATTTTCGGAGTGTTGAAGATTTAGAGCCTGAACAGTCTGCTGCAATTTCAGATTTGCTTTCTTTCAAGCCTAAACCACAGAGATTGCCTGTGGGAGCTGAAAAAATGACTACTATACACCAGGAGAAGGACATCGCTGGAATTACCCGTTCTCAGGAGGAAGGTGCGTGTACCCCCGATGTGGATTCTGATACTGGCAGCCTGCCGACTTTAACGGAGGGGGCACGCAAGAAGACAACTCCATTGCTTGAAATACCCCAGGATATACTCCAGTCTGAATATTTTGTTTTTTTTTTGTGAGTTTTTGAAGCAACAACGGGTTGCGGGGGGAGAACAATGTCGGCCCCCTATGGAAGTCGGGGTGCCGTCGCTGGGAGTTCAGATCCGCAGTAAAACTTAAACTGCCTGTTGTTGAGATGCAGCAGGAGCTGCAGTTACCTGGTTCTGCCACTACGCAAGAGAAAGCAGGGCTGAGCTTTTCTGAATTACAATGTAAACGGCTAAGCCTTATCATTCAGCCTATGCTGAATGAAATGTCTCAGAGGCTCAGTTTGGAACTGGATACAGTTAAAATACGTGTGGAAGCATCTTGTGAGGATTTTAAACAATTTCAGGCTGCTTTTTTGAAATGTCAACAACGTGGCTTCTAATACAGAAAAAGTGTTGGAGGTGGAAGAATCCATTAAAGAATTGCGAGAACGTGAGAGGGAGTTAGAGAGGAAAGTAGATTATTTGGAGAATCAAAGTAGAAGGAACAATGTGAAGATTGTTGGTTTGCCAGAAGGTATGGAAGAACAAGATCCTCTTTGTTTTTTTACTGAGTGGATTCCACAAATACTGGGGCAGGAATTTTTCTCTGGAGGTCTGGTATTGGAAAGAGCTCATAGAGCCTTAAGAAGAAGACCTCTGCCTGGTCAACCACCGAGACCCGTGATAATTCGATGTTTGAATTATTTGGACAGAGAAATTATACTTCGTTTAGCAGTGCAAAACGTGAGACGACAAGCTCCGTTAATGATTCAAAATAGTAGAGTTTTTTCTATCCTGATTTGAGTCAAGAGGTTATTCAGCGTCGGCGTCCATTTAATCCAGTTAAAGAAGTTCTGTGGCGTAAAGGTTATAAGTCTACTTTTCGCTATCCGGCAGTGTTGAAGGTGTTTTGTGGAGACTTTCAATCTCGGTTTTTTGAGAATGAGTGTAAAGCAATGAATTTTGCTGACTCGTTGCCAGATGTAAGAGGACAAAGACGTAGCCCACTATTGTCTCCTAAAGAAAAATCTGGTTGTTCTGGAAACGGAAGAAACGGCAGAAATGGGAATGGAAAGAGTCCGTTTCCTTGAAATGGTGTCGCCGAGTCTGGAATTTCTTGGATGAATAGAAGAACTTTTTTATTTTTATTTTCTTTTTATGTCATTATGATATCTTGTTATTCTTTGTTTGGCTGGGGAGGGAGAAATTTGCTCTATGTTCTACTAGTCATCAGCCACTGGTGGGTGATCCACACCCAACTTTTGTTTAGGGATTACTACCTTTTGGTAGTTTTTGTTTTTTTTTCTTTTTATCTTTTTAATTTTAATTTTATTTAGACTTTAATTTGTGGTTTCTTTTTCTCCTATTTTAGGGCCTATTTACATTGATCTGAGTCTTTATATATTGATATTATTAATTTTTAGTAATATTAGTGGATATGTCAAAGTTGAAGTTTGCTACTTTTAATGTTCGGGGTTTAAACAGTCCGATTAAGTGTATTTTTTATCAAGTTCGATCTTTGGTAAAACGTGTTCGGTAGAGATATGATTTTACCTGAAATGATTAAATTTGAGACTTTTGGCATAATGAGATGAAATATTGTTTAATAATGGAAAAAATTACTTATGTTTCGTGGATAACTATAGTTTTTTTTATTAATAGGTGATTGTTAAATTCAGAATATTTACATTTTGATTTATATCGACTAGATTTTAATATGTATGCTTTACTTTTCTTTATTTTTTTTCTTTTTTCTTTATTGCTCTCCTTAGGAGAGTTGGCTGAAAGAGGGGGGGTTTCTTTCCTTTTTTTTATATATATATATAAAATATAACGTTCATGCTTTGTTTATTATATATGTTACTTATTATCTGTATTTTGAATGAATAAATAAAGTTTTAAAAAAGAATAAAATAAAGGTACCAGAGAAGGGTTATATTTCATCTATGTATCAAATATTACAGGGTGGTATGGATAAAAAGGGTTGGGATGGATCTAAAATTAAATGGGAAGTGCATATTGGTTTTATTTTTTCTGAAGAGGATTGGTTAGATGTCTGTTCTGATAGTGTAACTAGATTGATAAATGCACGTTATGCAATGATTAATTATAATTTTTTACATCAATTATATTTGACAACTGAAAATTTTTTTTTTTTTAATTGGTTTTTATGAATCAGGTTTGTGTTTTAGATGTGGTGATACGGTTGGAACTTTTTTTCATGCTGTTTGATTATGTATTCATATACTATCTTTTTGGAAGAAAATTCAATCTTTTTTAGAATACCTGTATAAGATTAAAATAGCTTTAGATCCAACAGTAGTTTTATTGGGTAGTTTGCAACCTCTGAAAGGTTTGTGATTAGAAAAGTTCCAGATTATTTTTGTATATTTAGCTTTATCCGTAGCGAAAAAATGTACTGCTAGTACGTGGAAAGATACAAATATGATTGATATTGATAGATGGCATAATGAGATGAAATATTGTTTAATAATGGAAAAAATTACGTATGTTTCGTGATAATTATAATTTTTTTATTAATAAGTGGTTGTTATACTCAGAATATTTACATTTCAATTTATATTGATTAGATTTTAATATGTATATTTAACTTCTTTAATATTCTTTCTTTTTTCTTCATGGCTCTCCTTAGGAGAGCTGAAGGGGGGGTTCTTTTTCTTTTTTTCTATGTATAAAAAAAAACATTCATGTTTATGTTTAATTGCTGCAAATGTCATATTATTTGTTTTTTGAACGAATAAATAAAGTTTTTTTAAAAAAAGATAATGTAGCAGCATAGAAGAGAATAATTTTCATGATTTATAAAATGAACTACAAAATCTCTTATCACCTTGCCACTTGATGAAAATTTAGATTCGGTTAAAATTCTGATAAATTTTTAATTCAGTTGCATTTATAAAATCTTCACAACTTTTAACCAGGAGCAAAGAAATTATATTTTTTAAAATGTGGCATTTTGATGAATGCATTTGCAATCAGAGATTTCTTAAATGCAGCGCAATAGATTATAAATGCTTGTAATACAAAATATTTTTTAAATTTGTAAATAACTATTGAGTTGGCATGTGTAGCACATAAAACCTATATAATAAAAATAAATTACAGCTTCCAGGAAGCATAATTGTTTATAGGAAGGACATGCAAAGGCATCCTGATGAATCCAATCTGTGCTGCACAAAATTAAGATATTTCATGTATTATAACAGATAAATCTCAACATCTCATACAATTCTGAGGCATAGAAAAAAGACTTTTATTTGGGGGTAACGGTTACAGGAGAAAAATGTGTAAGGTTCTTTTTCTCATTGAAATAAAACAAACCCTCAAAATCACTTTGGCCCTGAATTTCCTGAAATAACTACCCTTGTAAGCAATGAAATCTGCCTCATTCAGCAATATGTACATTTGCTGTGTAAAGAAATTCATTGATTTGGTATTGGCCATGTGAAGAGGCTACCTATTCAATGGTTGGTGTACTCCAGTAAAGGAGTCACTTCCTGTCATCTTGCATGGATCTGACTTTGTGCAAAATTAAATTGAGCCCTAGTGCATGTGATCCCGAGAGGGTTGGTGTGGGGAAGAAAACAGTCAATATTATGACTTTCTGTTGCGTAAAGCCGCGTCATCTGTGCATGTGTTAAGAAATGAGAATTGAAAAACTTCCTTTTTTCACATAATTTGCATATCTTGAACTTTGGGGGAACGAATTTTGAATTCTCTCAGGATGCATTTCTACCCCTCAAGCAACACTTGCTAGCTTATTTACATCAAACTTTCAATTTGAAACTAATATATTTTCCCTTTCTCTTATAAATGTCCATCAAATCATCTTGAAGTCTGTTTCACTAAAATGTAGAATGCAACTCTTGATAACGAAGGTGCTTTATTCCAACCATCTTTCTATGCTTTCTGAACCAACATATGACGATATTAGGCTTGGGAAAGTATTGTAAATGAAGTCCAATGAAGGTCCAGTTCAAGACAAAATAGTGTACACAGTGGTTCTGCTCATGCATTTCAGCACACTTTACTTGTTTCAGTGTTTATTGATAGCATATTTTTGAAGTTTAAACTTTTTGAAAGCTAATTTTATTTTTTAATGAATGTTTTGTAAAGGTGGTTAATTTTGGTTATTTAAAAAACTTGTCATGTTTAATATTGGTGTGGTGTGTGCCCAACACCACATTTGAAGATGGTTTAGACCTATTTTAAGAAAAATAATGCCACTAAATTCAAGGAACTGAGTAAGCATCTCGTCTGTTTGATGCTGTTGAAAATAAGCTGCAAATATGTCATTTACTTTTGATATAATGTCTGAGATTTAACAATTTCCTAATCTAGTTATCTTCCATTAATTTAACTAAACTCATGAACAACAAAGTTGTTAATTATTAGAGTCTATCCACTAATTTGCAGTCCTAAATTTCAGGACTTGAAAAGGAGGAAGGACCTCAGGCATCTCCATATCTGCAGTGTGGATCCTCCTGGATGTACTGATATCGATGATGCCCTGCATTGTAGAGAATTAGAGAATGGAAATCTGGAGGTAAGTTCAGCCATGAACTATATATTTGCATCTGATTGCATGGTTGATTGGGCTGCCTCTTTTTGACTGTCATCTGAAAAATAATTTGGGTTGAGGAATTAATGAAGGGGCACTAGAAGCAAAAGAATAGTAGTTGAATGAAACAGTCCCAGCCCACCTAAGCAAACCAACCACGTTATGTACCTAAGGTGGTCTCATTTGCCTGTATTTGGCCCATATTCCTCTCATTTTGACTGGGGGACTTGAGTGTGACCAATTGTTTCTTTTTCACTTCCAGGTTAAATTAGAAATGGAAATGCAGGTATTGAAATGAGATTGGTTTATTGATTTTTAGACTATTGGGAGACTCCTCAACAACAAACTCAATCGGTGGGGGGGGGGCCTCAATTAATTGATTTTTTAAAAATTCTCTTTATATTGCACAGTCAGTTTGTTTAAATTCACTATCTATTTACAGATCTTTTTGTTTCCATGTATATGCTGTGTACATTTTTTTTTGCACTACCAATAAGTGGTAATTCTGACTCGCCCACAGGAAAAAGAATCTCCGGGTTGTATGTGATATCATATATGTACTCTGACAATAAATCTGAATCTGAGAAATATTTATTACAGGAAGCTATTCTATTTTAAGTATGATGACCACTGAGATATTTAGGTATGATCTTTATCACAGCTGATTATTGCAATGGCACATTATTCACTTATTCCTAACTCAACTGGAAAATTAAATATTAAACAAATTGGAACTCTTGGGGCAATTGAATTTAATATGTTTCAACTTCTAAATGAAGGCTCTGAAATGAAGCAAAATAATTCATTGAGTAATGACTGGAAAATAACTAGGTTCCTGCAGAGTAATAGGTTTCTTAATGCTTCAGATAAGATGACTGATCATTCTTTCATTACTAATTAATTTGTTATGTTTTTTCAATGTGTAAATGGTTCCTTGTGAAATAGAAAATGTCTTCACATAGATAATGTTTGAGATTGTGGGTTTCTACCTCCAAAACAAAGATGTGATTTATAATTCGTAATATTCATAAATGCCTATTTATTGGCAAGATTTCACAGCAGATTCAAATTAGAGAATAAAAATGTTGTTTATGAATATCAAATTTATATTGTTCATGAATATTGAAATGCAGGTTGGGGTACATATAGCAGATGTGAGCCACTTCATTCGTCCAGGAAATGCACTGGACCAAGAGTCAGCAAATCGGGGAACCACAGTTTATCTTTGTGAGAAGGTATGGATTCTAATTTTAATCAAAATAATTAAAAATGCACTGCTTTTAATTGGACATCGTTTGTGTTATAAGAGCATTGTTAGATAGAACTTGCACATGTGATTGAACCAATTGCTTTAGGAAAATTATATTCATGCTGCTCCATTGATTTTGATAGGAGCCCAATGATTGTGATTTTGTTTCTGCAAGTTCAGTGACTGCAATAATGCAGAATGGCATTATTGTTAATAATTAAGATATTTTTGTTTTGTAATAGAGAATTGACATGGTTCCAGAACTGCTAAGCTCAGATCTTTGCTCCTTAAGATCCAACGTGGAGAGGTAACTTCGTTTTTATGTGCACATCCTAAAATCAACTTGGTTTTCAAATTTTTAAGATAGTTACTCCACTATTGGGAAGAAATAATTCAGATTGTGAAAATTGGATGAGATCTAATCTTCATCACATTTGCCAAAGAAACAATAAAATTACCTCATGCACCCATGATGACCGTGTTAACTTTATTTACTTTGCTACTAACTTTCACCCCGACCTCACATTCATTTGGTCCATCTCTGACAACACTCTCCCCTTTCTTGATTTCTCTATCTCCATTTCAGAAGACAATCTTCCTACAGACATTTTCTATAACTCCTGCAACTATCTTGACTTCGCACCCAGTCCCTTGTAAGGATTCTATTTCTTTCTCTTAATTCCTCCATCTCTGTCGCATTTGCTCCATAAATGAGGTCCTCCATTCCTGGTCATCCAAGATGTCTCCTTCTTCAAAAAATGTGGCTTCCCCTCTACCACCATCTCTGCCTTTACCCAGATCTCCTTCATTTTACGCACTGGTGCCCTGGCCCCATCTGCCCCTAGACGCAACAAGGATAGGATTTCCTTTATCCTCACCTTCCACCCCACCATCTTCTGCATCCAACATATTATTCTGTATAATTTCTGTCACTTACATACAATGTTATCCAACCACCAAATACATTTCGTCTTCTCCTCCCCTCTCCGCCTTCCATAGGGACTGCTCCCTTGTGACTCCCTTGTCCACTAATTCCCTTCCTGCTAATTGACCCCTTGGCACCTTCCCATGTGACCACATGAAGTACCACACTACCTCCCTCACTACCATTCAGGGATCCAAACAGTCCTTCCAAGTGAAGCAACACTTGTGAGTCATCCACTGAATTGGGTACTCCTATCGTGGCCTTCTGTACATTTGAGAGACTGGATGCAGACTGGGGGATAGCTTTGCTGAACACCTTTGCTTTGTCCTCATCAATGGCTGGGATCTCCCATTGGCCAACCACTTCAATTCTGCGCCTCACTCCCGCGCTGACGTGTCTGCCCATGGCCTCATGTGCTGCCATACCAAGACCACCTGGAAACTGGAGGAGCAACACGTAATATTCTGTCTGGAGAGTCCAAATGGATTGCATTAACATTGACTTCTCTGGTTTCTGCTTGACCACTCTCCATTCTCTCTCTTTTCCCTTTGTCTCCTTTCCTCCAGCTCTCTACCCCGTCCTTCTCCATTCAAAGAGCTATTCCCCCTCCCCCCCCCCCCCATGTTTCCATGTTTCTTCTTGTGCCCTCTCTCCCTTATCCACCTGAGTTTCAAACTGAACAAGACAAAATAAATGATCATGTATTTCAGGACCTGGAACAGCCACGGCATATCAACAACTCTGTAGTGGCGAGCACCAAGCTCCTTGAAATTCATTTAATAAATGACTTATGGACACACATCTACTGACTTGTCAGGAAGGTGCAACTGTGACTACACTTCCTGAGAAGACTGAAGCAGGCAAGGCTTGCCTGGTCATCATTCTGTCAAACTTCAACAGGAGATCTGTTGAGAGCATCCTGGCTAGCTGCATCACAGTGTGGTACGGTTGCTGCAGAGAAATGGATTTAAGGTCAATTGACAGGATCATAAGAGCAGCAGCAGAGATGATCACTGGAGTCTTTCCCCTCACTGCCCCTCCCTCCCCCAAAAGATGTGATCTACCACAATTGTTGTGTGAAGAGGACGTACAAAACCTTCTACCCTCCACACAGAATCCTTCAGCTGCTCGCATTGAGAAAGAGATCCAGGAATATCAACCAGCATCAGGCTGAGAGACATCTTTTTCCCATAGGCAGTGAGAATGCTGAACGCCCAAAGGAACCACTCATACTAACCATTTAAGACTCTGTACAAAACAATGTTTGTTTATTTATTTTATAGATAAAATACTTGTCCTGCATATGTATTGTTTGTAAATGTGTTACGTCTGGTGGTGTATCTGTGTGTTTTGCACCAAGAATCGGAGAATGCTCTTTTGTTAGGTTGTACTTGTGCAATCAATGACAATAGACTTGACTATTGACTCTTAACTCTTAAGCCTGTGCTCCTCCCCCTGTCCCTCCCATCATTTTATTCAGGCATCTGCCTGCTGCTCCTCCCCCTGTCGCTCCCATCATTTTATTCAGGCATCTGCCTGCTTTTTGCTCATGCCTGATGAAGGGATCAAGCCCAAAACATTGGTTATGTATCTTGATATAGAAAGGACATTGTTTGACCTGCTAAGTTTCTCCAGCTTTGTGATTTTAGAGTAAGATGGTAACAAGGCTGAGAATAAATTCTCAACTTGCAAATAAGGATATCAATTGTGTAATGATAAATTTATTGATCTTTGAAATTGATAACAATTTAATGTATTTTCTCTTTTTATTTTCCTTTTCCAGGTTTGCATTTTCATGTATTTGGGAAATGACACAAAATGCTGAAATCTTGCATACCATGTTTACAAAAAGTGTTATTAATTCTAAGGTAAAAGAACTTTTCTAAACATTTTATCGAGGAACACCTTTTGGGGAGAGAAAACTAGCAAGAGGGGAAAAGTAAAATAAGGAAGAGGACCATCATGCTCCAGTTTCTATAATACTTCAAGCTCCCGTATTTCCCTTTCCCTTGTTGTCTCCTCTCTCCTTTCCATCTTCTCTAACAAGCACCCAACATGGACCCACAATGTGACGTCCATTTCATTAACCCTTCAGGATTCCTTCTGTTCTCTCTCATTCCAGCTGATGTACTGACTACTTGAGTCATTGTCAAGTGCCCATTGCCTGGAATCCTTGTTATCAGTATTGCAGGTAGCTGACCACTCCAGCAACTCAGGAAGAAAGTTGTAGAGACCTCCCAGTGGCCAACCATTTTAATTGCACACCATTCACACGCCAACATGTTTGTTCATGGCCTCATGCACTACCAGACTCAGGCTACCCACAAATTTGGGGGAACAACACTTTATATTCTGACTGGGCATTCTCCAACCAGATGGCATTAACATTGACCTCCAGTTTCAGTTAGGTCCCTCCCATCTCTCTCTTTCTCTATTATCTGTCTCCTTTTCTCCAGCTCTCCATCCCATTTCCTCTATGTTCAGAGAGCTAACCTCCCCTACCCTCCTCCCCCTATTTTACCTCTTTTTTCTTTGCCCTTTACATACCAGTGACTTTTTGCCTGTTGGCCTGTACTCTTCTCCTGCCCCTTCCCACCTGTCCTCTCCTCACCCCCATCCACTCCTCCCCACACCTTTTTATTCAGGTGGTTCGCTCCTTTTTGCTCATACCTTGATGATGGTATCAGGCTCAAAATATTGGTCAATTTTTGTTTACATATCGATGCTATGGGACCTGCTGATTTTTCTCCAGCACCCTTTGTGTGTTACAAAAAAAACTAGTTAATTTGTCATTGTACTGATTAAGCATTTTAATGACAATTAATTAACAGCCCTGTGAGTTTTATTGGAGTTTATTTTTAAATATTGATTGTGATATTTATGTTATAGGCATCACTTACATATGCAGAAGCGCAGATGAGAATCGACGATGAAAACATGAATGATGAGGTCACAAAAGGACTTCGTCGCTTAAATAAACTGGCAAAGATTCTGAAAAAGAAGAGGATTGACAATGGGTAAGTGAACTTTATGAAGCTGTAATGGATCTGTGACTCAGGATTATTTCCACCATCAGATACTCAACATATGTTATGAGTTCAGGTTCCATGATTGCGAAAATGTTTTACCGAAAGAGTACATTTCTGTCAGAAGTATTCTTTTAAATAAGATGTAAAATCGAATTGTGTTTCAAGCTTTAAAAGTTTGTGGGGCACAATTTGCAAAAAAGTAGCACTTTCCCAATATATGTCAAAATTTGTATGATAACTGGTAAATAAATATCTTTTTAATGAAGAAAGTATACACAATTTCAATTACAGCAAAAGCAATTTAAGTTTGACATTATTCCCCCACCAAGGTGTAGAATTAAATTAATTTGGAGTTTGTCAATTCTGCTTGGCTTGTACTCAGTTATTGAATAGACAATTAGTTTCTGTGCCTTTTAGACAGAAGGGACTGCAGATGCTGGAATCTGGAGGAAACTGGAAGTTCCTCAAGCAGTTTGTCCTGTGCTTTGTCTGTCTTTAGAAAGCATGGGATAAGCTTTCTTTGAGATGTAAAATAGCTATTATTCATGCAGCTGGTGAATTTGTTCATTCGTTTTGAATGCCAGTTTTACCTCAAAGAATCGGAATGAATTTTCAATGAAATCTGCTTTGTGCTTTCAGTGCTCTGACGTTATCTTCCCCAGAAGTCCGATTTCACATGGACAGTGAGACTCATGATCCAATTGACCTGCAAACCAAAGAGTTAAAGTAAGTACCTCCAAATTTGAATTTAGGAAATCTTGGAACTAGTTTCTGGCATCTTGCAGATTCTATTGTCTTAGTCAGTGCTAACGAATTTCTGGACACTATTCCAGATTTAATTTTTAAGCAGTTAATGTTGTAAAATTTATTTAATGAATGCAGCCCCTGAATGTTGATGATGTGAATCTAAATAAATTATATCTGCAAATTATTTTCAAACCATATTCTGAAATAATTTTTGTTTTTGCATTTCTGTCTGGAAGGCAATGAAACTTTCTTTATGGGGTTTTTGTAAGTTGCAAAGACATGGGTTTTTGCCATCACTCCATGCTTTCCAATCCACTGTATAATCAGTCAGTTGTTTATGTTCATGGCTGAGTACAACACAATTCTTCAACTTTTAGGATACTTGCACTGTGTGGAGGAATTGGACAGAAAAATGGTAAAGGAACAGCCATGATTTTTTGGAATGGCATTGAACTTGTATCCAATTTTTCTTCCATTTCATAACTGAAGTGAAATTAAGGTCAGTCCCCTAGCCACATCATTAAAACTAAAAATATGTGATTTTTTTTTTTAAATGAAGGACCAAGATAATTTGTTAAAAATCCATTGTTATAAGTTCTGGAAACTGAAATAACATTGTTTGTTTCACAACAGAGAAACCAATTCAACAGTAGAGGAGTTCATGTTGCTGGCCAATATCTCAGTTGCGCAGAAGATTTATGAAGAATTCCCAGAATGTGCACTCCTCAGAAAACACCCAGCATCTCCTCCATCTAATTATGACATCCTTGTTAAAGCAGCAAATTCCAAAGTGAGTAGAAGACACTATATTCTATTGATTGATTTTTTTTTCCTTAATTTAATTTTATTCCTTGAATAAAGTGCAGATTTGAGATGTTGCATCAGTGAATTGTCATGAGCAATTCTTAATTCTGATGGAGGAGAAATGGGATAATTAAAGCCTCATCATTCTAACTTTTGCAAGTGATCATTTAATCCCTTTTCCTTCATTTGCTTAGCTAGCTTTGTATGCATCTCTGATATCCCCTCAATGACTCTAATAGTGGCATCTAGACCATCATCATTGTTTATTCTAAATTCCCCTTTTTGATTTCATTTTGCCCTCATGGATGCCTCTTAGTTTTGCTCAGGCTTACAAGAGAAAATGCTTGCCCTGTGCAAATCTGACAAAGCAGTCCATAAAGGTATTTATTAAGTCATCAATTTTGTCCTGCCTTACCTCATTTTCTCTTTTGAAGAGAAAATTACCTCAACCTTTTCAGCATTTCTTGACAGGTAAAACTCCATATTTCTGATAAGAAGTTTGTACCTTCTCCTTTTACAATAATGTGTCCAGAATTATTTACATGTTGGGTGGTGGCAGAACAAAATCTTGCTCACAACATTAACAAGTCCAAGCAGCCTATTTTGGACTTTGGGAAGATGACCCTGAGGGACCATGAATTCATATGTTGGAAGATCTCTCCTAGAGCCAGCACATGGAGGCAGCTGTGAAGAAGGAACACCAACTTTCTACAAAGTTTGAAGAGATTTGTCATGTCTTTGAATACTCTATCAAACTTCTACAGGTGCACTGTGACAAGTATACTGACTGGTTGCGTCATGACCTGGTTTGGTAACTTGAGTGCCCAGGGAACACAAAAGGCTGCAGAAAGTACCAAACATGGCCACATTCTCGGATTTCCCATCAATTGAAGGCACTTATGTAGGTGGTGCTTCAAGAAGGCAGCCAATATCATAAAGGAACCCCATCACCCTGGGCATAACCTCTTCTCACTGCTAATTTCAGAAGGTACAGAAGCCTGAAGACCAGCACTTCCAGATTCATGAACAGTTTTTATCCAATGGTTATCAGCCTCTTGAACCTCCCCTTACAACCCAAATCAGAAATTTCTCTTGGTCCACTAAAGATCTGTCTTCACCATTGAAATAAATTCCCATTTTTTTCTTGTGCTCACTGAATATTTATTTATCTATGGTTTATTTTATTATCTCTTTCTGTATTGGGGTAACAATTTAAATTGTGGTAGTTGGTGTTTTTTATGTCCGTACCTGTTTAGCTGCTGCATGTAGGAATTTTGGTGCATTTGTACAGAACAATGATAGAGTTCACTATCATATGCATATGTGAGCTTATCTGCTCCCTTTCAAATCCAGCCAACCATTAATTTTACTGCTTGCCCTTCACACTGCATGCTCGCACTTCATTAATTTATAATGTAGTGCAACATCCAAGGCCTCTTAAAATATAAGTATTGACAAGATTTTTTTTGTTACCTCTTCAACGATTTCACTGTTGGCAAGCAAGGCCTTTTTGAAATTCATTAGATTTATCATTTTCTAAATTTGATAAATTTCCCTTCTTAAATATAAATACTACATTCACTGGCTAATCTTATATCAATACCTCATTTTCTTGTAAATCATCAGATATGTGTATATGTGCATAATTTTGCAATGTACTGTACTTGCATTTTTAATGTCTATCTGTTCTACCACATTTATCAACAAACTTTAAATTAAATGTATTCCTTACATTTTCAGTTCAGTTAATTGTGGAATACAATCTATCCACTCAAAAGTCCCAATGGTTTGGCATCTAGCTCACTAGGCGATGTTTGCAATTCCCGCTTGCTGGGGCTCCTGTTCCCTTGCTTCCTTTCCACTTGCCAGGGCTCCGGTTCCCTTACTTCTCTTTCCACTCATTTGACTACTGCAAATTTCTCCTAATATAATTTGGTTTTATGACAGCATTCATGTAAAAATGGATGGGTGGTTGATGCAGACTCAAGGAACCAAAGGACCTGTTTCTGTATTGCATCTCATTACAGGTAGTCCCCAACTTATAACCGCAATGGGAGTACCAAAGTTTTAAAGCAAACTTTTCAATCAAATCGTTTTTCATCAAAGATCTTTGTCATATTTGATACACTATAACAAGGATACAAAGCATGTAAGAGCCAAAATGTGCATTCTTGTGCACATGTATTAGTCTTTGGTTGGCGCATGCAGGGTAGGTTCGTGTAAATGAATTTGCTTGGTGCTTGTGTGGTGGGTTCATGTATTGGAGTTATGGGAGAGTTAAGCACTCTGGCAATATTGAATTCGTGCCTTTAACTCTTAAGCATGCACCAACCAAATTCCAATACATAAACCCACGGCACGTATGCTAACTGAAGACTAACATACACACAGGAATCAAGATGGCAAAGTCCAGCCTATGGGCCCCAGGACGCCGAATAACTAGGTAAATATGCACATTTTCGCTCATGCATGTCCTACCTATATCCCTGTTATAGTTTGTCAAATGCAACAAAAATTGTGTAAATTATATATTATATATTTTTAAAATTTGGTCTTTAGTGTGGATGGACATAAGTCGGGTAGGCCATAAGTCAGGGTGTACTTGTATGTGCATTGTGTACCAAATCGTATAAAGCTATTGCTAAATTAAATACAAAAGTTTTTTTTTTCTGTTATTCTCAGAATCTAGTAATCAAGACTGATTCAGCAAAGGCCTTGGCAGAGTCATTGGATAAAGCAGAGGTACCTGGATTCCCATATTTGAATACACTCCTGCGAATTCTGACCACACGTTGTATGATGCAGGCTATCTACTTCTGCTCAGGAATGGATACTGACTTTCACCATTTTGGACTGGCTTCACCCATCTATACTCACTTCACATCACCTATCAGAAGGTATTGATTTTGTATGAGGCATTGATTTTTAATCTTAGTGCTATCAGCAAAAATAAATGTTCATGTATCAGAATTCTGCCTTATTAAGAAATTGCTTTAATGAAGGTGATCTCATTGGGACATGAATGTTTGGATAGTGTTATAAGATCAAACTAGCAACCATAAAGAAGGCATATCACATGGGTAAAGATGAACAATTATTTTAACAAAATTCACCTTCAAACTTTAATTTGAAATCCCCCCCTTTTATAACAATGCCCACTGGTTACTATGCAAATTTCTATAACAGTGTAAAACTAATAAATTCCCCTGCCTAAATATAACATATGTAATTAAAGTCTAAGTTATATTTCCAACCAGCCCACAGAAAAACTTAAACACGAAACAAACAAAATTTCGATCTCAACTGAAGGAAAGATCATAAACAAAATTCAGTTTGTTTGGTAAACTGAAGCCAAAAGATCTTAGAGAGAGAGAGAGAGAGAGAACACAAAATTCAAAGTTGTCTTCTTGTGTTGCTTGCAGAGAGAGGAACAATGGCTTGGTCCAGATCCTTCTGGCTGCCTTTGGAATGTTCATTCCTTTTTAAATGCCCAACATTCTAAACTGCCTCCCAGACAGTGACTCTGCTTGGGCCTCCTTCCACTTCACAGCACCACTCAGCAGTGGTGGTTTGTCATCAAATTCCAGAAATTTTTAGATCATTTCTGCACATGCTCAGTCTGTCTCCCACTCTCTCAGCAGTCCACCTTCACCTTGGCTCTCTATGGCAAACTGTCACTTTCCAACACAAAAAACACACAACACATAGGTCAATCTTCTTTCTTTCTTTGGCTTGGCTTCGCGGACGAAGATTTATGGAGGGGGTAAAAAAGTCCACGTCAGCTGCAGGCTCGTTTGTGGCTGACCAGTCCGATGCGGGACAGGCAGACACGATTGCAGCGGTTGCAAGGGAAAATTGGTTGGTTGGGGTTGGGTGTTGGGTTTTTCCTCCTTTGCCTTTTTTCAGTGAGGTGGGCTCTGCGGTCTTCTTCAAAGGAGGCTGCTGCCCGCCAAACTGTGAGGCGCCAAGATGCACGGTTTGAGGCGTTATCAGCCCACTGGCGGTGGTCAATGTGGCAGGCACCAAGAGATTTCTTTAGGCAGTCCTTGTACCTTTTCTTTGGTGCACCTCTGTCACGGTGGCCAGTGGAGAGCTCGCCATATAATACGATCTTGGGAAGGCGATGGTCCTCCATTCTGGAGACGTGACCCATCCAGCGCAGCTGGATCTTCAGCAGCGTGGACTCGATGCTGTCGACCTCTGCCATCTCGAGTACCTCGACGTTAGGGGTGTGAGCGCTCCAATGGATGTTGAGGATGGAGCGGAGACAACGCTGGTGGAAGCGTTCTAGGAGCCGTAGGTGGTGCCGGTAGAGGACCCATGATTCGGAGCCGAACAGGAGTGTGGGTATGACAACGGCTCTGTATACGCTTATCTTTGTGAGGTTTTTCAGTTGGTTGTTTTTCCAGACTCTTTTGTGTAGTCTTCCAAAGGCGCTATTTGCCTTGGCGAGTCTGTTGTCTATCTCATTGTCGATCCTTGCATCTGATGAAATGGTGCAGCCGAGATAGGTAAACTGGTTGACCGTTTTGAGTTTTGTGTGCCCGATGGAGATGTGGGGGGGCTGGTAGTCATGGTGGGGAGCTGGCTGATGGAGGACCTCAGTTTTCTTCAGGCTGACTTCCAGGCCAAACATTTTGGCAGTTTCCGCAAAGCAGGACGTCAAGCGCTGAAGAGCTGGCTCTGAATGGGCAACTAAAGCGGCATCATCTGCAAAGAGTAGTTCACGGACAAGTTTCTCTTGTGTCTTGGTGTGAGCTTGCAGGCGCCTTAGATTGAAGAGACTGCCATCCGTGCGGTACCGGATGTAAACAGCGTCTTCATTGTTGGGGTCTTTCATGGCTTGGTTCAGCATCATGCTGAAGAAGATTGAAAAGAGGGTTGGTGCGAGAACACAGCCTTGCTTCACGCCATTGTTAATGGAGAAGGGTTCAGAGAGCTCATTGCTGTATCTGACCCGACCTTGTTGGTTTTCGTGCAGTTGGATAATCATGTTGAGGAACTTTGGGGGACATCCGATGCGCTCTAGTATTTGCCAAAGCCCTTTCCTGCTCACGGTGTCGAAGGCTTTGGTGAGGTCAACAAAGGTGATGTAGAGTCCTTTGTTTTGTTCTCTGCACTTTTCTTGGAGCTGTCTGAGGGCAAAGACCATGTCAGTGGTTCCTCTGTTTGCGCGAAAGCCGCACTGTGATTCTGGGAGAATATTCTCAGCGACACTAGGTATTATTCTATTTAGTAGAATCCTAGCGAAGATTTTGCCTGCAATGGAGAGCAACGTGATTCCCCTGTAGTTTGAGCAGTCTGATTTCTCGCCTTTGTTTTTGTACAGGGTGATGATGGTCAATACACAACACAGAACTCTAACAATAGATTTGGAATTGAAATCTGTACAGAGGTATTCATTAGCTTCCTTATTGGGAGCTGCTCTTCCTTTTACAATTTCTAAGATTAGCAGACATGCCTTTAACCTAATGCTTAAACATACTTTACGTATTTGGTTTCAATTTCGCAATTTTTTTTATTTTAAAGAAAAATAGTTTATCAAGTACTGTTTATCACATCTATTTTTTTCTCATTGTCTATAATGGATCAAACCTCTTTTTGGGAAAGAAAAAGAATTGTCTATTTTCTTAGATCTGTTTATAGGTGGATGTTTAATATCTTTTGATATAATATCTAAAGTCACCTTTTTTAGCTATTTCCAGGTTAGAAGTGTTTTGAATATTACCTGAATTTCCCACATTATCAACCTGATTTGGTTGACATTTGAATCCTTCCCATAAGGGTTTCTTTGGCTTGGCTTCGCGGACGAAGATTTATGGAGGGGGTAAAAAGTCCACGTCAGCTGCAGGCTCGTTTGTGGCTGACAAGTCCGATGCGGGACAGGCAGACACGATTGCAGCGGTTGCAAGGGAAAATTGGTTGGTTGGGGTTGGGTGTTGGGTTTTTCCTCCTTTGCCTTTTGTCAGTGAGGTGGGCTCTGCGGTCTTCTTCAAAGGAGGTTGCTGCCCGCCAAACTGTGAGGCGCCAAGATGCACGGTTTGAGGCGTTATCAGCCCACTGGCGGTGGTCAATGTGGCAGGCACCAAGAGATTTCTTTAGGCAGTCCTTGTACCTTTTCTTTGGTGCACCTCTGTCACGGTGGCCAGTGGAGAGCTCGCCATATAATACGATCTTGGGAAGGCGATGGTCCTCCATTCTGGAGACGTGACCCATCCAGCGCAGCTGGATCTTCATAAGCGTGGACTCGATGCTGTCGACCTCTGCCATCTCGAGTACTTCGACGTTAGGGGTGTAAGCGCTCCAATGGATGTTGAGGATGGAGCGGAGACAACACTGGTGGAAGCGTTCTAGGAGCCGTAGGTGGTGCCGGTAGAGGACCCATGATTCGGAGCCGAACAGGAGTGTGGGTATGACAACGGCTCTGTATACGCTTATCTTTGTGAGGTTTTTCAGTTGGTTGTTTTTCCAGACTCTTTTGTGTAGTCTTCCAAAGGCGCTATTTGCCTTGGCGAGTCTGTTGTCTATCTCATTGTCGATCCTTGCATCTGATGAAATGGTGCAGCCGAGATAGGTAAACTGGTTGACCGTTTTGAGTTTTGTGTGCCCGATGGAGATGTGGGGTTTAATAGGTAATATTTACAATAATTTATTAAATTGCAATCGATCTCTAATGATTAAAATTAGAGGAGCTTGAGAATTGGAACTTCAGTCACTTCTCCCAGAGGAACTTCGTGAAAAGATTTTGGAATGATTAATACCTTTTCATTATGTGCCTGACATGCATTGATTCAGTTTAAAGTGGTACATTAGGTTCATGTGTCAAAAGATAAATTGGCCCATATCTTTCCTAGTGTCCTATGTGTGATAGATGTAAATTACATTGGCCACACTAGCACATATGTTTTGGTCTTGCTCTGTATTGGACAGATATATATTGGTATTAGATTATAACCTAATCCATTGACTGCTATGTTTGGAATTATAGTTCAAGAAGTGGGTCAAATTCCCACTTCTGCACATCAGGTTGAAGCCTTTACTATATTTTTGGCCAGAAGAGCCATTTTATTTAAATGGAAAGATCCTAAGTCACTTACTTTGATGTGATGGTTCTCTCAAGTTGTGTCATATTTAATTTTAGAAAATATTAGAAGATGCACCTTTGATACCTCTGTTAAGTTTGAAGAGACTTGGCATCCTTTTATAAACTCTTTTCGTATGAGTTCATTTGTATTTTGTCTTTACCTTCCAGACTGTTCTGGATTTCTGTTGTTTTTTTTTAATTGGTAAAGGCTAGATAATGTTTGTATTGATCTGTTGTAGTGAGCTCTCGGGTTAGGCCTCCCAGCCTTTTTATTTGGTGTTTTTTGTTAACTTTGGTTGGTTAGATGGGGTTTTAACAATTGTTTTTCTTTTTTGAATATTCCAAATTGAAGAGAAAGGGATAATATTGTTCAATATGTTATAATGTTATAGATTGCAATAGATTGATGTTTCTGTTTTTACTATCTGATTGTGTATTCTATTCTCCTCATGTAATATGTTTAATAAAAAAAAAAGATTGAAAATAGAAGGAAAAAAAAGAATTCTGCCTTACTAAGAAATCACTTTAATGAAGATGATCTCATCGGGACATGAATGTTCAGATGCTTGCTATAGATCAGGATAATTGGGTGGAAGAAATGATTCTCTTGTTGGATTGAATTCTCAAGGACAAATTGTCTTTTCCACAAATTATTTAGTGTGAAACATACTGAACGTGACCTCTTCTTAAAACTGCAAGTTTTATTTAGTTGGACGGACTTAATTCTTTACTTTTTAGTAAGAAGTTCACTTTGATTAAACTGTCAAGTAAATGTCATTCATCTTCCTTTATTTAATGTTTCATTGTACTTTTTTTTTCTCTGTTTTGAGAAGCAACAATACTATCTGCTGACCTCAAATGCTCCCCATAAAGACCAGTAAACCCAATGGCAGAAACTTCCCCTCAGCTGATGCTTGCTGCTGTTGGATATCAATTGAAAGTAGCTCTGACGTCCTGGAGCTTTGATGTATTTCATCTGTCTGAGTAGCTAACCTCAAATAATTCTTGCAGACAGGAAACCTAGAGTCACTTTTCAGTAATCTTTTAAACATCATATTAAGTGTTGTCTAAAGAAAATACATATTTGCCTAAGTAGAAGCTGTGGCAGCGCTTAAGAGCTCTCATTTAGCAGAAATTATGACATCCTTCAGTATCATAGTCGACCTAGACCTTGTGTAACTAAGTCTTTCAGAACATTTTATTGTGAAACTACAGTAAAACCCCCAGTATCCAGCATCTACAATGTATTATGCTAGTTGGTTATCCCCGATTTCTTGAGACTGTGTAATGCCTGATTGGCGAACTAGCGGCGAGGTGTGCCAATTTTAAAGTTGTGTATTTTTTTACCTATTTATTTTCTTCAAGTTTTTTTGCCCATTGCTTGAGGCTGCCAGTTGCTTGAACTCTGGATATTGGGTTTTGTTGTACTTTGTAATCTTTTGAAAAGTGCCTTAGTTCAAGCGATTTCAATCCATTCTGTTCAAGAAAAATGAAAACCTCAAGGTGTATTGGATCAATGATTGGAGCTTAAGAGTTTCTAAAGTAAGCTATATGGACATGAAAAGCCCAAGGCTGCTATCACTTGCACGAATACGAGCATTCTGGATGGCACAGGATTGGAAGTCCCTTCACAAGCAATGCAGAAGTGAACATGATGGGACGTTGTCAATGTGTGGGTACTAGATTACTCTCAAGCCACTTCACAACCTGTAAAACTGGAGTTAAAGCCAATCATCCCCGATCCTGGAATTTGCCTAAGCAAAAGACCACTGCAAAATCTGGGCTGTTATATTCAATGTACATAATATGATGATGTTTGGATCTTCGCAGATTCCTTCTGTATTTCTGGCCAATGATGGGTATTGTTTGATATTTAAGTCACTTGTCTGTGTTTTGACTCATTGTAGATATTCTGATATCATAGTACATCGTCTCTTAGCTGTGGCAATCAAAGCTGACTCCACCTACCCAGACATCATGGACAAGCACAAACAGCAAGTTCTATGTAATAACCTCAATTATCGTCACAAGATGGCACAATATTCCCAGCGAGCTTCTGTGGCATTTCATACTCAGGTAAAAAAATGGCATAACATTTACTCAAACATATTTCAATTTTTTTTAATTTATTCCTCATAACAGCTTCATGGTGTTTCCAACTGTTCCATTAAAGAAGGGTTTTGCATATATTTATTGGGCAAGAAGTTTTAATTTCTGGGCTAAATGGAGAATACGTAACCCAAGTTTTTTCATTATATTTTTCTTTTTTTCACTGCTACTTTTCTAGATTTCTCTCAGAAATGTAGTGCAACCGCAGAGCAGAAGATTGGGTAACTTCTGATGGTTGTAATTTAGTAACTATAGAACTTGTCGATTGCTTTTTTTTTTAATATAAAGTTCAGAATAGACTAGTATCAGCATATTACAGGAATGTACAAGCATCATATTTACCAATAATCATGAGTGAAACACAAACGTCTGCAGACACTGTGATTGTAGTAGAAAACGTACCGAAATGCTGGAGGAACTCAGCCGGTCTTTCAGCGTCCATAGGTTACAAAGATCTATCGCCGACGTTTCGGGCCTGAGACCCTCTTCAGGGAATAAGCAGAATGAGCCAGAAGCTGGAAATCCCAGAATTCAGACAATACTGGTTGGGGGAGGAATCCAGACCCACAAAAAGGTGTTAATTGGATATTATAAGGGGAGTGGTGAGAATTAAGCCTGCAAATTGAGACAGGGAAAAGGAAGAGAGTCAGAACTGGGGGAAGGTGACAGGGGAAGAAGTAAGTTTGGGGAAGGTGGGGTTTAACGAAAGCCACAAAAGTCAATATTAATGCCATTCGGTTGGAGAGTGCCCAGTCGGAAGATGGTGTTTTTCCTCCAATTTGCAGGTGGTCTCAGGCCAGCAGTCCATGAGACCATGGACAGATGTGTTAGCAAGGGAATGGGATGGGAAGTTGAAAAGGGTGGCCACTGCGAGATCCGTGCTAATGTGGCAGACAGAGCCAAGGTGCTCAACGAAGTGATCTCCCAGTCTCTCTGATGTAGAGGAGACTACAACAGGAGCACCAGATGAGTAGATGACCCCTCCAGATTGATAAGTGAAATGTTGCTTCTCTTGGAAAGACTGTTTAGGCCCCAAATGGTCGTGAGGGAGGAAATGTGGGCACAAGTGCAGCATCTCCTTCGGTCACAAGGGTAGGTACCAAGGGGATGATTGGCAGGAAGGGAGTAGTCAAGGGAGTCACAAAGAGAGTGATCCCTGTGGAAGGAGGAGAGGGGAATATGTGTTTGGTGGTGGAATCACTTAGTCAGTGGTGAAAATGGTGGAGGAGGATGTGTTGAATGCAGAGGCTGGTAGGTGAGGACAAGAGGATTCTGTGTCTGTTGCATCTGTACCCATGAAGAGTACTTTAATGGCAGATCATCATAGATGTTTTTCAAACAACATGGCTTTCCCTCAGTTTGCAACCACATATCCTCTATTGCCCATACATCTGCCTTGGCCCCCTCCGCCCCCCCCCCCCCCTTCCCCATGCAACAAGGACAGGATTCCTCGCACAGACTGCAAGATTGCTTTATTGATTACCTCAGCTCTGTCCGCCACAACAGTGTGGATCTCCCAGCGGTCACCCATTTCAGTTCCCCATCTCATTCCCTTGCTGACATGTCTGTCCATGGTCGAATGCACTGCCAGACTGAGATCACCCGCAAATTGGAGGAAGAACACCTCATAATCCTCCAATCGGATGGCATTAATATTGACTTGCCTGGCTTTCGTTAACCCCCCTCCCCCCCCCTCACTTTTTCCTCTATCGCCTTCTCTCAGCTCTGTCTCTCCCTTTTCCCTGTGTCCTTTCTCATAGACTTAATCAATTCTCACCTCTCCCTTTATCATAACCAATTAACACTTCTTGTGGGTCTGGATTCCTCCTCCAACCAGCATTATCTGTATTCTGAGATTTCCTGTTGATTCCTGAAGAAGGGCTCAGACCCTAAATGTCAACAATAGATCTTTATCTCCTATGGACGCATTTCGGTGCGTTCAGATTTAATCATGCACTTCAGTTTTAGCGACAATTGCAGGTACTTGCTCACAAAACGCTGACCATGAGTCAGTGACCATTAGTGCTCCATTCAAGCATACTACTTGACTTCTCTAACTTTCAAGCATTATCCATTTTCATCAGATCCTCATCTTTTTGAGTGCATCCCTGCAAACTAACCTCAGTCAATCCATGCTCTAGTTCAACATTCTCATCAGGATTATTAAAGAAGTGTTTTATTCTTCCCCTGAGTTTTGTACCTAATTTATTCGTAATTACCTTATTCTGATGTGCTTTAGTTTTGTTACAGCATTCATCTGGTAATATCCTCTGAAACCTTTCTTAATTTTGCAGATTTTTTATTGATTTAACCCTCAGGGACCTTTTCCAGTCAAGAGATCCAGCTGTTCATCTTTCCCTAGTTGGCATCATCTTTCCAAGACCATTCTTATTTTTGAAGTTGTATTTTACTTTGGTAGTGTACTTAAGGTCATTTTTATTCTTGATCCACATATAGTTTATATCACTACTTTTAAAACTGCTTGCATGTGTTAAGCTTATTTTCATTATTCTGATTAAAATGAGCAAAGTTCTATCGTAGTAATATTCTAGTTTCAAAGGAATTTATGTTGACTATAAATTAACGTGCAAAGTCAGTTTTAAACATTGTTTTGGTATGTATTTATTAGGAAGTATTGATCTCTATCCATTGTTATTTCAGTTATTCTTTAAAAAGAAACAAATTATTGATGAAACTGGTTACATTCTGTTTGTGAAAAAGAATGCCATTGTGGTGCTAATTCCAAAGTTTGGATTGGAGGGTACAGTTTTCTTTGAAGAAAAAGGCAAACAATCTCCAAAGATGCACTACAATGAAGAGGTACCAAACTTGTTTCCAGTCTTCTTACAATTAGTTATTGCTCATTAGTTTAAGATGTATTTTATTCTCGATCCTTGTACAGGTTGAGTACCCCTTATCTGAATACCTTGCATCTAAAATGATCCAAAATCCCAAACTTTTTTCATCTGTGGTCCCGAAAGGTAAAATGCAATATGACATAGGGTTCATAAATCCCAATCGGAAAATAGGATGTAGTGGGTACAGTGCAGGTACATAATCTTTTATCTGAAACCCTTGGGACCAGATACTTTTGGAATCTTTGGATATTGGTGCTAAGCAACTGCGCTGATTTCAGATTCACGCAAAACAAAGAAACATTCCAACTTTGGGGGGTGGAGGGAGGTGGCAAATGAAGTTTCATGACCATCAAATCAATCAGTGGTATACATTCACTTCTTCGTTGTTGAACCCACTCAATGAATACACGGTCAAGATCTGTGTTTTTTTTTTGTCCTATGCAATGTTTTCCTATTTTTTATTAGTTTCCGGTCATCATTGTCACTGTAAAACTTCAACAACATATCTTTCTGCTTCTTTAAGTCACATATGGTGGTAATTCCCACACCAAAATCTTCAGTAAGACGCCGCACAGATACACCACGATCAAGCTTCTGCAATAACTCTACTTTCTGCACTATTGATAATGACAGACACTTCCTTTTCTGGTTCTTTCTGTTACCCATAGGAGACTGCAGTTCTTTTTGACATTTTCTCAGTCTTCAGTCCATGAGCAGCAGAGGCATGTCTGCTTGGTAAGAGCACTGAGACACGAGGGTGGGTTGCATCGGGTCTTGTTTGGCACCAAACACGAGGTTTGGTGTGCAGATGAGATCCATGGAAAAAATGATCATTTTCAGAGTTTTCAGTTTTCAGAATTTTGGATCAAAGATTATGGACCTGTAGTGTAGATTTTTCAATATGTCTACTTCAGTTAATTTGTGTATATATAATTATTTGTAATGTGAATGCATGTATCTTTAAGTCTGAGTTAATGAGTGCATTTTTTAAATGTTTCTCCAAAATCCGAAACATTTCTGGTCCCATGCATTTCAGGTAAGGGGTTTTTGACCTGTATAACTTTATACCAACCTTTCTCACTTGCAGAGAATCTGTAATAAATATTAAGTTGATTGGGGAATTAGAGTGCATCTCTAGATTCAGCACATATTTCCTTGATTTGTTTTTTAGAAGATTGAGTTAATCTGTAAAGCTTTTAAAGTTTTTAGAGAGCGTGAAAGGACAGATTCTGAGAGTCAAGGCATTTCAGCCTGATGGAGAAGGGGATGTATTCTTGAATCTTTGGAATATGATACCTTGTTGATTCTCAGTTGGAGATTATTCAAGGCATTCTGAAGTTGCCCAAAAACTAAGTGTTTTTAGGGATATGATAGTGTAAGAAGAGAGTGCAGAGGGATGACTATTTGCTGTTTTATTGCATAAATGAGAAGGGCTCTGAAGTTCCTATTGCCTTTTCTTATTTCCTACAATGTTAAATAGTCAACGAGGACCTTCCAAAATCTGTGGATTTGTCAACTTCAGTCCTTATCAAGTTCAAGTTTATTGTCATTTGATAATACATATACAACATGACAAAACAGTGCCTCTCCAGTCCATAGTGCTCTCACAAAAACACACAATACATAAAGATGACATAAATAATCCAAATAAATATTTGGGATGATTGTCATGGTTATAGGATACTGTTTATCAGTCTCACTGCTTGTAGGAAGAAACTTTTCTCTAGCCTGGCAGTCCTGATTTGATGCTCTTGTAGCTTGTTGAGGGTAGTGAGTTGAAGATGCAGTGCGCTGGGTGAAAGGGGTTTTCCATAATTCTTTTGAGCTCTTTTTAGTCAGTGCTCCCAGTCAATGTCATCTCTGCAGGAAAGGCAGACCCCAGTGATCCTCTCGGCTGTTTTAATGATCCTCTGTGTAGACTTCTGATCTGATGCTTTGCACCTCCCATGATGCAGCCACACTCTCAACTGTGGCCCTGTAAAAGGTTGTAAGAAAGACCATAGTCTGTCTGGGTTGGCAGGAAAACCTCAAGCCCCATCACCCTGAGTACTGACAATCTTCAGGGCTGTGTGCTCTTTTCATGGTGCTGATTCCCAATTGCACTGCCAGAATCATCTCCAAACAGAATAATTATATTTGCGGATGATGCAACAGTAGTTGGCCTCATCAGCATTACAGAGAAGAGGTTGAAGGGCTTGTAAAATGATGTGAGGGGAATAACTTGAGTCTTAATGTGGGCAAGACCAAGGCGATGATTGTGGATTTCAGGAGGACAAAGATTCTCCAACGGTTCTGTCGTGGATGATTCTGTTTTGGAAAGAGGGGAGAGCACAAAGTTCCTTGGCCTTCCCTGGACTCCCAACACCTTCACACTAGTCAGGACAGTGCAGCAGTGCCTACACTTCCTCAGGAGGCAGGGGAGGCCAAGGCTACTGAACCCCATCATGACAAACTTTTACAGGAGAACAGTTGAGAGTGTCCTGTCTGGCTGCATTCTGTGCATGGTAGTTGGGAATTAATAAAAATTCAAGGGGGAAAATACTATGCAGTCATTGGACAGTTTATTTGTGCAGTGGCTTCCTTTTGATTTTGATAATCTAAACGATATAGGGGTATTGAAGATTATCTATCAAGTTTCTGTTTTATTGTATGTTAATGTTGATTATACAAATCATGTTTGAAACATTAAATATCATGAGAATAAACGTAAGTTTGCTAATCAGATACTATCAATTGAGATGAGCAGATGTCATGTTAAAATTATTTTAAATTTTAAAAGAAACAACTCTGGAAATGGAAATGTGATTCAATTATAGGAACTGCAGAGATGCTGAGTTGAATAATGTGTAAACCTTTTTAAAAATTGTGTCCCAACTTCTCTTGATTTTACAGATCCCCTCTTTAACAGTTGAAGGAAGATTATTTAAAATGTTTGACCAGGTAACTGTGACAATCACTGTGGATGCATCAAATATACAGCATCAGAAGATTAGAATGGGACTGGTTGAACCAGTGGTAAGAATTAATTTGAGTTCAAATTAAATGTGGCGTCACATTCTCCACAGCAACACAGTTGTATTCAAAGTAATCCAACATTTGATCTTTCTGTTCTTACTTTAATAATTAAGAGAGTAAATTCTAAAATTCATTTGCATTTCCAAACTGAAATTTCCCACTTTTCTCCAACATCCTTTCGACAAACTGGGTGCTCCGTTTCCATTGTGCCCTGTGCTGTGTCAAGTCCGTTACAGCATTTCCATTCTATCGAGAGTTCTTTGTTCAGTTCAGCTAAATTTTAATTTTGTTCTGTCCTTATACAAGTCATGATAAATATTGAATTCCCTCATTCTGCAAGAGAACATGGTCCAGCACCAAAATGTGTTAAATGCTCTGCGCCAAAGAGTAATTTGCTGATTTATAAAAAGATCCAAGGTAAAGATGTGGTGAAATGAATCTCGAGGTGATTTCTACCATGTGCCTTTATAAGTCAGATAGCATCTGGCAAAATTGAATGTTTTGATAATTTCAATGTAATAATATTTTTCTCCATACTTGATGGCATATAAGACCCACTTTTTTCCCCCAAAAATTGACTCCAATATATCCCCCCCCCCCCCCCCCCCCCCCCCGGGTCTCATATGCGAAGTTGAAATTTCCTTAGTCTGTCGCAGCTCCTGTTTGCTGTCTGCAGTTTCCCAGCAGATCCTGTGCACGGCTCCTGTTCGCCAGCCATAGTTTCCCGGTGGACCCTGTGTATGTGTGGTGGGCACTGGGGGCTGAACATTGCCAGGGAGAAGCAATGGCCTGACTTGGGCCTGGGCCTGGTGGCAGATGAGCCAGTTGCTAGGCTGAGTGGTGTGGCACTGTGGCCGCACTGCTGCTTCGGCAGAGAGGTAAGGAGTTGCAGGAGGCCAAGGGACTGCAGTTGCTACGAGAGTGCAGAGTGAGCATGTTGCTTGCTGTGGGGAAAGGTTCCATATGGTATTAAAGTGTACAGCCCGCTGCGCAGCTCAGACGGCAAAGTCCTCCTCAGCGACAAGATCTCCATCCTCAACCGATGGTCAGAACACTTCCAATCTCTTTTCAGTGCCAACCGCTCAGTCCAAGATTCCGCCCTGCTCCAGCTCCCTCAACGGCCCCTAAGGCTAGAGCTGGATGAGGTCCTCACCCGGGAAGAGACATATAAGGCAATTGAACAACTGAAAAGTGGCAAAGCAGCAGGTATGGATGGAATCCCCCCCAGAGGTCTGGAAGGCTGGCGGCAAAACTCTGCATGTCAAACTGCATGAGGTTTACAAGCTTTGTTGGGACCAAGGAAAACTGCCTCAGGACCTTCGTGATGCCACCATCATCACCCTGTACAAAAACAAAGGCGAGAAATCAGACTGCTCAAACTACAGGGGAATCACGCTGCTCTTCGCTAGGATTCTCCTAAATAGAATAATACCTAGTGTCGTCGAGAATATTCTCCCAGAATCACAGTGCGGCTTTCGCGCAAACAGAGGAACTACTGACATGGTCTTTGCCCTCAGACAGCTCCAAGAAAAGTGCAGAGAACAAAACAAAGGACTCTACATCACCTTTGTTGACCTCACCAAAGCCTTCGACACTGTGAGCAGGAAAGGGCTTTGGCAAATACGAGAGCGCATCGGATGCCCCCCAAAGTTCCTCAACATGGTTATCCAACTGCACGAAAACCAACAAGGTCGGGTCAGATACAGCAATGAGCTCTCTGAACCCTTCTCCATTAACAATGGTGTGAAGCAAGGCTGTGTTCTCGCACCAACACTCTTTTCAATCTTCTTCAGCATGATGCTGAAACAAGCCATGAAAGACCTCAACAATGAAGACGCTGTTTACATCCGGTACCGCACGGATGGCAGTCTCTTCAATCTGAGGCGCCTGCAAGCTCACACCAAGACACAAGAGAAACTTGTCCGTGAACTACTCTTTGCAGACGATGCCTCTTTAGTTGCCCATTCAGATCCAGCTCTTCAGCGCTTGACGTCCTGTTTTGCGGAAACTGCCAAAATGTTTGGCCTGGAAGTCAGCCTGAAGAAAACTGAAGTCCTCCATCAGCCAGCTCCCCACCATGACTACCAGCCCCCCCACATCTCCATCGGGCACACAAAACTCAAAACGGTCAACCAGTTTACCTACCTCGGCTGCAACATTTCATCAGATGCAAGGATCGACAATGAGATAGACAACAGACTCGCCAAGGCAAATAGCGCCTTTGGAAGACTACACAAAAGAGTCTGGAAAAACAACCAACTGAAAAACCTCACAAAGATAAGCATATACAGAGCCGTTGTCATACCCACACTCCTGTTCGGCTCCGAATCATGGGTCCTCTACTGGCATCACCTACGGGTCCTAGAACGCTTCCACCAGCGTTGTCTCCGCTCCATCCTCAACATTCATTGGAGCGCTTTCATCCCTAACGTTGAAGTACTCGAGATGGCACAGGTCGACAGCATCGAGTCCACGTTGCTGAAGATCCAGCTGCGCTGGGTGGGTCACGTCTCCAGAATGGAGGACCATCGCCTTCCCAAGATCGTGTTATATGGCGAGCTCTCCACTGGCCACCGTGACAGAGGTGCACCAAAGAAAAGGTACAAGGACTGCCTAAAGAAATCTCTTGGTGCCTGCCACATTGACCACCGCCAGTGGGCTGATATCGCCTCAAACCGTGCATCTTGGCGCCTCACAGTTCGGCGGGCAGCAACCTCCTTTGAAGAAGACCGCAGAGCCCACCTCACTGACAAAAGGCAAAGGAGGAAAAACCCAACACCCAACCCCAACCAACCAATTTTCCCCTGCACCCGCTGCAATCGTGTCTGCCTGTCCCGCATCGGACTTGTCAGCCACAAACGAGCCTGCAGCTGACGTGGACATTTACCCCCTCCATAAATCTTTGTCCGCGAAGCCAAGCCAAAGAAAACCTCATTAGAACGTGCCGGGGTCAGGGGCAGCAGGGTGGGGGACTGTTATGCACGGGGAGTTGGGTTGCTGGCTGATTGTCATCAGCTCGCCCCCTTAGCAGTTTGGGGTCCATAGACACCGTGCTATAAGCTATTCCGCGGATTAAAGAATTGGGTTCTCATGTGGTGTCACTGTTTAAAATATGAAAACTACGATTCTGATCTGTTGTGAAATTAAATTACTTGATTTTGAAATGTTCTTGGTGAGACCCCACCTGGAGTATTGTGTGCAGTTTTGGTCACCTTATCTAAGGAAGGATGTTCTTGCAATGGAGGGAGTGCAGAGGCGATTCACCAGGCTGATACCTGGAATGGCAGGAATGACTTATGAGGAAAGATTGCGCAAATTGGGATTGTACTCACTGGAGTTTAGAAGATTGAGAGGGGATCTCATAGAGACATATAAAATTCTGGCAGGACTGGACAGAATGGATGCAGATGGGATGTTTCCAATGATGGGAAAATCCAGAACCCGGGGCCATGGTTTGAGGATAATAGGCAAGCCATTTAGGACCGAGATGAGGAGGAATTTCTTTACCCAGAGGGTGGCGAATCTGTGGAATTCATTGCCACAGAGGGCAGTAGAGGCAGGTTCATTAAATATATTTAAGAGGGAATTAGATATATTTCTTCAGTATAAGGGTATTAAAGGTTACGGAGAGAAGGCGGGGACGGGGTACTGAACTTTAAGATCAGCCATGATCTCGAATGGCGGAGCAGGCTCGAAGGGTCGAATGTCCTACTCCTGCTCCTATCTTCTATGTTTTATAGTGGCTTGTACAGATGGTCGAAGAATTGAGAGACATTTACCCATAAATACACTAAAAAAAATTCTTAATGTTCCTTGTTGAAATGGGGGACTTATATACCTGCCGGTCTTGTATGCCGTCAAATATGGTAGTATGTTTGCTATTTAGTCATATCTAATCAATTTCATCTTTCTATGAGCTAAATTTGTGTGTCATGGTCTCTGCTCTTGGGTGAATCGTTTACTGGTAGTTTAATCTTCCTTGTTGCTATTTTAAATTTCTCCCATGTTTTCAACGATCTTTTTAAAAACAATGTTAAACGAAATGTTTGGCAATTGGCAACTTTAGTTCGAAGCAAATTAATTCTGAAATGCATAGTTTAACTCGAATTTCTTTCATTCAAATTTTTGGTTTGTTTTCTGTTTTTATTGGAAGACTTGAATGTACAAGCTTTGAAATTCATTTCTTGTGACAGATACCTGGAGTCAGTGTTCAAAAGACTGCTGCTCAGGAAAACCTTGCTCGCGAAGAACCTGAAGTGAAGAAAGCCAGGCGAAGCGAGGAAATCTGATTGGCGATTGTTCTATGCCAAATTTTAGACAATTAAATACTTGTGTACGAGGAAGTAATTTGTATGATTTACATGTTATGTATATCTTTTGAATAAACTTTTTAAAAAATGTATAAATAAAGTTTTTATTCCAATTAGTCCATGATTAGTGCTATAAAGGGAGGTTCAAGAGTCTGATAGATAATGGAACAAAATGGTTTTCAGGCTTCTGCACCCTTTGCCTGAAGTGAGAAGTGGTGACCAGGATGATGGGTGGTTCTTCATGACTTTGGCTCGCTTTGAAAATGTATTCTTAAGAGATTCATGGTTTTGTTGGCATGATCAGTTAAGAATAGTTTTGTGGTTTAAAGCATCCATATCAGGACAGCAAGGGATGATATTAAAACTAACTGGTTCAATCCCATGAATATTCCAAAGAATTACCTTCAGAATTCACCTCTAACGGAGGTGGAAAAGTTCATGAACTTCAAGTTCATAGGAGTCCAATTTTTCAGAAAACATTTCCTGGAGCCTTCTTCAGGAGCTGCGAGGAATCAAACAGGTTGCATCACAGCCTGGTTTGAATAGCATTCTGTCCAGGGATGCAAAATGTAGCAAACATAATCAGTTCCATCATGGCTCTGATCTCTCATCCATGCATTCATCTATGTGAGATGCTGCCTCAAAGTCACCCAGCGTCATGAAGAACTACCCATCACCCTGGTCACAACCTCTTCTCACTGCTACCTTCGGGCAGAAGCCTGAAAACCGGCATCTCTAGGTTCAAGAACAGTTTCATTCCAATAGCTATCAGACTTGGACATCCCTTAACCACACTAATCATGGTCTGTTCTGATAGCACAAAAAGACACTACACTATTGCAAGTCATATTTTTGCACCAAGTTAACAGTATTTATTATTCATCTTATGGATTTATTGCCTCAATTCAATTACATTTACCATTATCATTTAACAAGCATCTGTTTGGCTTCAGCGAATGAGTATTTTGGTACACATGTACAATGTATGTGAAAACAAATTCATTAAATCTGCACAATTCAGTCATTTTCTAGAAAACTACACAATGTTGTAACGTACCAAAACAGCAGCAATAGAAATTAGCCCAGTGTTACATTTTAAATTATTAATCAACAATATAACTCCTTATCTAATTTATCTAAACTTATCCCTCAACTATGCACGAATATACATGTGTGTGGGTGGAATACTCCAAGCCACTACAGCTCAAGGCACAATTCTTGAAAGGCAGTTCAAAGTTCAATCTCAGAAAATCCAATGTTGACACGCAGGTTTTAGATGGATGTGAAGAAGTTCATGAAGTAGGTGGGGGATCCCAGGCTTTAAACAAGACAATTGTAAACTCACGAAATCCTGTCAAAGCTTCCAGGCCAATGTCCTTTTCAGACGAGTGGCAACCAACAATCCCCTCTTTGGTGTAGGGGACACAAAGCGAGTGATGCACACAGAGCTTCCAAAACCCTTTTGTGGGTCAGCCGCATTGCAGTGTTTCTCCTTCCAGGACCCTTTCTGTGGATCAGTCGTTCACAGTGGCCTTCACTTTGGTCGCAGAGTGCTATTCTTATTCCCCAGTAACACAGAGAAATCAGACAAATTGTCTATAACATATACAAGGCAACTTCAGTACTGTATTACTTCCAAGAGCTCTGATCCACAGCACTGCTTCCTCAAAATGGCCCCTTTAGAAGTGACTTTTGTCTCGAAGGAGCCATATGAAGCTTCTTCAGCACAGTATAATTTGGAGCTGTTGCTCCTGTGCTGCTTCCTTAAAATAGCCCCTGAGCAAAACTGTGTACTTCTCTTGAATCTGCTGGTCACATGCTCTCTGCCCTCCCTCTTCAGATGTATCCAATTTAGGAACATACTGTCTTCAGGCTGCCAAGCTCAGAGTCAAACTCCAAAACTTGCAGCTTGATTTGTTCATTTAAAGTGACAGCTCTCTTAAACTGGGAGCACGTAATAAACATACACTTGTAATCAAATAAATAAATGTAAACAAACTGCAATGCAGAGAAGAAAGGGATCAATAAAGTGCAAAAGAAAGAGTCCATAAATGATTTATTAAATCAATACATTTACCACATTCACCTCCTTTTTTAAGAAGGGTCTTACGGGATGAGAATAGAAAAGATGAAACAAATGTACATTTTCCAGATTAAGTCTATCAGGGGGTCTCCCCTGCTGCAGAGAATGACGTGGTAATGGTTGGGCACTGCCATAGTGCCCTAAGCAGCCTGTGGGGTTGGCCTGTCATCACCAGTTACTGTTTGTTGAGGTAGGGGGACAGGTGTAGGGGTAAGGGAGTGTGGTGCTGGTGCATCATTGGCAAGAACAGTGGCCAGAGATGGCGAGTAGTCAGCTGCAGGCTTAGCAACCCCTAAGGTGGAAGTAAGGGTAAGTGTCTTTTGGTGGTCAGACGAGGCATCTGATGATGCCAGATCCCGGATCGAGACCGTGTTCTTGCACCCATCAGGGAAGACAACATAGGCATACTGAGGTGAGGCAGACTCTTGACCAGTGGGCAAGTCTTAGATTGCCTGGTGTGCTTCCAAAGCAGGACTGGTGCTGAGGAGGTAAGCTAGGTGAACAGTGTAGTCCTTGATGCAGACATCCTTGGGAAAGCAAACATCTGTTCATGAGGTATGTTGTCGGTAGCCATACATAAAAGTGACCGAACGGAGTGGAGTGTTTCTGAGAGGACTCCTTGCCATTGGGAGACAGGGAGGCTCTGAGACCTCAGTGCCAGGAAGATGATTTTGTAGACCATGGCATTCTCCTTTTCCACTTGGCCATTTCCTCCAGGGTTACAGCTGGTGTTCCTGCTCTTGGTGATGTCCCTGGCCAGCAGAGACTGCTGCAGCTCATCACTCATGAATGAGGTCCCGTGGTTGCTGTGGATGAAGCCAGGATACCCAAAGATATTGTGGAGGGCCTTGATAACTGTGACCGTGGTCATGTCCGGGCATAGGTTGGCAAAAAGGAAATGGGAGTATTTGTTGATGATTGTAAGGAAGTAGACTTTCCAGTTGGAGGAAGGGGAGGCCTTGAAATCAATGCTTCGGAACTCGAATGGGCAGGTGGCTTTCATCAGGTGTGCTTTGTCCGGTTGGTAGAATTGCAGTTTGCATTTGGTGCAAACCTGGCAGTCTTTATTCATTGTCCATACTTACTCAATGGAGTATGGTAGGTTCTGAGTTTTGATAAAAATGGAAAAAACCTAGTTACTCTGGGATGGCAAAGGTTATTATAGAGAGTCTGCAGTCTGTTCATTTGGACACTGGCATAGGTCCCACAGGATAGAGCACCTGGGGCTTGTTAAATTTGCCAGGCCAGTAGAGGATGTCATAGTTGTAAGTGGACAATTTGATTCTCCACCTGAGGATCTTACCATTTTTGAATTTGCTCCTTTGTTTATTATTAAATATGAATGCGACCACTCACTGATCCATGAGGAGAGGGAATTGTTTTCCGGCAAGGTTGGATCTCCAGTGGTGTACTGCCTCCATAATGGCCTGGGCCTTCATCTAGATGGAGAAGTGAATTTCAGGGCCATAGAGGGTGCTTGAGAAAAAGGCAACTGGCCTTCCTGTTTGATTGAGTGTGGCAGCCATGGCAAAGTCGGATGCATCACTCCAATTGGAACGGTGTGGACTCATATATGGCATGCATGGTTACCTTGAATATCCACAACTATGTTGTCTTTGATATGGTTGAATACAGCTTGGGCCTCTGCCGGCAGGGGAAACGTGGTGGTGTAGCAACTATGACGTAGTGCGAAATAAGGAATCAGATAGAGTCGAGTCGAAGTTCAGTACAAGTAATTTACTCAGTCACCTGCAGCTTTTTAAAACCCCGCATGTTCCAAATGACGTCATCGCATTGTGACATCATGACGTCACTCGGAACCTCCTGAGCTGATTTGATTAAGCCTCCGGAGAGGAACTACGAGCCCTCGCCCTGAACCAGCAATAGGAGACTAAACCTCTGGTGTCATTACTGTCCCCTGCTCTTGGGCGGTCATCTGAGCCTTTACATTGGGGGTCATGGCAAGGGCCGATCAAGGTTGAGATGAGCGGGCTTCTGTTGGTCAATTGTAAATGTCTCTGGATGCCCACCATTGTCCATTACACAAGTTGTATGATTGTTTCGTAGCACTCATACGGCCTCTGTAAGGGTGGCCCGTGTACACCTCAACACACAAACTCACAGTCCTGGAGTTCCTTTGGGTTGAAGGGTGTCATTGTTCCATGCCTTGACATGGGAATTTGGACCAATTTTCCAAACTGCTCCTGCAGTCTGCCCAAGATTTCAGTCGGTGGCACCTCCTGTCTGCGTGCTGCAGGTATGAACACCCCAGGTACAATGAGCGGGGCTCCATAAAAAAACTATGCCAGTGAGGAGTTGAGATCCTCCTTGGGTGCTGTACTTATTCCTTGGAGGAGCCAGGGCAGCACGTCTGCCCAATCAGGACCCTGGAGGTGGGCCATCAGTGCAGCCTTCATGGGCCAATGGAACCTCTCCACCAGACCGTTCAACTGAGATGATAAGCGGTCGTGTGGTGGAGCTGCATTTGTGAGTGAGCATTTCCGAGTGTGGAGGTAAACTGTGGGCCTCTGTCGGAGGTGACGTGTGTGGGACAGCCAAACCGAGATACCCAGGCAGAAATAAAAGCTCTGGCGCATGAATCGGTCGATGAGTCCATTATAGGAACCACCTCGGCCACATAGTGAATCTATTCATGACCGTTAACAAGTACCTAGACCCTCATGACACCGGACGCGGGCCAACAATGTCAACATGCACGTGATCAAATCTGCGCTGTGGTGGCTGGAAAGACTGAAGCAGAGGCTTCATGTGCTTTTGGACTTTTGCAGATTGGCACATCTTTGCTCAGTATGTGATCTGCTTTTTGACCACATGCCATAAAAAATCGTCAGCTATCAGGTGGACCTTCGTTCTAATGGAGGGGGGTGGGACAGTCCATAAATGGCACCAAAAATGCAACATCTCCACGCAGCAGGGACGATAGGGTGAGGCTGACCTGTGGAAATGTCACACAGGAGAGTGGTACCTTGCAGCCAAAGGGCTACAACCTCGAGTTGCAGGCTCATGACAGCAGTTCTATAAGCTGGAAGTTAGTCATCCTGGCATTGAGCTTTGTTGAGCGCCATGTAGTCTACAAATGGAGAAAAGGCATGTACTGCTTGAACTGAGGAGTGGGACAGGGCATCAGCCACCACATTACTCTTATCAGAGATACGATTAATCCTGGTTGAAACTCGGATACATAAGATTGCTGGTAGACTGAACAAGGTATCTGATGCCTTTCATGAAGGTGAATGTTAGCAGTTTGTGGTCAGTAAAAACGGAAATCCTTGCCTTCCAAAAAAATAGCAAAAGTGTCTGACCACTAGGTACAGTGCCAGCAGCTTCCATTGTCCATTAGTGTACTGTTCCAAGATCCCGCCTATTGCCGCATCAGACACGTCTATCATCAAGGAGGTTGGTGCATCCATTTGTGGACCAGCAATGTTGCCTTCACTAGGGCATCTTTGGTCTGCTACTATCGTCTCTTTTATCCACTTGAGTTCTTTGGCAACACTGGACATGAGATTGAAGAGGAGTTTCATAATATGAGCTGCAGAGGATAGAAAGTGATAATAGAAATTGACCATCCCCACAAATTCCTGGGGTCCTTTGATGATATCGGGCCCCGTGAATTTGACGATGGCTTTGATCTTGCTAGGCAATGGAACAACACCCCGACTGCTGATCTGATGTCCCAAGAGGACTGTCCAAATTTGCACTTGGCAGGGTTCACAGTTAGCCTGAACTCCTGTAGGCCGTGGCAGAGTAAACACAGATGTTGCGGGTGCTCTTTGTGGGAGTGGGTGGCAACAAGTATGTTGAAAAGGAAGTCCACACCATGCCCCACTGTGTCCATTAGTCGCTGGAATGTCTGTGCATCATCTTTGAGCCCAAAAGGTTTTCTCAAAAATTCGAAAATGCCGAATGATGTAATGATGGTGGTCTTGGGCACATCCTCTGGGTTAACCCACGCACCAAGTCAATTTTGGAAAATATCCTGGTCCCATGAAGATGAGCTGTAAAGTCCTGTATTTGGGCCACAGGGTAGCGGTCAGCAGTGGTAGCATCATTGACATGCCTGTAATCTCCACAAGGTCTCCAGCCTCCCATGGCCTTGGGCACCAAATGTAGCAGGGAATCCCATGGGCTATCAGTCCTTTGTATGATTCCAAGTTCCTCCATTTTGTGAAACTCTTGTTTTGCAAACGACAACTTGTCGGGTGGCAGATGTTAGGCTCAGGTATGTGGAGGAGGTCCTTGGGACAGGGTATGATGTGCAACACCATGTTTGGGTGTGGCAGTGTGGAACTGGGGAGTGACAATGTCTGGAAACACCACCAGAAGTCTGGCTAATCCGTTCGAGTACTCCACAGGGTCTAGGTGAGGTGCGGGTAGTTTGGCTTTTCCAAGGCGGAAAGTCTGGAACATTGTGGTGTTCACCAACCGGCAGCCTTTTAAGTTCACAATCAGTGAGTGGGCTCTGAGGAAGTTGGCACCCAGCAACGGTAGGACACAGCAGCAAGAATGGACTTCCATGTGAATTTATTGTCACCGAATTTCAGGGATATAGTCTGTGTGCTGTATGTACGAATCAAACTGTTATTCACCACAGTGAGCGCTGGACCTGTGCTCTTGGTACAGGTGTCAAAGCCAAAGGAGGAAGGACACTAACATCCACACCCGTGTCGACTAGAAATTTGCAATGGGAGAATTTGTCCCAGATGAGGAGTAGACTGTTATAGTGGCCAACCACATGGAATCATGCTTTTCTGGGGGAAACGTGCCCCCGTCACTGGTACTCGTGGAGCCTGGGCCATTGGGTGTGTGACACAGCACTAATTTCTATGGGCCTGGTGCCTTGCTGTTTCATGTGCCACAGAACGTCTGTGCAGGCGTCCACTGTTCCAGGGTTATCAAAGTCTTCATCAGCCAACATGAGGCAGATGTCTTCTGGCATATGCTCTAAAAATAACTGCTCCAAGAGCAAACGAGGCCTATGGCCGTCTGCCAGTGCCAACATGTCATTTATTAACTCCAAAGTGTTTGGTCCCTCAGGTCATTGATATGGAAGAGCCGTGCAGCTCACTCGCATCATGCAAGATCGTAAATCCAGAGGGCTTTGAACTTGCTGAGAGCTGGTGAGTCACAAAGGAAATCTGCTACTCGACTGCCGTGTCCCGGTCGGGGGTGCTTACCACATGATAGTACTTAGTGGTGTTCACTTCTATCTTGCAAATGTGGAACTGTGCCTCAACCTGCCTGACCCAAACTTCAGGTTGAGTGGTCCAAAAGACAGGCAGTTTTAGCGAAACTGCTGTGTTGTCCATGTAGGATGCAAAATCCGTTTGGGCCTGTTGGGGTCACCAATGTAGCAACTGTGTCGCAGTACAAAATAAAGAACAAGAAAATAATCAAACGTAATCGAGTCAAAGTTCAGTAAAAGTTGTTTTCTCAGTCACACGCAACTTCTTGAAACCCCACAAGTCCAAATAACATCATCGCATTGTGACATCATGATGTCACTCAGAACCTCCCGAACTAGTTCAATTAAGCCTCTGGTGAGCAATGGGTGAATCTTGTCCGCACAGTTGGGGACCCATTGAGTGAAATATGAGAAGAACCTGAGGCATCTCTTCAGTGTTTTGAGGTTTTGTGGGAGAGGTAGCTCCAGCATGCAGTCAGGGTCGGGGCCAATGCCACCGTTCTTGACCACACAGATGAGGCTGGCTAGTTGTGCTGTCCAGAACACACATTTGTCCTCATGTTAGATTCAGGGATTTTGCTTCCCGGAGGAACTCAAGATCTGCATTGTGGCCACAGGTAGTTACATTATCTAGGTATGGGAGGGTGGCCTGCAGATTACGGTGGTCCACCATCTCCTGCTGGAAGACAGAGATACCATTTGTGACACCAAAATGGTCCCAGAGGAAGTGGTAGAGGTGGCCATCCACCTCAAATGCAGTATACTGGCAGACCTCTGGACAAATTGGGAGCTAGGGATATGCCAACTTCAGGTCAATCATGGAGAATACCCAATATTGTGCAATTTGGTTGACCATATTGGATATGGGAGGTAGGGGGTATGTACCAGTTGAGGGTCTGGCTATAGTCTATGATTATCCTATTCTTTTCCCTGTTCTTTACCACAACCACCTGAGCCATGATGACACCCTCGCCCAACACTCCGACTTAATGAACGCCTTGTCTGCCACACAGAACCATCTACTCCTGGTGGCGACTGGCTTACAGTAGTCGGGGGGGGGAGGTTGGCAAACAGTGGGGAGGGGGGTCAAACTTGAGAGTCAAGAGGCCACAGGTCATTTGCAGAGGGCGTCTGTGAATTATTTATGGCAAACAGTAAGGGTTGGTTGGGGGGGTTGGGTTGGAGGAATGGAGCCTGTCAAATTTCAATGCAACTTTCTGAAGTTGGCACTGGAAGACCAGCCCCAGTAGCAAGGGGGCAGAGTTGTGGCATGAGAAGTAACCTGCAATGCTTGTAAACTATGCCTCCAATGGTCAGGATCACTACACAGGACCCATGAATGGTTGCCGTGTGATTTGGATGCAAGATATCTTGTTTGGTGGGCCATTCTTTAAGGGATAGGTGCCTAGTGGTATCGAGGTGGATAAAATTTGATGTACTCTCACTTTCAAATCAGCAGTTGGTAACGCTCCCATTTACCTGGACTTCATCATGGACCTGGCGAGGTCATTTGAAGCCTCTTAGATCAGGGCGATGGATGCCAAAATAGACTTGATGCCTGAGTCCGATGGGCGCTCACGATCCTGAGATGGTTTCCCTCCACCCAAAGATGGTCACCCTCGTTGTTCCCTCATGGTGTTGAATGTCTGGGAAGATGGAATTTTCCGGTTGGTTTGTGGAGGAGATGGTGGCGATCGTGTGGTCTGGAATGGCTACTGTCCATATACGGCACTGCTAGGTTTCTCAGTCAGTTAGCATCTGTGGTGATATCGCTCGGGGCAACTGCCACAAAGTCTTCAAAGCAATGTTTGGGGCATCTGGCGATCGAGGATCGATGCTGAGTTTCTCAGGGTTCACGTACCGTTCCATGCTTCTTTTCAAAAATATATTAATAAAATTGATGCACCATCAATGATCACAAGACTGAAAGTCTTTTATTAACTGCCAATCATAGCATTACAGTGGTTTACCACACCTATTAATCTAAAATCTGCTTATAATTGAATTTAAAAATGTCAAAATTACAGGCCATAAAATTAAAAAATTCAAGATTTAGAAACTTTATTAAACAGATTTTCCAAAGGATGTAGTTACTTTTCAATAAAAAAATATTACATTAAATGTAAAAGTGTCTAAATTGTAAACATGGGAGTTTTTTTTTTGCTATTTTAAAACATTTATTGATGTTAAAGCAGAATTCAAATCAGCTCTTTTAAAAAACCATTTTTGTTCAAATTTATACATGATATATACCTGGTTTTCTGTGCATCCAAGATCTCACTTCTCAGTGCAAAGATCGTGATTTCGATGAAGCGACATGTATTTGAAATGATGGCAAGTTGTCACCAATTTTAAATAGTTTCAAATGTCAGAATGAATTGTTTCTAGATATACACAATAAAAGATTTAATTTAAAGTACAATACATTACAGGCTGCAAGCACATGGTTGACAAACATGTTGAAAAATTGAGCTTTTTTTTAAAGCATCAGATTGTATGAAAAATACAAGGTTGAAATTGTTTTGAGCATGAGTTATGGAAACAGAGCAACTGATCAGTAAATTAAGATAGTTTTTTTAAAATACATGCAAGTTAATACCTTAAAGTGATCTTTTTTTTTGCAATTTATTCCGATGGTTCTTTTATATTTTCAGAATACTATTGAATCAAGTAGAATAACAGTGGATGTTACATTCAAAAACAACAGAAATTCTAGCTTTAAAAGCCAGATCTTTTGACTACTTTCAGTTATTTAAAATAAAGGCCAGAGCTATTGTCAATGGGTTCAAGTTCCTCCACTGTCAGTTCAAGGGGCTGTCTTACAAAACGAGATGAGTTCTTGTGCAGCTGAGGTGGAGAAAATCTTGCTGGAAAGAAAAGAAGGAAACGTTGAAAGGAAGTTGGCTCCCAAATCACTTTAATTGACCAATTTCAAAACATGCAACTTTGTTCTACTTCTAACTCGATGCAAGCATTCGCTTATTTCCCAGGATTTGGTTTTATAGGGAAGAATTACCGGCAATATTAATAACTGAGAAGCAACACTTCAATTAGAAGTGCCCTCTTAAGAAAACCTAAATTCTGTTCATTTTCCCCTTGCTTTTACCTAACCAACAAGCCAAACCTTCTCCTCAGTCTCCATGTGCCACTAATACAAACCTGTCCCTCCTTCTCATTTCCCATCCATATTATTAATTCTCTCGTAGCCAAGACCCATTTCCTATTAAATTACTGGTAGATCAACAGGCTCCTGGCTCCATTATGACCTGATGCTACCCTATGATTCCTAATGTAGATACCACTTCATCCTTTTTAAAATCATCTTTCCTTGAAACCCCAACTTCATCTGCATTACAATTGCAAACCATTTCCCCTCCACAGTGATCCAGCTTTTTCACTTCAATGTACGGTAACACATCAATACCATGGCTCAATTCACATGATATCCTTTGCAACTGTCATGTATTCTTTATCGTACTGGCAATTCTTTTCAACGCAGTTGGCTCGCCTTTTCTGGGTTCTGCTTTTAATTATTTAATCGTTGGTAGAACATATGCATCAATATTTCATCTTCCATTTCCTGACACTATTACTTTTGGAATCTGCCATAGAGCTGTCTCCATTGTCAAAAGATCTCTGGCTCACAGCAACAACATGAAGACTGGTCATGCTCAAATACTTTCAAAGGGCAGGTTGCATCACCAGGATCAAGAAATCTACACCAAGCTCCCAAAGCTAATAATTTCTCTGTACACCCACAAGTTGCGCTTCATTGATATACTAAAAACCACCTTACTAATTGATGGGAAATAAAACAACAATAATTTCCACAATTTAAGAATGTTTTTAACATTTTCATTACATTTATTTTTAATAGTGTGACAGCTCATGAATGTTAGACAGAGAATGTGCTAATCTTCAGGTGTAGTTTAGCTGGCTGTCAAAATTATGGCTTAGCTGGCTGTCAACATTAGGTTCCTCTTGATTCTCTCCCCACTCCATTACAATGTTATTGCAATAACATCCACAGTCATTGCTAAGCTTTCTTCAGGAACTCTAATTGAGAATGCACATGTAGATTAGCAAAGCGCCTTTCAGATCAACACTGAAGCACTATGTGGGTGTGCAGATAAATTATTTGCTTTAAGAGCTTGGAATGCTGGACAGAATACTGGACATTTTTTAATAACATATTAAAGCATTACAAAATGAGTATACTGTACTGACCTAACATTGTTCAGATGCATCAAATGTGATTAACTGAGAGGTTTAAAAAAAATGACATGCAAATTAAAATTGCTGAAAAAAGAGTTTCTATCGATTGTCAAGATTTATTCCTGACTGACTGGAGGCAACGTTGACAGAAGTATTTAATTTGACTCATGCGTATGATAAGAGCAAGAAAGGTTTGGGGAAATTTATTTGAATTGCCCCTATAATGATTTAAGATACAAAGTATTACAGAATTTTGTTGGAATTTGTACGAATCATTTCTTTACTTCAATTTAGCAGCTTTTTTTTAAATAAAAGCCTACTTTTAAACTACTAATAAGACAAAGATGCGTATGAATAGCTCCAACAGCTTACAAATAAAGGGTAATATAAAAAAAATATGTAAAATTGGGAAATGAATTTACAGTTTTGATTCTCATATACCCAAACCATATTCAACCAAAATATTGCATTCCTCAACCCCAATGTACTGAATCAAAACTTTAAAAAAAACTACACAATTATGATGTGATAATTCTGTAAAAGTTACAGCTTCTGTTAAGATATCAAACCTCTCCTATTTAACTAGATTCTATGGCAAGGTAGAGGGCTAACAACTCCCTGTTCAATGCGCTATACTTCTACTCCGGGGGTCGCAGGTGTCTGCTGAAGAAAGCGAACAGTCTCCAATGCCCATCAATCAGCTGCTCCAGGACAATGCCGACGGACAGCCATGTTGGATGCATTGATTGTGATGGCAGTGGGTACATCAACCCGTAGATGTACTAGAAGAGTGGCGTTGGCCAGGTTGAAAGGTGCCGTAAACTCCGCGTGCTAGCTGAGTTCTTTGGTCTGACCGGACAGCAGCTTGTAAATAGGTTGCATGATTGTGGCAATTGACCATCCCAATCAACACCTGCGACTAATTGGCTTAGCAAACTTACGAATGGCCTCAACTTTAGATGGAAGTGGGGGCGACCCCGTGTCGATCAATGCAAAGGCCAAGGAAATCGATGGCTGTCGGGCCGAACTGACATTTCGCTGGGTTGATGGCTAGGCCAGAATTGCTCAGTTGCTGGCAGAGCAGATGCAGATATGTTAGGTGCTCCTGTCACAAACAACCAGCAATGAGGATGTCGTCTAGGTAGATAAAAATGAAATTCAGGCCGTGCCCTACTGAGTCCACGAGTGTCTGGAAAGTCTGCACTACATTTGTTTTGGCTGAATGGCATGCGGAGGAACTCAAAATGGGCGAACGGGGTGATGAAGGCGGTCTTGGGAACATCACTGGAGTGCACGGGAATCTGGTGGTACTCCCGGACCACGTCTATTTCTGAGAGGTTCCTTGCTCCATGTAGATTGGCTGTGATGTCCTGGATGTGGGAAACCAGGTTGGCTGTCATTGAGCCAGTGGTAATCCCCACAAGGTTTCTATCTCTCAGAAGACCAGCACCATGAGTAGAGGAGAGGCCGATGGCCTATTCGAGCACCAAACGATTCCCATCTCCTTCATCTTCCTGAATTCTTCCTTGGCGAGTCGCAGCTTGTTGGGAGGAAGGCTGTTTGCCCAGGCATGTATTGGTGGTCCTTGTGTGGGGATAGGGTACTGGATGCCATGTTTGGGAACTGCGGTGGAGAACTGTGGCAGAGAACTGGGACATTATAATGCCTGGGAATCCTGCCAGGATTCTGACAAACTTGTTGCTTTATAAGGTTGCCGAGTCAAGGTGGGGGGGCGGGGGGGGTGGCGGCTAGGAACTTGGTTTCTCAAATGGTGAAGGTCTGGAAGGCCCTGGAATTGACCAAATGGCACCATTTCATGTCCACCAGGAGGCAGTGAGCTCAAAGGAAGTCTGCTCAAAGTAGGGGCTGAGACACATCAGCCAAAGTGAAGTTCCTGGTAAAAAGGCAGGAGCCGAACTCGAGCAGGATGATCCGCACCCCATATATGTGTATGCTCCTATTGTTGGCAGTGGTAAGGGATGGTCCAAACTTCCTGGCGTGGATGTCTCAGTTCAAGGGGGGGCAAGATGCTGACCTCTGCCCGTGTGCACAAGAAAAAGCTGCCCTGAGTTGCTGGTCCCATAGATAAAAGAGGCCGTCTCTGTGATCAAACTGTCGTAGCCATCAGCGACGGCTGGTCCTCATGTTTACTGAATGGAAGCAAGGTGGACGGCAGTGGCGGACTCCAGAACTCCATTTCTGATGGTAGAGGCACCACCGCTTTGAGTTTGAGTCTCCACCTGTTGCGGCTGACAGTCCTCGGTGGAGTAGGAGAGAGACGAGTTACTGGGTGTGAGGCAGCAACTAGGTCAACAGACCATGTTGCTTGGTGTCCCACAGGACATCTGCACGAGCTGCTAGCCTGCGTGGCTCACTGAAGTCATTGTCTGCGAGGAGTAGGCAGATGTCTTCTGGCATCTGTTCGAGAAATATCCGCTTGAACAGTAAGCAGGGTCTGGAGCCATCCATTAATGTCAGCATATCGTTCAATAAGTATCCATGTGAAGCAGCCATGCTGCTCGTTTGCAGCAGGAAAGGCTGAAGGTGCAGATAAGGTGGCACCTTAATTGCTTCATACCCGTCAGTGGCTGTCGTAAGATGCAAGAAGTCGATGATTTGTCCTGCAGTCACCTGGTCGAGCAAACTGACCACGTAGTATTATTTTGTGGAGTCTGTAGTGATTTGCCTGACCTCAAACTGGGGCCTCAGCTTGTTCAAACCAGACTACCAGCTGTGAGATCCAAAAGGTCAACAGCTTCAGTGAGACTATGTTTGAGCACTCGTGTCGTTCACGGTGGGTTCAAAAAATGCCATTTTGGACTGTTGGGGTCACCATGGTGGTCTATGTGCTGGGCAGCGAACAAAAGAAAAACCATACGGAAGCTCTGTGTGAGATGAACCAACTAAATGACATTACTGGAACTCTCCAAGAGCTTATCAGCACAACGCTCATGATCCTCTGGGGCCCCCCCCCCCCCCGCCCCCCGGGACCATTATGACATCAGCCCCGCGCGAGCCTATACCTCTGTGACCCAGTTCACTTGCAGATCAGTGTAACCCACTACAAAAGTTCATTAAGAATTGTTACTTCAGTCATTTATGAGAAGAAATGGATATCATGGTGGTCAATGTTGACTCAAAGCAAAACTCTTCATTATTATGAGCTTGTATCCTGGTACTAATTGTGCCAATACTCAGAATCTAGAATATCCAACTGACAATTAACTCTTAGTTTGAAGCAAAATTAAACCTAACAGAATAACCTCATGCTGAACTCAAATTCAAAATCCTTAATATCACTAATCTTACAATTCCCTTCAAACATTCCATGATCTTTCATTTCCAAAGTTGCTAGCCATGAATTAAGGAGCACTGGCGTGGGAGTACTGTAAATTTACAACTAATTTTAAAAATGGGGTACCCCAAATATTGGGCCATGATCACATGGCTATTGAAGTGAAGTTGATCACCCAGAATGAAATAAAGAATTAACCAACTGCAGATCTCCGAAATAAAAACAAAATTGCTGGGAACAATCAGCAGATCAAGCAGTTTCTGTGGAACAGAAACAGTTTCTCTGGTCAAAACTTTGACAAAGGGTCTTAACTTTGTTTCTCTTTCCACAGACTCAAATATACACACTCCTTAGCTGCTAATATAGCAGTCTGCCTCAGCAACTACATTAATAACTATATTCCAGGAGCTATAATTTCAGATGCTTAACATACATCTCAGGAATCCATACCATTCCTTTTAAGTATTCTATTTAATGTTTGTTCACAGGGATTTTTCCAGGTATTCAGGTAGCAAATGTTCTGGCTTAGCATCATATCATGTGTTGTGTGCAGCCTACTGAGAGGAAAAGGCTTATTTAAAATAGCAGATGAGTTTATTCCTAACAAGTATTTGTTCTCTTTGCACTCCAAAGTAGAGAAATCCTGAAATGACAAAAGAATGCATTATTTTCCTTCACCAAAAAATGCTCAATTAGAGATTAAATTTTTTTGATATCAAGACAGACAAGTTGATTCATAGATAAAACATAGAGCTTCACATTAATATTCACTCAAAAGGCTGCTGTAGCTGTAACACGCTAAATGAAATATCCTATCATGCTTGAGCTTCATTCTTCTGATAAGTGATATCATGTCTTATCTAAGGCTAGAAAAAATAGATAGGCTATTAAAGATTCAAATATTAACTTCCAAAAGATGTGGGGCCCCTTTATGGACTATTATCATAACCTAAAGAATTAGGGTGTTTTAATGCTTTGGTGCTGTGCCGTCTGGTTCCAGGTTAGTGTCACCTGATTCCCATGTATCTCTTTTTTTAAAAAACCTTGCTTAGTGGTCGGAGTTTTGATTTATATGGTTTTACTTTTTTTTTGTTTGAGATTTGTTGTTTCTTGGTTGATTTTGATAATATAATAGATAACTGTTATGTTCAATTGCAAATAATGTAAACATTGATAAAATTATTATAGAAGGAGAAGGAAAGAGAATTTGTAAATCTTTTTTGTTGTTCAATCTTTTTTTCCTTTCTTAAATCGTGTAGTGCAATGTATAATTGTACTGTACAACTGTTTATATTGTAAAACATCAATAAAAATATTTTAAAAAGAGCTTCATTCTTCAAACATTTGAGGCCTTTTAATTTTAATTAATGCCACAGAAGGTTATGAAAACAAAATTCCAGCACCTCCAGGTTCAAGAATAGTTCTCAATCCATCAGCCATCAGGCTCTTGAAGCCCCCATAGTTTCTACTACTCAAATGTCATTATTTTTCTTGTACTAACTATAACTGTGAACACAACCACAAGACAAAGAAGTAGAATTAGGCCATTCCCCCATCAAGTTTGCTCTACAATTTGAATCATAATGTGTATTTATCCTCTCAATCACATTTTCCTGTCTTCTCCCCATTACCTTTACACCCTTACTAATCAAGAACTTATCAACCTCCACAGCCATTTATGGCAATTAATTCTACAGATTTATCACCTTCTAGCTGAATAAATTCCTCCTAATCTGTTATAAAGGGGGTGTTGTTTCAGTTGGGAGACTGTGCCCTCTGGTCCTAGACTTCCCACAACTTCACATCCTTTCAATATCTAATAGCACATCCTTTCTTAGATAGGGAGCCCAAAACTGCTAACAATATTCCAAATGCAGTTTGACCAACACCTTATAAAGCCTCAAATTATTATCTTTGCTTTATATTCTAGTCCTCTCAAATTGAACGCTGACATTGCATTTGCTTTCTTTAGAATTTACTTAACTTGCAAGTTAACCTTTAGGGAATTCTGCACCAGGGCTCCCAGTCCCTTTGGACCTCCAGTTTTGGAATTCTTATCATATTTAGAAAATAGAATACTTTATTCCTGCTACCCAAGTATTTGACCATACACTTCTCTACATGGTATTCTCCGCAGGCTCCCTGCTTCCTCAACACCACCCTCCTTCCACATTACAAAGCCATCCGTTGTTTAAATCATGTACACATAACAAATAGCAGATGCAACTCCGATCCCTGCGGAATACAACTCATCACTGGCTGCCAGCCAGAAAAGGCCCCCTTTATTCCCTCTCCTTGTCTTCAGCAGGCTCTAAAGGTTGTCACAGCTGAAGAGTGGTAGTGGGGACAAGCTCCCACTGCTGCACAAATTCTCTTCATGTCATGTATCTTATATGGGTGGCATAGTTCTTATGCCCAGCAGAGCTGTTCTCACTGACAGGAGATGGGGCAAAGGCAGGCCACTGGCGCCTTGAAACCAGTTGCTCCAGGCAGATGGGGCTCGTTAACCATTGATAGTGACTCATCTAGGAGAGAGAAAACTCCAATTTCAAACCTCCGCTGCCTTGTGGCTATACCAACTCACGGGAAAGGCTTTGGGAGTAAACAGTGAGGAAAAATATGGAATCCCAAAGGCAGCTGACTACTGTTCTCAGCATATGGCAACTCCTGCGAGGCTGCAGGCACCAAACTGCATCGACTTTCGTCGTTCCTTTGGACCTGTCATTAGTAAGAAGAAGTTGGGGGGGGGGGCGGGGGGCTCTCCACTGCATGGGCAACAAATGGATCACCATATCAACTTTGCCTTGGCTTGCACCCTAATGAAGGGGTAAATGGTTTAGGACCGAGATCAAAAGAAATGTCTTTACCTAGAGTGGTAAGTATTTGGATTTCTGTACTCAAGAGAGTCAGTCACTGAGTTTTCAACAGAGATCAACAGATCTTTGGGCATGAAATAAATCAAGGGATATGGATTTAGCACAAAAAAAGCAGCACCAAGGTAAATGATTAGCTATAAACATTGAATGGCAGAGCAAGTGGGAGGGACCCAATGGCCAAGTTCTGCTCTGTTTCTTATGTTCTTGTCAAGAGAGAATAATTTTTTTTGTGGCAATCATAACCTTTGTATCATTATCAACAGATCAAATTGATTTCAACCTTCCAAATATGAACTTTCATGCATTGATTATATAAAAATAAAAGCAACATTACCTTAAGAGGTTTTGGATCAAGCTCATTTAAAGTTGCAACATGTGTCTGTGGTTCTAAATACTCATCAAATTGGCTATATGTTCCAATAGTATCCCCTATGCCACTCGCAGAAGTGGTTTGTGTATTATATCCACTCTCAGCCTATTGGATTTAATAACAAAATTAATTATGAATAAAAAAGCCATGTAACATTAATTATCTGAAGAAAATTAGTAATATATGCATATTTGCAAAATCCAATTACATAATAATCCACATGTAAACAGTCAAAATATACAAAATTAAATCATTGAGCAACAGTTTGTGATGGAACTGTACAAAACATTATCCTTACCTGAATACTAATGCTATCAAAAGGAATAGTGCTGCTTTCTGCAAGTGGTGATAAATATAGACGAGGGCTATCCACATTAAATGCAATTCCAGTCATAGAGCTAGTCACTGAAATACTATTATTTGTTACGTTGTCCTTTATCCAAGTACTATCACACCCTTCATTTTTTTCTGGATCTGCCATATCAATAGTATGATCCTTATTCCCATCTTCAAGGGCCATGTTCTCTTTGACCAAGAGATTGTGAGATCTAATGCAATCTGTTTTGCTGTCTGCTTCAAGAAATGAAGATATCAAGATTGTATCCACATCAGGTGGCTTGTTAGCATTTGTTACAGAATACATTTTCTGTTCATCTTTGATTTCATGTGCAAAAGTGTCAGGAGGGGTGTGACAAGGAACATTGTGAAGCCTGGGATTTACAAGAGAGCACATTTTAATGGGTGAACATCCTTCTATGAAAGGAGACTCTGTACAGTGCTCAAAATTCCCATCCAAGATCAATGCAGAAGGAGCAATAGGAGACATGAAAACAAAGTCCTTCCCTCCTGCAAAAAAAGGGGAAAAAAATCATTAATGAATATTAATAGAAAATTTGGAAAACTGTTTAAACCACAGAGGATGATTGGAAGAGAGGCATTTCTCAAAGCACATATAGGATTATAAAACAATAACAAATTTCAGCAAGTGGTTAGGGTGTTTCAAAAATAGCTGAATTTAATACTGTAGTCAAACTTCCTTGCCATATTTTTGAGTTTAAGTTCCCAAAGTAAGAATGAATACTAATAAGCACTAGTAGTTGTGGCGGAAAATCTGAACACAAAGGGTTGCTTATATAAGTTGCTTACAAGAACATGCAAGAGTCAGTTGCATATTGCTTAAGTGGAGGCAGGGAACCTCAAGGTTGTGATTTATCTGCAGACACACTTATCTGCAGACATGATAAGCTTTGGAATTCTGTGAAACAATGGTTAAATTATTGCCAAATGTTGACAATGATAAACTATTGTCAGGTTGCGGTCCGGAACAGGAATGCACTGCCATTTATTGTATATAAACTCTGTTAAAACTGGCTGTGAGCAGAGCAAGCTCAGGCTGTGTGCTGGGCATGGTCTCCAAGACATCTCGCTAATAAAACTCTTCCGAAGCGTTACCCTGGTGTCGGTAGTTGATTCTTTCTCCGCAACAAATCTGGGGCTGCGAGCAGGATCCTATTTGACAGGATCACGAACCTAGGACTGAGGGTCCCATAGGAGTGAGTGGGCGACAGCCCAAGCCAAGAACCTAGCTGAAAGGGGGTGAGGCAGGATCACACACTGAGATCCCTGCTTGAGAGGGAGAGGTGATGTACAGAGAGTAGGAGTCTCTCTATCTAAAACGGGGGGAAGACGGAGAAGTAGAACCCAGGATGACAACGAGGACAGAAGAGGCACTGGTGCATCCTCTGTAAAGTAAGGGAACTGACAACTGTGTATATATTGTATAACTGTTGTTAAGATTTAACAGGAGACCAAGATGGGAAATTGGCTCAGCAAGGCAATTATTCCCAGTCGAGCACACAAGTCTGTTCCCGGGCCACGACAATGACCCCAATGAAGAAAGCCTGAGGAAAGGAACAACGGAGACGTCACCAACTGGTAGGAGATCCGCTGCAGCCTCTGGGCTCGCCAGCTGACACCGTGATGAGAGAAACAGGAAACTGGAATTATGCCGTCCTGTTCAGTAATGATCTATGTGGGTGGTTCACAAATGAATAGCCGTACGGGGTAAGTTTTAATTTAAAGCTGATAGCAGATCTGAAAGAATCTACTAATAGTGAAGGAGGAGACCCCATTTGGGATCTCGGATATTTTAATGGGTGTTTTAATAAGTGGACAGAGGTTGCGAAGCGGCATCAGCCCGCGACCGGAAATGAAGGAAAAGGGACAGACCCTAATTCAGAGCTTCCCGGGCCCTTTTCCTATTCCCCCAGAGCACCATCTGCACCTCCGGGCATGGCCTCCACGCCTCCTGTCGACCTGTATCCCTAGTTATCTGCTGGAAGGGGAAGCGACTGGGACAACCTGGTCCAGGCAGCAATGGCTTATGCCAGCAGGATGCGGGACGGGCCCCCCATTGGGTCCACGCATCAGGCTGAACCTCCTGTTTGGCAGGAAGTGAATGTTGCCTCGGCGCCTGATGCTTCAGCGCACAGAGAACCCAGGTCTGAGAAAGGATTGGAGTAACAACGCGTAGTGGGGGCAAAGGAAAAGCCAGATTCAACTAGTCAAATGCCCCGAAAAATGATCGGAGACACCCCCATATTAAAGCCCTGGATGCCCACTGAGGCATGGGACATGATTAGAGCAGCACCAGACCCAGTAAGGAGACCCATAGTGTTCCACCATTGGCTGCAGCGAAGCTGCGCCATCTGTCAGACCCAGTAAGGAGACCCATAGTGTTCCACCATTGGCTGCAGTGAAGCTGCGCCATCTGTCATCCCTTGCCCGGCGACATCCGTAAGCTGTTACAAGCTGCCTATGGATCCCACTGGCAGGCAGTAAAAGAATCTTTCCTAGTCCCGATAGGAGAAAATGGGAGAAGTAACGCGCTGCCTCCAGAAGGCTGGGAAAGAAACAATTGATTTTGTGGTTCGTTTTAAAAACACTTGGGAAGAAAATGCTGGGGTGCCATCACAAGATAACCAATCCTTGGCTGTGCAGACCTTGCTAAATTGCCTGCTACCCCAAAATGCACAAGATGAAGCAATTGGATTGGCAGGGAAAGAATTGAGCTAAACTGTTACTGTATTGACTAAAATGGACAGAGAAGGGTTATTCACCCAGAAGGAGAAGCGGACAGGGAAGTTTATTTGTATACAAAAAACGAATACAAGGGTGAGGGTGGCCGAGAGCAGGGCAGGCCCCGGGATAAGACCCAGGATCAATGCCGAAATTGCAGAACGAAGGGTCATTGGGCACGGGAATGTAGAAGCCAGCCCTGGGGAAGATTGCTCTAGAGAACCTGGGCCTTATCAAAATCCCTTTGCGGGCCAGGACTGTAACCAACGGTCCCAGTTCTCCTTTCAGCAGCCCAACCTGTAGGGGTGCCTGGAGGGGCTGGTGGTACAGGCCCCCCTCCTCCAATTGCCATTAGATGGAGAAAGCCAGCCTTTGCTTAATGTGCGGGTGGGGGAAAAAGAGAGTTTGATGTCGGTGGATATCGGGGCCATCATGTCATCTGTGCCACCATCCACAGGATTACCCCTGAGTGAAAAAACTGTAGGTAGCATTGAGGTGTCCAGGACCTTTGACTGACTTTGTTTCACAACCCACCACCCTGACGGTGGGAGATAGTCAAGTACAGGAAAGATTGATTGTGTCACCCACAACCCTTGTCCCTATCTTAGGAAACATGCTCTCTGCAAACTTAATGCTACTTTATATTGTACCGAGGAGGGCGTTTATATGCAACTGCCTGCCGCTACTACATACCAGCTTCTGCATTCGCTGTGCGATTCTAAGCAGGAACACGATAAGTCACAACAAGTCCCCATGTTGCCCATGATACTCACTCAAGATGTCACTACTCTGGAGCAGCTTCAAGTAATACAGGAGCTGGAACTGAAAACCGCCCAAGAAACATCTTCCGCCCAAGAGCAGTGTACGTGGGAAACCCACGGCTGCCAAGTGGACACAGACTTTTGGAAGAGTAAAGATGGAAGGGTAGTGTGCCTGAGAAGTCTATATCGGCCCATAGTAAAACTGGCCCACGGGCAAGCCCACCTGAGAAAAGTGGGAATGCTGCATAATATAAAGGAGGTATGGTTTGCCCCTGGAATTTCTACAAACATAGAAAGACAAGTGAGGAATTGTCTAATCTGTCAGCAGAAGAATCGAGGACGCTCACCTGCCAAATTTGATCGATTGTCCTCTGCTCAGGCCCCCTTTGAGAACTTGCAGATTGACTTTGCCCATATGCCCCCTTGTGAAGGGTACAAATACTTGCTGGTTATAGTGGATGTGTTTACCCGATGGATAGAAGCCTACCCGACAAGGAGAGATGATGCCCAGACAGTGGCCAAAATCCTGATGAAGGAATTGATTTCCCGCTACGGGATTCCCAGAGGGATAAATAGTGATAGAGGGACACATTTTACGGGAAAGATAGTGGTAGCCCTGACCGAGATAATGAGGGATCCAATGGTGCTCAGGCCAGAGATATTTCTGAGACAGTCAAAAAATGAAACTTTGAATTTTGCCATCCCCTCAAATAAAACAGACTCCCAGAGCCTTGTGGGCCTCCTAAGTTAGTGACAGCAGAACCTACCCCACCTTACCAAGCTCTTTGAACCACCCTATAGGGTCTCCCATAGGAAAGCCACATTCCTATGGGGACCAGAACAACAGGCTGCTTTTGACACAGCAAAGCAAGCTGTTGAACAAGCACTGCCGCTTTCCCCCTGCCAGGCAGGTGTTCCTTTTAAATTACAGATCTCAGCCAGTAAGGCAGGTGCTGAATGGAATCTCCAGCAGAAGATCCAAGGGCGCAGAGACCTGCTAGTCTTCTGGAGAAAATCTCTGCCTGGTGCCGCCACTCGCTACAACCCATTTGACATCAGCCAACACTTTCCTCAGGGTTGTTTATGAATTTGCAAGCACCTGTACAGTGACACCGAACTGACGACTGACCAACAAGACAGTTTGTCATGCATTACGAAAAAAAATCAGCAAGAGAACAGCTGTTGCTCTGGAAACCATCACTGGACATTCTATCTTGTCAAGCCTTCAACTTTTTAAAAATTGCATGTTTTGTTGTGGTTTTTACAATGCATAATGTCTCTAAGTACCCTCAGAGAAACTGAAATTTATAGATACATAATCGCAGTGTGGATGTAAAGTTACAGTTTGTGAGCTGACCAGTCAATGATCAGACCATGGTAGGAAACATCATATGTATTTTGTTTTGCAATGACGGCATCACCCCAGAAACACCCATTAACAGAAAAACACCTCATGGGGTGGGGGCTGTGGGAGCCTTTATTTAAAAACGCTAAATTGGCTAATTTTCTGTCCTGACTCCTCCTGGCTATCGTTACAGGGATCCAACGCAGGCACTTGGGGCCCCCGTTGAAAGAGAACGTGAGCAGGAATGACGTCCTGGTGTCAAATGTCAGCCCAGAAAAGCTGACGCCCCAGGTACATCCCGGATGTAGACCTGCTGGCCTGCCCGCTGCCTCACCATGGGGTAGCACGGTGACAGGCACCTGGGGTCTGTGCCTGAGGAGTGCCCAAGCATGAGGCCAAGGCGCGGGATGCGCAAGCCAAGAAAGGGCTCTGGCACCTGATGGATGACCTTGCACTGCCTGCTCGCAGACGTGGGTAAGGGTGCTCACATTTGCCAGCTAAGCCAGAGAACCCAGCATAGGAGTTGGTGACCAAATAAATTCCTTTTTCTATCCTCCCCTCTGACACTGGGGAGCAGCTCCCACAGCACCCTGCCCCATTGGTAACACAATAACCCTGTTTGATCAGGGGTGCGGGGACTGGTGAGGTGTTGTCATTGAATTTGACTTTGTGCCTTGTCCAGCATTCGGACAGCACGTGAATATATTGACCCACTTGATCAGTATTGTTTTTTTTTACATGTTTTGACTTGTAACATTCATAGTTATTGATTGTCTCATGAATGGCGAGTGGTGTGACCTCCAAGGGGTGGATTGTATTGGGAACCTGGAGGCAGGTAGAAGATTATCGCATTGTACACTGCCAGCAACTCCTCAATTCCCTTATTAACTATACCCATTTGGATAAACTGATTAATGAAAATGACCAAATTAGGATGAACCATAAGTTAAGCCCGAGTGGATTTAATTTACAAGGAGAGCCAGTTGATCCGGGTCGCAGACCGGGTCACTCAGCTCTCCGCCCATCATTGGTGGAATATTTTGAAGGGATGGTCCCCTAAAGCTAACATTGCACCCAATTGTCAGTATTTACTGTTAGTAGTTACTCCTGATTATATGCCTATGGATAAGACTTAAGCAGCTGATATGGCAGGTAGAGAAGACTGAAAGAAAGGTACAGTATAAGTTGTTAAAGGTGACTGAAAGTGCTACAAGGGGGAGAAGGAGAAAAGGACACATTTATTTAGTGGAGTTAGATATGGGATGTTGATCTCTCGATCAACAAGGAGGGAACTGTGGAGGAATATCTGAACTCAAAGGGTTAAGGGTTCACCCATAAGTTGCTTACAAGAACATGCAAGAGTCAGTTGCATATTGCTTAAGTGGAGGCAGGGAACCTCAAGGTTGTGATTTATCTGCAGACACACTTATCTGCAGACATGATAAGCTTTGGAATTCTGTGAAACAATGGTTAAATTATTGCCAAATGTTGACAATGATAAACTATTGTCAGGTTGACCGGAACAGGAAGCCCACATTTATTGTATATAAACTCTGTTAAAACTGGCTGTGAGCAGAGCAAGCTCAGGCTGGGCATGCTCTCCAAGATATCTCGCTAATAAAACTCTTCCGAAGCGTCACCCTGGTGTCGGTAGTTGATTCTTTCTCTGCAGCGGTAGTGGTGGGCTTCTACAAAATGCGGTTGTCCCTCCAAAAGAGCAAGAATATACAGTAAATGCTATATTTACAGTCAATTGTAATAGCCGAGTGTCTGAATTGACTAACATCTTAATGTTAAACTTGAAGGCACAAGCCTTTCATAGATTTCTCCAGTCAGTTTAACCATCTGGACAGATTCACGATAAATTAGGATAAACTACTTTATATATACACGCACAGTTAAAAAAACACCAAGCAACAAGAATGACTTTGCTACCTCAAAATACAACAATTGTTAATGAATATACTTTGCAGGTGATGAGGGGAAAGAGTATTCACGAACACATTTCTAATTTCTACACTTAGAAATGATTCTATGCATTAAAAAAAGAATTGTCCACCACTTTTAAGTTCTACATAATGTTAAGTTCAAACCTGAAACTGGTATTTTGTCAAAATGGAGTCCAATCGGAGACAAAGATGGCGATGCAGGATTTGGAGAAGCCTTCTCTGGAAACGTAGGGCTTGTACTGCTCCCGAAACTGCACCCCCTTCCTGCACCTTGGATGGGACTTGATGAAAATTGCCCCTAAAATTGACACAGGTGGATTAGTTACAGTATAGTAGTGTGCGCCATTTAAATATTTATTTGTTTATCGTCTGCTTTTGTGAGATGATGCTTTTTTTTAAAAACTTTATTTAAGATTTTATAACATGAATAAAATAGAAAGTTACAGTAAAAAAGATTAAACGTACTACGTCGGCAGACTAAATAAACTAAACCCCCTCCCCAAATTAGTACACAACATTAATGACCCAGCTTAAAGTTAGTCTAACCCCACCCCCCCAAAATAAAGAGTGAGTGAAGAGTTAATAAAATGAACAATAATTATAAAAAAAACCCTTACACAAAAAAAGATAAAACATAACAAATAAAGATACCAACAACAAAAAGAGAAAAAAAATTATCAATACTAAAATATCAAACTTAAAAACATATTTAAATCAAACTTAAATGCATATATTTAGCAAATGGAGTCCACTTCAACCTATAAAAAGAATGAATTGAAAAAGATATCCTTTCCAAAGTCAAACAGAACTTCATCTCCAAATACCACCTATCTAAAGTTAATATATTTCTATCTTTCCAGTAAGAGCTATACATTTCTTGGCCACAGCTAAAGCTAAATAGATAAAAGAAATCTGATAATCTTGTAGGCCCAAATCAATTAATGATTGCATATTCCCTAATAAAAATGTACCAGGATCTAATACAAGACAAATATTATATAAATCATTAAACTATATTTAGTTTTGTTATCCATGCAGTTAGTTATATCCTTTCTCCACGTACTCTGTCATGTCTCTGATTGAGGTTGGCAACATGACCAATGCTGTTTTTTTTCAAGTTGCTAGCAAGAATAAATGTTGTAATTAATCCATGTTTAATCACAGTACTTCTTCCATGTGATAAAGCATTTAAATTAGCTGTGTTCCTGGATGTCAAGTGAAAGTCAAAACCATTGTAGTGAGCTCAAATTGGTGAGCCACAACTTACTAATCTGCAGTGTGTGTGTGTGTGTGTGTATATATAATCTTCAGTCTGGGTCTCATAAATAACATTGGAAGTTAAATAGAGTACTTACAGAACTAGAAGTCTTTATGGTGCTGTTACACAGAACAGGAGAAGACTGCAAAGAATGCATATGGATATTACCAGCTTCAGAACTATGTTCTGGAGAAGTAAGGTTAGAGCTATCACAATAACTTCTTTCACCATCGATAAATAGTTTCCTCCGAAGTGAAGAGGCACTCAAACTTTCATGTGACTGGTCAGCGGGCTCTTCTGACTTATAGTATTCACCTGCACACAGACAAAATGAACTTCTGTTAACATTATTAGGATATATGATGAAGTTAAAGAAAAGCAATTGTGATCAAGTGTGATTTTTAAGGCTATGGAGATATGATATGGGACTTAGCTCACTCACAAACACTTCTATTGACATCAATTACAGGAAGCATGTAGGTGGATTCTATGGATACTCCATTACAAACAGCATGATAAGATTTCAGAATGGACTTAGTTCTGGGAAACATTTCAAGTAATTTGCATCAAACCTGATTTTCCAGGAGGAAATTTCAGAAACTAGCTTCTTTTTTAAAATGGAATAATGATCAATCAAACAAAATTGTATTTAAAAAAAAAATTACTTTAGACATACAGCACTGTACAGACCAATTCGGCCCTACAAGTCCGTGCCGCCAAATTTATACCCCGTTAACCTACACCCTGGTATGTTTTTGAAGGGTGGGAGGAAACAGGAGCCTTCGAAGAAAACCATTGCAAACACGGGAAGAACATACAAACTCCTTACAGACAGCATGGGATTTGAACCAAGGTCCAGGCCCGATCACTGAAGCTGTAAAGGCATAAATGATACATTTCTCAATGTTCTTCATTTTATTGATCAAAATTAAATTGCTCTATTTCTCTTCAAGTGAAATCACATACTTGCCATACTAATTTTAAAAATTCACCTCTATTATCAATATTCACAAGATGAGTTAGTCTCAAGACACAGATTAAACTATGACATTGTTGCAATTTGCTTCTTTTTTTTTAAACTTTATTTAAAATTTTATGACATGAATAAAATAAAAATTACATTTAAAGAAATAATAAAAAATAAGATAATAAAAATTAGAATACTACATCATTAAACTACACAAATTAATCCCAATAATTATAACACAACATTAATCATCTAATTTAAAATTAGTTCAACCCTCCCCCCAAAATAGAGTGAAGAATTAATTCACAATGTTGTAAATAAAACAAAAAAAACCCACTTACAAAAAAAGATAAAACTTAACAAAAAAAATAACTAATAACAAAAAAAATATCAATACTAAAATAATACCCTTAAACATATATTTAAATCAAACATAATACATGTATTTAACAAATGAAATCCACTTTAAAACTAAGTTCAAATATTAAAATCATATATCAACCACATATCTGTTATACAAAAAATCATAATTAATAATACATAAATACAGAATTTCCATTAATACCAAGTTTCCTTTATAATTTATCGAGAGAACAAAAACATCCCTTAGAAAAACAATCAGATAAACTTTTTATTCCCTTCCCCTCCCCTTATATAAAAAAAGAAGAAAAAAAAGAAAAAAGTTCAAACTCTTATAAAATTCTCCATATTCTTCATTTATAACATCTTCAAAATTCTCTATCGAAATTAACTTAATTTTATTAAACTCTTCTCCCTCAATGTATTTGTACTTAATTTTCTTCTTTCTCTTCTTATCACCTTTCCCCTCATCTTCCTCTTCATCTATTTTAACATCCTCAATTTTTGACTTATTATCTTCTGTGACATCATTCTCTTAAAAAAGAAAGAAAAAAGAGAAAAAATCCCCCCCCAAAAAAGAGAAAAAAAAGAGAGAAAAAAATCCCCTGATTCCCTCTCAATTACAATCAGAAAACAAAGAGTTAAAAAAAAATATTTATTAAAAAAAAAATAATAAAAAAAACCTTCACTTCTTAACCCAAAAATTAAAAAGAAAAAAAAAACAGGTCGGCGGTCACAACTACCTCCTCCTGTTTAAACCACCCAAAGCAGTAACTCCACCAAAATATTGGGTGTGAGATAACTCACAGGTAGCTGATGACTTCTGGAAACTAGTGCCCACCCAGTTCCCTCTCCCAACTCCCATTTCATTAAACTATCATCATTATTTAAACTATTTAAACTCTTTTCAGAAAAGAGATAAAAGATTTATTTTTTTAAATCAACGTTACCACTTCGATCACCATTGCTTCCATTTATTTTAAAAATCTGGATACCACCTTACATCTCTACTCTCTTTGGAGACCTTGAAGGACTACATCATTCCTGAAACTGCATGATTGGTAGAGACTAAGCAAAGTCCATAACCTCTTTAGGATTGTCAAAGAATTTTGGCTAATTTCCATCCTAAAAAATCTTCAGTACCGCAGAATACCTTCATTAAAGATTGTACAATTTCATTTTAATAATCTTCCACCATTTTTCTCTTCTTTCTTTCTTTCCTTCTCTTTTCTTTCTTCTTTGGCTTGGCTTCGCGGACGAAGATTTATGGAGGGGGTAAAAAGTCCACGTCAGCTGCAGGCTCGTTTGTGGCTGACCAGTCCGATGCGGGACAGGCAGACACGATTGCAGCGGTTGCAAGGGAAAATTGGTTGGTTGGGGTTGGGTGTTGGGTTTTTCCTCCTTTGCCTTTTGTCAGTGAGGTGGGCTCTGCGGTCTTCTTCAAAGGAGGCTGCTGCCCGCCAAACTGTGAGGCGCCAAGATGCACGGTTTGAGGCGTTATCAGCCCACTGGCGGTGGTCAATGTGGCAGGCACCAAGAGATTTCTTTAGGCAGTCCTTGTACCTTTTCTTTGGTGCACCTCTGTCACGGTGGCCAGTGGAGAGCTCGCCATATAATACGATCTTGGGAAGGCGATGGTCCTCCATTCTGGAGACGTGACCCATCCAGCGCAGCTGGATCTTCAGCAGCGTGGACTCGATGCTGTCGACCTCTGCCATCTCGAGTACCTCGACGTTAGGGGTGTGAGCGCTCCAATGGATGTTGAGGATGGAGCGGAGACAACGCTGGTGGAAGCGTTCTAGGAGCCGTAGGTGGTGCCGGTAGAGGACCCATGATTCGGAGCCGAACAGGAGTGTGGGTATGACAACGGCTCTGTATACGCTTATCTTTGTGAGGTTTTTCAGTTGGTTGTTTTTCCAGACTCTTTTGTGAATCTTTGGAAGATTTTTCTCTTCACTCTGTAACTAAAATGGTAGATTCTTATGTACCAAAATTGCCACACCTTTTGCCTTAGAATTAAACGAAAAATAAAAAACGTGCCCAACCCATTCACGTTTGAGTTTCAAATGTTCCTTATCTATTAAATGAGTTTCCTTTGCCATTGCGACCACCGTTTCTTCCATTTCTTCCAGAAATCAAATTCCATTCTTGCAGCTCTGCCCTCTTTGGAGACCGTGGAGGACTACGTCGTTCCTGGAATTGCGTAATTGGTAAAGACTGAGCAAAATCCATAGCTTCTTTAGGATTATCAAAGAACTTTGGTTGATATCCATCCTGAAAAATCTTCAGTACCGCAGGGTATCTAAATGTTGCCTTATATCCTTTTTTCCACAATAATTCTTTCACAGAATTATATTCACGTCATTGAAACATAATTTCCTGACTCAAATCCGGATAGAAGAAAACACGATTACTCTGAACCATCAAAGGAGATTTGTTTTGCTGTGCATTTCTAATAGCCATACGTAAAATAGTCTCTCTATCACAGTAATTTAAACAGCGAACCAGAACAGGTCTTGGATTCTGTCTTGAAAAAGGTCTCCTTCTCAAAGCTCTATGAGCCCGTTCCAATATTAAATCTTCAGAAAACTTATCTTATCCCAACACTTGTGGAATCCATTCAGTGAAAAATTTTCTTGGATCTGGCCCTTCTATGCCTTCTGGCAAGCCGACAATTTTCACATTATTCCGTCTGGATTTGTTCTCCAAAAATAATCAACCTTTTTTGCTAAATTTTTATTCTGAATCTGTAATGTTTCAATTATTTTATTCACATCTTGCAATTGATCTTGTACATCAGATAATCCTTGATCACACATCTCAAGTCTTTCAATAGTTTCAACTTTAAAAGCTCCAAAATCAGCCATCTGTTGAGTATTGACATCCACCAATGCATTAATCTTAGAAGTAAGATTATTCATAGAATCACCTAAATACATAATTGAAGAAAATATCTTATGTTCAAGACTCTTGAAAAGTATATCAACATCAGTAGATCCAGACATGGTGGGATTCTGCTGTTCTTGTGGAATCAAAGTCTCAGTAGACGTTGTTTGAAATACTGGCATCCGTCCAGCCCTTTGTTCTAAAGGCAGCTAAAAACGACCTTCAGAAAGACTTACGGAATAAGAACGGAGCTCCAAGGCCGAATTCTTCGCTTGTTTTCCTGGATCCATTTCACGCTGAGTCGTGGCTTTTTGTAAACAAGCAGGCTCAGATAATTTCGGAAAATATAATTTTTTAACAATCTGTTGATGTTTCCTTTTATTTTTTTTTAACAAATGTACCATTAGGTATTAATTCAACACCTCATACTATTTATAAACTTTTAAAAAAAGTTTTAACGGGCACTTACAGACAAAACAATAAGTTAGAGTCAGGAGAGGACTGGAAGGCACGTCTGTTCCTTACGCCATCTTGCCACGCCCCCGCAATTTGCTTCGATACAATTACAACACTGGCATCCATTTGACATGTACAAAACTGCCCAGGTACATGTGGCTTATAAAAAACAAATCTAATCAGATTCATTACTTAGTTTACTCTCAATCATTGATTAAACAAATTAAACAGTTGTGAAAAATGGCATGAAGCAGAATTTATCGATAATTTGTTCTCTTCTACTCAGTTTGAGTTTTAGTAGAACTACTCATTTCTCGGGTTCATTGCAATATCAGTTCACACATGGTCAAATGAGAAACTCCAGAATTGAGAGCAATTGCTCTTGACATCATGATAGCATTTGACTGAACATGGCATCAAAATGCGCTGGTAAACTGAAAGTCATGGACCTTCAGGAGGAAAGGGAACCAATGAGTATACCCTCTCTAAAATCCTCTTAATAATATCTTACAGGTTCGCAACCTTTACCGTAAAAAGAAGGACACCAATAGCACAGGAAGTCATATAACATCCTCACTTGTAGAAGTTTATTTTCTTACTGTGCTGGGTATAAATCGAGGACATCATTACCCAATGGGAATACTTAGCATCTCCTGATGACAAAAATCATGAATTCTGCCACTGATAAACTAAATGAAAATCAAGAAAAAACAACTGCCATTGCTGGAAATACAAAATTAAAAAAAAAAACCAGAAAATGGTGGAAAGAATCAGCAAATCAGGCAACATCTGTGCTAAGAGAAACAGTGCTAGTTTAGGGATTTTTCAGAAGATGCCAACTGACATTTGGTGCATTTCCTGCACTGTTTGTTCATTAAACAGAAAAAGTTCTACTTCAAATGCCATTAAATGTATCAGTAACAATGTTACTTCATACAAAGTCCATCTATTCATTTATTTATTAATTTTATTGGAATGAAGGGATCAATGGGAAGGTGAGCATTTAATCACCTGAACTGCCCTTGGGGAGGTGGTCGTCAGCTCAATTTTGTATAATGCTCCAAAAGCATTTGAAAGTACCAATTCAATGTGACAGCAGCTGTCAAGTCAGGTAGGAGACAATTAGGTTGTGCAAGCAGCTAGTTGAAAGAACACAAGAGTCGAGTATTGAAGCAGGGAAGCAATGAAGCTAAATTGGGTTACTGTTTATAATGAGAAATAATCATAATCTTAAAATAGTCCTCGATGCTAAAAGGGAAATTTATTTCTTCATGGAAGAACTAACACACTGGGACAAATGTTCTTATGAGGAACTAAAAATAGAAATAAACATGATTTGCTAATAGCTAGCAATCTTATCATCAAGAACAGACCAATTTACAAATTTGCTTCCAAATCTAAAAGACTTGTTAAAATTAAAATTAACAGACAAACAAAAAAGAGAAGCTTATCTCTTCCCATTTTTTGAAACTCCAAATCTTGGAAGAGCGAGCTCAGTTATAACCAGTTCACTTGTTTTTAAACTTACCTATTACCTTTTCTAGATCAAAGTCCACAGGCAATGACAACAAGGTCTGACAAGATACTGTAAGGAAGAAAAATCAAAAATATTAAATAAATTATGTTAAAGTGGTTGTAACAAGATTATTCATTCTGTGTTTTACCGTCATGGCATAAATGTTAAGACAGAGGAAGTACACAATTTTTCCATTTTCTTTAAGGTGAATGTTATTTAAGCATCCAGTATTCTCATGCAACTATCAAAAATTTCTAAGAATATTAAGCACTTTCATGAAATGCTCAACAGTTAATTTAATTTCAAATTATTTTATAATTTTGTAGCTGTGAGCCAGACTGCAGGATGGCGTGTTGCCTCCTGGTACCAGGGTCAAGGTTGTCCCTGAGTGAGCATAGGGCATTCTGAAAGGGAAGGATGATCAGTCAGGGGACATGGTCAATGACAAAGGCAGGAAGGGAGATGACGACCTGCAAAATTAATTTTGGGAGCTGGGTAGAAAATTAAAAAGCAGAACTCCCAGTGTAATCTCAGAATTGCTTCCTGTGTCACATGCTAATGAAGCAAGAAATAGGAAGACAGTGCAATTCAATATGTGGCTTAGAAACAGACGCAGGATGGAGAACTTCAAACATGTGGATTTTTGAGCTCTCTTCCAGGACTGATGGGACATACAAGAGGAACAGGTGGCACCTGAACTGGAGAGCAACCAATATTTGAGCAGGATGTTTAGCTCGTGCTGCTTAGGCAGCTTTAAACTAATGTGGCAGGGGTGCAGGAACCAGAGCAGCAGGGCAAAAGGTGCAAATGCTGAGGGATGAGAAATGTTATGACAACTGTCTGAGTGGAAGGGCAGGAATGAAAGGGTTAATGTTTTTATTTCAATGGTGAAGAGTATTATGGGTGAGGCAGATGAACTGCATGTATTAGTCCACAAAACTTTGAAGTTGTGGCTATTACGGAGGCTTGGCTGTGAGAAGAACAGGACTAGCAGATAAACATTCCTGGGTTTATGGGTTGGTCTGTTCTTGATGATAAGATTGCTAGCTATTAGCAAATCATGTTTATTTCTATTTTTAGTTCCTCATAAACTAGCAGATAAACATTCCTGGGATGTGTTAGAGAGGGAGTAAAAATGAATAAAGGTGCTGAGTTATTAATTTGGGAGAATGTCACAGCTGCACTTACAGGGGATGTACTGAAGGCTCAACCACTTAGGCATTTCAAGCAAATGAGTTGTAATATGCTGGAGCATGCAAGTTCCATCAGGGTCATAGTTCATACCATGCTCGTATGGTAAAGAAGAGCTAGTGTTTCTCCAGGATGACAAGAGCATATTTACATAAATATCAGTTAGAATAGAAGTTAAACACACTGAAATATTAAAATATTAAGACGGATACAGTAAAAACCCACGGTACACTATCCACCAATGTTCAGGGAATTCAGGAACCTGATGGCTTGCGGAAAAAAAAAACTGTTGCCCAATCTGGACGCAAGGACCCGAGTGCTACGGTTCCTCCTACCAGATGGCAGAAGGGAGAACAGTTTACATGAGTGGTGTGTGGAGTCCTTCACAATGTTTATTGCTTCTTGTCTGCATTGAGTGTTGCAGATGTCCCTCATGGTAAGAAGAGAGCCCCTAATGATCTTTTCCGCTGACTTCACTATCCTCTGCAGGGTCTTGCAGTCCGAGGCGGTACAGCTTCCACAGTTGCACAGGATGCTCTCAATACTTCCTCTGTAGAAAGTAGTGAGGATAGAGGGTGGGAGATCAATTTTCCTCAGCCTTTGCAGGAAGTAGAGGCACTGCTGGGCTTTCTTGGCTATGGAGCTGGTGTTAAAGGTCCAGATGAGTTTCTCTGCCAAGTGCCCTCCAAGGAACTTGATACTCTTGATGACCTCAATAGTCAAGCAGTCAATGGCCACCACAGCGTGTTCCCCCAGCCCCCCTGAAGTCGACAACCAACTCTTTTGCTTTATTAATATTCAGATACAGGCTGTTTGCTCTGCCCCAGTCTGTTAGCAACTGCACCTCATCTCTGCTCGCTGACTCCTCATTCTTACGAATAAGGACAACCACGGCCATGTTGTCAGCAAACTTGATGATGTGGTTCAAGTTGTATTTAGCTGCACAGTCATGGGTCAACAGAGTGAATAGTAATGGACTAAGCACGCAGCCCTGGGGGCACCCGTGCTCAACGTGATGGTCTTGGAAGTGCTGTTACTAATCCAGACCGCTTGAAGTCTCCCCAATAGGAAATCAAGAATCCAATTGGAGAGGCAGCAGGCTCAACTTCCTTATCAGGAACTGAAGTATGATCAAGTTGAATGCCAAAATGAAGTCAAAAAACAGCATTTGGACAAACAAGTTCTTATTTTCCAGGTGTGAAGGTTAGATGGAGGGTGGTGGTGACAGCATCATCTGTAAAATGGTTGGCTCTGTATGCAAACTGTAGGGGGTCCAGTGACTGGGGCAGCAGGATTTTGATGTTCCCTATGACGAGGCTCTCGAAGCACTTCATGACAACTTTATAATGGGAGTGCAACAGAGCATAGTCATTGAGGTAGGACACAGATGACTTCTTCAGCACAGGGACAATGGTGGCAGCTTTGAAGCCCGTTGGACTATGGCACTTCTCAGGGAGATGTTAAAGGTGTTGGTAAGAACATCTGCCAGCTGAGCCACACAACCCTCTGCCGAGAATTTTATCTGGTCCAGCAGCTTTCCGTGGGTTGACCTTGCCTAATTCTCTCTTCACATCGGCCACTGTAAGACACAGCACCCGATCATTTGGAGGAGAGGTGGTCTTCTTCGCCGCCATGTCGTTTTTGCCTCAAAATGGGCGCAGAAGTTGTTCAGTGCATCTGGGAGAGAGGAATCACCAGCACAAAGAGATGGTGTAGTCTTCTGGTTGGTGATTTTTTTTTAAATTTTTTATTTTTCACACCATAAACCACATTGACCATGATACATACTTTTTCCTTTTCAAATATATACAGTGCCATTTTCTCCCCCCCCCCACCTCCCATCCCACCCTCCCTACCTCCCCCCCCCCATCCATTTAAAGTACAAAATCTAGGATACATTAAACCAGTCAAACAATGTTGTCATTCAATAGAAATAAACAAGAAATTCCACTGAGTCAATTCTTTTCATTTCCTTCTCCTTTCGTTAATTTAGGTAGTGAAAGTCCCCGGTAGGTTTTCTCTATTGTGCTTCATGTAAGGCTCCCATATTTGTTCAAATATTTCAATATTATTTCTTAAACTATATGTTATTTTTTCTAATGGAATACATTTATTCATTTCTGTATACCATTGTTGTATTTTCAAATTATCTTCCAATTTCCAGGTTGACATAATACATTTTTTTGCTACAGCTAGAGCTATCTTAACAAATCTTTTTTGTGCACCATCCAAATCAATTCCAAATTCTTTGTTTTTTATGTTACTTAGGAGGAAGATCTCTGGATTTTTTGGTATATTGTTTTCTGTAATTTTATTTAATATTTGGTTTAGATCTTCCCAAAATTTTTCTACTTTCTCACATGTCCAGATTGCATGAATTGTTGTTCCCATTTCTTTTTTACATCGAAAACATCTATCAGATACTGTTGGGTCCCATTTATTTAACTTTTGAGGTGTAATGTATAGCCTGTGTATCCAGTTATATTGTATCATACGTAACCTCGTATTTATTGTATTTCTCATCGTTCCAGAACATAACTTCTCCCATGTTTCCTTTTTTTAATCTTTATATTTAAATCTTGTTCCCATTTTTGTTTAGTTTTACCATTTGTTTCCTCATTCTCCTTTTCTTGCAGTTTAATATACATATTTGTTATAAATCTTTTGATTATCATTGTATCTGTAATCACATATTCAAAGTTACTTCCCTCTGGTAACCTCAGACTGCTTCCTAATTTGTCCTTCAAGTAGGATCTCAATTGGTAATATGCCAGCACTGTATCTTGAGTTATATTGTATTTATCTTTCATTTGTTCAAAGGATAATAATCTATTTCCTGAAAAACAATTTTCTATTCTTTTGATCCCTTTTTTCTCCCATTCTCTAAAGGAAAGGTTATCTATTGTAAAAGGGAGTAACTTATTTTGCGTCAATATTAGTTTTGGTAATTGATAATTTGTTTTATTCCTTTCTACATGAATCTTTTTCCAAATATTGAGTAGATGATGTAATACTGGAGAACTCCTACGTTGTACCAATTTTTCATCCCATTTATATAATATGTGTTCAGGTATCTTTTCCCCTATTTTATCTAATTCTAATCTAGTCCAATCTGGCTTTTCCCTTGTTTGATAAAAATCTGATAGGTATCTTAATTGTGCGGCTCTATAATAATTTATAAAGTTTGGCAGTTGTAAGCCTCCTTGTTTATACCATTCTGTTAATTTATCTAGTGCTATCCTCGGTTTCCCCCTTTTCCATAAAAATTTCCTTATTATTTTCTTTAACTCCTTGAAGAATTTCTCTGTCAAGTGTATTGGCAATGCTTCAAATAGGTATAATATCCTTGGGAAAATGTTCATTTTAATACAGTTTATCCTTCCTATTAGTGTTAATGGTAAATCTTTCCAATGCTCTAAATCGTCCTTTAATTTTTTCATTAGTGGATAATAATTGAGTTTATATAGATGACCGAGATTTTTATTTATTTGTATACCTAGGCATCTTATTGCTTGCATTTGCCATCTGGTTGGTGATTTCTTGAATACCCTTCCACATGTGTTGCGTGTCCTTGGTATCTAGGAAATGACTGTGAATCCGCTGGGCATGTGCATGCTTTGCGAAGCTTGGCCCTTGCAATAGCTAGGGTTACTTTGTCGTTCGCTCTGACGTCATCGTCATATAGCACGTAAAAGGAACTTTGAGTTACAGGAATGTTAAATAGGCTTGGTCTTTATTTCCCATAGTAAAGGAGGCAAAAGATGACATAAAATCATGAGGAGCATGGATGAAGTGAATGCACAGCATCTTTTTCCCAGGAGAGCCCCAATTCTGGAATTAGCGGAAACATATTGAAGGTGAGAGGGATAAAGTTTAAGCGTGACCTGAGGAACCACATTTTTACTCAGTGGGTCGTCTGTGTCAGGAATGAGCTGTCAGAGAAACTGAAGAAGCAGGCACACTTTCAGTGTTGAAGATAGTCAGACATATATATATTGTGACAGATTTATGTTATATTTTATATTGTATACAGATTGTGGGGTTTTTAGTTAGGTCACACACAGATACAAACAAACACTTCAAAAGAGATCTCATTTAAAACGCCAGAGCTCTGCTCAAGCCAGACAGTCCAGGCTCCAGGTGCCTTGGCAAAAACTTTGAAGAATGCCTATAGAGACTTCACATGTAGGTGTTAATAGGACATGCTGTGGATTATTGTTTTGGAAAGCAAGAGATGAACAAACTCAAAAGATTGGGTCTGGGGCTGCAGTCTGTCTGAATGCAGTTTGCTGTTCTAGGAAGGTCATGTGGTTTTGCAAGCAGAGAGAGTCAAACAGTTTTTTTTCTCAGAAAGAGAGAGTTCAGCAGTAGCAGCTGGGACTGGAACAGGTCAAGCTGGCAAATTTGTGGAAAAAAAAACATTTTGAAGACGGGTTGTGAGTTCTTAGTTCAGCCTGGTCAAAGCCGTTGTGGTTCATACAAGAGGAGACAGCTGGCTGTATAATGTTTCACTTGAAATAAGGAAAACAAAGAGGAACTCTGTAGTGACCTGGAGGAAAGAGGTTATCATCTGGAAAACCCTGATGGGGCAAGTTTCTTCAGCAAATCACTGAAGTAGCTGATCGGAAGGATTCAGCTGTGTGTCTCCAACGAGCAACAAATCTCTTTGAAAACCAACAAGAACCATCCTGAGCAGTAACCATTTACCTTTCAAGCACCAAAGCCTGGTGAAATTCATAAATGTTAAATTCTGTGCACAGTAGAAGAATTGCCTGATACCGGTGAACTTGGAAGAGTGAGAAGTGAGATTGGACTGTAAATCAAAGAACTTTTCTAAACTTACACATACATTACATGCATGTGCACTTAGAATTAGAAGGGGGTTAAGTTACATTAATAGTAATAAGTTAGAGTTTGATCCTGTTTTCATGTTTAAAGATAATTAAAACTTTTGTTTCAGTAACCACTTGCTTTGGTGAATTTCTACTGCTGCTGGGTTTTGGCGTCTTCTGGGCCCATAACTATATATATATATATATCTATATGATATAGAAAGGGTTTGAAGGATGCAGGCCAAATACAGTCAAGTGGGACTAGACCAGAAAGCCAAATTAGTCAGCGTGGTGAGTTGGACCAATGGACCTATTCTGTACTTCCTGACTTCCTGACTCTAATACAAGTATTCCTCAAAAATAAGCAAAGTGATGGGGTTATACTACTGGCATCCTAACAGCCACTGAGAGAAAGAACAAATTTGCAGACAGATGATGGAAAGGTGTAAAAGTAACAAAGTTGAATAGTGTTGATTTTAACTTCCTCAGTCTTACTTAATGAAAGAAGCTTAAATGGTGTAGACTTTCTTTGGTGCATCTAAGAGGGTTTCTTGAAACAGTATGCAATTGATCCAACTAGAGGAGGGAGCATGATTTGAAAAATGAGACTTGCCAGAAAACTGGCTTTTCAGCAGAGCATTTTGGGAATAGCAATCACAATTCAAGTTTCAACAAGAAGTCTGGACGTTGCAAAAAAAAAGTGTTGGATTGGGAAAAATCAAGATGTTATTCAGGAAGTAGGAGGAGTTAATTGGAAACAGCAGTTTTCAGACAAGTTCACAATTGACATGTCGGAATTGTTCAAGGACCGGGTGATCATAATCCAGGACTGGCATGTCTCTGAAAGAAGGAAAAATTGAGCTAGCAAAGTAAGTGAACCTTGGATGGTGGAAGTGTGAATTTAGAAATAAAAAAAAATTAAAAGAAACATATGCAAGATTGAGTAATCAAAAAAAAAACAAATAAGGCCCTTGGGGATTATAAGACAGGAAAAAGACCAAAAGGGGCCATGAAAAGGAGATAAAATAACGAGGGCAGGTAGGGCCACTCAAGGATAAAGGAGAAAATTAATGGTTGGAGCCAGAGAGTACTTTCCATCAGTATTCACCAAGAAAAATGGAGAAAATTGACAGCAGTGTGGAGAACACAAAACGTGGTAGGGCATTTTGAGATCAAGCAAGAGGTCATGCAGGGTCTTTTGAAGACCACAGGTCTCCATGAAATGATGGGAAGTATCCCATGTTATTGAAACGGGCAGGCCTTGATATCTTGACCAAGATATTTGTATGTTGATGAGCAACAGGCAAGATCCTGGAGGACTGGAGAGTAGCCCAATGTTATTCCTTTGATCAAGAAAGTGAATAAGTGAATAGGAAAAAAATCCAGAAAATTATGGGCCATTAAACCTCACATTTGTGGTTGGGAAGCTATTGGAGAGGATAATTAGGGATGGGATTTATGAACATATAGAAATACATTTAGCATTTAGGAAGTATGGATGTATCGGTAACTTAATAGTTTGGATTCTGAATTGGCTTTCCCAGAGAAAACAAAGGCAACAGTGAAATGTATTTTTTATGGAGTTAAGAAATACGAGTGGACATCCATTTAAGGCAAAAAGGGAAAAGAAATTGAAAGGAGATGCACAGAGCAATTTAAAAAAAACAAAATTATTTTTAAAACCATAGAGTGGTAGGTGCCTGGAACAAGGCAGATAGAATTATGGTATTTAAGAGGCTTGTGGATAAACACATGGATATGAAATGCTGTAGATCATGTGCAGGAAGAAGAAAATGAGTATAATTTGGCATTGTGTTCAGTGCATTCATTATAGGCCGAGGACCTGTTTCTGTGTTTTATATTCTATGCTCATATTTTTACACCACACTGTAGGCCAAAAAAGAACCAGCAGTTTTGCTTTTGAAAAATAAGAACAATTTCACATTATATTATTTATTACTTTTAAGGAAACAAAATTGATGCCAACAAGATGCAACTGCTTAGCTCGTTATTATGTTTTGATGTTAGTCAGTAAACCTACAATAGCAATCTTGTTTTACTGTTGATTGTTCATGGCTAAATTGTCCTGTATTATCTGTTATGCAATTTAAATTTGATTTTTTTTGGAGACAAGTAGTACAAACTTATTAAATTTCAAATAATAGAATTCTCAAATTCCATGGTAACTACTAACCATTATGCTTCCCAGACAACACAATCGATTCTTTTGAATTAACTGAAGAATCTCTATTCCAGGATGAACCTGAAAGGAAGTGCAAACGAAAAACTTTAAGTTCAGCAGATGTGCTATACATCTGGTTAGATTCTCTGTCGATTTCTGACAATCTTAACTCCTTTCACCAAATCTCCTTAGACATCTTGCACATTATACATATTACTCAAATAATTATTGATTTTACCAGAATTTCTCATCCCAAGGACGAATGACTTCAAAATAACTGGATGGATTGTGCAGTATTTATGTGTTAACATAACAAGGAACAAACTGCTGAAGAAACTCAGCAGGTTGAGCATCATTGGAGGAGAAAAGGAATATTGTATATGCCAGCGTATAAAACTATTCATGTATATGACAGTGCCCTGAATTTCAACCTAAAATGTAGGTTTTGAGATATACCTGCTGTACAAGACTAACCCAAATTTGGCACTTACGCCTGACTATCGAAGTGATGCTGCATGGCACATTTAATATACTAATTCACAATATTTTAAAAGCAAATTACCCAGTAAGGGTTGAATTTTTATTAGTATATTTTAAAATAAACCACCGTCGGCTCCTTTAACAGGCCATTTAAAGCCCGTATAGCACTGATGGCAATCAGACTTGGGCAGATGGACCCCACGGGGAGCACTGACACTTCTCTGTTATGGTTCGGATTTTACACTTAACAGTGAAGTCTCAGCTTTCCCCTGCGCTAAGAATTGGTTTTTATATTTGGCGTATAAGACAATCTCTGGTTTTGAGGTGACATTTTTAACTTTTAGGATTGTTTTATACAATAGCATATACGGTAATTTATGATTCAGGTTGAGACCCTTGCATTCACAGTTGACGAGTATTACACAACTGTATTCACATCTCTGATCTTCAGTTCACATGAACTGATACCTCACTTAGCATTACCCTGCAGAATATCATGATCGAGCTCTTCATCTCTGCCCCTCCTATGCCAGGAATCCAGCACAACTCCTGTCCTGTGCCCTGTTCCCTAACAATGAATTTCCCCCACAGGTCAGTGTAGAATTGGGACTGATGGTTTCTCATCACCTTCTGTTACATGTGACAGAAGGGCCTGTCTTCCCTACTCTTTGGCTGCATAGGTCTCCCCAGCCTGGTGATTTCTCCATCAGAATCTTAACAGCCGATTTGTTACAATAGAAAATCCTGGCTGGGTAGAGCAGAGCAGCCAAACAAAGAATGAAGAACAGCACAAGCTTCTATTGCATCCAACCGAAGATGACAAGGGAGACTTGATCTGTTATTATCAAAAGGAGGTTGTGCCTGTCCAAGGCAATGGCTTGCCCATCAGCAGATCTCAGAGGCTACTTCTCTGCAAAGAGCAAATCATTATAGCAGGGATGCCGGCAGGTGATGGGAGTTCATGTCAGGATTTGGGATCCAAAATTCAACCATAGCAATTGGAAGGTAGGGGACTGTGGCAGGCTTCCAAAAACAGTAATGCCTGCAATGCTTTTCTCTAATACATAATACTTTTAATGTATTTAGTGTATTAGCACTCTGGCAATACAATTGTACCAAAGTACAATGTTCTCTTGTTTCGAAGAGACTATATCTATAAGATTTAGTTTAATTTCATTCCATGGATGCAATCAGAAAAAAAAAAGCAACTTTCAAAGAACTCACATTTGGTTCGATGAGTCTGTGTAATTGGTTTCCCCTCAGTTTGAGTCCAAGGAGAAGGTACAATGACACTATTCAAAAAAAACTAGAAAAATAAAAAGTCAGGTAAACGTAATTTTAATAATAAAGCATAACAACACCAAATAAATTTATTGTGATAATTTCAAGATTTCAACTAACATTTTTTTTCCCATGGAGCAAACTAAAGACTTTGAATACTTAAATCTACCAAAAATGAATGATCAGATATCTATATTTTTTCAGCAATTACTGAACTCATTAAAAACTGAACAACACCCAGAATCAACTGATCATCAGTACAGGTGCACCCCAAGTATGTGTGCTTAGCCCACTGCTCTACTTATTATACACCCATGACTGTGTGGCCAGGCACAATTCTAATGTCATCTACAAGTTTGCCGATGACACCACTGCTGTCACCAGAATCACAAACAGCAATGAGGAAGCGTCCAGGAGGGAGATGGATCAGCTTGTTGAATAGTGTAACAACAACCTTGCGCTCAACGTCAGCAAAACCAGGGAGATGATTGTGAACTTCAGGAGGAATTCAGGGAAACATGACCCAGTCCTCATCATGGGTGCAGGAGTGGAGAGGGTCAAGAACTTCAAATTCCTGGGTGTCAACATCTCCGAGAATCTGTCCTGGAGCAATCACAAAGAAGGCTAGCTAGCGGCTATACTTTGTAAGGTCTCTGAGAAGATTCAGTATGTCACCAAATATGCTCGTAAACTACTACAGGTGACTGTGGAGAGCATTCTGGCTGGTGGCGTCACTGCCTGATATGGAGGGTCCAACTTTCAGGACAAGAATAAACTTCAGAGGGTTGTTAACTCGGCCTGCGACATCACAGGCACCAGACTTCACTTCATTGAGGACATCTACATGAAGTGGTGTCTGAAAAAAAGCAGCCACTATCCTCAAAGACCCTCCATCACCCAGGCCATACCCTCTTCACTCTGCTACCATCAGGAAAAAGGTACAGGAGCCTAAAGATGAGCACTCAACGGCACAAGAACGGCTTCGCTGCTGCCATCAGACTCTTGAATAATTAATGAATCAAAGATACTGCCTTACTTTGTGTGGACTAATACTTTTATTAATATGTTGTAAGATGGTTATAATATGAATGTTTGCACGATGATGCAGTCGCAGAACACCAAATTTCACGACTTATTCATGACAATAAATTGTTATTCTGATGTGTATATAGATCAGTGAAGCATCTTTAAACAATTGTTATAGTTTACACGTGTCTTCATGTATGTACAGAAATGCATATACATATGTTACTAGCATCAGAACCAGTCCCTGACAAAGATTTTATCAATTTGTTAGCAACAGGGTTAAAAAATAGTATCTATGAATGCTATTTTGAAAAAAATTGACCAAAGTACTCACCTCTTCGATAGCTTTCTGGTATCTTGCCTCAATCTCATTATCTAATCTAAACATAAAAATAAGAAAATTTACTGTTCCAACATCTGTTAATTTTGAAGCTAATTTCACCACAAAAAGAAAATAACTTTTCTCACTGACTATTCAATAATTCTGAGCATTCTTTTAAACCTTTACACCTCACTTTTGAAATACAAACAACTTTTCTTTGCCTGTTATTAATGCATTGTTACACACACATAATTAGCAAAATGTGAATAAAAGCTGTCTTGCAATGAAAAATGAACCAATGAGACAGAATGGTTTCTGCACGTCTAATTAAAAAATCTGAACTAAAACAAAATTGAGATTGAAGGTAGGACTTGTACTGACAGGACACTTAGCACAGGAACAGAAAGGGGACCAAAATGCTTGCAGGAAGATGTGCTAGTTCTGCTCTGGAGGGGGAGGGAGTGGGGGGTGGGGTGGGGGAAATATTTAAACGAGAGTTGAAAGGGGTGGGAACCAGATAGTGGAATGGTTGTGGATAAAGATGTGGTTGAGCTTCCACAGAAACGGAAAGATCCTGTACAGTGTAATGAGTTGCATGAATTTCAATTTTGTAGGAAAGACGGATGAGCTTAGATCATGAAACAGCACATGAAGTTATGGCCATTAGTGAGACTTAGTTGCAAGTTGGGCAAGACTGTCTACTCAATATTGTGGGGTTGTTATTTTAGATGTAATAGAAATGGAGGGATGAAAGGGGGTGAGCTGGGATTACTCGTCAGGGAAAATGTCACGGCAGTACTCCGACAGGATATGTTAGACGGCTCGTCTACTGAGCTGATATGGGTGGAGTTGATGAATGAGAAAGGAATGAGATATTATAAATCACTCAATAGTCAGTAGGAAATCAAGAGGAAAATTTGTAGGAGATAGAAGAAAAATGCAAGAAACACAAGGTTGCATTAGTAGGTGATTTTAACTTTCTACATTTTCTCTGTGATTCTCTTACATAATAAAGGGCTGGATGGGTTGGAGGGTTACATGTTTTGTTTTTATAATTTTTTATTTTTCACACCGTGAACCAAATCAACCAAAATACATACAAACATTTCCCTCTTAAATATACACAGTGGCACATTTTCTCCCCCTTCCCCCCCCCACCTTCCCTCTCCCCTTCCCACCCCCTCCAAACCCATTAAACGTTCAACATATACAATAAAATCATTAAACAATGTCATCACACGATGAAAAATAAACAAGAAAAATGTGTCATCTACTTTCACACACTGGATCAAGTCATTTTGTCTTCTTATCGTTTTAGGGGGTGGAGGTCCAAGACAAGCCCTCTGTTATGTTCCATGTAGGGTTCCCAAATTTGTTCAAATAATGTGACTTTATTTTTAAAATTATGTTATTTTTTCCAATGTAATACATTTATTAATTTCTATGTACCATTGCTGTACTTTCAGGCTCTCTTCTGATTTCCAAGTTGACATTATATATTTTTTTGCTACAGCTAAGGCTATCATAATAAATCTTTTTTGCGCATCATCCAGTTTGAGGCCTAACTCTTTACTTCTTATATTACTTATAAGATCTCTGGATTTTTTGGTATGTTGCTTTTTGTGATTTTATTTAATACCTGATTTAGATCTTCCCAAAACTTTTTCACATTCTCACATGCCCAAATTGCATGCACTGTTGTTCCTGCTTCCTTCTTACAGTGAAAACATCTATCTGATAATGTTGGATCCTATTTATTTAACTTTTGGGGAGTGATATATAACCTGTGTAACCAATTATACTGTATCATGCGTAACCTTGTGTTTATTATATTCTTCATAGTTCCAGAATATAACTTTTCCCATGTTTCATTTTTTATCTTTATGTTTAAATCTTTTTCCCACTTTTGTTTGGGTTTATAGCTTATTTCATAATTTTCCTTCTCTTGCAGCTTGATGTACATGTTCATTATAAATCTTTTTATTATCGTTGTTTCTGTAATCAAATATTCAAACCTGCTTCCTTCTGGTAATCTCAGTCTGTTTCCCAATTTATCCTTTAAATATGCTTTCAGTTGATGGTATGCAAACATTGTAGCATGAGTTATTCCATATTTGTACTTCAATTGTTCAAATGTTAATAAATTATTTCCCAAAAAACAATTTTCTATTCTTTTAATTCCTTTTCTCTCCCATTCTCTAAAGGAAAGGTTATCTATTGTAAAAGGGATTAGCTGATTTTGCAACAATAATAATTTTGATATTTGTTAATTTGTTTTTTTCCTTTCTAAGTGAATCTTCTTCCATATATTGAGTAAATGATGCAATACTGGTGAGCTTTTACATCGTACCGGCTTTTCATCCCACTTATAAGGTATATGTTCCGGTACCTTCTCCCCTATTTTATCTAGCTCTATTTTAGACCAATCTGGTTTTTCACTTGTCTGATAAAAATCTGATAAATATCTTAATTGTGCTGCTCTATAATAATTTTTAAAGTTTGGTAACTACAAACCACCTTGGTTGTACCTCTCTGTTAATTTATCTAACGCTATCCTAGGTTTCCTCCGTTTCCCTAAAAAATTCCTTATTATTCTCTTTAGTTCATTAAAGAATTTCTCTGTTAAGGGAATTGGTAACAATTGAAATGAGTATTGTATCCTTGGGAAGACATTCATTTTAATGCAATTTACCCTCCCTATCAACGTTAGCGGTAATTCTTTCCAATGTTCTAAGTCTTCCTGCAATTTCTTTATTAGTGGTTGATAATTTAATTTGTACAAGTGACTTAAATTATTATTTAACCTAATACCTAGGTATCGGATTGCTTGTGTTTGTCATTTAAATGGTGATTCTTTTTTTTAAATTCTGTATAATCCGCATTATTCATTGGCATCACTTCATTTTTATTTGCGTTGATCATGTACCCAGATATTTCTTCATACTTCTTCAATTTCTTATGTAGTTCTTTTATTGATATTTCTGGTTCTGTTAAGTATACTATAATGTCACCTGCAAATAAATTGATTTTATACTCCCTCTCCTTTATTTTTATCCCATTTATTTTATTTTCTGTTCTTATCAGTTCTGCCAGTGGTTCTATTGCTAAAGTGAACAGTAAGAGAGATAATCGACATCCCTGTCTAGTTGACCAAATTAATTCAAATTGGTTTGATACATATCCATTTACTGTTACCTTTGCCAATGGTCCATTACATAATGCTTTAATCCAATTAATATATTTTTCTGGTAGATTAAACCTCTGTAATACTTTGAATAAATAACTCCATTATACCCTGTTAAAGGCTTTTTCTGTGTGTAAAGCAACAGCCACTGTTGGCATCTTATTTCATGAATTAAATTAATAAATTTACAGACATTATCCGCTGTTCGTCTTTTCTTAATAAATCCAGTTTGATCTTGTTTTATTATTTTTGGTACACAGTCGGCCAATCTGTTTGGTAATAATTTTGCTATTATCTTATAATCTGAATTAAGTAGAGATATTGGTCTGTATGATGCTGGTGTTAGTGGATCCTTCCCCGTATTGCTGTCTTACATGAATCTGGCAAGTTTTGTGTTTCTTCTATCTGGTTCATTACTTCCAGGAGAGGAGGAATTAATAACTCTAAATGTTTTATAGAATTCTATTGGGAATTCATCCTCTCCAGGCATTTTATTGTTTGGCAGCTTTTTTAATATATCCTGTACTTCCTCTATTTCAAATGATTTTATCAGTTTGTTTTGTTCCTCTTGCAATTTCGGCAGTTCAATTTTAGCTAAAAACTCTTCTATTTTATCATCTTTTCCCTCGTTCTCAGTTTGGTATAATTGTTCATAAAATTTCTTAAAGTTCTCATTAATCTCCATTGGATTATATGTAAATTTGCTTGTCCTTTTTCCTCGATGCCAATACAGTTCTTTTAGCTTGTTCTGTTGCCAGGCTAATATTTTGTGTGTTTTTTCTCCAAGTTCATAATACTTTTCCTTTATTTTCATTATGTTCTTCTCCACCTTATAAGTTTGTAATCTTTCGTATTTTTTTTTGTCCGCCAATTCTCTTCTTTTTGTTATATCACCCCTTTTTGCTAGTTCATTTTCTATACTTACTTTCACCCTTTCCAACTGTTCTATTTCACGATTGTAGTCCTTTTTCATCTTAGTTACATTACTTATTCCAAAGGTGCTATTTGCCTTGGCGAGTCTGTTGTCTATCTCTTTTTCGATCCTTGCATCAGATGAAATGGTGCAGCATAGGTAGGTAAACTGGTTGACCGTTTTGAGTTCAGTGTGCCTGATGGAGATGGGGGGGGGTGGTGGTCATGGTGGGGAGCTGGCTGATGGAGGACCTCAGTTTTCTTCAGGCTGACTTCCAGGCCAAACATTTTGGCAGTTTCCGCAAAACAGGACGTCATGCGCTGGAGAGCTGGCTCTGAATGGGCAACTAAAGTGGCATCGTCTGCAAAGAGTAGTTCATGGACAAATTGCTCTGGTGTCTTGGTGTGAGCTTGCAGGCGCCTCAGATTGAAGAGACTGCCATCTGTGCAGTACTGGATATAAACACCGTCTTCATTGTTGAGGTCTTTATTGGCTTGTTTCAGCATCATGCTGAAGAAGATAGTAAAGAGGGTTGGTGCGAGGACGCAGCCTTGCTTCACGCCGTTGTCAATGGAGAAGGGTTCGGAGAGCTCATTGCTGTATCTGACCCGACCTTGTTGGTTTTCGTGCAGTTGGATAACCATGTTGAGGAACTTGGGGGGCATCCGAGGCGCTCTAGTATTTGCCAAAGCCCTTTCCTGCTCACGGTGTCAAAGGCTTTGGTGAGGTCAACAAAGGTGTTTTGTTCTCTGCACTTTTCTTGGATCTGTCTGAGGGCAAAGACCATGTCAGTAGTTCCTCTGTTTGCGCGAAAGCCACACTGTGATTCTGGGAGGACATTTTCAGCGACACTAGGTATTAGTCTATTAAGGAGAATCCTAGAGAAGATTTTGCCTGCAATGGAGAGCAGCGTGATTCCCCTGTAGTTTGAGCAGTCTGATTTCTCGCCTTTGTTTTTGTACAGAGTGATGATGATGGCATCACGAAGGTCCTCAGGCAGCTTTCCTTGGTCCCAGCAGAGCATGAAAAACTCATGCAGTTTGGTATGCAGAGCTTTGCCGCCAGCCTTCCAGACCTCTGAGGGGGGGGGGGTGGGGGGGGGGGATTCCATCCATACCTGCTGCTTTGCCACTTTTCAGTTGTTCAATTGCCTTATCTGTCTCTTCCTGGGTTAGGACCTCATCCAGCTCTAGCCTCAAGGGTTGTTGAGGGAGCTGGAGCAGGGCAGTTTCTTGGACTGAGCGGTTGGCACTGAAAAGGGATTGGAAGTGTTCTGACCATCGATTGAGGTTGGAGATCTTGTCGCTGAGGAGAACTCCGCCATCTGAGCTGCGCAGAGGGCTTGGGGTGAGGGGCCGTACACCGCCTTTAGTGTCTCATAAAAACCCCTGAAGTCGCCAATGTCGGCGCTAAGCTGGGTTCGTTTGGCGAGGCTAGCCCACCACTCATTTTGGATCTCCCAGAGTTTGCACTGAACGTGGCTGCATGCGAGATGGAAGGCTCGTTTTTTCTCTGGCCAGGAAGGCTTTGCAAGGTGAGCCTGGTGGGCAGCTCGCTTCTTTGCCAGCAGCTCCTGGATTTCCTGGTTGTTTTCGTCAAACCAGTCCTTGTTTTTCCTGGAAGAGAAGCCCAGTACCTCTTCAGTGGATTGCAGTATGGCCGTTTTCAGCTGATCCCATTTTTCTTTTAATTTCACTAATTTCTAATGTCAACAATTCTTTTAATGCTCTCATTTGTTCTTGAAAAAAAACTTTATCAATATTCTGTCCATCTGTTTTACCTTCTACTTCTCTGTGCAGATCTTGGTATTCTTCTTCTGTGTCTGTACCTGTTTTTGTGTCTTCCTCTTCTCCTCTTCCTTGTATCTGTGTCTCTTCTGACTTTCCTGATGAGTTGCTTGTCTCAATTTGCTGGGCTTCTTCTTGCTTGGCTTCTTGCTGTTGGTCCTCTTCTTCTGGGCTACTCATCTGTTGGGCCTCCTGCTGCTGCTCTTCTTTCCTTTCACTCCCTTTCCTGTCGCTTTCCTCTTCTTCCAGCTGAGAGCCCTGGTGTCGGGCATCCCTCAGCTGGTCGCGTTGTGTTTGCCCACTCCTCGGCTGAGCCCCCATTCCATTAGTGTTCTCCTTCTCCTTAGTAAGCGCACTTTTGTTTGGCTCAGAGAGCCATGTTTGCAGTCCAGCGGTCGGGGGTTCACGACTCTGTGGGTTCGTCAGCAACCTCGGAGAATGGGCTCTCTTCTCCACGACGGCTCCCTGCTTCATCATACAGGTAAGGCCTTCTCCTTTCTCTTCCGGCGTCTTTTCTTCTTTTTTTTCCTGTTGTTTTTACTTTTTCCATCTTAGGTGCCATTTTCTTTCTTTTCTCTACAACTTTATCTTTTATTTGTTATGTTTTGTATTTCTAGAACTTTGCATTTTCTTCACTTTATTTCTTCTTTTCTGGAGAGGGCTGGTATTCCCCTACCAGCCACTATGCCATCACGTGACTCCTCCCGAGGGTTACATGTTCAGCAAAGTTAATTTAATCAATATATAGAGGAACCAACTTGAGAGAATGCCATACTGGATTTCATGTTAGGAAACAAGATAGGGCAGGTGAGGGAAGTATGTGTAAGGGAACACAATGCTATTACTTATGGAAAAAGATAGGTCTGGTTCTTGGATTGAGATGCTATATTGGAGAAAGGCCAATTTTGATAGCAACAGAAAGGAACTGGAAAGTGCAGATTGGGCCAGGCTGTTTTCTGGCAAAGGCGTTTTTAGCAAGTAGGAGATCTTCAAAAGGTGACATTTTGAGAGTACAGAGCTTGTACATTCCTGTCAGAATTAAAGGCAAAACTTGGAGGTAGAGGGAAGCTTGGCTTTGAAAAATACTGAAGCCCTGGATAAGAAGGAGGAGGGGCCAATCGTACGTGGGCAGCAAGAAACAAATGAGGCACTTGAAAGTGTGCAAGAAAACACTCTAGGTACTCAGGACTAAAAGAATGCACAAGGTGGCTCTAGCAGATAAAGTGAAGGAAAAAAAAAGTCGCAAGGATTTCTGCAGACATATCAAGAGCAATAGGGTATCAAGGGACAAAAATGGTTCCCTTTGAGAACCAGTGGTCACAAATGCCTAGATCCAAAAGAGATGGAGATCTTAATTGGAGTTTTGCATCAGTATTTATTTGGGATGGGGTAGGGGGGGGCACAGAGTCTAAATAAGTGAGAACAACAGTGATGTCTTGGACCCTATGCAGATTACAGAGGAGGAGGTGCTTGCTGTATTGAGGCAAATACTTGCTGCCCATGTATGGTAAGTACTTCCTCCTCCTTTTTCTTTCTACCTGCAAGTCTTGTCTTTAATTTTGTCAAGAACGTAAATCCCCAGGGCCTGACAAGACAGTCCTTCTGCCTTCGTTGCAGGGACCCTAGCAGAAGCATTAAAAATGTCCTTTGCCACACGTGAGGTGCTATATATTGGAGGATAGCTGATGTTGCTCCGTTGATCAAGAAAGGTTCTAAGAATAATCTGGGAAATAGTCCAGTGAGCCTGACATCAGTAATGGGTGTTATTGGAAGGTATTCTAAGAGAATGGATATACATATTTGGATAGACAGGAACTGATTAAGAATAGTCAACATGGCTTTGCGTTGTAAGTCATGTTCAATCAATCTTAAAGTTTTCAAAGGAAACTCTGATCAAGCCAAGTTTATTGTCATCTAATTGTACAAGTATTACCCAACAAAACAGAATTCTTCGGTCCTTGGTGCAAAACACACACACACACACACAACCAGACACAAGTGCAGTAAACAAAACATAAGCAGGACAAGAATTCTATATACAAATAAATAAATACACATTGTTTCATGAATATGAGAGCCTCAAATGGTTGGTGTGAGCAGTTCCTTTGGTCGTTGAGCATTCTCACTGTCTGTGGGAAGAAGCTGTTCCTCAGCCTGATGGTGCTGGCTCCGATATTCCTGTATGGGAGCAGTTGAAAGGTGTTGTGTGTAGGGTGGAAGGGGTCTACAATGATCTTGTGCCTCCTCGTCAGGCAACGACCCTGGTAGATTACGTTGATGGCAGGGGGAGTGGAGGTTAGGGAAAAGGGAGATTCCAGTGATCCTCTCTGCTGCTCTTATGGTCCTGTGGATTGACCTCCAATCCATTTCTCTGCAGCAACTGTACCACACTGTGATTCAGCCAGCCAGGACACTCTTGATTGAGCTTCAAAGGAAGGTTGACATGATGGTGACCAGGAGCCCTGCCCGCTTCAGTCTTCTCAGGAAGTGCAGTTGCTGTTGCACCTTCCTGACAAGTGAGAAGATGTTGCATGTCCACGTTAGATCACTAGTCACTGGGCAGCCTGGTTGGCGAAGCTTTTGCAGCATCAACAATCAGGATTGGGGTTCGAATCCCATGCTGTCTGAAAGGAGTTTGAACATTCTCCCAGTGCCTGCGTAGGTTTTCCCTGGGAGCTCTAGTTTCCCCCCATTGTTTGAAAAGTACTAGAGGGGGTTATAGGTTAATTGGGTGTAAAATGGACAGCATGGACTTGTGGGCCAAAATAGCCTGTTAGTGTTCTGTATACCTACATTTAAAAAAAAAATTAAAAATTGGAATGAATTCGAAGGGACTTGGTGCCCTCCACTACAGAGTTGTTGATGTGTCATGGATGGTGGTCATTCCTGGTTCTCCTGAAGTCCACGATCATCATCTTCATCTGCATTATGGTGATACTCTCGCATCGTATTATGAGATTTTACACCTCTTCTCTGTAGTGCAACTTATCATTTGTTGCTGATGAGGCCAACTACTGTTGTGACTTCTGTAAACTTGATGACACTGTTGGAGCTGGATCTGGTGATGCAGTCATCAGAACAGGAGCAGGAAGTGTGCCAGTGCTCAGTATGATGGTGCTTGACTTTCTGCTACCAACCGGACAGATGGTGCTCTATGCGTTCAGAAGTTCGAGGACAGGACGCTGGCAATACGAGGCATCATTCTCGAGGAGGGTTAAGACAGAGTAAAGGGACAAGGCTATAGGCTGTGGATCAGTTTCTTCATTAGGCAAATTGAAATGGGTCCAACGTCTCTGGGAGGTGTGCTTTGATGCATTCTGTCACCAGACGCTCAAAGCATTTCATAATAGTGGTGGTCAGTGCCACAGGCCGATAGTTATTGAGACCTGTTATTCTCACCCTCTTGGGTACAGGAATGCTGGTGGCTGTTTTGAACATTGAACTGCTGCTATGAGGTGTTGAAATTGTCCATGAAGACCTCCGTTAATTGGCTGTGCAGTCCTTCGGTATTCAACCAGGGTTCTCATCACCTTAGGAGACATGGAGGTTTCTTTGGCGTCATCCTGTTCTTCTCATCAAACCATGCATAGATGTTCAGTCTTTCTTGAAGGGAGGAGTTGTAGTCCTTAACTCGAGAAGTTGACACTTGATCTGTTATAGTCTTGATCCCTTGCTACATGTGCCTCATGATGCAGATATCACACAGCTGGATCTTCTGTGTATACCCCAGTTTGCCTTCCGGATTACATGGGAGAATTCAGCCACGGCTGATCTTAGTGCCAACCTAACCTTGAGCTGAAGGCAACATCATGAGCTCAGAGAAGGGCCTTGATCTCTGCATCAAATCATCGTTCCTGATTAGTCCTGGTTATGAAGCATTTGATCTGTGACATCCTCAATGCACTTGCTGATAAAGCTTGTTTACTCCTTTATGCTCACATGATCATTGTAGGTTGCTGCCTCCCTGAAACAGCTCCAGTCCAAGTCTTGTAGTGCTGCTATGCCATCACCTCCCTTCGCCACATCCTGATCTCCCTGCGAACTATTTTGCTTTGTCAGCGGTCTATACGCCGGTGTTAGCAGAACAGATATGTGATCCAAGTAACCAAGGGATGCTGGTGTACACCTGATCCAAGGGGTTCTCTCTTCTGGTGGAGAATTTTGACTTGCTGTAGAATCTGTGGTAAGATACCATGCATGATTAACCGTGTTGTTGATGAAGGAAAGACAGTGGATGTTTCTACATGGATTTTAGTAAGGTCCCACATAGGAGGTTGGTCAAGAAGGTTGATTCTGTGTTGTAATGTTCAGCTAAAAATTAAACTTGGTAATAACCAATCCATTACACAGGCATGTGAGTGAGGTTAAAAAAAAAGTCGAGAGCTTGTGCAAGGCATACAGCAGGGGTCAAGGGGGTGAAACGCACCTTGCGGGGGGGGGGGTTGGTTTGGGGGAAGCACTCACCCATTTTGAAAATTTACACACAAAATTACCAGTTTCAAGCCTCTTTTATTGCATTTCAAAGTAAAAATGGACATTACAAAATAATGTGAATATGTCATTAAATACTAATAACATTTTTATTGACTTTGAAAATGTTTATCCTTACAGAGATTTGTCAATTTATTCATTTCCTTCTCCATGCTTTTGTGTTGCCTTCATGGTGTGTTCACTGCTTTATTCCACCTTGTTCCCAGTTACAATGAATATTTTGCTGCTTTATTGCATCTTGTTCCCGGTTACAATGATCACTTCACTGCTTCATTCCACCTTGTTCCTGAGTTGCAAATTAAAAAACGCTGGATGCCATTGATCACTGACACCTCCCCATGAGACCCCGTTCCTGTCTGGGAGCCCGAGGTTCCCACTGCACTTCTGCTCAAAGGTAGCAGTGAGAAGACCGATGGGCCCCAATCCGAGCTCCTGAAAGTGGAAATCATTCAAAAACGCGGAAAATTGATTTTAAAAACGTGGAAATCTGCAGAAATGTGGAAAATTCACATGCCTGATTATATAACCCCACAGAAAAAATAAGTATAATGTTTTCAAGAAAATTATATGGGTGCCCAACTGTACATCTAATTTAAAACACGTTAGAAGGCTCAAACAAATCATCAGATTTGACATTAGGCAAGAAATCATTTCTAAAATGCACAAACTAAAAGTAAACTAATTCTACTGTATCACACAAGTGGATGAACATCAACTCTCATGCACATTTTGATCTAATGAATACAGAAGGCATATCTTTCGAGAAGAAAACTACTAACTTGGAGCAATTCATATATGCCGATTGCTGGTTAACATCTTCTGGATCAATCTCAATCGGATGCAAGATGGCAAGATCCCCGATGGACCATCTAAATTTTGCAGGAGTCTAAATGTGGAAAGTACATTTTTAATTCAGACTGTAGAAGCAATTTATAGATTGTTTTCAGGACTATTTACATCCACATGCTCAAGAATCCAGAGTGAGGTGAAGAAGATATTCTTTCTGACAATTTTCAAATGGAAAATATTTGAAATATAAACTGGAACAAAATACTTTCAAGAAAATGACAGAGCCTTGATTTTAACCTTCTTCACTTTCTTAACAACCCTTGAATTTGCTCATGGTAAATAGCAGAAATCCATTCTTTCTAAACAAACACTGTAACTGAAGACCAAAAATCTGCAATAACAAATTGAAATAACAACAGAAAACACTGGAAAAACTCAGGTCAGAAATGACCTGGACAGAGAGAAAAGTGTAATTTAATTTTTGATGAGAGATCATCAGCCCAAAAGTAGATAACTGTTTCTCTCTCCAACTGCCAAGAACTTTCAAATTTTTTTTGTTTCAATTACATACAAAATATAATACTATGTAGTGTTATGCACATGAATATGTCCAACCTCTGAATCAGGAGTCTTCACCAATCTGAAGACAGAGGGGCTAGGAACCACCGGTTTGTGTAATCTTGCATAATCGCTGGGACTCTCAAAAGGGTTGAAGACAGGAGGTCGCCCAGGTGTGTGTGGAGTTATATGTAGCCTAGTCTCATTCTTCACATCTCCCATTCTCTAAAGGTATAGAGCTTCGTAATTTCAGTTGTTTAGCTTTAGGAGCAAAAGAAAAATACACCTGAAAAGTGAAGTAAGATTTTGTTTGAACATTACTTTTAAACACTCTGGGACATTCTACTTGAAAAATTATGAGGAAGTATTCACGTTCTTAACAGCATCTTCTTTCTAGTAACCTACATGCATGTCAGCCAAACTAAATTAATTTACATCTCAAGAAATCATGCTTGATTATTTCTGAAATTACAAGGCAACAGGTGACAGTAATACAAAATCTCAATCAAAAAGTAATGATACAGTTATGATGTTGGAAGCACATACTTCTGCTATCTTACCTACTTTACCTCTCATACTCTCCTCTTTCCAAACTTCCCTCCTTTACTTTTCATGCTCCCAATTACACACTCCTCTATCCTCTTTGTATTTCTTCCTTTACCACTTTCTCACACTCTCAAACTTTCACTCTTTGTTTTGTTATGGGCCCAGAGGACCCCAAAACCTGGCAGCAATAGATATACACCAAGACAAATGGTTACTTAAACAGAAGTTACTTTTAATTTTCTTTAAACATAAAAACAGGATTAAACTTTAACTTATTCCTATTAACTTAACCCCTTTCTAATTCTAAGCACACATATATGTAATGTGTATACGTTCAAAAAAAGTTCTTTGATTCACAGTCCAATCTCACTCCTCATTCTTCCAAGTTCACTGGCTGCAGGCAATTCTTATACTGTGCACAGAATTTAACATTTATGAATTTCACCAGTCTTTGGTACTTAAAAGGTAAATGGTTGCCACTCAGGAAGGTTCTTGTCGGTTTTCAGAGAGAGATTTGTTGCTCGTTGGACATCCACAACTGATCCCTTCCAATCAGCTACTTCAGTCTCTTGCCAAAGAAACTTGCCCCATCAGGGTTTTCCAGATGATAACCTCTTTCTTTCAGATCACCACAGAGTTCCTTTTCTTTTTCCTTTATTTCAAATGAAAAATTATGCAGCCAGTCCTGAACTAAGAACTCACAACCTGTCTTCAAAATAGGATTTTACCACAAGCTTGCCAGCTTGACATGTTCCAGTTCCAGCTGCTGCCGCTGAACTGTAGTACTGAATTCGCGCTCTCTCTGGAAAAACCACTTGACCCTCTTAGAACAGCAAACTGCGGCACTGGACCCAATCTTCTGAGTTCGTTCAACTCTTGCTTTCTAAAACAATAATCCATTACTCCACAGCATGTCCAATTAACACCTACTTGTGAAGTCTCTATAAGCATTCTTCAAAGTTTTTGCAAAGATACTCGGAGCGTGGACTGTCTGGCTTGAGCCAAGCTCTTGCATTTTAAATGAGATCTGTTTTGAAGTGTTTGTATTTGTTTGTGACCTAAACTAAAAAACCTGCCACAATTTATCTCCTTTAAAACATAATCTGTAACATTTCTAACCACGCTTTATTATCTCTGCACTCTTTCCACGTTTAACTCACACTGCCTGTACCCTCCTTCACATCAAACTTTCACAACTTTACCCCAATTTCAACATCATTTGTTGACTTTTGCTCACTTACCCTTTTTCCTGCACCCTTATCACCCTCTCTCTTCACACACACACACACACACACACTCCCTCACCAGCCTCGCTCCAACTCCCCTTTTCTTTTACATCCTCCTCTCCAACTCATTCTCCTCTACACATCTCTCCACTCCCTCTTCTCATTATATTAAAACACAAAATGTTGGAGAAGCCCAGCAGGTCAGTGTCATTTATGTAGCAAAGGTAAAAATACATAATCAACATTTCAAGGTATGAGAGAATGCTGACAGGCATCCAAACAAAAAAGGTGGGGGGGGGGGGCGGCGTGCAAAAGGAGATAATAGATGGAGAAAGGAGGGAGGGGACAGCAGCAATGAGGGGGAGGAGAGATGGCCAGGTGGGTAAGGGGGAAGGGAGGGAAGAACTGGAAAGACAGGAAAGGGGAAGGGGAAAGGTGAGCAAATTTAGCAAAAAGCAGAGAAGTGAACATTAAGGCCATCTGACTAGAGAAAATAAAGTGTTGTTCCTCCTATCTGCAGGTGGTCAGGGTGGGATAGTACACAAGGCCACGCACAGACATGTGCATCTGGGAGTTGGACTCTGAATTGAAATGGTTGGCTCCTGGGAGACCGCCATTGTTGCAGACGGAGAGGAGGCGCTCAGCGAAGTGATCTCCTAATCTGCAACTGCCTTCTCCGATGTAGAGAACACTACAAAGGGAGCATCGGATGCAGTAAATAAGTCCTGTGGATATACAAGTAATGTATTCCTTCATTGGAAAGGCCTGTTTAGGACCATAGTGAGGGAGGAGGTGTTGGCGCAAATGTTGCACCTCCTGCAGCCACAGGAGAAGGTGTCGGGGTGGGGGTGATAGGTGGGAAAGGATAAGTGCACGAGGGGATCATGGAGGGAGCAATCCCAGTGGAAGGCCGAGAGGGGAGGAAAAAGAAAAGTCTGTATGGTGGTGGGATCCTGTAATAAGTGGTGGAAATTCTGGCAGATAATGTGTTGGATGCAGAGGCTAGTAGGTGAGGATGAGGGGGATTCAAAGTTTGTTGTTTCTGGGGGCAGAGAGGGCCAGGTTAGATTAATGGTAAATGGAGGAGGTGCGGATGAGGGCTGAATTGATTGTGGTGGAGGGGAAGCCACGTTTGTGGAAGAATGCAGACATTTTTAGAAGATCTGGACTGGAAGGTCTCATCTTGGGAACAGTCACAGCGGAGATGGAGAAATTGAGAGAAGGGGATGGAATCCTTGGGGACTGGGTGTGAGGAAATGTAGTCAAGGTAGCTGTGGGAGTTAGAGGGCTTGTCTCCTGAGATGAAGACAGAGATCCGGTAAGGGAAGAGTGTTATTGGAGATGGGCTAGGCGAGTTTGAGATCAGGGTGGAAGTTGGCTGCAAAGTTGATGACGTTGACAAGCTCATTGCAGGTGCATGAGGCAGCCCCGATGAGGTCGTTGATATACCAGAGGAAGAGTTGAGCGATCTTGCCTGTGCAGGCTTATAGCATGGATTGCTCCATAAAGCCCACAAACAGGCAGGCGTAACTGGGACCCACATGGGTACCCATAGCTACTCCTTTAATTTGGAGGAAGTGAGATAAGTTAAAGGAGAAATTATTTAAAGGCAGAGGAGGGTGGTGGTAAAGGGTGACTGGTCAGGTCTTTGGTCCAGGAAGAAGCTAAGTGCTTTCAGACCTTCTGTGTGGGGGATGGAGATATAAAGGGATTGAACATCAATCATGAAGATGAGGCAGTCCAGTTCATGGAATCTGAAGTCATTGAGGAGATGGATGGCATGCGAGGTGCCATGGATGTAGATGGGGAGGGATTTGATCAGGGGAAAAAAGATAGAGTGAAGGTAAGATGAAAATAGTTAGGTGGGGTAAGAGAAAACAGAAACAATGGGTCTACCAGGATGGTTGGGTTTGATATCTTGGGTAGAAGGTAGAAACTGGCAGTGCAAGGGTGGAGAGAATGAAGTTGGGGGCTGTGAGGTGGGGGGGGAAGGGAAGGTAATCAGAGGTGATTACGTTGGAGATGGTTTTGGAGACAGTGGTTTGATGTGTAGTGGTGGGATCCTGTGGGAGAGGTGTCTGAGAACTGTCGACTGGACTTTACAAGGTCAAGGTCAGTGCAGCAGACCACAACAGCTCCACCTTTGTCTGCAGGTTTGTTGGTGAGGTTGGGATTATTGCGGAGCATTCTGAGGTGGTGAGATTGGAATATGAGAGGGGAATGCAAAGTTGAGATGGTTAGAAATAAAGAGGTTTAGAGCAGGCAGCTGGCCAGGATTTTGCTGGAGAGTGACTTGATGTTTAGTGTTAGGGTCCTGTGGGAGGGGTTGATAGGAGGTGTCTGAGAGCTGGCGACTGGCCTTGACAAAGTAGAGGCCAGTGCTCCAGACCACAACAGCACCATCCTTGTCTGTGGGTTTGATGGCGAGGTTGAGATTGTTGGCCAGCTGCAGGGCCCCAAACAGGCATAGGACTTATTTACTGCAACCAGTGCTCCCTTTGTGGTTTTCTCTACACTGAAGAGACCAGTCGCAGATTGGGAGATCGCTTTGCTGAGCGCCTCCTCTCCATCTGCAACAATGGCGGCCTCCCAGTAGCCAACCATTTCAATTTGGAGTCCAACTCCCAGACACACATGTCTGTGCATGGCCTTGTGTACTGCCCCACCCCAACCATGTTGGAGGAACAAAATCTGATTTTCTATCCGGACCCTCTCCAGCCAGGTGGCATTTACATTGACTTCTGTGCTTTCTGCTAATCCCTCACTTTTTCTTTCCCCTCCCCCTTTGCTGTCTTTCTAGTTCTCCCCTCCATTCCCCCTCACCACCCCCTCATTGCTGCTGTCCCCGCCTTCCTTTTCCACATTTCCTGCCTTTGCCACCCCCCCCTTCCCCTTTTTGTTCAGACACCCGCCAGCATTCACTCAGACCTTGATGAAGGGCTCAAGCCCGAAACGCCAGTTCTGTATCTTTACCTTTACTACATAAAAGGGCCAGCTGAGTTTCTCCAGCGTTTTGTGTGGTTCACCTCACCCACGCTTGTCTCCAGACTGACCTCTCACTGCATTCCCCCCCACCCCATCTTCTTTTATTTCCTGTTTTCTGCGTCCACCCACTCACATCTCCCCTTCGACCCGTCTATCTCTGCACGCCCTCCGATCTGCAATATACCCCCCACCCCAACCTTTTCTCATCTCCTCCCTTACCTCTCGCCTCGCCGGCTGCCGCTCTCCGTTCGAAAATTCCCCCCCTCTCAGCTCTCAGCCAATCAGCGCGCTCGCTGAGCTCGGCCAATCAGATTCAAACCGGTCTCCCGACGCCGACGCCACGAACGTCATTGAAAGGAAATCGCCGAATCATGATCGCCCTCGTGGCCCACGGCCAAATGCTCCGCGGCGCCCTTTGGCCCTGCCGCGCCGACGGAAGGGCGAACGAAAGCTTTTCGTTTCCGGTTGAAAGGTGGGATTATGGCGGGCGCGGCCAACCTTAACGCAGTGAGGGAGACGATGGACGGTGAGTGCGGCTCCGTTTCCCCGTCGCGGCCGCCGTTCTCAGCTTCCCCTCGACTGGCCGAGCACTTCGAACGGCTCCTTGAAGCAGGCTTGGAGGGGCGCAGGGAATGGGGGTGACTGGGCAGCTGATTGTCCAGACAGCGAGAACTCGACCCTGATTAATGCCTCCCCGTCTTGAAGGGTGATTATTATGTGCGTTTGTCTTGAATGGTGTGCAGACGCACTGAAATTCTTATTGGCTGGAGCCAAACCGATGCATGCGATATAAGGGTGTGCATCAAATTAGACAAACAAATTCTGTTTCTTTATAGTTTTGGTTAGTGCAAAAAAAAATGAAGGGTTTACTCGCATCTACTGTAATCAAATGCTTTGAAAGGTTGGTCGTGGTCAGAATTAACCCATACCTAACTCAGTAAAGACCTAGACCCACTGCCACAACTGATCCACAGCAGATGCTGGCTCTCCACTCAGCCCTAGATCACCTGGACAACAAGCAACATGTACATCAGGCTGCTTTTTTATTGATTACAGCTCTGCTTTTGGCACCCTGGGCCTCTGCAACTGGATCCCTGACTTCCTTATCAGAAGACTGCAGTCAGTGTGGATTGGTAATCCTCAGTGACATTCAACACAGGTACATGTCAGGGATGCATGCTTAGCCCACTGCCCTACTCTTTCTAAACACACATGACTGCGTGGGAAGTCCTACAAGCTCCTGTTTCACTTGGGGTGGGGGGGGGGGCGCGGGGTGGATTGGTGCAGGCTGCAAACATTGACAGTTTTCACAACATTTACAGACGGCATGGTACCTTCAGATCCAAACTAGAAACAAAGGTTGTGCTCTCAACTAAGACCAAGAACAAAGATTGTTTAATCAGGAAAAACCGATGGTGAGAGAATTATGTGTTTATGAGTCATGTGATTGGGACACTTAAACAAACAGCACAATTAATCAGCCAGCCATCTGACAAAAAGGTGGAATGTCTCTGAAAATCAACAATTTGAATGATTCTCCCTGTCAGGGGAGTTATTGAACCACTGTGACTATTGTATTGGTCATTTTGATTGATCCATATCTGGATAAAGGAAACAGGAAAATTCCTGCATTGGATTGAGATCATTATGATGGTAATTTTGACTGAACTGTGCCTGGGTTTTGGAAGATTCGTGGAAGTCACACGTTTGGTATCCCTTACGCAAGGAAGAGGGGAGTTGTGATAACTATTAGTATGAAAGGGCATTTCTCTGGAAGCAACTCAGCAAGGATTCATGAGTTTTCAGCAGTCTGATCACTCGGTCTCCCCTCCTTCGTAATTACTTCTGTGCATCAGTTTAAAAGTCTTAAGTTTGAACACATGATTTCTAAGAGTGAACTTTGGGAATGTCTTTCCAGAATTGTGCCCAAGATGTAATGGTTTGGGTATTTCTCTCTCTCTCTCTCTCACAGACAGACACACACACACACGTACATGTAAATTCGCGCATAATTGGGGTAGATTTTAGTATTTAATAAATCTTCTTTGGCTTGGCTTCACGGACGTAGATTTATGGAGGGAGTAAAAGTCCACGTCAGCTGCAGGCTCGATTGTGGCTGACAAGTCCGATGCAGGACAGGCAGACACGGTTGCAGCGGTTGCAGGGGAAAATTGGTTGGTTGGGGTTGGGTGTTGGGTTTTTCCTCCTTTGCCTTTTGTCAGTGAGGTGGGCTCTGCGGTCTTCTTCAAAGGAGGTTGCTGCCCGCCAAACTGTGAGGCGCCAAGATGCACGGTTTGAGGCGATATCAGCCCACTGGCGGTGGTCAATGTGACAGGCACCAAGAGATTTCTTTAGGCAGTCCTTGTACCTTTTCTTTGGTAAACCTCTGTCACGGTGGCCAGTGGAGAGCTCGCCATATAACACGATCTTGGGAAGGCGATGGTCCTCCATTCTGGAGACGTGACCCATCCAGCGCAGCTGGATCTTATATTGTTAAATATAACACTATCCTGGTGAATTTCTGTTGCTGCTGATCTGCAACGTAACACTAGGCACAATTCAAATGCCATCTACAAATATGCCAATGATCTCACAGTCGTCAGGAGAATCACAGACAGCATGAGGAAGTGTACAGGAGTTCAATACATCAATTTGTTCGGCTAGTGTCACAACAGCACCTTACACCCAGCATTAGCAAAACAAAGGAACTGATTGTGGACTTCAGGACAGGGAAACTGGGAGAACACAAACTAGTTCTCATCGAGGGGTCAGCAGTGGAGAGAGTTAAAGAACTTCAAATTCCTGGGTGTCATCATTGCTGAAGATCTATCTTGGGGCCTTCATGTTGATGTAATCATGAAGAAGGCTTGCTAGCAGTTGTATTTCCTTAGGAGCTTGAGATTTGGTATGTCACCAAGCAGTTGCATATTTCTACAGCAAATGGCTACATTTCTACAGCATTCAGACTAGTTGAATCACTGTCTGGTATGGAGGTGTCAATGCACAGGACAGGAAAAGACTACAGAAGGTTGGTCTTCACTATTAAGAAGTGGTGTCTTAAGAAAGTAGCCACCATCATCAAGGACCCTCACCACCCAGGCCATGTCCTCTTGTCACTGCTACTATCAGGAAGGAGGTACAAGAGCCTGAAGATGAATATCCAAAGCTACAATGACAGCTTTCCCTCTGCCATCTGATTTCTGAATGGACAATAAACCACTGACACTACCTTACATTTTACTCTTGCACTAATTTTTTAAATAGTGCATTTTTAAAAATGTAATTTATCACAATTTTTGCACAATTAAAGTCTTGATTTGCATTTATAGATATTGTATCATTTGCACCCAATTGTCAATATTTGTAGTGTATCTGTTGAATGTGTTGATACTTTTGCCTGGCAGAGATTGCAGTAAATAAAACATAGGAAACTTAGACCTTTGTTGGGGGGTCTGTAGTGAAAGCATGGAGTTTGTGCATTTGAATGATGCAGAATTTGTTGTCAAGAGCAAGTCAAGAAATTCGTTGTTTTGCAGTAGCATTTTAGTGTAAAAATTCAGATTGTAACCATCTTATGACATTACTATATATAAAAAAAAATCCAAGAAAAGTGAGGCAGTGTCTTTGGTTCATTGATTATTCAGAAATTTGATGGCAGCAGGGAAGAAGCTATCCTTGTCGAGTTCTCATCTTTAGGCTCCTGTACCTTTTTCCCAATGGCTGAAGAGGGCATGGCCTATGTGGTGGGGGTCTTTGAGCATAGAGGTTGCTTTTTTAAGATACCGCGTCATGTAGATATCCTCGATGGAGTGAAGTCTGGTGCCTGTGCTGTTGCAGGCTGAGTTAACAACCATCTGGAGTTTATTCTTGTCCTGAGAGTTGAAGCCTCCATACCAGGCAGTGATTCAACCAGCCAGAATATTCTCCATGGTACACCTGTAGAAGTTTGAGAATCTTTAGTGATGTACCAAATTTCCTCAGACACCTCAAAGTATGGTGATTGGCGATACTTCTTAGCGATTGCATCAATGTGGAGGGTCCAGGACAGATCTTCAGAGACGTTGACACCCAGGGATTTGAAGCTCTTGATCCTTTCCACTACTGAGTCCTTGGTCGTGTTCCCCTGACTTCCTCCTGAACTCCTCAATCATCTCCTTGGTTTTGCTGATGTTGAGCACAAGGTTGTTGTCATCCCACCATTCAACGAGCTGATCTGTCTCCCTCCTGAATGCTTTCTCATTGCCATTTGTGATTCTGGCGACAACAGAGGTGTCATCAGCAAACTTGTATATAGCATTAGATTGTGGCTGGTTACACAGTCGTGGGTATATAATGAGTAGTGTAGTGGGTAAAGTATACATCCTTGCGGTGTGTCTGTGTTTTTAATCAGTGAGGAGGAGACGTTGTTTCCAATTCATACTGACTGGTCTTCTGATGAGAAAGTCAAAGATCCAGTTGCAGAGGTAGGTACAGAGGTCTAGAGATGGTAGCTTCTTGACCAGAACTGGGGGAATAGTGGTATTGAAGGCCGATCTGTAGTCGATGAAGATGAGTTGTATGTATGAATTACTGTTTTTGAATGGAGAGCCAGCGATATTGCATCTGCTGCAGAGCGATTGTGACGATAAGCAAAGATCTGGACCCGCTGCAATTTGCATAGGTAGATGTTAATTCTGGCCATGACCAGCCTCTCAAAGAACCTATTCATAGAAGTTAGTGCGACTGGGTGATAGTCGTTGAGGCAACTCCCTCTACTCTTCTTGGGTATTGGGATGATTGATGCCCTTTTGAAGCAGGTGGGAACCTTTAACTGCAGCAATGAGAGATTGAAAATGTCCATGAACAACCTGTCCAGCTGGTACGTTGTCAGGTCCTGACGCCTTGTGAGGTTCATGTTCTGATGTCGCCCTCAGAGACAGATATCACCGGGTCCTCAGCCTTTTAAAGGATTCTAGTAGGGACTGTTTTATTCTTCTCATAGGTGTTCAGCTCATTCACCCTCACTTTGAAGTAATTTATGTTGGACAGAATCATTGGAAGGACTCTGGTGGTGGTGGTGGGGGGGGGGGGGGAACTGAGTGTTGTGAATTGTATTTGAAGTCGAGTGCACCACCAAGAGTGAAGGGATTGATTATTTTATGTTTGGAAACTGGCTCATCAACCTTCTTAAAGTACCACTTCTAAATTTGGCTCTACAAAGAATCTGATTTAAAAAGTGGCATTAATTCCAGAGAGCATGATCAGCCAAGTGCAAGTTTATTGTATGCCATCTAGCAAGACAACCCTTATTTATTATACAACAGTTAAAAATACTGCAGAGTTCAGAGTTGCAGAGGGATCAAGTAGAACAGAACACAGGCAATGTAGTTTTACCAGTGCGCAGTTTGTTCAGAAGTTTGATAAGAGTGAGAAAGAAATTGTTCTGAAACCTGGCCAGACGTGATCTCACAAGTGTATCTTCCTGATAAGAAGGTGAAGAGAGCATCACCAGTTGGGAATAATCCTTTTAATATATTGATGCTTTTCTGAGGCAGTAGGAAGTGTTGATGGTTGGGGTGGGGGGGGGGGGGTGTGGGGGAGGGTAAAAGGGTTTGTGTGATGATGTGAACTGCATTCACAACTATTTTCAGCTTTCTGTGCTCTTGGTTGAGGTAAGATACATTCAATGATCTATCTAGAAACTAGTGCAAATGCGGGCGAGGTGCCAAATTTTCTCAACTTAGCATCGTGTGGTAGGACCAGGACAGATTGTTGCAGATGTCTATTCCTTGGAACTTAATGTTGTATCCTATCTCACCTCAGTGCCATTGATGTCGACAGGAAAGTGAGCTCCACCCCATTTCTGGTAGCCTATGATTAGCTCCTTGATATTGCCAAGAGGTTGATGTCTTGGAAATGAGCTGCATGCCCCTTCTGTCTCCCTTCTATATTCTGGCTCAATTGTTGTTTGTGATCCAGTCTACAACAGATATCAAATTGATTGTTGGAATAAATACTTGACATCACATATCTGTACAACTCTGAGGTACATTTTCCTGCTGGGGAGGCAGAATTACCACTTATTGGTAGTACAAACAAAACTACACAGCGGATACATGTAAATAAATAACGAATATGAACAAATTGCAATATAGAGAGAATTTTTTTTAAAATCAATAAATGGCACAAGAGTCCTGATTAAGTTTCTTGTTGAGGAGTCTTATGGTGGAGGGCTAGCGGCTGTTCCTGAACCTGGTGGCAGCTTTACCACTTTCCTGATGGCAGCAGTGAGAACATAGCATGTACTGGGTGATGTGGATCCTTGATGATTGCTCTGCTCTCTGACAGCAGCGTTCCCTGTTTCTTGATAGTGGGGAGGGTTTTGCCTGGGATGTGTCCACTACCTTTGGGGGGCTTTAAGCTTAGAGGTATTGGTGTCCCTATACCAGATCGTGATGGAGCCTGTCAGCACACTTTCCATCACACATCTGTAGAAATTTTCCAGAGTTTCTGGTGTCATTCCAAACTTCTGCAAACTCTTGAGGAAGTTGAGGTGCTGACATGCTTTCTTCATGATGCCATTAGTGTGTTGGGTCCAGGAAAAATCCTCTGAGATAGTGACTCCCAAGAATCTTCACCTCGTATCCCCAAATGATTTCTGGATTGTATACCTCTGGTTTTCTCTTCCTGAAATCAATTAGCTCCATAGTTTTGATGACATTAAGTGCAACGTTGTTGTTGGTGCACCATTCAGCCAAATTTTCAATCTCCATCCTGTATCCTGACTCATCACCTTTCTTTATACAACCCACTTCCATGGTATTGTTGGCATATTTATAGATGGTGGTGTTGTGCTTAAGCCACACAGTCATAGGTGTAAAGTGAGTAGAGCAGGGTGGCTAAGAATGTAGCCCTGTAATGCTGTGGTACTGTTGGAGGTTGTGGAGATGTTCTTACTGAACCTCACTGATTGTGGTCTGGAGGTGAGGAAATCCATGATGCAATTATGCAGTGGGGTGTTGAGTCCCAGGTCTTCAAGTTTGCTGATCACATTTGAGGGGATGATGGTGTTAAATGTTGAATTGTAGTTGATGAAGGATCCTGATGACTGCATCTTTACTGACCAGGTATTCCAGGCCTTTGTCTAGAGCCATTGAGATGAAATCCGCCATCGACCTGTTGCTATGATAGGTGAACTGGAACACATCCATATTGCTGCTCAGACAGGAGCTGATATGCTTCAACACCAGCCTTTAAAAACACTTCATCACTGTTAATGAAAGTCCCACTGGTCAATAGTCATTAAGGCATGTTACTATGCTCTTGGTATGATTGACGTCTGTTTGAAACACATGGGTACCATTCCCTGCTGGAGTGAGTTGTTGAAGATATTGAAGACATTCGTAGGTTGGTCAGCACAGATTTTTAAAACCCAGCCAGGTACTCCATCCAGTCCAAATGCTTTCCTCTTCAAACCCTGAACCATTCCAAAGTTTCATGGCAATGTAAAGAAATAGTATAGTACTAGTAAAAATAAGAAATGTAAATTCACTAGAATTACAAATGACACAATTATTATTCCCATTAAAGTGTAGTGAACTGGGATTCACTGGAAGTGTGCTGTACTAACGACTGGTCCCACCTCCCGGCTCCACCCCTGTGGGTCCGTATATAACCCTGGCTTCCTGTCTAAACCCAGAACCCCTCTGAAGCCTGTCATGAACCCTACCTGTGTTGTAAGCTAATAAAAGCGTTAGTTCTCCCTCCAGTCGAGTGTGAGCTTTTATCTACACTACAATTTTATTAGCTTACAAACAAGGATGGAGGTGTTGTTCAAGCCCAGTATGCTGTTAATAGACCCCCAGTCCCCTGATGCGGCTGAGGAATTTGCATATTGACTTGACTGCTTCCAGGCTTACCTGAACGCGACCGAGGACGTCTTCCACACACATGAGCTTTGGAGGTTAGCACTTATCTCAACGGTAGGGACGAAGGGGTATGCAGTCGTCCGAGATTGCCCAACGTAAGAGGCTGCCATCGAGATGCTGAAGGCCTGCTACATGAAAGCCCCAAACGAGGTTCTAGCGAGGCACCAGCTCACCCTTAAGCCACCAATGGCCCAGAGAGTCGATTGACGACTACCTGCCGGATCTGCGGATACTGGCTAAGAAGTGCAGGTATGAGGCCGTGTCCAGGAAGATGAACAAATCTGGGACACCCTAGTCTCCGGGGTCCACTCGAGGTGTGTGAGGCAGTGACTGCTCGAGTTGGGAAGGAAGGACCTCGCTAGCCACATCGAGCTGGTCAAATCATTGGAACAGGCCAGTCTTGAGAACAAAGACCTGGAGGCTAGCAAACTCGCGCTCTCCACTTCCAAGGACCGGCAGCCCCCGCTCTAACAGCTGCCGCTTCCTGAGCCCAGGAGTGCTTTTTCTGCGGCAAGGGACAGTACCCCTGTGCCCGGCCAAAGACTCGGTGTGTTCCAACTGTAGGAAGAAGTGACATTGGGTGAGGGTCTTCAGTGTAAAGGGAGTTCCGGGGAAGTCTGCAGTATATACTGCTCTGGGATCCGATTCCAGCCCCAAGCTGTCTGCCCCTGACTTGCCTGAGATCGCCTGCTGTGCAACCTGCTGCCTACGGAAACAGCGCGTAAAGTCTCGGTGACCATCTTGCAGTGTCGTGAGGTTGGCACCATCTTAACCTGGGCAGGTAAGGAAAGGGCCACTTGAGGGATGAACACGACATCTCCGGCAACCTGGCATCTCTGGTCCTCGACCAGAATAGACCTCACCAGCTCAGCAACTCAATGGTGACGGTGAAGGTAAATGGACATTCGACCAAGTTCCTGATTGATAGAGGCTCCATGGAAAGTTTCATAGACTCACGGTTTGTGCAAAAATATAACTTAAAAATGTACCCTTCTAATTACCGAATCTTTCTAGCATCCCAGTCCCATTCAGTGCATCTACAGAAACATTGTATAGTTCATCTGTCATTTGAAGGGGGAGAACTTTGTAAGTTTTGCATGTACATTTTTGATGAATTGCATGCTTTGGTACTGTTGGGTTGGGGCTTCCTGTGTCATCTTAAAAGAGTGACCTTGGAGTTTTCTGGTCCCCTTCCCCCAATATTGGTTTGGAATGGAGGGCCCTCAAAACCAGAACCCACTTGCAGCCTTTCCATGCTGAGCATCCCACCCCCATCTCTCCTCCCAAACCTGTCTGCCAACTGTAAGCCCATCGTCACCAAGAACAGGAAGTACAGTGTGGCAGACAGGGAGTTTATAAAGGCAGAGACCCAGCACCTGCTGGAGGAGGGGATCATCGAACTAGCACCAGCCCATGGAGAGCGCAAGTGGTGGTTGTAAAGGGGGAAAACAAGTCCAAGTTGGTGATTGTAGCCAAACAATTAACAGATACACACTCTTGGACACATTCCCCCTCCTTTGCATTTCGGATATGGTGAATGATATCGTGCAGTATTGGGTCTATTCGACCATTGACCTGAAAGCCGTCATCACCAGCTGCCAATCCGTTCCGAGGACCACCCGTACACAGTGTTTGAGGTTAACGATTCTATCAGTTCCGGAGGATCCCTTTCGGTATTACCAATGGAGTGTTTATTTTCCAGTGGCAGATGGACAGGATGGTGGACGAGTACGGGTTGAAGGCTACCTTCCCCTACCTCGACAATGTCACCATCTGTGGCCACACCGTGGAAGACAATGATGGCAATCTCCAGAACTTTCTCCATGTGACAAGAGCCCTGAATCTCACTTACAATTCTGACAAATGTTTATTGAGGACTACACGACTGGCTATCCTTGGCTATGTGGTGGAGAATGATGTTATTGGACCTGACCCTGATAGGCTGCACCCCTGTTAGAGCTTCCCCTCCCTGGAACCACAAAGGCTTTGAGGAGATGCCAAGGGTTTTTCTCATATTACGCCCAGTGGGTCCCTCAACACGCTAACAAGGTTCAGGCCCACCACTTTCCCCCTTTTGGCTGAAGCCCAGACGGCTTTTAATTACTTCCAAAGTTACATTGCGAAAGCCATCATGCACGCGGCCGATGAGAATGTACCTTTCCAAGTGGAAAGTGACGCTTTGGACATAGCTCTGGCCACTACATTCAATCAGGTGGGCAGGCCTTTTTCTCACAGACACTTTAAGGCCACGAGCTCCAGAACCTGTCTGTGGAAGAGGAGGCTCAGGCCATTGTAGAAGTTGTTGTAAGGCACTGGAGGCACTACCTGGCTGGTAGGAGATTTACACTCCTCGTGGACCAGTGCTCTGTCGCATTTATGCTCAGCAGTGCTAAGAGGGACAAAATCAAGAGTGAGAAAGTTGCTACGAAACCTACAGTATTGATCGCCTACAGGCCAGTGGCCCTTGACAACCCTCCAGATGTCTTGTCCAGGGGATGCTGTGTCTCCCCACACACCAATCAACTGCGGACTATGCATAATAAGCTCTGCCACCCAGTGGTCACCCGCATGACTCATTTTGTCAAGTCCCACAATTTGCCCTACTCAATAGAAGACGTCAGAGAAATGACCAGGTCATGTCAGGTCTGCGCTGAGTGCAAAAGCATGCCTGATTAAATCATCCAGGCCCTTTGAACAGCTCAGCATCAATTTTAAAGGACCTCCCCCCTCCATGAACGAGAACACCTATTTTCTCTCGGTCATCGATGAGTACTTCCGCTTTCTGTTCGTCATCCTGTGCCTAAACACGTCCGCCTCATCCATTATGAAGGCCATAGACTCTATTTTCACCCTTTTTGGGTATCCTGACTATATTCATAACGACCGGGGCTCAGCCTTCACGAGTGACGAGCTGCATCAGTACCTGCTTGTGAGGGGCATCGCATCCAGCAGTACTACCAATTACAATCCCCAGGGGAATGAGCAGGTTAATAAAGAATGCCATGATCTGGAAGACTGTCAAACTTGCCCTGAAGCAAAAGGCCTTCCAGACTTGCACTGACAGGATGCCCTCCCCATCGCCCTCCACTCAATCCGGTCGCTACTTTGCACTGTAACCAATGCTACTCCTCATGAGCTCATGTTTACATTCAACAGAAGGTCAGCATCAGGGACAACACTCACAGCCTGGCTCACTCGTCCTGGTTCGGTCCTTCTCAAGAAGCACGTGAGGAGAAGCAAGACCGACCCCACCCCCCCCCGGGTGGAAAGGGTGAAATTGCTCCATGCCAACCCCAAGTATGCCTACGTGGAGTACCTGGATGGCAGGGTGGACACCGTCTCTATCAAGGACCTGGCACTTGCCGGAACCAAGGATCTGTTGCCTTAGGTGCCCCACGAGCTACCGAGCTCTTTTTCCCCATCCCCTCTATCTCCTAAGGCACAGGGCCTTTGGAGGAGAGTGAACCCCCCCCTCTATCGATGAACTGGATCCCCAGCCCACTCCCCTTCCATCACGGACCAGGAGACTCGAGGAGTCCAAGTCCTCCCAGTGCTAAGGTGCTCCACCAGGATCTCCGGACCCCCAAATTTGTAAATAGTATTGTAAATATTTCTCTTCTTTATCTATTATTGGCTTTGATCCCTGTTCTCTTCATCCACAGACCCTTAATTCTGAAGGAAGGGTGAATGTAGTGAACTGGGGTTCATTAGAAGTGTGCTGTACTAACAATGGTCCTACCTCCCGGCTCCTCTCCAGTGATCCTGTATATAACCCTGGTTTTCTGCCTAAACACAGAGCCATTCTGAAGACTGTTCATGATCCCTACCTGTGTTGTAAGCTAATAAAAGCATTAGTTCTCCCTCCAGTTGAGTATGAGCTTTTATCTCTGCTACATAAAGATTATGAAAGTAATTCAAAAAGGAACAATTCAATCTTGATTTGAATTTTTGCTGTTTGTTTCTATTTGTATTCCTGGTTGGTGGTGTGCAATAACAATTTTGGGAAGTTTGTGGCATCTTGACCTGAAGAGATAATTGATCTGTTCATTGCATGTTCTGTGAGGATTTTTAAAAAATGCTTTAGAGGGAGGATATCTCAACACCTTTATGCATTGAAATAAATTTTGCATTGATTTTTAACTAAGCACAGTGTATGAATGCCTATGGAGTACAAAACTTTAAACCTCAAACATTACCTAAGTTGATGGAAGGAGAAGGAAAGAAAAGAATGGACTCAGTAGAATTTCTGGTGTATTTTTGTTGAATGACAACATTGTCTGACTGGTTTAATGTAACCTAGATTGTATACCTAAAATGGATGGGAGGAGGGGGCGGGGGCGTGGCTTGGGAGGAGGGAGGGGGGGAGAAAAAGTCACTGTATATGTGTGAAAAAGAAAAAGTGTGTATCATGGCTAATGTGATTCATGGTGTGAAAAATAAAAAATTAAAAAAAAAACTTTTATGAAATTTTAAACTTAACATTTCTGTCAATTGACAACTAGGTGATTTTAATGAAGAAATGTTTAGATTGATGTGGAGTATTGTGGGCTGAAGGGCCCATACTCTGCTGTACTGTTCGATGTTCCAAATTGTGGTGGATCTTGTAAGCAATGCTCGAGTTCAGGCCCTGAAGCATAATTATGTGATGGTGGTATTAACTTTACATGCAAGTTGGTACCTGTACTGCAATTCTTTTGACATTACAGTGGTGCTCTTTGGATTTTTGAAAATTTGAAAGAGTCTATAAAATGCATCTTTTCATTCTACAAATGTTTTTTTTTTGCAGTTCTTCTTGAAATTTCAAGATTGCTGAATACTGGTCTTGACATGGAGTCCCTCTCAATTTGTGTCCGACTTTGTGAACAAGGGATCAATCCCGAAGCCTTGGCTTCGGTAATTAAGGAACTGCGTAAGGCTACTGAGTCACTTAAGGTAAGAAAATTTTCTCTGCAATTAAACCAAGTTAATCTTGCAGCAAAAAAAGGCCATTCAAACCCATATGCCCAGGATGTGCTTCCTTTTTTTTAAGAAAAAGCTTTCTTATTCTTGTCTTTTATCTGGAAAGATAGACCTGATGCTTGGTGTTAATGAACTATAAGGTATGGTTGTGCATTCTCTTCCACTGATGTAGATTCAATAATCTTTTATACAAAGATAGCCCTTAGGCCCACAGTGCTGTTCCAATTTTTCCTGCTGCACCCAATCAGTGATCAATCTCTCATCTGCCTTGATTTAAAAAAATATACTGTGCCAACTTAAACTTTTATTTGGCTTGGCATAGTATTTGTAGTAAAAACACAATGATGGAGAAACTCAGCAGGTCAAAATGTGTCCTTTATATAACAAAGATAAAGATACATGACCAACGTTTTGGGCTTGACCCCTTCATCAAGATATGGAAAAATGTCAGCATATGTCTGAACAAAAAGTTAGAGGGCTGGGTGGAGAATCATGGTTACAAAGGCAGGAGGTTATAGATGTATAAGGAAGGGAGACACAGAAGCAAGCAGGGGGAGGAGGGATAGCTAGGTGAATAGAGAAGGAAGGGGGGTAGAGAACTGAGGGAAGGGAGGGAGAATGTAGAGTATGGTAGGAGAAACCAGAGAGGTTGATGTGAATGCCACCTGGCTGGAGAGTAACCATGTGGAAAATCAGGTGCCTACTCACATGGCCTTGTATACTATCTCACCAAGGCCACCTGTAAAATTGGAAGAACAACACATGTTTTTCTGTCTTCACTCTTCAGCTGGATAGCATTAACATTGATTTTTCTTGTTTCTGCCAACCTGCTGTCCCTTCTCCCTCCCTTCCCTTTGCCACTTTAGTTCTCCACCCCCTTTCCTATCTAATTCATCCCTCCTCTCCCTGCTTGCTGCTGAGCCCTTCCTCCCTTCTCCACCTTTGGGACCATGCTCCTGCCCCTTCCCCTTACCTTTTTGATTGGACGCCTGCTAACATTTTTTCATACCTTGATGAAAGGTTCAAGTCTAAAAATGTCGGTTTTGTGTTTTTATTTTTGCTATATAAAGTACACTGTTTGACCACCTAAGTTTCTCCAGCGTTGTGTGTTTACTTCAACCACTGTATCTGCAGACTTTTGTGTTTTACTTGTGGCATAGTGTCTGCAGGTTTTATAAATGTTTTGACAACAAACCAGTCAAAATGCTGCATCTAAGAATCTGTAATTAATTTGGGCATTATTTTTTTTTATTCCCAGGCTACTGAGAATATGACTGGTTGATACAACTGGGATTAAACCCCCAGCTTGGTGCGTGCAGCTAGTCACAGAAAGTCTTTGTGATGAAAGAATGTGCAAAGTTGGCAAACACACATTTTCTATGATAGAAAATAGAAATGATTGTTACCACATGTTAAATTATGTAAATTGTGGAGTAATCTGTTGATGTTGTCATGCAAATACTTGTGAAATAGAAGCACGATGAGTTTGTTAAACTGTGTTTAAAATGTATTACATATTGTGGATTGTTTTCAGGGAATTTATCTTTGAAAACAAATGGTGTTTAGAAGCACCATCCTCTCTCAAGGAGACGTTACCAAACTTAATACAGTATGTTTTGACTCTTGTTATGTGACTGGAAATGCCAATTTGCATTTTACCATTTTTATTGAGTCACTCCCTTCAATTATCAATACATGTATAAAATATAGTTTAGAAAATTAAACCTAACTATTTGTGCTATTCTGGGAATGTTAGTTTAATAACCATTAATCATCAGGGTTATGTGCATATTGAATAGGTTTTAAGTGTTAATTTTGCATTGATACACAGCCCATACATTTTGTGTCCATTTTGCTTCTATTTTGAGCACTTTTCTTAATGAAAAATATAATACCATCTTTGTGATTTAATATTGGTAAACATTGTAGCATTTCTTGTAAATGCACACAATATATAAATAAACATTTCCAATTGCTTGATTTATGGTTGCTCTATTGAAGTTTATTTCCAAAATAAAGCAAATATACAAGTTGCTTTGAATCTTTTTTTTACTTCCCCACCTGCTTCCTTCTTAACATCCAAGAAATGTTGGCAATCAAAATGGAGCTGTGGCTACATACTACAAAAGTCTATGCAAAGCAAATTAAAATCCAAGAATTAACTTTTCACTATGGATGACTGCAATACTATACAAGTTTTAAAAAAAAATTAAATATGTTCGTATGTTGACTGTTTTAGAGATTTGCAGCTTTCTGTTCACGAAACTGAATTGTGTTGAAAGATTTAATTTTTAAAAAAAATCGTACTCATTTGTTCAGCACTGCCTTGAGGTATCCTGCATCCTTAGTACTAACTGCAGTTTCTGTATTAAATCCAGGGAAACATTAAACTGTAACTTGATTCTCGTTTACAATCAAGAGCACAATTTCAAAGTGCTAGAGATTGAAGTAACAAAAGGATATCTTCAAGTTTCAGCATTATTTTTGTTGAAATATTAACTTTTAATATATCTTATTTTGTACTTTTCTGGAAAGCCAGGTTTACTCAAGGATGTTTTTTTTTCAAAAAAGGATGTAATTTTAATGACGGGGTCCATCATGAAGATTGTAGCCAGAGTAAGCTGTTACTGCTTTATCAAAACAATAACCTAGGGAGTAAGTAATGGTAAAGGACAACTTGTACTTAAGACAAATAATGAATAGCAATTTCCCTGATACCGGTAGTTTAGACATGGGAGCATTTTTCATATCTCACTTTGAAGAAGGCAGAAGTTCAGCTTTCTTGATGGTAATTGATGATCCCATGATATTGGTCCTCAATGGTAAAATTGAATGGTACTAATGTTAAGGACCATGGACTGACCTTTTGGACTGTGGACTGTCATAAAGAATGGATTTCTGCTAAGAACTGTGTAATGTGGTCCAGCTCAGTGCTGACTCACCAAGGTTGAGCTGTACAGACAGAGAGAGAGGGAGGAGACATTGAGATAAAAGAGAGAAATGTATTGATTGCTTGGAACTTTGGAGAATGAGGGAGATCCCAGCTGTGAGGCAGAGAGTTTAGCTTGGAGCAGCTAAGATGGATACACAGAGACACCACTTGCTCTACGTTGAGAATGATTCTGGCTGACCCCCTTCTCAGGTGAAACACTGAATTTGAGTGTGACTTAAAAAGGTCACTGTGAATCTCTCTTGTCATAGAGATTTGGAGAGCTGTGTGAAAGGCACATGCCTCTTAAGTGAGGTGGTGAAAAGCCACACTTTGAGAACCAAGGGAAGTCATTGGAGGAAGCCTATGAAAGGATTCGTAAGTTTATTGCAAAGTAGCATCAGTTATTTCTCTCTCTCCAACGTTCAGTTCTATGTCCTTTGTTATCAGTTAAAGAATTGAACTTGGACATTGAACTTTGAATTCTCTGGACTGTTTTTTGGACAATTACTTGACTGATCTGGGGTTTTTGTGGATTTTTACATTTTGAATATTGGGCACAAACTGTGATGGATTATATAATATTTTATATTGAATATGGATATATTTTTGAAGGAGAGAGATTGTGGGGAGGTGTAGGTCACAAACACTTCACAAAACAGATCTCATTTAAAATGCCAGAGCACTGCTCAAGACAGACAGTCCAGGCTCCGAATGCCTTTACAAAAACTTTGAAGAATGTCCATAGAGACTTCACAAGTAGCTGTGGGGTATGGATTAATGTTTTGAAAGCAACAGATGAATGGACTCAAAGGATTGGGTCTGGTTCCGCAATCTGTCTGGTTGCAGTTTGCTGTTCTAAAAAGATCATGTAGTTTTGCAGGCAAAGAGAGAGAGACAAACAGGCTTTCTGTAAGAGAGAGAGAGAGAGAGAGAGAGAGAGAGAACTAGTTTCTGCAGTCATGGGAAGTTGGCAGCTTGTTGAAACCCTATTTTGAAGACTGGTTGTGAGGTCTGAGTTCAGCCTGTTGAAAACCCTTGTGGTCCATACAAGAAGAAATGGCTGGCAAGAGTGTTTCACCTGAAATAAGGGAAACAAAAGGAACTCTGCGGTGACCTGCAGAAGAAGTTATCATTTGGAAAACCCTGACGGGCCAAGTTTCTTCGGCAAGTCAATGAAGTGACTGATGGAAGTAAATCAATTTGTGTGTGTCTGAACTGACAAGAATTTTCCTGAGCGGCAACCATTTAAGCACCAGAGCTTGGTGAACTTCATAAGTGTTCAATTCTGTGCACAATATAAAAATTGCCTGATATCAGTGAACTTGGGGGAGTGAGATTGGATTGTGATTCAAAGAGCTTTCCTAAACTTATACACACATTACATGCATATACACTAAGAATTAGAAGGGGGTTAAGTTAAAGTTTGATCCTGTTTTTATGTTTAAAGAAAAATAAAAATGACTTTTTAAGTAACCATTTGCCTTGGTGAATTTCTATTGCTGCTGGGTTTTGGGCCCGTAACAAGACTGTAATGATCTGGGTTTTCCACATGCACACTGTTTATAAATATGATATCTGTATATTTGTTATAGATATTTATAGTGGGGTTAATTTTGTTAGGCTATTGTATGATTAATTGAGTTAAAATTTAACCCTTTTGAATTGCATTTTCTGTTGGTGGTTTGAGACGTTACACTAATAATGGTCAGAGCATTTTACTACCTTGTCATAAAGAAAATTGCTGAGAATGCATAATACAAAGTTCTGGTGCAGAACAATTCACCTGAAATTAACCTCTGTGCTACTGATGATGTGTGGGTCAGTAGATTAATTGTCTACTGGAAATTGGCCCTCGTGTAAGTGAATGGTTGCATCTTGGGGGAGTTGGTAGAACTTGTGGAGGGGGAAAAGAAATTGATGTAGAATACATATAAATGGTTGATGATCATAGTGGACTCACTGGGGCAAAAAGCTGCTTCTGTGCTGTACATAGCTGGCTCTATTACTTTGTGTTTAGTTTTACTTTTGAGTTCAATATTCAGTGAGTCAAATCAGGAACAAATTACAGGTACACAATCCTTTATCCAGAACCCTTGGGGGACAGTGTGTTCCAAATTTTGGATTTTTCCAGATTTTAGAACAAAAGCCAGCTGCCCCAGATTTAAGCCCACCCAAATTGTGCTGCTGTATCTACCCCTTTCCAGTCATGCTGCCATCTACCCCCCACCCACCCGAGTCGCGCTGCCGTCTCCCCCTGCCCACCCGAGTCGCGCTGCCGTCTCTCCCCCTCGCCCACCCGAATCGTGCTGCCATCTCTCTCCCCCTCGCCCACCTGAGTCATACTGCCATCTCTCTCCCCTTGCCCACCCGAGTCGCGCTGCCATCTCCCTCCCCCTCGCCCACCTGAGTCGTGCTGCCATTTCCCCCACCCCGCCGAACCTAGTCACGCTGTTGTCTTTCTCTCACCCTCCGCTGTACCAGCACCAGGAAAAAATGCCGGATTTTGGAGCTTTCTGGATTTTAGATGTCTGGATAATGGATTTTGTACCTGTAATTCAAAAGGATGTTATGGTTTTAACAAACCAGGCAGAATATAGCATTGGATAATCAATCTTTTGGAGGAATTCAGTGGGTCAAGCGGCATCAGTGGGAGAAAGAGATGGTCGACATTTCAAGCCAAAACCCTTTATGGAAACTTGATAAAGGGTTTTAGCCCGAAGCGTCAGCCATTCTTTTCTTCTACTGATCTGCCTGACATGCAGAGTTCATCCAGAAGTCCAGATCACAGCATGACTTTGTTTTGCTGTGGGCGAGTTTTAAAAAAAAAGCCATACTGAAGTTAGGGAGGAGGGTTTTGGTTTGGCCATTGAAAGCCACAAAATTCAGCACATCCAGGATATATTCTGGTTACACGATGTTGTATTTAAACACACCACAAGGTGGCAGAAATTCATCAATGTTGGTCAAATTATTATGGTACCTTTTCCCAGCTTGAACTTTCCTGACTTGCCTTTGATTGAATTGCCATGGCATATCGTTATATTAAAAAATGCAGGAGGAACTCAGAGACTTGCTGAGTTCTTCCTGCATTTTTATGGTTCTACAACAAATCACAAGATTTAATTTTCAATTAATTAAACAATGCAATGAAAATAAATGTCTTTATTTTGCCATTTTTAATGTCCATAAATTTCCCCATTGGAATTTCTTCAAGACGCTCTTTTAAATTTAATTTTTAGACATATAGTACGGTAACAGGCCATTTTGGGCCATGAGTATGCACCACCCTTTTCTTCGCACCTCGGGTGCATTTGGAACGGTGGGAGGAAACCAGAGCCGCTGGGGAGAATGTACAAACTCCTTAAAGACAGTGTGGGATTCGAACCTCAGTCTTGATCATTGGCGCTGTAAAGGCGTTGCGCTAACCATGCTGATGTGTGGGAATTTCTTTAGCTAGAGAGTTGTAAATCTATGGAATTTATTGCCATAGGCAGTTATGAAGCCCAAGTCAATGGGTGTATTTAAGGCAGAGGTTTAACTTGAATCTGATAACGATCCACTTTTTTTAAATTGAAGATGTTTTGACCATGCCTAGATATGTTTTCAATCTCTTTCACGTAAAGTGCACCCAATATTAGATCCATTCAATGTGTAGCTATTAGAAAGTGTCAAAAATCAGAGCAAAATAAGAACCTAATTTTTATGGCTTGTGTGATGTTCAGAAACATCAAGGCTTGTGATGATTAGTATTTGCCGTTGCAATAAAGATTTGTCATCAGAAAAATCAGTTGTGAGATTATCTGTGCTGATAATATAAGTGTGTATGTTGCAGACATAATCTTATTGGCTCTTCACTCAGCTCTGGACAGCTGTTCTTCATTGACTACAGTTCAGCCTTCAACACCATTATTCCCTCAGTGCTGGTCAACAAGCACCAAACCCTGGGCTTCTGCAACTGGATCCTAGATGACCTCATTTGAAGACCACTGTCAGGACACATTGGAAACAATGTCTCCTCCCCACTGATTATCAATACAGGTGCACCTTAAGGTTGCATACTGGGCCCACTGTTCTGCTCACTTTACACCCTTGACTGTGCGGCTAGGCGCAATTGAAATACTATCTACAAATTTGCTGATTACACAGTTGTCGCCAGAAGCACAAATGGCAATGAGCTAGATCAGCTAGTTGAATGGTGTCACAACAACCACCTTGCACTCAACGTTAGCAAAACCCAAGAGATGATTGTGGACTTCAGAAGGAAATGAAGAGAATATGAACCTGTCCTCATCAAGGAGTTAGCAGGGGAGAGAGGGAAGAACTTCAAATTCCTGGGTGTCAACATCTCTGAGAATCTGCCCTGGTGCCTCCATGCCAGTGCAATACCGAGGAATTTGAGATATGTCACCAAAGATTCTGAAACTTCTATAGGAGTACTGTGGTATGGAGGTGCCAAAGCTCAGGTCAAGAAAAAAAAACTCCAGAGGGTTGTTAATTTGGCCTGCAGCATCATGGGCCCCAGACTTCACTCCACCAAGGACATCAAGAGGAAATGTCTCAAGAAAGCAGCCTCTAACCTCAAGGACCCCCATCACCCAGGTCATACCCTCTTCACTCTGCTACCATCAGGGAAAAAGGTACAGGAGCCTGAAGACTAGCACTAGCTGAATATTCTTCATAGGAGAAGATAGAAAGCTGAATATTCTTCATTGGAGAAGATAGTCAGAAAGCTGAATATTATTCATAGGAGAAGATAGTCAGAAAGCTGAATATTCTTCATAGGAGAAAGTCAGAAAGCTGAATATTCTTCATAGGAGAAAGTCAGAAAGCTGAATATTCTTCATAGGAGAAAGTCAGAAAGCTGAATATTCTTCATAGGAGAAAGTCAGAAAGCTGAATATTCTTCATAGGAGAAAGTCAGAAAGCTGAATATTCATAGGAGAAGATAGTCAGAAAGCTGAATACTCTTCATAGGAAAAGATAGTCAGAAAGCTGAATATTCATAGGAGAAGATAGTCAGAAAGCTGAATATTCCTCATTGGAGAAGATAGTCAGAAAGCTGAATACTCTTCATAGGTGAAGATGGTCAGAAAGCTGAATACTCTTCATAGGCGAAGATGGTCAGAAAGCTGAATACTCTTCATAGGTGAAGATGGTCAGAAAGCTGAATACTCTTCATAGGTGAAGATGGTCAGAAAGCTGAATACTCTTCATAGGTGAAGATGGTCAGAAAGCTGAATACTCTTCATAGGTGAAGATGGTCAGAAAGCTGAATACTCTTCATAGGAGAAGATGGTCAGAAAGCTGAATACTCTTCATAGGAGAAGATGGTCAGAAAGCTGAATACTCTTCATAGGAGAAGATGATCAGAAAGCTGAATAATCTTCTAATGGTATATAAGTCTGCCAGACCAGATGGATTGCACCCTGAGATTTTGAAAGAAGTATCTGTTGAGATTGTGGAGGAATTGTTAATGAACTTTAAAGAATCAATAGATTCTAGTGGACTGAAAAATCTCAAACATCACCCCATATTCAAGAAGGAAAGGAGGCAGCAGAAAATAAATTATAGATTGGTTAGCCTGACTTTAGTGATTGGGAAGATGTCGGAGTTGATTGACAAGGATGAGGTTATGGAGTACTTGGAGGCACATGACAAGAAAGGCCAAAGCCAGTATTGTCTCCTTAAGGGAAAGTCTTGCTTGAAGAACCTATTGGAATTCTTTGAAGTGACAAGCAATCTGGATAAAGGAGATGCCCTGGATATTGTGTATTTGTACTTTCAGAAGGCCTTTGACAAATTGGTGGCAAGGTTGACGTAGAGGTTATTGCAGCACCTTTACAGTGGCAGTGATCGAGACTGGACTTGGATTCCAATCCTATGCTGTCTTTAAGGAGTTTGTACATTCTCCCTATGTCAGTGTAAGTTTTCCCAAGAGGTTCTGGTTTCCTCTCAGAGAGTCAGACTACAGGGATCATATTCTGGTTGGCTGCAGATGTTGATGTTGGGGGTCACTTCTTTTTATGTGTCTAACTATTATTTAGATTATGGAATGAATGGTTTTGTGATCAAGTTTGCAGATGATACCAAGGTAGGTGGAGGAGCATGCATTTTTGAGGATATACGGAGGCTGCAGAAGGACTTAGACAAATTAGGAGAATAGGAAGACAAGTGGCAAATGGAATATAATGTCAGAAAGTATGCAGTCTTGCACTTTGGTAGAAGAAATAAATGGGCAGACATTTTTTTAAATGGGGAGAAAATTAAAAGTTCCCATATGCAAAGGGAGCTGGGAGTCCCTGTGCAGGATAGCCTGAAGGTAAACTTCCAGGTTGAATTGGTGGTGAAGAAGGCAAATGCAATACTGGCATTCATTTCAAGAATGGAATACAGGAGCAGGGGTGTGATGTTAAGGCTTTATAAGGCATTGGTGACCTCACTCAGATATTGTGAGTAGTTTTGGGCTATTATTTAAGTGTTGAAGTTATAGAGGGTACAGAGAAGGTTCATAAGGATGATTCAAGGAATGAAAGGGTTATCATATAAGGAATTTTTGACAGCTCTTGGCCTGTATTCATTAGAATTTAGGAGAATGAGAGGGGTTCTTAGTGAAATATTTTGAATGTGAAAGGCATGGACGGAGTAGATGTAGAAAGGTTGTTTCCCATGGTGCGAGAGTTTAGGACAAGAGGGCACAACTTCAGGATTAAAGAGTGTCCACTTAGAATAGAAAGGTGGAGGAATTTCTTTAGCTAGAGGGTGGTAAATTTGTGGAATTTCTTGTTACATGCATTTGTGGTGGAAAACTCATGTATTTAAGGCAGAGATTGATATGTTCTTGAGTAGCCAGGACATCAAAGGTTATGGCAGGACCGGTGGGGAGGCTGGGCAGTGGGACTGAGAGAGAAGATAGATCAGCTCATGTTTGAATGGTGAGCAGTCTTAATGGGCTGAATATTCTATTTCTGCTTCTATGTCTTGTAGTGTGAAATCAAATGACTTGTCTATGCAGCTTTCTCCATCTCAACAACAGTGTGAGATAAACAAATATTTCCAATTTTTCAAACCAATCTCAGAAATGGATTGTTTTGTGTCAGAAAATAAAACCTGCTTAAAAGACAATCATTCAAAATGGCCCACATCAGAGAATCTGTGAATTAATATTACTTCAGAATGGAAGAACAGGCAAGAGTTGTGATGAAGGAAGTTCTCAACTTTCTATCTCCAGAATATAGTACCATGTGTGAACTGAAATAAAAGTTGTTTACATAAATTTACAACAATACAGGAACAGGAAAAGGCCATTTGGCCCTTCAAGCCTGCCCACCATTCAATATGTTCATGGCTGATCTGCCTCGGGTCTCCTCATTTGCGTCAGTATCTGCAGCCCTCGAGACTGATCTTTCAAAAATATATCTACTTCCTTTTTAAATACTTATCCTCCTTGATGCTCCTATGGTAGAGAAATCCAGAGACTCGTTGCCTTCAGTTTAAATCTGTTTTGATTAAATTCTGCGTGTGAAAAATCAGGTGAAAGGTCATTGAACCTGTAAAGTTAACCATGTTTTCTCTCCACAAATGCTGATTGACCAGCCATTTCTAGATGATGGAGCAGTTCATTTAAATGTTTTAAAAAAAGGAATGCTGGAAGGAGTCAGCAGGTAAAGCAATATCTGTGGAAGAAGAAAGTGTATGTGGCATTTTGGGTTGAGACCCTGCATTGAAATACATCTTGAAACTCCACACTTATTGTCTGACATGCTGAGTTCTTCCAAACATCTGTTTATTTGTTATGGATTCTGCATCTGTAGTCTCCTTTGTCTTCTAGTTTATTTAAAAGTTGGACTTGAAAGCCATTTTTCACACACCATTTACTCATGTGATGGGTAACCAATGTTCATGGCCTGAGTCCTTACCTAGACGATAGATGCTACATTATCTGCTGAATTTCTCCAGTGCTTTTGTGTATTGCACTATCAATCGCAGTATCTGCACAGTTTCCTGTTTAACTCAATTTACTCCTCTGGTTCCACTTAAAGCATGGATGTGAGTTAAAAGTCCTCAGTGCACCAAGGACTGGAGAACAGTCCCTGCCAGTTTTGTCAGATTGTACTTGCACAATTAAAATGACAATAAACTCGGCTTGACTTGGATATTTTGATCTTCTGAACCATACCAGTCTATTCTGAACATAATGTTTGCTTGCTTAAATGACTGAACCTTTAAATTGCAATGGTGACTGATTCAATTTCTTCTTCCAACAAAGCACCTCATGCATTACCAAATCTCTGTCCAAAGATTATTTTTGCTAACATTTCACCCTGGTATTTAAATTCTCCCAGGTATGACAGGCTACAAAAAACAATTAGAGAAGGAACAACAGTTTTTATGACTTTTTAGTTCTGGCCATAAGTGCCAGCACATAATAATATCATTATTCATCTGACGTATGCAAAATTTCTATATGCATGTAATTACTCTATTGCTTTCATTGGACTTTTATGCTAGTGCATGAAATAATATGAAATTGTAGCGACAGCTACTCTGCTCCTGCAATAACACACACACAACCAGCTAGGTTGAGCTCAGTGAGCAGACTGGTTTATTGCAGGCTGCTGGGCTGCACTTTTACTCCCAGTCCAGACATGGCTGAGAACTGCACTGGAGGGCACTGACGTCACCCAAGTGTCACGTGGTCCCCCAGCGCGGGTTTCTGAGCCCCGTGTCGGAAGGAAGGGAACCCCCCAACTGTGCCATTTTGGCCGGCTGCTGCGCCGCATGGCTTACAAGTTGGGCTGATTCGCCTGCCTCGTGGTGAACCGTCACACAACACCCCCACCCTCCGCAGAACCGGCGCCAATGTCCCTTTTCGGCAGACGGCCTTCCTTCTTGGGCTGGGCAATGACCACGGGCTCGGTGGGATCGAGGTGCGCTGGCTTCATCCTGTCCCGCCTGCCGCCAATGTCCAGCATGAACATCGAGCCGGAACGCTGTACAACTCTATACAGCCCCTTGTACGGTCGCTGCAGAGGTCCTGCGGTCGGGCCCCACTGAACAAAAATGTACTCCGCGGAAAGCAGTTCGCTGGGAATGTGAGACGGGCGGGTGCTATGCCTGGGCGGCGGTGGGGGTTTGAACAAGTCCAAGTGTGCCCTGAAGTGAGGAAGTAGTTTGTGCGGCGACTGCTGGGGATTGTGGGGTGCGTTGACGATCTCACCAGGTAGTGCAAGCGGCGCACCATAGACCAGCTCAGCTGATGATGCCTGCAGATCTTCCTTGGGAGTGGAGCGGTTGCCCAGAAGCATCCAAGGCAGTTTGTCTGCCCAGTTGAGACTGGTGGGGCGGGCCATGAACACCGACTTAAGGTGGCGGTGCAGGCGTCTGACCAGTCCATTGGCCTGTAGGTGGTAGGCCGTGGTGCGGTGTAGCTGGATATCTAACCTGTTTGTGAGCTGTGCCCAGAGCGCAGATGTGAACTGGGTGCCCCGATTGCTGGTGAGGTGACCCAGGATGCTGAACCGGGCGACCCAACCATGCAACAGTGTTTGGGAACAGGAGTCAGTGGAGGCGTCTGGCATCGGGATCGCCTCGGGCCAGTGAGTGGTGCGATCCACCATTGTAAACAGGTAATGGTTGCCCTGGGAAACGGATAAAGGCCTGATGATGTCCACGTGAATGTGGCTGAACCATTCCCGGATGTGCTCAAACACCTGTTCGGGTGCCCTGGTGTGCTTGTGCACCTTGGACGTCTGGCAATGGGTGCATGTTCTGGCCCAGCCCGCGATCTGCTTCCACAACCCATGCCATACGAACCGTTCTGCCACCAACCGGACTGTGGACCTGATGGATGGATGTGAAAGGTCGTGGATGTGATGGAAGACCTGCTTGCACCACTGCTGGGGAACCACTGGCCGCGGGATGCCCAAGGAGATATCGCACAGGATGGTGCCTTCGCTGCTCGGAGTCAGGAGGTCTCGGAACTGCAGGACCATGATGGCGGTCTTGAAGGCCCTCATCTCCTCATCAGATTCCTGGTCCCTGGCGAGCTAATTGAAGTCGAGGCCGGGCGTCAGCACGCAGATAGCCGGGCGCGAGAGTGCATTGGCAACCACATTGCCCTTCCCCGCCTTGTGTCGAATGTCAGTGGTAAACTCCAACACGAAGGAGAGGTGATGCTGCTGGTGGGCTGACCAGAGATCCTTTGCCATCGCGAGCGCCTGAGTGAGGGATTTGTGGTCGGTGAAGATGGTAAGAGTTCTCCCCTCCAAAAAATAGTGGAAATGTTGCACCACCATGTATATGCTCAGTAACTCGTGGTTGAAGGCATTGTACTAGCATTCCGGCGGGCGGAGCAGGCGGCAGAAGAATGCCAGCGCCTTCCAATGTTCATTCACCTGCTGCTCCAGGACGGCACCGACGGCTGTGGGAGAGGCATTTTCAGAGAGTGGCATATGCAGGTCGGTGTGTGGGTGAGTAAGCATGGTTGCCTTCGCGAGGGCGTCCTTGTTGGCCTCGAATTGAGCACAGGCTTCTGGGTTCCAAGCGAGCGTCTTATGCTTGTCCGCGATGAGGACGAATAGCGGCTGCATGATGCGCGCAGTTCCCGGGATGATGCGAGTGTAAAAATTTACCATACGCGTGAACTCCTGCAGCCACTTGAGGCTGTCTGGGCATGGGAACTTCCTGATAGTGGCGACCTTTGCAGCGGCGGGCGTGGCTCCTTCGGCCGTGATGGTATGGCCCAGGAACTGCATGGACTCTTTTCCGAACTGGCACTTGGCCGGGTTGATGGTAAGGCTGAAGTCGGCCAGCTGGGAGAAAAGGGCACGTAGGTCGGCCTTATGTTGCACCCGGTCCTTGCTGGCGTCGAGGATGTCGTCCAAATAAATAAAGACAAAATCCAAGTCCCTGCCCACTGAGTCCATGAGGTGCTGGAAGGTCTGAGCGGTTTGAGCCCGAATGGCATGTGCAGGAATTCAAACAAGCCAAAGGGGTTGATGATGGTCGTCTTGTGTATATCCTCGTGGTGCACCAGGATCTGGTGATATCCGCGCACCAGGTAAACCTTGGAGAAAACCCTCGCGCTGTGCAGGTTGGCCATAAAGTCTTGGATGTGAGGGATGGAGAAACGGTTAGGAATGGTTGCCTTGTTGAGCCGTTGATAGTCTCCGCAGGGACGTCAGCCGCCGGAGGCTTTTGGGACCAGGTGGAGCGGCGAGGCCCACGGACCGTCGAATGATCCCCAGCTCCAACAGGTGCGAAAACTCCTCCTTCGCTACCTGGAGCTTGTCAGGCGGGAGCTGGCGTGCCTTGGCGTGAACCGGTGGGCCCTGGGTGGGGATGTGGTGGAACACCCCATGGCGCGGCGTGGCAGCGTTCGTCTCTGTGCGTGCTGATCGTGGCCATCTGCGGTTGCTTCAAGCGAGAAGCGTCGAGGCGAACAGCCTGGAAAGTACGGGCATCCACCAGGTGCCTACTTCGAATGTCCACCAGAAGCCCATGTGCGAGGAGGAAATCTGCCCCCAGGATGGCAGTTGGGAGGGATGAGACGGTGAACCTCCACGCGAAATTCCGTTGGCTGATCTGGAAGCGGACTGTCTTGTCTCCATACGTCCGGATTGCAGTTGCATTGTCCACATGGAGGGAAGGTCCACGAGGTTGGTTCCTGGACTCAACAGCCATGGCCGGGATGACGCTGAACTGGGCTCCAGTGTCAATGAGGAACCGCCAACCGCTGACTGAGTCCCGCAGGTAGAGGAGGCTGTGTCGTTGGCCAGTCACTGCAGCCATTAACAGCGGTCGGCCTGATCATTTACCTGGAATGAGCAGGGCTGACGACACTTCCGAGCCTTGGCTTCCCAGTGCTGGTGGTAGAAGTAGAGGCCTGGAGCAGATGCTGTTGCCTTGGTTATGCTCTTGGGGGCCCCTGCAGTGGCCAGGTGCTTTACCGCAGTGCTAGGGGTGGGCTTGGCATGGTCATGTCCGTGCCTCGTGGCTTGCTGGACCACTGAGCCCTCTGGTAATCATGCGAGCCATAGCTCTTGGGCCTTCTAGGTGACCTTCCTCGGGTCGGTGAAGCTCTCCTGGACCAGCAGTGGTCAGATGTCCCCGGGCATATAGTCGATGAAAATGCGCTCGAATAGTGGGCAGATGGTGTGCTCACTCATGAGCACGTGCATTTCGTCCATCAGCTCCATCGGGCACCTGTCCCCCAGGGTGTCGAGGTACAGCATCCGAGTGGCACGCTGGTGTCTGGATAGTCCGAGGGACCCGGTAAGCACTTGCTTGATGGTCTCATATTTGTCCTCGGTGGGTGGGTGCTGAACAAGGTGCAGCACGCATCTGGGCGGTGGCATTTTCCAGGGCAGGGACCAAATGGTAGAATTTGGTCGTGTCGGACAAAATGTGATGGAGGTGAAACTGAGCCTCCACGTGGCCGAACCAGGTCTCTGGCTTGTGAACCCAGAATTCAGACAGTTTCATGGCTATAGCGCTGATCCCAGGCTTGCTCATGATGGGTTCAAAGACGTTTGAACCAGTCGGGGTCACCAATTGTAGCAGCAGCTCCACTGCTCCTGCAATAACACACACACAACCAGACAGGTTGAGCTCAGTGAGCAGACTGGTTTATTGCAGGCTGCTAGGCTGCTCTTATACTCCCAGCCTGGACCTGGCTGAGAACCACGCTGGAGGGCGCTGACGTCACCCAGGCGTCACGTGGTCCCCCAGTGCGGGTTTCTGAACCCCGTGCTGGAAGGAAGGGAAACCTCCGATGGCGCCACTTTGGCCAGCTGCCCTGCCGCGTGGCTTACAAACAGGGCTGGTTCACCTGCCTCGTGGTGAGCCACCACAAGATATGAATAAGTCCTGCATCAATTCAACTTCCGCATGAAAACACATGCTAAATACTTAAAGGAGCATTCTTGCAACAACCATTAAAAGATGTGGAAAGAGCATTTGGTTTTGTATATTTTCTCATTTATCTTGTAAACATCATAAGGTAATTTATAGGTGTATTTTGACCATCAAAGCTAAACTGGAGATGTTTGATCTCAGGCGCAAAAGAAATTAAGCATTTGGATGGGAGATGGTCTGTGAACACCAGCATGGTAATGCTACCTGAGAATTAGCTGTGATGCCAACCTTTCATGGTGCTTTCCACATCTCTTGTCTATAAAATCCTGAGAGTGCAATGTTTTATTTGTCTATTGGAAAAAAAAACCCACAAACCCCATCCTAGCTTTGCTCGAAGGGCTTCAAATATATAACATTGCTCAAGTGATGTTATGAACAAGGGAAAAAGATTTGGCAAGATCTTTTGAACTGTTTTAGAGACTTGTTATTTTGTCAAGATTCACAGTAGCACTGCATTATGTGATAGGAGGAGACAGTGACAAATATATATTCATTGTGTTTCATGGAAAAATCTATGTTTTATATATTTCTGGAGGTTTATTATGTCCTTAATAGAGTAGAACAATGCCTACAATCTTATAAATGTCAATCATTGCTCTTTTAAAACTGTTTTACTCACTCACTCATCAATCAACTAGTTCTGCTGTAAGAAGACTGTGTTAGTACCGCAACAGTTTGAAAGAGTTCAGATTCAGCTTTAGCAAAGCTCATATAGAATGTTCGTGAGTCTGTCAGAAACATGTATGATCTCATTTGTCATCATCCTATTCCAAAAGTCATGCATATTAAAAGCTGAACTACTGAATACAATCTGGTGATGGCAGCCTTGCCTTTTGTTCAACAATATGAGAGCTCTTTTCATCTTAACAGATTTATACACAAAGAAATCCTATTGCATGGAATCAGTCAAGATGAAGTAAAATGTGGCTTATAATCAAACATTTAACAGGCATACCTCATACAAATGCTGACTAGATTAGAATCGGATTACAAATTCATTAAAAAATGCTTATGTCGCACATTAACATGTGCATATAGATTTGAATGGGTGTTTGTATTTTATTATAGGTCATAATATTTCACATATGGTTCAGCATAACAAAGCAGCTGTTCACAGCATGAAATCTTTGTTAGTATTTGCAATGGATCACTCTTTATATCAACATCTTTTGCAGGTGATAAATTGAATAAAAAAGATCCAAAGATTAAAAAATCCATTGAACCAGAAGACATTTTAATCCATTTAATTTTAGTATTGTTTTGGTTTCTTTCTGACCAAAAAAATTAAACAGTCCATTAGGATGGTTGTAGCTACCCATAACAATACAATTATCCCAGAACCCATTACAAAGCAACAGGGGAATATAATATGTATTTCATTCAAATCTAGAGTGGTCTCAATGTTTTGTGTTAAATGTTGTGGTGCGTTAATGTTGCTGTCGCCAATGGGAACAGAAAGTGATGGAAGTACTTGGTGTGTCAGGCAACATCAGTAGAGGGGAGCAGGGTTAATATTTCAAAAGATGTGTGGATTGGCCACTCTGAGTGGTGCCTGGTGTTCCGGCAAGTGGTAGAATCTAGGAATTTGATGGAAATGTATGGAAAATAAGAAACATATGATCCACGATGGTTATTGTGTACTCGATGGGTGCAAGGACTGCTTTTGCATCAATACGACTGTTCCTCTATTTCACGTCAGAAATCTATCTTCTACTGGCCAACCCATTTCTACTCAAAAGTTTAAATTTAAAATGCTGTCAAACTTAAACACTTGCAAAAGATTTAAATACATTCACAAGTAAACCAATCTTGAGAGTACTTGACTTTTTCCTCCCTTAATATATCTTGAATAAAGTGATTGAAAATCGGCAGTCCACTGAACTGAAAGCCAGAATATTCATAGCCCTTTAAAGGAAGAAATTTTTCCTCCTTTCAGCTCTTATATTGTGAATGTGCCCTCCGTTTCAAGACTTCCCAGCCAGAGGACATACCCAAGTACAGTATTCTGAGAGTTTTGTATATTGCAGTAGCACATCTCATTTTAAACCCTTTAGTTTAAGCCTACTTAATCTCTCCTCGCAAGACAATGTCCTCTTCCTGAAAATCAATCAAGCTCTCGTCATATTTCCCCTTGGAGAGATGAAGAGCAATCTTCCTGCTTCATCATTGGAACATATAAAATCACGTGGGGGGTGTAATCCTCACAAGAAATGCAATGGTTCATTAGATAAGAAGACTTCAGGTGTGGTCTTAGTGAAGCTCCATACATTTGTATTACAACCTATTTTATACTCCAGTCCATTTATTGTAAAGACTAACATTACATTTGTTTTCCTGATTACGTGCACTGTTCAGCTTTTTACCCTTCTAAACATGTTCTGTTTTCGTATTCCCACTAAAATTATGAACTGGATATTCATCTTTATTATCTATTTTCTCCATGGTGAAGAAGATTCTGATGTTCTTTAATATCCTGATTGATGTACTCAACAACAGACCCAGGGATGAGATGTAGAGATTGGTTTTCTTAGCTCGTCCATCAACTGCAGTTGTGAAACTATCTGTGACAAGATTTTAACATGAGTTGATGAAACAGCTATCAGCTCCATCATTGTTAATTGGGTTGTAACATTCTCTTCCTAATACTATCCTGGCCCCCAAATAAAATTGATTTTGATTTTTTTTTTACTCCCAATTAACTGTTATGAGTCTATCACACAAATCCACATACACTTTTGCATTATCTGACAATAAATTGTTTCTCCAATTCAAAGAGGTCACTACCAACTCAGGAACCAAATATATCAAACTAATCCAGCAGTGAATGTTTCAGCAAAAATTGAAGATTACCTATTGCTTTGGCAAAACAAAAACTTTTTTTTTAAATTTTTTTATTTTTCACACCATAAATCACATTAACCATGGTACACACTTTTTCCTTTTCACACATATACAGTGCCGTTTTCTCCCCCCCCCCCCCCCTCCTCCCATCCCACCCTCCCTACCTACCCCCTCCCGTCCATTTAAGGTATACAATCTAGGATACATTAAACCAGTCAGACAATGTTGTCATTCAATAAAAATACACCAGAAATTCTACTGAGTCCATTCTTTTCATTTCCTTTTCCTTCCGTTAACTTAGGTAATGATTGTCCCCGGTAGGTTTTCGCTATTGTATTTAATGTAAGGCTCCCATATTTGTTCGAATATTTCAATATTATTTCTTAAACTATATGTTATTTTTTCTAATGGAATAAATTTATTCATTTCTATATGCCATTGTTGTATTTTCAAATTATCTTCCAATTACCAGGTTGACATAATACATTTTTTTGCTACGGCTAGAGCTATCTTAACAAATCTTTTTTGTGCATCCTCCAAATCAATTCCAAATTCTTTGTTTTTTATGTTACTTAGGAGGAAGATCTCTGGATTCTTTGGTATATTGTTTTCTGTTATTTTATTTAATATCTGATTTAGATCTTCCCAAAATTTTTTTACTTTCTCACATGTCCAGATTGCATGAATTGTTGTTCCCATTTCTTTTTTACATCAAAAACATCTATCAGATACTGTTGGGTCCCATTTATTTAACTTTTGAGGTGTAATGTATAGCCTGTGTATCCAGTTATATTGTATCATACGTAACCTCGTATTTATTGTATTTCTCATCGGGCAAAACAAAAACTTTATACTGCTCCTGGACAGTACATTCTCAGTTTTCTTGACACTTAAACGTACGGCAGTGATTTTTCAAATTATTTTTCCCTCTCAAGGATCCACTTTAGATTTGAGTTTTCAATTTCTAATGATCTCAACGAGGTAGAAAGACAACATTAGCAAATGCATGGGAACATCACCACATGAAAGATGCCTTCCAAGCCACACATCAACCTGACTGGGAAATATATTACTGTTCCTTAAACTTCACTGGGTCAACATTCTGGAACTCCCTCTCTAATAGACAGCATTGCTCACCTCAAGGTTTGCAGTGGTTCAAGAAGTCAGCCCCTAAAGGGTATTTAAGAGTGAGCAGTAAACTTCTGGCTCACAACGCAAAGGTCCCATCCCTTGAATTAAACAAAAATGGAAAAAAAAATATATAACTATGTGGATGTCTGAAAGTTCATCATTGTCCTAAGACAGCAAAATCATCTTCCGTTGTATCACCTCTGCTGTCATCTCTCCCACTGAAACACCAGTGAATTCAGCACAGAGACCAACAAAACAGTGTCTGGAAATCTGCCCACTGAATCAGCACAGGGTAAATTCTGCTGCTGGTACAGTGGCCCTATTCAAGTTAAGTGGAAAAAAAATGGCTGCCAGGAGAATAGTAAGTAGATTTTCATTTGATTTAATTCACTTAATTTCATTGTATTTAATTGTTTCCATTTGTGTATTTCTTTGATTTAAAAAAATATTTTAATAATTCCCAGGTGTTTTAAATGCTTGAGCAGCCAGGGATATTCATAATTTTTAAATTTCAAGACCAGCTTTGACAGTCAATGAGCTGGGTGGGTGAGTGTGGTCTTACCAGCTGTCAAAACCATTCTGCGACTTCATCCAACTAGAAGTGACCCCACACTGCGCGGGGCCTCATCAGTGAGCTGGGACCTAGCCTCCCAGTGCAAGACTCACCTGAATCGTACTTATAGAAGCAAAGTGGTGCAAGTGAAGGTAATCATCTATCCAGGTGTCAAGGAATGATCCTTCGTATTTTCTCCAGGGTCTAATTAGTCTGAACATTTACAATCTGGAATCTGTTTTTGTTTATTTGCCAAAAAGAACAAATTTAAATGGAGATTCTGATTTGAAAGGGGAACACAATAAAGTTTACATCTGCAATGTATTCCTTGCTTCAGTTGGGCACTCCAAAGCGGGAGTTATATAAATCAAAACAAAGATGGGATAAGAACTGATCTGATTTATGTCAGGACTGCATGACGAATACAATTAATGTAAGATATAGATTAGTGCAATATATATATTTTTGCATCAGCTATATTTTACCCCATAAAAATTGCATAAATTAAATTCTAATATATTGGCTATATGTTTTAGATGCAGTGAAGAAACAGAAACCTTTTCACATTCCTCCTCGTTGTGCTCGAAAGTAAAGCCCTTTTGGGAAAATGTAAGAATTTTTTTTAAATCAAATTATTGGGAAACAATTACCAAAAAGTCCAGAATTGTTTCTCCTAGGTAATTCTGTGGACATAAAATCCAAAATGAAGCTGTCCAAGTATCAATTAGAATTTCTTAAAATTCCATTGGCGGTGGCCAGGAAATGTATTGTGGTTACTTGGAAGTCTGATTTCCCCCCTGAGATATAGCTCGATTGAATGTGGAAATGCATAATTGTGTTCACTTGGAGAAAATTACCTACAATTTAAGGAAGTATAATATGTTGTTGCAGGTATGGCAGCCATATTTGCAGAACACAAGGTTGAATATTTTGGGACACTTATTCTGTTCCTGAGTTCTATGTCCTGGTTCTTTCCCCTATTAGAGATCTAGCTAAGGAAAGGAATCAGATCCTATGAACAGGATACCAGATCCTGACAGTTACTTCTCTTTTTCTTGCTTTACTGTCCTCTTTTTTCTTATCTATCTTCTCTTTTGTTCTTTTCTTTACTCGGGGCTTTATTTGGGGGAAGGGGGGATGGGATTGTTTGGAGATATCCCATTGATTTTTTTCTTTTCAATTTATGTATTTAAGTAATGGTTTTTTTTTGATGCATGTTTTCCTCAAAATTAAAATATTCAAAAAAAGAACCAATTTATCAAAGTCATAGGGTGCGTGCAGCTAGTTGAGTGTTCGATCCTGACCTCTGATCCTCTATGTGGAGTTGGCCTGTTCTCCCTGTGACTCTTTTGGCTTCCTCCCATTTTACACTGTAAAATTATCCCTAACGTGTTGGTGAGTGGTACAATCTGGTGGGAGCTGATGGAAACATTAACAGAATAGAATAGGATTGACACAGGATTAATATAAATGGGTGTCTAAACATGTTTAAAAAAGTCGATGCTATAAATCTGAAAATGCTGGAAACACTTAGTAGGTCAGCAGCAGTGGCAGAAGGGAAAACAGTCAATATTTCAGAAGCAATACTGAACAAAATATCTTGGATTCCATTTTTCTCTCCACAGATGCTGTGCGACCTGCTGAGTGTTTTCAGTAATTGAGAGCTTGATGGCTGGTGTGGACTTGGTGGGTTGAAGCGCTGCTGCATGACTCTGAACTCTAGATGCACTTGGTTCATAGGAAGGCAAGTGTAATCACTGATTGGAACAGTATTTTGTTAATTGTTATCTCTCCTTGACGTTGAGGACCATGTTAGCTGCTTTCTTTAACTGTTACATTATCTGAGTTGATGACACTATCAAGTTGCTCTTTGGTCTGGAGTTCCAAGATTTAGATACAGTGATAAATCAGTAACTAGATACATTTTCAAGTCAGGGTGATGTATGATCTTGTATCTCTTGGTGTTCCCGTTCACCTCTTGTCTTTGACCTTGTTGTGGGGTGGGAGGACAGTCAGAGTAGCTTTGGCAAGTAACAGTAGCACACCTTTGAGATGACAGCTACAATGTACAGTAATGTAAGAGGAAGTCATGTATAGTTAGAGAGTTGGATAGGTGTCAATTAAATAGAACATGACAGGTACATGCATGCCAGTTCTGCAGAGAGTGTAAACGATATTGGTCACTGGTTGAATGAACTGTGTATAATCTATATGGCTTTCTTGCAAAAGTCTATCTTGTGTTTTTGTCATGTACTTGCAAAATAGTTTTATGTAATATAGACAGTGCACATACAAATTCCCCAACAGTCACTTCAGCCCGTTACTATGAACTGGCTGCATTTGCTTCTCTTCCCAACGAATGAGAACATTAGTTCATGGACACTTGTCATATGGTTATATTCCATCTTCATATCCTTTGATATGTCAGTGGATAATTATATACCACTTGATATGGTACAAAATAACAATAGAGACCAAGGGCAGTGTCCTCAATTGAGTTAGCCACAAAGATATTGGAAATCTTGCATTTTGTTGAGATTTATGTTCATTAGTGCTTTTATTCTTGACTACTTTTCTAAAGCCACTATTGGAAAAGTACAAGTGAATGTCCTATATATGTGTGAACAACATAGTGAGGAAAAAATTGTGCTTCTCTATTATCGTCCCAGGTGTCAGCACCACCTGAGTTGAATAGAAATTAAGATGATGTGTTAGGAGACCACCAACACCAGTGAATGAAGATGCAGATAGCATCAGCACCTCCAGTTGAATAAGGACTAAGTGGACAAAAGAAAACTCAATGATACTGCTCTCTGGTGTTGTGAAGGGCCCAATCAATCCTGTTTCTCCAGATGCAAGATGCTAGTATTGGCTGAATGTACAATTTCTTTGTTTATACTCAGCCTCATCACGTGTGTACAGTAGGGAGGTGACATGGAAGCAGTCTCCATCTCTACTCAAGAATGGCCCACGCCCTGCAAGGCTAATGAGAGCGAAACTTGACTATCATTTCCATGCGTAATTAACACAACCAGATGATTTCCACAAATGCATATATGTAATCCAGACATTACTGTCAGAGATTTACTGCTGGACGGCAGGCTCTCACTCTTATTCCCTCATAATGGAAGGAGGCCATTCAGCCCATCTTGCCTCTTAGATCGCTCCCATTCCCTTATTTTCTTGTCACTACTCTCTCTCTACTCACACATGCCCAACAACCCCAACCCCCTTTGCGTCTCTAAAACGCACAAAGACAAAGAAAGATTTGAAGGCCCCAATCAACCCACCAACTTCTGGGCTGTGAGAACAACCAGGCAAAGCCCATGGGATCACAGAGTTGACATGCAAATTTCACATGGACACCACTGGAGGTCAGGATTCAGCCTGGATTACTGGAACGCTGAGGCAGCAGTACTACATGCTGCACTACAGGCCACAATAGAAGCTTCGTGCATGATTTCTCATATATAAATCTAATATCACCACTTCCAGAGAGAAATGTCAAATGCACATGCAGTAAATTCATTCACATGCATCCTTAACATGGGAGGAGATGAGAGAGAGATGGAGGTGGAGACATGTACCACCCCTTCACCTTTCTGGTCTGCCTCCATTCTTTCCTGCATGGAGTTTTGCTTGAGTGATGTCATTTTAGACACTCACTCACTGAAGGATGAATTGGAGAATTCTGTGCCAAGACTGAGGAAGAAGAGTATCCTCAAATTGATTTAAATGGGGCAGCTGTGTAAGAGTTTGGTACTTTTAAATAAAATTTTATTAGATTAAAGATGCTATTAAATTTTCTCAAAAATATGTTTCTAAATAACTCCTTCAGCACATCAATTTTTTATAGGTGCCAGTATTTTATCATTTAAGTTTTTAAATATTCTTGAGTATTTCTGAATATTTCAGAGTGATTTTGAAATTTTGTTTGGAGTTGATGGTATCTGAAAGTATACATGTGATACCTCTTTCAGATGACTGTATCATGCAGTCCCTCAGCGTGAAAAATCCTCCTGATGTTCTCTGCAACCTCCCACAGGGAAGATCGCCAGAGGCCACCCTAAGTTTCACTCCAGAGACATGAGGATTGAAGAAAATGCTGAACGAGCAAATAATTTTTTATTTCCATATAAGCATATAACAATTACAGCACGGAAACAGGCCAATTTGGCTCTTCTAGTCTGCACTGATCCAAGTACCCTCCTCTAATCCCATTTACCAGCACTCTGCCCATATCCCTCCATCCACCTCCCATCCATATACTTATCCAACTCTTTCTTAGATGTCAAAATTGACCCTGCCTCCACCACCTTTCCCGGAAGCCTATTCCACACAGTAACCACTCTCTGAGTAAAGAAATTCCCCCTCATGTTACTCTAAAACCTTTGCCCATCAACTCTCAACCCATGACCTCTTGTATCCATCTCTTCTACTCTCAATGGGAAAAGCCTTTCCACATCAACTCTATCTGTCCCTCTCATTATCTTAAACACCTCTGTCAAATCCCCTCTCAGCCTTCTACATTCCAAGGAATAAAGACCTAATGCTCAATCTTTCCTTGTATTCCAGATGCTGAAACCCAGGCAACATTTTTGTAAATCTTCTCTGCACTCTCTTTATCTTGTTAATATCCTTCCTATAAATCGGTGACCAGAACTGCACACAGTACTCTAAATTTGGCCTCACCAATGCCTTGTACAGTTTTCATCATTACTTCCCAACTCCTATATTCTATGCACTAATTTATGTAGGCAAGCATACTAAAGGCCTTCTTCACCACCCTATCCACAAGCGCTCCTACCTTCAGGCAACAATGCACCGTTATTCTTAGATCTTTCTGCTCCACTGCATTTTTCAATGCCCTCCCATTTACCACATATGTCTTGCTTTGATTATTCTTTCCAAAATGAAGCACCCCACACTTAGCAGCATTAAACTCCATCTGCCATCTTTCTGCCCACTCCTCTAAGCAGTTTAAATCCCTCTGCAATCTTTGGAAACCCTCTTTACCATCCACAATCCTCTTATTTTAGTATAATCTGCATATTTACTAATCCAATTTACCGCCCCATCCTCCAGATCATTAATATATATGACAAACAGCAACGGTCCCAATACCGAACCCTGAGATACTCTGCTTGTCACCGGCCTCAATCCTGACAAGCAATTATCTACTACTACTCTCTGGCACTTTCCTTCCAGCCACCATTGAATCCATTTGACTATCTCCAAATTAATACCCAAGAACTTGGCCCTCCTAACGTACCTCCCATGCGGAACCTTATCGAAGGCCTTACTGAAGTCCATATAGACAATATCCACTGCTCCACCCTCATCAACATTCCTAGTCACCTCTTCAAAAAATTTAACAAGATTGGTCAAACACAACCTTCCATGCACAAATCCATGTTGAGTGTCCCTGATCGGACCCTGTCCCTCCATATACTTATATATACTATCTCTAAAAATGCTTTCCATCAATTTACCTACCACAGACGTCAAAATTAAAGGCCGATAATTACTAGGCTTGTTCCTCGAACCCTTTTAAACAAAGGAACCACATGCACAACACGCCAATCCTCTGGCACTATACCCGTCTTTAATGACATTTGAAAAATCACTGCCAGAGCCTCCGCTATTTCCTATCTAACTTCTCTCAAGGTCGTGGGGAAAATCCTGTCAGGACCTGGAGACTTATCCACCTTAGTCATCCTCTGAATCCCTGTGGGACTTTGCCAATTTGAAAGCAAGTGCTCTGTTAATCCCTGCCCACTATGACCTGTCCATTCACATGCGAGCTTTCCAACTGGTAGGCTGATAAGTCCTTTACTCATCAGTTGTGAACTGCAAGACCAACACTGAAATTACTACACTGGTTAAACCTCTCTGAGGTAGCTTTTTCAAAAATTATCATTGAACTCACTCATAAAGTACACCCATAGGCTAGCTGTGTCTGCAATCAGAAGAATGTGTTTGTTCAAATTTCAAAATTGTTTAGATTTATTGTCAGAGTACATGCATCACTTCACGTTAAACCCCGAGATTCTGCGGGCAAGGGAGAATTGCCACTTATTGGTAGTGCAAAAAACTACTCAAGAAGATTCGAATACATGTAAACAAATAAAGAAATATAAACAAATTGACTGCAATACAGAGAGAAAATAATCAATAAAGTACAAAAGTAAGAGTCCTTTGATGAGTCTCCGAGCTTGTTATTGAGTCTGATAGTCGAGGAAGAGCAATCGATCTATTTTGTTACATGGTGATGCTGATTATAATCTGGGACTTATTTTGTTATCAAATCTGTATGTTGCTGCAGAAATTGGTCTGTGTTGATCTGTGAACTAAGTCATTAAAGTTTAAATGAAAATTGGAATATTATTGAAAGGCAAGAATTGTATAACTGCACCTTTCCTGAGCTACTCAGACTATGAGGCATGTGGTGCGCAATTTAACGAGTAAACCCCAGAATTTCACCAGATCCCAAATGAAGTTGGTCCACCTTTTTTTTTATAATTCTTAACTCCTTCCTCTTGGGACATTGTATCCAATGTAGACAACCTCCTGAGCTTCCAAACTTTATCCTATCTGCCCATCCAATCCATCTCCAAATTAATTTGCTCCTGAATCATCAACTCTAGTCAACCTTAAGATACCAATGCAACACAAAAGCCTCTGATCTGATCATCTTTGCAGCCAGCGTCAACCAACCTTAAAATCCAAAAGCTTTTTAACCAACCTGTATGAATTCTTTGTTGAAGTCCGTGTGTATGGGGTTTCAGAAGGGGTTTGACAAAATATAGCACATGGGATTTTTATTTTAAGAAATTGGAAGCCCTTAGAAGTAAAGTATGAGTAGATTCAAAACTAATGACTGACAGGAAGCAAAGAATAATGTTGGATGGATCTTTCTCAGATTAGGCAGTGACTTGTAGTGGTATTCAAAAGTATTCATTATTCATTTTTTTCGGGTCCATTATCTTTTTAAAGTTTTACAAATGACCTAGACTTGAGTGCAGTGAGCAGTATCATAAATCTTTCAAATGATACAAGTGTCATGAAAGAAGAAAATATTAATGGGAAAGATCGGGAATAATGGGGCTATGCATTAGCTTAGTGGTTTGCACAATGCTATTACAGTGCCAGTGACCTGCGTTCGAATCCCGTGCTGTCTTCTAGGAGTTTGTGTGTTCTCCCTGCGTCTGGATGAATTTCTTTTGGGTGCTTTGGCTTCCAGACATATAGGGTTGACGTCTTATTGGTCACATGGGTGTATTTGGGTGGCACAGGCTCATGGGCTGGAAGGGCCTGTTTCTGTGTTGTACCTCTAAATCATCAAAAAAATTACAACAGATATGTCGTTCAGATGAGTAAATGGGGAGGGATAGATGGGTGCAATCTGAAGAGATTAACTTTTAGAGGATGAATACAAAAAAAAACTAATTGACCATATGTGAAACTGAGTTAATTATACAAATTCTTTGAGAGCTGTTTTTGTTAGAGGTGTAGTGAATGTTGTCACATAGGAGATATCTTAGTCAGTTTGTGCTCTATGATCTTCCATAAGGTTTTAATAATAATGACTGTAGGACTTCCAGGAATGACATACAGTTTTTAGAAACATTGTAATAGGATCTTTTATAGGAGCTCAGTGGAAATAATGCCAGCCCGATGGACTTCATGAGGAACATTACCAGGTAATGCAGATGTTCCACAAATGGTGAGTGAAAGGCTGCACAAGACCCGATACTTGTAAACAGCCCAGTTATGGACACAGATCCTCAGCAGATCCATTTATGATATTGATGGTAGATTTTTCCAAATGTCTTATCTGAGAGATTCCACCTTTGGTTGTCTTTTGCCTCCTCAATAAAGCTCCAATCTGGCAATTTCCTGTACTGCCAGTTAAAATCCAAATTGAACTCACTTCTGAAATGCTGTTTTGGCACTAGCTCAGCATACAATTGTGGCTATCCCTCAGGGTCGAGGATGATGGCCTTTGTTCCTATGGGCTCTCAAGTGGCTTATGAGTCCAATCTTGGAAAGTGGCCCACCGAGCGAAGATGCTTGTGCGTGTATTTGTTTAACTTGTACTTAATGTTACATTCCAAAAGGCAGATGATTCTTCACAAATCAACCAACTGATTCCAATAGCATCAAAAACCATGACGATTGGAGATGATGGATTTGTTGTCACAGCCTTTGAGTTCAAAGTAAATTTATCCGCCTGTACCTCCGTTGAGGACTTGGTTCTTTGTCAAGGACCTCACCCTTGACCTTACCGCCATGGGTGGCCCTACCAGGAGCATAGTTCCAGACATCAACGCTCTCAGGATCTCAGGACCACACAAGCTTCTCCACCATGACAAGGTGACAATCCATGGAGAAGTATACAATAGTTCTTATCTTTACCCTGCATAACACTAATTTGCTTAACTTCAAAGTAAAGTGGTTTAAAAAAATTCTAAAGAATGATGTCATGCAGACAAATGAATGGAAGATTTTTGTTTTACAGAAATAACATTTCATACTTTACAGAAATCTTGCATTTCAATAAGTTAGAATTTGTTAGGGAATGTTATTCTTTATGCATAAGTAGTTTTCATTTATTTATCACTTTCATTTATTCATTTCTTAATGTGTTCTGGGCTATGGACAGATTCAGTATATGCTTTGTTAAAAATGGGATTAAAACCAATGTGCAACTATTTCTGAAAGCTTCTGCAATTTTTAGAGCCCTTTTGGCAAAAATGTCTTGAAGAGAAAGTAGTGTGTTAATTTATTTATAATGTCCATTTACTGAATTTTATGATGGATCACTGTTCTGTGTGACATGCATTAATGTTCCTCAGTGTAAAATTCTTTTAGATTCATAACCATTTCTGAAATGGCAGAACAGAAGTACCCTGAGGGAAACACTTTCCAAGCACGATCCATCTAAAATATGGTTCCATCAGATCAGCTATGAAAACTCGTCTAAAACAGTTATACTTATACTGGAATGATCTATGTAAACAAAAGAATAAAATCAATAACACAGCTGTTGACCTGTTCTATTTCTGATACAGCTCTATTAAGCTAAAACAAAAAGGAATTAAATTGAGGCACCATTTTAAGTATTGGATTAAATATTGCCAGGAACAATTGTTTTGAGCTGATTTTATTTTCACTTCCATCCAATTATCCATTCACTGTTCTTTTAGATTTACATCCATTTTGTACCCGAGATATTTCCTCAGAAGATATCTTGAACTAACTGAAGCTTTCTATGGGCAGAAAAGCAACCAGAAGGTGATGGATCATCAGAAAATTGCATACTGAATTATATTTTAAATGAGAAGCAATTATTAGCAATACTCATTGAAGGCGCCCCCTATATGTGGTTATCTACGGGAATAAATGTCAAATGACATACTGGGGGGAAAAATTGAGAGGTATTTAACCATTGCTGCAAATCCAGGTTAGATAAATGTACTGAATTTTGATTTCAGTGATTTGTATTAAATGTTCTGCTTCTGGGTGTCCAACAAGCTGTTCAGTGAATGTCCCAAGACAGACATAGTGCAATCTATTGCAGCACTAAAACTAACAGGCTGTTTTTGTTTCAGTAAGCAAGCATTATTTGCAAGCTTATAGGTCTTTATCATAATGGAGAAAAAAAAGTACATTTAGAGGAGACCCAGAGTAAAGAATGTATGAAAGTGTAGCTTGTTTGGATTGTTGACGTAGAATTTCTTGCTTGCAAAGGAATATTTGTGTTAAATTCTAGATAACTTTATCACGGAAAAAATTTTAAAACGAAAATATACATCTTATCATTGCCTTAAGAAGACTGCACGTGCTGTATTCTGTGATGGAAACATGCAGAGTGACGAATGTTGTGTGGTACATTTCTAAATCTCCTTTAATTTTCATTCATGCTTGTGTGGTCTGGTCGAGCTGCTGGTTACAGAAACAAGCTTTGTCTTGATGTTGTAAAAAGGGGACATGTTAGAGCAAATACCAAGCTGTGGGCTCTATGGGTAAACTTCAGAAAACTGGCTTAAAGATTTAACCCTCACAACGGTTAACCTCACCCAACTGATCAGGAACCTGCCCCTTGGCCTTCCCCCAATCTTGAATTTATACCTATCTTCTCCCAAGAAATGATCATGAACCTTTTTCACCTACCAGTCAAATTCTCCTTTACGGGTAGCGTAACCATCTTCCGCCCGCCTGCCTGCCTGTCAGTCCCATAAACTGCCTGTTGCTGCTCGCATCTGTCATTGCAAAGCCTGCAAAGGAAGCAGTTTTTCGTGTGATCTCTGTGGAATTACAAAGTCTTTTACCTCTTGCCCTATAAAAAAAAATGGGCCACAGGGCTTCCTGCGTACTCTCACATGCACCATAAGCTTTCAAAATAAGGTTGATTCCTTTGAGATGGATGGGAGGACAGGGCCTGTGCTATGTTTGCTCCCTTCTGGCTAAATGAAGGGAGAAGTAGAAACAAAATAGCATAACCAGCAACCATTATAGGTGCAGAATTAGGCAAACTACTCCAGAAGGGTTTATGATTTGTCCACAATCTTTTGAAAGGATGTATATTTAGCAAAATTTCAGTACCTCTGCACAAATAATTGGTGAATATCATTAGGAGAACAGATACAGCAGTCACAAAAATTAAAATTATTGAAGCAAAAAGAAAGAAATCAAATTTTGAATGGAACGGAGGTGATAAATTAAAAGAATCCCCTGAAAGCCTGTTGAAAATTACAGCACCAAAAGAGACAATTTGTTTTATTGTGTCATGTTGGCCAAAAACATTGACCAAACTCCCAGATCTGATTCCATAACCTTACAGGTAACAGCACTTTAAGTGGTCATCAAGGGAGTCTTTAGATATGGCGAGGTTTTCAGCTTCACCCTTTCACTCATTCAGCTATGAGAGAAATAAATGTCTTTAATTCTGCCTAAATCCTGTTACCTGTGCCAAACAACTGAACATTAACCAAGGGTCACTACCTGCCCTACAGAATGTTTCCAGTGCACTCTAGCTTTATTTCAGAATTCCATGATCAGTTATTTTTTGCTTTTCAATTTAAATCTGTGCCCCTCTAATTATTATACTTTACTTAAAATGTAGTCTTCTTCTGGTCACTTTTTCCTCACATAATTTCATACATGTCAATCAAATCAAGTCCAAGTTTAAGTTTATTGTCAAATACATAACTGCAATGTAGGGACTCCATCAAACTTGCACAGGTGCACTCTGGAAGTATATTGACTGGGTCCATCACAGCCTGGTTTGGGAATACAAGTGCCTGGGAACAAAGAAAGCTGTAGAAGGTAGCAAATGTAGCCAGGTCCATCTTAGGCGCTGACCTCCCATCCATTGCAAATGTATATGTGAGGTATTGCCTCAAGAAGGCAGCCAACATCATAAAAGACCTCATCACCCTGATCACAACCTCTTCACACTGTTACTTTCAGGAAGAAGGCACAGAAGCATGAAAACCAGCACCTCTAGGTTCAAGATCTATTTCTTTCCAAAAGCTATCCCCTTGGCACACTAATCATAGACTGCTTTGACAGCACAGAAGGATGGTCTGTATTATTGTATTACCTTTTTTGCACTAAGATTACTGTGAATATTATCTTTTAATTCAATTCAATTCAATTAGTTTTTCTTAATAAGAACCTGTTCAGTTGCAGCAAGAATGAATGTCAATAAACTCATTATCTTTATCAGACAAAAGTCTTGCTTGCTGCATTTTCCCAGATACATATAAAACACAACATCTGAGAACATCCAAAATATAAAGGGAATAAAATTACTTGAATTGGCTGGAATTTTTCATGACTGATCATTCATTATTTTACAGCTAATGAATTTTACATTCTACCTGGTCAATCGGTACGGACTCGAAAGGCCGACATGGCCTGTTTCCGCGCCGTAAATGGTTATATGGTTAAATATAAATATTCACAGTTCGTCATTAGTGCAAAAAGTAGTTTGAGCTAATAGTGCAGACTATGTTTGTTATTCTTGAAGTAGTCTTAACGTGGGGGTAGTGTCGAAAGATACATGAGCTTGATAGCTTTTAGGAAAAAAAAAATATTCTTGATCCTCGAGGTGCTTGGTATCAAGCTTCTGTACCTTCTGCCTGAAGGTAGCAATAAGACAAGACCATGACTACAGTGATGGGAATCCTTTGTAAATGTTCACAGCCTTCAGGAGGCAGTGCTTTACATTGGTGTCTTCAATATGCCCGTGATGGACTTAGCTATGAGTACCACTTTCTGCAGTCTTCTGTACTTCTGGGCATTCGAGTTTCCAAACAAGGCCATGATGCAATCAGTCAGTATACTTTTCAAAGTTTGATTGAGTATTCAGACTCATACAAACTCTCCTCAAACTCCTTAGAAATTATAGTATTGGTGTGCCACCTTTATGGTTGCCTCAGTGTGCTGGCCCAAGGAGACATCCTCTGATATGCGGATGCCCAGGAATTCAAATTTACTTTACCTCTCCATTGTCATCCCAAATGTTTTGTCTCTTGGTTTTCCCTTCGTAAAGTCAATAATCAACTCCTTGGTCTTGCTGACAATGGGAGAAAATCGTTGTTTCTGACACCACACAACTAGGTTCTCAATTGCTATTCTACATTCTGACCCATAATTATCTATTATTCCGCCAACAATGGTGCTGTTGTTAGTAAATTTATGGATTGTGTTGGAGCCAAGCTTGGCTATGCAATCATGGACATAGAGGTAATAGAGTGGTGGACTAAGCATGCAGATTTGAAGTATCCCTGTGAGGATAGTCAGCAAGGAGTGGTTGGTGATACTGATTGGTGTCTGGCAATGAAGAAGTCAAGAATCCAGTTGCAGAGTTAGGAATAGAGTTCTATATACCCGTTTTATTATTAATTTAGAATGTATGATGGTATTAAATGCCAAATTATGACAATGGACAACATAGGTCAATGGCTTGGTGTAGGTGTATTTATGGTATAGGGGACCAGAACAGCGTGGACTGAAAACAAGATGGCATCCATCATTGTTCTGATCCAGCAGGTGTAAATTGATTTCATGAGAAGCTCTTTACAACTATAATTCTCCAGCCTGGGAAACTTGTTTGTCCTCTCTGTACCCTCATGTGTGCTATCACATCCTTCCCAAAGTGCAGTGACAATGTGATCAATATTAAAGCTCTATTTAAGTCAGACGAACATGGGGTAAACTATCAATATTACAAAAGATGGTATTTTCTATGTTACAGTTCCCACCAAAATTGATAATTTATTCTTAAAAAAAAAGCATGTGGTGAGGAGAAAACTACTTGACATGATGCATCACTTGAACTGGGATGTAATTCTCAAAATTGCTTCTGAAAGGATTGCCTGAAAAACTCCTGATGTAAGTAGTTCGATTTTTTATAATGTTACTGATAGGTTGTTCATTTATTTCCAAATATGAGTTCAGCTTTTGTTCACTCATCACTTATGCTTCAGTACATCTTGTTTGGGACCTCTTCACCCACTGCTTTTCAATACCAATCCTATTTGAAAAAATGTATTTGCTTGCCCTGAAGCCCTTGTGCAAGTCCAGAATGAATTACCCCTTTCAAGAAATTTATTTCTAAACAGTCAAAACACTGCCTTTCATATCCCCAGTCTCAACTAAAAAGCAATTCAATTGTTTCTCAGCAAAACATTACCCGTTAATTAGACCGGAGCCCAATTTCAACCATCCATTCATTTCTAAGTATGTAATCAAGTTTAAAAATTCCATGAGGATTTAAAAAAGTGAGAAAAAAGTTACTGTAAAGTTGATGCAGTTATATGTGTCAAGATATATGTGTTGTGACAGATGTAGTCACATAGCCCACCGAGATGAGAGGAATACATAGAGATTAACTAGGAGTGGCATATTTCTTAGGAAGCTGGCATAATGAACAGTTTGTACAGTTTACTGGTTTGAGGAAAAGTGCCCCCTTTATTTGATGACATCACTCAAGATGACCACTTATTGTTGCTCTCAGAGGAGTTAACATTAACATAGTTATAAGTGAAGTCTTTCAACTTTCATTTGCTTCCTTACGAGGGGGATAATAGCATGTCTGTTGGACTGTTATTCTGACCCCTATATTCCCTTAAATGATATAACCAGAAAGTATCAAAGAAAGAGAGAAACCACATTGGGATGAAAGGCCATTAACTTGAAACGATGGGCTTGGTGCAGCCCATGTGACTGCATTATTCTTTTACAGTTGCATGACTGCCAATATATTGGCGACATCGCTGTTGCAGCCAATCCATCTGGCGGACTAGGCTGAGAATGGCACATAGGTCTCAGTCAGTGGATCCTTGTCCCTGGCCTTGGATTGCCCTGATGTCTCAGATTTGTATGATCAAGGTCTTTTCACTGTTTCCAAATTGTTTGGAAATAGTTTAAAAAAACTTTAAATATAGGACTTTTTTTTTACAGTCTTTAATTGTCTCCAGAGCTATTTAAAAGCCAATGAAGAACAAACATAATAAAAGAAAAAAGAAAAAAAAATCCTTAAAAATACTTTTGCCTCATCTAAGTAAAATGGCAATATTAATTTTAAAATATATTTTTAGAAAATATTGCAACCACGTTCAAATATATCATGTAAGTAAATTAGCAATGTTAATTTTAAAATATATTTTTAGAAAATATCGCAACCACATTTAAATATATTATTTTAGTAACTGGACTAATTATTGATTCAACTCAATATAAACAAGTGTAAAATCATTAGTTTGAATGAGAAAGATAGAATTTGGGTCAAAAATGCAAAATATTGAACAGAGAAAAGACCGAATGACGAGGGCAAATAACACCAAATAATCAAAGCACTGTCGCTGATTATGGTAAAATAATCTCGTAAAACAGTGAGACAAAGTAAAAATCAATGGCGATTTTGATTTATTATTAGCTAATTTTCTTCTTAACAGCAGAAAAAAAAAGTCAGGTCACCTCTCCCAAAGTTAGAAATGAATTTTCTTGAGTAGTTCTGCAGCTTGCATTTGGCTGAAGCAAAAAACAAACAAACTGCTGAATATGCCTGCTTTCTTCCAACAGCACATTCAACAGTTTGTTTTTTGGTCCAGATTCTGGCATCTGCAGCCTTTTGTGCATGTTGTGTTTAGTTAAAGGGGAGAAACCAAGACTGATTTGGGTGAATTCTTTGCAGGGCACTTGTTTTCAGTCCACAGGAGTGACAATGAGCATCCAGTTGCCTGTCACTTTAATTTTCCACCCGCCTCCTACTCTCCCCTATGAGTGATTCTGTGAATTTTTACATTATTACATCCACTACCAAAGCAAGCTTGCTGAGCAATCCTCCGTCTTCTATTTGGGCACATTGCAGCATTTCAAACTCAACATTGAACACAATCTGCTGGAAGAACTGAGTAAGTCAAGCAGCATCAATGGGAGAAATAGAATGGTGAGATTTTGGGCTGAAACCTGTTACCTTGACCATTCTTTCTCTCCCACTGATACTGCTTGACTTGCTGAGTTCCTCCAGCAGATTGTGTTACGTTCAGAATCCAGTATTTGCAGTCTTCTGTGTCTTTACCATTGAACAGAGAAAAGACCGAATGACGAAGGCAAATAACACCAAATAATCAAAGCACTGTCGCTGATTATGGTAAAATAATCTCGTAAAACTTCAAGTTCAGTTAACTTGCTTTCTCTGTCATTCAGAGCTGACCATTTTTGCTGTAAGTTATCCATATTAGTTATCTCTCTCCATTATTAGTCCCTATCCTGCAGGGAATGCCCTCCAACAAGTGCTATAAGCAGCACATTTGCTTTTTCAACCTCTAGAGGGTGTTATCACCCTCTGTCTGCTCCCATTAAGCCTTTAGACTGAACAATCCCGAGAATTCATCCCAATAGTAAACCTGGCCTCAACTTATCACAGATATTCAAGATGCTTTATCCTCTGCAACTTAAAACTATATTTTTATATCTCATATTCTCACCCATTTGTGACAGTAATTCTCTGACTTGAAACATTTAACTCTGTCTTTCTGCAGCCTAAGAATTTCCGGCATTTTCCATTTTTATTTTGAATTCAGTTAGCAACAAAGTAGCAAAACACTCCAATGCAAGGAGTAATGAGAAACAAAACCTAACTCCCAAGCCTCGTAAGCCGATGTTCAGGGAGATGATCAAAAGCATAGTCAAAGGGATGAACTTTATGGACCATTGTCAAGAGAAGTAGTACAATGGTGAGATTTAGGGAAAGAATTCTAGAGCTGAGAAATCTGACAGATGAAAGCCCAATTGCTACTGGGGGAAACATTTAAATTTGAGGATATGAAATAAAATATAATTGGTGGATTTCCAGAATATTTCTCCTTTTATTGACCAGTACTTCAGGCCATAAAACATAGGAGCAGAAATAGGCTGTTCAGCCCACTGAGTCTGCCCTGCCATTTTAATAATGAGATTGTAGAGAGCCACACGGATAGATTGGCCGAATTGCCACCCCAGTTGTCCGACACAAGATGGTGCAGGCCCCCCTTCCCTTCCGAGGAGAAGCTCGCAGATGGTGACATACGTTGCCCGATAACAGTGCCGCATCCGTGTTGCGTGCTGCTGGATGGGGAGTCACACCACGATATGCTGACGACACTTCCAAAGGCCAGTGCACTCCTCACGGGAAGTGGGCGGTCTGCTCGAGCAGCGCGAGTAATTCAAAATAAAGTTCAGATACTGGTTCACCTCGTGCTGTGTGGACGTCTCTCATTTCAGTAGCACTGCCATTAGCAGACACTACAGTGGTGACCCCGATGGTTCCAGTGTCTTTGGAACCCACCTCGAATGAAACAAAATGCAGGATGCTACTACCGCTACAGTTGCAACAGCTGCGACCAACACTGTGAGCGTGCATTTTCCGCCCTTCTGGGCAAATCAGCCCAGGAACTGGTTACAACTGGTCAAGTTCCAGTTCCAGATCAGAGACATTGTTTCAGAGGACACCAAGTTCTGGCACGTCATCAGTGCCCTGAACACCGCTACCGTAACCAAAGTAAGCTCCTTCGTGGAAAATCCTCCTATAGAGCGTAAGTACAAACAATTCTGGTGTTTCTTCTCGATTCCCTGGAACTCAGCCTGAATATTGTAAGGTAAAACATCATGAGATGGGAATGTGTAGGGAGTTACCCTGTACAGGGCAGTAACAAGAAGGGGAGGTGTCCTTGTACTCCTGTTAGGTAAAACATCATGAGATGGGAATGTACAGGGCTGTAACAAGATGTGAATGCATCCTTGTACTTACAAGATAAGAGAGACATTGATGGATTGAGAGGCAGGAAGCTAGCAGGGAAAGGATAGCAACAGTTTTAGTCATTGGACAAGTAATGATATGATGATGTTCTAAGCACATATCCAAGGGTATAAAAAATCACCATTTTGCTGATAACGGCAGAATGCATTCTCCGACTAACATGTTTAGTCGCAAGTGTTACAATCCGGTAATAAAGAACAAAGAACCCTGATTTCGACTCAGCCTGGTGTTTGTCTCACTCATTCATGAACAAAGCAGACCTAACAATTTGGTGACCCCGACGTGATGGGTGAGTGAACACTGGACGACGGTTTCTGTTTTTTCTGACAATCATCTCAGCCGGCTGATAAAAAGGTCCAGAGAAGCCTGTTTTAACAAAATTCTCTTTTTTTTAAAATCTTTATGATTGTCAGTAAGAACTGGAGATCGGACAAATTAGACGACCACAATTGAAGGTCGCATGCCAGGATTGTAACACGTAAGTGATTACAGACAAGATAAAAGTCCTTAAGGTGTTTGAATGACATTTATTAAGTGCTTCGCAAGAAACTACTAGAGTTTAAAAGTCTTTATTGTGTCGTTGCAAAGTCCAATAGAGTGAGAAGGTGGTCTATAAACAATTGAGGACCTGAGTTTTCTGCCCTAAACTGTTTATTAAGAGGAGAAATCTCCCACGTGAAGGTTGGGCTTTGAAAGAAAACAAAGGTTCAGGCTTATTGGCCTCAATTGTATCTGAGAGACTGACTTATAAATGTCCGGTAGGTATGATAATGTCTGTACACTTGAGAAGTTAAGAATTTATTTCCCCAATTCGCCGTGGTGGAATACCACAGCAGACACTAGAGACCTTGAGACAACAAAAAAAGTACTCAGGGACGCCTGCCTGGTGAACAAGAACGACGACAGAAGGCTGCGACAGCTGTGTCCGGATCAGGTAGGAGATATTAATGAAAAAGTTGACAAACTCCTAAGAGACACCCAGTTTATTCGAAATACTTTTGATAAGTTAAATGAGGGTATTCCCAACATCACCAAGGAGATAAAGTTACGTAAATTCATAGATTGGTACAGGGAAACAGGACAAAAGTATAGCCCAAATATTTGGTTTTCTAGTTGTAATTTAACTTTCAGACCCCTTTGGGAAAACAGAGAGTGGAAAACGAGCAATCAGAGTATACAGGACAGCCTGAAGTCAATTGGAGGACAAGACTTAGAGACTGTTCCTTTAAAAGATATTAGTCATCCAGCTTGCAAGGAGACATTTTTAAAAGCAATTTTCGTTGACATAGATCCCCTAAACGGACAAAAACCTAAATTAAAACAGGCATTAGAAAGCGGTCCCGCAGCTATGGCTGTACAGTTACCTGCTAAGACTTTTGACCAAGTTATTAAGGAAATTAATCAGGAATTAGAGGAGCGAAATACCAGTAATGCGGCATTGGAAAAACAAAAAATGCTCCGAAAATGTGTAGACCGCTGGAGGAAGAGGGGTTGGTTACCCGGGGGCACTGAGATGTTCCTGACAGGTGAGGAAAAAAAAATTTTAAAACGTAGTGTCTTAGATAAGCTGGAAGAAACAAAACACAGAAGGGAAAGGAAAAGTGCCTGTTTCCAGTTTCCAGCCACGAAGTGTCCGGGTTTGCTCTCTCCCTCCCTCCTTTCACCCTCCCCCCTCTCTCTTCTCTCCCCCTCTCTCTCTTCTCCCCCCCCTCCTCTCTCACCCACTCCCCCTCCCAATCCCAATCTGTGGCGGTGCTGCCCTGAAATCCCCAGGTTGGGCAGGGCAGAGAAATGCAATTTGGTTTTAATTTTGTGCCCACAATTCCAGCTCCGCATCAAATGGGATCCTGTTTTATCCTCTCTCCCTCCCTTTTTCCCGCACCCCCACCATTGCGGGATCAGGGCAGACATTGTGGGCTGACGTGTAGCTCACTCGAGGTGGGAGGGAAGGAAGGAGTGATAGTTCCCAGTGGTGGGAGACCCAATCTGATGCAGACCAGTGATCACAGGATGAGAACCTTTTAAAACCTTTGAAACGAAAGTGTTAATCTGAAGACTTTTCTCCCAGTGGGGCCAGTGCAAGGCATTTTCTCTCTCTATCTCTTGTGCTCTGTGTATCTGCCTCTCTATCTCTTTCTCTCGCTATGCTCTCTCTCTCTCTCTCTCTCTCTCTCTCTCTCTCTCTCTCTCTCTCTCTGACACCCCAGATGGGATCCTGGAGTAACGTCCCTTATATCCAGATATTGAGACACTGGGGTGTGACAAGAACCTCGGGAATAGGGACACATCAGACGAGGTACAGGCCCCTTTAATAAAAATAGAAGGGGGAGAAATAGATGTAGAGACCCCTCTGGAGTCCAAGAAAATAGAAAAGGAGTTAGAGATACAGAAATGGAACATGAAAAAGGTTCAGGATAACATTAAAAACTTAAACAGAGATATTAATGTGCTGGGGCAGATCAGTGAGGATCAAAAAGAATTAATGGTAGGTGTATTGAAGGAAGTGGAAAAGATAACTACAACACTGTCAGGAGAAATTAAAGCTGAAGGAATGGTAATAGGAGTAAAGGACGAAAAGTGTAGTACAGATGAGGAAATGAGATACGATCCACCATGGGAGGAAAGTAAAAGGAAAAGACTCGGGAGGGAGAAAAATAGACATGCCTACCTGGACATAGTTAGAACAAAAGAGAAAGATGTGAAACAACTAAACTATGGCCGAAAAGATTATCTTAGAGATGAACGTGACCAATATACCTTTGACCCTGAGACATTGGAAGCTGATAGGGACAGTGACAGTGACGAAGAAGAGTCAGAACAAGGTGGGATAAATAAATGCATGCCAAGAGTAAAGAAGGAGCAGAAATCCCCAAAATTGAGATATCAATGCCCATTACTGATCACGGGACGGGGAACTCAAAAATATGTACCCTGGTCACGAATGGACTTAGAGAGTTTAATGAAAAAACTACCTCCGTTGAGTAATGGGGCTAGTCCATGGATTTCTTGTTTTGAGCGAGAAACCTGCCAAGAACAATTAGCACTCGCAGATGTCAGAACTATCATGATAAAATTAAAGGCAGAAGGGGCCCTGAAGCAAATAGAGAAAATTGTAAGAAGCAGTAAATTGGGGGATGAAATAGAATTTAACCCACTTCGGAATAAATTTTGGGAAGCACTTAGGGAAACATTTCCTACACCCTATAGTTTGGATGCCTTGGTAACCCTTCAACTAAAGGAAGGAGAGACTGCACACGAGTATTTCACTCGAGCATGGGACTTATGGGAAACAGGGACTGGAGAAAGACCCGACCACAGCCCCTTAGGAAGGGCTCACTTTCGTAATGGGATAATAAACGGACTACCTGCTACGGTTCAAGCAAAATTAAGGGACATTGTGGGATTAGAGACAATGTCAGAGGATTTGTGGAAAAGACACCTGACACATGCAATCAAACGACATCGTCAATCAGAGCATGCTAAGTCAGAAAGTGCGTCCCAGAAGGAGGTGGACAAAACAACCGATAAATTGGTGAGAGCCATAGAACATATAGGGGTTAAATTAGCGGCCCAACAGATAGTCCCACAGGTCATGGGGCCAGTGATAAATCCGGGACCCCAAGTAAGAAATGGTTGGGAAAGACAGCTAGGTACAATGTATAGAGGGGAACATGCAGTATGCTGGTACTGCCAAAACCCTGGACACTACCAGCGGAACTGTCCGGAGGCTGGGAGAGCAAGGGGAAAAAGATTACCCTCTATGAGAGGCTATCGGGGAAGAGGAGGAAATTTAAGAGGACAAGCAAGGGGTAGGGGTGGACACATTGATGGGCCCCAGAGAATCGGGGGGTGGCAGAGTGATCAACAAGTCCAGGCACCTCAGTGTAATGACTATATTGAGGAAGGTGCTGAATTTGATTATTGAAGGTGCCCTGGAGAATCAAAAATCACGCCTCCCTGGGAGCCACCAAAAATTTGGGGGACGGTAAATGGAGAAAAAATTGAATTTATGGTTGACACAGGGGCAGCAGTTACGACAGTGATTAAAAAACCCCCAGGGAGCACATTTTCGGGCAAAACATTATCTACAATAGGATTCTCCGGGATAAGGGGAACACAGCCCTATACAGATAACATCGACATGACATTTGGACGACAAAGGGTTAAAACGCCTGTCCTGGTTGTGCCAAGTTGCCCCATTAATTTATTAGCAAGGGACATTCTTACCAAACTAGGAATAACCATACAATGTTCTGAGAAGGGCCTTCGGTTAACATACCCAGGGGATACAATAAGAAGGGGAGGACAGTTTATAGTAATGACCCCATCTAACGCTTCAGAAGACTCTGTGGAGGTTAGTATTTTCTGGAGTCGGCTACTGTATGATGAACCAGGCCCAGGGCTGATTAAACAGTTTTTTGAGTGGAGGGCCAGTATTCCTCGGTATCGGGATTACCATTATCCACTAGATCCTATGCATGTTACATTAAACTACACCATCCACCCAGACCAGGAATATGAGGAGAGGTGGGACTCTCTAAAAGAAGGGAAGACAGAAACGATACATTGTCCATTTATCTTTGTAGGTAAGGAGGGAATAGCTGCTATGGTTGTCATGACAGAAGAGCAAATGGAGTGGTTCTGCTTAGGAGTAGAAAGTGTGCCTCATGTGACCTTGGGTATTGACAAAGATCATCACGCTCGACAGCTGGGTCCGATGGTAAAGGAAGCGATAGGGTGTGAATACAGGCAGACAGAAATCCCGGGATATTCCACCTCGGAGGGAGGAAAATTTGTCAGACTGAATATTGAAGCATGGGACCAGGTAGTGAATGAGAAAGTAGAAAGAGACCGAGCCATAGAAGGAGAAAATATTGATCACAGAGACTCAGACAAATATCTTTCTAATCTGAGTCCACATATATGGACAACGGGGCCCTATGATGTGGGAGTAATAAAAGGAGAGGTATTTCTAGAATTGGCCAACCCCGGGCAGAAACCAATATGGAGAAAACAATACCGCTTGTCGCCCAGTCAGGAGGAGGGTATTAAAGGAACGATAGAAGGGTTAATGGAGTCAGGGGTTTTAAGGGCGGCACCTGACAGTATGTGGAACATGCCCATCATGCCTGTTCCCAAACAGGGTAGAAAAGACTGGAGGATGGTACACGACCTCCGGGAGATTAACTTGGCTACCAAGACTATCGGGAGACCAGTCCCAGACCCATATGTAGCACTTAGGGCTCTGAGTCCGGAGCACGAATACTATACTGTCATTGATCTGGCAAACGCATTTTTCTGCTTGAATTTAGCTGAGGAATGGCAAGACTGGTTAACTTTCCCTTACCAAGCACATCGGTACACATACACTAGATTACCTCAGGGTTATAAGGACAGTCCAGGACTGTTCAATCAGGCCCTTAGCGAAATCCTAATGAAATTAAAGCTCCCGGAAGATGTTACACTGATTCAGTATGTAGACGACCTACTATTAGCAGGGAAAACGCCACATGGGTGCCTGACAGGGCAGCCAAACAGGTTACTGGTTATCATGAACATATACAGGGGATGATTTTGAGGTCCCATAACAAAAAAATGAATCTGAAACTAAGGAGACTTGTAGCAGATTGAATGACTACACAGATGAGTTTTGTGGAGGAAGAGTGCTGTACAACTGGCTCCCCGCTAACTGGGATGGTCGGTGTGCTCTAGTAACCCTTAATGCGCCAGTGCTGATTGTCAAAAGGCAGGAGGGAGACGAGGATTCCCTAGAATTGCGCCACACAGAGAGTTGGCTGTGGAGAAAAAGGAGGAGTGTTGGACTCTTGGGGCCGGGAGGAAGGAACCCTGATGGGGTATGGATTGATGCCATTGGCCAAGCCCGGAATATTCCGGACGAATTTAAATTAGCCGATGAGATTGCAGCTGGGTTTGAAAGCTTTCCTGTTTTTAGTGCAATTTTTCCCATCACTGTAAATAAAAATGTTAATAGAATCAACCTTATTCACTATAATGTCCAGCGCCTTGCAAATTTGACCAGGGACGTTGTTGAGGCAATACATCAACAACTGTCAGAAACTTCCCTTATGACACTTCAGAATAGGATAGCGATTGATATGGTCCTGGCAGAGAAAGGTGGAGTGTGTACTATGTTTGGAGATCTATGCTGCACTTCTATCTCTAATAACACAGGGCCAGATGGATCACTCACTAAGGGGTTAACGAAACTTAGGGCATTGGCGAAAGAATTAAAAGCCCAGTCTGGAGTCTCCAATCCTGTTTTATCCTGGTTACAGGGAGTGTTTGGGAGATGGAGCACATTGTTAGGACAACTTTTGCTGGGTTTGTTCATTTCTGTATCAATTTTTATCACTTGTGGCTGTTGTTGTATTCCATGCATTCGAACGCTGGTCACGAGGACCATAGAGAAAGCCTTTGCTGACCGTGATGAACTGCCTCCGAAATATCAAGCTGTGCAGGCTGTGGAGCAAGACTATCTCACATTACAGGAGGCGGAGAAAGTTGCTGAGATCGATCTGGAGTCTGAAGGGGAATGTGATGGGAAGGAGGGATTGTGAATTAGATTGTTACACATATAATTTTAACCTTGCTTGTAACCTAAATATTATAACATTGATTGTAACACAAACATTATTAATCAGATTGTAGAACAAGTATTATGAATTAGATTGTAGACCATATGTCAACTTGGGAATTTACTAATGTACGGGGGGTTAGCTAGTTTTTTGCTTGGGGGCAAATGGGATGAAACTTGTAAACGGGCAATGGGATCGGGGTGACGGATGGGGGGTGTACGCAAAGGAGGGTTGGGGGAGCCCTCGCCCACCAGCCGAACTACCCTGTGAACAGAACCCGTATAGAGCTTGGCAATAATAGGCGAACTAATGTAACGCGGTGGTAGCATAGTCAGGGCGAGATTGTCCTCTAAAGAGGACAAAGGAGGGATTGTAAGGTAAAACATCATGAGATGGGAATGTGTAGGGAGTTACCCTGTACAGGGCAGTAACAAGAAGGGGAGGTGTCCTTGTACTCCTGTTAGGTAAAACATCATGAGATGGGAATGTACAGGGCTGTAACAAGATGTGAATGCATCCTTGTACTTACAAGATAAGAGAGACATTGATGGATTGAGAGGCAGGAAGCTAGCAGGGAAAGGATAGCAACAGTTTTAGTCATTGGACAAGTAATGATATGATGATGTTCTAAGCACATATCCAAGGGTATAAAAAATCACCATTTTGCTGATAACGGCAGAATGCATTCTCCGACTAACATGTTTAGTCGCAAGTGTTACAATCCGGTAATAAAGAACAAAGAACCCTGATTTCGACTCAGCCTGGTGTTTGTCTCACTCATTCATGAACAAAGCAGACCTAACAATATGCAAGGCCTGGGCAATAGGAACCCCTCCAAGCTCATGCACAATATGGTGGCCTTAGCAGATGGACACACATACTGTTTCTTATTCGAGGCCTTGTTATTCTCCAAGCTACCGGTGCCTGTTTCCTCAGCAATATATGACATGGATTTCAGCATCCCAAGGAAGCAGATAGACTTTTCCACACCCCACAACAGAGCTCCATACATGTGCAACCATTCTATGCTGTCGGCACCACTGGTTCAGCCTCCCCCCCTCCACACCACCCCCACCGGGCCCCCAACAGTAGCCATGGCCCAGCCACAAGGTAACGCGCACTCAGACAAATAAAGCGATTACTGTTTCTACCAGTACAGATGAGGCCGTAACGCCCGGCAGTGCATCCATCCATGTTTATACCCCAATGTCAAGTCAAGCGCACCAGCAGGAAATGGACAAGCCGGTCACTGAAAGTGGCCTCAGCGGTTGGCACACATAAAGGCCTACTCTACCTCAGGGACCAGCGAACAAAGAGAAATTTCCTAGTCGACACAGGGACAGAGATAACCCTTATTCCACCAACATATTTCTAACTCAAACACAATCCCAAGGGCCTTCCCCTACAGGCAGTCAACAATTCCTCCATTCTGAGTTTCAGCACCCACCTGGCTGTGGATACAGTTTTCCACTGGAAGTGTATGATTGCATCCATGGGACAAGCCCTACTTGGAGCAGATTTCCTCTGGGCACACGAGGTGCTGGTGGATATGAACAGATGCCGTTTGGTCAATGCTACTATATTCCAGTTGTACCCCCTTACTCTACGGAAATATTTATTTCTGCCATTAGGAATCCATGCTCTGGACCATAACTAATATGCCCACCTACAAGAAACCGTCACTGTTGGGCCCAATTTCCACATCGCTAAACCAGCACATGGCATGGAGCACCACATCGAGACCACCAGGTCCCCAGTGTACAAACTCCTTCAAACCAAGACCGAGTTCGCTGTCATGGAGGAGTTGGGTATCGTATGCCATTCAAACAGTCCCTGGGTGTCCACATTGTACATGGCCCAGAAGAACTCCAGTGGTTGGCACCCATGTGGTGACTACAGCCAATTCAACAATGCCACAATCCCCGATAGATACCCCATCCCACATGTTCAGGATTTCACCAAGAGGCTCCAGGGCTACCAGATCTTTTCCAAGGTGGACTCGTCAAGGGATACCATCAGATTCCGGTGCATCCTAACAATGTCCCAAAAATGGTCATTATTACTCCTTTCAGCCTTTTTGAGTTCCTTTCAGTCCAAAGAAATGTGGTTGGCAGGGACCTCTATTTCATCTTCGTCTATCTGGATGACATTCTCATCGCCAGCCCCGAAGGCAGCAAACACAAAACACACCTGACTCACTTTTTCAACAGGTTGCAGGAGTTCAAACTCACAGTGAACTCGGCTAAGTGCCAGCTCGGCCTGTAAACTATTGATTTCCACCGGCACCATATCACCCGAGAGGGGGCACACCGCTGACAGATAAGGTGGAAGCCATCCAATGTTTTCCCAGGCTGAGTACCATCAAAGGCCTATAGGAATTCCTAAGGATGGTGAACTTCTATCATCGTTTCCTCCCAGAAGCTGCTACCCCCATGCAACCCATACAACCTCATCAAACCCGGCCACAAGGCACTCCACGAAACTGTTGAAACATTCCAGGCAACCAAAGCAGCACTAGCAGAGTCCACACCTTTGGCCCATCCACTTTTCCTTTTCCCTGGCCCTTACAACAGACGGATCAGACAGAGTGGTTGGCGCAGTTCTGGAGCAGTGGGTCGATGAACAGTGGCGCCCCCTGGCTTTCTTCAGCAAACATCTCCAGACACCAGAACTTGTACAGCTCATTCGACCGTCAGCTGTTAGCAATATGACATTTCTGGTACATGTTAGAAGGAAGGGTTTTCATCACCTACACAGACCACTCACCCATGCACTCAGCAAGGTTTCACACCCATGGTCGGCGAGGCAGTAACAACACCTCCTAGATTTCTGAGTATACAACAGACATTCACCACATCACAGGCAAATCCAATGTGGTGACTGACACGCTGTCCAGATTGGCCATCACTGCTACCTCAGGAGGGCTTGATGTTGCTCAGCTGGGCAAAGACCAAGCAGAGGATGCAGACATCCAGGCCAACTGGACTACCATCACCAGCCTGAAGATTAGTGATTTCTGTCCTTCACCGGGGAGCCCAACTTTACTGCACGACATCTCCACAGGTTTCCCCAGATCCATCCAACCCATGACCTGGTGATAATGGGTGTTCAACCAAATACACGGTCTGTCACATCCTTCCATAAGGTCCATGGTCTGCCTGCTGTCTGACAAGTTCATGTGGCACGGCCTTTGCCACAATGTAACCATGTGGGCTAAGACTTGTTTAGATTCCCGACCCACCAAAGTGCACAGACACACAAGGCTCTGTTCCAGAGCTTCGACCCGGTGCAGCGCCATTTTGACCATGTGTACATGGACATTGTCAGCCCTCTCCCCGTAAGCCAAGGTATGTGACATTTATTCACAATAATCGACCATTTTACCTATTGGCTGAAAGGGATACCTCTGTCCTCATGCGACACAGAGACTTGCGCCAGAGCTTTCTTGTCCACCTGGGTTGCACACTTTGGAGTCCAGACCCACATCACCTCAGACCGAGGGGCCCAGTTCACATCCTCGTTCTGGGCCAACTGAGTCAATTTCTGCGGCAGCTAGTTACATCACACCATGGTCCACCATCCTCAGGCAAACGGACTTGTCGAACATTTTCACTGTCATCTGAAGGCAGTCTGGCCCAACTACAAGGCAAGAATTGGATGGACGAACTCCCTTTGATGCTGCTAGGATTTCATACAGTATCAAAAGAAGACCTACCAGTGTCGTCAGCTGAGATGGTGTACGGCTCCCCACTTACCATCCCAGAGGATATTCACTTCAACCCTCCTGGCCCACAACCCAGTGCTCTAGACATCCTCCAGTGATTGAGGGAACAAACGTGTAGACAGAAACCTCGGCCACCTTCCCGACACGGCTCTCCACCCTGCCACATCTCTGCGAACCTGCAGTCAACTGAATTCATTTTTGTTCACCAAAGGACACCCCTACAATGCCCCTACTAAGGCCCATTCAAGGTGTTGCAGTGCGACGGTGTCATTTCACCTTAGACATTGGTGGGTGGCAGGACAGGTTTACCAATGACTGCCTCAAGGCAGCGCATCTGGACTCAAACCAGCCCGCCCCAGATCCCCAGGTCAGATACAGAGGACACCCGCCAAAGACAAGACCATCAAACTTATGAAAGCCAGTGACTTGACCAGTTGTAACCAGTTCCTGGGCTGATTTGCCCAGAAGGGCAGCAAATGCACGCTCACAGTGTTGGTCGCAGCTGTTGCAACTGTAGCGGTAGTAGCATCCTGCATTTTGTTTCATTCGAGGTGGGTAACTTGCTTAAAGAGTGGTAGTGATTCTGGGGGGAGGTGGTGTAGCAGGCCAAGTGACCATGCAGTTATATGGGCCTAATTACCACCCCAGTCATATGACACAAGATGGCGCGGGCCATCCACGTGTTGCCCGGATAACAGCGCCACTTCCGTGTTGCGTGCTGCTGGATTGGGAGTGACACCACAGTGCACTGATGTCACTTCCTCAGGCTAGCGTGCCCCTCACAGAAAGTTGGCAATCTCCTGGAGCAGTGTGAGTAATTCAAAATAAAGTTCAGTTACTGGTTCACCTCGTGCTTTGTGGACGTATCTAATTTTGGTAGCGCTGCCATTAGCAGATTCCACAAGATTACTCATTTTCTCACTCAGCCCCACTGCCCACCCTTCTGCCCATAACCTTTGATGCCCTGGCTAATCAAGAACTTGTCTATAACTGCCTTAAATACCCCAATGACAACCACCTCTGGCAAAAAAAATTCCTTAGATTTACCATCCTCTGGCTGAAATTCCTTTTCATCTCTGTTCTAAGTGGACACCCTTCCATCCTGAAGTCGTGCCCTCTTGTCCTAGATTCTCTACATTTGAAATGTTTCTATGATATCCCCCTCATTCTCCTAAACTCCAATGAGTACAGGCCAAGAAGTGTCAAACGCTTCTCAGACATTAATCCTTTAATTTCCAGAATCATCCTTGTGAACCTCCTCTGAACCCTCCAATGTCAACATATCCTTTCTCAAATGAGGAGCAGAAAACTGCTCAGAATATTCCAAGTGAGGTCTCACCAGTGCCATATAAACCTTCCAAAACACATTCCTGCCCTTAAATTCTATTCCTCCTGAAATGAATGCCAGCATTGCATTTCCTTCTTCACCACTGACTCAACATGCAAGTTTACCTTCAGGCTATCCTGCTCGAGGACTCCCAGGTCCCTTTGCATCTGGGTATTTACATTTTTCTCCCCATTGAGATAATAGTTTGTCTGTTTATTTTATTTTTTTCTACCAAAGAGCATAACCACACATTTCCCGACATTGTATTTCTTTTGCCATTTACCTGCCCCTTCTCCTAATCTGTCTAAGTCCCTCTGCTGCTTCCCTGTATCCTCAACACTACCTGCTCCTCCACCTACCTTTGTATCATCTGCAAATTTGGCCACAAAGCCAAAATCCAAATTATTAATATCAACATAAAAAGAAGAATCCCAACATCGACCCTGTAAACACCACTAACAATGACCGCCAACCAGAATATAATCTCTGTTTTCTGTCTCTTTGCTTCCTACCAATCAGCCAATGCTGTACCCACGCTGGTATGTTTCCTGTTATACCATGGGCTCTTATCTTGTTTCGAAGCCTCATGTGCCCAGGTCTGCTCAAGGGATTGATTGTTGGTTATGGAAAGGATTGAAGGAAGAGCTGATGATGCAAGAATGGATAGGGGTGTGGACAAAAGAAAGAAAGTCACTGGCTTTCATAACCACAGTTGTCCCTGAATTGTTTCTGAGCCAATTGAATACAAACAGAGCAGTTACTGTTAAACTACGGTATATTGTTATATCTTGAGTTTTATTTGTTTGTCATCTATATTTAAAAGGAGAAATTCTAAAATCACTAATTTAATGGCCTTAGTGTTAATAGATTTTATTTTGATTTCCTGATAACATTAAAATAAACACATACAAGTACTTGTCTTTGCAATTGCACTTTTTTTTCCCAAGGCAAAGTAACAACATTGTATCAGCAATGAACCTTAGGTATGCAGTGAATAATCAGGCATTAGAACCTCCAATATAACAATATCAATGTCCTCATTGTACTCCTTCATTTTATCTGTAAAATATACATGAAAGTATAAACTGTCATTATAAATGCAGCTCTAAGGCAGAACAAAAGATCTCAGACCTGAAATGTTTTCTCTGTTTTCTCTCCAGGTCTTCTGCCCATATCAGCTGAATCTTTTCAACAGTTTCTGTGATTAGTAAACAGTAGAAGGACGTTTAAGTGGCAAGCAGAACACGTCTAATATAAATTAGTTCAGGAACTGCAGAGCTTCCAAAAGCAATCTCTCACACTCATGAATGAACATTTTTTAAGGTGCAGTATCCGATATCTGTTGTTTCTCTACCTTCAGTTGTAGTTGTCTAAAGAATGTAGCCTTTTCATTCTGTTAGTTAACAATCTGGCAAGCAGCAGCTTTGTTTGACAGCTTAATTTAATCACTGCCATGACTGGATATTGTTGCTGGAACAAAATGATAAAACTGCTGCTGTACAATCTGAATGACAAAAGAACAAACTGCAGCACCAAGCTTGTTATCTCCCTGATCATTCTTTTTGAAAATCTTTCAAAATGAGGCCTGATATTAGAGCTATAATCATGCAGTCTAAATTCTAACTGTGTAGGATCCAGATGCGACCTAGTCCATTCAAAAGATGTCAATGTAATAAAATTTAATTTGCTTTAAATCTTGCCCAAGAATATTTTGTTCGAAGATGAAGGTTCTCATCGCACACAGTAATAATTCACTGGTACCTCTCTTGAATATGGCTCTTTTTTTTAACCATATGGTCCACAGTTGTTTTATAAGGAAGATGATCTGCCACTTGTTCAAACATACAGGTAAACAATGAAAGCAAGAAAGCAAACCATGTTAAAATAAAGACATGCTTAGACATGCTGAAACTTTTAACTACTCATTGGAGAAGATTGAAATGAAACACCCTCCATCCTTGGAATGATTCCTTTGTATATTTATAAACATTGGAAATAACAACTTGAATCTGCAAGGGTGAAATGGACCAAGGAACTTCAAAGGAGCTGCATCAAACAAAATTTCACGTGAAAGATTAGGAGAAGCGAAGCTAATACCTGATGAAATAGGCACATTTTAAAGGAGAGAGAATGTGAGTTGAAGAGATCCATAAGGGCAAAACGCAGAATACAATGATGAAATTTGCAGACACAGATGGAATTTAAAGTAACTGCAAAATAAAATGATGGGGGAGAAAAAAAATAAAGGAGCTGTTTTAAGCAACATGATGAAGTTATTGAAATCCAAATAGATTGGAACCAAGTTTGCACCCACACAAATCTCAGGAACATAATAATCTGAGCAAGAGGACCTTCACATAAAATGTTTTCAGCATTAATTTTGGGGTTATCCTTGAGTAAATGGAGATCTAAATTAGGAGATGAAAATGTGAAATGCCAAGTAGATAGTGAAGTGGAATCCAAAATTAATTATGGATCCAATGTAAATCAAGCTTTCAAAACAGCTCAGCTATAAACTCTGGTCTGAAAATTATTGCTCTGAGCTGTAGGAAATATGTATCAAGAAAATGGATAAAAAAAAATAACTGAAGGGAAGAATGAATTTATACATGCTGGATATCAGGATGAGGAGAAAAGGACCCATGATGCTGAAATCTGGAGCAAAAAAATCTGTTGGAGTAACAGCATTTGTGGGGAGATAATGTCAGTTGAGCCCTTTCATCTTGACAAGCAGAGCATTGAATGGATTACCCCAGTGGTAATTTTTGATCTTCCAGCTGTTTGTCTGCATTTACGGTTGGAGACTATCCCAGTTACTTGGTCATGTCAAGTAAAAATGCAAATAAAAATTAAAAGAATGGAATTGACTAATGACATCCCAGGGCTTACCTGGATGGATTTTTAAACAAGCTTCAAAAGGTGGAAGTCCCTTTATGAATTGATCTAATAGCTTTTCCAGTGGATCCTGGATGTGGATGGAGCTAATAAGCTGATCTTGAAAGGATCTCTATTCTAAAGATGGATATACATCTATTAAAATTTAACTTTGGTGCCCCAGGAAGAATAGACTTACACTGGATCTCCTCAAATACCATTTCCCCCAGCTTGGGTGTAACAAAGGCACAGCCCTTACCCATACTCTCTGCCACAGGTCTAACTTACTTGCTCTCTTTCTCAATTTCGATGAAGGATCTCAGATCTTAAACATTGACTCAACCTACTGATTTTTTTTCAGCATTTTCTGTTTTATTCCAGATTTCCAGATCTGCTACTTTTTTAAAAATTCCTTTTATTTTCTGGAAAAATTCACAAGAATAGTGAGTCAAAAAAGAATGTTAATCTTTATTTAATTGTTGGTCCAATATTTTTGCAAATTAGGGCAAGTCCAAAACATGTAACAAAGAGACAGCAAATATTTCACATTTGTCACAAAATGAACTAATATCAAAATAAATTTGAGCAAGTTTGACTTTGGAGACTTGCACATGATGTAGCACTTTGAATTGAATAATGATGAATCGTAAATCAGGCCCAAAATTGAAGAACATTCTTCCTCTGAGAAAGAGATATTCAGATCATTCTCACATTCAGTTTTAATTCCACTTAAAGAAATTGCTTTCAAATTCTGTAGTTTATAATATAAAGCAGATCTCATGCCTTTATAAGTAAATTGTAAAAAGAGTTCATAGATAAAATTTGGGTTAGGAAGAGTAGGAAATGTTAAAAGCTTAGAGTGAATAAAATGTCAAATTCAATAGTATCTGAAATAATGTCTATATGATAGGTTAAATATCATCCCCAATTGTTGAAGAGATATAAAATGTTTTTGTATAAAAAGATCTTTAAAACTATTAATACCAAAAAAAATTCAATTCTTGAAAACTGGCATCTAAAATAGCTGGTTGAAGTAAATAATTAGATATTATAGGACTTGTAACTATAAATCCTGTAAGTCCAAAAATTTTATGAATTGATTCCAGATCTTCATTCTATGTGTCATTATTAAATTCTTTGTCAATTTTTGAATAGAGATTGGTAAAGATGATCCCAATACCACCCATATGGAGGTACTTCTGAGGGACTTCAACTCCATCTCAATCCAATTAGGATATTCATCTGTCTTTTCACAATGCAACAAAAGTAACATATTTCTTATGTTTATAGCCCAGTAGTCAAAACAGAAATTAGTTAGAGCTAATCCCCTATTATTTCTAGTGTTCTGAAGATACATTTTATTCAATCTTGTTTTCTTCTTTTGCCATGTGTATGACATAATAATTGATTCAAAATTGTCAAAAAAGGACTTCAGAATAAATATCAGATATTAAGTTTTTATATAAAGTTTTAGTGTATCAATTGGAGAATGTCTTACCAGGTATAATAAATTTAGATCAAACAGATTTCATTAAAAATAGACATTCTTATTAAAATATCCATAGATTACAGAATATCAGGTGTACGCCTTCTGCTCATAACAATGAATGTATTTTATCCTTAGATGCTGAAAAAACATTCAATGGAGTAGAATGGGAATATTTATTTGCCACCCGAGTAAAATTTAATTTTGGCCCAGCTTTTATACTTTGGATAAAACTTTTATATACATCTCCAATGGCCTCAATTCATACCAATTCCCATCAATCCAAGGCTTTTAAACTACATTGAGACAAGGCTGTCCTCTGAGGCCATTGCTTTTTGACTTAGAATTGGAACCACTTGCTATTGCTCTGCAAGAAAATTCTGATTTTACTAGTTTGTTTAGAGAAACTACTGAACATATGTTTTCTCTTTATGCGGACGACCTTTTATTGTTCATTTCCAACCCCGAGTTATCCATATTGAATATACTGTCATTACTTTTTCGCTTTAGCAGATTTGATGGTTATAAGATCAATCTTCATAAGACTGGAACTTTATTCTAAATATACATTCAAAATAGTGAATGAACAATTTAAATACTTAGGCATCATTATAACTAAGAATTTTAAAAATCTTTTGAAAGAAAACTTTGCACTTTTAGTCAACCAAACCAAATCGATTCTTTACAGAATGGTCACCACTCTCATTGACTATGATTGGCCGTATTAATTCGGTTGAAAATTCTACCAAACTTTTTGTACCTTTTTCAACCACTGCTGATATTTAATCTTTATTTTTAAAGTTGTTTTCTGCATCACCTTTAATTGCAGAGTTTTTGAAATGTGCCCTTAAATGTTTCAACCATGACAACAGTTTGAGGTTGCAGTCCTTGTTACAAAGCACACAAAGAATTCACTCTACACACAATGTGAGCTGTCAACAATGGATGTTTCAGCCTTGAGTGAGTACATATTCTGCTTCATAACTTCCCTGATCTTTCAAGTATCATTGTAGAAATACCAACCGTGTGGGAGTGCTTTTACATTTGTTTTGCTAATGCCTCATTTAAATATGTCTACTTACCTGTTGTTCTGAATATTATGGAATATCCCGAAGAATGGTGGAGTACTGTTTGTTAGCCTCTTTGGCTAGACAATCCACTTCAGTGTTATAATTTAAGTCATTCTGCTCCATCTTTATGTTCAACTACAAAATGTACACTTGGCTAAGACCAAAGTTTTTAATTTGTCATTTTGGATATTGAAGGGGAAAAATCCTGAACTCGTTCTCACTCATAGCAATGAATTTATCTCTTAAGCCATCAGATTTGAATAAAGGGTAACTATTCTGCCGACAATGTTGGAACAATTAGGCCAAAATTGTGATCAGTCACCCTTTGAATATCTGCTATTAGCTCAAAGCTGATTGGAAGCCCTACAATTATTTTCAGTCTGATGTTATCAGATATGCTCTGGTTCAGCCAGTTTTATTGTTAGATCACATACCCCAGAACAAGGTGAATACATGGAACTAATCTTTTAATATCTGCTTACAGATCAACTTCAAATTTTGACCATTTCCTGAGTAATTTAAAAACCTGAAACACATTAATTTGCCAAATGCCATTTAGTAAAGGAATGGTCTTTGAAGAATTCTTAGTTTTCTCCTATGAAGACTAGCAATATAAATAGTAGAGCAGAATTAAGTTAGAATGAGACGCTAAACAAAGTTTTGCACTGCCAGCTAGTTATTGGGTCTCCTGAAATTTAGCAGATCTCAACAGAGTAGAAAAGTTATCAGCAAGTGAATAAAAATGTGCTGTTCCTTGTATTATTACATCAGTGTCACAACAGATTACTGGACAATATTGACTTTCCAGTGAAAATATTGGCCATAGGTTCATATTTCAGCAATTAATGTCAGCAACTTAGGTTTAAAAGTCAGGTGCAAAGAAATTTGTAATCACATCATTGACTTTATGGGAAAAATACCAGGCATGATTTAGGCCTGGCAGCACAATCTTTGTGAGGGTGATGGAATTGCAATAATGTTTCTGGGCAATGCAACTTATGTCAGCAAAAAATGGAAACCGGGAGCTAAAGGAAAAGGAAAAGAGTGGTTGTTATGGGGCATATTATGTTTTCTGAATTATTTTAATACTGAGTAACTGAAACAAGTGGTATTTGATTATTTATAGCAGTTGACATTTAATCAAACAGAGCTTCTACTGACTGTTCGAAACCTTTTATTCCCCTCTGCTTTTTTATATTGGTAACTGGCAATGTTAATCTCTTTATATTACTACCTCAGGGAGCTATAGAGGCAAAATATTGGATCATCTTGAAACTGATGGGGTCTAGAATTGCCATCAGTGCTCTCCTTCTCCTGTAGTTGTCAATTTCAAATGCGTCTCTCTGGACTGGTAACTGCAATGCTATTTTAGGTTAATTCTTGGTGTGTGAGTGCATCAATTGCTCTTTCTTGTTAAGGACGATAGTCCTTGAATTGTATTCTGCAGGGTAAATACGTTCTCCTCGTAGGTTGGTCGTTTGAGAATTTGAGTCAGCAATGATAGGGAGACACCATTTTTTGGATAAAGTCTGACTTGGAATGGCTTTTAGAGGTTTGATGTTAAGAAGATATTTCTACTGATGTAGATATCTAGAATCAGGGGACTTTGTCTAAAAATCAAGTTCCTACCATTTAAGAACCAGAATGAGTATCAGAATTTATTGTCATGAAATTTGGTGTTTTGTGGCAGCATCACCTTATAACAATAAATTAAAAAAGTAGTCCATGAAAAGTCAGGCAGTGTCTTTGGTTCACTGATCATTCAGGAATCTGATGGCAGCGGGGAAGAAGCTGACCTTGTGCCGCTGAGTGCTCATCTTTAGGCTCCTGTACCTTTATCCTGATCGTAGCAGAGTGAAGAGGGCATGATCTTGATGGTGGGGGTCTTTGAGGATAGAGGGTACTTTTTTATAACACCACCTCTTGTAGATGTCCTCGATGGACTGAAGACTGGTGTCTGTGATGTCACAGGCTGAGTTAACAACCCTGTGGAATTTATTCTTGTCCTGAGCGTTGGCGCCTCCATACCAGACAGAGATGCAACCAGCCAGAATGTTCTCCACAGTACACCTGTAGAAATTTTTGAGAGTCTTCGGTGACATAGGAAATCTCTTTAAACACCTCTCAAAGTACTGTATAGCCACTGGTGGGCTTCTTTGTGATTGCATCGACATGGAAGCTCCAGGACAGATCCTTGGAGATGTTGACAGCCTCTGATGAGGACTGGGCCATATTCCCCTGACTTCCTCCTGAAGTCCACAATCATCTCCTTGGTTTTATTAATGTTGAGCGCAAGGTTGTTGTCCTATACGCTTCCTCATTGTCATTTGCGATTCTGCTGACAACTGTGGCGTCATCAGCAAATTTGTAGATAGCATTGGAATTGTGCCTGGCCACACAATCATGGGTATATAATTAATAAAGCAGTGGGCTATGCATGCATCCTTAAGATGCGCCTGTGTTTATAATCAGTGAGGAGCAGATGTTGTTTCCAATTCATACTGACTGTGGCCTTCAAATGAGAAAGTCAAGGATCAAGTTGCAGAGTGGTGTACAGAGGCCCAGAGTTTGTAGCTTCTTGACCAGCACTGAGGGAATAATGGTGTTGAAGACTGAGCTGTAGTCGATGAAGAGCAGCCGTATGTATGAGTTGCTGTTTTCAAGGTGATGCAGAGCTGAGGGGAGAGCCAGCGATATTGCGTCTGCTGTGGAGTGATTGTGACGATAGGCGAATTGCAGTGGGTCTAGAACTTTGCTTATGATAGGTACACGTTAATTATCATTAATATTAAAAAGGAGAACAAATTGATCCCTATCTTTGTACTCAGGTTTGCTGAATGGAGGAATCTTGCACCCTAGTATCAAGCTGAGATGTGGACATGTCTAAATGTTTTTTTTTTGGTGCTGATTTTAGGGTGAGTCCAACATTGTAACAGAGAGTCAGATGAGCCAATATCTGACTCCATTCGATCTGATTCTTCTGTCATTGAACACAAATGCATGGATGACTGAATGAACAGTGCTGAGCCATTATCAACTGAGAGCTAACTGTTACTTTGGGTTAAGGTTAGGGTAACATTAACAGTCAGTACCATTGGTTTTACTAGCTTTGTATTTCCTATAATTTGTTATACTTCCCACTGTATCTTCCATTCTTTGGCTTGGCTTCACGGACGAAGATTTATGGAGGGGTAATGTCCACGTCAGCTGCAGGCTCGTTTGTGACTGACAAGTCCGATGCAGGAGAGGCAGACACGGTTGCAGCGGTTGCAAGGGAAAATTGGTGGGTTGGGGTTGGGTGTTGGGTTTTCCTACTTTGTCTTTTGTCAGTGAGGTGGGCTCTGCGGTCTTCTTCAAAGGAGGTTGCTGCCCGCCGAACTGTGAGGCGCCAAGATGCACGGTTTGAGGCGATATCAGCCCACTGGCGGTGTTCAATGTGGCAGGCACCAAGAAATTTCTTTAGGCAGTCCTTGTACTTCTTCTTTGGTGCACCTCTGTCATGGTGGCCAGTGGAGAGCTCGCCATATAACACGATCTTGGGAAGGCAATGGTCCTCCATTCTGGAGACGTGACCTACCCAGCGCAGTTGGATCTTCAGCAGTGTGGATTCGATGCTGTCGGCCTCTGCCATCTCGAGTACTTTGATGTTAGGGATGAAGTCGCTCCAATGAATGTTGAGGATGGAGCGGAGACAACGCTGGTGGAAGCGTTCTAGGAGCCGTAGGTGATGCCGGTAGAGGACCCATGATTCGGAGCCGAACAGGAGTGTGGGTATGACAACGGCTCTGTATACGGTAATCTTTGTGAGGTTTTTCAGTTGGTTGTTTTTCCAGACTCTTTTGTGTAGTCTTCCAAAGGCGCTATTTGCCTTGGCGAGTCTGTTGTCTATCTCGTTGTCGATCCTTGCATCCGATGAAATGTGCAGCCGAGATAGGTAAACTGGTTGACCGTTTTGAGTTTTGTGTGCCCGATGGAGATATGGGGGGGCTGGTAGTCATGGTGGGAAGCTGGCTGAAGGAGGACCTCAGTTTTCTTCAGGCTGACTTCCATTTTGGCAGTTTCCGCAAAACAGGACGTCAAGCGCTGAATGGGCAACTAAAGTGGCATCGTCTGCAAAGAGTAGTTCAGGGACAAGCTGCTCTTGTGTCTTGGTGTGAGCTTGCAGGCACCTCAGATTGAAGAGACTGCCATCTGTTTGGTACCGGATGTAAACAGAGTCTTTGTTTTTGAGGTCTTTCATGGCTTGTTTCAGTATCAAGCTGAAGAAGATTGAAAAGAGGGTTGGTGCGAGAACGCAGCCTTGCTTCACGCCATTGTTAATGGAGAAGGGTTCAGAGAGCTCATTGCTGTATCTGACCCGACTTTGTTGGTTTTCGTGCAGTTGGATAACCATGTTGAGGAACTTTGGGGTGCATCCGAGGCGCTCTAGTATTTGCCAAAGCCTTTTCCTGCTCACGGTGTCGAAGGCTTTGGTGAGGTCAACAAAGGGGGCGGAGGCCCCGGTCCGGGCAGAAAGAAGGAGGCGGCGGCCCCTGTCCGGGCACAGGGAAAGCAGCTGCGGCCCCGGCCCTGGTCCGGGATCTTCCATTAACCGGTAATGAAGTATCATATTATGGGAGGCATGACAGGGAAGTCAGTCAGAATCTTTCTCCCAGGGAAAAAAATGTCAAATACTTGAAGGTATGCATATAACATGGTGGGGGTGTTAAAGGAGATGTGTGGGACAAGATTTTTGCATTGAAAGTGTTAGATGCCTGGGACAAGATTTTTGCATTGAAAGTGTTAGATGCCTGGAACAGGCTGCCATGGATGGAGAGTGGAAGAAACACATAATATAGCTTTTAAATAGATACATGAATATGCAGGAATGGAAGGATATGGATCATGTGCAGGCAGAAGAAACTTAATTTCATTTTGGCCAAAGGGCCAGTCCCTGTGCTAGACAGTTCTTTGTTCTATGAATGCCAAAGATACGACATGGCACAGATTTCCAGAATTGCACCTGAGAACAAACTATATTTATGAGCGGAGATTACTGTATGACTGTGGGCTTAGGAGCACAGAAAAGGAGAGCTAGTCATTAGTGGGACGTCGGGAGGTGTGGATATATGGTGGTGAAGATGGTACCACCGGGAGAGCATAACATCTACCAGGAAACAGGATATTTATGGCAGCTATGGACACTGCATTTACTGCGACTATAATGTTAATTTCCTGAAATGTTAATATACTGGAAACCCAGTTAGAAATTTGTTGTGATTAATCATCTTACCATATAGGTTTCTGTGAATTTTTAAATTAAAAATGGCACTTTTTTGCTGGCTTCCTGGATAGCACACAAAAATGAGCTTTTCACCTTATCTCTAGACACTTGACAATAAATCAAACTCTAAACCCTAATTAAGAGATTTGAAATATTTTTTTTGAGTTTTGTGAAGGGCAATGGAAAGCTAAAAATGGCTTTCAGCAAAGTTAAAGCATCAATATTTTGGATTAACAGCTACCTGTGACTCGAGGAGGATAGTGTAACTTCTAAAAAAAAAAGAATCGATTGGAGTTTCAGTATGAATACCCATGATTATTTTATCAAGTTTATTTGTCATCTGATTGTACCTGAACAACCCGATGAAACAAGGCTCTCCGATCCACAATGCAGAACAGTGCAAAACAAACATATAGACAAACAACACATATGCACACTACATATGTACACATATTCAAATCAATATTCTTAATAAATAACTTTTAATAAGTAGTGTCATGGAGAGTTTTTTAGCAGTCTTCAGCAGACATTGCCCATGGGAAGAAACTATTCCTTTTTCTGGTGGTTCTGATTGATATTTCGTTTTCCCAATTGGAGTAGCTAGCAGATGCTGTGTGTGGGGTGGTAGGGGTCCTCAATGGTTTTGCAAAGCTTCTTTAAAAAATAATCCTGGTAAGGCCCATCAATGGAGGGGAGGGTGACCCAGTGATCCTCTCTGCCACTTTTATGGATTAACATCTGATCTGATGCTCTACAGCTGTACCACAATGTGATGCAGCAGGCCAGGATGGTCTCAATAAAGTTCTTGTAGAAAGTTGACAGAATGGCTTTGTCCGTCTTAACCATCTAAGGAAGTGCAGTTCCTGTGGTGCCTTGCTGACAGGTGAGGAGATGTTATGTGTTCAGGATAGGTCACTTGTTAAGTGGACTCCAAGGAACTTGGTGCTCTCCATTCTCTCCAATTTCTATTTCTATACAATTTCTATATATCCCAGTTGAAACATCTGAATTACTGGGTTAGAATGTAAACTCGATAAATATCAATGCTTCAATTTTAAATCTCTTACATTTATATTCAAACCCTCCAGAACTTAACCCTTTCCAAATTTGTAACCTCCTCTAGCTCTATATTCTTCAAAGGCTAGTGAATGGGACTGTTTCTGGGTGTCCTGTTTAATATCTCCATGGCTAATGCCTGTGCCAAAAGTTCTTGAAAGCATAGGCTCTAGAGTTTCCTCCTCACCTGGCTCTGCTTTTTTCAGTGTCTTTTTAAATGCTATTCCTTTGATTGAGCTATCTCTTGATGTGCCCTGTTGTCAAATGTTGTTTCATGTGAGGCACCTGATGATATTTTACATTTAATATAGTATAAAAGTGTTAATTGTCTTGTTTGGAATATTTCTATGACGGAGTTTAATTCCATTTGTATATAATAGTTGACCTGTGTGCTGCGTCACAAGACTATTCAACAGCAATGTATTATGGTGATAACACAGGGTTACCTGCCTCCTCGGGTGATTCTTGTCAATATTCACCTGACAAATGTTGGTATCCTTACCTAAGAAATGATACTGCAACATTGGAGACAGTCCAAAAGAGATTTACTCAGCTGATTCCTGAGATTTGAGGGCAGTCCCATTGTAATGGAATATATATTTTGTAAAATTAGAGGAGGTTACATACATTCACACATTAAAAAACATGATCTTATTTGAAAGACTGAACAATTCATATTCAGTGGACTTTGCAGAAATTATGGAGAATGCTGTGCACATTTCACAAGTAGGTTCTAATTGAAATGACATCATAAAATGAATAGACCATTGTTTTGAACTGGAGACACTCTGGCTGTTTGCTCGCCGAAAGGTCACTCCTGGGTTTTGAAACAAGCTCTCTCAGCTAGTGTGTGTGACCCTGAAAGCAGCTGAACAGTGAAAGCCAGGAAGCTTGTTGGAACTGAATAAAAGATCCAGAGTGGCAGACGCGTGGAAGTGCTATCTGTCTGATGTTTCTCTTGGAATAAGTGGAACAGAAAGGAACTCTGTGTTAGCCTGAAAGAAAGAGGTTATCATCTGGAGAACCCAAATGGGGCAAGTTTCATCAGCAAGACATTGAGGTGACTAATGGTGGTACCTCAGTTGTGGAAATCCTGGAACAACAAATCTCTCTCTGCAAACCCTATGAGAACCTTCCTGAGTGGTAAACATTTACCTTTCGAACACCAAAGCCTGGTGAACTTTATACATGTTAAATTCTGTGCACAGTCTCAGAATTGCCTGCAACCAGAGAACTTGTAAGAATGAGAAATGAGATTGAACTGTGAACCAAAGAACTTTTCTTACATTTATACACACATCACATTCATGTGCTCTTAGAATTAGAAGGGGGTTAAGTTGGGTTTAGTTAAGTTAATAGGGAGTGGGAGGCGGCGGCCCCAGTCCAGGCACAGGGAGAGCAGCAGCGGCCCCGGCCCCGGTCCGGGCGAAGGGTAGACGGCGGCGGCCCCGATACGGGCAGGAGCAAGGGGGAGGCGGCGGCCCCAGTCCGGGCACAGGGAGAGCAGCGGCGGCCCCGGCCCCGGTCCGGGTGAAGGGTAGACGGCGGCGGCCCCGATACGGGCAGGAGCAAGGGGGAGGCGGCGGCCCCAGTCCGGGCACAGGGAGAGCAGCGGCGGCCCCGGCCCCGGTCCGGGCGAAGGGTAGACGGCGGCGGCCCCGATACGGGCAGGAGCAAGGGGGAGGCGGCGGCCCCAGTCCGGGCACAGGGAGAGCAGCGGCGGCCCCGGCCCCGGTCCGGGCGAAGGGTAGACGGCGGCGGCCCCGATACGGGCAGGAGCAAGGGGGAGACAGCGGCCCCGGCCTCGGTCGAGTGAGGCAGACGGAGGCCCCGGTCCGGACAGGGAGTGGGAGGCGGCGGCCCCAGTCCGGGCACAGGGAGAGCAGCAGCGGCCCCGGCCCCGGTCCGGGCGAAGGGTAGACGGCGGCGGCCCCGATCCGGGCAGGAGCAAGGGGGAGACGGCGGCCCCGGCCTCGGTCGAGTGAGGCAGACGGAGGCCCCGGTCCGGGCAGTATGGACCGACCTAGGAGGGGAGGCAGGCCCCTCCAGCCCGGGTAAGAAACCTGCATAGGAGAAGGCCACTCCGATATAAAACCTACGACCCAAGGACCTCGCTGCCACGTCCCAGCTTGCTTGGCCACGGCACACGAACCATGGGTGTAAAGGGTGGGGCCAGTACTGCGCACACTGCACTCCACCTAAAAGCTCCTTTGCGCAGGCCCGAGGACAGGTCCACGTCCTCCCCCTCCACGTCCTCCCCCTCCACGTCCTTCCCCTCCACGTCCTCCCCCTCCACGTCCTCCCCCTCAAAAGATGCTCACAAACTCAAGCTAGCATGCTGGAACATCAGAACCATGCTAGATAAGACTGACAGCCATCGACCTGAACGTCGGTCTGCCCTCATTGCACATGAACTCCTCAGACTTGACATCGACATAGCCGCTCTCAGTGAAGTCCGCCTGGCAGATGTAGGCAGCTTCCAAGAACGCGGCGCGGGCTACACACTCTACTGGTCTGGCAAGCCTTCGGATGAACGACGCCTATCTGGTGTAGGCTTCATGGTCAAGAGCTTCATTGCCTCCAAACTCGAAAACCTTCCGACAGGCCTCTCGGACCGAATCATGTCCATGCGACTCCCACTTCAAAACAAGCGTCACATCACCCTCATCAGTGTCTATGCTCCAACCCTCCAGGCGGAACCAGCAGAAAAGAACAAGTTCTACACCGACCTGCGCAACCTCATCCAACGTACCCCTACAGCCGACAAGGTTGTCATCCTGGGCGACTTCAACGCTCGTGTCGGCAAAGACTCAGAAACCTGGCCAGGAATCCTGGGCAAGCATGGCGTCGGCAAGTGCAACGACAATGGGCGCCTCCTGTTGGAGCTCTGCGCAGAACAGCGGCTTGTCATTACAAACACCCTTTTTCAGCAGAGGGACAGCCTTAAGACCACCTGGATGCATCCCCGATCCAAACACTGGCACCTCCTGGACTACATCCTGGTGCGAGAAAGTGACAAACAAGATGTGCTCCACACCAGGGTCATGCCTAGCGCGGAATGCCACACTGACCACCGGCTGGTTCGCTGCAAGCTCAACCTTCACTTCAAGCCAAAGCCCAGGAACAATAAAGCCCCCAGAAAGAGGTTCAATGTTGGAAAACTGCAGTCAGACGAAGCGAGAGGAAACTTCCAGGCAAACCTCAAAGCAAAGCTCGACGTTGCAACCCGCCTCACGGACCCGTCCCCTGAAACCCTCTGGGATCAGTTGAAGACTACCATACTGCAATCCACTGAAGAGGTACTGGGCTTCTCCTCCAGGAAAAACAAGGACTGGTTTGACGAAAACAGCCAGGAAATCCAGGAGCTGCTGGCAAAGAAGCGAGCTGCCCACCAGGCTCACCTTACAAAGCCGTCCTGTCCAGAGAAGAAACAAGCCTTCCGTCGCGCATGCAGCCATCTTCAGCGCAAACTCCGGGAGATCCAAAATGAGTGGTGGACTAGCCTCGCCAAACGAACACAGCTCAGCGCGGACATTGGCGACTTCAGGGGTTTCTACGAGGCTCTAAAGGCTGTGTACGGCCCCTCACCCCAAGTCCAAAGCCCGCTGCGCAGCTCAGACGGCAAAGTCCTCCTCAGCGACAAGATCTCCATCCTCAACCGATGGTCAGAACACTTCCAATCTCTTTTCAGTACCAACCGCTCAGTCCAAGATTCCGCCCTGCTCCAGCTCCCTCAACAGCCCCTAAGGCTAGAGCTGGATGAGGTTCCCACCCTGGATGAGACATATAAGGCAATCGAACAACTGAAAAGTGGCAAAGCAGCAGGTATGGATGGAATCCCCCCAGAAGTCTGGAAGGCTGGCGGCAAAACTCTGCATGCCAAACTGCATGAGTTTTTCAAGCTTTGTTGGGACCAAGGTAAACTGCCTCAGGATCTTTGTGATGCCACCATCATCACCCTGTACAAAAACAAAGGCGAGAAATCAGACTGCTCAAACTACAGGGGAATCACGTTGCTCTCCATTGCAGGCAAAATCTTCGCTAGGATTCTACTAAATAGAATAATACCTAGTGTCGCTGAGAATATTCTCCCAGAATCACAGTGCGGCTTTCGCGTTAACAGAGGAACCACTGACATGGTCTTTGCCCTCAGACAGCTCCAAGAAAAGTGTAGAGAACAAAACAAAGGACTCTACATCACCTTTGTTGACCTCACCAAAGCCTTCGACACCGTGAGCAGGAAAGGGCTTTGGCAAATACTAGAGCGCATCGGATGTCCCCCAAAGTTCCTCAACATGATTATCCAACTGCACGAAAACCAACAAGGTCGGGTCAGATACAGCAATGAGCTCTCTGAACCCTTCTCCATTAACAATGGCGTGAAGCAAGGCTGTGTTCTCGCACCAACCCTCTTTTCAATCTTCTTCAGCATGATGCTGAACCAAGCCATGAAAGACCCCAACAATGAAGACGCTGTTTACATCCGGTACCGCACGGATGGCAGTCTCTTCAATCTGAGGCGCCTGCAAGCTCACACCAAGACACAAGAGAAACTTGTCCGTGAACTACTCTTTGCAGATGATGCCGCTTTAGTTGCCCATTCAGAGCCAGCTCTTCAGCGCTTGACGTCCTGCTTTGCGGAAACTGCCAAAATGTTTGGCCTGGAAGTCAGCCTGAAGAAAACTGAGGTCCTCCATCAGCCAGCTCCCCACCATGACTACCAGCCCCCCCACATCTCCATCGGGCACACAAAACTCAAAACGGTCAACCAGTTTACCTATCTCGGCTGCACCATTTCATCAGATGCAAGGATCGACAATGAGATAGACAACAGACTCGCCAAGGCAAATAGCGCCTTTGGAAGACTACACAAAAGAGTCTGGAAAAACAACCAACTGAAAAACCTCACAAAGATAAGCGTATACAGAGCCGTTGTCATACCCACACTCCTGTTCGGCTCCGAATCATGGGTCCTCTACCGGCACCACCTACGGCTCCTAGAACGCTTCCACCAGCGTTGTCTCCGCTCCATCCTCAACATCCATTGGAGCGCTCACACCCCTAACGTCGAGGTACTCGAGATGGCAGAGGTCGACAGCATCGAGTCCACGCTGCTGAAGATCCAGCTGCGCTGGATGGGTCACGTCTCCAGAATGGAGGACCATCGCCTTCCCAAGATCGTATTATATGGCGAGCTCTCCACTGGCCACCGTGACAGAGGTGCACCAAAGAAAAGGTTCAAGGACTGCCTAAAGAAATCTCTTGGTGCCTGCCACATTGACCACCGCCAGTGGGCTGATAACGCCTCAAACCGTGCATCTTGGCGCCTCACAGTTTGGCGGGCAGCAGCCTCCTTTGAAGAAGACCGCAGAGCCCACCTCACTGACAAAAGGCAAAGGAGGAAAAACCCAACACCCAACCCCAACCAACCAATTTTCCCTTGCAACCGCTGCAATCGTGTCTGCCTGTCCCGCATCGGACTGGTCAGCCACAAACGAGCCTGCAGCTGACGTGGACTTTTTACCCCCTCCATAAATCTTCGTCCGCGAAGCCAAGCCAAAGAAAGAAAAAAAAAGAGTTAAGTTAATAGAGATAAGTTGAAGTTTGATTCTGTTTTCATGTTTAAAGATAATTAAAAACAACTTATGTTTAAGTAACCATTTGTTGTGGTGAATATCTATTGCTGCTGGGTTTTGGGGTCTTTTGGTGTCGAAACACCATCAAGAGAGACTACGCAGGATGGGTCTGTATTCTTTGGCGTTTAGAAGAAGGATGAGTGATCTTGTCGAAATAATTAAGATCCTAAGGGGATTTGAAAGGGAGGATGCTGAGATGTTTTCTCTGGTTGGAGAGCCTCAAATAGGGGCACATAGTTTCATGATATGGGCTGATAATTTAAAGCCAAAGTACCACAATTCATGAAGAGTCAATCCAGGCAGTTGTGCATTTAAAGTGGAGGTAGATAAACTTTTAAAGGGCAGAGAATTGACAGCAATGGGGATTTGGTACAGAGGAGCAGTTGAGACCTGGGCAGTGGCGTCACTAGGGTTGGTGTCACCCAGTTTGGTAACTCATGGTGTCACCCCTCCACCACCCTCCCCATGGACCTCCTCCAATACCAGACCATACAGAATCCTTAGTAATGTTTTTTTGTAATAATGTTACTTGTAAATCATAATTCCTGTATATCACTGAATATAATGGCAATAGTAGTGAGATAAACAACTAGCAAAATTAAAATTACATCTTTAAATTACAATATCATACGCACAGCCTAAATGTATTTACATTTACAGAGTTTCATGTGGTTAAACAGAAAATTCAGTAAGAAAACAGTAGAATTCAAAATAAAAACACTTAAGAACTACATCAAAATCAAGTTGATTTTAACATTAAACTTTACTGTTGCATGAGATACATTATTAATTATCATAATATTGTAGCTAAAACACCAGAAAATTGGACAAAAGCATCAACTATAAAAACACCAGCTGCAGTGAAAACAACAGCGTGTACTTATAGCGAGAGCAGACAAAACCATGTGATTCGAAGTGTCATTGTAATTGGGTAATAATGACAGCTCTGACTGCAGCGCTTTAGAGGGTTTGAAAAGTATATTAACATAGAGTTTTTGCCTTGTAGGTATTATTGATACTCGTAAGATGGGCTTATAAAAAATGTTTTTCTTGTTATGCCTAACTACAATGATAGTTTGATAAAAAATAATAAATTCCTGCTGAAACACTGCATATAAATTTTATAGACAGTCATTTTGGTGTCATCCCCTCTGATGGTGTCACTCAGTGCAGTCCGCACCCCCCTAGTGACGCTAGTGGGCCTAGGGTAGATCAGCCGAGATCTTACAGAATGATGGGGCAGGCTTCAGGGAGTGATTGGCCTCCTCCTGTGACTCATAGCACCAGTTCTCAACCTTAGGCGCACCATCCCCTTGAGGGATGGTCAACTTGACTGATAACCTAATACCATTAATATCAACCTCTGGCTTTTGTTAACCCCTTCCTTTCCCTCACTACTTATCCCGTCGCCTTCCCCAGCTCTGTCTCTCTCCCTTTTCCCTGGCTCCTTTCACTCAGACATAATCATTTCTCATCTCTCCCCTTTTCATATCCAATTAACACCTTTTGTTGGTCTGAATTCCTCCCCTAGCCAACATTGTCTGAATTCTGAGGTTTCCTGCCCTTGGCTCATTCTGCTTGAAGAAGAGCTCTGGTCAGAAACATCAGCAATATATCTTTGTCTCCTAGGGACACTGAAAGTCCAGCAGAGTTCCTCTGTGTTTTTATTATAATCACTGAGTCTGCCGACTTTTATGTTTCAACCAATTTAGGGGACGTTTGGACATTAATAATATTGAGATAGTTTATTTCCAGAGTACAGGAAAAGTTAGGTTAGGCAGCAAAAGTAAAAAATCAGAAAGAGCAAGGAGGGTGAAAGAAACAAATCTGAAGGCTTTATATTTTAATGCAAGAAGCATTCGGAACAAGGTAGATGAATTAGCTGTGGAAATTGAGATAAACAAATATGATTTGATTGGGATTACAGAAACATGGCTGCAGGGTGGGCAAGCCTGGGAACTTAACATCCCGGGGTATACAATATTTAGGAGGGATCGGCAAGAAAGAAAAGTGGGTGGGGTAGTATTGATGGTGAGAGAAGGGACCGACACGATTGACAGAAAGGATATCAACTCGGAAGATGCGGAATCTATATGGGTAGAACTGAGGAATAGCAAGGGGCGGAAAACATTAGTGGGGGTGGTATATAGGCCTCCAAATAGTGTAGAGGTGAGGGAAGGCATTAAAAGAGAAATTAGAAAAGCGTGCAATAAGGGAACAGCTGTCATCATGGGAGACTTTAATTTGCATGTGGATTGGACTAGCCAAATTAGTAAAAATACTGAGGAGGAGGAATTCCTTGAATGTTTACGGGACGGTTATCTAGACCAATATGTCGAGGAACCAACTCGGGAGCAGGCCATTTTAGATTGGGTATTATGCAATGATAAGGGGCTAATCAACAATCTTGTTGTACGAGGCCTTTTGGGTAGGAGCGATCACAATATGATCGAATTCTCACTCGACATGGAGAGTGATGAAATTAAAACCGAGACTAAGGTCCTGAATTTAAATAAAGGGAATTATGATGGTATGAGACGGGAGTTGAGTAAGATTGATTGGGTGGTGTTTATGGGGGAGTTGACTGTGGATAGACAATGGAAAGCATTCACAGATCTAATGGAGAAATTGCAAAAATCGTTTATACCGGTTTGGCATAAAAATAAACCAAAAAAGGTGACTCAACCGTGGATAACAAGGGAAATTAGGTCCAAAGAGAGAGCATATCAATTGGCCATAAAAAGTACCACAACCGAAGACTGGGAGCAGTTCAAGATGCACCAAAGGAGGGCAAAGGGATTAATCAAGAGAGCAAAAATAAATTACGAAAGTAAGCTTGCGGCAAATATAAAAACCAACTCCAAAAGCTTTTATAAATATGTCAACAGGAAAAGATTGGTGAAATCCAGAGTAAGTCCTTTGCAGTCGGAATCAGGAGAATATATAATGGGGAATAAGGAAATGGCAGACCAATTAAATTCTTACTTTAGTTCTGTTTTTACAAGAGAGGATACAAATAACTTCCCAAGGATGTTGGGAAACATAGAGACTAATGCAAGGGAGGAACTGAAAGAAATCAGTATCTCTAAGGACATGGTGTTGGGGAAATTGATGGGATTGAAGGCAGATAAATCCCAAGGGCCTGATAATCTACATCCTAGGGTACTTAAGGAAGTGGCCATTCAGATAGCAGATGCTTTAAGAATTATTTTCCAGAACTTGATAGACTCAGAATCAGTACCCATGGATTGGAGGGTAGCTAATGTTACCCCACTATTTAAAAAGGGGGGTAGAGAAAAAGCGGGGAATTATCGGCCGGTGAGCCTTACATCAGTAGTGGGCAAAATGATGGAATCCATTATTAATAGCGGAGCATATGACTAGCAGAGAAGGGATCGGACGGAGTCAACATGGATTTACAAAAGGTAAATCGTGATTGACAAATCTATTGGAATTCTTTGAGATGGTGACAGGTAAAATAGATGGGGGAGAGCCAGTGGATGTGGTGTACCTCGACTTCCAAAAGGCCTTCGATAAGGTCCCGCATAAACGACTGGCTTACAAAATCAAGGCTCATGGGATTGGGGGCAAAGTATTGATGTGGATTGAGAACTGGCTGGTAGGTAGAAGACAGAGAGTTGGGATAAATGACTCATTTTCTGAATGGCAGGCGGTGACCAGTGGGGTGCCACAGGGATCTGTACTGGCACCCCAGCTGTTCACAATTTACATTAATGATCTGGATGAGGGGATTGGAAGTAATATCTCCAAATCTGCAGATGACACTAAGCTAGGAGGGGTTGTGTGCACGGAAGAGGGGGTCAGGAAGCTCCAGTGTGATTTGGATAAATTGAGGGACTGGGCAGATACATGGCAAATGCACTACAATGTGGATAAATGTGAGGTTATCCACTTTGGTAATACAAACCGGAGGGCAGATTACTATTTGAATGGCAATAGATTAAGAGATGGGGAAGTGCAGAGAGACCTAGGGGTACTTGTACACCAGTCTCTGAAGGCGAGCATGCAGGTACAGCAGGCGGTTAAAAAGGCAAATGGTATGTTGGCCTTCATATCAGGAGGGTTTGAGTATAAGAACAAGGATACCTTACTGCAGCTGTACAGGGCCTTGGTGAGACCACACCTGGAGTATTGTGTGCAGTTTTGGTCACCTTATCTAAGGAAGGATGTTCTTGCAATGGAGAGAGTGCAGAGGCGATTCACCAGGCTGATACCTGGAATGGCAGGAATGACCTTTGAGGAAAGATTGTGCAAATTGGGATTGTACTCGCTGGAGTTTAGAAGATTGAGAGGGGATCTCATAGAGACATATAAAATTCCGGCAGGACTGGACAGAATGGATGCAGATGGGATGTTTCGAATGATGGTAAAATCCAGAACCCGGGGCCATGGTTTGAGGATAATAGGCAAACCATTTAGGACCGAGATGAGGAGGAATTTTTTTACCCAGAGGGTGGTGAATCTGTGGAATTCATTGCCACAGAGGGCAGTAGAGGCAGGTTCATTAAATATATTTAAGAGGGAATTAGATCTATTTCTTCAGTAAAAGGGTATTAAAGGTTAAGGAGAGAAGGCGGGGACGGGCTACTGAACTTTAAGATCAGCCATGATCTCATTGAATGACCTACTCCTGCACCTATCTTCTATGTTTCTATGCTTCTATGTTTACACAAAAAAGTTAAAGGCCATAAAAATGGCCTACAGCCCATAGAAGGTAGCTTGTAGTCCACAGGAATCCCCAAGGCAACCTTAACTCCTCAAAGGACTAGACAGGAGATGATCATTGAAGGGAGGACATGTGCTTTACTGAAAATGAATAAGTTAGGAACCACTGTTCAAAGGGAAGTTAATTTAAATGAACCTACAATCCCTGGTTCTGCCATGTTTAAATCTGGTGCAGATTCACAATACCAAACCTTATAGCCAATAGTTCTCTAGTTGCAATGAAAGGTGTCCAACATGGGATCAGGGGCTTGTGTGACATAATTGTAATATGTGACCAGGCTATATCAACCCCCCCCCCCCAAGAATTACTTGGAAAACATTTAATGGATAATGCCAAATTTACCAGCTGTCTAAATTGTTGAGCTTTCAATTTTAAAATTTAACAAATAATGTTATCTCAGAGCACTTCTGAATGATTGAATTAATTACCCCTATCCCAAATAGCTAAAACAAATAGTCATATATAAAAATGCTGGAGGAACTCTGCAGGTCCTGCAGTAGACATTTCAGGCTGGAGCCTTCAGGTGTGCCAAAGATGGGGCGAATCCCCATATAAGAAGGTAGGAGGTGGGAGGGAACTGGGGGAGGAGCACGGGCTTACAGGTGATAGGTGAATTCTGGTGGGAGGGGGGGAAGAAAAGAAAGGATCTGGGAGTTCTCAGAAGGAAAAGGGAGACTAAACATTGGGGAGACCGGACACAGACTTGGAAATCGCTTCATTGAGCACCTTCACTCTGTCCGCCACAACAGAAAGGACTTCGGCCAGCCACAATAATTTCACATTCTATTGCCATGTTGACGTATCTGTTTCTTGGCATCATGTACTTCCAGGTTGAGGCCACAAGTAAACTGGAGGAACAACTCCTTATATTCTGTCTCAGCAGTCGTCAACCAGACAGCATCAATATTAACCTTGAATTTCCAGTATCCCCACTCCTACTGTTCACTTGTTATTCCTCATCCCCTCGACTCATTTCCTACAGCTCATCACGGCTATCTTTCTCAGCCCTCTGCTCCTCCGCCTATCACCTCTCAGCTCCTTCCCTCTCTCACCTGTATCCTCTTGCCAACTACTAGCCTGTACTTCTCCCCCTTCCCTCCTTCCCCACCCCCCACCCCACCCACCTTTTTATTTGGGCATTTGCCTAATTTTATTCCTATCTGAAGAAGAGCTTAGGCCTGAAACATTGACTCCTCCCAAGGATGCTGTGTGACCTGCTGAATTCCTCCAACATTTTTTGTATTGCGGTAACTCCAGCATCTGCAGAATTCTTGTTTAGCACCATAAAACAAACTGTAGCTGACTTTACTCTTGCCTTTCCTCTGTACAGGTGTAAAATCTCTTCTGAATTGAATGAGTTCCCTGATTCCATCTCAGGTTGGACCTGGTGCAAGGTCCGTTAGTAAGTTTTTCACCTGGAAGCTAGCAAATTCAGTAAATTCAGGAATTATGTTTAATACACAGCAGGTGACATAGAATCTGTAGGAAGTACAGGATAACCAATGTTTCAGGCTGAATCCTATTGTCAAGGTATGAGCCAAAAGCAGGCAGATGCCTGAATAAAAAGGAGGGAATAGACAGGGGGAGTAGCAAAGGCCAACAGGCAAGGGTCAAAGGTGGAATGGCTGGGAGGGCAGAAGAGAAAAAAACCTGAGGTGATGGGGAGGGGGCTAGCCATCTGAATAGAGAGGGAAGGGGGTGGGGAGCTAGAGGAAATGAAACAGAGTGATAGGGAAAGAGAAAGAGAGACAGGGAAGGGACCTAACTGAAAATTGAGAAATTTATGTTAATACTATCTGGTTGAAAGGTGCCCAGATGCAATATTAGTTGTTGTTCCTCCAATTTGCCGGTGTTCTGTTTTGGCAGCGCATGAGACCTGATATGTTGGTGTGGGAATAAGGTGTAGAATTGAAATGGTTGACCCAGTTATTGCAGTGGATAGAGTGAAGAAGCTCAAAAATGATCTCCCAGTCTGCGTCCAGCTTTTCTGATGTAGTGAAAGTCACAATGAGAGTACCGGATGCAATGCATGACCCCTGCACATTAACCAACAACATCAGGAAATACGTGTTTGGATACTCTTTGCATCCAGAACTTGCTTGTATTTACATGGATAAATGCTGGCAATCGGCATTTATCCGGAAGATTCAGCCTATTACAACAAGCAACCTTGGTCCTTCTTATGTTTTATCCATGATTATAAATTACCAATGCAAGTTTAACCTGTGATACATAAAATCAAAGGAATTTGTTCTTGTCATTCTGCTTGTGTAATTAGATTTGACTGGTCACATCTTTTAAGAAGATAATTCAATTTGTTCAAATCTCTTTCTTTCGATTCCTATCTTGGAATTGAAATATAAAGGTGAAGAAATGAATGTTAACAGGATTTGAATGATAGATTTAGTAATAATAGTTTTTTTTTCCCAGCAAACTTTTGACTTTGGATGATCTGAATAAGACTTTCCTCAATATCAGCTTCCAGGACATAACCAGAGAGAAAAATGAAAAAGCATTTTTCACAAAAAAATTACTTGCAGTTGATCTTGCCAACCATGGCACCCCTGTTGATGAATTTAATTTCAGATCTGCAAGTTCACTTTGTCTAATCTGAAAAAATAAAAATGAAATAACAATGAACAAATTTGTAGATTTTAAATCACTTAACTGTATATAAAGCATTGAATATGAAAACTTTTTTTTGTGGGAGATTTTCCTGCATTTCCCTCTGTTAGTTTAGATTCCACAGAAAACTGAACAAAAGGAATTAAAGCATGGAGAACTGAACCTCAAACAAAAAGGACATCCTTTACATAAGTGTTACTTATGACCCAGTCAAATCAATTTGCTTTTACAAATGATGCAGTGACAGATGCAAAATTCATACAAATGGATGAACATTAATGGAAGCATAACTCTTCCATGGCTGCTTTTCCTTTCTGGACACAGTGGGCTCAGTGACCTGGAATTTCATAGCATTGTAGTTGATGCTACTAAAAGATCCACTAAGTTCAAGTTCAGATTTATTGTCACACATACCTTGGTGCAATGAAGAAGTTTGTTTAGTGAGCAGTCTGGTTCAACATCCCATACATAGCACAGCAAGTAAAAAATCAGAGAAATGCAGAGTTACTGAGAAATGATCAGCTAGTGCAGAGAAAAGGCAACATAATTTTACCAGTGAGGTTCATGCAGAAGTCTGATAATAGCAGGATAGAAATTGTCCTTGGATCTGGTGGTGTCATCTCACACTATTTTAATTTGTGGTGCTTCTTTGAGGCAGTGGGAAGTGTAAATGGAGTTGAGGGGGGGGGGGTTGGGGTAAAGGGTTTGCTTGAATGGTCTAAGCTGTGCTCACAACTCTCTGCGGTAGCTTGTGTCATGGGGATAGAGGGAAAGCAGTTTCTGTACCATGCAGTGATACCCCCTGACTGGATATATTCAATGGAGCATCTGTAGAAGTTAGTTCTATAAGATTGCTCCTTAGTCTCTGATCTTCCAGAGAAAATAATTAAGGTTGTCCAGCCTCTCCTTCTATCTTATATTCTCTATTCCATGCAATATCCTGGTGAACATCAGTGGTTTTTAAACTTTTTCTTTCCACTCACATAACATCTTAGGTAATCCCAATGCCATAGGTGCTCTGTGATTAGTAAAGGATTAATTAAAATGGTACGTGAGAGGAAATAGAAAGTTTGAAAACCACTGTTTTAATTATACCTAGTTGCCACTGCACTAGACACATTGTTTTCTTCAACTCCCAAACACCACCCAGCCAAACCCCTGACCTTTTCATTGGCCCACCGCCACATGGGTGACCTGATACTCTCACTCTCCTCCTCCTACGTCAGAGATCCATCACCCGTATACCGACACTTAACACACCCGCGCATGCACGATATTACTCCCGCACGTCGCTTCGCTTATGTCATCAGCAATGACTGGCACCACTCCTGATGAAGGTAAGTATGCAACTGTGACTGCCAAATCCCACCCCCCCCACCCCCCACCCCCCCCCCCCCCCCCCACCAGCCTCCGAGCCATGCAAGGAAGTGACTGATTTGAATTGTCTCATTACGTAATGGTCCAGAGGCCCAACCTCGTATGATAATGCAAGACAGGTGATTCAAGGTCCATCTGGCAAGGGTGCGACTGGTTCTCTGACTCTGGCTCGGACACAGAACATGAACCATCGATATATGCCAACTTCAATCCGTCGATGGAAACTGTGTCAACTTTTCCATTCCTGTCAATCACAAAGTCTTCGGGTGGTGTTGTACGATCTGAAAAGGACCATCATAAACAGGCTGAAGAGTTTCTGAACAGCATCATGCCAAAGGAACACATGAGTACAGCATTGTAAATCATTCTGCACATACACTGCAGGTAACGCTTGCTGCATAGGAGTAGGTTGGAGTAATCTCATGTTTTCCCGAAGATAATCAACATAACTAACCAGATTATAGAGTGTTGTGCTTGCACTTGGATTCACAAACTCACATGTCAAGGTTAATGTAGTGCCATATATTAGCTATGCTACTGAACATCTAAAATCTCCCTTAAAAGCACTACGCATGCCAAGGAGAACCATGGGTAAATGTTCGCTCCACGTGGATGCATCACCACCTGCTGTTAATGCTGCCTTCAATTGTCAATGGAAACTCTCAATGAGGCCGTTGGCCTGTGGATAGTAAGCTGTAGTGCAAATATGCCTAGAAGATCAGTGAGAGCTCAGAACAACACCAACTTGAACTGAGTCCCTTGATCCATTGTAAAAGTAGCCGGAACACCGAAAGATGCAATTCAATGATCCATGAGAGCCCTCGCTACTGTCTCTCCAGAGATGTCAGTGCTAGGAATGGCCTCCTTCCACCTGGTAGTCCAGTCTTTACATGTGAACAGATAAGTATATCCCCAAGATGGTGAAAGTCTAGGTTCATGTGCAGGAAATAGGAATCTGGAAAAACAAAATTCCCCAGCTTGGATTTCATGTATATGAAGACTTTAGAGTGTTGATATGGCAAGTAGGTCCTTGCCCATAATCCAACATCCCGTTTAACATGAGGCCATACTGTAACTAGTTTGATTGATGCCCTACTACCAGGATGTGATAGATTGTGAAGAGACTCAAAAATCTCTGCCTCATAGTCGCCAGCACAAAAGGCCTTGGCTAACTTTTCATCCATTTCATCCAGGGTTACACCTTGAAGATGGAGTCCAGAGTTGATCCAGTGATACCGGATGTGATTCGGATTGCTGTGCTGTTTGCGAGCCAGAGAAGTCAAATCGATGGCAGTAGTTGTATGCAAGGCGTCGCCATTGTGCCTGGACAGGGCACCATTCATGACGTTCGCTTTTCCTTGGATGCGCTGAATATCCAATGAAAATTGTAAGATGAAATCCAAGTGCTGAATCTCTCTGGGCGAGTAGAGATGTGTGCTTGTACTCATGGTATGCGTAAGAGGCTGGTAGTCTGCATAAATGGTGAATGGATGATCTTCCAATAAAAAGAACAAAAATGTTTCACTGCGAGATAGATGGCCAAGAGTTCTCAACCAAATGCCTGAGCTGGTAACAGCTTGGCTGAAAGAAACACCAGAGGTTCCAATTGGCCACAGACTCATTGTTCTAACACTGACTGACAGACTCATCTCTAATAAGAGAGAGCAAGGCATTGGGCTTTTGATGTACAAGCATCGTGGCATTCTCAAGCACAGTCTTCACATCATTGAAAGCACACACAGCATCATCTCCCAAAGTTAATGTTCTTTTGGACATGGACCTATCGGATCCTTTTAGTAGTTCAGTAAGGAGTAATCGAGATGCTGCAGCATTTATCAAGAATCAGCGATAAAGATTCATCATACCTAAAACGTGCTGCAACTGGCCAAATGTAACGGGTGTAGGAAGTTCTCGAATCACTTGCACCTTCAATCCATCGGGTAAAATACCACGTTGCATAACTCTACGTCCCAAGAATATAAGATCAGCAATGCCAAACATGCATTTACTGGGATTGATCACAATGCCAAACTCATCAGGCGTGGCGCTTGTTCTCCTCAGCATCCACGCTTGCGACCAGAGTATCGTCGAAGTAAACAAACACAAAATCAAAGCCAGCGAGTATGTGGTCCATAAACTGCTGGAATGTCTGAACTGCCTTCCATAGTAGACAGAATGGCATTCGCAGAAACTCTAAAGTGTTGAAAGGGGTAATTACTGCCATCTCATCAACATCTGAAGGCTCAACTGGAATCTGTTAATAAACACATACTAAATCTATTTTTGCAAATGAGGTGAAGCCTAGCAGCTGTCAGATGTGTGGACTCTGACCAACTCTTGCATGTGATTGACTTACTAATTCACGATTTTAAGACAGTCTGGGATAATCTATGAGCCCTCACGACCGCAGGGGACCCCGAGTCTCTATATGATGGGTTATTGTATGTTTAATGTCTGCATGATGATGATATGATGGTGCCACTAGGTGAGAGAAACACTTGAGCAAGGCTCAGGAAGGGCTGAAGCCATATTGAAGGCTCGTCAGGCAGCTGGCAACATTGGAAGGACGACAAATGCAGCTCATTTTCATACAAGAGCTGCGGTCCACAATGCAGCGATTTTTCAAATCCACCAACAAAGAAAAATGTGACAAGAAATCCATTCCCAAATTGGAATTTGCCATATTTACTACTGTGATTCCACTGTAAAGGTTTCTTGAGATTGAAATCCAACGTGAGTGACTTCTCGCCTTATGTTTGAATTTGAAAATCATTTGCAGCTGAAAGCACACATGACATATTGGGGTGTCTGCGTTCCTCTGTGGTTGGAGGGACCGCTGAAATCTCTGCACTGGAATTGACAAGAAATTGAACATATGAGAGATAGTCTTTGAGGAAAAGATGGTGGCCGACATGCCCATGGGCAGCAGTTGCCTCCTCTGCTTGGCTTGGCCGTTTCCTGGTTGCCATTTATAGAAGTCACAAGTGGCTGACAGGACCAGGCAGCAGCACCAAATCTCCACTGTCTGTCGCCTCTACCACGTCCTCAACTACCAGATTCTAACCAGGTCAACAGAAGGAATTCTGCTGCATGCCCAAAGCCTAGACCTGTGTAGTCAGTGCTGCCGGTTGCTGCTCCAACTCAGTTATCTTCGTTTGATATGATGCCAATGCTACACAAAGTGCAGTAAGCAGTTGTTCCAGTTCCATTTGCTCCTGTTGATTAGGGGAAGAAGCCAATCCTTCTATCTACAATGTAGAGGCCATGGACATAATGAGGTCAGTATGACCCGCCAATTGATTGAGGATGAACATTTGAAAGACACTCGCCGAATGCCCTTGAGCATGACGAGGTAAACATTGAAGGAACCTCTGTTTCCAAAAATTGCCTTCGACAAGGTTTGTTCCATCTAGCCCATGCCACCTCCTCAACACCTATCGCCTAGGCTGTCATCAGCTGGTAATTGGGCAACACGAGTCTCCCTAGATGGCTGAATATGCTGCAGAATAGCCAGCTTGAGCATGTCATATGGGAAATTACCATCCGGATCCACCAGGACACCCTCCACTTCACAGGCAATCTGGTGTGCAAGACACTCCACAAGTAAACTGTACTTCGTCTTCTGACTCGTCACACTGAGGGCAGAGAAATGCACTTTATGAACCATACTGGTGCATTATTAATGAAAAAAAAGGGAGGAATCTTTAGTTTGACCTCCCCAACTTGTAAGGGGTTTATCTCATCGCTATCCTTTTTAAATTAGAAGATACTGATCAGGTCGGGGTTACCACTTGTAATGGCACTGATTTAAGAATGCACTCACTCATTTCTTTCAGCACACCATGAAGTCAGCTTTTTTTATTAACCACTAGTCATAACATTACTTTCTCCCCAAACACCACCCAGCTAATTCCTCCGACCTTCTCATTAGCTCACCGTCACACAGGTGATACTGACACTCTCACTCTCCTCCTCCTGTATCTGAGATCCATTACCCGTTTACTGATGCTTAGCAGACCTGCGCATAAGCACTATTACTCGCGCGCATCACATTGCTTATGTCATCACCGGCAAGCGGCACCGCTCCTGGTGAAGGTAAGTACATGTCCGTGACAATGCCAGAACCAGAATTACACACAATACTTCAAATAGGGTGGAATAGAAATTTTGTACAGCTGCAACATATCTTCCAACTTTTATACTCAACAGCCAGTCAGATGAAACCAAATGTCTTATTTGCTACCCAACCAACCTACTTGTGTTGCTACTATGGGATTTCATTCTAAGCTACCTTTGCTCATCAACGTGCCACAATCCTGCTGTATCATCTCACATTTGACCTCCCAAAGTCCAACATGTCACACTGGTTCAGATAAAACTCCATCTCTTATTTCCCTATCCATTTTTTCAACTGATTAACATATATGATATATATAAACAACAGAGCCCTCAACATTCATTGCTGTAGAACATCACTGATCACAGTCATCCAATCAGAATTTCACTATTTTATCACTATCTACAGCCAAGTCAACTTTGAATCCAACTTGGACTTCATGCACTTTAATCTCCAGGATCAGCTGACCATCAGCCATCTTGTTAAAAGCTTTACTAAAGTCCAAAGATACCACATTCATCTTTGTCACTTCTTCAAAAAAAATCAATCAAGTTTAAAAGTCATGACCACCCCATGCTGACTATCCAGAATAAGATCGTTTTTTTTTTCAATGCTGGTAGAATCTATCCTTGAGAATCTTCTCCAATAATTGCCCTACCACTGATCTAAGGCTCACCAGCCTATAATTTTCAGTATTGCCCTTCCTAACAGAGAAATGTGCTCCCTCACAGCTCCAGTGACCTGGCTTCAATTCTGACTTCTAGAGCTGCCTCATAGAGCTTGCATGTTCTCTCTGTGTTTGCATAGGTTAACTCCAGATGTTTCAGTTGCTCCCACACCCCAAATGCATGTAGTTTGGAAGGTAAATTGTCTCCAGTGTGTGAATGGAGACAGTCAATGTGAATGTGGGAAGTATAATGTGGGATTAGTATTGGTGGTTGATGGTCGATGTGGACATGGTAGAATCGAGGACTTGTTTCCATGATGGATGATTTGAGGACTCTGTCGAAACATATTGCAGATCTAATATTTGATGCAGATTAAAACAGGAAAATAATCTGCTCTATCATTTGGACACAGTTTATTTAAGATCCATTTATAGGATTTGACATTCAATGAAAAAAAGAAGTAAATTCATCCATTGTGTGACTGCTGAATATCTTGTGAAGTCCAACTTGCCTGCTCTTTTTCTATATTCTTTGTAATTCATCATCATAAGATGTTTATGTAATTCTCTCTTAAATATTGTTTGGGCTCATGTATGATCACACATGAAAATGTTATATCTCTTTAGATAAATGCATTTATGCTTTGAGAATTAATCCCAATTTTTTTGTGAGCATCGTAAGGTCATTCCACAATTTATTGGAGCAAAATTCACAGATGCTGTAACTTTGAAAGAAAACTAGAAAATATTTAAAGTGCTCAGCAGATCAGACAGCATCAATGGAGAGAGAAACTGAGCCACTATATCTTGTCAATGACTCTTCGCCAGAATTGGAAAAGTGAGAATAGGTATGTATTTTGAACTGTAGAAGGTTAATTGGGGGGGGGGGGGGGTGGGGGTTTAGAGCGGAGTGGGCAGCCCAAAGTTATCAAAGTAGCAACTAATTTTAAAGCTTTTAAAGCAATTGTTACTATGACAATTTTGGTTTACACTTTGTCACAGATTTTTCCTCCATTCTCTCCACCCCCTCCCCTTCTCTGCTACATACCAACATACTTTCATTCTTCCTTTTCTATTTCTGATGAAGAGTATTTGTTTCAAACTTCAGGCACTTTTACACAGCTGCTGAGAAGCAGAAAATTTGTGCAAATTTTCTGCTCCACTAGCAGTATAAAAATGTCCTGATGGAATTTATGTTCTAAATTTCATATCGTAGTTTTTCCACCAAGACCTCCACACAATTTTATGAAGTGGCTGTAATCTAAATTGACCACAGGTCAAGAAACTGGGCTAATGAATATGACGTTCATCCTCTGACAAACTCTACAACACAGGAAGGCAGGGTGAAAGAGCTTAGGAAAAGTGCAGTGTAAATGACCACTCTAGAGGTAAGTATGCAAATTTTTAACTGAATTTTTCATTTATGTTTGAGCAAAAGTCATATTTGTCTCTCCATAAATGCTCTCTGACCTGCAGAGCTTATTTTTTTGTTTTCTCTCACTACTGATTTTTACTGAAGCCACACCCAGCCTGTCTCTTTTTTATCATATCAATGGATCAATACACAATGTGCCTGGTATGCTTTCAGATGGGGCAACCAATCAGCATTCTCTATTCCAGCAGAGAATGGCACTGTTCATAATGAGCATAAATCTATGAATAAATATTTTTTTAAAATGTAGACAAACAACATGGTAGCAGTTCATTTTGGCCCATGAGTCTGTCCCACCCAATTTACACCCAACTTGGTGACTGCCACATTGACCACCGCCAGTGGGCTGATATCGCCTCAAACCGTGCATCTTGGTGCCTCACAGTTCGGCGGGCAGCAACCTCCTTTGAAGAAGACTGCAGAGCCCACCTCACTGACAAAAGGCAAAGGAGGAAAAACCCAACACCCAACCCCAACCCACCAATTTTCCCCTGCAACCGCTGCAACCGTGTCTGCCTGTCCCGCATCGGACTTGTCAGCCACAAACGAGCTTGCAGCTGACGTGGACATTTACCCCCTCCATAAATCTTCGTCAGCGAAGCCAAGCCAAAGAAGAACCTACACCCATGGTATGTTTCAAATGGTGGTAAGAAACTGGAGGCCTTAGAGAAAACCTAGACAGACACAGCGAGAATGTACAAACTCCTTACAGACAGCACAGGATTTGAACCCAGGTCCCGCTAGCTGGCACTGTAAAGGTGTTGTGACAATAGCTACATCAACCCTGCCGAATATTGTTCAAAACTGTAAGCTGAAAATAGAATTTGCTCTTCTAAAGTAAAAACAAATCTGCCCTAATATTCTATCCTCAACCCCACCAGCACCACCACTTTCCATTGTAATTTTCAAAGAAGCAACATCCTGTAAAGGATCCATTTAGATAAGACCTCCCACACAAGGCTTTCCAATGTCACTCAATCCTTTCATTTTGATCTACCTTTCCTTTCACTCATACCTGGTATCTTCTTTCACTTTGTGCAACTATACGTGGCAGCAAATGTTTCATTTTCAACAAAAAATCATTTCAACTCAGCAAACAGCAAGCAAAAGTGTAGAAACTGAGCCCAGGACTGAAAGGAAGACACTAGACAAAAATTGATCCATCCACAGCCGCACCCACTAAATGTGCCATGAGGTAGATCTGCGATTGTGGTCTGTTTTTGAAAGTTGATTTCATTTACTTCAATGAAACAAATTTTGGTATGCAGAAAGGATAAATTACTATGTCCATTGTTTATTGCATGGGACCAGGTATAAATTTCTCACAGTGAATGATGTACTGAGAAAATATCTGAAAATATACCGCTGATACTTTGGCTTATTCTGTCCATTAAGAAGAATTCATCACATATACCATCATTCCCATCTTCACAATTGCTTCTTTTTCACTGTTGCTATCTCCTGGGATAGTTGCCCGATCATTGAACTTGCTTCGGCATCGAAGAAGGCATTTGGTCCAATGAGGGAATGATACCAATCCTGCTTGTCCCATACCTGCTCTTTCCCTACTAATAATTACACTGGAATGCCCATCCAACACAGTGTATCAGAGCCAGAACCACCAGCTTCTTCTCACAGGCAGTGAGATTGCTGAATGATTGATGATCTGTTCATGAAAACTCTTCACAATGCTGCTATTTATTTAACAATAATAATTTAGCAATAATATTATTTATTTTAATATTTCTATATACGTATTAAGCATATACATGTTATGTCTGTACGTGTGCTTGCAGTGTGTTACACTAAGGTCCGGAGAATGCTGTTTCATTGGGTTGTAATTGTACAATCAGATGATAAACTAAACTTGATGTTCAACTCGAACTTGAAAAGCCCTGCTAGACTCAGTTTTCACATTTTTACAGATAATAAGATCCAGAAAGTACATGTTATCATTGGACTGAATGTGTGCCTTTGTTCTCAAAGCCACTGTGCCTCATTCACCAAAGTTAGGCCTGATTTGCTCTGCTGCTTCTGTGGAAAGTTAATTAAGAGAAGCAATTAAAAAAAATATATAGAACACGAAATTAAATTGTGACAATCATTTCTGAGCAATTTATTGAAATATAAACAACACATTAAGCAGTATTAAGAGGGAACAATCCATTAGATGGTATCTATAAAATAAGAGATTTGATGATCACTTGTCACTTACAGTTTGCAAAGCAAAGTGCTCTTATATTACCTCACAGGTTTATACCCTTTCGCATTTTTCTCTGTGGCTGACCCTGGAATAACTATTTAAATCATTTCTGTATTGAGGTACGTAGGTTCTTGAGGAATAGGCGAATGAATAGAAAAAGGTCAGACTATTATTAGATGGAATTAAGGGTTTTTTTTTCCCAGTAATAGCTCAATTTTTCACTGGCCTTAATAATGGACTGCTGTTTGTGCCTTCATTTTGATGTGTTTTCAGTCCAGAACTACTTTGAATTCTTCCTAGTCAATAGAAGTCGAGTTATACATCTTTCTTTCTTTTAAAAATATTTTAATTGATATTTTTAATAATAAAAAATGAACAATACAATTATGAAGTGTGCTGAAGACCAGAAAAAAAGTTATAAAATGATCATAAGAACAAGTTCCAAAGGACAATTATGATAACAAAATAGAACATAAAAAAATCTAAACTCCTTCCCCTAAACATGTTTGAAGATTAATGTTCATAAATCCAAGTGGCTTAAATCTTAGAAAGGGACAGCCCAATGCCAATATTCCAGATTAACATTAAATCTTAAGGTTATAGTTGTAGTCCATGAACAAGCCCCATGTCATTTGGAATTTAATATTTGAATAATTGGTTGCATTTCTAATTTTTTTACAAATTTAAACAAGACATAATATCCCTTAGCCAATGAGGCATTGAATTAAAGTTAGTAGCCCATTATCTTCTTGGACTGTTCCAAAAAGAGCAATTAAAGGCCTAGGTGCCAATTTTAAATTGAAAATTGACGATAATATTTGAAAAATTTCATTCCAAAACTTTTCTAAGATAGGGCAGGTCCAGAGCATGTGAATTAAAGAAGCATCACCTGTTTTTACATTTATCACATGGGGGATTTATGTGCAAATAAAAAAAAATGAGACAATTTTACAGATGTGCTCTGTGTACCACTTTGAATTGCAACAGACGATGTTGTGCACAAGGGATGAAGTGTTAATCAGTTTAAAAATAGAGTTCAAAACCTCATTGGTCAGTGAAAGGTTCAAATCCTGTTCCCAGGTGTTCTTGATTTTAATTAACAGGGTTGTCTTAGTTCAACCAATTTGTCATAAATCAGAGATATGTTAGGGGAGACTCCAGCTGGTGGCCAGTGGAATAAACATGGTTTTGATGTTGCTCCTGAACAACTAACCTTTTTCCCGTGACCAAACAGTTACTTTAATCGGTAAAAACTGTTCTTTCTGGGAATATTTTTGTAAAATTTCCCTCGAAATGGCAGACTTGCAAAGTAGAGGACCATTTCTGAACTGATGCAAGGGAAAAATGGAAGAAAAGGTTCCAAATCAGAAGCTACAAAATTGGTTGAAGAGATTCTCACAAGATTGGAAGCTAAGATTGATAATTTGAATTTATGTTACATTTCTCTGGCTCAGAAAATTACAAAGTTTCAAGGTTGTTTGGAAGATTTAGTAAAACAACATAACAAGCTTTCAATGGACTATGAAGATCAATTGAAGCATATTTACATTTTGGAAAAAAAAGATTTGATGCTTTTACAGAATAGCTTTGAGAGACTGCAGCTGATTTGCAAAAATATAAGCATAAAGCTATCAACCTAGATAGAATTTACATATTTTTGGACTTCCTGAAGGAGTTGAAGTCTTTGACTCAATTAAATTCATTACAGATATGCTATTTGAGTTTTTTAAAGGAGTTTTGAGTGAACTTCTAATTTTGGATCAGGCACAGCGTGCTCTGAGGTCAAAGCCCATCACCCGAAGTTAAACCTCAACCTGTTATTCTCTGCCTCCACTATTTTCAAACAAAGGATGCCATAATCAGAGAAGCTCGCAGATGAGGTATGCTGAAATTTCACGATATCTCTGTTCGTATTATGCCCCCAAATTCTTGGCCGAAAGAATGAAATTTAAAGAAGTCCTGTCTAAACTCTATCAAAAGCAACTTTGTCCTTTTCTTTGTTTCCCTGCTTGGCTGAAAATTTTAAATAAAAATGGTCACCCTAAATAGTTTACTACTCTGGAAAAAGCTTGGAAATTTAATAATAGTTTAATTAATAGTTACTAGGTCATTGGAGATAAGAAGGTGCCTCTACTCAGCAACCTACATGAACTGTTTGAGATGTCATCACTGATGATACTTTTGGATTAATTCCTTTCTTTCTATTTTTTTCTTTATCTATATTCTTTTTGTTTAAATAAAATTATATACATATATAGTTTAATTTTTTTGGTTGTTACCTTTGGTTATTTTTCTTAATGGTTGATATTGTACTGGGTTTATAAGATGGCAACAATTTATTCTTCAGCCTTGCAATTTCTAGACAGCTAATCTTGCTGTTTGATGGCTTGTTACATAGAATTCAGTTTGTTTTGTCTATAATAAGTAGGATCGAATATAACTTTGTAATTCTGTTTGGAGTACTCCCAGCTGGAGATAAAAGTTAAAGAATGTGTAGCTTTAGCTTGTTGCCCTCTTATTTGGTAGTTTTTGGGTTTGGGGGAATGGAGGTGGGGTTAGTTATTGTTAACTTTTTTTTCCAGATCAGGTTTGTGTGCTTGTGGATCTTATCACTTGTTTCTATGTTACAGGTCATGCTGCACTCTATTACCCTCCCTGGAGTGTGCTTGACTATGCGTGACCAGCTTTCTTTTTAAATTTTATTAATCTTAATATTAATATGGGCTATAATTACATGCAATTTTATTTATTGGAACTTGACCGACCTTAATCACCCTATTAAGTGCAAAAAAAATTTAATATGTTTGAAATATTTCTTTGCATAGGAGATTTGTAAAGAGGACGAATATAATTTTTTAAAATTTTTGGAATGGTTTACAATTGCACTCCCTTTCTCAAGCTAAAGTTACAGGTGACTCAATTTTTATTGATTCCATTTGTACATTTTAATACAATATCTGATGTAGCTGGAATATTTTTAATAGTTACTAGGTCATTGGAGATAAGAAGGTGGTAATGGATAATATATATATGTTCCTAATATTGACTGTCCTGAATTTTTCAAAAGGATTTTTAATTCTCTACCTCATTTGAATGAATATGTGCTGATTATGGGTGGAGATTTCAATTGTTGCTTAAATCCTTTGATTGACAGGTTCTTTGCCATTCAGACACTTCCAAATAAATCATCTAGGTATATTAACTCTTTCCTGATGGATTATGGTTTAGTCAATATATGGAGATTTTTTTCACTGAAGGAAAAGGAATTTTCTTTTTTTTCCCTCATGTATACCATAAACACTCGAGAATAGATTTTTTTAAATTGATAGGCGAATGGTGCCTTCGATAGGGAAATGTGAATATGACACAATTTTTGTTTCTGATCATGCACCTTTAAAGCTTTCTGTTGCAGAAATCTCTTCTAGAGTTCAACAATGATAGTTCAATTCTACTCGGCTTCAGGATGAGAAATTCTTTAGCTTTATTAAAGATCAGATCTCTTTATTTTTTTAAGACAAACTCTACCGATGGAATGCCCAATCTGGTAATTTGGGATGCACTTGTTGAATTTTTGAGGACTTAGTAAATGTAATAAAAATGAACTGACAGTACTTGCTAACAGAATTAAAGAATCAACAAATTATATTCTACATCTAGTGTGGAGCTCTATAAAGAAAGAGTAGAACTTCAAACTCAAAATGATTTATTATTAACTTACACTATTGAGAATCAGCTACTTAAACTTAAATCTTAATTTTATATACATGGAGAGGAATCAGGTAAGCTGTTAGCTAGTCATCTGAAGGCAGTGGCATCTAAAAGACAAATTGGCAAAGATATGCAAGAAGGATGGAAACTACTTTTGATCATTCAGAAATTCATAAAGGTTTTCAGAGTTCTATTCAAATCTATACAAATCTGAATTTCCTAATAATTTTATTTCAATGGATAGATTTTTGCAATGATTGAATAGTCCCAAAATATCACCAGAAAATCAAAACTTGATGGAAGCTCCAATTTCAGAGTTGGAAGTTTCCCAAGCTATTTTTTTCTCTTCAATCTGGCAAGGCTGCAGTTCCGGATGGATTTATGGTGGAATTTAAAAAATCATTTACTAATTGACTTGCCCCTCAATTATGTAAAGTATTTGAAAATTCTGGGTTATTTTTAGGATCTTACTGGCAACTTTTTATGAAGTGTCAATTTCATTGATCCTAAAAAAGCTAAAGTTCTGACTGAATGTACTTCCTGTAGGCCAATTTCATTGCTGAATGTAGATTTTAAGGTTCTTTCTAAGATTTTGGCCATTAGGTTGGAAAATATTCTTCTCTCTGTTATATCTAAAGATAAGACTGGATTTATTAAAGGTCATTATTTCCATTTTAACATCCATAGATTAGTGAACATCATCTATTCCCTTTCAGACATAATTCCAGAATGTGTGGTTTCTCTAGATACCCCTTTGGAGTTAATGAAAGACATGTTGGCACTGGCAGACTGCCATAGGCTTTGCTTTGCTCGCTCTTTAAGCAGTTGTTTTTAGAGCATATGCCAGAAGACATCTGCCTCATGTTGGCTGACAAGGACTTTCATAAACCTTAAACTGTGGCCACCCATGCATATCTTCTCTGGCGCGCGAAATAGTAGGGTGCAAGACTCACATAAATTGTGTAACACCCAAAGGCACAGACTCCACAAGTACTGGCAATGAGGGTGCATGTTCTCCTGGACAAGCATGACTCTATGACTATGGCAGTTGGCCACCATAACAACCTACTCTACTTCTGGGGCAAACTCCCACAGCGCAAATTTCTAGTCGAGATGTGTGCAGAGGTTAGTGCCCTTCCTCCTTTGGGTGTTGACACTCGTACCAAGAGCATGGGTCTGGCACTCACTGTGGTGATTCGTACATATGGCACACAGACTATACCCCTGAAATTTGGTGACAATAAGTTCACATAGAATTTCATTCTTGCTGTTGCTGGGTGCTGACTTCCCTGGCTTATATCCCTGAAATTCAGTGACAATAAATTCACATGGAAGTCCATTCTTGCTGCTGTGTCCTACCGTTGCTGGGTGCCAACTTCCTCAGCGCCCACTCACTGATGGTGAACTTAAAAGGGCGTCGGTTGTTGAACACCACAATGTTCCAGACTTTCTGCCTTGGTAAAGCCAAACTACACACCCTGCACATAGATGCTGTGGAGTACTCAAACAACAAATTTTCCAAACTTCTTGCAGTGTTTCTGGACATTGTCACTCCCCAGTTCAACACTGCCATACCCAAACATGGTGTTGCACACCACATCCTCATCCAAGAACTTCCTCTACATGCCCAAGCCCAACACTTGCTGCCTGACAAGTTGTGGCTTGCAAAGCAAGAATTACACAAAATGGAGGAACTTGGAATCATACGAAGGTCTGATAGCCTGTGGGCTCCCCTGCTACATATGGTGCCCAAAGCCATGGGAGGCTGGTGATCTTGTGGGGATTAAAGGCATCTCAACAATGCTGCCACTGCAGACCACCACCCTGTGCCCATATACAGGACTTTATAGCTAATCTTCATGGGGACAGGATATTTTCTAAAATTGACTTGGTGTGTGGATACCACCAAATAACTAAACCCAGAGGATGTGTCTAAGATCACCATTGGCCTCTTCGAGTTTTTGAGAATGTATTTTGGGCTCAAAAATGCTGCTCCAACATTTCAGCGACTGACGTATGCAGAGGGGTGTGGCATGGACTTCCTTTTCATATACTTGGATGACATACTCATTGCCAGCAACTCCCACAAAAATACGAGTCCAACATGGCAATAGGCAGGATCTTGGAACAGTACACCAATGGACAATGGAAGCCTCTAGTGTTTTTTAGTAGGCACCTCCACCTTCTGGAAACAAAATACAGCACATTCGATAGGGAACTGCTGGTACTGTAACTAGTGGTCAGACACTTCTATTTTTTGGAAGGCAAGGATTTCACAGTTTTTACTGACCACAAACTACTAATGTTCACCTTCATGAAGGCAGCAGATCCCTGGTCAGCCCGCCAGCAATGCCACCTATCTTGTGTATCCAAGGTTTCAACTGGGATTAAACATAACTCTGGTAAGAGTAATGTGATGGCTGATGCCCTGTCCTGCTCCACTGTTCAAACAGTATGTGCCCTCTGTCCAGGTGTAGATTAGATGCAGTTCGCCAAAGTTCAGCTTATAGAACTGCTGTCACAAGCCTGCAACTTGAGGATGAAGCCTTTGGGCTGCAAGATACCACTCTCCTGTGCAAAGTTTCCACAGGTCAGCCTCGCACTATTGTTCCTGCTGCGCGGAGACATTGCATTTTCAATGCCATTCACAGACTTTCCCATCCGTCAGTTCAAGCGACGGTCCACCTGATAGCTGACAATTTTTTATGGCATGGACTCAAAGAGCAGGTCACATACTGAGCAAATATATGCATGGACTTCCAATCTGCAGAAGTGTAAAGGCATGTGAAGGCTCCGTTTCAGCCTTTCCAGCCACCGCAGCACAGATTTGACCATGTGCGTGTTGACATTGTTGGCCCGCCTTTGGTGTCTTGAGGGTCTAAGTTAGTGGTTCTCGACCTTTTTCTTTCCACTCACATATTACTTTAAGTAATCCCTATACCATTGGTGCTCTGTGATTAGTAAGGGATTGCTTAAGGTGGTATGTGAGTGGGAAGGGAAAGTTGAGAATCACTGCTCTAGACCCAATTGTTTCTGAAATATTTTGCTTGAGAAAAATTGTCAATGGCCCATTTCCTTTGGAGTTCTGAAACCATGCACATAATGAGCCAATTAGGTACGATTAAAACAGTGGTTTTCAAACTTTTTCTATCACATACCAACTTAAGCAAATAGAGATTACTTAAAGTTGTATGTGAGTGGAAAGGAAAAGGTTGAGAACCACTGATCTAGGTACTTGTTAACAGTCATCGACATATTCACTAGGAGTTTGGAGGCAGTTCCTACGATTCATGCGCCAGAGCTTTTATTTCTGCACGTCACCTCCAACAGAAGCCCACAGTTTACCTCCACCCTCTGGGATGTTTTTGTCACGGCTGTTGGGTAAGTAGCACCACCACACAACAGCTTACTACCTGCAGTCGAATGGTCTGGTGGAGCGATTCCATAGGCCCATGAAGGCTGCACTGATGGCCCACCTCCATTGTCCTGATTGGATGGACGAGTACCCTGGATCCTCCTGGGAATAAGATCTGCACCCAAGTAAGATCTCAATTCCTCACTGGCAGAGTTGGTTTATGGAGCCCCGCTCATTGTACATGGGGAATTCTAGCCTGCAGCACGTGGACAGGAGATGCCACCGACTGAAGTCTTGAGCAGACTGCAGGAACAGCTTGGAAAATTGGTCCCAGTTCCCACGTCAAGGTACGAAACAATGACATGCTTCGTCCCAAAGTGAGTTTGTGTTTGTGCGTAGAGGTGCACACTCTTACAGAGGCAATTGTACAACTTGTGTACTGGACATGGAGGGACATCCAGAGACATTTACGATTGACTGACTAAAGCTCCTTCATCTCGACCCTTGTCATGACCCCTGATGCAAAGGCACAGACGACCGCCCAAGAGCGGGGGACAATAATAGCACCAAAGATCCTATCGCCGGATCTGGGGGGAGGGCATGAAGTTGATCACCGAAGGATTCATCAAACTGGGTCGGGAAGTTCCTAATGATGTCATGACGTCACAATGCGAGGATGTAATTGGAACACATGGGGTTTTAAAAAGCTGCAGCTGACTGTTTGAGTAAACTACTTTTACTGAATTTCGACTAGACTACGTCTGATCATTTTCTCGTTCTCAATTTTGCACTACGACACAGTTGCTACACTTCATAAAAGTGGACATTTTCCAATTAATATGCAGTTTCCTATCTACAGTCAAGTTCCATTAAAGATTGTCAGAGAAAATTTTACATACTTAGGGGTTAAAATTACCCCTAAGGTTTAAAGATTTACAGAAACTCATTTTTTTTCCTCTATTTGAGTATGAGATTGTCTTTTTCTAGATGGTCTCTTTTATAATTATCTTTAATAGGTCATATTAATGCAGTTAAAATGATAATATTACCTTGTGGAGGCATGCGAACTGGCCCCACTTGTAATCCACGTGGCGAGGCAGCCAGCCAAAATGGCGCCATCGGGGTTTCCCCTTCTTCTCAGCACTGTCTCAGAAGCCCGCGCTGGGGGACCATGTGACGCCCGATTGAAGTTGGCGCCCCCCCCACCCCCCCAGCACGGTTCTCAACTAGGTCCGGGCTGGAAGTATAAGTCCAGCCCGGCAGCCAGCAATAAACCAGTTTTCTGCTCTGAGCTCAACCCGACTGGTTGTGTGTTCTTTCAGTAGCAGTGTAGCTGCCGCTACAATTGGTGACCCTAACTGGTTCAAATGCCTTTGAACCCAATGTGAGCGAACCTGGGATCAGTGCTATAGCCGTCAAGCTGCCTGACTTCTGGGTTCAGGAGCCGGAGACCTGGTTAGGCCACGTGGAGGCCCAGTTTCACCTCTGCCAGATTTTGTCCGACACGACCAAATTCTACCATGTGGTCGTCGCCTGGACCAGGCCACTGCCAAACGTGTGCTGCACCTCATTCAGCACTTGCCCGCCGAAGACAAATACAGGACCATCAAGCGAGTGCCCATCGGATCCCTCAGACTATCCAGGGGTCAGCGTGCTCTTCGGATGCTGCACCTCGACGCCTTGGGGGACAGGTCCCCGGTGGAACTGATGGATGAGATGCTCGCGCTCATGGGTCATCACACCAACTGCCCACTCTTTGAGCGAATTTTCCTCGACCATCTGCCCGACGACATCCGGCCGTTACTGGCCCAAGAGAGCTTTACCAACCCGAGGAAGGTTGCTCAGAAGGCTCAAGTGCTATGGCTTGAGTGATTTCCGGAGGGCTCGGCGATCCAGCAGGTCACGAGGCACGGGCATGACCATGCCAAGCCTGCCCCTAGCACTGTGGTAGAACACCTGGCTCCTGCAGGGGCCACCAATAGCATAACCAGGGCGCGGCATCTGCTCCAGACCTCTGCTTCTACCAGCAGAGCTGGGGAGCCAAGGCTCGGAAGTGTTGTCAGCCCTGCTCATTCCAGGGAAACGAGCAGGCCAGCCGCTGTTAGTGGCTGCGGCGGCTGGCCAAGGACACAGTCTCCTCTACCTGCGGGACTCAGTCAGTGGTCGGCAGTTCCTCGTCGACACTGGGGCCCAGATCAGCGTCATCTCGGCTACAGCCATTGAGTCCAGGAACTGACCTCGAGGAGCTCCCCTCCGTGTGGCCAATGCAACAGAGATCCGGATGTATGGGAACAAGACAGTCCACTTCCAGATCAGCCGGCAAAAGTTCTCGTGGAGGTTCACTGTCTCGTCCCTTCCAACCGCCATCCTGGGTGCTGACTTCCTCCTCACCAATGGCCTCCTGGTGGACGTTTGAGGTAGGCACTTGGTAGACACCCAGACTTTCCAGGCCGTTCGCCTCGACACCTCCCGCACAGAGCAGCCGCAGATGGCCACGATCAGCACACCCGGCAAATCCTGGATGAGTTCCCGGCTCTCCTCAGGCCACAGAACTCCGCTGCCTCACCGTGCTATGGGGTGTTCCACCACATCCCCACCCAGGGTCCATCGGTTCATGCCAAGGCTCCTGCCTGACAAGCTCCAGGTGGCAAAGGAAGGGCTTTTGCATCTGCTGGAGCTGGGGATCATTTGGCATTCTGACAGCCCATGGGCCTTGCCGCTCCACCTGGTCCCGAAAGCCTCCGGTGGCTGGCACCCCTGTGGAGACTATCGACGGCTCAACGAGGCGACAGTTCCTGACTGTTACCCCATCCCTCACATCCAGGACTTAATGGCCAACCTGCATGGTGAGAGGGTTTTCTCCAAGGTTGACCTTATTTGCGGGTATCACCAAATCTCGATGCACCCTGAGGACATACCCAAGATGGCCATCATCACCCCCTTCTGCTTGTTTGAATTCCTTCGCATCCCGTTCAGGCTAAAGAATGCCACTCAGACCCTCCAGTGCCTCATGGACTCGGTTTGCAGGGACCTGGATTTCGTCTTCATTTACTTGGACGACATTCTCATTACCAGCAGGGATCGGACGCAACACAAGGTCTACCTGCGTGCCCTCTTCTCCTGGCTGGCCGACTTCGGCCTCACCATCTACCTAGCCAAGTGCCAGTTCAGGATAGAGTCCATGCAGTTCCTGCGCCATACCATCATGGCCAAAGGAGCCACGCCCGCCACTATGAAGGTCGTCGCTATCAAGGAGTTCCCACGCCTGGAGAACCTCAAGGACCTGCAGGAGTTCACAGGTATGGTCAACTTCTATAACCGATTCATCCCAGGAGCCACGCGCATCCACTATTCACCCTCATCACAGCCAAGCACAAAACGCTCACCTGAACCCCAGAGGCCTGCAGTGCATTCGAGGCCACCAAGGACGCCCTCGCAAAGGCTACCATGCTCACCCACCAACACACGGACCTGCATACAGCGCTCTCCGTCGATGTCTCTGCCACAGCCATCGGCGCCATCCTGGAGCAGCAGATGAATTGACAATGGAAGCTGCTGGCATTCTTCAGCCGGCTTCTCTACCCACCAGAGCGCAAGTATAGCGCCTTCGACCGTGAGTTACTGGGCATGTAATGGTGCGGCATTTCCGCTATTTTTTGGAGGGGAGAACTTTTACTATCTTCACCGACCACAAACCCCTCACCCAGGTGCTATCGATGGCAAAGGATCCCTGGTCACCTCTCCTCCAGCAGTGTCACCTCTCCTTCGTGTCGGAGTTTACCACCGACATTCGGCACAAGGCGGGGAAGGACAATGTGGTCACCGATACACTCTCACGAATGGCCATCTGCATGCTGACACATGGCCTTGACTTTGACCAGCTTGCCAGGGACCAGAATTCCGATGAGGAGACACGAGTCTTCAAGATTGCCATCATGGGCCTGCGGTTCCGAGACCTCCCGACTCCTAGCGATGAAGGCACCATCCTGTGTGATGTCTCCATGGGCACCTCACGGCCAGTGGTTCCCCACCGGTGGCACAGGCAAGTCTTCCATCACATCCACGACCTTTAACACCCGTCCATCAGGTCCATGGTCTATATGGTGGCAGAGCAGTTCATCTGGCATGGGCGGGGGAAGCAGATCGCGGGCTGAGCCAGAACATGCACCCATTGCCAAATGTCCAAGGTGCACAGGCCCACCAGGGCATCTGTGCAAGAGTTCGAGCACGTCCGGGAACGGTTCAGCCACATTCATGTGGACATAGCCGGGCCCTTATCAGTTTCCCGGTGCAACTGTTACCTGTTCATGGTGGTAGACCACACCACTCGTTGGCCCGAGGCGATCCCGATGCCGGACACCTCCACAGACTTCTGCTCCCAAGCACTGTTGCATGGTTGGGTTGCCCGGTTCAGCATTCTGAATCACCTCACCAGCGATCGGGGTGCCCAGTTCACCTCTGTGCTCTGGGCACAGCTCGCCAACTGGTTTGGGATAGAGCTACACTGCACCACGGCCTATCACCCGTAGGCCAATGGGCTGGTCGAGCGTCTGCACCGCCACCTTAGGTTGGCACTTGTGGCCCGACTCACCAGTGACGACTGGGTGGACGAATTGCCTTGGGTGCTCCTGGACATCTGCTCCATGCCCAAGAATGATCTGCAGGCATCATCAGCTGAGGTGGTCTATGGCACACTGCTGGTACTGCCTGGTGAGTTCATCAATGCGCCTCACAACCCCCAGCGGTAACCGCATGAGCTACTTCCCCACCTCCGGGCCCACTTGGACTCCTTCGCACCCCCACTTCTGCCCAGACATGGCACATGGCCATCTTACATCCCCAGTGAGCTGGACTCCGCAGAGTACATTTTTATTTGGCGGGGCCCGCCCGCGGTGCCTCTGCAGAGATCTTACGAGGGGCCGTACACAGTTGTCCAGTGTTCAGGGTTTACGTTCACGTTGGACATTGGTGGGAGGTGGGAGCTGTTTACTGTGGACAGGCTGAAGCCAGCTCATCTCGACCCCACCAAACCAGTGATCATGGCCCAGCCCAAGAAGCGAGGCCACCCAGCTAAAAAGGACATTGGTTCTGGGGGTGGGGTGGGCTGTGTGGCGGCATGCCACTAGGCAGGTGAATCGACTCCACTTGTAATCCATGCGGTGGAGCAGCTGGCCAAAGTGGCGAGGTTGGGGGTTTCCCCTCCTTCTCAGCACCGGGCTCAGAAGCCTGGCAGCCAGCAATAAACCAGTTTTTTGCTCACTGAGCTCAACCCGTCTGGTTGTGTGTTCTTTCAGTAGCAGTGTAGCTGCCGCTAAAACCTAAGTTTTTATACCTCAAGTGATTCCAGTTTTCATTCTGAAGTCTTTTTTTAATAATATTGACTCAAATAATATTGACTCAAAAGATTTGGAAGAATAAAAACTCTAGAATTAGTAAATTTCAATTACAAAAATTGAAAAATAGATGGATGTATGGTCCTACCTGATTTTAGATTTTATTACTGGACTGCTAATATTCATTATCTAACTTTATGGATTTTTAAATTCCCCCTCATCCCAACAATTGCCCAATTCCCCTTTCCCCATGATGACCTTTCCACTGTGGTCACCACTCTAATGCTAAGACTATCTCCAACATCCTGTTCAGAACTCTCCTATCACCCATGCGCTGCCCAATTGAGCCCCACTCTCAACAGCAGTGAGTGCAAGTGGACAAAAGGCGAAATTAGGTCTACTCTATCACACAAAATTTGCTACAGCCTTCTTGTGATAAAACATAATTGCTGGGAGCCTTAAATAATACTGACAGAAGCCTTTGCATTGCATAGAATTTTCATCACATGTACAGCTGCATTACTATTTCCAATGAAGATTCGTAAACATTGAAATACTGGATCAGTTTAATCTGAGAAGCATTAAAAAATAATTGGATAAAACACATCATACCAAATTTATTTCCCAATTCCTGGCAATATCTGTAATTTTCCAATGGAATATGTATTCTTTTAAACCACTATGTTGGGTATGCCTGGTCAGCTTTGTAACTGTTTAATTTCTTTTTCCAGACAAAGCTGGTGGAGATGGATGGGGTGAAAGGAGAGGGAACGGGATAGCGAATGACTAAGTGAATGGATGAGGAAATGGAAGATGGAACAAACAACAGAGATATATGCAGTTATCCATTATGGTAGGGAAAGCAGCAGATTTTTTTTTCAAAGCTGGGATCATGAAAATTGTTCGCACCTGGGTGAAAAAATTAACACAATTAACACAAGCCACGAATTTTTAAAAAATTATATATTTTTAATTTGTTTTAGACATACAGCATTATAATAGCCTCTTCCGCCTTGTGCCACCTAATTACACCCAATTAACCTAATTCCTGTATGTTTTGAAGGGTGGGAGGAAACTGGAACACCCAGAGAAAACCCACACAGATGTGGGGAGAACATACCAACTCCTTAAAGACAGCGCTGGACTCTAACGCGTATCGCTTTCTTTGTAACAGTGTTGCGCAAATGGCTACACTAACTGTGCCATCCTATTGGGCTTTGCCAGGTTCCTGAGTACATGAATAAAGATATATTACTGAAATTACAGTGTGTTATATGATGAGATCACACCTGGAATGTTGAGCATAGGTCAAGCCTCCTTACCTAAAAAAAAGGTACTTTCATGCATAATGATGTGTAAAGGTTTTCCCGATTGAATTATGAGATAGGGAATGTGCTGTATGAGGAAATAATTAGTCTGGATCTATAGCCCTAAGTTTGGAACAATGAGATGTGATCTCATCAAAACATTTTTTTTTAATATGGGGCTTCACAGTGGAAAAGCATGAATGATATTTTCTTTCTTGGAATGGCAGTATTAAAGGATCGAACCTAAGCTTGGGCACTGTCTGTGTGGAGTTTGCACATCATGTAACTTTTTTTCTCTGGGTGCTTAGTTCCTTGCTATATCTCGGAGATGTGTGAGATGATAAGCTAATAGGCCACAATTAATTCCCCCTAGTATGGTGGTGAGTGGTAGGATCTGGGGAAAGTTGATGGGAATTTTGGGAAAGTAGGTTAAGGCAATAGGAGAGGAGGAATAATATTGCTGTATAAGAATTTGCAGACAGTACATTGAAATTACCTCTTTCTATGTCATAAATAAATTGAAATTACATACTCAGCCCTCTAAGTAATGAAGGGGGAAACCATTCAGGACTGAAACGTGAAGACACTTTTTTTCACCCAGTAGGTAGTAAATCTCTAGCCACGAGACTGCAGAAGCTCAGTTCCTGAGTACATTTAAATCAAATAACGACAGATTTGTCAATATTGTGAGAATCAAAGAAGATAGGGTTAGTGCTGGAAAGTGATACAGAGGTAAGCAAATAGCCATGATCTAAATGAATGGTCATCCTAAATGCCAGCTTTTATTATGTTCTCGTGAAGTGTCAAGAGACTCTGCATGCTAAACTCCCATTTCTCCATCCTTGCGGAAAGAGGTGCCAAAAGACTCACAACACCAGGTTCAGGAACAGTTGCTACCCCTCCACTTCAGACTCCTCAGCAACAAACTCAAACATGAATTCATTTAAGGACTCTTGTGCACTTTGTTTCTTTTTATATTCACTCTATATTGCACAGTTTGTTTACATTCACTATTTATTTACAGTTCTTTATTTGTTTACATGTATATGCTGTGTACAATTGTTTTTGGCATTATCAATAAGTGGTAATTCAGCCCTGCCCACAGGAAAACGAATCTCAGGGTCATGTGTGATGTCACATATGGACTCTGACAACAAATCTAAAATCTGACTTTTACATTTTATTGATTTTTTTCCTCTCTGTACAGACAGTTTGTTTACATTTCTTTATTTGTTTACATGTGTACATCGAGAAGAGACTTTTTTGCACTACCAATAAGTGGTAATTCTGCCTCGCCTGAAGGAAAAAGAATCTCAGGGTTGTATGTGATGTCACATATGTAATTTGACCTTAAATCTGAAATGTGAAGGTTGCATGCAGGAGCCCTCAGTAAAAAGAAGGGGGAAAATGGTGAAATGGCCAGATTCCTGACAAGCAAAATAAGTTGTCCTCAGTTGCTGGGATTAATCCGCTTGGTGAGAGGTCAGAAGAATGAGAACGGTGAAAAGTCTGGAGGATGAGAGGTCTGAAGGGATTTTGGTTGAATCCTTTCATGAGTTACTGGTGGCTGTGAAGTCAATTGATAAGCATTATCAGTGCAAGCACCCCATGCCATATGTCAGACAGTTGCCCACTCAGTGAAAATGTATATTTCAGGAAAATTATTACTGGGGTGCCAAGCTTGTACAGAGGATTGTTTTAGGGTTAGATGAAAGTAGTATACCCTCACCAAGACCCTCAAGCCTGATTTGTCATTCACTAAGATAATCACTAATCGATGACCTTAGTCCATAATGGTTTTTTTTTGTTTCCCTCGAAATGGTAGGGGAAATCTTGGTGTCGTTTTTGGCACTATAGCCCAAGTACCTTCTGGGAGATAATTTTAATCAGGGCCAGTTTAAAATATCATCTATTATCCTTGTTTTCTGGTGTGTATCTGAGCTGACACATGTGTTTTGTTTTGAGTTGCTTTGCACACATTTTACTGATGGCCACACATGTTATAGATTATGAATGTTATTTGACTACCACTGAATTTTCTTCAGCATTCATTATTGATGTCAAAAAATATAATTTGGCACTACTGGTATTTGCTTCCTGTCCATAATATTTATACATAATATCCATATAAGGACTGATTTGATTTTCAGTCCAATTTCTTGTGTATGATGCTAAAAATACATGTAATTCCTACAAGTTACTGCATTCTTTATTTTTCTGTAATAATAGTGGCCACCTTAAGAGAACAAGGCATGACCTTCTGAACACAGAAAACAAAGGAAGGCTTGTGCTCAAGAGGGTGATGTGGAGTGTTTGTGATCTACTGCAAATAGATCTGAATCTGTCTTATTGACATAATCAAATTATAACACAAAAGCTTATCAAGTGCAATGTAAACTTATTCATTAATTTTAGTTATCCTCAATGTCTTTTCATATTTCATTAAAAAATAAATCTTACATTTTACATTTTTAGTCACATTGCAGCATAATAAAGCAAAATCCTTCCTGAAGATTGTGATCATTTGCAGACTATTATGGTCATAACATTCACCACCATAAAGGTGGAAATATGGGTTTCAACATTTTCATGAGTTAAAATGAACATTCATTTCTATTCTCTCCATTTCAGCTATGAACCATAGAACATTACAGCACAAAAACAGGCCTCTTCAGACCTTCTAGTCTGTGTCGAACCATCTTTATTTTGCCTAGTCCCACTGACCTGCATCCAGTTCATAGCCCTCCATACCTCTCCCATCCATGTACCTGTCCAAATTCCTCTTAAATATTACCACAATCCCTTTCAATCCCTGCCAGCTGCAGGGAACTTCATCAAAAGTCACAGCGAGCAAGGTTAAACTTTTAACTATTAGTAGAAGCTATTGCGATCTTTTTTTATAATTAACACTGAATCACTTTTGTACTCTCAATGCCTTGGTCTACGTTTGCTGAATTTTGAAAATTTCCCAAACATACATTACAGAACACAGCATAGGCCCTTCAGCCCATCATGTCTGAACCAAACATGAGGCCAAATTAAATCTCTTCTGCATGCAAGTGATACATATCCTTTATCCCCTACATCTACATAAGATCAAGCTCATTGTTTTCATAGCAGCATTAAAATCCTTTTCCTTTGATCTAATCCCATTTTAAAATTCTCTTGGTTTCAATAAATGAATCACTTTTTCTTTTGGGGCCCTTTATTGCCTCATTATTTCTTGTCAATTATATAGTAATTCTTTAACTGTTAGGCTTCATAATATTAGCTCCCAATTAAAGAAGGGATCTAAATTGAGTGCAACGATTTAATTGGTAGAGCCCACAGTGTGAATTGACCACATCATTCTTCCTCACTGACCATCAACACAGGAACCTCAAGGCTGCATAGTTAGTCCTCTGCTCTATTTCCTCTGCCCTTACAATTTTGCAGCTAAGATTGGCTCCAATGTAATCTATAAATTCACTGATGGCACCTTCATCGTTGGCTGAATAACAGGAAATGATGAGTCAGAATATAGAACGGAGATCGAGAATCTGGTGGTGTCATCCTAAAACAACAAACCTGCTCCCACCATCAGCAAGACCAAAGAACTAATTGTGGACTTTAGGAAAGGCGAGAGTGAGGGACCATGCATCAGACTTCATTGGTGGGACAACAGTGGAGCGGATGAACACCTTCCAGTTCGTGCAAGTTCATGTATTGGAGGGCCTTTTCTGAGAAATCTCAGGAGATGTGTCATGTCTTCAAATACTCCATTAAACATTAACAGGTATTCTGTGGAAAGTGTACTGACTGGTTGCATCATGATCTAGTTTGGAATCTTGAATGCCTGCGAATGCAGAAGGTTGCAAATAATGATAGTGCCAAACCTAGCCATGTCCATCATGGGCACTGACCTCCTGTCTATTAAAATATCTATGTAAGGCACGGTCTCAAGAAGGCAGCTAACATTAACGGATCCCCATCATCCTGTTTACAATCTCTTCTCTCAGAAGCCCAATACTTGCAGGTTCAAGAACAGATTTTATCCAACAGCTATCAGGCTCTTCTATTCTAACCCTTACCATAAGCTAGTCCAGGACTATTGACACTACTGAAACAATACTTTTCTTTCTTGCATGAATGCAACAGTCAGTATTTAATTATCTGTCCTTAGATATTTATTATCTTCTTTTCTGCCTACCATTTGTAGCTGTTACTATCGTAGTTGGTGTTTTGTATTTGCCTGTTTGGCTGCAACAAGTAAGAATTTTAGTGCATCTGTACATTCTACTTGCGTATTTGACAATAAACTCACGTTGAACACATTGAACATTGGAAAGTCCAACTGAGGTTTCTTATATCTTTTTATTCACCATAGCAAATTTATATGTCACGCCTTTGTAGATTGTTTGATGCAAATTTAAGACTGTGGTTTCATATTGACTAATTTTGAATTTTTATGTAAAAGTTTATGGTATAATTATTATTGTTCCACAAAGACCCTTGAGGAGCAGATTATCAATTGCTATTCCTCATTGTACCATTCTAAAATAACTGCTCCCTCAATGTTTTCTCAACAGACAGATCCAGAAATTTATCTTATGTTCATTGTATGAATTTGTTGTCCACACCATTACTGATGATAGGTTTGTCTGGTCCATATGCAAATTCAAGCACTCCATGTAAGCTAATAGCTAGTTAGAAAAGGTACTCTTTAGTCCCACTGCTTGCCTACTGCAAGTAGTCAATCTTCTATCCATGCTAGTTTCGTTCCTGTAATACCATGGGCTCCCGTCTTGTTTCTCAGGCTCATAAAGCACATTGTCAAAGTCCTTCTGAAAATCCAAGTAAATAAATTCCACCGACTCTCCTTTGATTAGCTTGCTTGTTATTTCCTTAAAGAACCCCAAATGATTTGTCAGGCAAGATTGTCTCTGAAGGGAACCATGCTGATTTCAGCCTATTTTATCATCTGCTTTCAAGTACCCTGTGGAAAAGGTGAGGAAGGGGAAAGAGTGGAGCAACTTACAGCTGTGAGGTTTGGAAGAAAGGGGGTATGAGAGAGGATGAGAAAGGGAGACAAAAGAAGAGATGGGAAATGGATTGCTTGAACGTGGAATTTATTCTAGATCTATATACAACACTAGTTAGGCCACAGCCTGAGTACATTTCTGGTCACCACCGAACAGGAAAGATTACACTGGAGAAAGTGTAGAGGAGATTTATAAGCATTAGATGTGGCTCAAGAATTTCAGGTATGAGGAAAGTTCGGATGGCTGTTTGATGTTTACTTGGATCAATTGAGGCTGAGGAAGTCTTGGCTGATGTGTATAAAAGTATGAGGGGTTTCAGAAAAGTAAAGATAAAATACGGACTTCATTTCCGTGAGCGATCAAAATCCAGGGGGTATAGTTTAAAAGTAATTGGCAGGAGGATTAAAAAGATGAAGAAAATCTTTTCAACCAGATGTTAGACAGTTTCCTCATGAAGTAAAAGGTGGTGGTAATAGAAACCTATAGAGCAGTGGTTCTCAACCTTTTTCTTTCCTTTCACATCCCACTTTAAGTAATCCCTATTCCATTGGTGCTCTGTGATTAGTAAGGGATTGCTTAAGGTGGTATGTGGGTGGGAAGGGAAGGTTGAGAATCACTGCTCTAGACCCAATTGTTACTGAAATATTTTGCTTGAGAAAAATTGTCATTGGCCCATTTCCTTTGGAGTTGTGAAACTGTGCACATAACGAGTCAATTAAGTACAATTAAAACAGGAGTTTTCAAACTTTTTCTTTCTACTCACATATCACCTAGAGCACACATGTCAAACTCTGGCCCACGGGCCAAATTTGGCCCGCGATATAATTATATTTGGCCCGCAAGATCATATTAAATATATATTAGAGTTGGCCTGCTGGCCGCCACGCCAGTACAGCGCATGCACACTGAAGGTGAAAATTAAGATGCTGGAGGTGTGGAGGGATCTCAGAGTCCCGAATCCCGGGGATCGGAGCGCCGCACTCAGCCCGCCCGGCTCCCGGATACACAGACGCAGCTGGAGTTGGGGACCATCCTCGCTGGGTCTGCGCTTCAGCGGCGATGCCGGACCGAACATCTCGTTGGCGATGCCTTCCCCTCGCTCCGTGCGCGGCGGACCCTGCCTCCCGGTCCTTTTGTTGGAGACGAGCCCGGTGCCGTGAGATTGCAGTTTAATCCCTCTCCAACCATGGGAGGGGGGTGGGAGCAACGCGCTCTTCTCAGCCGATTCCTCCACCGCCCCGGATGCCGGCGTTTCAACGGGGGGGTTCGGGTGCCTTCGTCAGGCGACTGACCTGTTGGTCCATGGCAAGGGGAGAGCGTACAAACTCCACACAGACAGCAGCTGAACTCGGGTGAACGTGGAGCTGCAACCCCACATTCCACATCAGGACTGTGTATAAGATTGGGAGCAGTGAGACGGAAGCTTATTTTGTTCCTATGATTTAAGCCTTTCTTGGGGTGGGGGGGGGTCCTTCTCTGACCACTTGCCTAACAATTAACCTAATCAGATGTGGAGTTACCACAATACAACAGTTCTCAACCTTTTTCTTTCCACTCGCGTCCCTGTGCCATTGGTGCTCTGTGATTAGTAAGGGATTGCTTAAGGTGGTCTGTGGGTGGAAAGAAAAAATTTGAAGACCACTGCTTTAATCATCCCTCATTGACTCGTCATGTGCATGGTTTCAGAACGCTAAAGGAAATGGGCCAACGACAATGTCAATGAAAGAGTTTACCAAAACTATTATTAAACATTTATTTTAATAAGAAAAAGTTTAACATTACATATGTTGAAAGAAGAGAAAACATGCAGATGTTGTTGAAAATTTTCAATAAATATTTAATTCGGCCCTCGACTTAGTCCAAGTTTTTAATTTTGGCCCTCCGTGAATTTGAGTTTGACACCCCTGACCTAGAGCAATGCCTTACTAATCACAGAGCACCTGTGGCATAGGGAATACTTAAAGTGGTATGTGAATGGAAAGAAACAGGTTGAGAATCACTGCTTTACAGCATTCAACAAAATGCCTGGATACATAATGTAGATCAAGTTTTTAAAGTAAGAATTAGGTTGGATAGCTGACTGATAGGCACAATGGGCTGAATGACCTCCTTTGTTGTACATTTGGTATGATTCGATAACAATAAGCATTGTTAAATGAGTATGGCAAGTGCCTTCTCTTTGCAGCTTGAAGGTTATCTCTAACACCAATGAAGGCTCCTTGACATGTTTATTCCTGTCCAGGATTTCATTGTCAGATTATTTTTACTAACCTGAAAATAAAATTTGGAATCCTTTGCTTTAACCTCATTTCTTGCCACAAAAATGGAAGTGACAACTGTTGGTTCTGAAGGTAAATTTTTGGTTTTACTTTTCTCAAAGAGATGACATTTTGAAGTGAAGAATTGATCTATTAGGAAGGAGACGATTCCATTTGTTTAAGGAAAAGCTGCTTATAGAATGCACAAAGAACCTGAACAGTTATTTAAATACAAATTATTTTAAGGTACAGCATAAGACAGGAAACTGTTGGTAAATCTTGGTAGGTTAGACAACGTTCTAGGTTGATGATATTCATCAGATTTTTTTTATTGTCTATTATTTGGACATCTGGAAGCTATTCACATGTTCTAGAGTCAGACTGTGAGTTATTATCAAATGTTGCATCCTCCTTTTGGTTGCAATTAGAGATAGTCAAGTAATGCCAGTGCTGGCAAAACCATCCACATCCTTCAAACCCTTAAAAAGTAATATACGGTACAATTGACAAGATAAAGTGGGCAATGCTGGACAATTGGAGGATAATTCCTGGGTCTCTGATGAAGTTCTGACTGTACAATTTAGATTAAGTTGCAATGGATAGCTAATTCAATTATAGGACCATCAAAGGGTGGGAAAAATGTTTTATTTAAACTTTCTACAAAATGAATTATTATTAAAAAACACTTTAAGTTCAATCATAAAAGCTCTGAACAACAAATCGAGTAAAGCTGACTGTAAGTGCTTTGAGTAAACCACTGATATTTTTTTCCACTCGTGATATGAAGTTGATGATCATGGAAACAATAAGAAAGTTTCTATTAGTAGATATTTAACATCTAGTTGATTGACATAACATTGCCCCTTTGCAAACAAAACAAAAATAAAAACATTGAGTTTGTTTTTTTTAATTAGTAGTCAACAGTGCTAAATCGGAGACTAGAACATCTCATTTATAAAATGGTTTAATCTGAAGGTTACAGGTATACAGGAAGACAAAAAATTACTCTGGTGGATAATTATAAATTTTAATCTACTGTGCTGTAGTACCTATTAATGAACACCTTTCAGCTGATTACATTCTGTGAAGCCAACCATATCGTTATAGAATTTAAAGGATATTTGCATTTGCTTCAATTAAAAATTTTAATCAGTTGTGTTATATAACTTATTAGTGCACACCATTCAACAGACTGCATTTTCTCAAATGATCCATGACATTACATTATTTGTTCTCTGCTGTGTAACCATTTTAATTAGAGAACCAAGTACTGTTATGATTCTAACAAGTGCAACAATTAATGCAAGGTTATAGCTAGCTTTCGAAACTGAACGGAATATCATTACACAGAGATGAAGGTATCTCAGCTCAGCATTTCTGTGTCCACATTATGGTTGAGTGTTTTATTCTCTCCTGTCATACCATGTAAGAATCAAAAGGAAATAAAACTTGTTTATTCCCTTTGAACCAATGTACAAAGCACTTTACTGCATCTCCTTCCTGTGACAGCATCTCTTAAGGGGGTCAAGTGATTCCAAATATTGACTAAAGTGGGATGAAACATCTCATCACAGCCCAAGAGGTTTACTTTAAATCCTGAATATACAATGTCCTCATGGGTCTGCGTGTTTCTTTGAACTACCAGCAAAATGTAAAGTAGCAGAGAATTATAGAATCAGAATTTATTGTCATGAACATGTCACAAAAGTCGTGGTTTTGTGGCAGCATTACAGGTGCAAAAAATTGTGATAAATAAATTGTGATGAATAAATTAATGCAAAAGGAGGAAAAATGAGGTAGTGTCTGTGGTACATCACCCATTCAGAAATCTGATGGAAGAGGGGAAGAAGCTGTTTTTGTACCATTGGATGTACATCTTCAGGCTCCTCTGCCTCCTTCCTGATAGTAGAAGTGAGAAGAAGGCATGGCCTGGGTGGTAAGGGCCCTTGATAGAGGCTGCTTTCTTGAGACACTGCAGAATATCAGTGAATGAAATTAACGTGACTCTCTTTCATCACGAGAATGTATTTATCAGAACATCTAAATAAAACATGCATTCCACCACTTGAAGGTCTAATCATTGAATTAACCTTTCATTGAAACCTAACCTTATAAATGGAGGCATTGCAGATAGGATGCTTAAGGAGCTCTCACATAGTGGTAGATTAAGTAAAAGCTAATTCCAGTCCTCTGAAATAATGTCCAACACTGTAATGCCATTTTTGATTACTTTTTGTATCTGTACACTAGCTTAAAGTGATTTATGCACATGAACATCAGAACTATTTGACTAACTTAGTCAAGGGATTGTCCCAGATTTTGCTAAATACTGATGGTTTGCACAGAATCACTCTTTTGAATGATGACAGGCCTGATACTTCAATGTGTACATAGCTAAATATGGAACAATAAAGGGATTCCACATTTGTCAAGATACTCCATTTGTGGATCACTATGAAGTCTCTGGTGGACATGCATTATGTTGATCAGCAATTATGCTGGGGAATCACCATAAAGTAATCTGTACCAGATTAGACCTGGGGACTGCAGGATTTTAGGGAAGAAAATTAAGTTCAAATTTCAGATTTATCCTCAGGGTACATACATGACATCACACACAACTCTGAGATTCTTTTTCCTGCAGTGAGGCAGAATTATCACTTACTGGTAAGTGCAAAAAAATCAGTATGCAAGAACATATACATGTAAACAAATAAAGAAATTAAAACAAACTGGGCAGTGCAGAGAGAAAAAAATATCTCTGAGTTTGTTGCTGAGGAATCTGATGGTGGAGGGGTAGCAGCTGTTCCTGAACCTGGTGGTGCAAGTCTTGTGGCACCTAGACTTCTTTCCTGGTGGCAGCAGCGAGACAGAGCGGGTGCTGGGTGGTGTGGATCCTTGATGATTGTTGTTGCTCTCCGACGGCAGTGTTCCCTGTAGATGTTCTCGATAGTGGGGAGGGTTTTGCCTGTGATGTCCTAGGCTGAGTCCACTACTTTTTGCAAGGCCTTCCACTTAGTGGTATTGGCGTCCCAAAACCAGACCATGATGCAGCCGGTCAGCACACTTTCCACCACACGTCTGCAGAAATTTGCCAACAACCTCTGCAAACAGAAGGAAAGGAAAGATTATTTCTTAAAAAGCTGTCAATTTTAATTCTTTATGTTTTAGTTATTTTGTGAAAAATAATACTTATATTTTAATATTAATTTGTTAAATGTTTATATGTCTGCATATTACCAGCAACTTGGTCAAGAAATATTAAAATAATTTGTTTAATCTGGTTGCAACAGATTACTTATTGATTGGTTTAGTCCATTAAAATACAGAGAAAAGGGGCAACCTTCCCTCCTCTGTTGCAACGGAATCTGGTATGGGGTACAGTTCTGGGCAAGTTAAGTTAAATTAAACCATATTTGTTAGATTGATCTTCTTGACACATACAAGATTCTGGGAGTATGTCAGGGCCAATGTCAAGAGCTCTTCTCTGGTTGAAGAGTCCTGAACCAGGCTCTGGATAAGGAGCTATGCTATTCCTTTATGCAAGACCTTTGAGTGCATCCAAAACTGAGTTCACTTATGGTTATGAATACTAGGGATCATATCAGTGGTTAGGAAAGAAAAGAGGATGAATTGTGGGATCATATATGATCTTATTGAATACAGATGCCTAACCTTTTATCCAGGATTCTGAACACCAGCAACCTCCAAAAACCAGCACCTCTTTTAGTAAAGAAAACACTCGACCGCCTCGCTCCTAAGCCCTGCTGTCTGTTGCCACCCCCTCCCACCAGTTGCCCCCACCCTCAACTATCATCGATTACCCGCCCCCAGTGCCACATCCCCATCTAACTCCTGATGCAGCAGCAGTGCTGACGAGCCTGAAGTTCACTCGCTCAATGTAGGAGCAATGGCCATTTTAATTACCCATAATCTCCCACACAGCTCGAACTGTTCTGCAAGCACCAGAGTGGTTCCAACTGCATGAGGGATTATGGATAAGGAAGACGGCCATTGCTTCCTCATTGAGCCAGCTGCCAGTCACAGCCTGCTTCTCTCCCACCAGGTGCTCGGGGCTGAGAGTCACCTTTCCATTGAAGGTAAGAGAGGGCGGGGACTAGGACAGCATGGATGGGGAAGGGAGGGACAGGGATGGTGGGGACAGGGATCTGAGCCAGTTTTATTTTGGTTTTACTTTAAAATGAAAAAAAAAAGCTTGTGATATTATGGTCTTTTATGGTCTTTATTTATCTAAATTCATTTTACACCTGTGCCCTCTCTTTTGTGCAATTTGCTTAAAGGGTCTGCCATTTTAAAATGATTTAGAAATCCGGAAGATTCCAAGCACCTCCAGGTGTCCAGTTCTGACAATTCCGGATGAAAGGTTAGGCACTAGAAAAAGATGAAAGGCACCATATTCTTGGTTTTTCTTTTGCATTCCCATTACAAAAAAACGTGTAGATGTTCAAGAGGAAGAAAACATCAACATATCCTGTTCACTCAGAACCCTTAAGACTTTATCATACACTCTTTGGGCCTTCTGAAAACAGAGGGATTTAGGGGTTGTCAGGTGGTTAAACTCATCATCAAGAATAGTGACTGCATCAGAGACCAGGAGAAATGTTCAAAATAGATTTTTTTTCTGGTTGAAAGAAATGTAATTCGAAGAACATGGGATTAGATTTAGGTCACATTCAGCTCATAAACACCAGCATGATCTCATCACAATATTCTAGAACTGTCAACCCATATGGTCTCTTATATTTTTTCTCTCTTTGGCTTGGCTTCGCGGATGAAGATTTATGGAGGGGTAATGTCCACGTCAGCTGCAGGCTCGTTTGTGGCTGTCAAGTCCGATGTGGGACAGGCAGACACGGTTGCAGTGGTTGCAAGGGAAAATTGGTTGTTTGGGGTTGGGTGTTGGGTTTTTCCTCCTTTGTCTTTTGTCAGTGAGGTGGGCTCTGCGGTCTTCTTCAAAGGAGGTTGCTGCCTGCCGAACTGTGAGGCGTCAAGATGCACGGTTTGAGGAGATATCAGCCCACTGGTGGTGGTCAATGTGGCAGGCACCAAGAGATTTCTTTAGGCAGTCCTTGTACCTCTTCTTTGGTGCACCTCTGTCTTCGGTGGCCAGTGGAGAGCTCGCCATATGACACGATCTTGGGAAGGCGATGGTCCTCCATTCTGGAGACGTGACCTACCAAACGCAGTTGGATCTTCAGCAGCGTGGATTCGATGCTGTCGGTCTCTGCCATCTCGAGTACTTCGATGTTAGGGATGAAGTCGCTCCAATGAATGTTGAGGATGGAGCGGAGACAACGCTGGTGGAAGCGTTCTAGGAGCTGTAGGTGATGCCGGTAGAGGACCCATGATTTGGAGCCGAACAGGAGTGTGGGTATGACAACGGCTCTGTATACACTAATCTTTGTGAGGTTTTTCAGTTGGTTGTTTTTCCAGACTCTCTTGTGTAGTCTTCCAAAGGCGCTATTTGCCTTGGCGAGTCTGTTGTCTATCTCGTTGTCGATCCTTGCATCTGATGAAATGGTACAGCCGACTCCTCCATCAGCCAGCTCCCCATCATGATTACCAGCTCCCCCACATCTCCATCGGGCACACAAAACTCAAAGCGGTCAACCAGATATTTTTTCTACTGTCAATATAAAATGGTTATGTGGTGATATGTAATTACACCACTAGGTCACCAGGGGTCATCCCGGTGACCTTGTATATAAAGCAGTCCAGAACGATAGTCTAGCTTTCCAGGTTCATCTTGCAGAGAGACAAAACCTCTTAGTGTCCTTATTAGTTTATTAAAGCTGTCTTATACTCGCACTGCTAGTGTGGTTATTGTCAGGACAATGTAATAAACTAATATGTACAGTAAGAGGTCTTGTCTATATGCAACTCAAACCTGGAAGTTTCCCACTGTTCCCAGCAGCCATCAGAGCATTCATGGACATTAGGGACCATATCGCTAATGCTACCATGCAGTCCATACATGAATCAATCCCATTTCAAGTAGAAACGGATGCATCCGATGTAGCTATGACAGCCACCCTAAACCAAGATGGACGACCGGTGGCCTTTTTCTCGTGAACCCTACAGGGATCAGAGGTAAGACACTCAGCAGTAGAGAAGGAGGCCCAAGCCATTGTGGAAGCAGTAAGGCACTGGCGACATTATCTGACATGTAAACACTTCACCCTCGTCATGGATCAATGGTCTGGCTTTTATGTTCGATAACCAGAACAGAGGGAGAATTAAGAATGACAAAATCCTGCGCTGGCAGATAGAATTGTCTCCATTTAACTATAACATTCTATACCTCCCCGGGAGACTCAATGAGCCCCCGGACATGCTGTCCAGAGGCACTTGTGCCATCCTTAACCACACGTCCCAGTTGCAGAGCTTCCACAATAAGCTGGGCCACCCAGGGGTCGCTAGACTATTTCACTTCATTAAAACCCAAAACCTCCCATTTTCAGTAGAGGAAGTGAGGTCAGTGAACAAGAGCTACCCCATCTGTGTGGAATGCAAACTGCAATTTTACCGGCCAGACAAAGCCACCCTGATAAAAGCTACCAAACCTTTTGAGCACCTCAGCCTCAATTTTAAAGGCCCGCTCCTGTCCAATAATAGAAATGTCTATTTCCTAAATGTAATAGATGAATATTCTCGTTTCCCCTTCGCAATCCTGTGTTCTGATGTATCAACAGCCACTGTTATAAAATTCCTCCAACCCATCTTCAGCATATTTGGGTACCCAAACTACATACACACAGACAGGAGTGCTGCATTCATGAGCTCAGAAGTACAGCAATACCTGCACAAGAGAGGGATTGCTACCAGCCGCACTACAAGTTACAATCCCAGGGGGAATGGACAAGTCGAAAGGGAAAATCCCATTATCTGGAAAACAGTCCTTTGACCTTAAAAGCAAAAGATCTGACTGTTACTAGATGGCAATAAGTATTGCCAGAAGCCCTACACTCTATACGTTCTTTGTTGTGTACTGCCACTAACATGACGCCACATGACTGTATCTTTTCTTTCACAAGGAAAGCAACAGCGGGCACAGTGCTGCCTAATAGATGATGACACCAGAACCAGTTCTCCTCCAGAAGCACTGCAGACCCCACAAAGTGGACCTGCAGGTAGATCAAGTGGAGTTGAGGCATGTGAGCCCTCAGTACACCTTCGTCACATTCCCAGATGAAAGTGAAGACTCTGGCCACCAGGGATATTGTGCCAGCCGGATGTGTGAACAATGCAGAGGAAACACAGATGTCTACGGATCAACAAGGAGCGCAGCAGCAGTCACTAGAACAGTCGTCTATCGAGTCATCCCAGAGGACTATACCACGCACCCCGGAAATCAGGACCCTGGGTATGCCCACCCCTCAAAATATCACCACTCTAGACTTGATGGCAGGACCTAATCCCATACTAGAGGATCCCCAGCCCACACGACCATCTAGTACTTCCCACTCCCACACCTCCACCAAAAAAGGCCGAAAGGCAGACTGCACACCCCACAGCACTACCAAGGAGGTCCAGAAGGTAACGGAATCCACGAAACATTTTTGATATGAACTTACAAACAAGGGAAGGAAGACAGGGGTGGGGGGGCTAGGGGAATAACAATTTTTTAAGGGGCAGTGATTGTAGTGATATGTAATTACACCACTAGGTCACCAGGGGTCATCCCGGTGACCTTGTAAATAAAGTAATCCAGAGCGACAGTCTAGTTTTCCAGGTTTGTCTTGCAGAGAGACAAGACCTCTAAAATGTACACTATACATATTAGTTTATTAAGGCAGTCTTATACTCACACCACTGGTGTGGTTATTGTCGGTACAGCTTAAATTAAGCATTTCCAATTTTGAGTGTTCATCAGTTAACAGTTAATTATAATCCAGTGCCAGATTAAAATGGTAGCAAAAGTAGCATATGTTAAGGGCCTAACGCTAAATGCTGGCTCTATTACTATAATACTGCTCTATAGTAATATAGTAATGCTCTATAGTAATATAGTACTGTACTATGGTAATTTAGTACTCCACCCTAGTAATATAGTACTGCACTATATTAATCCACTGCACTAGAGTAATATAGTACTTCTCAATAGTAATATAGTACTGCTCTATATTAATGTACTGCTCTATGTTAATATACTGCTCCATAGTAAAATAGTACCGCACTATAGTAATATAGTACTGCTCTATAGTAATATAGTACGGCTCTATATTAATGTACTGCTCTATATTAATGTACTGCTCTATATTAATGTACTGCTCTATAGTAATATAGTACTGCAGTATAGTAACATAATACTGGACTATAGTAATATAGTACTGCTTGATATTAATGTACTGCTCTATAATAATATAGTGCTACTCTATATTAATGTTTGGGTCTATAGTAATATAGTACTGCACTATGGTAATTTAGTACTCCACCCTAGTAATATAGTACTGCACTATATTAATCCACTGCACTAGAGTAATATAGTACTTCTCAATAGTAATATAGTACTGCTCTATAGTAATATAGTACTGCTCTATAGTAAAAAATACTGCTCTATAATAATATAGATCTGCTCTGTAGTAATATAGTACTGCTCAGTATTAATATAGTACTTCTCTATAGTAATATAGACACAAGAGCAACTTGTCTGTGAACTACTCTTTGCAGACGATGCCGCTTTAGTTGTCCATTCAGAGCCAGGTCTTCAGCGCTTGACGTCCTGTTTTGCGGAAAATGCCAAAAAGTTTGGCTTGGAAGTCAGCCTGAAGAAAACTGAGGTCCTCCATCAGCCATCTCCCCACCATGACTACCAGCCCCCCAACATCTCCATCGGGCACACAAACCTCAAAACAGTCAACCAGTTTACCTGTCTCGGCTGCACAACTTCATCGGATGCAAGGATTGACAACGAGATAGACAACAGACTCTCCAAGGCAAATAGCGCCTTTGGAAGACTACACAAAAGAGTCTGGAAAAACAACCAACTGAAAAACCTCACAAAGATTAGTGTATACAGAACCGTTGTCATACCCACACTCCTGTTCGGCTCCAAATCATGGGTCCTCTACCGGCATCACCTACGTCTCCTAGATCGCTTCCACCAGCGTTGTCTCCGCTCCATCCTCAACATTAATTGGAGCGACTTCATCTCCAACATCGAAGGACTCGAGATGGCAGAGGCCGACAGCATCGAATCCACGCTGCTGAAGGTCCAACTGTGCTGGGTAGGTCACGTCTCCAGAATGGAGGACCATCGCCTTCCCAAGATCGTGTTATATGGCGAGCTCTCCAATGGCCTCCGAGACAGAGGTGCAGCAAAGAAGAGGTACAAGGACTGCCTAAAGAAATCTCTTGGTGCATGCCACATTGACCACCGCCAGTGGGCTGATATTGCCTCAAACCGTGCAACTTGGCGCCTCACAGTTCGGCAGGCAGCAACCTCCTTTGAAGAAGACTGCAGAGCCCACCTCACTGACAAAAGGCAAAGGAGGAAAAACCCAACACCCAACTCCAACCAACCAATTTTCCCTTGCAACCGCTACAACCGTGTCTGCCTGTCCCGCATCGGATTTGTCAGCCACAAATGAGCCTGCAGCTGACGTGGACATTACCCCTCCATAAATCTTCGTCCGCGAAGCCAAGCCAAAGAAAATAGTAATAGAGTACTGGTCTATAGTAATATAGTACTGCTCTATGGTAAAAAAAATACTACTCTATGGAAATATAGTACTGCACTATAGTAATATGGTACTACTCTATATTAATATAGTTCTGCGCTATAGTAATATAGTACTGCTCTATGGTAATAAAATACTACTCTATGGTAATATAGTACTGCATTATAGTAAAATGGTAATGCTCTGTAGTAATATATTACTGCTCAATAGTAATATAGTACTGCTCTATAGTAATATAGGACTGCTCTATAATAATATAGTTCTGCTGTATCGTAATATAGTACAGCTCTATAGTAATATAGTTCTGCTCTATAGTAATATAGTACTGCTCTGTATTAATATAGTACTGCTCTATAGTAATATAGACACAAGAGCAACTTGTCTGTGATCTACTCTTTGCAGACGATGCTGCTTTAGTTGTCCATTTAGAGCCAGCTCTTCAGCGCTTGACGTCCTGTTTTGCGGAAAATGCCAAAATGTTTGGCCTGAAGTCAGCCTGAAGAAAACTGAGGTCCTCCATCAGCCATCTCCCCACCATGACTACCAGCCCCCCCACATCTCCATCGGGCACACAAACCTCAAAACAGTTAACCAGTTTACATATCTCGGCTGCACAACTTCATCGGATGCAAGAATTGACAACGAGATAGACAACAGACTCTCCAAGGCAAATAGCGCCTTTGGAAGACTACACAAAAGAGTCTGGAAAAACAACCAACTGAAAAACCTCACAAAGATTAGTGTAAATAGAACAGTTGTCATACCCACACTCCTGTTCGGCTCCAAATCATGGGTCCGCTACCGGCATCACCTACGGCTCCTAGAACGCTTCCACCAGCGTTGTCTCCGCTCCATCCTCAACATTCATTGGAGCGACTTCATCTCCAACATCGAAGTACTCGAGATGGCAGAGGCCGACAGCATCGAATCCACGCTGCTGAAGGTCCAACTGCGCTGGGTAGGTCACGTCTCCAGAATGGATGACCATCGCCTTCCCAAGACCGTGTTTTATGGCGAGCTCTCCACTGGCCACTGAGTCAGAGGTGCAGAAAAGAAGAGGTACAAGGACTGCCTAAAGAAATCTCTTGGTGCCTGCCACATTGACCACCGCCAGTGGGCTGATACCGCCTCAATCCGTGCATCTTGGCACCTCACAGTTCGGCAGGCAGCAACCTCCTTTGAAGAAGACCGCAGAGCCCACCTCACTGACAAAAGACAAAGGAGCAAAAACCCAACACCCAACCCCAACCAACCAATTTTCCCTTGCAACCGCTGCAACCGTGTCTGCCTGTCCCGCATCGGACTTGTCAGCCACATATGAGCCTGCAGCTGACGTGAACATTACCCCTCCATAAATCTTCATCTGTGAAGCAAGCCAAAGAAAATAGTAATAGAGTACTGCTCTATAGTAATATAGTACTGTTCTATAGTAAATTAGTTCTGCACTATATTAATATACCGCTCTATATTAATGTACTGCTCTATAGTAATATTGTATGGTAAATAAATACTACTTTATGGTAATATAGTACTGCACTATAGTAATATGGTACTGCTCTATATTAATATAGTACTGTTCTATAGTAATACAGTACTGCTCTATATTAATATAGTTCTGCGCTATAGTAATATAGTACTGCTCTATGTAAACAATACTCTTCTTCTTTGGCTTGGTTTCGCGGACGAAGATTTAAGGAGGGGGTAAATGTCCACGTCAGCTGCAGGCTCGTTTGTGGCTGACAAGTCCAATGCGGGACAGGCAGACACGGTTGCAGCGGTTGCAGGGGAAAATTGGTTGGTTGGGGTTGGGTGTTGAGTTTTTCCTCCTTTGCCTTTTGTCAGTGAGGTGGGCTCTGCAGTCTTCTTCAAAGGAGGTTGCTGCCTGCCGAACTGTGAGGCGCCAAGTTGCACGGTTTGAGGCAATATCAGCCCACTGGCGGTGGTCAATGTGGCATGCACCAAGAGATTTCTTTAGGCAGTCCTTGTACCTCTTCTTTGGTGCACCTCTGTCACGGTGGCCAGTGGAGAGCTCGCCATATGACACGATCTTGGGAAGGCGATGGTCCTCCATTCTGGAGACGTGACCCACCCAGCGCAGCTGGATCTTCTGCAGCGTGGACTCGATGCTGTCGACCTCTGCCATCTCGAGTACTTCGACGTTAGGGATGAAAGCGCTCCAACGAATGTGAGGATGGAGCGGAGACAACGCTGGTGGAAGCGATCTAGGAGCCGTAGGTGATGCCGGTAGAGGACCCATGATTCGGAGCCGAACAGGAGTGTGGGTATGACAACGGCTCTGTATACGCTTATCTTTGTGATGTTTTTCAGTTGGTTGTTTTTCCAGACTCTTTTGTGTAGTCTTCCAAAGGCGCTATTTGCCTTGGAGAGTCTGTTGTCTATCTCATTGTCGATCCTTGCATATGATGAAATGGTGCAGCCGAGATAGGTAAACTGGTTGACCGTTTTGAGTTTTGTGTGCCCGATGGAGATGTGGGGGGGGCTGGTAGTCATATAGTACTGATCTATGGTAATAAAATACTACTGTATGGTAATATAGTACTGCTCTATAGTAATATAGTACTGCTCTATAATTATATAGTTCTGCTCTATAGTAATATAGTACTGCTCTGTATTAATATATTACTGCTCTATAGTAATATAGTACTGCTCTATGGTAATAAAATACTGCTCTATGGTAATATAGTACTGCTCTATATTAATATAGTACTGCTCTATAGTAATATTGTACTGCTCTATAGTAATACAGTACTGCTCTATATTAATATAGTTCTGTGCTATAGTAATATAGTACTGCTCTCTAGTAATATAGTACTGCTCTATGGTAATAAAATACTACTCTATGGTAATATAATACTGCACTATAGTAATATGGTAATGCTCTCTAGTAATATAGTACTGCTCTATGGTAATAAAATACTACTCTATGGTAATATAGTACTGCACTATAGTAATATGGTAATGCTCTCTAGTAATATAGTACTGCTCTATGGTAATAAAATACTACTCTATGGTAATATAGTACTGCTCTATAGTAATATGGTAATGCTCTATAGTAATATAGTATTGCTGTATAGTAATATAGTAATAATCCAGGAGCTGCTGGCAAAGAAGCGAGCTGCCCACCAGTTCACCTTACAAAGCCGTCCTGTCCAGAGAAGAAACAAGCCTTCCGTTGCGCATGCAGCCATCTTCAGTGCAAACTCCGTTATATCCAAAATGAGTGGTGGACTAGCCTCGCCATGCGAACCCAGCTCAGTGCAGACATTTGCGACTTCAGGGGTTTCTACGAGCTCTAAAGGCTGTGTACGGCCCCTCACCCCAAGTCCAAAGCCCGCTGCTCAGCTCAGACGGCAAAGTCCTCCTCAGCGACAAGATCTCCATCCTCAACCGATGGTCAGAACACTTCCAATATCTTTTCAGTGCCAACCGCTCAGTCCAAGATTCCGCCCTGCTCCAGCTCCCTCAACAGCCCCTAGGCTAGAGCTGGATGAGGTCCTCACCCAGGATGAGACATATAAGGCAATCGAACAACTGAAAAGTGGCAAAGCAGCAAGTATGGATGGAATCTCCCCAAAGGTCTGGAAGGCTGGCGGCAAAACTCTGCATGTGAAACTGCATGAGTTTTTCAAGCTTTGTTAGGACCAAGGAAAACTGCCTCAGGACCTTCGTGATGCCACCATCATCACCCTGTACAAAAACAAAGGCGAGAAATCAAACTGCTCAAACTACAGGGGAATCACGCTGCTCTCCATTGCAGGCAAAATCTTCACTAGGGTTCTCCTAAATAGAACAATACCTAGTGTCACCGAGAATATTCTCCCAAAATCACAGTGCAGCTTTCGCGTAAACAGAGGAACTACTGACATGGTCTTTGCCCTCAGACAGCTCCAAGAAAAGTGCAGAGAACAAAACAAAGGACTCTACATCACCTTTGTTGACCTCACCAAAGCTTTCGACACCGTGAGCAGGAAAGGGCTTTGGCAAATACTAGAGCGCATCAGATGCCCCCCAAAGTTCCTCAACATGGTTATCCAACTGCACGAAAACCAACAAGGTCGGGTCAGATACAGCAATGAGCTCTCTAAACCCTTCTCCATTAACAATGGCGTGAAGCAAGGCTGTGTTCTCGCACCAACCCTTTTTTCAATCTTCTTCAGCATTATGCTGAACCAAGCCATGAAAGACCTCAACAATGAAGACGCTGTTTACATCTGGTACCGCACAGATGGCAGTCTCTTCAATCTGAGGCGCCTGCAAGCTCACACCAAGACACAAGAGAAACTTGTCCGTGAACTACTCCTTGCAGACGATGCCACTTTAGTTGCCCATTCAGAGCCAGCTCTTCAGCGCTTGACGTCCTGTTTTGCGGAAACTGCCAAAATGTTTGGCCTGGAAGTCAGCCTGAAGAAAACTGAGGTCCTCCATCAGCCAGCTCCCCACCATGACTACCAGCCCCCCCACATCTCCATCGGGCACACAAAACTCAAAACGGTCAACCAGTTTACCTATCTCGGCTGCACCATTTCATCAGATGCAAGGATCGACAACGAGATAGACAACAGACTCGCCAAGGCAAATAGCGCCTTTGGAAGACGACACAAAAGAGTCTGGAAAAACAACCAACTGAAAAATCTCACAAAGATAAGCGTATACAGAGCCGTTGTCATACCCACATTCCTGTTCGGCTCCGAATCATGGGTCCTCTACCGGCATCACCTACGGCTCCTAGAACGCTTCCACCAGCGTTGTCTCCGCTCCATCCTCAACATTCATTGGAGCGCTTTCCATCCCTAACGTCAAAGTACTCGAGATGGCAGAAGTCGACAGCATCGAGTCCACGCTGCAGAAGATCCAGCTGCGCTGGATGGGTCACGTCTCCAGAATGGAGGACCATCGCCTTCCCAAGATTGTGTTATATGGCGAACTCTCCACTGGCCACCGTGACAGAGGTGCACCAAAGAAAAGGTACAAGGACTGCCTAAAAAAATCTCTTGTTGCCTGCCACATTGACCACCGCCAGTGGGCTGATATCGCCTCAAACCGTGCATCTTGGCGCCTCACAGATTGGCGGGCAGCAACCTCCTTTGAAGAAGACCGCAGAGCCCACCTCACTGACAAAAGGCAAAGGAGGAAAAACCCAACACCCAACACCCAACCCCAACCAACCAATTTTCCCCTGCAACCGCTGCAACCGTGTCTGCCTGTCCTGCATCGGTCTTGTCAGCCACAAACGAGCCTGCAGCTGACGTGGACATTTACCCCCTCCATAAATCTTCATCCTCGAAGCCAAGCCAAAGATAGTGATATGGTACTGCTCTATATTAATATAGTACTGCTCTATAGTAATATAGTACTGCTCTCTAGTAATATAGTACTGCTCTATGGTAATAAAATACTGCTCTATGGTAATATAGTACTGCGCTATATTAACATAGTACTGCTCTATAGTAATATAGTACTGCTCTATGGTAATAAAATATTACTCTATGGTAATATAGTACTGCACTATAGTAATATAGTAATGCTCTATAGTAATATAGTACTGCTCTATAGTAATATAGTACTGCTCTATAGTAATATAGTACTGCTCTATAATAATATAGTTCTGCTCTATCGTATTATAGTACTGCTCTATAGTAATATAGACACAAGAGCAACTTGTCTGTGAACTACTCCTTGCAGACGATGCCGCTTTAGTTGCCCATTCAGAGCCAGTTCTTCAGCGCTTGACGTCCTGTTTTGCGGAAAATGCCAAAATGTTTGGCCTGGAAGTCAGCCTGAAGAAAACTGAGGTCCTCCATCAGCCATCTCTCCACCATGACTACCAGCCCCCCCACATCTCCATCGGGCACACAAACCTCAAAACGGTCAACCAGTTTACCTGTCTCGGCTGCACAACTTCATCGGATGCAAGGATTGACAACGAGATAGACAACAGACTCTCCAAGGCAAATAGCGCCTTTGGAAGACTACACAAAAGAGTCTGGAAAAACAACCAACTGAAAAACCTCACAAAGATTAGTGTATACAGAACCGTTGTCATACCCACACTCCTGTTCGGCTCCAAATCATGGGTCCTCTACCGGCATCACTTACGTCTCCTAGATCGCTTCCACCAGCGTTGTCTCCGCTCCATCCTCAACATTCATTGGAGCGACTTCATCTCCAACATCGAAGTACTCGAGATGGCAGAGGCCGACAGCATCGAATCCATGCTGCTGAAGATCCAACTGTGCTGGGTAGGTCACATCTCCAGAATGGATGACCATCACCTTCCCAAGATCGTGTTATATGGCGAGCTCTCCAATGGCCACCGAGACAGAGGTGCAGCAAAAAAGAGGTACAAGGACTGCCTAAAGAAATCTCTTGGTGACTGCCACATTGACCACCGCCAGTGGGCTGATATTGCCTCAAACCGTGCATCTTGGCGCCTCACAGTTCGGCAGGCAGCAACCTCCTTTGAAGAAGACTGCAGAGCCCACCTCACTGACAAAAGACAAAGGAGGAATAACCCAACACCCATCCCCAATCAACCAATTTTCCCTTGCAACTGCTGCAACCATGTCTGCCTGTCCCGCATCGGACTTGTCAGCCACTAATGAGCCTGCAGCTGACGTGGACATTACCCCTCCATAAATCTTTGTCCGCGAAGCCAAGCCAAAGAAAATAGTAATAGAGTACTGGTCTATAGCAATATAGTACCACTCTATGGTAAAAAAATACTACTCTATGGTAATATAGTACTGCAGTATAGTAATATGGTACTGCTCTATAGTAATACAGTGCTGCTCTATGGTAATAAAATACTGCTCTATATTAATATAGTACTGCTCTATAGTAATATAGTACTGCTCTATATTAATATAGTACTGCTCTATAGTAATATAGTACTGCACTATGGTAATATAGTACTGCTCTCTAGTAATATAGTAATGGTCTATATTAATATAGTACTGCTCTATAGTAATATAGTACTGCTCTGTATTAATATAGTACTGCTCTATAGTAATATAGTACTGCACTATGGTAATATAGTACTGCTCTCTAGTAATATAGTAATGCTCTATAGTAATATAGTACTGCTCTATAGTAATATAGTAATGCTCTATATTAATATCTACTGCTCTATAGTAATATAGTAATGCTCTATATTAATATAGTACTGCTCTATAGTAATATATTACTGCTCTATAGTAATATAGTACTGCTCTATAGTAATATAATACTGCTCTATAGTAATATAGTAATGCTCTATAGTAATATATTACTGCTCTATAGTAATATAGTACTGCTCTATAGTAATATAGTACTGCTCTATAGTAATATAGTAATGCTCTATATTAATATAGTACTGCTCTATAGTAATATAGTAATGCTCTATATTAATATAGTACTGCTCTATAGTAATATAGTACTGCTCTATTGTAATATAGTAATGCTCTATATTAATATAGTACTGCTCTATAGTAATATAGTAATGCTCTATAGTAATACATTACTGCTCTATAGTAATATAGTACTGCTCTATAGTAATATAGTACTGCTCTATAGTAATATAGTAATGCTCTATATTAATATAGTACTGCTCTATAGTAATATAGTAATGCTCTATAGTAATATATTACTGCTCTATAGTAATATAGTACTGCTCTATAGTAATATAGTACTGCTCTATAGTAATATAGTAATGCTCTATATTAATATAGTACTGCTCTATAGTAATATAGTAATGCTCTATATTAATATAGTACTGCTCTATAGTAATATAGTACTGCTCTATTGTAATATAGTAATGCTCTATATTAATATAGTACTGCTCTATAGTAATATAGTAATGCTCTATAGTAATATATTACTGCTCTATAGTAATATAGTACTGCTCTATAGTAATATAGTACTGCTCTATAGTAATATAGTAATGCTCTATATTAATATAGTACTGCTCTATAGTAATATAGTAATGCTCTATAGTAATATATTACTGCTCTATAGTAATATAGTACTGCTCTATAGTAATATAGTACTGCTCTATAGTAATATAGTAATGCTCTATATTAATATAGTACTGCTCTATAGTAATATAGTAATGCTCTATAGTAATATATTACTGCTCTATAGTAATATAGTAATGCTCTATATTAATATAGTACTGCTCTATAGTAATATAGTAATGCTCTATAGTAATATATTACTGCTCTATAGTAATATAGTACTGCTCTATAGTAATATAGTACTGCTCTATAGTAATATAGTAATGCTCTATATTAATATAGTACTGCTCTATAGTAATATAGTAATGCTCTATAGTAATATATTACTGCTCTATAGTAATATAGTACTGCTCTATAGTAATATAGTACTGCTCTATAGTAATATAGTAATGCTCTATATTAATATAGTACTGCTCTATAGTAATATAGTAATGCTCTATAGTAATATATTACTGCTCTATAGTAATATAGTACTGCTCTATAGTAATATAGTACTGCTCTATAGTAATATAGTAATGCTCTATATTAATATAGTACTGCTCTATAGTAATATAGTAATGCTCTATATTAATATAGTTCTGCTCTATAGTAATATAGTACTGCTCTATTGTAATATAGTAATGCTCTATATTAATATAGTACTGCTCTATAGTAATATAGTAATGCTCTATAGTAATATATTACTGATCTATAGTAATATAGTACTGCTCTATAGTAATATAGTACTGCTCTATAGTAATATAGTAATGCTCTATAGTAATATATTACTGCTCTATAGTAATATAGTACTGCTCTATAGTAATATAGTAATGCTCTATATTAATATAGTACTGCTCTATAGTAATATAGTAATGCTCTATAGTAATATATTACTGCTCTATAGTAATATAGTACTGCTCTATATTAATATAGTTCTGCTCTATAGTAATATAGTACTGCTCTATAGTAATATAGTAATGCTCTATATTAATATAGTACTGCTCTATAGTAATATAGTAATGCTCTATAGTAATATATTACTGCTCTATAGTAATATAGTACTGCTCTATAGTAATATAGTACTGCTCTATAGTAATATAGTAATGCTCTATAGTAATATATTACTGCTCTATAGTAATATAGTACTGCTCTATAGTAATATAGTAATGCTCTATAGTAATATATTACTGCTCTATATTAATATAGTACTGCTCTATAGTAATATAGTAATGCTCTATAGTAATATATTACTGCTCTATAGTAATATAGTACTGCTCTATAGTAATATAGTACTGCTCTATAGTAATATAGTAATGCTCTATAGTAATATATTACTGCTCTATAGTAATATAGTACTGCTCTATAGTAATATAGTAATGCTCTATATTAATATAGTACTGCTCTATAGTAATATAGTAATGCTCTATAGTAATATATTACTGCTCTATAGTAATATAGTACTGCTCTATATTAATATAGTTCTGCTCTATAGTAATATAGTACTGCTCTATAGTAATATAGTAATGCTCTATATTAATATAGTACTGCTCTATAGTAATATAGTACTGCTCTATTGTAATATAGTACTGCACTTGCTCTATTACTATAACTGCAATTTTTTATATATGTATATCATAGTTGGTTTTAGATGATTATAACACCTCAACTTCACAACAAACTCTCCAATCCATTGAGAGTAGCATGAAATGCTTTCAAAAAGGTTATAGATTAGAGCTCATTATCATATACTTTTATTGAACAGTTAATGTAATTTTCTATTTTTATATTTAGGTAGAAATTGATCAATGCTGAAAAAAAAAAAGGAATAGATTACTTTTGCAGTAATGCACTTCACTTTAACCTCAGTTTACCACAAATTTTAAAGAGCAGAATTCTCTTCTTAAAAATTGAGAAAACTGTAGTTTAATGAAATGATTTGCAAATGCACTGATCTGGTTATTAAATGGTTAAACTGCACAGAAATTTTATTTAATTTCAACTTTGAGCTATGTTTCACCCTCAGGATTTTGTGACAAATAAAATTAATTTATCATGGAGAAAATAGGCCACTTCTTTATGGAACATACACTTTAACATTTTAGTCTGAGTCACATGATAAATTATTTGAATCTACTTTTTATCTTCAATTTCGTGCATGATTTTTGTTTCTGCAAGCCTAACTGAGAAGAGACACAAGTCCAAAACAAATGAACATCTTTCATTCCTGTGTGATTATGTGAATAAATATACTGTTGGTGTATTGAAATTACTTGCCTCTAAAGATGGTGTAAGATACAATTAAATACTTGATCACTAAAAAGAGATCCTGAGTTACAGTAAACCCCATGGGGTCCAACTTGCCAGTCCTACTGTTGTTGGCTCCGTTCAGGCTTTGAAAGGCCTGCTAAAGGAGTCGATGGTGGTTTATTTTAAAATCCTATCTGTGTCTGGGCCCAAGATGGCAGCACCTATGATTGGCAGTGGCCACAAGGGGTTGGAGGCTCTGGGTAAACAGAGAGCATCAGAAAAGAAGGAGACCAGCTCCCATTTGGGAAAGAGAAGTAGAGGAGATGACCCATGGGATGGTGGTCACGGCAGCAAGCCAGTAAGGGGCTCTGAGACTGAAGAACATACAGATGGTGGGCTGTTGGTGACTCAAGGTGAGGAACTCATGAAGGCAGCAGGCTGTGTTGACTTTGGACAAAGGACTTGCATCAGGCTGTGAACCTCTGGAGACTGGCTGAAAGGATTACCAAGTATTGGAACTGAAATGAGAGAGGGTGTCAAGGGCACTGAAGGCTTCCTCCTAATCATGTCAAAGGTTTTGATCTGGAGCTCAGATTGCTGATGGTTTGGATTGAAGGCTGTGTGTCGGTGGAGGCTGCAGGAGCGCTGGAGGCAAAAGACCCTGGTAGGACTCTCCTTTGCTTCTCTTTCTATGATTGTTGGGGCGCTGGGCAATTTATGCTGATAACAGATCTTCGTTTGCCTTTTGGTAGATGAAAAGAAATTTCATGTAATAACAGATTTTCTGAATCTTGTGTGTGTGTGTGTGTGTGTGTGTGTGTGTGTGTGTGTGTGTGTGTGTGTGTGTGTGTGTGTGTGTGTGTGTGTGTGTGTGAGAGAGAGAGAGAGAGAGAGAGAGAGAGAGATTGTTTGTGTTTTTAAAAACTTTTATATTTTTAGCCCATGCATTTATATTTAAGTTGTGAAAAGATTCAATATGCCTGGAGTGGGGACAGTAGCACCGGACTCATAATCTGGAGGGATGTTGGGAGTTCAAATCTTAAGACAAGCAGAGAACATAGAACACAACAGCACAGTACAGGCCATTCAGCCCTCGATATTTTGCTGACCTATATATTTCTACCAAAAATAATCTAAACCCTTCCTACTTCATAACCCTCTATTCTTTTTCAAATGTGTGCCTCTCTAGGAGCCTCTTATATGCCCCTAATGTTTCACTTCCACCACCATCCCCGGCAAGGCATTCCAGCCACCCACAACTATGTAGAAAACTTACCACTGATATCTCCCCTGAACCTTCATTTTTTAGAAATGTCCCCTGGTGTTTGCTATTACTGCCCTGGAAAGTCCCAGTTTTGCTAACTTTTCTCATAAGATTTATTTTCCAATCCAGGCAAGATCCTGGTAAATCTCCTCTGTACCATAGCTTCCACATCCTTCCTATAATGAGGTGTCCAGAAATGAACAGAATAAGTGTGGCCTCACCAAAGATTTGCAGAGTTGCAACATGATCTCTTGGCTCTTGAACTCAATTCCTCTAATAATGAATCCCAGCATCCCATAGGCTTTCTTAATTATCCTATCAACCTGCGCGGCATCCTTGAGAGATGGATAGATTTGGACACCAAGGCCCCTCTGTTCCTCCACACTGTATCTGAACATTAACCCTGTACTCAGCCTTCTGGTTTGACCTTCCAAAATTCATGACCTCACACTTATCCAGATTGAACTCCATCTGCCACTTTTCCGGCCAACTCTGCATCCTGTCTATATTCTTTTGTAACCTATGACAACCTTCAGCACCATCCACAACTCCTCCAACCTTCGTATCATCAGAAAAGTTTCTGACCCATCCATCTGCTTTTTCATCGAGGTCATTTATAAAAATTGCAGAGAGCAGGGATCCCAGAACTTCACTAGTCCACAACATTTGCCATTCTCCAAACCTCCCTTCCCACAGCAACCTAGGGTGTATTGCATCCAGCTCTGGGGACTTATCAATCTTAATGTTTTTATGCTGATCCAATACATTCTCTTCCTTCATCTCAACATAGTCCAGCACACAAAACTGTTCTATTCCAACCTCACCTTGATTAACGTCCTTATCTCTGGTGAATACTGAAGCAAAGTATTCATTTATAACCTCTCCAACCTCCTCCATCTCCAAGCACATGTTGTCTCCTTTATCCTTAAGTGGTCCTACTTTCATTTTCATCATCCTTCTGTTCTTCACATACACGCAGAATGCCTTGGGGTTCTCCTTAATCCTACTTGCTGAGGCTTTCTCATACCCCCTTTGAGTTCTTCTAAATCCTTTCTTAAGTTCCTTCCTGACTACCACACAATTCTCATGAGCCCTTCCTCTTTTCTGCTTCCTAAATCTAATGTATGTTTCCTTCTTCCTCTTAATTTGCTGCCTTACCTGCTTTATCAAACATAGTTCCCTTTTCCTACCATCTTTTCCCTGCTTCAGTGGGACAAATATATCCTGAACCAGATTCAAGTGGTCCCTAAACATCCTTCACATTACCTCTGTGCTTTCTCCCATGAAAATCTGTTCCCAATTTACTCTGCCCAGTTCTGCCTCATTCCATTGTAATTATCCCTTTGTTAATTGAACACTTTCCCATTTTATCTGCCTTTATCCTTGCTCAGCTCAGGGAGTTATGGTCATTATCTCTGAAATGCTCCCCCACTGAGAGGTCTGCCACCTGACCAGGTTCATTACCCAGTACAAGATCCAGTATGACCCCTCCTCTAGTTGACTGTTCCATATACTGTATCAGGAATCCTTGGACACACCTGACAATTTTTCCCCATCTATTCCTTTTGCAGTCAGCAGGTGTCTGTCAACACTAGGGAAGTGGAAGCCTCCCATGACAACAGCCCTGTAATTTCTGCACAATTCCATAATCTGCCTACTTATCATCCTCCCTTTCTAAAGCCATGATATTATCCCTGACCTCTCTCTCTCTCTCTCTCTCTCTCTCTCTCTCTCTGATCTACCATCCTGTTCCTAAACCCTGTTACCTGCATCAGCCAATCCTGTCTTTCCAACAGCCAAGTCTCTTTAATGGCCATACATTGTAATTCCACGTACTGATCCATTCACCTCCTTTATTCCTAATACTCCTTGCATTGAAATGTAGTCAAACCCTCTAAATGACTACATTTATGTATCCTCCCCTGCCTATACTTTATCACAAACTCACAACACATTGCATCATGCTTTTCACCTTCTGTCCTATTCTCTGCTCTAACATTCTGGTTCCCACCCCCGCCAAACAATTTCAACACTCACCAACAGCTCTAGCAAACCCAATATTTATCCCTCACCAGTTCAGGTACAGCCCACCCATTTTGTACATGTCATACCTTCGCCAAAAGAGACCCCAATGATCCACAAGTTTAAACTCCATACCAACTCTTCAGCCATGCATTCATCTGCCACAACTTCCTATTTCTATCCTCACTGGTGCATGGCACAGACAGCAATCCTGAGATTACATACTTTGAGGTCTTGGTTTTCAACTTCCTTCCTAACCCCCTATATTCTCTCTTCAGGACCTTATCCCTATGCCTCTCTTTGGTACCAATGTGGACCATGGCAGCTGACTGCTCACCCTCCTGCTTGAGAGCGCAAGTTGTGGGCTCAATCAGAGTCATCTCTGACCTTGACAGTCATGAGGCAAAATACCATCCGGGAGCCTCAATCTAATTCACAAAATGCCCTGTTATTCTCCTAACTAGTGAATTCCCAATCACTATCGCCATGCTCTTCTCCCCACTTCCTATTTGAGCAGAAGGACTAGACTCTGTGCCAGAGACATGACCACTATGATTTTTCCCTGGTAGATCCAACCCCCACAGTATCCAAAACAGTATCTTTATTGTTGAGGGGAGTGGCATTGTCCTCTCCCATCTTCTGTCACCCAGCTACTTGCCTCTTAATGTTTGAGGGTGTCTTTCCCCCTGAAGGTCTATGATTGGAGGAGTTGCAATCACGTGACCTTGGGGCCTCTTCAGAAGAGTGTATAACAGCCAGTTGCAGCTAGGAAGTAGGTGATTGGAGGATCTGCAATCATGTGATTCATAATAATATAATTCAAACAAAAATATTTGAAACTCAGCAGGTCAGGCTGAATTTATGAAAAGAGAAAGAGGTTTAAAAATTTCAGATTTAAGAGAAAACATTGATTCTGATACATTTTCAACCTAAGACACTAATCCTACATCTCTTTTCACAGATGCCATCAAATCTGTTGAGTGTTTCGAGCATCTTTCTCTTTTATTCCAAAATACCTGATCCTGAATTTTTTAAAAAACTTTGAGTTTAATAGTGGCAAACATATGTATATTTAAGTACGTCAAAAAATGTATTCATCTTGTTTACCAATATCCTTACCCAATCAGTTTGACATGTGACCAGACCCACCCATTGTGGTTGATTTCTTGTTCTTCTGATAAAGTATTAAGTTGCACCAAGCTCCTAATAATGACAAAACCAGATTTATCATCCAGAATTCATATACAGGTAGCTTTTGGTTCTCATCCTGTAAAAATCCACTCACTTTCCAAAGCTGAGAGACCAATTCCACAAGTTATTCCAGCCAAATCTTGACATATTGACACTCATAGGATCAACGCTTTCTGTCAATTTTCCAGACACTTTCATCATGACAGAATTGGCATTTTCTGTTGGGAGGGATTCAAAATTTCCTCTGGGCCATATGAAATCTCATGGCGTGGGATCGAATGTGGGCAATGCTTGCTCCTAATTAGCATCACCTGACATCATCAGAACGCCTCCATCCTTGTGGAAAGAAGTAGTAAGGGATGTAAAGGCTTACAAAATGTAGTCTGGAAGAGAGACCTCAGGGTCCATTAGTGCCATCATTACACAATTATTGATCAAGCAACTGAGAACTGAAGGAGTTCAGCACCAGCAGTGTCTGATGGTAAAGGCCCAGAAACCAATATGTGAAAAAGCCCTCTTTATCCATCAAGTTACTTTACCAATGTTTGTTGCAGATATATCTGCTCTTGATGACAGTGTTAGGAATGATTACCACATACTTCTTATTGAGATGAAATTATGTTATCACATTAAGGACAGCCTCCATCATGCTATGTAATTGAAGTACTTGCAGGAAGCACTCAGCATGTGATCTATCTTGGTTGCTTCAGAGCTCCCTTCAATCACTAAAACACAATTCTCATGAAATCAGGAAATGCCCATGATATTTTGATGCTGGTTCTGAAATACACGTGCTGCAACATGGAGTCTTATGGCACAGAAATAGTCCCACAGGCCCAGCTTGTCCAAGCAAAAGAATGTGCCCTCCTACTTGGCCGCATTAGACCCATTCCCCTCTAATCCCCACCCATCCATGTAGTTATCCAAGTGGTTCTTGAAGGTAGTTAATATAACTACCTCTACCACTTTGGCTGGTAGCTCCTTCCACATGGCCACCACCCTCTGAGTGAAGAATTGTTCCCTCCCTCCTTTTCAAATCCCACCCCCATCACCTGCCCTAAGGTGATAAACTCAGACAAATTTAGAAGCTAAAATTTTGCCATGGGTAACCAGAAACTTATCTTCTGTGGCAATTTTTAGTCTCATTCTCCAGTATATCGTTTAATTTAAATTTTAAATTTAGACATACAACACGGTAACAGGCCATTTTGGCCCATAAGTCCGTGCCGCCCAATTTACACCCTGTTAATCTACATCCCTGCTACGTTTTGAATGGTGGGAGGAAACCGGAACTCTTGGAGAAAACCCTCACAGACATGAGGAGAACATACAAACTCCTTACAGACAGCTTGGGATTTGAAACCCGGTCTGGACCCGATCGCTGGTGCTGTAAAGGCGTTGTGCTAACTGCTACATCAACCATGCAACTTACCATGACATAACACCAGGTAACCAACCCTGGTTCAAATTAGATTAGTAAAAAGCATATAAGAAATACTGACAGGTATTTGAAGCAAGTTTTCTGATGCAGAATGTGAAAATTAATTAAGCCAGAATAAAACAATAGAGCAGAAATTTATGTTCGGATGGATGGGGAATGTCGCATAAAAATAAATTAAATGAGTTGTTAATACATCTATGACATGGTAGCCATTACTGAAAGACAAATCTTACTATCTGCAAGATGATTAGGTTTAGAGGGTATAATATGCCAGGTTAATAAGATCGACATGAAATACAGGGACAATTTTATTGAGGACAAAGTAACTTTAATTATTAAGAATGAAATTATTTCTATGATGAGACAAGATACAAGGAAAGATAAATCGGGACAGGACAATTTATGGAAAAAGTTAAGAAATCGATAACAAATGAGAACTTATGCATAAGCTTCCCAATTGCATCTGTGAAGTTGTAAAAATGAACAGTTGTTAAAATGCAAAGATTAAATTCAGTCTAAAAGTCCTTGAGAGTGATGTAGAAGTGTAACTAAATAGGACTGTGTTCAATGCTGTGAAGAAGTGCAGCAATGATACAATGAGAAAATCTGTTCATGGTTAAAGTGACAGAAGATCAATGGGATAATTTGAGAAAGGATTAAATATCATTCAGTATCAGTTCATACTCTTGAAGGCCAAGGGGCTGACTTATCAAAAGAAAACAGTGGATGGCATGAGATGAGGAAAAAAATTGAAGTAAGTGTAAAAACAAACTAAAAAGCAAAGCACGAACATGCACACTAGCAAACTGGGAGAAAGACAAGAGGATGCGAAAGGCATAGTGTAAGCAGACAGGTGTTTGGAGTGGAGTACATATTGGCGCCTCACAGTTCGGCGGGCAGCAACCTCCTTTGAAGAAGACCACAGAGCCCACCTCACTGACAAAAGACAAAGGAGGAAAAACCCAACACCCAACCCCAACCCACCAATTTTCCTTTGCAACCGCTGCAACCGTGCCAGCCTGTCCCGCATCGGACTTGTCAGCCACAAACGAGCCTGCAGCTGACGTGGACATTACCCCTCCATAAATCTTCGTCCACAAAGCCAGGCCAAAGAAAAGAACATATTGCAGATTCTCATCCTATAATACTCTAAAGATTTTGATTTTAGAACGGCATCTCTCACTCAATCAATGGTGTAAAATGGAATGGCTCGAATAACACCTGTGGCTACATTCTAAAATTAAGAACAAAATGAATGACCACCTTAATTTTCAGCTGGCCAGAGAGAGCTGCCATGAATTTTTACAGGGAATGACATTTTATTAAGACTGAATTTTAATCAGATGTGACCAAAGTATTTAAGAGGAGATGTTTATAGTGAGTTCTAGATGGCTTTTCCTGAAGTCACATATGATAGCCTATTAGGAATTAGTTTGAAAGTGAGCTGAGAGACAGGATAATGGAGAGGTTTTCAGTGTGGTACATCACTCATGATGTTTTTTAATGATGTGTTTTGGAGTCATGACAACTTAAAATATTTTTGAAAAATTGGGATGCAATGTCATTTGACTGCATTTATCAATGAAATAAAATAGGGTGTTTTGAAAACTGTTGGTACAAGCATCAGCATTGACAATACCCCTACCCCCCTGTTGCCTTCATACTTAGAAGGTTGTAGGTCCAAGTACCATTCCAGCACTGAGAACAGGAAAGTTCCAGTTGCTGTAACGTCAGAGACGTAGAGAAAGAGTGAAGCACTTTTCAGTGCTCATTTGCTCTCTCAAATGGAAGTGCACTGAGTTAAGCGGACTTATTTGATCAGTTGCTAGTGTGAACAAGATACAAGAGGTCAAGAGGGACAACTAGATCACCAGGATGGTGATCAACTAGATGGTTGGCGTAGCAGTTAGCGCAATGCCTTTAAAGCACCAGCAATTGCAACTGCGGTTCAAATCCCATGCTGTCTCTAAGGAGTTTGTTCATTCTCCCAGTGTCTGCGTGGGTTTTCCTTGAGGGCTCCAGTTTCCTCCCATCATTTGAAACATACCGGGGGTGTAGGTTAATTGGGTGTAAATTGGGCGGCATAGACTCGTGGGCTGAAGTAGCCTATTATCGTGCTGTATGTCTAAATTTAAAAAAAAAATCACTGAGCATAGCTTTTGCAAGCCATTCAAAACAAATGAGCAGATGTAATGTATATAGCTATAAGAGATTAATAATTAGTGGACACATAGAAGGCATGTCAGCAGAAGTCAGTCATGTGGTACTTTGCTGCCTTGTTACTCGGGGAGAGGGATGGGTAAAATAGGATTTTATAAGGATCTTGAAGAGGGAAAGGGAGGATCCAATTGTTGTGGCCCATTTTTGGATCAACAAAATCAGAAAAAGAATGCCCCTGGATCTGTCTGGAAGGTACCAGAAGCTCAGGAGTAAATTACAATGCTGGAGATTAAAGGTAATTACACTGGACCACAAATTTTGCTTCCTGGAAAAATGTTAGGGGTTATGATAGACAATGTTAAGATGATTTGCTGTATCATGTAGGAAGTTGGAGCAACGTTAAATTCATTTTATTGAATTTAGCATGTTTAATCATTTCATGATACTGACGCATTGTGTTAGTTCAACTGAACTAAAAATGTTTTGCCACTAACTTTCGTTTGTACTCAGCATCTGATGGCTCTCGTGTTAGCGTCCATGATTTGTTGCAGGGTTTCCCCTATCATAGATGTTGTGGAAAGTTGTTGCCATTGCTTTGCAATCTTATATTGAGGAGTCCAGCACTAAAGTACTTATTGTCTGACAGCAGCAAATAACAAGGCACAGCTACGCATGGTACACAGACAGATCTCAAGTGATCCTTGTAAAGGTGGATAGTAACATGGTGAAATATTTTCCCATAAGATCCAGGCTACCATCTGAAGATTTCAAAGTTCTATTGAATTGTGTAATCTTAGCAAATATTTTGACTTCTGACCTTATGATAAGGAAAATCCTAAAAAAAAACATCAGGGATGGTAAATGGTCATTTTATCTGCTTTTGTGGACAGAGCTATTATGATCAAATTTTCATTGATGCATAGACATCAGTGTTGTAATTGCTCTGGAGCAGTCTGACTAAATTGGGAGAGCACCTTTTCAGATTTGAAGATGGGATGATGTCTGGTCATCAAACATTTTTCTGATTTCACTGAGTGCCTTTCTTAATCAAAAATGAAATTGAACTGGTTGAAGGCCACTGTCAATAATGACATAAAGCTCAGGAAAAGGCTGAGATATTCCATCCTCTCTGGACCTCTTGCTTATTATGACTCCTTGTTAGTGCAGCACAGGCTTGCTAAAGATTAAAGGTAGTTTGGCACTTTGCGGTCAAGAGGAGGTGGTCAGAAAAATCTCATTTTATCTGGTGCTAGCACTCCTAGTATTGGAAGGCAGATTTATATTCATAATTTTATGAGGGATGGATCGAATAAACTGAAATGCCAGGATATATTTGTGAAGATCCAAGGAAGAGGTGGAGATGGATCAGTCTGGCAGCATTTCTGGCTGATTATCAATTAGAGTCAGTAGAAAAAAAAAGTTGATGTGAGATTTGATGGTAAAACATGAATAGATGAGTGAGAGAACATGTTGAAACAAGTCAGTGGAAGAAAAACGAATGCAAAAGAAATAGCAAAGGCTAAGTAAAATAAATTTATGCATCAAATGAACATCAATGTTGAGAGGTAGGAGAAAGAAGGTGATAATAAATGGAAGGCAAACATAAAAATCATTTGAGGATAAAAAATACTTCAGAGAGGTGAAAGAAGATAGTGTCAATGTACTGTGAATGTCCATTATTTATTTTCCTGGGGTTACCAAATTTTTTTTCACAATTTGAGGTAGTGTCAGGTCTATTTGCCATGATAATAAGACCAAGAAGTATTCTCCATTTTAGCCTGTCACAGGATTATTCCTTCCAATTTACAGAGTCTACTAGCATTGCATTTTTTGAAAGAGCTCCACGTACAATTCCACTGTGTTGTTTGAAGCCCACTATAATCCTGCAGTGTTTCAGAGCCTACAGACCACAACATGGCCTTTCTAATGCCAAAAATCATGGAATGTCAGTGACAAACAGTCGTACACAGAGTTTTGATCAATCTTATTGATTTATGGATACAAATTCAAACAATATTATTATTCCTGTGCCAGTGGGTAGTTTACTGATCTATCGCATTGAACCATTTTGAATCAGACAGGGTATTAGAATGACATTTTCTGTTTTTATCACTATAGCAAATCAAGTACCATATTTTCACTCATATAATGCACACATGCATATAATGCATATAAAAACTTAAACTATGTAAAAATATTCCTGTATAACATGCACACACATATACCATGCGGGTGTAATACTCTACATTCCAACTCACAAGAGCAATTTGCATTTACTTGGGACAGGAGACAAAACACATTCCATAGCCCCACTATCTGCCACAGTTAATCTCCTGCAATTTACTACCCATTCAATTTCTCTTTTTTAAATTAAAAAAATTCACACTATGAACCATATCAATCAAAATACATACAAACATTTTCCTCTTAAATATACACAGTGGCATTTTCTCCCCTCCCCCCACCTTCCCTCCCTCCTTCCCACCCCCCTCCAAACTTATTAAATGTTCAACATATACAATACAATAAACCCATTAAACAATGTCATCACACAATGAAAATAAACAAGAAAATTGTCTCATCTACTTTTACACACTGGATCAGGTCATTTTGTCTTCTCATTTTATCATTTTAGGGGGTGGAAGTCCGTGGTAAGCCCTCTTTGTTGTGTTCCATGTACAGTTCAAATTTGTTCAAATAATGTGACTTTATTTTTTAAATTATATGTTTTTTTTCCAATGGAATACATTTATTCATTTCTATGTACCATTGCTGTATTCTCAGGCTCTCTTCTGATTTCCAAGTTGACATTATACATTTTTTTGCTACAGTTAAGGCTATCATAATAATTTTTTTTGTGCTTTATCCAGTTTGAGGCCTAATTCTTTACTTCTTATATTACTTAGAGGAAAGATCTCTGGATTTTTTGGTATGTTGCTTTTTGTGATTTTATTTAATACCTGATTTAGATCTTCCCAAAACTTTTTCACTTTCTCACATGCCCAAATTGCATGTACTGTTGTTCCCATTTCCTTCTTACAGCGAAAACAGCTATCTGATAATGTTGGATCCCATTTATTTAACTTTTGGGGCGTGATATATAACCTGTGTAACCAATTATATTGTATCATGCGTAACCTTGTGTTTATTATATTTTTCACAGTTCCAGAGCATAACTTTTCCCATATTTCATTTTTTATCTTTTATCTTTTTCCCACTTTTGTTTGGGTTTATAGCTTATTTCATCATTTTCCTTCTCTTGCAGCTTGATGTACATGTTCGTTATAAATCTTTTAATTATCATTGTGTCTGTAATCACATATTCAAAGCTGCTTCCTAATCTCAGTCTGTTTCCCAATTTATCCTTTAAATAAGCTTTCAATTGATGATATGCAAACATTGTACCATGAGTTATTCCATATTTGTACTTCATTTGTTCAAATGTTAATAAATTATTTCCCAAAGAACAATTTTCTATTCTTTTAATTCCTTTTCTCTTCCATTCTCTAAAGGAAAGATTATCTATTGTGAACGCGATTAGTTGATTTTGTGTCAATAATAATTTTGGTAGTTGGTAATTTGTTTTTTTTCCTTTCTATGTGAATCTTCTTCCATATGTTGAGTAAATGGTGCAGTACTGTACTGGAGAACTTTTATATTGCACCAGTTTTTCATCCTACTTATAAAGTATATGTTCTGGTACCTTCTCCCCTATTTTATCTAGCGCTATCTTGGTCCAATCTGGTTTTTCCCTTGATTGATAAAAATCTGATAGGTAGCTTAATTGTGCTGCTCTATAATAATTTTTTAAAGTTTGGTAACTGCAAACCACCTTGTTTGTACCATTCTGTTAATTTATCTAGCGCTATCCTCAGTTTCCCCCCTTTCCATAAGAATTTCCTTATTATTCTCTTTAGTTCATTGAAGAATTTCTCTGTTAAAGGAATTGGTAATGATTGAAATAGGTATTGTATCCTTGGGAAGACAATCATTTTAATGCAATTTACCCTCCCTATCAATGTTAGTGACAATTCTTTCCAATGTTCTAAGTCATCCTGTAATTTCTTCATTAATGGCTGATAATTTAATTTGTATAGGTGGCCTAAATTATTATCTAATCTAATACCTAGGTATCAGATTGCTTGTGTTTGCCACTTAAATGGTGATTCTTTTTTAAACTCTGTGTAATCCACATTATTCATTGGCATCGGTTCACTTTTATTTGCGTTGATCTTGTACCCCAATATTTCTCCATATTCCTTCAATTTCTTATGTAGTTCTTTTATTGATATTTCTGGTTCTGTTAAGTATACTATGATATCATCTACAAATAAACTGATTTTATAATTCCTTCTCCTTTATTTTTATCCCTTTTATTTTATTTTCTGTTCTTTTCAGTTTTGCCAATGGTTCTATTGCTAAAGCGAACAGTGAGGGAGATAGTGGACATCCCTGCCTTATTGACCTACTTCATTTAAATTGGTTCGATACATATCCATTCACTGTCTCCTTCGCCAATGGTCCCTTATATAATGCTTTAATCCAATTAATATATTTTTCTGGTAGGTTGAACCTCTGTAATACTTTGAATAAATAATTCCATTCTACCCTGTCAAAGGTTTTCTCTGCATCTAAAGCAACAGCCACTGTTGGTATCTTATTTCCTTGTACTACATGGATTAAATTAATGAACTTACAGATATTGTCAGTTGTTCGTCTTTTCTTAATAAATCCAGTTTGATCTAGTTTTACTATTTTTGGTACACAGTCAGCCAATCTGTTTGCTAATAGTTTTGCTATTATCTTATAATCTGAATTAAGAAGAGATATTGGTCTATATGATGCTGGTGTTAGTGGATCTTTCCCTGTCTTTGGTATTACTGTAATTATTGCTGTTTTACATGAATCTGGCAAGTTTTGTGTTTCTTCTATCTGGTTCATTACTTCCAGGAGAGGAGGAATTAATAACTCTTTAAATGTTTTACAGAATTCTATTGGGAGTCCATCCTCTCCAGGTGTTTTATTGTTCAGCAGCTTTTTTAATATATCCTGTATTTCCTCTATTTCAAATGGTTTTATCAATTTGTTTTACTCCTCTTCTTGCAATATCGGTAGTTCAGTTTTAGCTGAAAACTCATCTATTTTGTCTTCTTTCCCTTCATTCTCAGTTCGGTATAATTGTTCATAGAATTCCTTAAAGTTTTCATTGATCTCTGTTAGGTTATATGTAATTTGTTTGTCCTTTTTCCTTGATGCCAATACAGTTCCTTTAGCTTGTTCTGTTTTAAGTTTCCAGGCTAGTGTTTTGTGCATTTTTCTCCTAGTTCGTAATACTTCTGCTTTATTTTCATTATGTTCTTCTCTACTTTATACATTTGTAATGTTTTGTATTTTATTTTTTGTCCGCCAATTCTCTTCTTTTTGTTGTATCTTCCCTTGTTGCTAATTCTTTTTCTGTACTTACTATTTCCCTTTCCAACTGTTCTATTTCCCGATTGTAGTCCTTTTTCATCTTAATTGCATAACTTATTATCTGCCCTCTAATGAAGGCATTCATTGCATCCCTTAATATAAATTTGTCTTTCACTGATTCTGTATTTATTTCAAAGTAGATTTTAATTTGGCGTTCAATAAATTTTCTAAATTGCTTTCTTTTAAGTAGCATGGAGTTTAATCTTCATCTATATGTTCTTCATCTATATGTACTCGAGATGGCAGAGGCCAACAGCATCGAATCCACACTGCTGAAGATCAAACTGTGCTGGGTAGGTCACGTCTCCAGAATGGAGGACCATCGCCTTCCCAAGATCGTGTTATATGGCAAGCTCTCCACTGGCCACCGAGAGAGAGGTGCACCAAAAAAGAGGTACAAGGACTGCCTAAAGAAATCTCTTGGTGCCTGCCACATTGACCACCGCCAGTGGGCTGATATCGCCTCAAACCGTGCATCTTGCCTCACAGTTCGGCGGGCAGCAACCTCCTTTGAAGAAGACCGCAGAGCCCACTTCACTGTTAAAGGATAAAGGAGGAAAAACCCAACACCGAACCCTAACCAATTTTCCCTTGCAACTGCTGCAACCGTGTCTGCCTGTCCCGCATCGGACTTGTCAGCCACAAACGAGCCTGCAGCTGACGTGGACATTACCCCTCCTTAAATCTTTGTCCGCGAAGCCAAGCCAAAGAAAGAATATATTCTTGGTGGGATGTCCTCCAGTTCTATTGCTAATAACAGGGGTGAATGATCAGATAGCAATCTAGCTTTATATTCCATTTTCCTAACTTTCTCTTGGATATGGGCTGACAATAGGAACAAGTCAATCCTTGAGTATATTTTATGTTTACTCGAATAATATGAGTATTCCTTCTCCTTTGGGTGTTGCCTCCTCCATATGTCCAAAAGTTGCATTTCCTGCATTGATTTAACTATAAATTTGGCCACTCTATTCTTTTTGCTAGTCTTTTGTCCAGTTTTATCCACCTTTGGGTCCAAATTAAGGTTAAAATCCCCTCCTATCAATATATTTGGTGCGTATCTACAATCTTCAAAAAAATATCTTGCATAAATTTTTGATCCTCTTCATTAGGTGCATATATATTGACCAAATTCCAGAAAGGGTCTGGCCAATTAACATTGATAAGGTTCAGTGCCCTAGCCAGAATATCCTGAATCTCTGATCAGGTCAGGTTAAAGAGATATTCCCGAGTTTGCCAAGATCAACATTTTGAATGTTGCCATTTTGTATGTTCCCAATCCCCATGTGTCTGTAAATTGTGAGCATTGTTTATTGCCACTATTGCTTCCCAGCCAGCTCTAAACTGTGTTGTTTCATTGCCATTACTACTTTTCCATGCCTGTTATAAATTGTGCGCGTTGTTTCATTGCCACTATTACTTTCCTGTGCCTGTTATAAATTATTCACCTATTTCATTGCTGCTTTCCCAAGCCCACAATAAATTTTGTGCTGTTTCATTGCCATTACTACTTTCCCATGCCCGTTATAAATTGTACGCATTGTTTCATTGCCGCTACTACTTTCCCACGCCCGTTTATAAATTGTGCATGTTGTTTCATTGCCGCTACTACTTTCCCACGCCCGTTATAAATTGTGTGCATTGTTTCAATATGTAAAAAATTCTTGTACTGTGCGGACATGCCTAGAATGCATGGTGGGTTACCCAGTTTGTAAAAAAAAGTATATACCACGTGTGTTATATGTGTAAAAATATGGTATTTTGTTTGAATTGCAACAATAATTTTGAGTGTTGATTGTGACCTCATTTCAATCTTATTACCCTTGACCCAGAATAAGATTGAGTAAAATCCAACTGATATTACTTCAATGTAAATTGATTGTGATAAAGTATACATTGCTTATTGGGAAATAAGCGATTACAAATTGTTCAACTGAAGGATGCGCTCACTATTATTATGCATGAAGGCAAATGGATAAAGGATTTTGAAGTAAGTCTTCTTCTTTGGCTTGGCTTCGCGGACGAAGATTTATGGAGGGGGTAAAAGTCCACGTCAGCTGCAGGCTCGTTTGTGGCTGACAAGTCCGATGCGGGACAGGCAGACACGTTTGCAGCGGCTGCAGGGGAAAATTGGTTGGTTGGGGTTGGGTGTTGGGTTTTTCCTCCTTTGCCTTTTGTCAGTGAGGTGGGCTCTGCGGTCTTCTTCAAAGGAGGTTGCTGCCCGCCAAACTGTGAGGCGCCAAGATGCACGGTTTGAGGCGATATCAGCCCACTGGCTTTTGATTTTGCCAAAGGATTTTGAAGTAAGTAGTTGAAATACAAAAGCACTTCTTATGATCATGGTTGGATTTCAGTGCCAGTTCTTCGTGGGATGTTTTGTCATTTCTTAGTATAAACTCTGTTAATCTCCTGCCTGCACTGTGCCTTTGGACACCCAATAGATCTTCCTGAAAATCCCAGATTTTACACTGTGATCTGTTTGTCTCCTTTATTATGTAGAATCCTCAATCTTATCATTAAAATGAAATTTGTAAAGCTTTGGAAAGGAAAGAACAAGATGTCACTATATTTTTGGTAATTTAACAATTTTTCTATGTGGGCAATTTTAGGTTCCGCTTTATCCTTTTAATTTTATAAATTGACGCATAATCCAATAATGAGAATTAGATTGCGAATATGGGCTCAATTTAGGAATTTTTTTGGTTATAATAATTTTTCTCTGGCTAACTCTATTATAGATAACCATTTATTTCTGCCTTCAGTATTAGATGAAGGCTTTAATGAATGGTACAGATTTGGTATTAAGAATTTTAAAGATTTATTTATTCATAATAACTTTGGTTCTTTTGAACTATTGTCAGTTAAATTTAAAATCTCTCATAGATTTTTTTTAGATATTTGTCGGTTATGAATTTTGTTCATTCTAAATTGAATGTATTTCCTCGAATTGCAGACTCAAAAATTATTGATATACTTTTTGATCTACAAATTTGTTCACAGTGAATTGTTATCACTTATTTATATTGATTTCTGGATTAAGACTAGTGTGCCAGAATATAGACATGTTTTTGAGAGATAAATTGGGGCAAGGTTTGTCAGTGTAGGACACATACAAACATATTAAAACAGATCTTATTTAAAATACTGAACCTTTGCTAATGCTAGACATGTCAGAGCCTCAGAGCCTTTGCAAAAACTTTGGAAGGTGCCCAAGAGACTTCACTAATGGATTGTTGTTGAGAAAAAGGCAACAGATGAAAGAGCTTGTCGGAGCCGCATTCTGTCTGGAGGGTAACTTGCTGTTCTAAAGGGGTCATGTGGTTTTGCAAGCAGAGAAAGTAAAACATGCTTTCTGTCAGAGAGCGAGAGAGAGATACAGAGATCAGTTCTACAGTGTTGCAGCCAGCAACAGCAGCTGGGACTGGAACAGGACAAGCTGGCCCCATTTGGAAGATGGGTTGTGAATGCTTAGTTCAGCCTGGTCAAAGCCCTTGTGGTTCATGCAAGAGGACAGGATTGGTTGTCTAATGTTTCACTTGGAATAAGAGAAACAAGAAGGAACTCTGTGGTGACCTGAAAGAAAGAGGTTACCAACTGGAGAACCTGAGGGGGCAAGTTTCTTTGGCAAGACACTGAAGTGGCTGAATAAAAATGAATCAGTTGTGGGAGTCCAGCGCACAACAAATCTCTCTCTGAAAACTGACAAGAACCTTCCTGAGTGGTAACCATTTACCTTTCAAGCACCAAAGCCTGGTGAACTTTAGAAATGTTAAATTCTGTGCAGAGTATATGATTTGCCTGCAACCAGTGAACTTGGAGGAATGAGAAGTGAGATTGGACTGTGAATCAAAGAACTTTTCTGAACTTACACACACACATTACATACACGTGCGCTTAGAATTAGAAGGGGGTTAGGTTAGGTTAGTTAAGTCAATAGTGATAAGTTAAAGTTTGATTAAATTTTAATGTTTAAAGATAATTAAAAGCAACTTTTGTGTAAGTAACCATTTGTCTTGGTGAATATCTATTGCTTCTGGGTTATGGCTACAATGGCTAAGTATAAAAATGATTGGGAGCATGATCTTAATATATATTTTTCAGATGAGGAATGGTATCCCACTCTTAGTTTGATCAGTGAATCTTCATTTTGTGCAAGGCACTGTTTAAAATAATTCAAGATGGAACACAGAATACATATCTCTAAACTCAAATGATCTCGTTTCTATGTAGATGTTGATCTATTTTGTGAAAAGTGTAACATTTTAACAATCACATTTAACAATTAGGGATGAAATTTAAAATATGTTGTACTGTGCATTTACTTTAATTTAATGCTAAGTATATGTTTTCATATTTCTTCATTGTATTAATAACTTGTATATGATTATGTTAAACTCATTAAAATATTTTAAAAAGAAATAAAATTGGTTTTAGATTTTTTAAATTTATTTCTCATGAATATTCAGTCATTAGCAAGTTTTGATAGCTATGAGAACTGGAAAGTGAGGAGTAAAGCTTTGCTGTCTGTCAAAGTTTCCAGAGAGTTTCATGGATAGGGCTTGTTCAGGTTTGTCACTGCTAAGAGCATCATTGTTTGATTCTAGGACCTCCCTGGTCAGGGAAATGAGCCTTCAAAATTTGGGGAAAGTAAGGTAGAGCAATTGGAATTTGGGCCTACTAAAAAAAAAAATCTGAATTATGTTTTTTCCAGGTTGAACAAAATGAAAAGAAGGCGTACAGGGAATGTATTAGGAAGCAACGTGCTGTATGTCTGTGTCTTCCAAAAGTAGCAGTCATAGTCTGACACTCCATGAGCCTCAATGAACACTGTGGCTCCTTTGCCATTTCTGAAGACGTCCAATACATTACATCTGGATTTTAAACAAGAGACCATGAGAGCATTTGCATTATGTATTACGTTTTTTGAAACAAAGTGGATTTCCATGTCTGCTATTATTTTTCTCAACATGATGTTACAAATTCAGTCATCCTTTGTTGCAACTAAACTCGTACCTTGTAATCTGAATTATGCCTTTGATATTTAATTAAAATGCACTTATATTTAAAAGTTTCCCCTTCTTCAGATTCTATGATTAATAATTTATAATATATCTATAACACATTCAATTCCTGTTATTCTTCCATCAAACAACCTTCACCTATATATTTTTGTGTGAAGCATATAAATCTTTGCCATCCACAATTTGTGAATTACTGAAGGTCTACCTCACATTTAGTTAACAATGTCATATATAATTTAATTAAATATAAACCTTTTGTAATTTTCCCTCTCAAAAAGAAACATTTGATGAAACTGTAATACTACATCTGTTTAAGTTCAGACCCTGGTCCAGAAGAAAACTTCTGTAATAGCACCACATAAATTCAAAATGAGTAGAAATTTATTTTTTTATTTAATTTAAATTTTACATTTATATTTAAAAATGGGGAGAAAAATAAGCCTTAAGTAAATTGTTGCTATTGTCTCCAAGTTTCTATTATAAATGCAGTTGCAGTTACTACGGTATTGGGCAATATCCAGCATTAGTGAACCAAAGTAAAAAGCTTTTTCTGGTTCATAGCTCCTGGAAAGGTGGTCCATTGAAATAAGTTTTAAAGCCAACCGATAAAAATGGATGTATTAGAAATATAAAGTGAAATAATTAAAAATAAATTGTATTAAAGTGTCTGCTGACTTGAAGAATGATCATTTTTTTCAACTACTTCACGCAGCACAATGTAACAAAATGCAAAAAGATCAACCCCTTTGTCATGTTGGGATGAGGAATGTTGGTAGGTCACCAAGAGAACATTCTGTTCCTGTTTTCAGAATAGTACTATTGGGACCTTTAATATTTCCCCTGAGCAAACAGACTTGACTTTGGTTTAACAATTGATCAGAAGAATGTAATCGTTGACCGCTCCATCAATCCAACATTGCATTGTATGGATTATGCACTCAAGGCCTGGATCAGATTTCAATGCATAACATTTTTGAGAGGACAATCAATTTAGTCACAGTACTGCTCAATAGCAACATGCAGAGTAGTGTGGTGATAATTGTTCAGCGATTTGCAGTAAAATAAACTCAGCAATATAATCCCCTGCTGTGCCCAGTGGTGTTGCTTCACTTTATCTCCCTATTTTTTCAGACGGGACCATTTCACCCCCTCCTGATTTTATGACAATCCACCAGGTGCAGTTTATAGTGGGATGTGGAAGGAAATGAGAATCCCAGGGAAAAACAGTCAGTCATCTATGGTTTTTAGACTGCAGGTATGTATCGGCACAATCAAGGAATTTTGGCACTACATAGGCAGTCTAAAAAGGAATGTGCAGGAATTTTGAGTCAATGTCTTTTATCCTGCAGGACCCCTCCAACTTTTTGGAGGAAACCTGCAGCGCAAATTGTACTGGAAAAATTTGTTGATGGTCATCCACTCTACTGCATGACCAACCACCGGGACTGTTGCATTCTAAAAAGGCGCCCAGTGTGAAAGACCACACGGGCAGTAGTTAGGTTAATTTTTTCTGTGATTTAATAGAGAAAATGCATAATAGAGATGTGCAAACTCCAGATAGACAGCCTTGGAGTCACTAGAACTGTGAAACAGCAGTTTTCCCTGTCATGTTACGGAGATACAAGGGTGGATTATATTGCTGAATTTACTTCTAAGCAATCCACTGGATAATTATACCACATGACTGTGCATGTTGCTGTTGTACGGTACTGTGACTCAAATGATTGTATTCTCAAAAGGTTATGCTTTGAAACCTATTCTAGGCCTTGAGTGCATAATCTGTACAATACAGTGTAAGATTGATGGGGAATTAGATTGATGGGATTGCTCTGAGACTTGGTTGGCTGATGCCTAACAGTGGGAGCAATGCAGGTGCTGCCTGTGCAGAGTTTATACCTTCTCCCTGTGGGAGATTTACCTCCAGGTGCCATACTTTCCTACCGCATCCCAAAAGTGCACAGATTAGTAGGTTAATTGGCCACTTAAATGGCCCCATATGTGTGGATGAAAGGAATTAAGGGAAAAATAGAATATAATGTGATTGCTATAAATTGGCTTTTGGAAGTTATCTGCACAGCATCAATGAGCCAAAGAGCTTGTTTACATGCTGTATGACCTCATGAAAAGGTGCAAAATGGAAGGAAAGTAGGCCCTTGGAGACTGTGTGGCTACCTACAAATTTGTCAACAATACCATGGTAGTGGGTTGTATAAAGGAAGAGGATAGGCAGCATACAGGAGGGAGATTAAAAACTTGGCTGAAAGGTGTACCAACAACAACCTCAATGTTACCAAAACTAAGGAGCTGATTTTTGACTTCAGGAAGGGAAAGCTAGAGGTCTACAATCCAATGATCACTGGAGGATCAGAGGTGGAGAGGGTGAGCAAATGAACGTTCTTGGGAGTCACTATCTCAGAGGATCTTTCCTGGACCCAACACACTAAAGGCATCAGGAATAAAGCATGTCAGTGCCTCAACTTCCTCAGCTGTTTGCAGAGGTTTGGTATGACACCAGAATCCCTGAGAAATTTCTACAGAGATGTGGTGGTGTCTTTTTCTGTTTCAGCTGTGATCTGCTTGGATTTTATGTCAGATGCAGGAAGAGATTCAATGATGAGATTCACATCTATATCTGTGGAACTCATTATGTGCTTCACTCTGCATTTTTGCCCTGCACATTGCATCAACCAGCACAATAAGTTTCCCTGGTGTGTACACCAATTCAAAGTTATAATGCTATAGCTTCATCATCACTCTTTGGATTTGCAGCAACATCTGACTGAGTTTTTCTTGGTTATGGCTATTAATTGCTTGTGGTCTGTCTCTGCCATGAATGTTGGTAGACCGTACACATGGCTGTGGAATTTGTCACGCCCATAGACCAGACCTAGGCACTCCCTATCTGTGCATATTGACATTCAAATGTTGTCATCATCTTTGATGCTTATGCCTCCAAACTTCTCCCATAGCCTGAAGTAGTTCAGCACCTATTCCATATTTTGAAGAATCTGTAGATATTTTCATCCTTTTAGATGGGTCAAAGAAAGTTAAAAGCAATGGTTTTGTAGTTAGGATGGTCCTCAGTCATCCCTATTCTTCCTTCTGGCTGGCCGTTCACTTAATTCACATTTGTCATGTAACAACTCCCTCAGGTACATTGTTTTAGAAGACAGGTTTGATATGAATTTACCAATGAAACTGATAATCCCCAGCACTCTCAATATGCCTTTTTGCCCAAAGGTCTGAGCCTCTCTAGAATTGCTTTCAATTTCATGTCCGTTAAAAAAAATCAAAGTTCTCTGCCTGCAGCTGTGTGTGTGAGCGAAACATGTACCTCTCAAATGTTTCATTTTTCTTTGGTGAGCAGTGTCCATCAAACATTTTGATAACCTTGTAAGCATGCCCTGCTCCTCTGCCTCAGCAAAAACAAACATGTTGAAAACATCTAGTGCTTGAGATTCTGCCATGGTATGTAGCAGTACAATATTCTGTGCATCCAGTTTGCTATAGAGTCCGATGGCTTGCAGATACAGCATGAATCATTGTTTGAACAACAACCACTCGTGGTCGACATTCCCAGTCCAATTCACAGCATCAGGTAGCTTCACACTTTCCAAGTATCCCACTGATACCCACTAATACCACTCCTGTTACTACATGATGTTTCTTCTTTTGTGATAAAGAATCTTGAGTTCTTTTATTATCAACTCATGACCTCATGGGACAAATCCATGTTGTGCATCTAACCCAAGGTGGGACATTCTGTCTCCGATGCCCTCTAGTGGACCAAATTATCGCCAGTTCCCAATCACCACAAGTCCTTAATGAGATTAATGCATGAACAAAAGGCTCCATGTATTGGATTGAATATAATTAGCAAAAAAGTATTTTCAGTTGAGCAATAAGCCTTACAAATTTGTCTATATTCCAGTGTCAGTGGGATTTTAGCAATTAACTTTTTAAAATCTAGCAACAGAGTACATTTTACAAATAACACATTGATGCAACTTAGCAAATGTTTGTTGAAGAGTAACTGAGAGAAACTCTAGAATTTCTTCATACTTCCTTTAGGACTGCTGTGTTGTCCATTTTTTATTATGCATTTCGCAGTTTAGTTTCTTTAATGCGGTTTAGAATTCTCAGAAAGCAAAATAAATCATTGTAATTCAGCGGAGCATTCTCAGAACTGTAAAAAAAAACCATTATCCAGAAGTTAAGCAACCCTCAACTTCAAGCAACCGGCAAAAAAATCTGCAGAAGATAAATAGGAAAAAAATGAAAGTTTAAAATTGCACCTCTTAGTGGTTAGTTACATGCAATTTCAAACAACCAGAAAATTCACTTATCTGGTATCTACCAATCCATCAAAGTGCTGGATACCACGGTTTTTTAAAAAATTGTATTTGTCAAACGTTTTAAAAAGATTGTCTCTATTCCACCAATTAAGCAAACCCATCACAAATTAAAACTGGACTGTTCCAGAAATAATAATGGGAGAATTTTCAGTGCAAAAGTGCCTGCATTGACCATTATGTCAGTCATTGAGCTTTTATTGATATTTTGCTTCTGTTAAATTATATTTAAAGAAGCAACACTTACACATCTAGTGCTGGGAAAGTGAAGAAAAAAATAACTTGTAAGTATTCCCACTGAGCAAGACCAGCATGTATTGCATATAAATTGTACTTTTCTTATCTGGGAAAATAATTTATGCAATTCAAAAGCAAGCAACCACAGATGCTGAAAATCTGGATTAAAACAGGGGTCAGAGCCAAATGGCCCATTTCAGTGCTGTGCAATTCTATGACTAACTCTCTCCCCATTCCCCCATCGTGGAGTTGAGAAGGCAGTCAGATCTTCCATGATGTTAATGAAGACGAAAACTGGTTTGATGGGCCAAGTGGCCCATTCCTGTTTCTAATTTTTTTTTTGTTGGTTCATGTACAACTGTCAATTGTCGTTCTGCCAACCCTCCACTCTTCTGCCCGGCACGTTTCCTTCACAACAGGCTGGAACAATAGGGGCATTTAAGAGATTCTTAGAAAGACACATGGATGAAAGAAAAATAGGTTATGAGGTTGGGAGGGTTTAGTTTTTTTTTGGTAGGTATATATAGGTTGGCACAACATGAATGGCAGAAAGGCCTGTACTATTATGACATTACGTTCCATGTCTATGTTCATATCTAACTTCTAGAATCTGCAAAGACATGAAATCTCGGAGAAAACATCTTTGCGTCTTTGATAAAATATGCAGTTTTAACACACGTGTTCCAAATTTTTGCTGCAGTTGGGCAATTTTAAACATTTCATAGATCCACTGCATGGCATGTTATGTGATATACCAATCCTTCAACACTCCCTTTGTATTGCTGATAGGCTTAGTTTTTTTTTTCTGGTGCATTTCAGACACAGTTCAACTCTACAGGCATTGAAACTATTCAGCTACTGTGTACAAGATGCCAGAACACAGTGGTACTACTGTTAATGACCAGGAACCATAAAAGCTATAAAGTCACAAGCTATTAGAAATGAGATAAATGGAAAAAATGTTTCCAGCAAACTAATTATACCAATGTGTAGCTTATTACTGTTGATTTAAATAAATATTAGTTGCATACCTATGATCTATTACTGAACTCATTATTCTCTGTTTAGTTCCACAGGCTACTGAAGAACAGGAAACTAAAGTAGTTATTTATCTTAGATCACCATATGAGAATATTAAACCCTTTTTATTATGTTTCCAGCAACAATTATTTTTGATTCTGAATAGCAATATAAACACACTAATCATTTAGTTATAAAAACCTTCTGACGTCTATTAAAAATGTCTTTGGTTTAAAACTATTCAGACTAGCCACAAGATCTACAAAATCAATCTAAGCAGCAAAAGAATATTATCTAAATATTAAATGGCTTGTGATCAGTTGTTAAGCGTCTAATAAGAAGCAGCTGTGATTATTGGCTCTGAAGTTGCTGAAGTCCATTTGAGAGGTCACCATGTTTAAAATTATCAGTCTTCTTTGAAAAGCAAGCAGTATGTAAGGGCTGCATTATTACTTTGTTTCGTGTGTTCTGAAGAAGAGCTTTGGGAATTCATTTAGTTTCATTTGCTCGTTTTTTTAACAAGAGCAAGAATAGTTTTGATCCTTTGTAATGGAGACATCTTTGTGCATTAATCAAGTGACAGATCCTTGCAACAAGAGGCTTTTTAGATATCCAACCCTTCACCTCCCCCACCCCAATCAGAACTTTCAATTAATTCTCACAGTATTTGTTTGAAATTTCTTTCTAATTTTGCAGTTCACTTCCAAAGTTTGCAAAAGGATCAGCAAATAATGAAGGTCAATTAGGTATAAGCTAGAAGACAGTCTTATTGGTAATTCTGCACTTCAGTAGAGGATGGTGTCTTCGCATTTAGTTTGAAGTAAACCACAAGGTCATTCCTTCTATTGATAAATCATGCCACTGTGATACATAACTGACAGCTCAAACTAACATCAAGCTAGATGGTGGAAAACAAAAGACTATCAACTAGCCATTTTCTTGACACTTTTATTCAATCATTAGATTGTTTTCGACAGGGATAGCAACTGTTTTGTCTTCATCTTTCCACATTTGATAAAAAGCGTCAACTCAAATTTTAGTAAATACTTCACTTACCACCACTGCATGCACCAGTAATGCTCAGCATATGTATCCCAGACTGGCAGATTAAGGGGCCAGGTCAAATTTCAGCTACCAAATAAAGGGCATTGTGATTCTGAAAGCAACATTAAGAAAGCCGAAATATCTCTGAACCTCAAAGATAAAAGGTCACAACATCCATGAATCAGATTCACACATTACCCAGTTTGGTACTTACAAAACAAAATGTTATAGCTCTTAAGCTGGATGCATGCTTACATTTTCTCCTGATACCGATTTAGTAGGAACCTTGGTAATATTATGAGTTTAGGATCTAATAAAATTAGAATTAATTTTTGATTAGTGGGAAAACTATAGCCTATTTGTAAAAATAATTTTAACTTCGCAGCAAAAAGAGAGCCTGGATACTTCACTATATTAAAAGGCATCTTGCTGCTTCTAATTTATTGCTACACTAAGTTGCATTAATGATAAAATGCGTTCCGTACAAACTCTGCGGTTATAATACTGCTGTGATGCACCTTCCCATCTCAATTTTAATGATTGGGTATGACATTAAAGTGTTTTGTAAGTGTAATTAGTAGTGATATTTGAAATGATTAACAGAGGAAGCCAGACTCATGATGTCATAGTTTATCAGAGCATATTAATCTTGTAATTTTATATTTGTAGGATGGGAGTTGGTTATATTTTATGATTAGGCAATAATACCAAGTGTCACATGAGTTCATTATACCTTAGATCATTAACTTTGCCAATTTTTTTTTGAAACTGTCAAACTTTAAAACAAAACAATAAAACAATAATAAATTGCAATCGAGCAGGTAATTCAACATGTTCATTATATATTGGATGATAGATCAATCAAGGATGTGATAACAGCAAAATACACAGGGAATTAGGCGAGTTAGCAAGGTGAGAAAATAAGTTTGGAATTAAGTGCTTTGAGGTTTCCAGAATGCCACATCAATCTCTATGGCTAAAGACAATGGTCTTTCACGGCAGCTGCTGCCATATTTTAGGAGTTGCTTACTTTGGAAGCAGAAATGGAAATAAGGTGCAGTAAAATGGCAAGAAGATGGTAAGGAATAAAAGAGGAAATAATTTTATGCAAAGTGAATTCAACAAATCTACTCGCCATTTTAACATAACTCCCACTTAAAGGTTCAAGAGTTAATTGTCATGTAATAATGCATTAAAAATGTAATATTCATGAAACTTGTCTGCTGTAAGGCAAACAAAGAGTTGCCATGACATTTCCCAGAAGCCCTAGCAATAGAAGCAAAAGAGAATCCCTTTAGAGGCGCAAAGTGTCCAGCTACATAGAGGGGTGTTCTCCCCATTTCTGGACTGGTCCATTGCTCCCGTGGAGTCTGCAACCCCTCCTGGTATGGTACCCAGCACAGACTCTGACATCTTGAGCACAGACCCCGAGGTTGTAGGATTTTAAAAGAAAAACACCGTCACCTCATTTAGCAGGCCATTTAAAGACTGTATGGAGCTATCGACACCAGGACTGGGCTGCACTTATGAGTGAAGTAACAACAACAAAAAAAATCAAAGTGAACATTATTCTCTCCATGTTACTCCTTCCAATTGAACTATTTTCCATACATTGTTAGCTGGGTTTTCTCTTGGTCTCTCATCTCTTTGACTGGCTTCATCATGTCCACAATAGGTCTCTCGGCTCATACATTTTTGTAAAATAGAAACAAAAAATGCTGGAAAGATTCAGCAAATAAGACCACACTGTGAACACTGAATGCAGTTCACAGATTAAAAAAAAAGTCACCTGGAATGACCGCTTGGGGGTTTGGTCAATGAGAGGGAATAAGTAAAAGGGCAATTGTTATATTTCTTGCAGTTGCTTGGGAAGGTACCCTGATATAGGAAGTGGTGTGATATGCTGATTGATTCCAGCATTTGCTTTTCTTATTTCAAACTTCCAGGATCTGCAGTATTTTGCTTCAAATATCTGCATACATTTTTTTTGTCAATGCTCAATTCATCTCTGGCAAGATCGCTTGGAATTAACATTCTGGAGATTTAGTATAATTACCTGGAATGTTTAGACCAAATGTGATGTCATCAAGAAATTCATTCGTCATACCTATTTACATTAATTACATTAAAAGGAACACTTGGTTAATTTCCTGATGTTACTGTGAGGATTATGTTTGCCTTACATGGTTTATAGCTGTACTTCCAATCAACCAGAATCAGACTGAGAATCGTGATTAATAGGCTTTAATCACCTTAAAGTGTTAGCACAGCTGGCATGTTGCTGGCCCAGTTCCAAGGCAGGTACTGAAGGAGAAGTTTGGGTGTTATAGCCTTTATGGGGATATCTGGGAGCTTGGAGTCACAGGTTGGGTCAGTCCATACAGCACATACATACATCTATACACATAGTGGTAGCACCGCATTCACCCCTCCTTTTTAAATGAAGTCTGGTGGGGTGGTGTGGTTTAGTGTTCATTTCAGTTCAAACTCCCTTACAGATTCAGCCTATCCGGTGATCTTGCCAGTTGCCGTGACTGTCTCAGGGTCTGCTGTTGCACAGCTGTCGATTCCTGGGCGGTGTCTTGTGCAACAGGCAGTGGCTCCAGTGGCTGATGGGATGTTGGTACCATGGTGCTGTTCGGGTTGGTTGGAATTTGGGGCACGAAATCGGGCACCGATACTGGTGCTGGTTGGAAGGGGTTACTGGGGGAGGGAATTGGCAGTTTGGTTGAGGGGTCTCCTGTGTGAGCCAGGTCTTGGATGGAGGCAGTGTCCTGTTGACCATCCTGATACTCCATGTTGGCCTATTGGGGGTTGACATGAAGGAGATGGACCTTCTCTGCCAGAGGGTCAGTTTTGTGGTGTCTGATGTGGCTTTAAAGCCAGGATGTAGTGTAGTTCTGGATGTTACATTTGTGGCCATACAGAGAAGGGACCTGGTGGCATGGAACACATTGAGTAGGTGTCTTTCCACTGGGAGGTGGGTAGTCCATTCGATTTAAGGGCTGAGAACCACCATCCTAATGGTGGCTTTTCTCTCTCTACCTTCCCGTTCCCCCAGGTGTTATAGCCCATGATCCTGCTCGTAGTTATACCCTTAGCCAACAGGTACTGGTGCAGCTCATCGCACATAAAGGAGGATGTCCTCTGGTCACTATGGATATGGTAGAGTAATCTGAACAGAACAAAGATGCCATGTTGTGCTTGAATGATGGTGGTTGTGGTCATGTCCAGGCAGGGGACGTCAAAGGGGAAATGGGAGTATTTGTCCACGATGTTCAGAAAGTATACACTTCTGTGGTGGATGAGAGGGGTCCCTTAAATTCCATGCTCAGCCACTTGAAGTGGCGGGGGTGGCTTTGACAAGGTGGGTTTTGTCTGGCTGATAGAACTTGGGTTTGCACTTGGTGCAGACCGAGCAGTTGCGTGTCAAATCCCTGATGCCTTTGTGGTTGAATGGTAGAGCCCGGTGACTCTGGGGTGGCAGAGGTTGTTGTGGAGAACTTGGAGGTGATCCAACTGCATATTGGCATATGACCCCTGGGTCAGGGCTTCAGGGTGCTCATTGAGCACAAGATCTCATAGTTGTAGGTGGATTAGTCAATTCTCCACCTCAGGATCTTGTCATTCTTAATTTTTCCCTGTTATTTGTTGTTAAACATAAAAGTGACTGCACGTTAGTCAGTCAGAAGGGTGAGCGGTTTTCCAGCCAGATAGTGCCTCCAATAGCACACAGCTTCCATTATGGCTTGGGCCATAACGGAGTGCCGGAGCTTGCAGCCCTGGAAAACAATGCCACGGGACTGTCTGCCTGGTTGAGCATGGCAGCCAGGGCAAAGTTGGGCGCATCACTCTCCACTTGGAAGGGGATGGACTCACCTACAGCATGCGGTCAGGGTCTGGTCCAATGATGTCATTCTCCACCATGCAGCCCAGGTTGAGGCTTTTGGCCACCTGAAGAAATTTGTGGAGGATGGCGTTATGGTCCTGTTCATCGTGGCTGCAGATGGTCACATTGTCCAGGTAGGGAAATGTGGCCTTGAGTCCATCGTCATCAACTATGTGGTTCATCTCCCTCTGGAAGACCGAGACCCCATTGATGACTCCGAAAAGGACGCGGAGGATGTGGTAGAGGTGGCTGTCCACCTCGAAGGCAGTGTAAGAGTCGTCCTCCAGCCTTATTGATAGCTGGTGGTAAGCTGAGGTCAATGGTTCAGAAAACCCGGAATTGGGTGATCTCGTTGACCATGTCGGCAATGCAGTGAAGTGCGTAGGCATCTAGCAGAGTGAAGCAGTTTATGGTCTGACTGTATTCAATTACCATGTGTTGTTTCTCTCCGCTCTTTACCACCATTATTTGGGCTCTCAGTGGGCTGCTGCTGGGTTCTATGACCCCTTCTGCAAGGAGTTGTGTGACCTCTGGTGTAATGAAGACTCTGTCCCCGGGGGTGTACCATCTGCTCTTAGTGGCTACTGGCTGGCAGTCAGGGGTAAGATTCTAGAACAGTGCTGATGGGGGGCGGGGGGACCTAGAGAGTAGAGAGGCTACAGGTAATGTTCAGTGGGGGGCTGGTTGGTGTTGCAGACCGTGAGGTGTGGGTGGGGACCGTTGAACTGCATGCAAGCACACTGTAACTGGCACTGGAAGTCCAGTCCCAGTATGACCATGTGCATAGGTGTGACATGATCAGGAGTTTAAACCTCCTGTACTCATGTCCCGCACAGTCAGTGTCACGGTGCAGCAACTGCTGATCTTGGCTGAGTGGGATTGGGAGGCCAAGGAGACTTTACATTGTGTTGGGATCACCATGAGGGAATATTGCTTTACAGAACCTCGATGGATGAAGCTCTCGGTGCTTTCAGTGACAAATAAATAGTTCGTAGGGTGACCATTTACCTTGAAGCTCATCATGGCTTTGGCCATTTGGTGCAGGCTGTCTTGATCAAGGATGATGGAAGTGAACGTGTGGTCGCTGTCTGAGTGACTACTCTGTTGGTTTTAGGTCGCTTGCCAAGATGGCTGCCTCCATATCATACACGCGGTGCTGTCCCTTGGAGCCAGAAGTGGAACCAGAGTGGTGCCACCTGGCTTGTTGACCCAGGGCCCCATTGATTCATCCCCGGCCACCAGAAATGATGTCTGAGGTGGAGCTGGAGGTGGGGTGATTCAAGATGGCAATGGCTGTTGGCTGCACGTGGCGCTGCTGGGGGAAGGTTGGGACCTACACACTTTTGTGTAGTGCCCTTTTTTCCCCTCAAGCGGAGCATGTGACACTTTGCGCTGGACAGCTCTTATGGGGGTGCTTCCCGTGCCCACAGAAGTAACACCTCTGGTGCTCGATAATGGAGGAAGTGACGTGGGACCCCTCATTCCAAGATGGCAGCATCCATATCCCCCACATGGCAGCCACGTTTCCTGAAGAGAATGCTTTGGCATTTCATTGCACTGTCTCTAGCAATTTAGCCAGGTCCACTACCTCCTGTAGGCTCCAGTCACCCTTTTCTAGTAGCCTCTGTTTGATGTAGTCAGAGCTGCACCCAGCCACATACGTGTCCCATATTCAGCCTTTGAGATGGGCAGCCACAGAGATTTCTCAGCAGTCACAGGTTCACTCCAGCAGCCACAGTGCTCACATATATTCGTCAATTGACTCACCCAGCCCTGGTTTTCGTCTGCCCAGGAGGAATCATGCATATATGACATTCTTCAGGGCCCAGTGCTACTTCTGCAGGAACTCCATCACTTCCGAGCAAGTAGCAAAGTTTCTTATTGGTTGGAGAACCCAGTGGCCAACTTGAGCAAAGAGCACTTCTCTCTTGTCTTCTTCGCTCCGCATGTCATTGCACCTCATGAATGTGTTGAGGTAGTGCACCCACTGGTTGAATTTAGTCTAGGCCTCCAAATCCTTTGGGTTGGTGTCTAATCTATCTGCTCATACTACCTTGTCCATGGTCTATAATTAAGATTATTAAATTGCACTACCAATCAACCACAATCAGACAGGGAATCATGATTAATAGGCTTTAATCACCTTAAAGTGTCAGCACAGCTTGCATGTTGTTGGCCCGGTTCCAAGGCAGGTACTAAGGGAGGGGTTTGGGTGTAACAGCCTTTATGGGGATATCTGGGAGGGAGGAGCCACAGGTTTAGGGAGTGGGCCAGCCCATACAGCACATACATACATCTATATACATAGTGGCAGCATCATGATATTGTTCCTGTTTAGATCTGTTCTTCTATACACAACACTTTGAACGAATGTCTTTCTGTGCAACAATGGCAAAAGATAAATATAAGCAATTCCTCAAGTAGAAACACAGAGTTCAAAGCAGGGGTGCAGAACTAATTTTTTAGGTGCTGGGGCTGACAAAATGCCTACCATTTCCTATATCCTCTCTCTAAATATGTCACACCCAATTTGTGTTCCTGATCATTACATGAATGGGACAAGAAAGTTGCCCAGTACATGAAATGAATAGGTACACAAATTGGATGTAATGACATATAGGGGTACTGTGGTGCGCTGTTAGACAGAATCAGACACACACAAAGTAAAGACTGAACATCAGACTTTAATCCACAAAGACTTCCAAAGAGCCAGACTGGCTGTGGCTGCAGCAACTCAGTGTGAGGCCTCGGGAAGCCGGCACAGGCTTATATTCCGGAGAGTGATTGACACCCGACCGGGTGGGACTTGATCCATTCAGGCCAACTGATTGGCAGCCGGCCAGGTGTTGTCCTGACCCCTTACACTCCTGGAGGTACAGAGGTTGCCCCTTGCAATAGTACCACCACAGGTTCTTATAATGTCAAGCACTAAACCAAGATTAAAGAAATATATGAATTCCAGAGCTCTATAGCCTATCACGACACTTCTGTGGATAACTGGTACAATAAAACATAGAATACCTAATTTAATAATTTGACAAAGTATTGCATAGTTGCACTCACTAATTATCATAGAGTATAATTACCAATAAGTAAAGAAAAAGACGGCAATGATGTATTTTACCAATTTAAGACTAATTACCTACTTAGCAAATGACACCAATGAGAACTTTCACAATAATTTCCACAAAGGATCAGGAGTAATATATTGTCAGGGGTCATCTGCTGATCTGTGGTACCACAGCCATGATGTGGCAGACGGCTCAGGATTCCTCTGAACGAAAGAAGGTCCATGTGGTTAAAAGGCTTTTTCTACGCTAAGAATGCGCCTGAAGAAGCAGAAGTGACCCTTCAATTGCCGTTCAGGTGGCAGCATTTAAAGCGCAACGCTGGCCACCTGAAGGACACAGCTGCACAGGATGTAGCTCTGAGAACACTTGGCTTCTGCCCAGTGTCAGCTGTGATCAGCAGCCTGACCCTTTAACATCTGCTTTCAGCCAGCTGCATTTAGGTGGCTGGGGGAGCCACTGAGCTGAGCTGATTCTCCCTCTCAGAGGAGGGTGACGTAGCTCGCCTCAAGAGCGCCTCCTGCACATTCAGGTGGCCTCAAAACAGCAGCATATTGCTTAAACACGCGACTTTACATGCGGGGCAGTTGGCCACCTGAAAGTGCCTAAAGTAACGTAAGTGCTGACACATGATTTATGAGAATTCTTGAGCATGTTGTTGTTATTATCAGGTTCGATAGACCGAATCTCCTCTCACACTCAGCAGTACTAATAGGAATAATTTGTGAACAGCTCGGTAATGGGCATAAATCTTGGGGGATGCGTTGCCCATGATCCTCTGCATAATTTCTGAAGGCATTTATTACAGAGGAAGATAAAAGCTTAAACCTCTTACAGAGAGATGATAATGCAGCTTCTTCATAATTAGGCGGCATTTCAGCAGGCCGGGAGCCTTTATCAAGGACAGACATTTCATTTAGCAGGTATTTATACATACATTGCAGTTCAGAAGTTTGAGAACCTTTCACAGATGTTGTCGTGAACATAGAGGTGCTGAAAGTTGTTTATAAGACTCGTGAGACACTGCGGATAATTAATGGAGATCATTTTAAGGTGATTTCTCCAAACGTATCTTTTTCAACTATCTCTTGACTTTCTAGAGTCTTTGTGCCAGGTTGTTCTTTCAGCCCATGAGGAGATCTTATGCTCTATTGGATCACTTTTTCTGCATAAATAATCAGTCGTGGGTTCCTGTAAACACTGACAGTAAACCAAGTTCATACAACATGTCATACCTTCCATCATCGTCGTGGCTATCCCTCGTGGTCGAGGATTATGGTCTTTGTTCCGTTGATCATTTTATGGGTTCTCAGGTGGGTTATGAGTCCAATCTTGGCTTTGAAAGTTCTTCCGCCTTTGAAAATTGCTGTTCCTTCTCAGATGATGGTTTGCCAGACTTTCCTGTCCTTGGCATTGGTTTCCCAATTGTTTACGTCAATGTTACATTTCTTCATCTTGGTTTTTAAGATGTTTTTAAATCTTTCCTGTTGTCTACCTCTTTAATGTTTGCCTTCTTTAAGGTGGGAGTAGAGGATTTGTGTCGGCAGACATTCATCTTTCATCTGAACAACATGACCACTCCATCTTAGCTAGTTCTTGATGATGTAGGCTTCAATGCTTGTTGTTTAATGCTTCATTTATCACACTAAACACATTTATCACATTGAACAAGTTGCCTTTAGATGCAAAGCATTCACATAATTTTCCAAGAGCATCTTCACTAGTTATATTTTCAACATGTAGAGCATCAGTGCAAGCTTTCAAGAGTTTGTGATCAACAAATTTTTTTCTGAGAGACTTCAAGTATGTAGTTCGATCAGCTCCATAATAGGATATTGGTATATCTGCCATTCATTTGACAGCCTCAAACCATTAGAAGTAAAAAGTGTCAGATTGCTTATGTTTGCATAAACTTTACACTCAAGTTTATCCTCCTTGAAGTGTAACCAGGGATAAGTTTCCTTCTTTTTCTTTCCACGGGACTGAAAAAATAACACCTGAACAGGGATACAAGTCTGACTTAGAAGCACCATTACTTTCAGAATTGCATTTGGACATGGTTTGAAATTTGAACGAGAGGCTTTTTATCACTTTTGCTGTTACCACTATCAGTATGTTATTCTGGTTACACTCCTTAGCTTGTTTACAAAAGAAGGAAGTTAACGTTGTTTGCTCAGAAGTGAGAAAAATTTACTTTTGTATTCGCGAGTTATCCATGGACCACAGATATAGCCTTACTAACGTGACTGAGTCAGAGCAGACAGCAGGGCCCACTGTGCTTAGTAGTGTTCCTTTTAGCCACCTAAATTGGAACCAAGTAATCAAGTATAAAAAAAAAGAACGCCTAATAAACTATTGATAAAGCCATGAGTATTGCCAAATATTAGTCTCAAAGGCGGTAGCTTGGCAACATGACCTCATACTGTTTCTCTCTCAGAAATGTTTGGACAGGTTGTGATACTCACAATATCCTCACAAGTGTCGAGTATTAAATTATTTAGATCAAAACAAATCCTGTTTAGTCTTTAAGTGTATACAAATTTTAAAAAGCCTGAATCTTCACATAAATTATTATTGTATCTAAATGAATAAAAAATATCACATTTGGAAGTGACAAATATTAACAGGGAAAGAGAGCACCAGTTGGGAGGATTGGAAATGTGTTTCATCTTGTTCATTGTCTTGCTAAATTACTCTTTTTCCTCTCAACACAACTATAGTTGATGGAGCTAGTCCAAGGGGTTGATCCTCTATTAATGATAGTTGAAATGGTGTAAAACTAGCTTATATAGACTAGAAATTATTTTTTTCCATTTGGCTTGCAGTAGAAGAGGATTTTGGATGACAAATTTCATCAGAATCAGGCCAGATATAAGTGAGCAGTGAATTTTTCTTTCATTATTTTTGACTTTTAACCTTAGGTTTTGATGTTTATTTCTTGTTTAATATAGCTCCACATGGAATCCAATGATACCCATTGGAAAGAGTGGAAAAATGTTCAGATATGAATTTCCCAGCTTCCTAGGACAATAGGAGAAAGGAGGAATTTCACAAATACCAAAAAAAAAGTCACAGCTCCAGGATTTTACCAAAATGATTAAATATCCTAATGTTATTAGTGGTATTTTTCCCCCACCAGCCACCACCCCCTCTCTCCATCCCCCACCTCAACACTCGCTCCTGTAAAATCCCTGTATTTAATATTCGGCTGCTCTTAAATTCCCCACTAGTTAAAATTCCCCACTTGTTTATTTTGCCTTTTTTTTGTACAGAGGCCATGGAGTGGTGTCCTGGTGAGTCCTGGAATCACTGCACCTCTTGTAAAGGTTAAAACCTTGTGATTTTGATTTTTGTTAATTTTGAGACTATCCCTTTAAGGTTAAGTATTGTTTGTAGTGTTACCCTAGTTAATATGATGTCATATGTTGTAATATCCCTGCAGACTCGGAGCTTGCTTTCATTCTTCGAACAACCAGAAAAGATGCATGAGCTCGAGATATTTTTCTTTGAATAATAATATAGATGACACTTTCCAAGTTCTCGCATTTCCCAATTTCAAAACATGTCATCTTATTTCATTCTAATCATCTTAATTTTGGTTAATCTGTTTAAAGTTGATGATGGTGATTATTATTATTACAGTATGCTTTGTTTCTCATATGGAAATCTCAATGTGAAGTTATGCTCATTCATTTTTTCAATCAATTAAAGCTACTTACATCTGAAATACAAAGTTTGATTTATTGGAAATAAGATAGTAATTCAGAATATCATTGCTTTTGTTTCTGTGAAGATGGCATGTTTTGGAATTGGGAAATATGAGAATTTGTAAAGTGTCATCTATACCCCTGGCTCAAAGGAAAAACTACATTTTTTCATTCATCACTCAGTATGGAGGAATAACTTACAAAGAGTGGCAGTGAAATCATTTAATTATCCCCACATTCTGTCAACTCACCCCATGGATCCAACCTCACATCTCTACACAACAGGCCTACATGCATTACATACACCACAGACTCCCCAACATTCACACTTGGAGGAGAATAGATTTGATTGAGGTTTACAAGGTGATGCATAAAATTGGTTGTGTTACAGTTGAAAATTTTAGAGAGGAGTAAAAGGCACACTTTTAAGTTGAATTAAATTAGCTCCGCATTGGATATCTGGAGGTGGTTTTGTCTAAGGAATGTTAGGCTCCTGGGACTGACATCGTGTGTGGGAGATGTTGGTTCACTAAAGTCCTTCAAAGAACATTTGAAACTGCTTCTGCTGGAAAGGCATTAACTGATGCAAAAGGTACTTAATTCAGACCAAGGTCAGTTCCCAGATCCCATTCTGACTACTCAGATTGATCAGAGAGGAAGTCCTTTGATTTTATATTTTTCCTTTTCAACTTAGCTTGGGTATTCATTCAAGCTTTTTTTCTCCTATGTTGGGGTGAAATAAAAGAGTGCTAGTGAATACCTCTGACCACTAGAGGGAGTCAGAGACTAGTTTGTTCCAGCTTCAGTTGGATTCAAGATCGATACCTCCACATGGCATGAATATAGCTAAAAATGTATAGTTGTCTTAAAATTATCCAAGTTTCTTTATTACAATCAAATAAACATCACATGGTACCAGGAATGAGAATTAGTGGATATAGCAGCATAGAAATGGAAAGTATGAGGGTTCCTGATACTGTAAATTGGACTGGTAATGTTGACCACAAGTAGAGGCTGTTTAAACAAAGACTCATGCTGTACCTGCAAGCCACTGGAGTTGATAGCAAACCTGATGCATGGAAGATTGCATTGCTACTTACTGTGACAGGACCTCAAACACTAAAGGTTTTCAATACATTTGTTTATGCCAAAGCACAAGACCAGGGCATATTCAACAAGGTTATTGGATGTTTGATGAACACTGTTCAACAAAGAAAAGTGAAATGTTTAAGAGGTATGTGTTTCACTCATGTGTGTAGCTGCAGGGAGAAGGCATTGATGTTTTTCTAACAGGCTTAAAATTAAAAGCGGGAATGTGCAATTTTTGATTGCTGCATAATTCAATGATCTGTGATCAAATTGTGGTTGGGATTATTGATACGAAAGTGATAAAGTGATAAAGAGGTTGCTATGAGAGACAGAGCTTACCTTAGCTGGAGCAGTGAAAATATGCCATGCCAGTGAATTAGCTCTCCAGCACGTGAAAAAGTTCAGTGAGAGTGCAAAAGTCAGTGAAAACAAAGACATAGCCATGGGCACAGTGTGTGTCTACACACAGACAAAAAAAAAGAGAAATAGGAAACAACAAAAATATGGAGAGACATTCAGGTGTAAATGATGTTGTACTAAACAGGCACCAAAACAATGCCTCACCTATGGGAAAGTCTGTAATAAGTGCAAAGGACAGAATCACTATACAAAGCAATGTTTTTCCAAAGGGAAACAAAACCGAAGTGAAAGCATGCACACTATAAACACACTATAGAAGAAACTGCCCTCAGTGATGCACTTTTCATTGGAGTGGTAGTACAGGAAGATTATAAACCCACAAACATTGGACAGCCAAATGGAAACAGAGTCGAGCAGGATAAGTTGACTGTCATTGCAAAGAAATGGAACAAATATTCCTTTCAAAAAAGAAACGGGCAAAGGTCAGTTTGATCTGTGAGTGTGATATCAGGGCAATGAAGATAAAGCCATACATCCATGCAAATCCTGTACAGCTTAAAGCCTGCAATGGACAGAGCATCGACATGAAAGGTACCTGTAAACTCAAGGTGAAAGTTAAAAATAAAGAGCATCACCTCAGGTTCACAGTTGTCTCAGATAGACATGAATCACTGCTGGGTGACAAAGCATATGAAATCTGAAGCCTAGTCAAGAGGGTGTACACATCAAGAAACTTATTTTGTTAGGTGGTACGTTATCCAGGGCAATGACGCAGAGTGAAGCACACAATGAGAGTTCCACAGAGACAGATGTGAATCTCCATGTGAACCTGATCACTGAATCTCTTCCCTCATCTGACATGAAATCTAACAGATAGCAGCTGAAACAGAAAAAGGACCAGTTCTACAGAAGGTTATCAAGAATCTGAATGAAGGATGGCCTAGAGGTGAATTACTGCAAAATCAGAGCTCAGTTGTGTGTTGTCAATGGGCCTTTACTCTGACCAAGCTGAATTATCATTCCTTAATCATTGCAACAAGGGATGCTGAAAAGGGTGCATTAGGCCATCTTGGAATGGAAAAATGAAGAGGATGGCCAGAACTGCTGTTTATTGGCCAGGGATAAATACTAACATTGTCAGGATGATTTTAAGCTGTGCCTCCTGTTTGAAACATCACACAAAGTAGGCAAAGGAACCCATGATAATAACTGATGTACCAGCAGAACTATGGAAGAAAATTGGGACTGATCTGTTCCACATGGATGGAAAGATTACTTGCTGGTTATTGATTATCTATCAAACTATCTGGAGATTGCGCTGCTTCATAATATGTCTGTGGCTTGAGTGATTTAATGTATGAAATTGATCTTTGTAAGACATGGGATTCCTCAAATTGTCTACAGTGACAATGCACCATGCTACAGTTGTAGAGAATTCCAGAACTTTGCAGAAGAGTATGATTTTTGACGTGACTTAAAGTTGTCTGCATCCACAGTCAAATGGTAAAGCAGAGAAAGGGGTTCAACAGTTGCTCAAAAAAGCATATCAGTGGCTTATATTTTTATCTAGCTCTACTGAGTTACAGAGCTTCACCACTTGAACATGGCATGTCACCCGCTGAGCTTTTGATGGGGTGTAGACTCTGCACCACACTTCCCTACTCTGTAGACCCAAACAAGAATAGAGATGTTGAAGATGTCAAACAGAAACAAAAGCATCTGCAATGGAGACAAGAAACAAACTATGACAAGTCAGCAAGAAGGTTAGGGCCACTGGCAACACATGATACAGTGAGACTCAGAGATTCCAACACTTGGGACAAAAAGGTTACTTCTGGAAGAAGTAAATCCAAGATCCTCCACTGTCAGAACAGAGGATGGTCAAATACTGAGGAATAAATTAAAGAGCCTGCTGAAAATGCAAGAGACACTGCAGGAACAGATAAATGCAGAGGATTCAGCCTGCACAGCAACTGTGGAAACACCACCCGTGTTAGACAGTAGTGAACCAGCCGAGCCAACTCAAACACTTGTGTTAAGATGATCCACATGAGTTGTCAAAGCACCTGACAGACTGAATCACTAAAGGAAAAGGAACTGCACAATTAAAAAAGTTTGAGCTGCTGACATTTGTGTTAACCTTTGTGTTGAACTTCAAATTGAAATGAATATTGTATTAGTTTGCCATGTTGTTAAATTAAACATATCAAGGAAAGGGGATGTAGTGATAGAGTGATAATGATCCTCCTGACCAGGAGAGGGAGTCAGAGAATAGTTTATTGCAGCTAAGGATGACTTAAGGTGGATGCCTTCACATGGACATAAATGTAGCTAATAAAGTACAGTTGTTTTAAAAGAACTCAAATTTTTTTATTACACAAAAAAAAACTTCACATGCTTGGGTATTGTTGAGGTGAGATACAAGTATTCTTTCAAAAGACAACTGCATGGAAGTGAGTAAAAGATGTTTTTTTGTTTCCAGTTCATCAATATGAATTCATTTATTCTAAAGAATGGTTGCTGTCACAATGGAATGACCCCACTTATGGGACACATATTTTGAATTACACTGCCTGTCTTGTTAGTTCATTTGGAGCTCTCCAGTTTCATTGCCTGCATATCTCGAGTCATGAGAAGAAACTTTTCCAACTTTTGCCGAGAATCCTTTTGCAACAGGATAATTTTCTGCAGTGAGATAAATATAGGAGTTCCTGTTGAATGATGCTGGTGGATGTGGAGTTTGGTAATTAGCTTGCAGTTAGGGTGGATTCTGCTGGGGAGACAGATTTTTAAATTTGAATTGATTCCACTTAAATTATTGTGGATTGGTCTCCCTCATAGCAGCTCCGGAGCAGCTGAAAAGTCCATAATCCACGTGTTATCATTATCTCTCTTCTTCATCTCCTCCTTGATTTTCCTTCTGTGTCCAGCTGTGCAAGGAATATCATGGTGTTATTTGATACTAATTTAATGTTGTAAAATAAGTCATCCCAGGATTAACCCTGGGGTGCCCATTTAGATTTCTGCGGAGTATATTTGCTTGAAGTTGCCCTTCATGAATTTTGGATAATGCTAAGTCAAAGCTCAATAAGATAGCACTGTAAAATGTGGTAAAAAGAAATATACAGTAGTGTGTACCAACCACTCTGTTACTCTTGGATGATGCAAGGTGCATGAACATACAGGACACTCAATGAATAGAATGATACAGTTCTGTGTATTTTTAAAAGGAACATGTACCTATCCATTCATTGCATTCATTACAGCTCATATGTATCCTGAAAAAGTGCAACCATCTTTCCTGACGCTGGTAAAATTAATACACCAATAGCACTAGCTTTCTGCTGGCTACAATGAAGAGTTATATCAAACAGAGTTTTAAAGCAGCATTGTAAATTATCCCATCATTCCTTGAAGAATTGGCTATAGTAAGATTATCCTCAGTGTTGGTTTATTGTCTGTCATATTATGCTATTTTTCACAACGATTCAACATTCTATGAACCATCAAATGGATGCAGTGAGTTAGAAATTCATTCTTGATCACTGCCACTGAGTATGTAATATACTAATGGCTGGAAGCTGTTCTGCCCTTTCAAAATTATACTCTGTAGAAACTAAAGTCGACACATTGACACTACTATTAAACTTTAATCTTCAAGGTCAGGGATGGATTTTCACTCCAGGTTTTAGCAAATGTAATAAGTAAAATTATAACAAATTATCTACTGTCTTAACAGAGACAAATTTGTACACCTTTCAATATGAAAAAAAGCACAAAATGAGTGGTGCCCACGCATTGTCAAATTTTCCTGAGGGAGTCACCCTAGATTGCAGTTCATTTTTAAGGACAAATATTTCTGCTGATTGCAAATGATTTTCCAGATGTTAAATAAAACATGGTGAGCCAGGCATGACTGAATTGTGAACAGAGGCTGAGGGAGAAGAGCAGTGTTCACTGTGGGGCAGTTCACATTATAAGTGTAGCTCCACACAGCCTGAACAATTAAATTCCTTTGAAATGCTGCTGGTAAATGCCAACCAAATAGTGTTGATTTCCACACACTCAAGAAGAGTTTGAGTGGGAAATGCATATAACAAGCATAATACAATATTCTCTCAGATGATAGCCAATTTTGTGATGTAATCGTTCATCATAAGGTGCAGACTATGGTTGCTCTTGGATTGATATTGGCAAACAAAAAGCATCAGATGACTATCCAGTCCTTTTACATAAATTGCTGATTGTCATATCTTCATACAGCTTGGTTGTTTTAGAATTTTGATCAGAAGATCTCAAACATTGGTAGGCCTTGTGTAGGACTGGTAAAGTACTTGCAGGTCAGATAAATTGGAAACGAGTAGTGGAACAGGATTGAAGATATTGCTGCACAGACTCAATAAAGTCAAACAGCCTTCTGTGGAAAATAGCCAAATAGTGGGAGGGGGTGGGAGGGGGCAGGGAATTGAGGGCACTCTAGATTGGGTAAGCAATGCTGAACATGTGGAGATGGAAAATCCCAAGGAAACATCTAACCAATGTTGTCAACCTTATTTCCATGATAACATCCTCAGTTCAGAATTTAGGAAATGAGGCCCAAATCGGAAAAGCCATTATCTGCTTCTCCTTTGAAACTTTGAGTAGGAAGAAGTTTAAAACCAGCAATTTTAGTACTTTAATTAGTGATGGAAGTCACACATTGCTGCTCAATAAAATGGCTGTAGCTTTTTTGAAATACAAACGACTCTGCATAGTCAGAACTAGTTCTTAAAAGAGAAATACACCCAACATTCTTAAAGTGGATGCGATAACAATACATATTAACAGCAACTTAACTATCCTTTCGAAGGTCAGTGAACTTTTGAAGGTCCACCCAAAATCTGGTCATTATTTAAATCCATGTGATAGCCATTTAACAAAAACAGCTGGCATACAAATCGGTTTATAATGTACCAGGTTGAATGAACTTCACAAATAAGAACAGATTGGCACATATCTTTTAGAAATAATGTGATGCATTGGCAGAGCTAGAATAATCCAAATCTACAAAGGCAATTCCAGATATAAAATAAAAACTGATGTAGATAACAAGGGAAAATCTTGATATGCTGGAAGTTTAAAACATTACTGCAGATGCTGGGAATTACTGTGTTTGCAAATGGAAGGGCAAGTGAACCTTAAGGACAGCTTTCAGTTCTGATGAAGGTTAAATGCTCAAAGTGTTAACTTCTTTTCCCTGGCATGGCTTAAGCAGCTGTGTTTTTCCACTGGTAATGGCAGTGTATGATCTGATTACAAGGAAAGCAATTTGAGAACATCGAGTGAGAGGAGAGGTAATCAATCTACCTTGAAAAGAATTTATAAAAGGCAGGTCATTACTAAAAATGAACATGGCGGATACAACACGTCTTACTTTCAGAAAGTATTTAATAAGGTGCCTCGTGGGAGATTTATGACCTAAACAAGCTTGTGAAATTGTGGAAAGAGTTTAAAACATTTCAACGAGCTAATAGAAAACAGAGAGCATCAAATGATGTCATTAGACATCCGAGAACAGTGCTCAGTTTCAAAATTCTGACCTAAGGCCATACTTTTTCTAAAAATATTATCAATGTTCAATATATTTTATATAGCAAAAATACAGCGCTGGAGAAACTCAGCAGGTCAAACAATGTACTATATAGAGCAAAGATTAAGATACATGACCAACAATTTGGGCTTGAGTACTTCATCAAAGTTATGATTGATAAAGTTTTCACTTCTATAATATCAGAATTCTGCTTCTTTGGATCAAGTTCTTAAGGTATGGAATTGCTTATCCTTTTTACCCATGATATAAGTAACAATGCTGTCTCCAAGCCACTTCTGGGTTTCACTCCATTGTATTCATGAAATTTATTTTAAGTTTTGGGATACATAGGACAGACCTTAATTGCAATGCCATGTTTTTTTATGGTCACAATTCTGCAGGGAAGATAAATTGAGCAGATGCATCCTGGACTCCGCCCACTGCCCAGACTTGCTTAATAATTCAGTCCTGTACCCAAATGCGTGACTGAGGTGCAGATGAGATGTAGAGATCTGAGCAAGCTGTACTGAAGAGGTGCTCTGAGAGCTCTGGGAAGTGAGTACATCTCAAGTATCTTACTGTTGAGGCCTTGCCCTTGAAGAGCATGAAGACTTTTTAACAGCTTGCCACTGTCACAACCTTTAGAAATGTCCAGAAGTATCTCTATTTGCCAGAGAGAACTAAAACTGTTCCATTACATTGACATAATAAAAAAAATATTTTAAATATTTAATAAAATCAATTAAATATAAAGCACTAAAAAGTAATTTAAAATATTACAAATGATATAGACTGGGTAGCAAGTGTTTTAAAGATTTTTTTCATTGATAATTGCTTTGATCATTTGAACAACTTTCTGAAAAAATTAATTTACCAAATACACATTTTTTTTAGAAACGTGCAAGGCAGACATTTTTCTCCACTCTCAGATATCTAACTTTCCTGGTGTACCTGATATAAATATTGTTGATGTGTTTTTTAATTTACTACCCACTTTTAAATGGTTAATATCCATTATTTATGATAAACTGGCAGGTTTAAAGACTGCCCCTTTTAATAAAATTAAATCCGCATGCGAACAGGATTGTTTGGGATGAGGTTTGGGATTTAATCTATGTTGGTTAACTCCACATCCTTCTGTGCCTGCCATTGTTTGTTGCATTTTTAAAGTTGTGCATAGGGTTCATATGTCCAAAGCTAAATTATCTCATATTTATCCACGTGTAAATTCCTGTTGTGATAAATGCAAGAGAGATGAGGCTTCTCTCATTCATATATTTTGGACGTGCCCTAGCCTTGAAAAATATTGGAGGGATGTTTTCCAACCCCTCTCCTTAATCCTTAATTTAAACCTTGAACCTCACCCTCTGGTTGCCCTCTTTGGTATCACTGGAGAGGATGATGTTCGTTTGACTCGAATTAAATCTCGGGACCTGTCTTTTGCCTCTCTTTTGGCCAGAAGGAGGGATGCTGCCCTGCCCATTCATGCTCAGTGGTTGAGGGTTATGATGTCCTTTTTAAAACTAGAAAAGATTAATTATTCAGTTAGTGACTCAGACATAAGGGTTCAAAACATGGGAACCTTTCCTAAGTTACTTTCAGAGCTTCCATTTTTATTATAAAACCTGTCTTCCACCATTATATTATATTACTCCAGAACTTTGAATTGGTAATGGGCTCAAGAGATGGGGAGAAAACGAAATAATAACATTCAGGATAAAATTGTAAGACGTTTTGTTGCTTTATAGATATACTTTATAAATTAGACAACTCTGTTGATTTCTTTATATTTGGCATCTCAATTGTGTATTTTACAAATTTTCTGTATCTGTTTATTTATGAAAAATTCAAAATTTTGTAAAAATATTTAGAAAGAAAAAATTAGAATAAAGTAGCATAATTTGGCATTTCACCTAAAATATACAAATGGCTATGTGAAAGAGTAACAGAACTGAAGAGAAGCCAAGAATATCGAATAAAGAGGCCAGAATAAAAGGCAACAGAAGAGCACACATCACGTTCACACAAAGGGTCTTCAACCTGAAACGTCAACTCTGGTTCTCTTCCCATGAATGAGCACTTCTGGCATTTCCTCTTTTCATTTTAGTACAGCTTGCAGTCTTACTTAGAAAAGTAAAGAGGGGAATATATAAAATATTAAATAGTGAACTTCAAACAGAAGTTTCTTCAAAGCAAGTCAAGAGGATGTAAATGAAAAGTGGTAAAAGACAATATTGAAGTGAAGGTCAACATTTGTAGATCTTGGGGGAAAGTGGATAATGGAGGGCAATCAAAGTATGGTAATGTGATGGATGTGCTAGTGTGCAACAGGGAAGGATTTCAATTGGTTCAGAGACCTCCTTAATCCACAGAGAGTGTGCGTGTGTTGTTTTCTAAGAAAAATGTTTCGATTTTCAAACAGTACTATTTTCACTGCCATGAAAATTTGAAGTCCATCAAAGTAAAAGATGAAAGTGAGCAGGAGCAAACTGCTTTCTATTTTGTGAAATGCTTTGGATATACAATGTTGTCCTTTTCCGAACCAGTTTTCTATCGTAACCACTGCTTTCCTTTACTCTCTCCACATGCTAACCATCGTATAATTGCCAGCATTTCAATTTAGCTTATGATCTTTTGCTGTTTAATTTTATTTTGTGGATTTGATCAGAAAAATCTTGTACTCCTGCCATAAGCTTATAAGTATCTTATGACAATAATCTTACAAAGTATGATAGATAGTAAAATTTTAAATATCTACTATCTGTAATCTGTCTCTGCTTTACCAGTTTAATGAAACTGCATTATTTGATTAGAAGCATACAAATATAATTTCAAATGCTAAGGGCTTTGGACATGTGGCACTCTGTTATATGGTCATAACTCAACAGTACAACATTTAACTTCTTTACTTTAGTCATGTGCATTACCACTAAATAGTTCTTTGAATGTGCTCACTGGTTAAACCTAATTTAGAAAACAAGAATCTGCTATTCTTTCTTCACAAATCGCTCTTTAACTTTGTGATTATAATTCAATGAAGTCATCATGAGGTCAGCATAAGAGACAATGATATGAATAGCCCAGAATTAATCATTTTCCTTTACAATGCTAAAACTGTGTTACAAGGGGAGGGCTGGGCATATGCTGATTTTAGTAATCTGTGTACCTTGGTGAAAAAAAATGACATAAATTTGAGCTACAGAGAAATTAATTGATCACATTTACTGAAGACTTTCATACAGACTGCATAACATGAATATTCCAAATGTTAATTCACAAAGGAGACATTTACAAACTTTAACTACATTGACTGCATCAATTTTAACACAGTTATTGAGTAGTAAACCATACACCATCCATGTTAGGACAAAGCTGGGGTTCACATTTGAAAGGTGTCAATAATGTTATATATTCATAAATATTTATGTTATATTTTATGTAAATATATAATTATTATGTATGTGTGTGCACTATGGTCTGGTGAAATACTGTTACGTCTGGGTGTACATGTACAGTCAGATGATAATAAACTTGAGCTTATGTCTGCCCCTCACACAGGGAGCGACCAGGAGCTCACTTCTGTGGGAGAATGGCTAAGCAACCACTCCTCTTGTGGTGCAGCTGTCTGCTTGGTCCTGAAAAGGGACAGCTGTGTGCCTAATACTCTGAGAGAACAGTTATCTGCTTGCAGTTGTAAGGAGGTGAACTGTTTTTATCTCCACTGGGAGTACAACAGTATGTCTCTCCTCTAGGAGTAAATTGGATTGTCACTCCTCTGGGGGTGCAGTGATGCGTCTCTCCTCTAGGTGTACAGTGGTCTTACTAAGGCTGGTCAAGATAAATGCAAACTCTCAATAGTGCCTGTACAAGTCAAGGCCAGGAGGGGGAAGGCAACAGTACATACATATGCATTTCTTGCCTAATTTTGCACAGTGAAACTAATGAATAAACTCAATCTTAAACTGAAAGGCTCTGGAACCACTAGATATAATATGGAGTGTGAGAGAGGGACCTTACACTTTCAAAACCACGCTTGGTTAGACGATTAATGGACCATGAGGAGGAAAACGTGATAATACTTAGGAGCGGTCAGCGACAAGTGTCAACAGGATATCAGTTGTGAAACTTGAGGGGCTGTGGGAACAGCAGTTCATGACTGAATTTCCTGAGTGCCTCAGTGATGACCAAGAACCTTCAAGAGATGTAGAGCAGTTCTTGGATTTAGTCTCAAAATCTGCCAAGCTAGTCAATGGCCATTATTGCATTGGATTACCTTTAAAGAGAAGAGAAATATCCACACCTGACAATAGAAGTATTGCCTAACAACATACACTGGACCTACAAGAGGGATTATTCTTTTCATTCCGACTACACCAACTTCATGTCTGACATGATATCTGAAGGTTATGCAGAGAAAGCACCAGATGGTGTCTTGGAATGTAGTGATAGTAGATCTACTATCCACTTTGAGTGGTGTTTGAGTGTGGTGCGACATTTCAGGGAATTTCACTAAATTCTCAGCTCTTACAGGGGCCAGATCTGACCAGTACATTGATAGAAGTCTTGGCTAGATTCTATAAAGAACTTGTTGACATCACTGCATTCATTGAAGCAATGTTCCACCTGGTGAAAATACCAAATGAAGACGATGACTTGTTACAGTTCCTCTGGTGGCTTGGTGGAAGCAACAGTCAGAACATGGTGGAATACAGAGTGAGATAGTGCATCTATTTGGAGCCACTTCATGTCCAAGTTGTGCGAGCTTTGCCCTCAGGAAGTGAGCTGAGGACAATATGAAACAGTTTAGTCTTCAAGCTGTAAGCACCATCATGAACAACTTCTCTGTGGGTGACTGCCTCACTTCAGGTGTATCAGAAGAAGATGCAATAGCTCTTTATCATGAGCTACAAGTGATTTGTTTCAAGGGAGGTTTTCTACTTACCAAGTGGATAAATAATAGTGGTCATGGGTTGGCTGCCATACCTAAAACAGAGAGAGCAAAAGAAATGAAAAATCTGGACTTGAACTATGACAGCCTTCCTGTGGAGAGGGTGTTAGGTGTGCAATGGTGTGCTCACATCATGGAGGTGTATGGGAAAAATTAATTAGATCTGTGTGAAAGGTTCTCAAGTCCACCCTAAATGTGCAAAGTCTTGTTGAAGAGGATCTCCACACAGTTTTATGTGAAGCTGAGGCTATCTTCAACAGTTATCCAATCACCAAGGCTTCTACAGATCCAAATGATCTTGAAGCATTTACCTCGAACAACCTTATGCTCCTTAAGACTATACCATTGATACCACCAGGGCAGTTTCAGAAGGAAGACATGTATGCTTGTCACAGGCGGAGGAATGTTCAGTACATGTTGGACTTGTTCTGGAAAAGATGGATTAAAGATTATCTTCCCCAACTGCAGGAACATCAGACATAAACTCACACCATGAGACATCTTGATCATCATGGATGATTCAGTGCCTCGAAACTCCTGGTTAACTGGAAAAACTGTTGAGACCATTCTGAACAAAAGAACAGAAACAGGTTGGGATCAAGATCAAAACCAGCTTTCTGAACAGATCCATCAATAAAGTCTGCCTTCTATAAAATATGTAGGAACTTTGACAAGCCCCAAATTAAGATCAAAAATTTATGCAAGATATATTTTTGAAGATCGCAGATAAGCAGGGGAATATACTAATAGGAGGGGATTTTAACCTTAATTTGAACTCAAACATGGATAAAACTGGAAAAAAGACTAACAGAAAGAACAAAGTAACCAAATTTATAATTAAATCGATGCAGGAAATGCAACTTTTGGATATATGGAGGAAACAACACCCAAAGGAAAAAGAATATTCATATTATTCGGGTAGACATAAAACATACTCAAGGATAGACCTATTCCTGTTATCAACCCACATTCAAGGAAGAGTTAGGAAAATGGAATATAAAGCTAGATTGATATCGGATCACTCATCCCTGTTATTGGCAATAGAGCTGGAGAACATCCCACCGAGAATGTATAGATGGAGATTAAACTCCATGCTACTTAATAGACAGGATTTTAGAGAATTCATTGAGCAACAAATTAAAATGTACTTTGAAATAAATACGGAATCAGTGAAAGATAAGTTTATACTATGGGATGCAATGAAAGCATTCATCAGAGGGCAGATAATAAGTTATGTAACTAAGATGAAGAAGGACTACAATCGGGAAATAGAACAGTTGGAAAGGGAAATAACAAATACAGAAAAAGAATTAGCAATAAAGGAAGATACAACTAAAAGAAGAAAATTGACAGACAAAAAAATAAAATATGAAACACTACAAACATATAAGGTGGAGAAGAACAAAATGAAGACAAAACAGAAGTATTATGAGCTAGGAGAAAAAATGCAAAAAATACTAGCATGGCAGCTTAAGACAAAACAAACTAAAAGAACGGTATTGGCATCAAGGAAAAAGGACAAACAAATTACATATAACCCAACAGAGATCAACGAAAACTTCAGGGAATTCTACGAGCAACTATATCAAACTGAAAACAAAGGGAAAGAAGATAAAATAGATGAATTTCTAACTAAAATTTAACTACCGAAATTGCAAACAGAGGAGCAAAATAAATTAATAAGACCATTTGAAATAGAAGAAATACAAAAGATATTAAGAAAACTACCAAACAAGAAAACGCCGGGAGAGGATGGACTCCCAATAGAATTCTATAAAACATTTAAAGAATTATTAATTCATCCTCTCCTGGAAGTGATGAACCAGATTGAAAAAACACAAAACATACCAGATTCATGAAAAACAGCAATAATTACAGTAATACCAAAGACAGGGAAAGATCCACTAACACCAGCATCGTATAGACCAATATCTCGACTTAGCACAGATTATAAGATAATAGCTAAACTATTAGCAAACAGATTGGCCGACTGTGTACCAAAAATAGTAAAACTAGATTAAACTGGATTTATTAAAAAAAGACGAACAACGGACAATATCTGTAAATTCATTAACTTAATCTATGCAGTACAAGGAAACAAAACTCCAACATTGGCGGTTGCTTTAGATGCAGAGAAAGCCTTTGACAAAGTAGAATGGAATTATTTATTCAAAGTACTACAAACATTCAACCTACCAGAGAAATATATTAATTGGATTAAAGCATTATATAAGGGACCATTGGCGAAAGTGACAGTAAATGGATATATATCAAACCAATTTAAATTAAGCAGATCAACAAGACAGGGATGTCCACTATCTCCCTCACTGTTCGCATTAGCTATAGAACCACTAGCAGAACTGATAAAAACAGAAAATAAAATAAGAGGGATAAAAATAAAAGAGAAGGAATATAATATCAGTCTATTTGCAGATGATATCATAATATACTTAACAGAACCAGAAATATCAATAAAAGAATTACATAAGAAATTGAAGGAATATGGAGAAGTATCGGGGTACAAGATCAACGCAAATAAAAGTGAAGCAATGCCAATGAATAATGCAGATTTCACAAAGTTTAAGAAAGAATCACCATTTAGATGGCAAACACAAGCAATTCAATACCTAGGTATACAACTAGATAATAATCTCAGCCATCTATACAAACTAAATTATCAGCCATTAATGAAAAAATTACAAGAAGACTTAGAGCACTGGAAAGACTTACCACTAACACTGATAGGAAGGATAAAGTGTATTAAAATGAACATCTTCCCAAGGATACCATACCTATTTCAATCATTACCAATTCACCTAACAGAGAAATTCTTCAAGGAGCTAAAGAAAATAATAAGGAAATTCTTGTGGAAAGGGCGGAAACTGAGGATAGCACTAGATAAATTAACAGAATGGTACAAACAAGGAGGCTTACAGCTACCAAACTTTAAGAATTATTATAGAGCAGCACAATTAATATACCTATCAGATTTTTATCAAACAAGGGAAAAACCATATTGGACCAGATTAGAACTAGATAAAATAGGGGAGAAGGTACCTGAACATATACTATATAAGTGGGATGAAAAGTTGGTGCAACGTAGGAATTCACCAGTATTGCACTATCTGCTCAACGTTTGGAAGAAGATTCACGTAGAAAGGAATAAAATAATTTATCAACTACCAAAATTAACATTGACACAAAATCAACTAATCCCTTTCATAATAGATAACCTTTCCTTTAGAGAATGGGAGTGAAAAGGGATCAAAAGAATAGAAAATTGTTTTTCGGGAAATAAATTATTATCTTTTGAACAAATAAAGGACAAATATAATATAACTCACGATACAATGTTTTCATACCACCAACCGAAAACCTACTTGAAGGACAAATTGGGAAACAATCTGAGGTTACCAGAAGGAAGAAATTTTGAATATGTGATTACAGACACAATGATAATTAAAAAATTTATAACAAACATGTACATCAAACTGCAAGAAAAGGAGAACGAGGAAACAAGCTGTAAATCCAAACAAAAGTGGGAACAAGATCTAAACATAAAGATAAAGAATGAAACATGGGAAAAACTATGCTCCGGAACTATGAGAAATACAATAAACAAGAGGTTACACATGATACAATATAATTGGTTACACAGGCTATACATCACAGCCAAAAAGTTAAATAAATGGGACCCAGCAGTATCAGACAGATATTTTCGCTGTAAAAAGGAAATGGGAACAACAGTACATGCAATTTGGGCATGTGAGAAAGTGAAAAAATTTTGGGAACATCTAAACCAGGTATTAATTAAAATCACAAAAAGCAATATACCAAAAAACCCAGAGATCTTCTAAGTAATATAAGAAATAAAGAACTTGGACTCGATTTGGATGGAGCACAAAAAAGATTTATTATGATAGCTCTAGCTGTAGCAAAAAAATGTATTATGTCAACCTGGAAATTAGAAGACAACCTGAGAATACAGCAATGGTACATAGAAATAAATAAATGTATTCCATTGGAAAAAATGACATATAATTTAAGAAATAACATCATAATATTCGAACAAATATGGGAACCGTACATGAGACACAATAGAGAAATCCTACCACGGACCTTCACCACCTAAAATGACGGAAGGAGAAGACAACGAAATGAACTGACCCAGTATGTAAAAGTTAAAGACACAAATTTCTTGTTTATTTTTATTAAGTGACGACATTGTTTAACAGATTAAATGTATCATATAGATTGAACTTTGAATAAATGGGGAGGGGGAGTGAGGGAGGGAGGGAAGGGAGGGGGGAAAAAGGGGAGAAAATGACACTGTATATATTCAAGAGAAAAATGTCTATGTATTTTGGTCAGTAAGGTTCATACTGTGAAAAATAAAAAAAAATTAAAAAAAGACAAGCCCCAAATTGACTTTTTTTTTTGTTTTTGTGTACCTTTCCCTTTGCCCTCTACACAGACTGCAGATTTTACAGGTCCAGAGAGGTGATAAAGATCACTCCTTTTCAAGGCTATGTGCTAGTAACCTTATTAAGAAAGAAGATCTACATAATATTAAAATATACAGTGTTGGATTGTTATTTATAGTTGTGTAATTATTATTTGAATCATAATAATTAGGGCTAGGATTGTAGGAGCCAAATGTGTGTTGTTTAGAGCTGTTGGTTTGGCTGCGGGCATCGGCGTCGTCGCGAGGCCCAAAAGCTGCACGCGTTCTGTTTCTTCCAGTGCGCACGTGCTATTCACTTCGGTTGTTGGCACATGCATGGGGTTTTTGCGAGGTTGGAGAGTCATTACCATGGCATTGACTGGTATGGCGGGATAGAGATGAGGAGTGCGAGTTAGAAACCAATGTTTTCTGTTGACTGTTACCACTTAAGTGAGTCAAGTTAGCAAGGATGCTACAATATTATCAGGAATGTTATCATTAGATGCTATTGTTAACATGTTATGAGTCCTTTGGAGTTCACTAAAAAACAGTTTTAAAATGCACCTGGACTTTGATATGAATTTGTTCAAATGCATCACAATAAAGAACCTACTTAGCCTCTGAGTGGATTTTTTTATGGATAGTAGTCACTACATGTAATCTGGCTGGTGTGCAGAGCCCAGTGAACTGGAAGTTTACCTTTTGAATAATATCAAATCAAATTGAAAATCTGCTCCATAACCAGGTCATAGTGCACACACATTATATAAGATATTTTGATTTTTCAGTCTACGCTGGCTCACTAATTTACCCAGGAACCTATAATCCTCACCTTTAACTTACCCACCTACATGTCTTTGGGATGTGGGATAAACATGCTTAGTCACACGGAGAATGAACACATTCTACCCAGGCTGCACTGGTCTGAAGCAAATAAATTGTGGGGCAGTAATATACAGCTGATCAGAAACTCAAGCTCACAAGATTCAATAGTAAAAAATAAATTTGATTTCCATGTCGATATTAGATTCTTCAATTATTAGCAATTTTCCTCTATTTAGTGACACAATTTGGAAGATTCATTTTCTTCCCATTTTGTCCTTGTCACAAGTTCACCAGTGCTGCTTTCAAACATCGACCGGTTTGCACATTGGTGTCATACTTCTTTAATTTGCTGACATCTGAAAAAACAGAGGATGTATTATTTTTAAATTGCCTCTACATAAAATAAATATTGCAGAGCATGGGAGATGCATGAGTTTACTGGTTAGATTTTGGTGTGTAGCATAATTTACAGCTATTATAAATAACATGAAAGCAAAACTTTAAATTGTAGTTAATTGAAATGTATTTGAACTAAGTAAGAAACATTTCTTCACTGCTGACTTCATAAGATAATGCAGGATTAACAGGACAACTAATGTAGATTCTCAGTATAAACACCCAAAATGATAGCTAACAAACACCGTCAAAGAAAAGCAGAAATAACTAGTCACATATATTTATGCATTTTAAAAATAATTTTAAATTTTTCAAAATCAGGCTTATTGTCATGAACACGTGTCACAAAATTTGTTGTTTTGCAGCAGCAGGATTGTGCATTACAGGTGCAAAATTACGATAAATTACATTTCCCTCTGTAAAATAATTAAAAAATAATAATTAATGCAAGAGGTTAAAAAAGTGAGATAGTGTCAGAGGTTCATTGTCCATTCAGATATCTGATGGCAGAGGGGAAGAAGCTGTTTTTGAAAAATTCGATGTGTTTCTTTAGCTCTTGTAGTTCCTTCTTGATGGTAGCAGTGAGAAAAGGGTGGGGACGGTTCTTGATGATAAGGGCTGCTTCCTGCCTCTTAAAGATGTCATTAATGGAGTAAATACTAACATCCATGACGCTGCTGACTAAGTTCACAACTCTAGTTTTTAATCCTGTCCTGCACATTGGCACCTCCATACCAGTGATGCAACCATTCAGAATGCTCTCCATGGTACATCTGTAGAAATTTGCAAGGACTTTGGTGATGTACCAAATCTCCTGAAACAGCGAATGAAATATAGCAACTGGTGAGCCTTCTTCATGATTGCATGGACACGGTGGTCACAGGATAGATCTTCACGGATGTCAACACCCAGGATTTTGAAGTTCTTTACCCTTTCCACTGCTGACCCCTCGATGAGGAATGTTTTGTGTTCTCCTGATATCCCCTTCCTGAAGTCCACAATCAGTTCCCTAGTTTGGCTAACATTGAGAGCAAGGTTGTTGTTGTGACACCAATCAACTAGCTGATCAATCTCACTCCTCTACCTCATTGCCCTCTGTGATTCTGCTGACAACTGTTGTGTCATCAACAAATTTGTTGATCTCTAAAGTAATTATGGGATATTACTTGATTAACCCAGAAGAATGAATTGCCCCTTGAAAGCAGGCAATAACGCACATCAAAATATCAACTTCAACTCATGTAAGGTATACAAATTAGAACTTTGTGGCTTGCTCATAATGGATGCTTGCAAGTCCATTTGCAGGTACCCACATGGAACAGGCCTTTTAAGCCTTGATATTCTATGCCCCACGATAGACTCAATGGGTTGAAAGAACCTCTTTCTGTGTCATTCATCACATTTTTACCTTCTAAGAGTTAACCTGTCTTCAAGGGATTTTGCAGACTTTTTGTACATTTGGTGATTTGAATTTTGAAAAATGGACATACATAATGAAAATATATCATAAAGTTAGAAAGAACTAACTGTTTTTCTCTGTTTGATGCTATTCTAGTTGCAATAAATTCATTGGTAAGTGGATGGCTAAATTATTAGAACATAGAACAGGACAGGCCCTTCAGCTCAAGATGTCTGCACCAAACAGGATGCCAACTTAAACTGAATCTCTTCTGCCTGCACATGATCCATATCCCTCTATTCCATCTCTATCTAAAAGCCTCTTAAACATTATCGTTGTATCTTCTTCCACCACTATTGGCTGTTCGTTCCAGTCATCCACCACTCTCCGCCCTGCACATCTCCCTGACATATTCCCACTCTAACCTTAAATACATGCTCTTAATTACTTGATATTTTTCCTTGGAACAAGATTCTGTCCACGTATGCTATCATGGTTCTAGAGTAATGATGGAGACGAGGAGGATACCATTTCTTTTTGTTAATGTTACTGAAATGGGGAAGAAACCTCAACTTTCCAAAACACCCTGTAATTTAAAAGATAACAAATTATGTGAATTTATTAAAAGTGTTTTTTTCTGAAGCATTACCAAAGCTAATGTTCCAAGAAAAGGTCAATTCCTGAAAACGGCCTATGCAAATTTGGAGGTGGAGGTTCTGATTTAATTCTCTAATGGAACAATGTCTGTGTTATAATGGAGGTTCCAGAAAAGCATCCATGTGCTCAGACCATCATCAATACAACCCATCCATTCATGCCCTCCACCTCAGTTCCCCTCACCCCGCCCAGCATCTCACCTCCCAACCAAGGAAATGTGTGTTCAAAGAGGTAGATTTTACATGTTTTAATTAGCATGCTTCATTATGATATAGAAGGGTGTTATTTCAGCTCATTGAGTTTCTGCTGGGTCCTGACTAACATTTTTTCAACTTATTCTTCTCACATCCCCATCAACTACCTCCAGATTCCACTGTACACCTAGAACAGAGGCAATTTATAGTGGCCAATTAAGTTATCAAACTTCACATCTTTGGAAACCCACATTGGTGCAAAGGAAACATGCAAACACTGTGCAGACAGCACTGGAGATCAGAATTGGCCTTGGGTTGAGGTAACAACTCCACCACTGTGCTGCTAAAGAAAGCGAGGTAGAAATATGAAGAGATTAATAGAGAGGAAATTTCAGATCTTAATGAGCAAGGCAGCCAAAGGGATTGTCATCAAAGGTGGAGAAATTAAATTTGGGTTGATTAAGAGATGAGGATGGAGGACAGTAAACCTCTTGAAGGGGAACACATCTGGAGCAACAACAGGAGGCAGAGATTCAACAGGCATGTTTTGAATGCCCTGAAGATTGTAGAAGACAGGATAAGGGAGGCTAGAAAAGTGTTGGAATACTCAAGTCTCGAGGTGACAAAACAGTGTTTGTGCACCCCAAAATCCTCTTTCCCTCGAGCATAATCCATTAATTCTCTTGCCTGGTACAATATCTCATTATATATTGCTATGCTATTTGCTTCCTTGGCAATGCACAATTAAACATATGGATCTTCCAGTTTCATTTAATAGTTCTTACTGGTCAACAAATACAATTATTTTCAAAATCTACATAATCCATTAGTTTAATAAAATTTTTGCTTCAAAAGTAAAAATGAAAAACTCAAAGCCTGATATTTATTAGCAAATAAATCATGCATTTGTGATCCAATATTTTCATGTTGTTTGAAACTGTTGACCTAAAATGTTTTACAGCTTAAATTCTGTTGGTGATTTGAGCAGCTGAGTGAATTTCTTTGTCCTTTGTCTAAGCAGAGGCATTGAACCATTTAAAATAAACAGGCTAATGCCCAGTAAAAATTGGAGCCTTTTTTCTATTGTGAGTCTATTATTCAAGCATACAATTGGTTCATACAGTGTGGATTAGCAGTGTTATTTGCCAGTAATAAGGTGAACTCTCTTCTATTTTTCTCACAGGTCTGACATCTGATTTAGATCCAGCTTCTAATCTGAATTGGTTGTTCGTCTGATTTTTTTTTCATGTTTTCCCAATTTGAACTCTTCAGTCAATTAAGTCCATACAATCTATCATCTGGAAAGTAGGATTGATGATTAAAGCACTGAGATTAATAATTTCCAAATAACCCTCTGTAAAGTGTTTATAAATTATGTAGGCATCTATTCCTTGTCACTTGACCTTTTCTTTAACAGAGATAAAACTTTGACACATCCACAATTTCAACAATGAATATTTAAAAGGTAAAAATCAAAGACTTTATGCAAAATAATCTAAGTCTGCCAATCAACGGGTTATTTTCAAAAATTGTTAGTAGGATAACATTTTTATAAATAATTTTATTTCATAGAAACAAGGGATGTACAGCTTGTCATCAATAAAAGTTGTTGAGATCTACCTCTTTGTTGGAACTATTAATTAAATTTTAAAAATTAGTTATTGTAAGTTGTTAACAATGGTTTGCATTTGACACTGTTAATATGAAAGAAAACCATTGGGGAATTCTGACTTTCATGAATTCTAGGCTGTGGAACAAAGGTAATTTGGGAATTAAGGTAAAAAAAAGACAGGAAGAAGAACATAGGAAATGAAAGAAAGGAAAAGATGCTGGGAAAAGTAAAATCTGGTCGATAAAATGAAGCAAGCATCAAAGGACATAGAAAAGGAGAGGATTTGTCAAAAATTTTGCCCAGGTTAGCATGTTAATTTGCAACATAAAAAGGAGCAGAAGCTCCTAAATAGGGAAAAAAGAAACCATTTTTATTCATGAATACATTTTGCATTTGCACATGTATGATAAGGTAACAAATACAGGGGTTCCTGAACTTCCATCCATCTACATTTGCCACTACCTTGGAAAAGCAGGCAGCTTATCACTCCATCCACCCCCCCACCCCCCCCCCCCCCCCCCCATGGCCGTTGTGAGATCACACACTGTCAAATTCAAGGACAGTTTAATTTCCTGCCCTTATCTGACTCCTGAATGAACTTCACACTAGTAAAATGATGCAGCTTTTGCTCTGCACAAGCTGATCTCTTTCTTTATACTTGTGTCTTACTTGCTGTGCGATGTGTGGGATGTCTCACTGGACTGTGACAATCACTTGAATTTGGATCACTGGTTAAGGCTTGATTTACAAGAAAAGACAAATAACGTGAGCACGACAGAACATAGAAGATAAATTTAATAAGGAAAATAAAAATATTTGGAATTCAATGAATAATCTTGATGCCATTTTGATTATTGTAGGGACACAAATTCATTGATTGGATCTCCATTTTCCTGGAAAGTGAACCATTTGAATCTGATATTTCTCGGGCAATTTAAATTCAAATTTCCAACCAGGACCACGTTTGATTGCATGACTATTCATGGTGAATCTAACAAGAACATGGATCCCTTGCTCCCTACCTCCATGTCACAAAATGGAAGAAGAGGTACTTGAAAAGATGCAAAGATATTTACAAGAAAATTGCTCAGATTCAAACAGGAAAATGTGGGCTGAAGCTCTTTTGAGGAAGGAGATAACTGCGGTCTGTGAAATTATGAAAAGCTTGTATTTAAATTCTATTTGTGTGTTAAGTCCCAGTGCAGGCACCATAAATACAATAAGGAATTCAGTAGAATGGTTGAATGTCAGGTTATATGCTGATGAGCTTAGAAGAAATTTGTGGGTGGAAGAGAGGGGAATGAGACTCGTGTGGAGTGCAGACACCAACTTAGACTTGAATGGTTTGTTTCTCTGAAGTATGCTCTTACATCAAAATTAATTGAACTGAATTGTTTAATCCACGAGTACTAAGACACTTTGAAATACTTTTTTTGTGGCATTCAGGCAAATTAACAATGTAATTTTTGTGCAGTAGTTGCCACGTTACAAAGCACAGTTAACATAGCATGTTAGCACAATTCTATTACAGCGCCAGCAACCTGTGTTTGAATCTAATGCTGCCTGGAAGGAGTTTGTACTTTCTCCCCGTAACTGTCCAGGTTTTATCCTGGTTGTCCGGTTGCCTCCCACCATCCAAAATGTAAGGGATGGTTAGGACATATAGGTGGATTAAGGTGGTGTGGGCCTGTGAGCTGTAAGGGCCTGTTGCCATACTGTATTTCTAAAAAAGTGACACTGGAATCTCTGGAATTAAAAGTGAAGCAATGATTGCTAGCATACCCCAAACTGGTTTCTGTCTATTGGCTCTCTTGCAGGTGTGAGGGAGTTTGGTCAAAAGCTTATTCTCAGTTGTTATGGTTTATTTGACAGATAGTCTGCTGAGACTCAAGCACCAACCACTTAAATGAAAAATGGCCACTTGGATAAGGTATTGGAAAACTGTCAGTGACCATGGAATATTGCCTACATATTAATCACTTGAGTCTGAAAGAGAGAAACTAATATGATAAATGAGATGGGTTGAGATAGAATGAATGTGGAAAATAGCTACAAGATGCATTAGAATCTATGGTTTTTATGATTAGGACAGTCTTCATTCTGTTTTAATGTAACATTTCTCTAAAGTTTGAAAACGTCAACATTAACATCACCAAGACATTATCATGAATATTTTAAGCATACTGAATAAAATGAACATTAAGTAGAAATTCATGTCATGCCCTGAAGTTCTTTAACATCAAATATTATAATGGACTAAAGAGATGTGGGGTAAGATGCTCCATTTCAATATCTAGGTGATTACCATATACACACACTATCTTGGCTCCATTAAACCAAAACAAAAAGAAATACAAATAGACTTGAAGTTGCCGAGTTAGCAAGAAACTCAATGAAGATATGCTTTTAAATTAAAAAAAAAATGACTGGTATATCTAATTTGTGTGTCTATGAGATTTTCCCCTTTCCTGTGTGGAATGGAAGTAACTCAGTGACTACCATGTCAATCACAATGAATACTGCACCAGCAACTCATTGAATAGAAGGATGTAACATGCTTCTCTATTCCAGGCTTAGGCAACCATTCATCCTATTGAACATCCTTGTCATTCTTTCCTCACTTCCGCTGCCTTTATTAAGGCACAGCTACATTCTACTCAAACTGACTATTGATTCTCAAGTCAGGTTATTCACTGATGTGGAGCAACTCACAGAACAGTGCCCCCTTTAAGTCAGGTGCTGAGCTGAGTTTTACTGCACATGGACCGAAAGTGCATGGCCAGGTACATCCCAACAGTAGCATCATTCTCCTGTCCAGACTATAAGGAGGGCCTGTGGGCAAGGGCGTATTCAGAACTTTAATCCTGCTGGTTGTTTGATAGCTCATTTGAATATTTTAATGCTATTAAGCAAATTGGTATGCGCACATTCATGGACGCAATTCTCATTTATTGAGGCTGGAGCCTAAGATGGTTTCCCTATTGTTACAAGATCAAACCAGCAACCACAAAGAAGGCATATCACACAGGGATAAAGATAAACAATTACTTTATTAACAAAAATCCCCACCCTTTTATAACAATGCCCACTGGTTACTATGCAAATTTCTATAACAGTTTAAAACTAATAAATTTCCCAGCCTAAATACAACATATGTAATCAAAGTCTAAGTTATATTTCCAACCAGCCCACAGAAAAACTTAAACACTAACACAAAATACACAAGTCTCACAAAACTTCAATCTCAACTGAAGCAAAGATCATAAACAAAATTCAGTTTGTTTGGTAAACTGAAGCCAAAAGATCTTTGAGAGAACGAAAGAACACAAAATTCAAAGTTGTCTTGTGTTGCTTGCAGAAAGAGGATCCACTGGCTTGGTCCGGATCCTTCTGGCTGCCTTCGAAATGTTCATCCTTTTTGAAATCCCAACATTCTAAACTGTCCTCCAGACAATGACTCCTGCTCTGGGCCTTCTCCCACTCCACAGCACCACCCAGTGGTGGTTTATCATCCAAGTCCAGAAATATTTAGATCATTTTCTGCACATGCTCAGTCTGTCTCCCACTCTCTCACCAGTCCACCTTCACCTTGGCTCTTAAAGGCAAACTGTCACTTTTTAACATAAAACCACACAACACATAGTCCAATACACAACACAGAACTCTGTAACACTATCATTTCCCATTTCTAACCCACACTTGCATATGCCTGGTTGCATTAATATGAATGCTGCTCTTTACGTTCAACAAAGTGAAGGGAATTCTGAGGACCATCTCAAATCCGAGAACATAAAAATCCAGGGTACATTAAGATAAGCCCTGTGGGAGAAATATGTTTCATTCTGTGTTTGTGTGACTCTTTTAATATGTTACTAGGTCCCTTGAGGTAGAGTACAAGAAACAGCTCTGGTACTGATTCTGTCCTTTGTATGGTGAGCAGCAAATTATCTTCAGGCAGGGCAGGATTAAGCAAGTGTGGGGCCTGTAGCATATATTAAAATGGGGGTCTAAATTTTAAAAAAACATGTAAATATTAAAACAACTATTGGTTTAAAAGAGAGAAGGAACGGGGCAAGTAGCACACCAATTGCCAGGGGAAGCTAAATTCAGAGGAGACAGATGAACTCTAAGTGATAAACCATTGCAAATGCAGCCAGCATCCTTGCTCATTTTATGAATGGTTACAAACTGATGTGGGTGTCGGTGACTTGAGGGCCTAGGTCCTCCAGGCCCAGCTTTCTGGCGACTCAGAGAAAGTCTGCTGTGGTCTTTTTTAAACACAGGATAGCAGTGTAACAAACTGCGTGCTTTTGTTTTTTTGGAATGGTGGAGTGAGGGGGTGCGTCTGCACTTTAAGTTCATCAGACAGCAGGCGAATAAATTGTTTTCCCTTAGGGGAATGCATAATTTTTAACCACTTCGAAACAAGAGAGGGGGAGAGAGAGATAATTAGAACGTGACTCATCCAATTAAATTCCTATTTTTTTGCAAGTATTTATTTGTGTGGAATCTCGATGATTTTTATTTCAAGTCAACTTTGATAACATTTTTACTCACCCAACCCTGCCAACCTCTTTATATTACCTCTTCAAAACAATTGAACTTATTCTTAACAGAATGATGCCAGCTTTCTCAAATCACTAGATATTCAATGATTACATCCTTGATGAAACATTATAATAATTTTTGCTACCACCCCTTTAAGCTTTCATATTTTCCACCAAAACCCAAACAACCATTATATAACACTGATAGTATTACTTACATGTATGTATCAATTTTAAATGTCAAAAGTAACAAAATTACCATTTAAAAGTTACATTTTCAAGATTTAGCATGAGTAATACTGGTAATGCCTATTAAACAAAGAAGTTCATGTTTAATTGCTGATCAGACTGAAATTGTTCAATCTGTTTCAGCCATAGTGCTTCTTAGTTCATTTTAAATCCTGTTCAGTTTTAAAAATGAGCATTCTCCACTGCAGTTGATAACCTTGAGTGACAAATAGATATTCAAGGCAATTTTTACATTTGAAAAACAAGACTCCAAAGATAAAGAATTGCCAGTTATCAAAGGGTAAAACTATAACTCTACAAGGTCTAGTTTCGCATTAATATGAGAGGCAAGATCAGTTTTAAGCAGTTCACCAAAATGCACAAATTCTTCAACAAGACTTTCTTACAGATTTTCCAGTTATGATTTGATAAGATTTGATGACTTTTGAAGGTTAGCGATTTTATCCAATTATTATGTTGAATCAGGGATATTAACATAATAACTAATGGAGTATGGTAAATCATAGCTGCTGTACAAAGATGAAAATGAAGATGTATAAGTTAAACATAAAAGTGGAAGACAGTGTAGTACATAAAGTAATAGAGCAAGTCAGCAAGTGCAGTACTACATTGCAGTATGATATTACTATAGATCAGTACATTAATATAGAGCAGTACATTAATATAATGTAGTACTATATTGGTATCTCTTGACTCTTGGCTTGGCTTCGTGGACGAAGATTTATGGAGGGGGTAAAATGTCCACGTCAGCTGCAGGCTCGTTTGTGGCTGACAAGTCCGATGCGGGACAGGCAGACACGGTTGCAGCGGTTGCAGGGGAAAATTGGTTGGTTGGGGTTGGGTGTTGGGTTTTTCCTCCTTTGCCTTTTGTCAGTGAGGTGGGCTCTGCGGTCTTCTCCAAAGGAGGTTGCTGCCCGCAAAACTGTGAGGCGCCAAGATGCGCAGTTTGAGGCGATATCAGCCCACTGGCAGTAGTCAATGTGGCAGGCACCAAGAGATTTCTCTTGGCAGTCCTTGTACCTTTTCTTTGGTGCACCACTGTCACGGTGGCCAGTGGAGAGCTCGCCATATAACACGATCTTGGGAAGGCGATGTTCCTCCATTCTGGAGACATGACCCACCCGGCGCAGCTGGATCTTCAGCAGCGTGGACTCGATGCTGTCGACCTCTGCCATCTTGCGTACTTTGACGTTAGGGATGAAAGCGCTCCAATGAATGTTGAGGATGGAGCGGAGACAACGCTGGTGGAAGCGTTCTAGGAGCCGTAGGTGATTCCGGTAGAGGACCCATGATTCGGAGCCAAACAGGAGTGTGGGTATGACAACAGCTCTGTATACGCTTATCTTTGTGAGGTTTTTCAGTTGGTTGTTTTTCCAGACTCTTTTGTGTAGTCTTCCAAAGGCGCTTATATAGGACTGGTTTGACGAAAACAGCCAGGAAATCCAGGAGCTGCTGGCAAAGAAGCGAGCTGCCCACCAGGCTCACCTTACAAAGCCGTCCTGTCCAGAGAAGAAACAAGCCTTCCGTCGCGCATGCAGCCATCTTCAGCGCAAACTCCGGGAGATCCAAAATGAGTGGTGGACTAGCCTCGCCAAACGAACACAGCTCAGAGCGGACATTGGCGACTTCAGGGGTTTCTACGAGGCTCTAAAGGCTGTGTACGGCCCCTCACCCCAAGTCCAAAGCCCGCTGCGCAGCTCAGACGGCAAAGTCCTCCTCAGCGACAAGATCTCCATCCTCAACCGATGGTCAGAACACTTCCAATCTCTTTTCAGTACCAACCGCTCAGTCCAAGATTCCGCCCTGCTCCAGCTCCCTCAACAGCCCCTAAGGCTAGAGCTGGATGAGGTTCCCACCCTGGATGAGACATATAAGGCAATCGAACAACTGAAAAGTGGCAAAGCAGCAGGTATGGATGGAATCCCCCCAGAAGTCTGGAAGGCTGGCGGCAAAACTCTGCATGCCAAACTGCATGAGTTTTTCAAGCTTTGTTGGGACCAAGGTAAACTGCCTCAGGATCTTCGTGATGCCACCATCATCACCCTGTACAAAAACAAAGGCGAGAAATCAGACTGCTCAAACTACAGGGGAATCACGTTGCTCTCCATTGCAGGCAAAATCTTCGCTAGGATTCTACTAAATAGAATAATACCTAGTGTCGCCGAGAATATTCTCCCAGAATCACAGTGCGGCTTTCGCGCAAACAGAGGAACCACTGACATGGTCTTTGCCCTCAGACAGCTCCAAGAAAAGTGCAGAGAACAAAACAAAGGACTCTACATCACCTTTGTTGACCTCACCAAAGCCTTCGACACCGTGAGCAGGAAAGGGCTTTGGCAAATACTAGAGCGCATCGGATGTCCCCCAAAGTTCCTCAACATGATTATCCAACTGAACGAAAACCAACAAGGTCGGGTCAGATACAGCAATGAGCTCTCTGAACCCTTCTCCATTAACAATGGCGTGAAGCAAGGCTGTGTTCTCGCACCAACCCTCTTTTCAATCTTCTTCAGCATGATGCTGAACCAAGCCATGAAAGACCCCAACAATGAAGACGCTGTTTACATCCGGTACCGCACGGATGGCAGTCTCTTCAATCTGAGGCGCCTGCAAGCTCACACCAAGACACAAGAGAAACTTGTCCGTGAACTACTCTTTGCAGATGATGCCGCTTTAGTTGCCCATTCAGAGCCAGCTCTTCAGCGCTTGACGTCCTGCTTTGCGGAAACTGCCAAAATGTTTGGCCTGGAAGTCAGCCTGAAGAAAACTGAGGTCCTCCATCAGCCAGCTCCCCACCATGACTACCAGCCCCCCCACATCTCCATCGGGCACACAAAACTCAAAACGGTCAACCAGTTTACCTATCTCGGCTGCACCATTTCATCAGATGCAAGGATCGACAATGAGATAGACAACAGACTCGCCAAGGCAAATAGCGCCTTTGGAAGACTACACAAAAGAGTCTGGAAAAACAACCAACTGAAAAACCTCACAAAGATAAGCGTATACAGAGCCGTTGTCATACCCACACTCCTGTTTGGCTCCGAATCATGGGTCCTCTACCGGCACCACCTACGGCTCCTAGAACGCTTCCACCAGCGTTGTCTCCGCTCCATCCTCAACATCCATTGGAGCGCTCACACCCCTAACGTCGAGGTACCCGAGATGGCAGAGGTCGACAGCATCGAGTCCACGCTGCTGAAGATCCAGCTGCGCTGGATGGGTCACGTCTCCAGAATGGAGGACCATCGCCTTCCCAAGATCGTATTATATGGCGAGCTCTCCACTGGCCACCGTGACAGAGGTGCACCAAAGAAAAGGTACAAGGACTGCCTAAAGAAATCTCTTGGTGCCTGCCACATTGACCACCGCCAGTGGGCTGATATCGCCTCAAACCGTGCATCTTGGCGCCTCACAGTTTGGCGGGCAGCAACCTCCTTTGAAGAAGACCGCAGAGCCCACCTCACTGACAAACGGCAAAGGAGGAAAAACCCAACACCCAACCCCAACCAACCAATTTTCCCTTGCAACCGCTGCAATCGTGTCTGCCTGTCCCGCATCGGACTTGTCAGCCACAAACGAGCCTGCAGCTGACGTGGACTTTTTACCCCCTCCATAAATCTTCGTCCGCGAAGCCAAGCCAAAGAAGAAAATATAGTACTGCACTACTAATATAGTAGTGAGTACTATATTACTATACAGCAGTTCTATATTACTATAGAGCAGTACTCTATTAACATAGTGCAGTACATTAATATAACGCAGTACTATATTACTATAGAGCAGTACTATATTACTATAGAGCAGTACTATATTACTATAGAGCAGTACTATATGACTATAGACCAGTACTATATTACCATTGAACCGTACTATATTACTATAGAGCAGTACTATATTACTATAGAGCAGTACTATATTACCATTGAACAGTACTATATTACTATCTTTCTTTGGCTTGGCTTCGCGGACGAAGATTTATGGAGGGGGTAAAAAAGTCCACGTCAGCTGCAGGCTCGTTTGTGGCTGACCAGTCCGATGCGGGACAGGCAGACACGATTGCAGCGGTTGCAAGGGAAAATTGGTTGGTTGGGGTTGGGTGTTGGGTTTTTCATCCTTTGCCTTTTGTCAGTGAGGTGGGCTCTGCGGTCTTCTTCAAAGGAGGCTGCTGCCCGCCAAACTGTGAGGCGCCAAGATGCACGGTTTGAGGCGTTATCAGCCCACTGGCGGTGGTCAATGTGGCAGGCACCAAGAGATTTCTTTAGGCAGTCCTTGTACCTTTTCTTTGGTGCACCTCTGTCACGGTGGCCAGTGGAGAGCTCGCCATATAATACGATCTTGGGAAGGCGATGGTCCTCCATTCTGGAGACGTGACCCATCCAGCGCAGCTGGATCTTCAGCAGCGTGGACTCGATGCTGTCGACCTCTGCCATCTCGAGTACCTCGACGTTAGGGGTGTGAGCGCTCCAATGGATGTTGAGGATGGAGCGGAGACAACGCTGGTGGAAGCGTTCTAGGAGCCGTAGGTGGTGCCGGTAGAGGACCCATGATTCGGAGCCGAACAGGAGTGTGGGTATGACAACGGCTCTGTATACGCTTATCTTTGTGAGGTTTTTCAGTTGGTTGTTTTTCCAGACTCTTTTGTGTAGTCTTCCAAAGGCGCTATTTGCCTTGGCGAGTCTGTTGTCTATCTCATTGTCGATCCTTGCATCTGATGAAATGGTGCAGCCGAGATAGGTAAACTGGTTGACCGTTTTGAGTTTTGTGTGCCCGATGGAGATGTGGGGGGGCTGGTAGTCATGGTGGGGAGCTGGCTGATGGAGGACCTCAGTTTTCTTCAGGCTGACTTCCAGGCCAAACATTTTGGCAGTTTCCGCAAAGCAGGACGTCAAGCGCTGAAGAGCTGGCTCTGAATGGGCAACTAAAGCGGCATCATCTGCAAAGAGTAGTTCACGGACAAGTTTCTCTTGTGTCTTGGTGTGAGCTTGCAGGCGCCTCAGATTGAAGAGACTGCCATCCGTGCGGTACCGGATTGATTCCAATCTCTTTTCAGTACCAACCGCTCAGTCCAAGATTCCGCCCTGCTCCAGCTCCCTCAACAGCCCCTAAGGCTAGAGCTGGATGAGGTTCCCACCCTGGATGAGACATATAAGGCAATCGAACAACTGAAAAGTGGCAAAGCAGCAGGTATGGATGGAATCCCCCCAGAAGTCTGGAAGGCTGGCGGCAAAACTCTGCATGCCAAACTGCATGAGTTTTTCAAGCTTTGTTGGGACCAAGGTAAACTGCCTCAGGATCTTCATGATGCCACCATCATCACCCTGTACAAAAACAAAGGCGAGAAATCAGACTGCTCAAACTACAGGGGAATCACGTTGCTCTCCATTGCAGGCAAAATCTTCGCTAGGATTCTACTAAATAGAATAATACCTAGTGTCGCTGAGAATATTCTCCCAGAATCACAGTGCGGCTTTCGCGCAAACAGAGGAACCACTGACATGGTCTTTGCCCTCAGACAGCTCCAAGAAAAGTGCAGAGAACAAAACAAAGGACTCTACATCACCTTTGTTGACCTCACCAAAGCCTTCGACACCGTGAGCAGGAAAGGGCTTTGGCAAATACTAGAGCGCATCGGATGTCCCCCAAAGTTCCTCAACATGATTATCCAACTGCACGAAAACCAACAAGGTCGGGTCAGATACAGCAATGAGCTCTCTGAACCCTTCTCCATTAACAATGGCGTGAAGCAAGGCTGTGTTCTCGCACTATATTACTATACGGCAGTACTATATTACTATAGAGCAGTACTATATTACTATAGAGCAGTACTATATTACTATAGACCAGTACTATATTACCATTAAACAGTACTATATTACTATAGAGCAGTACTATATTACTAAAGAGCAGTACTATATTACTATAGAGCAGTACTATATTACTATAGAGCAGTACTATATTACCATTGAACAGTACTATATTAACATAGTGCAGTACATTAATATAGTGCAGCACTATATTACTATAGAGGAGTGCATTAATATAATGCAGTACTATATTACTATAGAGCAGTACTATATTACTATAGAGCAGTACTATATTACTATAGAGTAGTGCATTAATATAATGCAGTACTATATTACTATAGAGCAGTACTATATTACTATAGAGCAGTACTATATTACTATAGAGCAGTACTATATTACTACAGTGCCGTACTATATTACTATACAGCAATACTATTTTACTATAGAGCAGTACTATATTAACATAGTGCAGTACATTAATATTTCTTCTTTCTTTGGCTTGGCTTCGCGGACGAAGATTTATGGAGGGGGTAAAAAGTCCACGTCAGCTGCAGACTCGTTTGTGGCTGACAAGTCCGATGCGGGACAGGCAGACACGATTGCAGCGGTTGCAGGGGAAAATTGGTTGGTTGGGGATGGGTGTTGGGTTTTTCCTCCTTTGCCTTTTGTCAGTGAGGTAGGCTCTGCGGTCTTCTTCAAAGGAGGTTGCTGCCCGCCAAACTGTGAGTCGCCAAGATGCACGGTTTGAGGCGATATCAGCCCACTGGCGGTGGTCAATGTGGCAGGCACCAAGAGATTTCTTTAGGCAGTCCCTCTACCTTTTCTTTGGTGCACCTCTGTCACGGTGGCCAGTGGAGAGCTCGCCATATAACACGATCTTGGGAAGGCGATGGTCCTCCATTCTGGAGACGTGACCCATCCAGCGCAGCTGGATCTTCAGCAGCATGGACTCGATGCTGTCGAACTCTGCCATCTCGAGTACTTCGACGTTAGGGATGTAAGCGCTCCAATGGATGTTGAGGATAGAGCGGAGACAACGCTGGTGGAAGCGTTCTAGGAGCCGTAGGTGGTGCCGGTAGAGGACCCATGATTCGGAGCCAAACAGGAGTGTGGGTATGACAACGGCTCTGTATACGCTTATCTTTGTGAGGTTTTTCAGTTGGTTGTTTTTCCAGACTCTTTTGTGTAGTCTTCCAAAGGCGCTATTTGCCTTGGCGAGTCTATTGTCTATCTCATTGTCGATCCTTGCATCTGATGAAATGGTGCAGCCGAGATAGGTAAACTGGTTGTCCGTTTTGAGTTTTGTGTGCCCGATGGAGATGTGGGGGGGCTGGTAATCATGGTGGGGAGCTGGCTGATGGAGGACCTCAGCTTTCTTCAGGCTGACTTCCAGGCGAAAGATTTTGGCAGTGCAGTACATTAATATAGTGCAGCACTATATTACTATAGAGCAGTACTATATTACTATAGAGCAGTACTATATTACTACAGTGCCGTACTATATTACTATACAGCAGTACTACATAACTATAGAGCAGTACTATATTAACATTATGGTGGGGAGCTGGCTGATGGAGGACCTCAGTTTTCTTCAGGCTGACTTCCAGGCGAAACATTTTGGCAGTGCAGTACATTAATATAGTGCAGCACTATATTACTATAGAGCAGTGCATTAATATAATGCAGTACTATATTACTATAGAGCAGTACTATATTACCATTCAACAGTACTATATTACTATAGAGCAGTACTATATTACTATAGAGCAGTAGTATATTACTATAGAGCAGTACTATATTACTATAGAGCAGTACTATATTACTTTAGGGCAGTACTATATTACTTTAGGGCAGTACTATATTACTTTAGGGCAGTACTATATTACTATAGAGCAGTACTATATTACCATAGAGCAGTACTATATTACTATAGAGCAGTACTATATTACTATAGAGCAGTACTATATTACCATTGAACAGTACTATATTACTATAGAGCAGTACTATATTACTATAGAGCAGTAGTATATTACTAAAGTGCCGTACTATATTAACATAGTGCAGTACATTAATATAGTGTAGCACTATATTACTATAGAGCAGTGCATTAATATAATGCAGTACTATATTACTATAGAGCAGTACCATATTACTATAGAGCAGTAGTATATTACTATAGAGCAGTACTATATTACTATAGAGCAGTACTATATTAACATAGTGCAGTACATTAATATAGTGTAGCACTATATTACTATAGAGCAGTGCATTAATATAATGCAGTACTATATTACTATAGAGCAGTACCATATTACTATAGAGCAGTAGTATATTACTATAGAGCAGTACTATATTACTATAGAGCAGTACTATATCAACATAGTGCAGTACATTAATATAGTGCAGCACTATATTACTATAGAGCAGTACTATATTACTTTAGAGCAGTACTATATTACTATAGAGCAGTACTATATTACTTTAGGGCAGTACTTTATTACTATAGAGCAGTACTATATTACCATAGAGCAGTACTATATTACTATAGAGCAGTACTAAATTACTATAGAGCAGTACTATATTACCATTGAACAGTACTATATTAATATAGAGCAGTACTATATTACTATAGAGCAGTACTATATTAACATAGTGCAGTACATTAATATAGTGCAGCACTATATTACTATAGAGCAGTGCATTAATATAATGCAGTACTATATTACTATAGAGCTGTACTATATTACTATAGGGCAGTACTATATTACTATAGAGCAGTACTATATTACCATTGAACAGTACTATATTACTATAGAGCAGTACTATATTACTATAGAGCAGTACTATATTACCATTGAACAGTACTATATTACTATAGAGCAGTACTATATTACTATAGAGCAGTACTATATTACCATTGAACAGTACTATATTAATATAGAGCAGTACTATATTACTATAGAGCAGTACTATATTACTATAGAGCAGTACTATATTACTATAGAGCAGTACTATATTACTATAGAGCAGTACTATATTACTATAGAGCAGTACATTAATATAATGCAGTACTATATTACTATCTTTCTTTGGCTTGGCTTCGCGGACGAAGATTTATGGAGGGGGTAAAAAGTCCACGTCAGCTGCAGGCTCGTTTGTGGCTGACCAGTCCGATGCGGGACAGGCAGACACGATTGCAGCGGTTGCAAGGGAAAATTGGTTGGTTGGGGTTGGGTGTTGGGTTTTTCCTCCTTTGCCTTTTGTCAGTGAGGTGGGCTCTGCGGTCTTCTTCAAAGGAGGCTGCTGCCCGCCAAACTGTGAGGCGCCAAGATGCACGGTTTGAGGCGTTATCAGCCCACTGGCGGTGGTCAATGTGGCAGGCACCAAGAGATTTCTTTAGGCAGTCCTTGTACCTTTTCTTTGGTGCACCTCTGTCACGGTGGCCAGTGGAGAGCTCGCCATATAATACGATCTTGGGAAGGCGATGGTCCTCCATTCTGGAGACGTGACCCATCCAGCGCAGCTGGATCTTCAGCAGCGTGGACTCGATGCTGTCGACCTCTGCCATCTCGAGTACCTCGACGTTAGGGGTGTGAGCGCTCCAATGGATGTTGAGGATGGAGCGGAGACAACGCTGGTGGAAGCGTTCTAGGAGCATCATATAGAGCAGTAGTATATTACTATAGAGCAGTACTATATTACTATAGAGCAATACTATCTTACTATAGAGCAGTACTATATTACTATAGAGCAGTACTATATTAACATAGTGCAGTACATTACTATAGTGCAGCACTATATTACTATAGAGCAGTGCATTAATATAAAGCAGTACTATATTACTATAGAGCAGTACTATATTACTATAGAGCAGTACTATATTACTATAGAGCAGTACTATATTACTATCTTTTCTTTGGCTTGGCTTCGCGGACGAAGATTTATGGAGGGGGTAAAAAGTCCACGTCAGCTGCAGGCTCGTTTGTGGCTGACAAGTCCGATGCGCTCCAGTGGATGTTGAGGATGGAGCGGAGGCAACACTGGTGGAAGCGTTCTAGGAGCCGTAGGTGATGCCGGTAGAGGACCCATGATTCGGAGCCAAACAGGAGTGTGGGTATGACAACGGCTCTGTTTACGCTTATCTTTGTGAGGTTTTTCAGTTGGTTGTTTTTCCAGACTCTTTTGTGTAGTCTTCCAAAGGCACTGTTTGCCTTGGCGAGTCTGTTGTCTATCTCATTGTCGATCCTTGCATCTGATGAAATGGTGCAGCCGAGATAGGTAAACTGGTTGACCGTTTTGAGTTTTGTGTGCCCGATCGAGATGTGGGGGGACTGGTAGTCATGGTGGGGAGATGGCTGATGGAGGACCTCAGTTTTCTTCAGGCTGACATCCAGGAAAAACATTTTGGCAGTTTCCGCAAAACTATATTACTATAGAGCAGTGCATTAATATAATGCAGTACTATATTACTATAGAGCAGTACTATATTACCATAGAGCAGTACTATATTACTATAGAGCAGTACTATATTACTATAGAGCAGTATTATATTACTATAGAGCAGTAGTATATTACTAAAGTGCCGTACTATATTAATATAAAGCAGCACTATATTACTATAGAGCAGTGCATTAATATAATGCAGTACTATATTACTATAGAGCAGTACTATATTACCATTCAACAGTACTATATTACTATAGAGCAGTACTATATTACTATAGAGCAGTAGTATATTACTATAGAGCAGTACAATATTACTATAGAGCAGTACTATATTACTTTAGGGCAGTACTATATTACTTTAGGGCAGTACTATATTACTTTAGGGCAGTACTATATTACTATAGAGCAGTACTATATTACCATAGAGCAGTACTATATTACTATAGAGCAGTACTATATTACTATATAGCAGTACTATATTACCATTGAACAGTACTATATTACTATAGAGCAGTACTATATTACTATAGAGCAGTACTATATTACCATTGAACAGTACTATATTAACATAGTGCAGTACATTAATATTTCTTCTTTCTTTGGCTTGGCTTCGCGGACGAAGATTTATGGAGGGGGTAAAAAGTCCACGTCAGCTGCAGACTCGTTTGTGGCTGACAAGTCCGATGCGGGACAGGCAGACACGATTGCAGCGGTTGCAGGGGAAAATTGGTTGGTTGGGGATGGGTGTTTGGTTTTTCCTCCTTTGCCTTTTGTCAGTGAGGTAGGCTCTGCGGTCTTCTTCAAAGGAGGTTGCTGCCCGCCAAACTGCGAGGCGCCAAGATGCACGGTTTGAGGCGATATCAGCCCACTGGCGGTGGTCAATGTGGCAGGCACCAAGAGATTTCTTTAGGCAGTCCTTGTACCTTTTCTTTGGTGCACCTCTGTCACGGTGGCCAGTGGAGAGCTCGCCATATAACACGATCTTGGGAAGGCGATGGTCCTCCATTCTGGAGACGTGACCCATCCAGCGCAGCTGGATCTTCAGCAGCGTGGACTCGATGGTGTCGACCTCTGCCATCTCGAGTACTTCGACGTTAGGGATGTAAGCGCTCCAATGGATGTTGAGGATGGAGCGGAGACAACGCTGGTGGAAGCGTTCTAGGAGCCGTAGGTGGTGCCGGTAGAAGACCCATGATTCGGAGCCAAACAGGAGTGTGGGTATGACAACGGCTCTGTATACGCTTATCTTTGTGAGGTTTTTCAGTTGGTTGTTTTTCCAGACTCTTTTGTGTAGTCTTCCAAAGGCGCTATTTGCCTTGGCGAGTCTGTTGTCTATCTCATTGTCGATCCTTGCATCTGATGAAATGGTGCAGCCGAGATAGGTAAACTGGTTGACCGTTTTGAGTTTTGTGTGCCCGATGGAGATGTGGGGGGGCTGGTAGTCATGGTGGGGAGCTGGCTGATGGAGGACCTCAGTTTTCTTCAGGCTGACTTCCAGGCCAAACATTTTGGCAGTTTCCGCAAAGCAGGACGTCAAGCGCTGAAGAGCTGGCTCTGAATGGGCAACTAAAGCGGCATCATCTGCAAAGAGTAGTTCACGGACAAGTTTCTCTTGTGTCTTGGTGTGAGCTTGCAGGCGCCTCAGATTGAAGAGACTGCCATCCGTGCGGTACCGGATTGATTCCAATCTCTTTTCAGTACCAACCGCTCAGTCCAAGATTCCGCCCTGCTCCAGCTCCCTCAACAGCCCCTAAGGCTAGAGCTGGATGAGGTTCCCACCCTGGATGAGACATATAAGGCAATCGAACAACTGAAAAGTGGCAAAGCAGCAGGTATGGATGGAATCCCCCCAGAAGTCTGGAAGGCTGGCGGCAAAACTCTGCATGCCAAACTGCATGAGTTTTTCAAGCTTTGTTGGGACCAAGGTAAACTGCCTCAGGATCTTCATGATGCCACCATCATCACCCTGTACAAAAACAAAGGCGAGAAATCAGACTGCTCAAACTACAGGGGAATCACGTTGCTCTCCATTGCAGGCAAAATCTTCGCTAGGATTCTACTAAATAGAATAATACCTAGTGTCGCTGAGAATATTCTCCCAGAATCACAGTGCGGCTTTCGCGCAAACAGAGGAACCACTGACATGGTCTTTGCCCTCAGACAGCTCCAAGAAAAGTGCAGAGAACAAAACAAAGGACTCTACATCACCTTTGTTGACCTCACCAAAGCCTTCGACACCGTGAGCAGGAAAGGGCTTTGGCAAATACTAGAGCGCATCGGATGTCCCCCAAAGTTCCTCAACATGATTATCCAACTGCACGAAAACCAACAAGGTCGGGTCAGATACAGCAATGAGCTCTCTGAACCCTTCTCCATTAACAATGGCGTGAAGCAAGGCTGTGTTCTCGCACTATATTACTATACGGCAGTACTATATTACTATAGAGCAGTACTATATTACTATAGAGCAGTACTATATTACTATAGACCAGTACTATATTACCATTAAACAGTACTATATTACTATAGAGCAGTACTATATTACTAAAGAGCAGTACTATATTACTATAGAGCAGTACTATATTACTATAGAGCAGTACTATATTACCATTGAACAGTACTATATTAACATAGTGCAGTACATTAATATAGTGCAGCACTATATTACTATAGAGGAGTGCATTAATATAATGCAGTACTATATTACTATAGAGCAGTACTATATTACTATAGAGCAGTACTATATTACTATAGAGTAGTGCATTAATATAATGCAGTACTATATTACTATAGAGCAGTACTATATTACTATAGAGCAGTACTATATTACTATAGAGCAGTACTATATTACTACAGTGCCGTACTATATTACTATACAGCAATACTATTTTACTATAGAGCAGTACTATATTAACATAGTGCAGTACATTAATATTTCTTCTTTCTTTGGCTTGGCTTCGCGGACGAAGATTTATGGAGGGGGTAAAAAGTCCACGTCAGCTGCAGACTCGTTTGTGGCTGACAAGTCCGATGCGGGACAGGCAGACACGATTGCAGCGGTTGCAGGGGAAAATTGGTTGGTTGGGGATGGGTGTTGGGTTTTTCCTCCTTTGCCTTTTGTCAGTGAGGTAGGCTCTGCGGTCTTCTTCAAAGGAGGTTGCTGCCCGCCAAACTGTGAGTCGCCAAGATGCACGGTTTGAGGCGATATCAGCCCACTGGCGGTGGTCAATGTGGCAGGCACCAAGAGATTTCTTTAGGCAGTCCCTCTACCTTTTCTTTGGTGCACCTCTGTCACGGTGGCCAGTGGAGAGCTCGCCATATAACACGATCTTGGGAAGGCGATGGTCCTCCATTCTGGAGACGTGACCCATCCAGCGCAGCTGGATCTTCAGCAGCATGGACTCGATGCTGTCGAACTCTGCCATCTCGAGTACTTCGACGTTAGGGATGTAAGCGCTCCAATGGATGTTGAGGATAGAGCGGAGACAACGCTGGTGGAAGCGTTCTAGGAGCCGTAGGTGGTGCCGGTAGAGGACCCATGATTCGGAGCCAAACAGGAGTGTGGGTATGACAACGGCTCTGTATACGCTTATCTTTGTGAGGTTTTTCAGTTGGTTGTTTTTCCAGACTCTTTTGTGTAGTCTTCCAAAGGCGCTATTTGCCTTGGCGAGTCTATTGTCTATCTCATTGTCGATCCTTGCATCTGATGAAATGGTGCAGCCGAGATAGGTAAACTGGTTGTCCGTTTTGAGTTTTGTGTGCCCGATGGAGATGTGGGGGGGCTGGTAATCATGGTGGGGAGCTGGCTGATGGAGGACCTCAGCTTTCTTCAGGCTGACTTCCAGGCGAAAGATTTTGGCAGTGCAGTACATTAATATAGTGCAGCACTATATTACTATAGAGCAGTACTATATTACTATAGAGCAGTACTATATTACTACAGTGCCGTACTATATTACTATACAGCAGTACTACATAACTATAGAGCAGTACTATATTAACATTATGGTGGGGAGCTGGCTGATGGAGGACCTCAGTTTTCTTCAGGCTGACTTCCAGGCGAAACATTTTGGCAGTGCAGTACATTAATATAGTGCAGCACTATATTACTATAGAGCAGTGCATTAATATAATGCAGTACTATATTACTATAGAGCAGTACTATATTACCATTCAACAGTACTATATTACTATAGAGCAGTACTATATTACTATAGAGCAGTAGTATATTACTATAGAGCAGTACTATATTACTATAGAGCAGTACTATATTACTTTAGGGCAGTACTATATTACTTTAGGGCAGTACTATATTACTTTAGGGCAGTACTATATTACTATAGAGCAGTACTATATTACCATAGAGCAGTACTATATTACTATAGAGCAGTACTATATTACTATAGAGCAGTACTATATTACCATTGAACAGTACTATATTACTATAGAGCAGTACTATATTACTATAGAGCAGTAGTATATTACTAAAGTGCCGTACTATATTAACATAGTGCAGTACATTAATATAGTGTAGCACTATATTACTATAGAGCAGTGCATTAATATAATGCAGTACTATATTACTATAGAGCAGTACCATATTACTATAGAGCAGTAGTATATTACTATAGAGCAGTACTATATTACTATAGAGCAGTACTATATTAACATAGTGCAGTACATTAATATAGTGTAGCACTATATTACTATAGAGCAGTGCATTAATATAATGCAGTACTATATTACTATAGAGCAGTACCATATTACTATAGAGCAGTAGTATATTACTATAGAGCAGTACTATATTACTATAGAGCAGTACTATATCAACATAGTGCAGTACATTAATATAGTGCAGCACTATATTACTATAGAGCAGTACTATATTACTTTAGAGCAGTACTATATTACTATAGAGCAGTACTATATTACTTTAGGGCAGTACTTTATTACTATAGAGCAGTACTATATTACCATAGAGCAGTACTATATTACTATAGAGCAGTACTAAATTACTATAGAGCAGTACTATATTACCATTGAACAGTACTATATTAATATAGAGCAGTACTATATTACTATAGAGCAGTACTATATTAACATAGTGCAGTACATTAATATAGTGCAGCACTATATTACTATAGAGCAGTGCATTAATATAATGCAGTACTATATTACTATAGAGCTGTACTATATTACTATAGGGCAGTACTATATTACTATAGAGCAGTACTATATTACCATTGAACAGTACTATATTACTATAGAGCAGTACTATATTACTATAGAGCAGTACTATATTACCATTGAACAGTACTATATTACTATAGAGCAGTACTATATTACTATAGAGCAGTACTATATTACCATTGAACAGTACTATATTAATATAGAGCAGTACTATATTACTATAGAGCAGTACTATATTACTATAGAGCAGTACTATATTACTATAGAGCAGTACTATATTACTATAGAGCAGTACTATATTACTATAGAGCAGTACATTAATATAATGCAGTACTATATTACTATCTTTCTTTGGCTTGGCTTCGCGGACGAAGATTTATGGAGGGGGTAAAAAGTCCACGTCAGCTGCAGGCTCGTTTGTGGCTGACCAGTCCGATGCGGGACAGGCAGACACGATTGCAGCGGTTGCAAGGGAAAATTGGTTGGTTGGGGTTGGGTGTTGGGTTTTTCCTCCTTTGCCTTTTGTCAGTGAGGTGGGCTCTGCGGTCTTCTTCAAAGGAGGCTGCTGCCCGCCAAACTGTGAGGCGCCAAGATGCACGGTTTGAGGCGTTATCAGCCCACTGGCGGTGGTCAATGTGGCAGGCACCAAGAGATTTCTTTAGGCAGTCCTTGTACCTTTTCTTTGGTGCACCTCTGTCACGGTGGCCAGTGGAGAGCTCGCCATATAATACGATCTTGGGAAGGCGATGGTCCTCCATTCTGGAGACGTGACCCATCCAGCGCAGCTGGATCTTCAGCAGCGTGGACTCGATGCTGTCGACCTCTGCCATCTCGAGTACCTCGACGTTAGGGGTGTGAGCGCTCCAATGGATGTTGAGGATGGAGCGGAGACAACGCTGGTGGAAGCGTTCTAGGAGCATCATATAGAGCAGTAGTATATTACTATAGAGCAGTACTATATTACTATAGAGCAATACTATCTTACTATAGAGCAGTACTATATTACTATAGAGCAGTACTATATTAACATAGTGCAGTACATTACTATAGTGCAGCACTATATTACTATAGAGCAGTGCATTAATATAAAGCAGTACTATATTACTATAGAGCAGTACTATATTACTATAGAGCAGTACTATATTACTATAGAGCAGTACTATATTACTATCTTTTCTTTGGCTTGGCTTCGCGGACGAAGATTTATGGAGGGGGTAAAAAGTCCACGTCAGCTGCAGGCTCGTTTGTGGCTGACAAGTCCGATGCGCTCCAGTGGATGTTGAGGATGGAGCGGAGGCAACACTGGTGGAAGCGTTCTAGGAGCCGTAGGTGATGCCGGTAGAGGACCCATGATTCGGAGCCAAACAGGAGTGTGGGTATGACAACGGCTCTGTTTACGCTTATCTTTGTGAGGTTTTTCAGTTGGTTGTTTTTCCAGACTCTTTTGTGTAGTCTTCCAAAGGCACTGTTTGCCTTGGCGAGTCTGTTGTCTATCTCATTGTCGATCCTTGCATCTGATGAAATGGTGCAGCCGAGATAGGTAAACTGGTTGACCGTTTTGAGTTTTGTGTGCCCGATCGAGATGTGGGGGGACTGGTAGTCATGGTGGGGAGATGGCTGATGGAGGACCTCAGTTTTCTTCAGGCTGACATCCAGGAAAAACATTTTGGCAGTTTCCGCAAAACTATATTACTATAGAGCAGTGCATTAATATAATGCAGTACTATATTACTATAGAGCAGTACTATATTACCATAGAGCAGTACTATATTACTATAGAGCAGTACTATATTACTATAGAGCAGTATTATATTACTATAGAGCAGTAGTATATTACTAAAGTGCCGTACTATATTAATATAAAGCAGCACTATATTACTATAGAGCAGTGCATTAATATAATGCAGTACTATATTACTATAGAGCAGTACTATATTACCATTCAACAGTACTATATTACTATAGAGCAGTACTATATTACTATAGAGCAGTAGTATATTACTATAGAGCAGTACAATATTACTATAGAGCAGTACTATATTACTTTAGGGCAGTACTATATTACTTTAGGGCAGTACTATATTACTTTAGGGCAGTACTATATTACTATAGAGCAGTACTATATTACCATAGAGCAGTACTATATTACTATAGAGCAGTACTATATTACTATATAGCAGTACTATATTACCATTGAACAGTACTATATTACTATAGAGCAGTACTATATTACTATAGAGCAGTACTATATTACCATTGAACAGTACTATATTAACATAGTGCAGTACATTAATATTTCTTCTTTCTTTGGCTTGGCTTCGCGGACGAAGATTTATGGAGGGGGTAAAAAGTCCACGTCAGCTGCAGACTCGTTTGTGGCTGACAAGTCCGATGCGGGACAGGCAGACACGATTGCAGCGGTTGCAGGGGAAAATTGGTTGGTTGGGGATGGGTGTTTGGTTTTTCCTCCTTTGCCTTTTGTCAGTGAGGTAGGCTCTGCGGTCTTCTTCAAAGGAGGTTGCTGCCCGCCAAACTGCGAGGCGCCAAGATGCACGGTTTGAGGCGATATCAGCCCACTGGCGGTGGTCAATGTGGCAGGCACCAAGAGATTTCTTTAGGCAGTCCTTGTACCTTTTCTTTGGTGCACCTCTGTCACGGTGGCCAGTGGAGAGCTCGCCATATAACACGATCTTGGGAAGGCGATGGTCCTCCATTCTGGAGACGTGACCCATCCAGCGCAGCTGGATCTTCAGCAGCGTGGACTCGATGGTGTCGACCTCTGCCATCTCGAGTACTTCGACGTTAGGGATGTAAGCGCTCCAATGGATGTTGAGGATGGAGCGGAGACAACGCTGGTGGAAGCGTTCTAGGAGCCGTAGGTGGTGCCGGTAGAAGACCCATGATTCGGAGCCAAACAGGAGTGTGGGTATGACAACGGCTCTGTATACGCTTATCTTTGTGAGGTTTTTCAGTTGGTTGTTTTTCCAGACTCTTTTGTGTAGTCTTCCAAAGGCGCTATTTGCCTTGGCGAGTCTGTTGTCTATCTCATTGTCGATCCTTGCATCTGATGAAATGGTGCAGCCGAGATAGGTAAACTGGTTGACCGTTTTGAGTTTTGTGTGCCCGATGGAGATGTGGGGGGGCTGGTAATCATGGTGGGGAGCTGGCTGATGGAGGACCTCAGTTTTCTTCAGGCTGACTTCCAGGCGAAACATTTTGGCAGTGCAGTACATTAATATAGTGCAGCACTATATTACTATAGAGCAGTACTATATTACTATAGAGCAGTACTATATTACTACAGTGCCGTACTATATTACTATACAGCAGTACTATATAACTATAGAGCAGTACTATATTAACATTATGGTGGGGAGCTGGCTGATGGAGGACCTCAGTTTTCTTCAGGCTGACATCCAGGCCAAACATTTTGGCAATTTCCGCAAAACTATATTACTATAGAGCAGTGCATTAATATAGTGCAGCACTATATTACTATAGAGCAGTGCATTAGTATAATGCAGTACTATATTACTATAGAGCAGTACTATATTACCATTCAACAGTACAATATTACTATAGAGCAGTACTATATTACTATAGAGCAGTAGTATATTACTATAGAGCAGTACTATATTACTATAGAGCAGTACTATATTACTTTAGGGCTGTACTATATTACTTTAGGGCAGTACTATATTACTTTAGGGCAGTACTATATTACTATAGAGCAGTACTATATTACCATAGAGCAGTACTATATTACTATAGAGCAGTACTATATTACTATAGAGCAGTACTATATTACCATTGAACAGTACTATATTACTATAGAGCAGTACTATATTACTATAGAGCAGTAGTATATTACTAAAGTGCCGTACTATATTAATATAAAGCAGTACTATATTACTATAGAGCAGTACTATATTAACATAGTGCAGTACATTAATATAGTGTAGCACTATATTACTATAGAGCAGTGCATTAATATAATGCAGTACTATATTACTATAGAGCAGTACTATATTACCATTCAACAGTACTATATTACTATAGAGCAGTACTATATTACTATAGAGCAGTAGTATATTACTATAGAGCAGTACTATATTACTATAGAGCAGTACTATATCAACATAGTGCAGTACATTAATATAGTGCAGCACTATATTACTATAGAGCAGTACTATATTACTTTAGAGCAGTACTATATTACTATAGAGCAGTACTATATTACTTTAGGGCAGTACTTTATTACTATAGAGCAGTACTATATTACCATAGAGCAGTACTATATTACTATAGAGCAGTACTATATTACTATAGAGCAGTACTATATTACCATTGAACAGTACTATATTAATATAGAGCAGTACTATATTACTATAGAGCAGTACTATATTACTACAGTGCCGTACTATATTAATATAAAGCAGTACTATATTACTATAGAGCAGTACTATATTTACATAGTGCAGTACATTAATATAGTGCAGCACTATATTACTATAGAGCAGTGCATTAATATAATGCAGTACTATATTACTATAGAGCTGTACTATATTACTATAGGGCAGTACTATATTACTATAGAGCAGTACTATATTACCATTGAACAGTACTATATTACTATAGAGCAGTACTATATTACTATAGAGCAGTACTATATTACCATTGAACAGTACTATATTACTATAGAGCAGTACTATATTACTATAGAGCAGTACTATATTACCATTGAACAGTACTATATTAATATAGAGCAGTACTATATTACTATAGAGCAGTACTATATTACTATAGAGCAGTACTATATTACTATAGAGCAGTACTATATTACTATAGAGCAGTACTATATTACTATAGAGCAGTACATTAATATAATGCAGTACTATATTACTATAGAGCAGTAGTATATTACTATAGAGCAGTACTATATTACTTTGAGCAATACTTTATTACTATAGAGCAGTACTATATTACTATAGAGCAGTACTATATTAACATAGTGCAGTACATTACTATAGTGCAGCACTATATTACTATAGAGCAGTGCATTAATATAAAGCAGTACTATATTACTATAGAGCAGTACTATATTACTATAGAGCAGTACTATATTTCTATAGAGCAGTACTATATTACTATCTTTTCTTTGGCTTGGCTTCGCGGACGAAGATTTATGGAGGGGGTAAAAAGTCCACGTCAGCTGCAGGCTCGTTTGTGGCTGACAAGTCCGATGCGGGACAGGCAGACACGATTGCAGCGGTTGCAAGGGAAAATTGGTTGGTTGGGGTTGGGTGTTGGGTTTTTCCTCCTTTGCCTTTTGTCAGTGAGGTGGGCTCTGCGGTCTTCTTCAAAGGAGGTTGCTGCCCGCCAAACTGTGAGTCGCCAAGATGCACGGTTTGAGGCGATATCAGCCTACTGGCGGTGGTCAATGTGGCAGGCACCAAGAAATTTCTTTAGGCAGTCCTTGTACCTTTTCTTTGGTGCACCTCTCTCATGGTGGCCAGTGGAGAGCTCGCCATATAACACGATCTTGGGAAGGCGATGGTCCTCCATTCTGGAGACGTGACCCACCCAGCGCAGCTGGATCTTCAGCAGCGTGGACTCGATGCTGTCGACCTCTGCCATCTCGTGTACTTCGGCGTTAGGGATGAAAGCGCTCCAATGGATGTTGAGGATGGAGCGGAGGCAACGCTGGTGGAAGCGTTCTAGGAGCCGTAGGTGATGCCGGTAGAGGACCCATGATTCGGAGCCAAACAGGAGTGTGGGTATGACAACGGCTCTGTATACGCTTATCTTTGTGAGGTTTTTCAGTTGGTTGTTTTTCCAGACTCTTTTGTGTAGTCTTCCAAAGGCACTGTTTGCCTTGGCGAGTCTGTTGTCTATCTCATTGTCGATCCTTGCATCTGATGAAATGGTGCAGCCGAGATAGGTAAACTGGTTGACCGTTTTGAGTTTTGTGTGCCCGATGGAGATGTGGGGGGGCTGGTAGTCATGGTGGGGAGCTGGCTGATGGAGGACCTCAGTTTTCTTCAGGCTGACATCCAGGCCAAACATTTTGGCAATTTCCGCAAAACTATATTACTATAGAGCAGTGCATTAATATAATGCAGTACTATATTACTATAGAGCAGTACTATATTACCATAGAGCAGTACTTTATTACTATAGAGCAGTACTATATTACTATAGAGCAGTACTATATTACTATAGAGCAGTAGTATATTACTAAAGTGCCGTACTATATTAATATAAAGCAGCACTATATTACTATAGAGCAGTGCATTAATATAATGCAGTACTATATTACTATAGAGCAGTACTATATTACCATTCAACAGTACTATATTACTATAGAGCAGTACTATATTACTATAGAGAAGTAGTATATTACTATAGAGCAGTACTATATTACTATAGAGCAGTACTATATTACTTTAGGGCAGTACTATATTACTTTAGGGCAGTACTATATTACTTTAGGGCAGTACTATATTACTATAGAGCAGTACTATATTACCATAGAGCAGTACTATATTACTATAGAGCAGTACTATATTACTATAGAGCAGTACTATATTACCATTGAACAGTACTATATTACTATAGAGCAGTACTATATTACTATAGAGCAGTACTATATTACCATTGAACAGTACTATATTAACATAGTGCAGTACATTAATATAGTGCAGCACTATATTACTATAGAGGAGTGCATTAATATAATGCAGTACTATATTACTATAGAGCAGTACTATATTACTATAGAGCAGTACTATATTACTATAGAGGAGTGCATTAATATAATGCAGTACTAAATTACTATAGAGCAGTACTATATTACTATAGAGCAGTACTATATTACTATAGAGCAGTACTATATTACTACAGTGCCGTACTATATTACTATACAGCAATACTATTTTACTATAGAGCAGTACTATACTAACATAGTGCAGTACATTAATATTTCTTCTTTCTTTGGCTTGGCTTCGCGGACGAAGATATATGGAGGGGGTAAAAAGTCCACTTCAGCTGCAGACTCGTTTGTGGCTGACAAGTCCGATGCGGGACAGGCGGACACGATTGCAGCGGTTGCAGGGGAAAATTGGTTGGTTGGGGATGGGTGTTGGGTTTTTCCTCCTTTGCCTTTTGTCAGTGAGGTAGGCTCTGCGGTCTTCTTCAAAGGAGGTTGCTGCCCGCCAAACTGTGATTCGCCAAGATGCACGGTTTGAGGCGATATCAGCCCACTGGCGGTGGTCAATGTGGCAGGCACCAAGAGATTTCTTTAGGCAGTCCTTGTACCTTTTCTTTGGTGCACCTCTGTCACGGTGGCCAGTGGAGAGCTCGCCATATAACACGATCTTGGGAAGGCGATGGTCCTCCATTCTGGAGACGTGACCCATCCAGCGCAGCTGGATCTTCAGCAGCGTGGACTCGATGCTGTCGACCTCTGCCATCTCGAGTACTTCGACGTTAGGGATGTAAGCGCTCCAATGGATGTTGAGGATGGAGCGGAGACAACGCTGGTGGAAGCGTTCTAGGAGCCGTAGGTGGTGTCGGTAGAGGACCCATGATTCGGAGCCAAACAGGAGTGTGGGTATGACAACGGCTCTGTATACGCTTATCTTTGTGAGGTTTTTCAGTTGGTTGTTTTTCCAGACTCTTTTGTGTAGTCTTCCAAAGGCGCTATTTGCCTTGGCGAGTCTGTTGTCTATCTCATTGTCGATCCTTGCATCTGATGAAATGGTGCAGCCGAGATAGGTAAACTGGTTGACCGTTTTGAGTTTTGTGTGCCCGATGGAGATGTGGGGGGGCTGGTAATCATGGTGGGGAGCTGGCTGATGGAGGACCTCAGTTTTCTTCAGGCTGACTTCCAGGCGAAACATTTTGGCAGTGCAGTACATTAATATAGTGCAGCACTATATTACTATAGAGCAGTACTATATTACTATAGAGCAGTATTATATTACTACAGTGCCGTACTATATTACTATACAGCAGTACTATATAACTATAGAGCAGTACTATATTAACATTATGGTGGGGAGATGGCTGATGGAGGACCTCAGTTTTCTTCAGGCTGACTTCCAGGCGAAACATTTTGGCAGTGCAGTACATTAATATAGTGCAGCACTATATTACTATAGAGCAGTGCATTAATATAATGCAGTACTATATTACTATAGAGCAGTAGTATATTACTATAGAGCAGTACTATATTACTATAGAGCAGTACTATATCAACATAGTGCAGTACATTAATATAGTGCAGCACTATATTACTATAGAGCAGTACTATATTACTTTAGAGCAGTACTATATTACTATAGAGCAGTACTATATTACTTTAGGGCAGTACTTTATTACTATAGAGCAGTACTATATTACCATAGAGCAGTACTATATTACTATAGAGCAGTACTATATTACTATAGAGCAGTACTATATTACCATTGAACAGTACTATATTAATATAGAGCAATACTATATTACTATAGAGCAGTACTATATTACTACAGTGCCGTACTATATTAATATAAAGCAGTACTATATTACTATAGAGCAGTACTATATTTACATAGTGCAGTACATTAATATAGTGCAGCACTATATTACTATAGAGCAGTGCATTAATATAATGCAGTACTATATTACTATAGAGCTGTACTATATTACTATAGGGCAGTACTATATTACTATAGAGCAGTACTATATTACCATTGAACAGTACTATATTACTATAGAGCAGTACTATATTACTATAGAGCAGTACTATATTACCATTGAACAGTACTATATTACTATAGAGCAGTACTATATTACTATAGAGCAGTACTATATTACCATTGAACAGTACTATATTAATATAGAGCAGTACTATATTACTATAGAGCAGTACTATATTACTATAGAGCAGTACTATATTACTATAGAGCAGTACTATATTACTATAGAGCAGTACTATATTACTATAGAGCAGTACATTAATATAATGCAGTACTATATTACTATAGAGCAGTAGTATATTACTATAGAGCAGTACTATATTACTTTGAGCAATACTTTATTACTATAGAGCAGTACTATATTACTATAGAGCAGTACTATATTAACATAGTGCAGTACATTACTATAGTGCAGCACTATATTACTATAGAGCAGTGCATTAATATAAAGCAGTACTATATTACTATAGAGCAGTACTATATTACTATAGAGCAGTACGATATTACTATAGAGCAGTACTATATTACTATCTTTTCTTTGGCTTGGCTTCGCGGACGAAGATTTATGGAGGGGGTAAAAAGTCCACGTCAGCTGCAGGCTCGTTTGTGGCTGACAAGTCCGATGCGGGACAGGCAGACACGATTGCAGCGGTTGCAAGGGAAAATTGGTTGGTTGGGGTTGTGTGTTGGGTTTTTCCTACTTTGCCTTTTGTCAGTGAGGTGGGCTCTGCGGTCTTCTTCAAAGTAGGTTGCTGCCCGCCAAACTGTGAGGCGCCAAGATGCACGGTTTGAGGCGATATCAGCCTACTGGCGGTGGTCAATGTGGCAGGCACCAAGAAATTTCTTTAGGCAGTCCTTGTACCTTTTCTTTGGTGCACCTCTCTCATGGTGGCCAGTGGAGAGCTCGCCATATAACACGATCTTGGGAAGGCGATGGTCCTCCATTCTGGAGACGTGACCCACCCAGCGCAGCTGGATCTTCAGCAGCGTGGACTCGATGCTGTCGACCTCTGCCATCTCGTGTACTTCGGCGTTAGGGATGAAAGCGCTCCAATGGATGTTGAGGATGGAGCGGAGGCAACGCTGGTGGAAGCGTTCTAGGAGCCGTAGGTGATGCCGGTAGAGGACCCATGATTCGGAGCCAAACAGGAGTGTGGGTATGACAACGGCTCTGTATACGCTTATCTTTGTGAGGTTTTTCAGTTGGTTGTTTTTCCAGACTCTTTTGTGTAGTCTTCCAAAGGCACTGTTTGCCTTGGCGAGTCTGTTGTCTATCTCATTGTCGATCCTTGCATCTGATGAAATGGTGCAGCCGAGATAGGTAAACTGGTTGACCGTTTTGAGTTTTGTGTGCCCGATGGAGATGTGGGGGGGCTGGTAGTCATGGTGGGGAGCTGGCTGATGGAGGACCTCAGTTTTCTTCAGGCTGACATCCAGGCCAAACATTTTGGCAATTTCCGCAAAACTATATTACTATAGAGCAGTGCATTAATATAATGCAGTACTATATTACTATAGAGCAGTACTATATTACCATAGAGCAGTACTTTATTACTATAGAGCAGTACTATATTACTATAGAGCAGTACTATATTACTATAGAGCAGTAGTATATTACTAAAGTGCCGTACTATATTAATATAAAGCAGCACTATATTACTATAGAGCAGTGCATTAATATAATGCAGTACTATATTACTATAGAGCAGTACTATATTACCATTCAACAGTACTATATTACTATAGAGCAGTACTATATTACTATAGAGAAGTAGTATATTACTATAGAGCAGTACTATATTACTATAGAGCAGTACTATATTACTTTAGGGCAGTACTATATTACTTTAGGGCAGTACTATATTACTTTAGGGCAGTACTATATTACTATAGAGCAGTACTATATTACCATAGAGCAGTACTATATTACTATAGAGCAGTACTATATTACTATAGAGCAGTACTATATTACCATTGAACAGTACTATATTACTATAGAGCAGTACTATATTACTATAGAGCAGTACTATATTACCATTGAACAGTACTATATTAACATAGTGCAGTACATTAATATAGTGCAGCACTATATTACTATAGAGGAGTGCATTAATATAATGCAGTACTAAATTACTATAGAGCAGTACTATATTACTATAGAGCAGTACTATATTACTATAGAGCAGTACTATATTACTACAGTGCCGTACTATATTACTATACAGCAATACTATTTTACTATAGATCAGTACTATACTAACATAGTGCAGTACATTAATATTTCTTCTTTCTTTGGCTTGGCTTCGCGGACGAAGATATATGGAGGGGGTAAAAAGTCCACGTCAGCTGCAGACTCGTTTGTGGCTGACAAGTCCGATGCGGGACAGGCGGACACGATTGCAGCGGTTGCAGGGGAAAATTGGTTGGTTGGGGATGGGTGTTGGGTTTTTCCTCCTTTGCCTTTTGTCAGTGAGGTAGGCTCTGCGGTCTTCTTCAAAGGAGGTTGCTGCCCGCCAAACTGTGATTCGCCAAGATGCACGGTTTGAGGCGATATCAGCCCACTGGCGGTGGTCAATGTGGCAGGCACCAAGAGATTTCTTTAGGCAGTCCTTGTACCTTTTCTTTGGTGCACCTCTGTCACGGTGGCCAGTGGAGAGCTCGCCATATAACACGATCTTGGGAAGGCGATGGTCCTCCATTCTGGAGACGTGACCCATCCAGCGCAGCTGGATCTTCAGCAGCGTGGACTCGATGCTGTCGACCTCTGCCATCTCGAGTACTTCGACGTTAGGGATGTAAGCGCTCCAATGGATGTTGAGGATGGAGCGGAGACAACGCTGGTGGAAGCGTTCTAGGAGCCGTAGGTGGTGTCGGTAGAGGACCCATGATTCGGAGCCAAACAGGAGTGTGGGTATGACAACGGCTCTGTATACGCTTATCTTTGTGAGGTTTTTCAGTTGGTTGTTTTTCCAGACTCTTTTGTGTAGTCTTCCAAAGGCGCTATTTGCCTTGGCGAGTCTGTTGTCTATCTCATTGTCGATCCTTGCATCTGATGAAATGGTGCAGCCGAGATAGGTAAACTGGTTGACCGTTTTGAGTTTTGTGTGCCCGATGGAGATGTGGGGGGGCTGGTAATCATGGTGGGGAGCTGGCTGATGGAGGACCTCAGTTTTCTTCAGGCTGACTTCCAGGCGAAACATTTTGGCAGTGCAGTACATTAATATAGTGCAGCACTATATTACTATAGAGCAGTACTATATTACTATAGAGCAGTACTATATTACTACAGTGCCGTACTATATTACTATACAGCAGTACTATATAACTATAGAGCAGTACTATATTAACATTATGGTGGGGAGATGGCTGATGGAGGACCTCAGTTTTCTTCAGGCTGACTTCCAGGCGAAACATTTTGGCAGTGCAGTACATTAATATAGTGCAGCACTATATTACTATAGAGCAGTGCATTAATATAATGCAGTACTATATTACCATAGAGCAGTACTATATTACTATAGAGCAGTACTATATTAGTATAGAGCAGTACTATATTACTATAGAGCAGTAGTATATTACTAAAGTGCCGTACTATATTAATATAAAGCAGTACTATATTACTATAGAGCAGTACTATATTACCATTCAACAGTACTATATTACTATAGAGCAGTACTATATTACTATAGAGCAGTAGTATATTACTATAGAGCAGTACTATATTACTATAGAGCAGTACTATATTACTTTAGGGCAGTACTATATTACTTTAGGGCAGTACTATATTACTTTAGGGCAGTACTATATTACTATAGAGCAGTACTATATTACCATAGAGCAGTACTATATTACTATAGAGCAGTACTATATTACTATAGAGCTGTACTATATTACCATTGAACGGTACTATATTACTATAGAGCAGTACTATATTACTATAGAGCAGTAGTATATTACTAAAGTGCCGTACTATATTAATATAAAGCAGTACTATATTACTATAGAGCAGTACTATATTAACATAGTGCAGTACATTAATATCGTGTAGCACTATATTACTATAGAGCAGTGCATTAATATAATGCAGTACTATATTACTATAGAGCAGTACTATATTAACATTCAACAGTACTATATTACTAGAGAGCAGTACTATATTACTATAGAGCAGTAGTATATTACTATAGAGCAGTACTATATTACTATAGAGCAGTACTATATCAACATAGTGCAGTACATTAATATAGTGCAGCACTATATTACTATAGAGCAGTACTATATTACTTTAGAGCAGTACTATATTACTATAGAGCAGTACTATATTACTTTAGGGCAGTACTTTATTACTATAGAGCAGTACTATATTACCATAGAGCAGTACTATATTACTATAGAGCAGTACTATATTACTATAGAGCAGTACTATATTACCATAGAGCAGTACTATATTACCATAGAGCAGTACTATATTACTATAGAGCAGTACTATATTACCATTGAACAGTACTATATTAATATAGAGCAGTACTATATTACTATAGAGCAGTACTATATTACTATAGAGCAGTACTATATTACTATAGAGCAGTAGTATATTACTATAGAGCAGTACTATATTACTATAGAGCAGTACTATATCAACATAGTGCAGTACATTAATATAGTGCAGCACTATATTACTATAGAGCAGTACTATATTACTTTAGAGCAGTACTATATTACTATAGAGCAGTACTATATTACTTTAGGGCAGTACTTTATTACTATAGAGCAGTACTATATTACCATAGAGCAGTACTATATTACTATAGAGCAGTACTATATTACTATAGAGCAGTACTATATTACCATTGAACAGTACTATATTAATATAGAGCAGTACTATATTACTATAGAGCAGTACTATATTACTATAGAGCAATACTTTGGTGTGAGCTTACTATAGAGCAGTAGTATATTACTATAGAGCAGTACTATATTACTATAGAGCAATACTTTATTACTATAGAGCAGTACTATATTACTATAGAGCAGTACTATATTAACATAGTGCAGTACATTACTATAGTGCAGCACTATATTACTATAGAGCAGTGCATTAATATAAAGCAGTACTATATTACTATAGAGCAGTACTATATTACTATAGAGCAGTACTATATTACTATAGAGCAGTACTATATTACTATCTTTTCTTTGGCTTGGCTTCGCGGACGAAGATTTATGGAGGGGGTAAAAAGTCCACGTCAGCTGCAGGCTCGTTTGTGGCTGACAAGTCCGATGCGGGACAGGCAGACACGATTGCAGCGGTTGCAAGGGAAAATTGGTTGGTTGGGGTTGGGTGTTGGGTTTTTCCTCCTTTGCCTTTTGTCAGTGAGGTGGGCTCTGCGGTCTTCTTCAAAGGAGGCTGCTGCCCGCCAAACTGTGAGGCGCCAAGATGCACGGTTTGAGGCGATATCAGCCTACTGGCGGTGGTCAATGTGGCAGGCACCAAGAGATTTCTTTAGGCAGTCCTTGTACCTTTTCTTTGGTGCACCTCTCTCATGGTGGCCAGTGGAGAGCTCGCCATATAACACGATCTTGGGAAGGCGATGGTCCTCCATTCTGGAGACGTGACCCACCCAGCGCAGCTGGATCTTCAGCAGCGTGGACTCGATGCTGTCGACCTCTGCCATCTCGTGTACTTCGGCGTTAGGGATGAAAGCGCTCCAATGGATGTTGAGGATGGAGCGGAGGCAACGCTGGTGGAAGCGTTCTAGGAGCCGTAGGTGATGCCGGTAGAGGACCCATGATTCGGAGCCAAACAGGAGTGTGGGTATGACAACGGCTCTGTATACGCTTATCTTTGTGAGGTTTTTCAGTTGGTTGTTTTTCCAGACTCTTTTGTGTAGTCTTCCAAAGGCACTGTTTGCCTTGGCGAGTCTGTTGTCTATCTCATTGTCGATCCTTGCATCTGATGAAATGGTGCAGCCGAGATAGGTAAACTGGTTGACCGTTTTGAGTTTTGTGTGCCCGATGGAGATGTGGGGGGGCTGGTAGTCATGGTGGGGAGCTGGCTGATGGAGGACCTCAGTTTTCTTCAGGCTGACATCCAGGCCAAACATTTTGGCAATTTCCGCAAAACTATATTACTATAGAGCAGTGCATTAATATAATGCAGTACTATATTACTATAGAGCAGTACTATATTACCATAGAGCAGTACTTTATTACTATAGAGCAGTACTATATTACTATAGAGCAGTACTATATTACTATAGAGCAGTAGTATATTTCTAAAGTGCCGTACTATATTAATATAAAGCAGCACTATATTACTATAGAGCAGTGCATTAATATAATTCAGTACTATATTACTATAGAGCAGTACTATATTACCATTCAACAGTACTATATTACTATAGAGCAGTACTATATTACTATAGAGAAGTAGTATATTACTATAGAGCAGTACTATATTACTATAGAGCAGTACTATATTACTTTAGGGCAGTACTATATTACTTTAGGGCAGTACTATATTACTTTAGGGCAGTACTATATTACTATAGAGCAGTACTATATTACCATAGAGCAGTACTATATTACTATAGAGCAGTACTATATTACTATAGAGCAGTACTATATTACCATTGAACAGTACTATATTACTATAGAGCAGTACTATATTACTATAGAGCAGTACTATATTACCATTGAACAGTACTATATTAACATAGTGCAGTACATTAATATAGTGCAGCACTATATTACTATAGAGGAGTGCATTAATATAATGCAGTACTATATTACTATAGAGCAGTACTATATTACTATAGAGCAGTACTATATTACTATAGAGGAGTGCATTAATATAATGCAGTACTAAATTACTATAGAGCAGTACTATATTACTATAGAGCAGTACTATATTACTATAGAGCAGTACTATATTACTACAGTGCCGTACTATATTACTATACAGCAATACTATTTTACTATAGAGCAGTAGTATACTAACCTAGTGCAGTACATTAATATTTCTTCTTTCTTTGGCTTGGCTTTGCGGACGAAGATATATGGAGGGGGTAAAAAGTCCACGTCAGCTGCAGACTCGTTTGTGGCTGACAAGTCCGATGCGGGACAGGCGGACACGATTGCAGCGGTTGCAGGGGAAAATTGGTTGGTTGGGGATGGGTGTTGGGTTTTTCCTCCTTTGCCTTTTGTCAGTGAGGTAGGCTCTGCGGTCTTCTTCAAAGGAGGTTGCTGCCCGCCAAACTGTGAGTCGCCAAGATGCACGGTTTGAGGCGATATCAGCCCACTGGCGGTGGTCAATGTGGCAGGCACCAAGAGATTTCTTTAGGCAGTCCTTGTACCTTTTCTTTGGTGCACCTCTGTCACGGTGGCCAGTGGAGAGCTCGCCATATAACACGATCTTGTGAAGGCGATGGTCCTCCATTCTGGAGACGTGACCCATCCAGCGCAGCTGGATCTTCAGCAGCGTGGACTCGATGCTGTCGACCTCTGCCATCTCGAGTACTTCGACGTTAGGGATGTAAGCGCTCCAATGGATGTTGAGGATGGAGCGGAGACAACGCTGGTGGAAGCGTTCTAGGAGCCGTAGGTGGTGTCGGTAGAGGACCCATGATTCGGAGCCAGACAGGAGTGTGGGTATGACAACGGCTCTGTATACGCTTATCTTTGTGAGGTTTTTCAGTTGGTTGTTTTTCCAGACTCTTTTGTGTAGTCTTCCAAAGGCGCTATTTGCCTTGGCGAGTCTGTTGTCTATCTCATTGTCGATCCTTGCATCTGATGAAATGGTGCAGCCGAGATAGGTAAACTGGTTGACCGTTTTGAGTTTTGTGTGCCCGATGGAGATGTGGGGGGGCTGGTAATCATGGTGGGGAGCTGGCTGATGGAGGACCTCAGTTTTCTTCAGGCTGACTTCCAGGCGAAACATTTTGGCAGTGCAGTACATTAATATAGTGCAGCACTATATTACTATAGAGCAGTACTATATTACTATAGAGCAGTACTATATTACTACAGTGCCGTACTATATTACTATACAGCAGTACTATATAACTATAGAGCAGTACTATATTAACATTATGGTGGGGAGATGGCTGATGGAGGACCTCAGTTTTCTTCAGGCTGACTTCCAGGCGAAACATTTTGGCAGTGCAGTACATTAATATAGTGCAGCACTATATTACCATAGAGCAGTACTATATTACTATAGAGCAGTACTATATTAGTATAGAGCAGTACTATATTACTATAGAGCAGTAGTATATTACTAAAGTGCCGTACTATATTAATATAAAGCAGTACTATATTACTATAGAGCAGTACTATATTAACATAGTGCAGTACATTAATATAGTGCAGCACTATATTACTATAGAGCAGTGCATTAATATAATGCAGTACTATATTACTATAGAGCAGTACTATATTACCATTCAACAGTACTATATTACTATAGAGCAGTACTATATTACTATAGAGCAGTAGTATATTACTATAGAGCAGTACTATATTACTATAGAGCAGTACTATATTACTTTAGGGCAGTACTATATTACTTTAGGGCAGTACTATATTACTTTAGGGCAGTACTATATTACTATAGAGCAGTACTATATTACCATAGAGCAGTACTATATTACTATAGAGCAGTACTATATTACTAGAGAGCAGTACTATATTACCATTGAACAGTACTATATTACTATAGAGCAGTACTATATTACTATAGAGCAGTAGTATATTACTAAAGTGCCGTACTATATTAATATAAAGCAGTACTATATTACTATAGAGCAGTACTATATTAACATAGTGCAGTACATTAATATCGTGTAGCACTATATTACTATAGAGCAGTGCATTAATATAATGCAGTACTATATTACTATAGAGCAGTACTATATTACCATTGAACAGTACTATATTACTATAGAGCAGTACTATATTACTATAGAGCAGTACTATATTACCATTGAACAGTACTATATTACTATACAGCAGTACTATATTACTATAGAGCAGTACTATATTAACATAGAGCAGTACATTAATATAGTGCAGCACTATATTACTATAGAGCAGTACTATATTACTATAGAGCAGTACTATATTACTATAGAGCAGTGCATTAATATAATGCAGTACTATATTACTATAGAGCAGTACTATATTACTATAGAGCAGTACTATATTACTATAGAGCAGTGCATTAATATAATGCAGTACTATATAACTATTGAGCAGTTCTATATTACAATAGAGCAGTACTATATTACTACAGTGCCGTACTATATTACTATACATCAGTACTATATTACTATAGAGCAGTACTATATTACCATTGAACAGTACTATATTACAATAGAGCAGTGCATTAATATAATGCAGTTCTATATTACTATAGATCAGTACTATATTACTATAGAGCAGTACTATATTACCATAGAGCAGTACTATATTACTATAGAGCAGTACTATATTACTATAGAGCAGTACTATATTACCATAGAGCAGTACTATATTACCATAGAGCAGTACTATATTACTATAGAGCAGTACTATATTACCATTGAACAGTACTATATTAATATAGAGCAGTACTATATTACTATAGAGCAGTACTATATTACTATAGAGCAGTACTATATTACTATAGAGCAGTAGTATATTACTATAGAGCAGTACTATATTACTATAGAGCAGTACTATATCAACATAGTGCAGTACATTAATATAGTGCAGCACTATATTACTATAGAGCAGTACTATATTACTTTAGAGCAGTACTATATTACTATAGAGCAGTACTATATTACTTTAGGGCAGTACTTTATTACTATAGAGCAGTACTATATTACCATAGAGCAGTACTATATTACTATAGAGCAGTACTATATTACTATAGAGCAGTACTATATTACCATTGAACAGTACTATATTAATATAGAGCAGTACTATATTACTATAGAGCAGTACTATATTACTATAGAGCAATACTTTGGTGTGAGCTTACTATAGAGCAGTAGTATATTACTATAGAGCAGTACTATATTACTATAGAGCAATACTTTATTACTATAGAGCAGTACTATATTACTATAGAGCAGTACTATATTAACATAGTGCAGTACATTACTATAGTGCAGCACTATATTACTATAGAGCAGTGCATTAATATAAAGCAGTACTATATTACTATAGAGCAGTACTATATTACTATAGAGCAGTACTATATTACTATAGAGCAGTACTATATTACTATCTTTTCTTTGGCTTGGCTTCGCGGACGAAGATTTATGGAGGGGGTAAAAAGTCCACGTCAGCTGCAGGCTCGTTTGTGGCTGACAAGTCCGATGCGGGACAGGCAGACACGATTGCAGCGGTTGCAAGGGAAAATTGGTTGGTTGGGGTTGGGTGTTGGGTTTTTCCTCCTTTGCCTTTTGTCAGTGAGGTGGGCTCTGCGGTCTTCTTCAAAGGAGGCTGCTGCCCGCCAAACTGTGAGGCGCCAAGATGCACGGTTTGAGGCGATATCAGCCTACTGGCGGTGGTCAATGTGGCAGGCACCAAGAGATTTCTTTAGGCAGTCCTTGTACCTTTTCTTTGGTGCACCTCTCTCATGGTGGCCAGTGGAGAGCTCGCCATATAACACGATCTTGGGAAGGCAATGGTCCTCCATTCTGGAGACGTGACCCACCCAGCGCAGCTGGATCTTCAGCAGCGTGGACTCGATGCTGTCGACCTCTGCCATCTCGTGTACTTCGGCGTTAGGGATGAAAGCGCTCCAATGGATGTTGAGGATGGAGCGGAGGCAACGCTGGTGGAAGCGTTCTAGGAGCCGTAGGTGATGCCGGTAGAGGACCCATGATTCGGAGCCAAACAGGAGTGTGGGTATGACAACGGCTCTGTATACGCTTATCTTTGTGAGGTTTTTCAGTTGGTTGTTTTTCCAGACTCTTTTGTGTAGTCTTCCAAAGGCACTGTTTGCCTTGGCGAGTCTGTTGTCTATCTCATTGTCGATCCTTGCATCTGATGAAATGGTGCAGCCGAGATAGGTAAACTGGTTGACCGTTTTGAGTTTTGTGTGCCCGATGGAGATGTGGGGGGGCTGGTAGTCATGGTGGGGAGCTGGCTGATGGAGGACCTCAGTTTTCTTCAGGCTGACATCCAGGCCAAACATTTTGGCAATTTCCGCAAAACTATATTACTATAGAGCAGTGCATTAATATAATGCAGTACTATATTACTATAGAGCAGTACTATATTACCATAGAGCAGTACTTTATTACTATAGAGCAGTACTATATTACTATAGAGCAGTACTATATTACTATAGAGCAGTAGTATATTACTAAAGTGCCGTACTATATTAATATAAAGCAGCACTATATTACTATAGAGCAGTGCATTAATATAATTCAGTACTATATTACTATAGAGCAGTACTATATTACCATTCAACAGTACTATATTACTATAGAGCAGTACTATATTACTATAGAGAAGTAGTATATTACTATAGAGCAGTACTATATTACTATAGAGCAGTACTATATTACTTTAGGGCAGTACTATATTACTTTAGGGCAGTACTATATTACTTTAGGGCAGTACTATATTACTATAGAGCAGTACTATATTACCATAGAGCAGTACTATATTACTATAGAGCAGTACTATATTACTATAGAGCAGTACTATATTACCATTGAACAGTACTATATTACTATAGAGCAGTACTATATTACTATAGAGCAGTACTATATTACCATTGAACAGTACTATATTAACATAGTGCAGTACATTAATATAGTGCAGCACTATATTACTATAGAGGAGTGCATTAATATAATGCAGTACTATATTACTATAGAGCAGTACTATATTACTATAGAGCAGTACTATATTACTATAGAGGAGTGCATTAATATAATGCAGTACTAAATTACTATAGAGCAGTACTATATTACTATAGAGCAGTACTATATTACTATAGAGCAGTACTATATTACTACAGTGCCGTACTATATTACTATACAGCAATACTATTTTACTATAGAGCAGTAGTATACTAACCTAGTGCAGTACATTAATATTTCTTCTTTCTTTGGCTTGGCTTTGCGGACGAAGATATATGGAGGGGGTAAAAAGTCCACGTCAGCTGCAGACTCGTTTGTGGCTGACAAGTCCGATGCGGGACAGGCGGACACGATTGCAGCGGTTGCAGGGGAAAATTGGTTGGTTGGGGATGGGTGTTGGGTTTTTCCTCCTTTGCCTTTTGTCAGTGAGGTAGGCTCTGCGGTCTTCTTCAAAGGAGGTTGCTGCCCGCCAAACTGTGAGTCGCCAAGATGCACGGTTTGAGGCGATATCAGCCCACTGGCGGTGGTCAATGTGGCAGGCACCAAGAGATTTCTTTAGGCAGTCCTTGTACCTTTTCTTTGGTGCACCTCTGTCACGGTGGCCAGTGGAGAGCTCGCCATATAACACGATCTTGTGAAGGCGATGGTCCTCCATTCTGGAGACGTGACCCATCCAGCGCAGCTGGATCTTCAGCAGCGTGGACTCGATGCTGTCGACCTCTGCCATCTCGAGTACTTCGACGTTAGGGATGTAAGCGCTCCAATGGATGTTGAGGATGGAGCGGAGACAACGCTGGTGGAAGCGTTCTAGGAGCCGTAGGTGGTGTCGGTAGAGGACCCATGATTCGGAGCCAGACAGGAGTGTGGGTATGACAACGGCTCTGTATACGCTTATCTTTGTGAGGTTTTTCAGTTGGTTGTTTTTCCAGACTCTTTTGTGTAGTCTTCCAAAGGCGCTATTTGCCTTGGCGAGTCTGTTGTCTATCTCATTGTCGATCCTTGCATCTGATGAAATGGTGCAGCCGAGATAGGTAAACTGGTTGACCGTTTTGAGTTTTGTGTGCCCGATGGAGATGTGGGGGGGCTGGTAATCATGGTGGGGAGCTGGCTGATGGAGGACCTCAGTTTTCTTCAGGCTGACTTCCAGGCGAAACATTTTGGCAGTGCAGTACATTAATATAGTGCAGCACTATATTACTATAGAGCAGTACTATATTACTATAGAGCAGTACTATATTACTACAGTGCCGTACTATATTACTATACAGCAGTACTATATAACTATAGAGCAGTACTATATTAACATTATGGTGGGGAGATGGCTGATGGAGGACCTCAGTTTTCTTCAGGCTGACTTCCAGGCGAAACATTTTGGCAGTGCAGTACATTAATATAGTGCAGCACTATATTACCATAGAGCAGTACTATATTACTATAGAGCAGTACTATATTAGTATAGAGCAGTACTATATTACTATAGAGCAGTAGTATATTACTAAAGTGCCGTACTATATTAATATAAAGCAGTACTATATTACTATAGAGCAGTACTATATTAACATAGTGCAGTACATTAATATAGTGCAGCACTATATTACTATAGAGCAGTGCATTAATATAATGCAGTACTATATTACTATAGAGCAGTACTATATTACCATTCAACAGTACTATATTACTATAGAGCAGTACTATATTACTATAGAGCAGTAGTATATTACTATAGAGCAGTACTATATTACTATAGAGCAGTACTATATTACTTTAGGGCAGTACTATATTACTTTAGGGCAGTACTATATTACTTTAGGGCAGTACTATATTACTATAGAGCAGTACTATATTACCATAGAGCAGTACTATATTACTATAGAGCAGTACTATATTACTAGAGAGCAGTACTATATTACCATTGAACAGTACTATATTACTATAGAGCAGTACTATATTACTATAGAGCAGTAGTATATTACTAAAGTGCCGTACTATATTAATATAAAGCAGTACTATATTACTATAGAGCAGTACTATATTAACATAGAGCAGTACATTAATATAGTGCAGCACTATATTACTATAGAGCAGTACTATATTACTATAGAGCAGTACTATATTACTATAGAGCAGTGCATTAATATAATGCAGTACTATATTACTATAGAGCAGTACTATATTACTATAGAGCAGTACTATATTACTATAGAGCAGTGCATTAATATAATGCAGTACTATATAACTATTGAGCAGTTCTATATTACAATAGAGCAGTACTATATTACTACAGTGCCGTACTATATTACTATACATCAGTACTATATTACTATAGAGCAGTACTATATTACCATTGAACAGTACTATATTACAATAGAGCAGTGCATTAATATAATGCAGTTCTATATTACTATAGATCAGTACTATATTACCATAGAGCAGTACTATATTACTATAGAGCAGTACTATATTACTATAGAGCAGTACTATATTACCATAGAGCAGTACTATATTACCATAGAGCAGTACTATATTACTATAGAGCAGTACTATATTACCATTGAACAGTACTATATTAATATAGAGCAGTACTATATTACTATAGAGCAGTACTATATTACTATAGAGCAGTACTATATTACTATAGAGCAGTAGTATATTACTATAGAGCAGTACTATATTACTATAGAGCAGTACTATATTACTATAGAGCAGTGCATTAATATAATGCAGTACTATATTACTATAGAGCAGTACTATATTACTATAGAGCAGTACTATATTACTATAGAGCAGTGCATTAATATAATGCAGTACTATATAACTATTGAGCAGTTCTATATTACAATAGAGCAGTACTATATTACTACAGTGCCGTACTATATTACTATACATCAGTACTATATTACTATAGAGCAGTACTATATTACCATTGAACAGTACTATATTACTATAGAGCAGTGCATTAATATAATGCAGTTCTATATTACTATAGAGCAGTACTATATTACTATAGATCAGTACTATATTACTATAGAGCAGTACTATATTACTATAGAGCAGTACTATTTTACTATAGAGCAGTACTGTATTACTATAGAGCAGTGCATTAATATAATGCAGTACTATATTACTATTTTTTCTTTGGCTTGGCTTCGCGGACGAAGATTTATGGAGGGGGTAAAAAGTCCACGTCAGCTGCAGGCTCGTTTGTGGCTGACCAGTCCGATGCGGGACAGGCAGACACGATTGCAGCGGTTGCAAGGGAAAATTGGTTGGTTGGGGTTGGGTGTTGGGTTTTTCCTCCTTTGCCTTTTGTCAGTGAGGTGGGCTCTGCGGTCTTCTTCAAAGGAGGCTGCTGCCCGCCAAACTGTGAGGCGCCAAGATGCACGGTTTGAGGCGTTATCAGCCCACTGGCGGTGGTCAATGTGGCAGGCACCAAGAGATTTCTTTAGGCAGTCCTTGTACCTTTTCTTTGGTGCACCTCTGTCACGGTGGCCAGTGGAGAGCTCGCCATATAATACGATCTTGGGAAGGCGATGGTCCTCCATTCTGGAGACGTGACCCATCCAGCGCAGCTGGATCTTCAGCAGCGTGGACTCGATGCTGTCGACCTCTGCCATCTCGAGTACCTCGACGTTAGGGGTGTGAGCGCTCCAATGGATGTTGAGGATGGAGCGGAGACAACGCTGGTGGAAGCGTTCTAGGAGCCGTAGGTGGTGCCGGTAGAGGACCCATGATTCGGAGCCGAACAGGAGTGTGGGTATGACAACGGCTCTGTATACGCTTATCTTTGTGAGGTTTTTCAGTTGGTTGTTTTTCCAGACTCTTTTGTGTAGTCTTCCAAAGGCGCTATTTGCCTTGGCGAGTCTGTTGTCTATCTCATTGTCGATCCTTGCATCTGATGAAATGGTGCAGTCGAGATAGGTAAACTGGTTGACCGTTTTGAGTTTTGTGTGCCCGATGGAGATGTGGGGGGGCTGGTAGTCATGGTGGGGAGCTGGCTGATGGAGGACCTCAGTTTTCTTCAGGCTGACTTCCAGGCCAAACATTTTGGCAGTTTCCGCAAAGCAGGACGTCAAGCGCTGAAGAGCTGGCTCTATTACTATAGAGCAGTACTATATTACTATAGAGCAGTACTATATTACTATAGAGCAGTACTATATTACTATCTTTCTTTGGCTTGGCTTCGCGGACGAAGATTTATGGAGGGGGTAAAAAGTCCACGTCAGTTGCAGGCTCGTTTGTGGCTGACAAGTCCGATGCGGGACAGGCAGACACGATTGCAGCGGTTGCAGGGGAAAATTGGTTGGTTGGGGTTGGGTGTTGGGTTTTTCCTCCTTAGCCTTTTGTCAGTGAGGTAGGCTCTGCGGTCTTCTTCAAAGGAGGTTGCTGCCCGCCAAACTGTGAGGCGCCAAGATGCACGGTTTGAGGCGTTATCAGCCCACTGGCAGTGGTCAAAGTGGCAGGCACCAAGAGATTTCTTTAGGCAGTCCTTGTACCTTTTCTTTGGTGCACCTCTGTCACGGTGGCCAGTGGAGAGCTCGCCATATAACACGATCTTGGGAAGGCGATGGTCCTCCATTCTGGAGACGTGACCCATCCATCGCAGCTGGATCTTCAGCAGCGTGGACTCGATGCTGTCGACCTCTGCCATCTCGAGTACTTCGACGTTAGGGATGTAAGCGCTCCAATGGATGTTGAGGATGGAGCGGAGACAACGCTGGTGGAAGCGTTCTAGGAGCCGTAGGTGGTGCCGGTAGAGGACCCATGATTCGGAGCTGAACAAGAGTGTGGGTATGACAACGGCTCTGTATACGCTTATCTTTGTGAGGTTTTTCAGTTGGTTGTTTTTCCAGACTCTTTTGTGTAGTCTTCCAAAGGCGCTATTTTCCTTGGCGAGTCTGTTGTCTATCTCATTGTCGATCCTTGCATCTGATGAAATGGTGCAGCCGAGATAGGTAAACTGGTTGACCGTTTTGAGTTTTGTGTGCCCGATGGAGATGTGGGGGGGCTGGTAATCATGGTGGGGAGCTTGCTGATGGGGGACCTCAGTTTTCTTCAGGCTGACTTCCAGGCCAAACATTTTGGCAGTTTCCGCAAAGCAGGACGTCAAGCGCTGAAGAGCTGGCTCTGAATGGGCAACTAAAGCGGCATTGTCTGCAAAGAGTAGTTCACTACTATAGAGCAGTACTATATTACTATAGAGCAGTACTATATTACCATTGAACAGTACTATATTACTATAGAGCAGTACTATATTACTATAGAGCAGTACTATATTACTACCGTGCTGTACTATATTACTCTACAGCAGTACTATATTACTATAGAGCAGTACTATATTACTATAGAACAGTACTATATTACTATAGTGCAGTACTATATTAACATAGTGCAGTACATTAATATAGTGCAGCACTATATTGCTATAGAGCAGTACATTAATATAATGCAGTACTATATTACTATAGAGCAGTACTATATTACTATGGAGCAGTACTATATTAGTATAGAGCAGTACTATATTACCATAGAGCAGTACCATATTACTATAGAGCAGTACATTAATATAATGCAGTACTATATTACTATAGAGCAGTCCTATATTACTACAGAGCAGTACTATATTACCATTGAACAGTACTATATTACTATAGAGCAGTACTATATTACTATAGAGCAGTACTATATTACTACAGAGCAGTACTATATTACCATTGAACAGTACTATATTACTATAGAGCAGTACTATATTACTATAGAGCAGTACTATATTACTACAGTGCCGTACTATATTACTATACAGCAGTACTATATTACTATAGAGCAGTACTATATTAACATAGTGCAGTACATTAATATAGTGCAGCACAATATTACTATAGAGCAGTATATTAATATAATCCAGTACTATATTACTATAGAGCAGTACTATATTACTATAGAGCAGTACTATATTACTATAGAGCGGTACTATATTACCATAGAGCAGTACTATATTACGATAGAGCAGGACTATATTACTATAGAGCAGTACATTAATATAATGCAGTACTATATTACTATAGAGCAGTACTATATTCCTATAGAGCAGTACTATATTACCATTCTTTGGCTTGGCTTCGCGGACGAAGATTTATGGAGGGGGTAAAATTCCACGTCAGCTGCAGGCTCGTTTGTGGCTGACAAGTCCGATGCGGGACAGGCAGACACGGTTGCAGCGGCTGCAGGGGAAAATTGGTTGGTTGGGGTTGGGTGTTGAATTTTTCCTCCTTTGCCTTTTGTCAGTGAGGTGGGCTCTGCGGTCTTCTTCAAAGGAGGTTGCTGCCCGCCAAACTGTGAGGCGCCAAGATGCACGGTTTGAGGCGATATCAGCCCACTGGCGGTGGTCAATGTGGCAGGCACCAAGAGATTTCTTTAGGCAGTCCTTGTACCTTTTCTTTGGTGCACCTCTCTCATGGTGGCCAGTGGAGAGCTCGCCATATAACACGATCTTGGGAAGGCGATGGTCCTCCATTCTGGAGACGTGACCCACCCAGCGCAGCTGGATCTTCAGCACCGTGGACTCAATGCTGTCGACCTCTGCCATCTCGTGTACTTCGACGTTAGGGATGAAAGCGCTCCAATGGATGTTGAGGATGGAGCGGAGGCAACGCTGGTGGAAGCGTTCTAGGAGCCGTAGGTGATGCCGGTAGAGGACCCATGATTCGGAGCCGAACAGGAGTGTGGGTATGACAACGGCTCTGTATACACTTATCTTTGTGAGGTTTTTCAGTTGGTTGTTTTTCCATACTCTTTTGTGTAGTCTTCCAAAGGTGCTATTTGCCTATTACTGTAGAGCAGTACTATATTAATATAGAGCAGTACATTAATATAATGCAGTACTATATTACTATAGAGTAGTACTATATTACTATAGTGCAGTACTATATTACTATCTTTGGCTTGGCTTCGCGGACGAAGATTTATGGAGGGGGTAAAAAAGTCCACGTCAGCTGCAGGCTCGTTTGTGGCTGACCAGTCCGATGCGGGACAGGCAGACACGATTGCAGCGGTTGCAAGGGAAAATTGGTTGGTTGGGGTTGGGTGTTGGATTTTTCCTCCTTTGCCTTTTGTCAGTGAGGTGGGCTCTGCGGTCTTCTTCAAAGGAGGCTGCTGCCCGCCAAACTGTGAGGCGCCAAGATGCACGGTTTGAGGCGTTATCAGCCCACTGGCGGTGGTCAATGTGGCAGGCACCAAGAGATTTCTTTAGGCAGTCCTTGTACCTTTTCTTTGGTGCACCTCTGTCACGGTGGCCAGTGGAGAGCTCGCCATATAATACGATCTTGGGAAGGCGATGGTCCTCCATTCTGGAGACGTGACCCATCCAGCGCAGCTGGATCTTCAGCAGCGTGGACTCGATGCTGTCGACCTCTGCCATCTCGAGTACCTCGACGTTAGGGGTGTGAGCGCTCCAATGGATGTTGAGGATGGAGCGGAGACAACGCTGGTGGAAGCGTTCTAGGAGCCGTAGGTGGTGCCGGTAGAGGACCCATGATTCGGAGCCGAACAGGAGTGTGGGTATGACAACGGCTCTGTATACGCTTATCTTTGTGAGGTTTTTCAGTTGGTTGTTTTTCCAGACTCTTTTGTGTAGTCTTCCAAAGGCGCTATTTGCCTTGGCGAGTCTGTTGTCTATCTCATTGTCGATCCTTGCATCTGATGAAATGGTGCAGCCGAGATAGGTAAACTGGTTGACCGTTTTGAGTTTTGTGTGCCCGATGGAGATGTGGGGGGGCTGGTAGTCATGGTGGGGAGCTGGCTGATGGAGGACCTCAGTTTTCTTCAGGCTGACTTCCAGGCCAAACATTTTGGTAGTTTCCGCAAAGCAGGACGTCAAGCGCTGAAGAGCTGGCTATATTACTATAGAGCATTACTATATTACTCTAGTGCAATACTGTATTACTATCTTCTTCTCTTTGGCTTGGCTTCGTGAACGAAGATTAATGTCCACGTGAGCTTCAGGCTCGTTTGTGGCTGACAAGTCCGATGCGGACTAGCAGTACATACATATAGAGCAGTACTATATTACTACAGAGCAGTACTATATTACTAGAGCACAGTACTATAGTAATCTAGCAAGTATTTTGCACAGGGCTCTTGAAAATGCGGGGCCCGTAGCACATGGTACTTTTGCTACTACTTTAATCCAGGACTGTCTTCAGGGCAGATGATTTAATTGGTTTTGTCCATAATCCAGTCTTTTAGAGAATTGGCCTCATTTTTCTGATTCAGCCAAGGAGGATTTGAAGTCAATTGCCACCATTCATGTCCTGTTTTCCTATTTGTATGGGGTGGTCACAATGAATTTCCCTCAAGATTAGTTTTTTTCTCATATTGGGAAAAGAAGACTCCAAAGATAAAGCCATTAAGGTTATGTTGTTTTATTTGGTGCTGTAAATTGACCTTTGTTTGTTGGGAAATGGTAGAATCCGAGGGAAGTTGATGGGAGAATAAAATGAGATTAGTCTTTGATGATCAGTGTGGACTGGATGTGGCAGAGGTCCTATTTCCATGCCTTGTGACTCTTTGACTCTTAATAAATTCCATCAATCTTTTCATGGAAATTCCGAGCTATTTATCTATTTTCTTTTATTTCCTATATGCTAGTAAACACTAGAAGGGGATAAAAGGAAACTATTGGGAATTTACATTGAAACTTTTTATTCTGGTGCACCTCATTATACTCCAAGATTGCCAATTAATCATCTACTGTCCAATAGGCTTGTATTATTGACTTGTTGATGTCTCCTGCTATTGATTTATGACAGTGATGTGCCAACTAAGGCCATCACTGCCAATTTGGTGTCAAAGAGATATCATTTGAGCTGCCTGGCACGAGCAATATCAGGTGTTCCCTCTCGTAAAGCACTGTAAACAGCCGGTAGTGATTCTCTCCACATGACATGTCACTACATAAGGGTCTCATCATTTTGCAAGTATTCTTTTAAGCCTACACCACTAAATTGCCACTTACTTCAAAGGAGGGCAGAATTGGAATAGAACAAGGTATGATGAGTGGGCCTTCTGATATAACCAATCAGTAAAAGCATGGCCAATTTTCTGCCTGCTTCTTGTATTCTTTTGCATGGTGGGGGAAATCAGCTAATACAGGAGCACATTTTTTTTAATGATAGGAATGATCAAATATTCCCATTCAGAACTATTAATATATGACCCCAGAACCAGAACCATAAAATCAAACTTACCTGTAAATAAGAATATTCTAAGGCCGCTGGCAGACCTCGGAATTGGAAGAATCAGCAGTCTCCGTCGGACAGAGGGACCTTTAATCAGCCAACGCTCAGGTAAGTTTAACACTACAGGAGTTTTAAACAGCCAGCAATCTGGCCATTTAAACTCCATGGGAATTGCAAACAGCAGACGCTCAGTACATTTAAATATTGTGGTAGATTTAAAGGGACATCGCAATGACCATTTAAACATTGCGGGAGTTACCAGCAGCAGACTCATGGGCTATGTAAAGAAGACCCGACCACATGAACATGGGTGCGGGGGGTGCTACAGGCAAGGCTGAGATGCTGGGCCCAGAGGCTTCCGCTCCCTACCATCCTGGTAGGGAGCAAACTGGTAGGAAACAAACTTGATGAATTCAACATCAGAGAGACATCAGGGAGTGCTGTGTGATGTGCTTTACAATTATTAGCAACACAGGCTCACCTCATGGATGCGTGCTTAACCACTGCTCTACTCATTATACACCTATGACTGTGTGGCCAGGCATAAACCCAATGCTCTAAACCCAATGTTTAGAGGTCATACCAACAATCTTGCGCTCAATGTCAGCAAAACAAAGGAGATGGTTGTGTACTTCACGAGGAAGTCAAGGGAACATGACTCAGACCTCATCGAGGGCCCAGTAGTGGAGCAGGTCAAGAACAAATTCCTGGCTGTCAACATCTCCGAGGATCTGTCCTGGAGCTTCCGTGCTGATGCAATCACGAAGAAGGCTCGCCAGCGGTTATACTTTGTGAGGTCCTTGTGGAGATTCGGTATGCCCTTGCAAACATCTACAGATGTACAGCTGTACCGTGGTTGCATCACTGTCTGATATGGAAGTAGCAACTCTCAGGACAAGAAAAAACTCCAGAGGGCTGTTATTTTGGTCTGTGACATCACAGGCACCAGACTTCACTCCATCGAGGATACCTTCGTGAATCGATTTCTTAAAAAAACAGCTTCTATCCTCAAAGACCCCCACCACTCAAACCATGCCCCCTTGACTCTGCTACCATCAGGAAAAAGGTATAGGAGCCTAAAGATGAGGACTCAGCGACACAAGGACAGCTTCTTCCCCACTGTCATCAGATTCTTGAATAATTAGTGAACCAAAGACACTGCCTTACGTTTTGTGCACTTGTGCTTTTTTAAACTCTTTTTGTAATGGTGGTTTATGTGAATGTTTGAACTCTGAAGCTGGTGTAAAACACTAATTTATTGTTCATGACAATAAATTCTGATTCTGATTCTGATTATGGGCATTCTTGAGAGACTCAAGTCTTTATAATGTAGAACCAGACTGGGACTCTACAACAGTAAAATCCATATCTACCATATTTGATATTTTGTGCCTCCCCTCTCCCATGGTATGAACTCCTCCCTCCAACTAATTTGCCAATCTCCGCAAAAGTCCCATATATGTTTGAGTCAAATAATAAAAAGAAAACAAATTGGGAAAATATCAATCTATGAAATTTAGGATAACCCTCCAGAAATGTCATTAAAGCCAAATAACAGGAACAATTTTACAATGTTTAGTTATTTTTCCTTTTAACAATCACCTGGTTTTAATACCCAGAAATATGTGGCCACTCTATTAGTTTCTATTTGTACATACAGGCAGCTTAATAGTCAAGATTCTTTCATAAAGATTTCCCGTGCATTGGCCTTTCAGAACACAGGAGAAACTCAGGCAGGTGCAGCTGCAGAGATTGTGCTGCTTGGTCCATGTGACAAAAAGTTCTTGATTTAATGGGCACTATTGTATGTTTGAGAAATGTACTGTGAAAGTTAACCTTTGAAAATGAGCGGTGCAAAGACACCTGATGGGAAATACCAGAGAAAAGATCGACGGCAGACTCAAGATTTATCATACTACGCTCAACATGCTTTCAGTATTACCAACATTTGGGAGGCTGCCTGGAAAATCATTAAGAATGTCTAAGAAAATGCAGAGTTGATGAAGCAAATGTTCTTGGAACACTGGGATGAGAACATCCAGCCTAAATGAACTTGGAAGAGAGTCTTACTTTGTGAAAATATTCTAATTTACAACTTGTTTTTAAATAAATGATTGTATTTAAAACAAAGCAAATATGCTGCATTGTGGAAAGATATTTCTGTATCTTACTCTTTTTTTAAATTTTTTTTATTTTTCACTCTATAAACCATACTGACCAAAATACATACAGACATTTTCCTCTTGAATATATAGTGTCATTTTCTCCACTTTTTCCCCCCTCCCTTCCCTCCCTCCCTCCCTCCCTCTCCCCCCTTCCCATTTATTCAAAGTTCAATCTATAAGATACATTAAACTCGTTAAACAATGTCATCACTTAATAAAAATAAACAAGAAATTTGTGTCTTTTACTTTTACACACTGAGTCAGTTCATTTCGTTGTCTTCTCCTTCTGTCATTTTAGGTGGTGGAGGTTCATGGTAGGATTTCTCTATTGTATTTCATGTACGGTTCCCATATTTGTTTGAATATTGTGATGTTATTTCTTAAATTATATGTTATTTTTTATAATGGAATACTTATTTAGTATATGTTCAGTTATCTTCTCCCCTATTTTATCTAGCTCTAATCTGGTCCAATCTGGTTTTTCCCTTGTTTGATAAAAATCTGATAGGTATATTAATTGTGCTGCTCTATAATAATTCTTAAAGTTTGGTAGCTGTAAGCCCCCTTGTTTGTACCATTCTGTTAATTTATCTAGTGCTATCCTCGGTTTCCCCCGTTTCCATAAGAATTTCCTTATTATTTTCTTTAGCTCCTTGAAGAATTTCTCTGTTAGGTGAATTAATGGAAAGATAACACACCTTAATTTGTAAGCATTGAAATGGTGTAGAGAACTGAAGAGACCTGAATTTGGGCAAAATATGAGGGGATTGGCACCATGAAAGTGAAAGTCTAAAAGTAATCTTGCCTTTAAATCTAGAATCTGAAAACAAATAAATAATACTTTTATATCACAAAAGGATAATCTAAAAAAGAGTAATCTATTTAGCCTTCGAATACAGGAAAGAACAAATAAGCATGATCTATATCAATTACCTGAGGACATAGACTTGCATTAACTGGAAGAGGAATTAATGGAAAGTTGAGGAGAAGTTGATTCATTAAGTTAGTAACAAGAGGCTGGAACCCATTGCCTGAAAGGATGGTTGAGGCAGAATCCTCCGTGCATATAAAAAAATTGGAATATATATTTGCAGTGCCATAATAGAAAACAGATAAATAAAGGAGCGTGCAGGATAACTCTTCTTCACCAGCATAGAAATGATAGGTAGCATCACCTCCATTTGTGCCATAGACTTCAATGAGTCAAGAAGCATTTATGGTTTTATGTAGTATTTTACCAAGGGCTGTGGGAACTGATGAAATGGTGTAGAGAACTGAAGAGACCTGAATTTGGGCAAAATATGAGGGGATTGGCACCATGAAAGTGAAAGTCTAAAAGTAATCTTGCCTTTAAATCTAGAATCTGAAAACAAATAAATAATACTTTTATATCACAAAAGGATAATCTAAGCCCTGAGATAGATTATGTTTAGGAGGAGTTAACAGGGATCTTATTAATTACAATGCAGGAGATTCATGTATAACTGAGAAACAGTTGTTACGGGTTATATTATATTTTATTCTATGTATAAATGTCTTTAAAAGAGATAGATTGTGGGGGTTTAGTGTAGGTCACTTCACAAACAGATACTTACACTTCACCTCATTTAAAATGCAAGAGCTTTGCTGAAGCCAGACATTCAGGCACCAGTGGCTTTACAAAGGACCATGGAACTGCTTTGGAAGGAACTTCAGAGGTAGGTGCAAATGGAACAATGTACAGACAGAGGCTGATAAGATCTTTCAAGGATTGGGTTTTGGAGCCCTGCAAGTTGGTTTGGTTTTTATAAGTGGAGTGGGGGTGAGGGTGAGGGAGAGAGGGAGAGAGAGAGAGAGAGAGAGAGAGAGAGAGAGAGAGAGAGAGAGAAAGAGGTCAGTTCTGCAGTAACTTTTGAGACTGCAACATGACCAGCTGGCAGGTTTGTTGAAAACCCCATTTTGAAGATAGGTTGTGAGCTCTGAGTTCAGCCTGTTGAAAACCCTTGTTGTCCTTACAAGAGGAAATGGCTGGATAGAAAAGGGAAACAAGAGGAACTCTGGTGATCTGGAAAAAGAGGCTGTCATTTAGAAAACCCATGATGGGGCAAGTTTCTTTGGTAAGACACTGAAGTAACTAATTGGAGAAAATCAGTCTGTGTGTGTCCAAAGAGAAACAAATATCTCTCTGAAACCAACAGGACTCTTCCTGAGCTGTAACCATTTACCTTTAAGCACCAGAGCCTGGTGGAGATTCATAAATGTTGAATTCTGTGCACAGTATAAGAATTGTCTGATACCATGAACTTGGAGAAGTGAAAAGTGAATGATTGGACTGTGAATCAAAGAATTTTCCTGAATACATACACATTACATACATGTGTGTTTAGAATCAGGAGGGTGTTAAGTTAGGTTAAGTTAACAGTAATGTTAAAGTTTGATCCTGTTTTTATGTTGAAAGAAAATTAAAAACATCTTTTGTTTAAGTGACCATTTGTCTTGGTGCATTTCTATTGCTGCTGAGTTTTGGGGGCCTCTGGACTCGTAACACAGTCTTCAAGTTCTGAGAATGTAAGTAGTAACAGATTATTTTGATTTATTAGCAAGACCTTAATCAGAGAGCATGGACTTCAAATAATCTAAAAAAAAACAAGAGGGAGGAAGTAAATTGTTTTAACTGAAGACAGAGAGAGCATTTTTTTGCCATTAAACTTGTTCATTCAAATTATATAAATTCTTTCAAAAGCTATTTGAACAACTGCCTTAAAAGGTGTGTATAAAGTGTGTGTGTGTGTGTGTGTGTGTGTGTGTGTGTGTGTGTGTGTGTGCATTCTTGCATGCTTGTGTCTCTGAATTGCAAGCAATATCACCTCTCAATTATAAGATAGTACATTCAAAACCTACTACAGAGACATCAACACATGAACCATACTCTTTTCCAGAGCTGTACTTAGGGAGTGCTACCTTGTTGTGGATGATGCTTAGATGAGATGGGAAAATAAATCACAGCCTTGTCAGCCCTCTCATGAGGACATAAAGAAATAAGAAATGGCCCTTTGAGCTTATTCTACCAAGCCTGGTTGATCTGCTTCCCTTCCTGTCCACACATTCTGCAATTCCTTTAACATGCGGAAAGCTATTGATCTATGTTAAAATATAATCATAGCCGCGCTTCCACTCGGATGGAGAATTCCAATTTATTCCTCAACTCAGTCTTAAATAGTTACCCCATCTTTTGAAATTGCGTTCCAGTCTCCTGTGAAACAACCTTATCACATCCAGCCAGTAGATCTGTCCAAGAATTTGAGTATTTCATTGTTTCAGACTGGTCAGGTCTCAAGCCCCTACAGTCTAGTCAGGTCTGGTCTTATTGCTAGGAAGGGAATAGAAGTGAAGAGACAAACTACCGTGATAGGAGGTTTAATAGGAAAGGGAATGGATAAGAGGTTCTGCAGAACTTCGAGAATCCTGATGGTATGTTGCCTCTCTGGTGCCGGGGACTTGGATGTTTCAGATTGAGTTCACTGTAGCTATTAGCACTATCTGTATGAATGTACTGTATGGGCTATCCCACCACCTGTACTTGTGACTCCGCCCCTCGGAAATACCCATAAAGGCTGTTATGCCCAAATTTCTCTCTCAGTACCTGCCTTGGAACCGGGCCAGCAACATATGAGATGTGTTGATGTCTTAAGGTGATTAAAACCTATTAATCATGACTCTTTGTGTAATGTGATTGATCGATAGTGCTACATTCACAAAATTCTCAGGAGGAAGGATGAGCAGCTAAATGTTGTAGTCTATGTAGGGACCAATTATATGAGTAGGAAGGGTGATGATGTCCTGCAAAGAAAGTTCAGGAGTTGGGTGCTAAGTTGAAGGACAGGACTTTCAAAGCTGTAATGTCAGGATTGATATGCCTGCCACATGACGAGCTTAGAAAAAAGAAGAAAATGCAGGTTAATACATGGGTAAAGAGATGGTGCAGGAGAAAGGGTTTCTGGTTTCTGGATCATCGGGCTCTCTTTCATTGAAGGTGAGACCTGTACCAGCAGGTCAGCTTGTGTATGAAATGGAGGGGGGGGGGTTAATATTGTTATGGCAAATTTTGCTGCTCCGGGGGTGGGGGGGTGTTTAAACTGGATTTGCAGGGGGATAGAGCAAATTGTGGAGTGGGGATGAAAAAAAATTATGTTAAGACTGCATACAAAGACAGGAATCAAAAGGTTGTACATGGTGGGAATAATGTTCTGAGGTGTGTCTATTTCAATGCAAGGAGTATTGTAGGAAAGGCAGACGAGCTTAAAGTGTGGATTGGTGAGGGATTTATGACATTGTGGCCATAAGTAAAATGGTTGCAGTAGGGGCAGGACTGGCAGTTCAATGTTTTGGGGTACTGGCATTTCAGACACGATGGAGCAGGAGTGATGAAAGAGAGAGGGTTCATTGATACTCAGAGAAAATGTCATAGCAAGTCTCAGACGTGACAGACTCATCAACTGAGGTTATATGGGTAGAAATGAGGAATGGGAAAGGTATGATGACATTAATGGGATTTTATGACAGACCACCTAATAGCGAGAAATGGAGGTGCAAATCTGCAGAGAGATAGTAGACAGCTGCAGGAAAGAGAAAGTTCTGATAGTAGATGACTTTAACTTTCCACATTGACTGTAAAAGGACCTGATGAATTAGAACGTGAAATTTCAAATGTGTTCAGAAAAGTTTTCTAAATCAATATACTGTATAGGATTACCAACGAGAGAGAGTGCAATGCTGGATCTCCTTATAGGTGACATAAGGATGTGTAAGAGAACATTTTGGGTCTAGTGATCATCATTAGTTTCAAGATAATTATGGATAAGGTGAGCTCTGGTCCTCAGGTTAAGATTCTCTTTTGGAAAAAGGTCAATTTTAATGAAAATGAGAAAGGATCTAGAAATCATGGATTGGGGCAGGATGTATTCTGGCAAAGATATGCCTGTAAGTGGGAGGCCTTCTCAAGTGAATTCTGAGAATACAGAGTTTGTATGTTTCTGGCAGGATTAAAGGCAAAGCTCCTGTTTTAGTAAAATGGGATTATTGCTGAAAGTGATAGTATAGACCAGAGGGAGTGAATGGTCACGTGTGAAATGGTCATTTAACATTTCACACAAGCACAACATAAGTAACAGCCCAGCAATGATTTGATACATTGGACAGACTGAGGGAAGGTTTGACATGGCCTATTCCAGAATTCAAGACATTTGCCAAGACATTGTGATTTTGCAAAGACAGAACCATTCTTACTGCTGAAAAGAAAACAGCTCTCATGGCCAGCCATTTTTTTGTGGAATTCAGAGCAAAGCCTGCTCTGTGAATGACTGGGCCTTCTCAGTGTGTTGACCTGTGACAGAAGGGTCTTTTGGGAAGAAACGTGCTTCATTTTGTGTGTGTCTAACAGTGCAGGTCACTTGGAGAAACCAAGGTGCCAGAGTCTTAGAAGCTTAATGAAGGCCACCCAGTTCAACTCTTGCCTACAAAAGGACCAGGAGTGTTATGACCACAGCTCGTCTGGATGGACATTTCTTCAAAGGCAATGCCAAGAAGAATTTGTGAATCTGTAGCAGCCACAACTCCAGTCTTCCCATCAGTTCAACATTAATTTGGGGCATCAAATTTCAAAGGCCTACACTTCAACACTGAATTTGAAAGACTGAACTTTGAAGTGACTTTCTAGATTTTGACCTGGACTGTAATGGTTTGGGTATATCTTTAAGAGTTAAGACTATAGTTTAAGAGTTAGAAATAACATAAATGTTTTAAATTTAAATACTGTCTGGTTCATTGGTCTATTGCTACTCGTTACCGCGGTTCGTAACAACAGACATAGGGAAAAACCTTGGTTTTGGAATGATATTGGGGATTTGGTTAAGAAGAAGAGAGAGGCGTTCAGCAGGTTTAAGCAACAAGAAGCAATTGAAGAAGAGTACTTGAGGAGTATAAAAATGTAAGAAAGAAATTAGGAGGGCTAAAAGAAGACATGAAGTTGCTTTGGCAGACAAGGTGAGAATAAATCCTAAGGGGATCTACAGGTATAGTAAGAACAAAAGGAGAGTAAGAAACAAAATTGGTCCTTTTGAAGATCAGAGTGGTTGGCTATGCGGGGAGCCAAAAGAGATAAGGGAGATTTTTTTTTTCACACCATAAATCACATTAGCCATGGTATACATTTTTTCTTTTTCACACATATACAGTGACTTTAAAGGGGTCTTTTGCATCTGTATTTACTCAGAAAACTGGCATAGGGAAGTAAAGCAAACAAGCAGTGAGGTCATAGAACCTATACAGATAAAAGAGGGGGAGGTGCTTGCTGCCTTAAGACAAATAAAGGTGGATAAATACATAGGGGCTGACAAGTTATACCCTTGGACCTTCAGGGAGGCTAGAGTAGAAATTGCGCAGGCTCTGGCAGATATATTTAACGTGTCCTTAGCCTCCTGTGAGGTGCTAGTGGATTGGTCGAAGTTATGCTGTAATGTGGTTTAAAAAAAATACAGCACTAAAAATAATCCAGGAAATTATGGAAAATTCATCAGAAAGGTTCAGTCGCTCAGTGTTCATGATGAGACAGTAAATTGGATCAGATATTGGCTTTAATTGAGAAGCCAGAGAGTGGGAGTAGATGATTGCCTCTCTGAATGGAGGCCTGTGATTAGTGGATTGGTCTGGGTCCACTGTTGTTTGTCATATATCAATGATCCAGATGATAATGTGATAAAATGGATTAGCAATTTGGCAGATGACACAAAGATTGGAGGTGTAGTGGTCAATGAGGAAGGCTTTGAAGGTTTGCAGAGTGATTTGGATCAGCTTGAAATCTGGGCAAAATAGCAAATGGGATTTAATGCAGACAAATGTGAGGTGATGCACTTTGGAAGAACAAACCAAAGTAAAACATACACTATAAATGATAGGGCACTGAAAAGTGCAGTATCACAGAGGGAACTTGTAGAACAGATGCAAAATTCCCTGAAAGAGTCATCACAGGTAGAAAGGGTCGTAAAGAAACCTTTTGGCACAATGGGCTTCATAAATCAAAACATTGTGTATAAAAGTTGGGATGATATCGTGAAGTTGTATAAGACAATGGTACACACATTTGGAATATTTTTTACAGTTTTGGTAAGGATGTTTCCAAGATTTGAAAGTTACAAGGAAAGGTTAAGACTTTATTCCCTGGTGCACTGAAGAATAGGGGGAGATTTTATAGAGATATATAAAATTATGATGGGTATACATAAAAAAATTGTAAACGGGCTTTTTCCACTGAGATTAGGTCAGATATAAACTAGAGGACATAGGTTAAGGGTGAAAGGGGAAATGTTTAGGGGAACATTAGGGAGAATGTCTTCATACAAAGAGTGGTGGGAGTGTGGAATGAGCTGCCAGCTGAATTGATAGATGTAGGCTCAAATTTGGCATTGAAGAAATGTTGTACAGGTACATGGATGGGAACAGAATGAATCAATATGGTCATGGTGCAGCTTAGTGGGACTAGGCAGAAAAATATTTCGGCACATCCTACAGCGTAGTGCTGTAGAGTTCTATGCTTCTGGTTCAAAGTCATCTCACAGTCTCCCTGTCTCCAGAGAACAGTACCTTACCTATTCAACCTCCTTTATCTCTGTCACACCAGCAAACTGCAGGCAAATATTTACTCTGTTAACTCAAAAATAAGTACATGAAGCACATGTATATTAGGTAAGAAGACCTCAATATACACCAGTATGGGCCTATATATTTGTAGTAAAGATGTTTACTTTTTTCTCAAAACCTCTTGCGTTAAAAGCTATTTGACTTGCTAATTGTTTGCTGTAGCTGCATGTATTATTCCAGTGGTAACTGTACAAGGGATCTCTGATTTCTTTAATCTTCAACCTTTCCCAATTTCTCAGCATTCAGAAACATACTCAGCATTTCTCTTTATGGACAACCTTTCATTCTACTGTTCCCACTCTAGATCCCTTTAAAGCTTTCTTTTTACACCTTCATCAATCTTCACATTCCCGCTTGGTCTGGTATCATCAGAAAGCTTCGACGTATTTCTTTCGGTTCCCTCAGAACATTGTTGATCTAGATTATGAATGGTCGAGGCCCAAGTTCTGAGCACTTTGGTACCACACTTGCCACAGTCTGTCAATTGGAGAAAGATCCATTTATTCCTTCTCTTTGTTCTCCATCTACTATCCAACACTCCATCCATGTTCCATCCACAATTTTACATGATCTGCTGTTGGTCACCATCTTCCCTGTGTGGGATCCTATAAAAAGCATTTCTCAGCAGGAACTATTCCAAATCTTTTAGTTTTGGAAAATATTAATTTATTGCTATAGTTACCACTTTCAAAACTCTGAGATATAGATCATGATATCCTGGGGAATTATCAATTTTTAGACTCATTAATTTATTTAGTAATATTCTTTCATTAATACTAATTTCCTCAGTTTCACTGGACCCTTGCATCTCCAGTATTTTGGAGGCTTTATGTGTCATTTCTGTGAACACAGAACAGAGCATTTGTCTATTCCTCTACTATTTCCTTATTTTATATTATAAATGTTCCTGTCTTTATTTGTAGGGAGCCAATTTAGTTTTTTACACAACTATTAAAGATGAACATGATTTTGAAGAAGCGTCAAAGTTCTCTCTGGTGATCTGGACTTTTTTTCCATGCAATACTTTTAAAACAGAGTAGCACACTGTCTATTGTTATAAAATGCATGAACATTGAATATCCAAAGTAGGAACAGAAAATGCGGGAAACACTCAGCAGTAAAGTGTAGAACTTAATCATACTCAGTCATTTATCTGAAACATTATTTCTTGTCACTTATTGTTGGACTTTATGATATTGAGTCTTGCATGGATGCCACATGTAACCCTGTGTTCACAGAGTAATATATTACGATCCTAATGAGTGGGTGTCCCTGAAAATTATACCTGGGTATTATCATAATTTTGCAAGGTCAAATGCAGTCATCTGTAAGATTTCAAACCATAATTTTCTGCATGTTTGTTTACTTAAATTGCATATTTGTCGAGATTCTTACTTTATATCCATCCATGTTGATAATTTAGAAAAAAATATTGCATTCCATCTGCCTTCATATCTGCTCATAAAGCAAAACAAGTCCAGCTGTAAGACACCTGACTGGGAACTTACTCAGAAATTCCTCAGCGCAGACTTACTTATGTCCTGCTTGGCATTTTTCTCTGAACTGAGCTTAAATATTGCAATCCACAATCAATGGAAATTCTGAATTCGTAGAACTATTTTTACCAAGCAGTAAATCATTACGGTCAAAGGAAAGTTATTTCTTTTGCCAGTGGATAGTTTTTTGTTCCAAAGTCCTGACAAAATTTTCTTCCACACTGCATTGTTCATTCCCTTTCTTCCCTGTATATTATCTTGTATTTTTTTTTTCTCTCTGATGAATTCCTAAATGGTAATTAAAATGATCAGCACTTGGTGGAAATATTAAATCGTAAACCTTTGAGATATGAATCATTAAAAAAAATGCGTTTGGGTATACGATGCACCGATGGATAAAGTTCGAGTATTGAATTCTTCATCACCAAGCACCCCAACCATGCAGTATTGCTTCAGGACTGCATTAAACAGCTCCAGAACAGGTTACTTCTCAAGCAAGGAACACAAAAGGCTGCAGACCTGTGATTGTAGTAAAAAACACAGAAACACTGGAGGACTCAGCAAGTATCGACATGAGATAAAGATCTATAACCAATGCTTCGGGTCTGTCCTTCTTCAAGGTATGAGCAAAATCCAGGCAGATGCCTGAACAAAATGTCTGGGGAAGGAGGGAAGAAAGGGCAAGGGAAGGAGCACAGGTGAACAGGCAAAAGGCCAGAATTGGAAATAGATAGGACAGGAGAGGAAAGGTGAGAAATGATTGGGGGGGTGGGGGTGGGTGGCTCTGTGAATGCACAGGTGGTGGAAAGGAGACAGAGGGATAGGGGAAGGGGAGCCTATGTGGGGAGGGGGGGGGGGAAACTAATGAAAACCAGAGAAGTCGATGTCAATGCCAACAGGTTGGAGGGTGCCCAGGCCTAATTATGAGGTGTTGTTCTCCAGAATGAGGGGTGGTCTCAGGCCGGCTGTGCATGGGACCATAGACATACATCTTGGCTTGGGAATGGAGCAGTGAATTGAAACAGGTTACCACCTGCAGTGAACAGAGCGATGGTAATCAAGGATGTGATCTCACAGTCCGCATCCAGTCTTGCCGATGTAGAGAAGAGCATAACAGGAGCACCAGATGTATTAGATGACCCCTGCAGATTCACAAATGAAGTCCTTTTCACTATAAGGACTGTCTGGGGCCCTGAATGGTGATGAGGGAGGAAGAATCCTGCAAGTGGAGCTTTTCACTTTTCAAGGTCTTGGGTTAGGATTTGTGCCCACAAACATCACCGAAATGAGGGTGATATCAACTCTCTCAGAGTTGTGTTGAATTCCTCACTTAAATTATTGGTCTCTGCTCCTATTGAGGTAATTATTTTTGAAATATTCCCCCTTTAGAGCAGCATAGTAGTTTTGCTATTACAGTACCATCAACCCTGGTTTGAATCTGGTGTTGTCTACAAGAAGTTTGTACATTTTGTCATTGTTGTGATAAGAAAGGTTGCAAATTTATAAAACACTATGAGGATACCCGGCATTGCCTGGGAAATAAAACACTCAGTTGTTGACTACATGGTTCAAACAAAATACCCAAAAAACTTCATGGTAATTCTCAGCAGACTCTTGTCTGCTCATGGAATGCCTGCATCCTCACTTTCCTGCTGCTTGTTCCTTGTTTGTCTGGAGGCCTGAGCACTGAGACAGGTGTATCACTACTGTTTGTTTCCTGCTGCCTGCTCCTTGCATGTCTGAAAGCATCAACAGTGAAGCGAGACTGATGTCCCTCTGCTGTCTCTCGCTTTCTCCTTTGTCTAACTGTATGGGCTTGTGAAGAACCTCTGCCAACATTGTTTTGCTCTTTTGGTCCCATATTGAACTGGGTTTGGCCACTTGTTTTAATTCTGAAAGTACATTGATGCATAGCACAGTAACTAATTGAGGTGTCCCTGGTGCAAATTCAATTATTTTTTATGACTTTAAAGGTTAAATTCAATGTGTTCATGACATTCAGCATCAAATGTTACCATAATTATAGAAAACAGTAATGCAAGTCAGTGCTGGTAAATACTTGTATAATAAACAATAGTCAGTACAAGCTGGTCAAAAACACTTTTGAACTTCTTATGACCTTAAAGGTTAAATTCAATGTGGTCATGATATTTAGCATCAAATATTACCCCTATTGAACCTCCTTGGACATTTCTAGAGTGCTCCATATTGATTTGCATGGAGAACAGACAAACAAACAGACATAGATGTACAAATATAGATATTCGATTTGTATGGATCTGAGTGGGTTTCCTCCAAGTGTTCCAGTTTCCTCCCATCCTCCAAAAGCACATGGGTCTTATAGATTAATTGTTGTATTTGGGTGGCACAGGCTGGTGGGTTGGTAGGGCCATTACTGTGCTGTATGTTTACATTTTCTCTACTGTGCAATAATAAGGGACATGGTAGAATATTTACATGATTATTCTTTAGACTGGTGCACAAATTTCCATATGGGTGAAATACTTATAATAATATTGTATTAGTATTCCTGGCCTCAGTTTATGGAACTATCAAAATTTGTCTTAAAACACAGTGAAGAGATTATAAGCGGGAAGTATTAGGAAGGTGATACTGTGGTTTATACTGCAATAAACTTGGTCTAACAGGACCATAGTAGAGTGCTGAGGTTTTCTTTCTAACCTATCAATTAATTGTACCTGGGCATAACTGGCAGCATCAACATTCAATGCCTTTCCTTTTTTCCCAGGGACTGAATGATTTGCCAAGACATTACAGTACATGGCCCATCTTCAACCAAATAAATGTTGACTTTCTGAGTCACAGGTCAGGTCAACAAATAGTTTTTCTTCAGGGAATCTGCTGGGTTTTTACAAAAATCCTGCAATTTCCTGGTTGGCATTACATTTAATTCCAAGATTTACTTAACCTTTTTGCATGTGTCCATGTGATAATTTTTAAAAAATGATATATACATGCATTCCATCTATATTCAAAGATAATTGAGGGGTAATTTCTAAATCATCAATACATTCCTGTGGCTTGTTATTGTTGTAATCTAAACAGTCTGGTACTAGCATATAAAAAAGACTGATAAATTAAGAGGAAAATATTCATCAGCAAATGGTGGACTTTTTTTTATTGTTTAATATCTGTGCTCAAAATGTCATGTGCAGAAAACGTAATAATATTATAATTATTCCAAAATATTTAGTCAAATGCATCTTTAACTGCAAGGATTATTCTGTACAATCCTCAGATCAATGGAACCTGAGAAGGGAGCATAAGATTTTTGTAAGACAGCCTGTTAAAAGAAATAAGGCTGAAGTGGCAAATTGGAATTAAAGCGGATTGATGGGGTAGATAGTAGTAGAGGTGTTCCAATAGAGAAAGTTGAGCACTTCCAGTTAGGGTGTAATATGGAGTAGATGTCCTTATCACAGTTTCATGCCGTCAGTATACTTTTTCCTCTTTACTTTTCTTAAAACTTTTGAAATGGTGCAGAATTGCATATTCTATATTTGAAAAGAATACAGCTGGAAAGATCATTAAAAGTAGAAAAAAAGGAAAGAAATAAGAAACTCCACCTATTCCACTGGCAAACCTGAATACAGAGGGCTCCTCCGATGTACTTGAACAAATTAAAGAATCTATTGATGGAGAATTTAACGTCTGGACGATAGGCTTTTGGTACTGGAAAATCAATTTACACAAGTCTGTCTTTTTACAGAATCTACTTTAAAAAAAATTAATGACTGGGTCCGCCACCTGGAAGGCAATAATGAGAATTATCGATTTGGAAAGTCAAAGTAGGCGGCAGAACTTGTGCATTATAGGCTTTCTGAAGATACTGAGAATGAAATGCTTACAAAATTTCTCTCTGATTTGTAGAGAACGGTGCTTATGGATGAGTCGGAGCTTGATAGAGAACACCATTCATTATTGCCTAAGTCTAAATTAGGGCAAAAATCATGGTCGGTGATGATATGCCCACATCATTATCAAATAAAGGAATTGCTAATTCATGAAGCCCATTCTAAAGGTACCCTGCAATACTAAGGCAAAAGATTTAGAATCGTGGAAGATTACACTCCGAAGTTATGAAGCAGTGGGCCATCTACAGGGAAATTATGTTAAAGTTATATCAGCAAGGGTGGAAGCCTTCACTGGTGGTCTCCATATCTCTCTTCCAAACAGGAGCAAGAAATGGTTTGGTTCAGTGGAAGACGCTCGGATCTCATTCATAACCTTCCAGCTCCTGAATGAAATGCTCTTTTTTTAAAATCTGTTGAACCGATGATTGAATTTTAATGTGTTAAAGGTTCATTCATTTGTTTTAAAAGCTTTCAAAGAAAAAGCATTGTTATTGTGAATTGATTTAATTTGGAGTGGTGGAAGAAAAAGAATTCGACACACTTTGATTGTATTTATGGTTGTGTTTACTCTATCAAAATGGGATAAAAATATTTTATATATTCTGTAACACATTTTTAAAAAATACATCATGATAATCTAAATTTTTGATGTTTACTGTATTTAGACTAAACATGGCTTATTTTGGTTTGTTAAAGCTGTGGGGGATGTTATTATTTTGCTTTAGAGCAAGAACATCTAATCTATACTGGAAGATGGTGGGTTTTCAGAATTAATTAACATATTAACATGCTGCTGATCTTTCCATCAGCATTAGGCAGTGGGACTAGAGAAGAACTGGGATGGGATCATGGGTGTTTTGCATTGCCATGGTGCTTGATTGTTTAGATCTTACTGGTTCCAGCTTATGGAGTTGTACCGTGTGGTTTAATAAGCCCATCGGCAGGCCAGAGGTCAATGTGCCTGCTGCACTTGGCTTTGCACAAGTGGATTGGAATGTTTAAAATTAGTTTTATTTTTTATGTATATTTTTTATAATTGAGTGATCATGGCTTATCCTACTAAGATCATGATTTGGAATGTGAAAGGATTAAATCATCCAGTCAAATGAATGTAAGTGGCTTCACTTTTAAAATGGCTTAAAGCTGTGATTATATTTTTACAGGAGACACATATACATGGTAGCAATGTTTCACACCTGATGTCATGGTGGAAATGGCAGCAATATCATTCTTCTTTTCAACCTATATCTAGAAGCGTATTGATCCTGATTGATCAGAATATACCTTTTAGTATACATAATGTTGCTTCAGATTCTAACAGTCTTTTGGTTATTGTTTCAGGGAAATTACATGATAAAATGGTGGTTTTTGAAAATGTTTTTGGTCCATGTTGATGATCCAGGGTTTTTTGAAAACTTTTTTGCTTTCTTGCTGGATTTAGGTTTATACTCATTTATTCTAGGTGGGGATTTCGACTGTTGGGTTGACCCTATCCTAGATCATTCATCTTCTAACCTGGCTACATTAAACAAATCTGCCTTATTAAATCATTCTTTTCTATCAGATTATGGTATTTCAGGTGTTTGGCATTTCTTTTATCCTACTTATAGAGAGTATTATTTTTTCCAAGTTCATCATACTTGCTCACTTATTGATTAAAAAAATCATATTCATTTAATTTCATTAATTCATTCTTGTGAATACCACAGTATTGTGATATCTGACCATTACCCTGTTACAATGCCATTGAATATTCCTAATTTTACTAAAGATAAAAGACACTGGTGCTTTAATTCAGTGTTATTATCAGATAAGGGCTTTGTTAAATTTATGGAAGAACAGATAGTTTCCTTTGTTGATAGCAATCTCTCTTCAAAGACCTCTAGTTTAGTTATATGGGATACTTTGAAGGCTTTTCTTGGGGGTGCGGAAAATCATTTAGTATACTGTTAATAATAAAAGACAAATAAAGAAAGAACTAAGTTAATTAAGCAAATTAAAAACTCAGATGTATACAAAAATGGATTGAACTTAAAACTAAATTTGATCTTCTCTCAACGTCTCCAGGCAAATGCCAACTTTTGAAATCTAAATGTCAATTTTACATTCATGGTGATAAATCTGGCAAATTTTGGCCAACCAATTGAGAGAATTTTGTGCTAAAGGTCACGTTATAATGGTTCATTAAGATAATGGTATTATGACTTCAGATCATTTGGAGATAAACAATACATTTAAAAGATTCTATTTCAAAACTATAATCTTCTGAATATACGAATGATGGTGATTTGATGGAAAATTTCTTAGACAAATTGAATATCCAAAGATTTCATCAGATAGTCAAATTAGACTGGATGAATCTATTTCACAAGAGAAAAATACTGGTTGCTATTTCCTTATTACAACTTGGACCTCATGGATTCAATTGCTCACATTTATAGTGTTTACAGATTCATTTAAACTGGGTAAACTTTCTGATTCATTTAATGAGGCTTGCATATCTTTAATTGAGAAGAAATGTAAAGACACAACCAAATGTTTTAGCCAATAGAATGGAAAATATTTTTCCATCAGTTATTTCTGAAGATCAAACAGGGCTTATTAAAAACTTATATTCCTATTTTAATATATATGTCACTTAATGAATATTATGTATTTGGTTTCCGGGAAAACTCCTGAGTGTATTCTTTCATTGGATGGTGAAAAAGGTTTTGATCATATAGAATGGACATATCTATTTACAACCCTTGAGAAATTTAATTTTGGTTCTGATTTTATTATATGGGTCATTGTACTTACAATCTTCTGCCACAATTCTTACTGATTTACAATAATCTCAGCCTTTCAATCTGCAATGTAGCACTCATTAAGGATTCCCATCAAGCCCTTTATTATTTCATCTGACAATTGAACCATTGGCAATTGCATTTTGTGAGTGCAGGAACATCTTGGAGATGTGGAAGTAAGGGAATGAACATAAGGTCTCACTTTATGCAGACTATCTCTTACTTTACATTTCAGATCGAGTTACCCCCCCCCCTCTCCCATATGATGTAATTGCTTTCACAATTTAGTCAACTTTCAGAATATAAATTGAATTTTTCTGCACAATGTGTGTTTGTTAAAAGTCAATTTACCTCTCTTGGTATTACAATTACAAAGAATTATTAGCATCTTTTTAAGGAGAATTATCTTGCTATGCTTAAACAAGTGAAACATTCCCTGACCCAATGGTCACCTTTGCTTACAATTCAATTTGGCTGTATACATTCTAATAAAGTGAATATTTTGCCTACTTTTTTATATTTTATCTGTTCCAATTTTTGTTCCAAGATAGTTTTTTTGACTTAATGGACTCGGCCATATCATCTTAAATATGGAAGGCTTAGCATCCTCAAAGATCTAAGAAAGGTTGTGGAATGGCTCTGCTTAACTTTAGATTCTACTATTGGGGAATCAATATACAAAGTCTTATGTTTTGGTCCTTCTTTCATAATCATTCTGACTGCCCATTATGGGTATCAATGCAGCTGAATTCCCCCATTTGTCTTTTTTCTTATTTAGCACTTTTGGGGTCTTCACTTCCATTTTCAACTAAGTTAATAGATAATCCAATTTTTAAATATTCTATGAGAATTTGGGCACAGTTTAGAAAACATTTTGCATTTCATAATTTTTTTCCCTATCAAGCCTGATCTTATCCAATCACTTTTTTCAAACCTTTACACATGATGCTATTTTTCAGAGATGGTATAGAGAGGGTATTCAAAGCTTTAAGGATCTGGTCATTGATGGATATTATGCATCATTTCAACAGTTTAGTGTTAAATTTAACATGCCCAAATCTCTAGATATCTGCAAGTCTGGCATTTTCCTGAGTCACAATGATCTGATTTCCAATTTTGTAGATGAGTTTTTTTTTTAAACTTTATGCCTTCTCACAAAGGTTTAATATTTATTATTTATGAGAAACTGTTATGTTTAAACCAGACTTTATTAGTTAAAATCAAAACTGTTTGGAAACAGGACTTAAATTTGACTATATCGGATGTGTATTGGGACACAATTCTTAAATTGGTTAATAGCTCTTCTTTATGTGATCAACTTTGTCTATTATAATTCAAAGTGGTACACAGAGTGCATTGACTAAGGCTAAATTATCATGCTTTTCTTCTAATGAGTGACCTTGGTGTGACAGGTGTAAGAGCGGACGGAGTAGCATCATTAATTCACATGTTCTGGACTTGTCCTGGACTAGCAAAATACTGGATAGAGGTTTTCCATACTTTGTCAAATGTTTTCAATATAGATGTAACACCAAATCTTTTGATGGCCCTCTTCAGCAGAATGGGAGGGAATGATTCTTGTCTCTGGTTCAGAGTCACACTATTTCTTTTGCCTCTTTTGGTGAGGCATCCAATTTTAATTAAATGGAAGGATGCTGCCCCACCTACTCATGATCACTGGTTGCATGACATCATGTCCTGTTTGAACATGGAAAAGATTCATTATTCAATTAATAATTCAGATACAAGATTCCAGAAGTTATGAGGGTCATTTATGACTTATTATCTTAGTTTATAATTTCAATTTAATTAAATTGTCTGACTTGTAGCTTTTCCATGTTCTTTTTATTTACTTTTTTTTTCTACCTTCATTTTTATTTTAATACTCATCTCATTTAGCATCTGGCAACCCAGTTGGGCAAGGGTTTTGGGTTTTTTCTCCATTACTATTTTCTTTTTTTTGGTGTTATTAGAGTTTTTTCCCATTAAAAAAAGATATATGTCATTTAGAATATGAATTATGGATATGATTTACAATTCATGTATATTTTTGCCAGACTGAATGCCTTATCAAGTTTGTGTAACTATCCATATTATCATATTGAATTGTACTTTTTTTTGTTTAAGATATTTATTAAAATCAAACAACAATATTTTAAAAAGAAAAAAAATACCTGAAACTTCAGAGCATGGATTCAGGGTAAGGGGTAAGAAGTTTAAAGAGGAATTGAATAACTTTTCTCATGAACAGGATGGTTGGAATGTAGGAAAGTGGTGGAGGCAAGTTCTCTCATATTATCTAAGTATTATCTAAATGGGTGTCTGAATCATTAATACTGAGTGGGTTTGTGTTTTTATAATCACACAGTGACTTTGCCTATATAGGTATTTGATGGTTTTCATGAACATGGTTGTAAGAGTAGCCTGTTTCTCTGATGTATGACTGTCAGAAGTTACAGATGATCCAGTTGTATGGTAGTGAAAGGCTGAACTTGGCCGTCACTTTTCTAATGACTTGCGGTCTGTTTTCAAGCCTCTAGGTGCTTTTATTTTTGCATCATCTTATTTCATTTTTAGAGAAACACAAGAACAGCAGATGCTGGAATCTTGAGTAAACGAAGAGAAACTGGAGGGATTCAATGGGCCAGACGGTGTCCATGGAGAGATTTGGTCAGTCAATATTGTGGGTTGGCACCTGAAGTAGGAAAGGATGATGTAAAATATATGAAGGGAAGAAACTGAGGAGAGAGTAAGAGGTAATAGGGTGCAGGACTGAAGGTGGGAAATGTGGAGTTAGAGGTAGAAGGAGAATAAGGAAAGGAAGTTGCCATTGGAAAAGTAAAAATGGGATAAAAACAGTGGAACCAGATAGAAGTGAGGTGACCTAAAATTGTAAAAATCTGTGTATGCCAAGAAATGTTCAGGAGGTATATAACACGCTATTCCTTATTTTGTTGATCATTTTGATGTGTAATTATAAAAAATACAATGTCCAGAAAATTCAAGTACTTAACACTGATCATGAAGCATGATCAGAAGATATTAAACTATGAATATAATCACAACACTGGAAACCCACTTGGCACCTTCATTTTCTCTGGAGCATTGGAGGGGAAATTAGATTGCATTGACCTGACCCCTTGTGGCATTCCTGAATAAACATGGTTGAACAAAAGATGCCTCTACAGTAACATTCTTACTTAAAGAAGCAAGGATCAGTCCTATGCTATGATCATGGAGTAGGTCAGTCTCCTCCATTTTCTGGAACTTTAGTTGCTCTCCCCTGTCATTAGGACCCCTTCTCTCCAAAATAAATTCTATACATTGAAGGAGGAGAGAGTAAGTAACTTCGAGCTCCTGGGAGTCCATATTATCACAAGAGCCTGCCTGGAGCAAGCTAATTGAACCAAATGTGAAGAAGACACACCAACACTGCTGCTTTCAAAGAAATCTGAGGAGATTTTCCACAAGAAGGCAATGAACATCATAAAGGTCCCCATCACCTCTTCTCATTGCTACCTTTGGATAGAAGGTACAGAAGCCTGAAGACCAGCACCTCAGTTTCTTTTCAACAGCTATGAGGCTCTTGAATGTCCCATGTTACACTAATCAGGGACTGCTCGAACACCACAAGAGGACTGTCCGCACTATTGTAATGCCACTTTTTTTCTTGCACAAGGATAACTGTGAATATTTATTATTTATCCATCTTCAGTATTTATTATCTTTTCAATTAAATTTAATGTAATTTTTCCTGAAGCACCTGTTCACTACAGCAATTTAGAAGCTCATTGAATATGTACATTGTAAAATGTATACAACATTATCATTTTCATCATTATCTACTTCATAACTGTTTGATGGGATTGGTACCCTCCTCTCACAGGTTCCAATCAATCTTGGATCCTTTCATCTAACATCCAAGGCTTTGAACTCAAGTCACAATTAGGCCCTCAACTGCTGCTCCTACCTCCACTTGCATTTCCCAGATCCCGCCCCACACAAACAGTTGTTGGAAAGTGTTCTTTAGCAGACATTTAATGGCAGTCTGGCAGAATCTCTCTTGAAAACTAGGCAACTATTTTCTCAGTCTGAGGGAAGTAAAAAGACAAATGATTGGTGACGCAAGCAGGCAGGGTGGTGATGAATGTGTTTGGCTCGCTTGCCTTCGTTGGTCAGGGCACTGAGTACAGGAGCTGAGCATTGCGTTGCATCTTTTCAGGATGTTGGTGAGACCACACTTTGAGTATTGTGCACAGCTATGGTCACCTCCCTATTGCAAAGATGTCTCTATGATGAAAGGGGGTGTGGAAAAGGATCATCCGAATGTTGGTAGGACTAGTGGGCGTGTATTATTAAAGAGAGGCTGAAATGGCTTGGACTTTTCTCCCCAAAGTGTAGGAGGCAGAAGAGGAGTCCTTCGAGGGATTTATACAATTATGAGAGGCACCGGTAAGGTAAATTATCATAGTCATTTTTTCTCAGAATATGTGAATATAATACAAGAAGGGAGTAACCTGAGGGGCCCCCTCTTCATTACAGAGTGTGGTGGGTATATGGAATGCGCTGCCAGAAGAAGGGAGAATAAAAGACATTACTATTGGTAGTGCAGCTGGAGGAACTCAGCATTGATAGGAGATAAAGAGTAACCAACGTTTTGGACCTTGTCCCTTCCTCGGGAATCAGGAATTATATAGGTTAGAAAGATTCAGAGGGATGTGGCCCAAATGCAGGCAAATGGGATGAGCTTGGCAGGCATGGGTCAAAAGGCTTGTCTCCATTCTATGAGGGAAACAGGAGAACATTTGATTTTTTTTTAAGGGGTGCTTTTATATTTTCAAGCATTGCAAATGTTTTCATGGTAGTGTCCCCAATTAAACCCCAAAAATTGGGAGGAGTTGCATTATGACACAAAACCACTATCCTTTACAGTCACTGAATTCAGTCTGGAAGTAGCAGTTCAGAAATGTGCAATTTTTCTTGCCAACATGAACCATGAGAAAAGCTGCAACACTTCCCTTCAGGTACAATTCTCAAAGTTCCCACATGGGGGAGCATAAATGGTCACTGACAGTTTAGTTTTTAATTTAAATACCTCCATATTTCATTTCCATTTTACTTGAATACATTTCCAATCTTTATGCTGTGGTGATATGTAATTACACCACTAGGTCACCAGGAGTCATCCCAGTGACCTTGTATTGAAGCAGTCCAGAGCGACAGTCTAGTGTACATATTAGTTTATTAAAGCTGTCTTATACTCGCACTGCTGTGGTGGTTATTGTCAGTACATATGCATTATTCAGTTCATTAAATTCAACTTGACTTTTCAAGCACTGATATATTTTGTTTGGGTAAACACAGTCTCTTTGTTTTAAGCAGAATGGTGAATTTGGAGATCTAGTGTGTGAAAAATGAACATCCTTGACAAGCTCAGCATGTCACCTGGATCATTGTATCTCTCAGACCTTAATTTCATTGCCTGGGACAGTCACGATTCAAACATTGGCAGGATAGGAAAGGCTTCACTACCTGCTGCCAGACAGGTTGCCCTATAGTATCCTGAGGTCAAGTGCATTTCATAAACCATAAAGGTTCTGAATCAAGAAAGATAAGCTTCCAGTTGTGAGAGATTAGGGGAAATCTGACCAGGAGCCTAAGGGTGCTGACTATTTGCATGATTTAATCTAAAAAAATTATAGATACAACACAGATTATCCCTTCTGGTCCACAAGTCCTCACAACCTAAATATACCCATGTGACTAATTAACCTTCTAAGCCCATATATCTTTGGAATGTGGGTGGAAGCCTGAACATCCAGTGGACATCCACACCATCACAAGGAGTCACACAGCACAGAAACTGGTCCTTTGGCCCACCACATGGCCACTGAAAATTTACCTGAACTGATCTGACAGTAAACCTATTTTTTTATCTGTTCACTTCTTGCCCTCCCCCCAGTTTCCAGCACTCATACAACAAAATCATGTGAATTTAGAGTGGCCAATTAGCCCTAACAGCCCACATGCTTCTGGGATACCAGAGACTCATGTGGCCACAGGGAGAATGGGTAAACTCCACAGAGCCAGCATTAGAGGTCAGCACTGAGAGTCACTTGAGCTGAGAGGCAGAGACTCTACTAGCTGTACCATTGTGTTGCTCTAATGCCTCTCTGCCACAAAGGGTGATGTGTGTCTGTAGAGGGAAGGGATCTGACAGAATTGAGAGGGGTTGGAAAGAATAGAGCTCAGTGGTCCAAGGTTCACCTGCCTTGGACTGTAAACTGACCAGGACATTAACATCTCATTTGTGACACCAACTTTGGAAACATTAATGCTGGCAGCTAGGTGGAGGTATGAGGCTTGAGGGCAAACATGGGAGGCATGCACAGCTAATCACTGTTAGCAGATTTGTTGTGCTCCAATATTGGACACTCTTGCAGTCAGTGGTTGAGCACAGATCTTCAGATTTCTGGCTGGGAAAAAAAAAACTAATTCAATTGAATGAAGAAGAATGGCCAAGAGGGAGACAGATGATAATTTATTGTTTTTTTTAAATTAATTTTAGATAGTGTGATTTTTTTAAAAATTGAAGTTTATAAATGTCAGGGACATTTAAAATGCCCAAAAAGCTCAAATTACTTTGGCTCAAATATTGTAAAATGCTTCACTATAGTAGACTGGGACTTTATTCGTTGGAGCATAGAAGGTTGATAGGGGATTTGACAGAGATATTTAAAATTATGAATGGAATAGACAGAGTAGATGTGAATAGGCTCTTTCCCCTGAGGGTAGGGGAGATTGGAATAAGGGGTCATAAGTTAAGTGTTAGGTGGCAAAACTTTAGGAGTAATAAAAGAGGATGCTTCTTCACTCAGAGATTGGTGGCAGGGTGGAATGATCTACTGGAAGTAGTTGCAGCAGGGTCAATTCTGTCATTTAAGAGGAGGTTAGATGAGTACATAGATGTGAGGGGATTGGAGGGTTATGGGCAAGGGTGTGGGTAGGTGGAACTAGTGGAGTTTCACATAAATCGGTGCAGACTAGAAGGGCTGATATGGCCTGTTTCCGTACTGTAAATTGTGTGGTTATAATTGTGTTAATAGAAAAATAAGAGAAATCATTAAAAATTTTCTCCCAGGGTTGTAGGTTTTGATTTAGAGAAGGGTTCAGGGTGAGGGTAATGCTATCTTCTTCCATTTTGCAACAGCATGTCTTATTGTCAGAACCAACACACACGATGCTCTTTGATATTTAATATTTTTAACATTTGTCATTCATTTGCTCAGTTGTTTATCTCTTGTCAGCTTCTTTCAGTGTTATCCTTTCTTCATTCTTTTTTTTGAATACTTTATTTATAAATTTTGAAACCACAATAATAGTTACATTGCATTAAATTCTAAAAATTGTTTCAAAAAATTATACATGTGGTATATCATCCCACCCCTCCAACCCACCTTCCCACCTCCCATCGCCCACCCATAAAAAAAGAGAGAAGAAGAAAAGAAGAAAGAAAAACTGAAAAATGCCAAGAAAATAAAACACTTATACAATGAAATCTATTGGAGGTTACCAAGAAGTGAGGTCTTCAGAGAGCCAATTAAACATGTAAACCAAAAATTTATTAATATGGATGCCATATTTTCCAAGAAACATATTTATCTTGCTGATTATAAGTAATCTTTGCTAATGGTATACAACTGCGAAGTTCTGCATGCCATCTTTCCATACCTAAATCTATTTCTGACTTCCATGATAATGCTATATATTTTCTAGAAACTGCTAAATTAATTAATACAAATGCAATTTAATAGATACTTAATTTTAATTTTGGCCTTTGAGCTTTAATGTTATTCAATAAAAATAAAATTGGATCCTGTGGGAATTTGACCCCCGTAATTTGTTCCAAAGTATTATCCTTCTTAAAGTTACTCTTAACTCAGTACTATCTGAAACATCTGATGTTCTTCTTTCAGGGAGATTGAGGGACCACACACCTGTTTTCATTGGCAGGGTGGCAGTGGAGAGAGTTTGTGGTTTCAAGTTCCTGGGCGACATTGGAGGTCTCTCATAGAGCATGGCAACCATGAAAAAGGCACACCAATGCTTCAACTTCCAAGATTTGGTATGCAATTGAATACTTAATTAAACTTCTCCAGGTGTAGTGTGGAAAGTATACCAAGTGATTGTATCATGGCATTGTTTGGAACCAAGTTCCCAGGAATGCAGCATGCATCTATCCTCTTTATAGTTATTATCTCTTTTTCTGTCTTGACCTACAATTTAAACTGTTGTATTTGGTGTATCAAATATCCCAGTGTGGTTGCAGCAAGTAAGAATTTTGGTGCAGCTGTGCATTGTTCTTGTATATTTGACAATAAACACCCGTACTCTATCTTTCGATAAGGTAAGTCACAAGACAAATTCACTGGACTGACCTCAGCTACACAATTGGAACCTATTCTTTATGACCAAATCTTTTAAAAAATTAATTAACATTTAACCATTTTATTTACTGTACCAATGATATTTTTCCTGCCAGCTTTCTTAAGCTCATAACATCCATTAATAAATGATTTATTTTAAGTGGAATTCCTTAACATTAGAAACAAATGTTAGTGTGGCTGAAGAAGTCAAGGCATTCTATTTTCTTCATTTATTATTGATCTTCCTGTACTCAGTGACCAGTCAAACATTTCTGTTATTACTCTTCTATTTCCGCTCTTATTTCTTGAAGAATTCTTGGATGTATTCCACCTAGTCCTGATGCTTTGACGATTTTCAAGTGCTTTTTAATGACCATTTCATTACCAATTTCTAGTTTCACCATCCAAATATCGGTCTATTCTTTATGGAGAATAGACTGTTCATTCTTGTGGAACCTGTCAGCCTCAAGTGCAGTCATTTGTGAAGGAGATGGACAGTCTCTCAGTCAACATATCTCTCTGTTGATGATTGGCAAGTAAAATGTTCCCCACTCTCTTGCAGTCTGGTGGAGAATGTGTAACTTGGCTGATTCTAGCTTCAAAATGCCTTCTAAAAGATACCCAAAACTAGAAACTCTAGGCACATTGATAATGGGAGTAACATTACATCAACATTTTTATAATTACATATCTTTGAAATGACATTGGCTTTCACTCATAGAAATGAATGAATGAACACAACTTGTTTCTAGAAAGCGAATATAAAGTTGTATTGTATTTTTAAAGCAGTTTGTCCTCCAAATATCCTACCTGGATTTCACAAGATTTTATGACTGTAAAATCTGATTTAAAACAAAACTGATGGCAAAAATCAAAAGTAACCAATAGATAATCTTGATCCTAAAAGAAATCAAAACCTCTTGAGTTTATTAATATCCAGTCATCAATAATTGACAGTCAATTGATGTCAGTTAAGTGCTGATACCATGAACATACAATAACATGTGTTGTTTGGGGAACAAGTTGACCAAGAATAGGGAGTGCTGACAGCATGTGGGACCATATTTTAAATGTTATATTTGTATACTGTGACCAAAGCTTGTGGTGATACATCACTAGCCTACTGCAGGAGGCAACCTGTGTACCTGCAGAAGAACACTGGCAGACAAGGCAACACCTGGCTGGCTGTCAATCAGCCAACTTGAATGGACCAAGCCCCACCCAGTCGGCTGCCAATCACCCTCCAGGATATAAGCTAGATTCAGCCCCTCGAGGTCAGTCTCAGAGTAAGCACATCGACTCTCACAGCCAGCTCTGTGGAAGTTTATGTAGAATAAAGCTTGTTGAACAGACTTTATGTTTTGCGTCTGCTTTCTGCTCGATAGTTCATCACAAAGCTACCCAATGGTTTGCTAAGTTCAAGGAATTTAAATTAAACTTTGATATGAATATCACTGTGAAGGGAAGGATTTATGGTTCATATTCAATACCTAACTCCAGCTGTGTTTGCATGTATTGAGGGGTGGGTGGCATGGTGGTGAGTGAAATGTTCTGGTCCTAGATCTGGTGGGGTCTATTACAGAGTAACCTGGCATCAATAGCAAGGTTCACTGATGGTGGAAAAAGGAGCTGAACAGGTCCATGGATGGATACAACGTTTTTCCAGAGCGTTGATTCTGGAGAGAAGGAAAAATAAAAAAAAACATGGATCTTACACTTGAATTTCAAATTGAAGCCAGACTCCTTGAGTTGACAATTTTCGATGAAGTTTCTGCAGGCAATAGCACTGGTTGGTGGAGCTGTACTGAAAATAGAAGAGGCCACTCAGCCCCTCAAGCTGACCCACCTTTCAAAATGGTCATGATAGCTTCGCTCCTGTCTATCACTCCTCTCTGCATCAGTTCGCCATGGCCCTCAATCCTTCAAATATTTATTTTCCTGCACCTTAAATATAATTGGTGATTTTGTTTCCCCTCCATCAGTGGCAGGGTATGCTATGTAGAACTGAATGATAATATGAGACTTGCTGCTTAGACTCTGCGGGGTAGCCAAGTGAGTGGTGGCATCTTCTGGGTTATCAAGTGGGCACCCTCCTTCCTCAGTGTTTCGCTGATAAACCCATGACATCTCTGGAGGGTTCAGCAGTGAATTCCGGTGTCCTGAGCTCACCTCCAGTTGCCATCACTCACTTGGGGCCCAGGCATAATCCTTTCTCCTCATCCAGAACCACTGATTACCCTTTTCAGCAGTTCTGGTGAGATCATTGACTGTTTGTCTGTATATTTTTCCTCGAACTCCCAACTCCCGGAGTAGCCTTGATGTCGATGTGGATACAAATCTTCTGTAGCCTATTTCAACCAATTGGACCGTTGCCTTCCAGCCAAGTTGCTACATGTCAGCTGCATGCTCAGCGTACTTCAGTTTCTTGTGCTCATAGGCCTCCTCCACTACATCCTCCCAGGGCACCGTAAGCTCGATAATATAAACGAGATGGATTGAGGCCAACCACAGCACAAAGTCTGGTCTGAGGGTGATTTCCACGATTTAATTTGGGAAGCAGAGCCTCTGGCCTAAGTCTGCTGCCATATTCCATATTCTAATCTGCCTGGAGTCTAATCTTGATGTGGTGATTCCAGCTTGACCTTCGCATTCCCAGACAAATGCTCTTAACAGCTAGTGGGACGAAGGTGGGGGTAGAGCGTTAACACTCGTCTGCCAATTTTACAGCACTGCTGCAAGATACTGTAGTACCTGGTATATCGGCCTTGAATGAGACTGGTTTTGCAGCCCACCAAAATATTTTTTAGTGTTGCTGAAGTCGGGCAGAGGGAGCATGTTGGATCCTCTCCATTCCACTGGCTGACCACAGTTTTAATCACTGCTCCTTTATCGTGTATCTATGCCTTTGAGGTAGAGTACAGAAAACAACTCCGACAATGATTCTATTCCTTGAACAGCAACACATTATATTTAGCTGGTGTTATCCATAATACATCTTTTAAAGGAACATTTCCCCCAATTTAGCAGAGTAGTCCCTTGCTGTGAAACAAGCTACAATTTACAAAATAAATATAACTTGTAAGTCACTATTTCTATATTTTTTTAAAAGAATGAACTTACATCTACTGCTGACAATGAGGTGTTACATTAACAATTGCATTAAAAATATTTTCATAAAATATTACAAATCCAACATTGCAATGGATCTGAAGCCACAGAGCCTTTCTCTGCAATGGTTCCTTCAATTGAAGTAAATCATACTTGCCTTTAGTTCCCCTGACAGGTATTGATACCTTTTTATCTCACATTGCAAGATGAATATCTGTACCTGACCCGAAACTAACTGTCAAGGTTCTGGGACATCAATGTCAGAGGCATTGGTTCTTGGCAGTATTGTGAAGAAAGATTTGCATTTATATAGCATCATTTATAGCCATCAGGATCTCCCACAGCACTCTTCAATCAGTGCTGCGTCCCAGAAGTGAAGTCATGTTTTAATTACGGGAAATGGGACAGTCAAAAATGTGGAGTGGTCACTTGCTACCAGTATAGCTGGACAAGGACAAGTAGAAAAGACTGATTCCAATGTGGTCAGGTTCGTTTATTCTTCACGTTGATCTAATCATTGCTTACTACAGATTGAATCTGACAAATACTTCTTTCAAGACTTTATCGGCTCACTCAGCCACTCAGCTGATGAACGTTACTCTTTCAAAGGATGTTCACCTTGGAACATCTCTCTCCACTGATCATATTTCTTCCTTGTTAGATTCCATAAGCTGTTTCCCTTTGTGGTCTCCACATCTCTATCTCCCTCCCCTCATTCCCCCCACCTAGCACCATCTGGAATCACTTGTCATTTCTTTGCCCAACACCTCCTCTCCTTATAATGGCTATCTACACTCTACTCCTTCAGTATTAATGAAGGATCTCAACTCAAAACATTGTCCCTTTCTTTCCACAGATGCTACCTGGCTTATTGGTCCCTCCAGCTGTTTGTCTTTGCTTTGAATTCCAATATCTGGACCCCCATATCTCACACTGCACAGAATAATTGACGAATAGAGGGTAATTGGAGGTATCAGGACATGGTTTCCTGGCTTACAACTTCATGACATTTAAAGACAGATTTAGCAACATTTAGAGCCAGTCCCTCCCAATTTTTTTTTAACCATATTCTAACTTCCTTTGCTGTGTTGGTCGCATTGGTAGAATGTTGATGGCAAAGTTTGGGCAATTGCCTGGACAGTATGATCTGGTAAATCTAACAATGTCAGAGTGTCAGCAGTCCTAGTTTACATTCCATTTGTTAGATAGTGTGAAATAGGACATTGGAAGGTCGACTGGGCAAGGATTGGCATATCACGTCTGAAACTAGTGCTGTCACCTCGATCAGCTCATTGGTTTGTTTCTCTTCCGATTACATTGCAACACACAGTTCTATTAATATTGAATGTCTTCTGGAATAATATTAGTAGATCAGTTTTACAGTAATCTGGTCATTTCCTGGCAATAATGACCAAAATTATTGAGGTCAATATTTCTTTTTTAAATTCCAAATTATAATTTTATATTACATTGATATAATTATTGTGTCCTGATTAGGAATCACATTACAAACTGAACATTACATTTTCTTTCATGGTAATATTGAAAACTACAATGGAAACAAACATTTGTTGTGATCTGCAAACTAATTCAAAGTACAAGCTAGTTCATATTCATGATATCAAACTTTTGTGAACAGGAAATTAGTCTGAAAACTAAGAGCTACAATCCACTTTTCGAAAAATAAACCCATAGACTGATTATACTCACAGTAGAGAATGACAAGCATTATCAACAAAAATTAATCTGGCACATCTCTTAGTGAACTCAATTAATAATGCGCAACAACAGGGCTCCTTTCTTAGATGAAAATTAATTAGTAGAGGTAAGGTCACTTGGAGACACTGACATCACTCATCAGAAGACTCTGGCAGATCTAATTATTTGTCTTCCAGGCATGAGTGATCAAAAATTATTGCAATACCTGGGCAACATTTTGAAAAAGCTTTGTGCAAATCTTTTTTTTTTAATCAGAGTTGGTATTTGATTAATACCAAAGAGGCATTTGGGGCAACCTCTTATCATGAGTGACTGATACATTTTGAGTAATCTTACAGTGAAAGATAGGTTACTGACACCCACTCAACTCTCCCTATCTCCTTTTTAAAAAAAATTCTTTATCTCAATTTCTTTCTTTCATCTTTATCATTTTCTTTCTCGTCATTTTGTTTTCTGGAATGTCAGGATAGTTCCATTGTTTTGCACAATGCTCCGCCAAAATAAAATGTTCAATGATGCCAAAAGTATGAAATAATTTTTTGACTTTTACTTTTCTAGTCAAATTTGTAAGTTCTTGCTGGAGTTGAACAAAAATGAACAATTCAGGTGGAATTGTTAAAGAGAACAACTTTTTAGATTTTAATTAAAATTAAATTTGATGTGCAGAACAATAGCAGGCCCTTCCAGCCCACGAGCCTGTGCCACCCAATTACACCCAATTAACCTCCAACCCAATACCTTTTTGAAGGGTGGGAGGAAATCAGAGCACTTGAGAAAACCCATGCAGGTACAGTGAGAAGATACTAACTCCTTATACATAGCACCAGATTTGAACCCGGGTCACTGGCACTGTAATAGCTTTGCACTAATCGCTCTGCTAACGATGACACTCACTAGGCAAACATTGCCACCCTGATATTACATAAAACATTTCTAATTTGGAATGGAATTAAATATTTCATTATGTTTCAAATATATGTGATAGGTCTGTTAATATCTCTGGCAGCAAATAAGGACTTGCTTTTATATAAGTAAAAGTCTGACGACCTACTATCCAATTGTTCTAATATCTCAACATTTGACATCTGGCTTAGTTGGTTGTTTCCCATTCTCATTTTAACCTTACTGGGTCTCCATTCCTATGGACCTATTCCAATGTTCCAGTTAAACATATAGGGACCCTGTTTTCTGCATTTCTTTAAACTCACCAGTGACACTTTTATAAGGATCTTATAAACCTACTAGGACCCAGTTACCATGCCCTTTTTATGAGTTAATGGGACTCTGTTCTTATATTCCAGCGAACCTTGTTCCCATGCTCCCTTCAAACTCACCATGTTCACTGGAAAATTAATTATACGGCTACATAACCTCTAAAAGAAGGTAAACTCGATGTGTGTGGGTGTATGAATAGAAGTAAAGTCCAATAGTTTGAAATACCAGCCACTCCTCCACTGCCAAAATCTAAAAAGTGGTCAATTACTGTAATGGATTTTGTGACTTCAGGATGATCTACAACCAATGAAGCTTTGTAACTATTGTAAAGCAGATGCATGGCAGTCAATGTGTGTTCTGCAAGCCATTTCAAACAGAAATTGGTTATATAATCAGTTACCTTTGATGTTGATTGATGAAAAAATAATTGCCAGGACAATGGAGGCTTCATCAATTTGATGTCTTGGAATCCTTATGCAATCTGAACCTAGTTAACTTCTCTTTCTGCTCCAACAGTGCCACACTCCCTTTGTACTGCACTGGAGTGACCAACTGAGTGTACAAGTTAATGGGCTGAAAGTTTGCAAGTATTTTTCTGTGCTATGATTGATTGAGTAAGTTAACAGCAACATTCTCTCAATGACTAGCCCAAAAGCATTATGGACGTTTCCAATGAATAGAGACCTCAGCTCAGCACCTTCGGAATAATGGTCTCAGCTGCACTGTCTCCAAGCCTAACGACATCAATTCAAATTACCAGAAAATTAACAGTGCAACACTTTGAACCTGAGAGCAGATTTGATCCAAATAGTCTTTAAATGCCATTTCTGTTCCTATTAACCTAGAGATCTGTGTGGCGGAAATTTAAATGCAGCTGCTCTGAAACACAGGGTGTTAATGGCTGAATTGTGACAGCACAATTCATGATGATTTATGATTCTGTGTATAACTTGATTACTTCTGTGCTGACTCCGAATACTATTTCAATTAGTACACTGAAGGTCACTTCTGAAATATCCCTCTATAATCTATTCCTATTAACACTAATGCAAGGACTATCCAAATCTATTCACCCTTGTTGATTCAAATCATCTGCAGCTCTAACAATAGACATGTTTACAGATTTACCAGTTTAGACATCTTCACAGATGTTTGTGTTGAAACACTTATTAAGTTTCATTACTGGCAGCCGAATGATAAGGTTTAAGGTACTATGCCAATAAAGACAAGTTTCATTTGACTTACATTCTGCATTATAAACAGAAGAATATTATGTTATCTTTACATGTCATTGACAACAGAAAATAAGTCGACAAAACATTTGTCAGTAAGTCTCCAGGTGCCTGTTCACAAGCACATCACAAACCTATACTTTTGTCTATAAGGTGCTGAATCTATGCTTCCTCCTGCCTTTAATTCCCTCTGGCTGTACAATTGTCCTTATTCAGTATTTGGAACAAAAAAAATCCTATTCTGCCGTGGAGTATGTTTATTTCACATTGAGGGAGTACAGTCATTTTAATGAAATTGCTGAGATTGGGATATCTTTTCTTTGTCCCAACACCTCTACGTTGTGAATCAGAATCAAGATTTATTGTCATGAACGAGTCATGAAATTTGGTGCTTTGTGGTAGCATCATGGTGCAAACATTCATATTATAACCATCTTATGATATTACTATAAAAATTTAAATAAAATAAAACAATAATAACAAAATAATAGTGCACGAAATGTAAGACAGTGTCTTTGGTTCATTGAGTGAGTTAAACCTCATAGATATTCACAACTGTTCTGAGAATCAGTCTGGCATTCCTTAATGGAATCATTATTTCCAGTAACTGACCAATTCATGTTTCTTTGACTACAAATCCTTTGTATTTCAGAGGCCTTTATTATCTAAGTCCATTGTCATCAATAAGAGAAATTGCAGCTTCTATTTTTACCTAACACCAAGTTTTTCACTAATGCTGAGTTCTCAGCTCTTTTTCTCCATTTCCTGCTTGCCATTTATGCCAGCTGTTTAATGTGCAAAATCATAACTTTGACTTTCAGTTCAGGTGAGTGAACACAATGTCAGGAAGTACAATAGGGGACACTATACCTCATTAAAGATGTCGGTGATTAAGAGTTCGAGGGAATTACACACTCACGATGCGAATAGCTGTGAAAAACTTCCCAGCACCTGAGCTCTGTTATTGGATCATGTTTAAACAGGCAGCATCTGCTTGTCAGTACTTCTAAATGTTTCTAAGGACATAAGCAGCCTATTTTATGACAATATTGAGAATACTATACTTCTGTATACAACCAAGAATCACAGAATTTTAGGTAAATTTATTGGTTTGTTCATATTCTTTTTCATTCTCCATCATTACCTCACATCTTACTTTGGTCTTCACAAAGCATACAGAGATGCTTTATGGCAGAGTACTCCTTTTCACTGCCCATCTGTTAGTACATCCGCCCAGTCCTGTTAATGTTGATTCAAGAAGCCAATCTTTCTCATGGATTGCTACAATACTGAAGAGAAGCAGTGGTATAAGGATGCCATCAACCGCAAGATTAAACTACTTTGACTTATATAGATGTGGCTGGTCCTTCATTAGGGTAGCACTGTTGACGTAGCAGTTAGTGAAATGCTGTTACAGCATCAGTGATGGGGTCTTGGGTTCAAATCCCACACTGTCTGTAAGGAGTTTGTATGTACTCCATGTGTCTGCGTGGGTTTTCCTTGGGGGCTCCATTTGAAATGTACCGAGGGTTGTAGATTAATTGGATGTAATTGGGCCATGGGCCAAAATGGCCTGTTACTGTGTCTAAATTTAAAACAAAATTAAAACTTAAAAATTGTAGCTAGATCTACATATATTCTTGGAATCCAAACCAAACAAAACTTTGGGGGGCATCTTCATTGGAAGGATTACAGTAGTCTTGCTCACTAAATCCCACGTGTGTACAAAACCTTACAATGTTCAAATCTGACTGTTTTAGAACTGGAGTGATTTTAAATGCATGTCTTATTTCACTTGATTATGGGACTGTGTATTCCTTATACATTTCCAACTCTCTGCCTTCAAAATTATCATTTGTAAAAGTAGTGTTGATGGTCTTGGTCTATTTAATTTAGACCCTTGGTGAATTGAGTGATGCCAATTGAGTGATTAAAGGGTTAGTGAAAATGTGTCCAGTTTAATATAAGTTTTAATGATATATCAGGCAAACATGGTTGGCAATTTTTTTTAGAGTAACTGCTTTGTTCATTTGTGAGTTGGACAATGCATGTGTATATGAGGAAACATCTGCCCTATTTGGAAACTGAATCAGTTCTTCATCAGAGTAGAGAATGGATCATATAGAATTATCTCATTATATTCAGCTATGGTTGTGAGCAGCATAGACTTAACTGTACAATTCAATTCTAAGAATTAGTTGGACTCCGAGTCATAATCTCATCATTATTTTAATAACCTATTTACCCTCAATTTTATTGAGCATGTGTATTATTTAGGCCCTTAAAAGTTGGACAATAAAGCACATTGGCTTGATGGGGAAGGGCATCTGTCAGAATCAGTGGCAAAAACAATTCGACTCAGAAGTGGAAAAATAATAAATAGGAGAATAAGTGAAGCTAAGTGGAGAGAAATACATTATTTCTTCTTGGTCCACTCAATCATCTTGCAAACGCTCCTCATCTTCAAAATGAAAGCCACTAATCGAAGGAAATATACTTGTTTGCCAAAGTATTCTTCATACATTTATCCTCAAACTAGACCTGAACTGAAAGAGGTCCTTCTCATCTCAGGTCTTGGTTGGAAACCAATCCTGGCCTCATACTGGAGACGAAATTAGCGCAGGTGCTGGATTCTGGAGGAATAAAAAATAATCCAATGGAGGAACTCAGCAGGGGTTGAGCAGCATCAATGGGAGAAAAATGAGTTGTCATCTCTCACCACTGATCCTGCTCCACCAACTGAGTTGCTGCAGCAATTCATTTTTTTGCTCCTGACACCGGAGTCTGCCGTCTCATGTCCCAATTTCACACTGCTGCACTGTGAAGTCTCCAAAGCAAGCCAAATTTGAAGAAGTTTTCTGACTCTTTTCAATAGGAGTATGTGAGACCCTCTCTCACTTCTCTTCCATTTTGATTTCTACTGATCTCCTGCTCTTTCACCGTACTCCCACTAAGAGTCTTGAGCAAGAGTTTTGACCCTAACCTTTGAAGTTTCTTTGTACCCATTTGTGATGTTTGACCCATTGATTTCCTCCATCAGTGTTCCTAGCCTCCAACAAAACCTTTCATTAACAGCACATTAACAATAACACCTGGTGTTTGAGGATGAACCAAAAGGAGGTTTGCTGTCCAAAGGCAACTGTAGAGCCAGAGTTAAAAGAGACACACCCACTCTAGAAGTCAGATGGACCTGAGATTGATGAATGAAGATCTTTTAGCAAGGATAGGAAAAAGCTTAAAATGGAAGATGTTACTGAGATGATAGAAGACGAGTGGTAAGAACAAATGGGAAGGTTTGGACCAGAAGGGATTGTCTGATGCAATTTGTGACAGTGCTGGCTGATATTTAAGGTTTAATGGTGACTGGTATAAGGAGATGAATGAAGTTAAATAGTCAAAAGAGTAGAGAAAAAAAAATTGAATGCTGTTTGTGTGAGATTCAAGGTAGAATGACTAATTGATAGATAGTTGAACATGAGAGGCTGTGCCGCACCTGGTTGGAAGGTGAGGTGCCATTCAGGAAACTTGCATTGAGCTTCTCTTGGAAGAGCGTGGAAGGGTTAAGACAGAGGAGCCACTGTGGGAGTGGGATGGAGTACTTAAGACATAGGCTTTAAAAATGGTTTCTTGCCTACAAAGGGTGGCACAATTAGTATAGAGATTAACATAGCACTATTACAGCTCCAATGACCTGGTTTGAATCCAGAGCTGTCGGTAAGGAGTTGATACCTTCTTCCTGAAATTATTTCAATAAAATTATTGTTTTTTATCATAATCAGGATCAAGTGATGTCAATAGAACAAGATGGTGGCAAGCAGAAAAGCTGGAGGGGCTCAACGGACCTGGCAGCATCCATTGAGGAAAAGGACAGTCAACATTTTAGGTTGGCCTCTTTTATGAGACTGAAGTGGGAAGGGGAGACAACAAGTGTAAAAATGAGGGTGTTTGGAAGGGTTGGGTATGTGTCAGGAGGTGATAGGACAAATGAGGGTGGGAGAGGTGAAGAGACACAGTGGGAGAGGGGACCATGGGAGGAGGTGTTATGGGGAATTGAGAATAGGTAAAGGACAGATGGAAACAGTGGAATAACATGGGGGGGGGGGAGCTTACTTAAAAGTGGAATATTCAATGTTTTTTCCATTGAGCTTTAGGCTATCATGGCAGAATATGCAGTGCTGTACCTGCATCTGTAGTTCCATTTCTCTCCACAAAATCTGCTTCACCTGCTGAGTTTTCCTTGTTTGCTCGAGATTCTATCATCTGCAGTTCCTGTGTTTCTCTTCGTCTGCAACTCAGATGAATTTTGACTTGAGGTCTGGTGGAAATGAAGAGGTGCACAGTTCACATGATTTGTCCTTCTTGCTTTAACCCCTCTTGCCTAACAGCTCCCCCGTCATCCTTGAGACATCCAGCCTTCTCTCATCTTGACCCCCTTCTGCAACTTTAGTCTTCATGATGGCTGTGTATTGAATCTTGTTAATAAATGCTGAGAAACACAAGCAAGTCTTCCATCTAGCTTGAATTTAATTAAAAAAAGACATACAGTACAGTTACAAGCCATTTTGGCTCACGAGCCTGTGCCGCCCAATTACACCCCAGTTTGTTTTGAACAGTGAGAGGAAACTGGAGCCCTGGGGAAAACCCACACAAACACAGGAGAACATACAAACTCCTTACATACAGTGAGGGATTCGAACCCGTCCCGATCACTGGCACTGTAATGGCGTTACGCTAACCGCTATGCCAACAGTGCCACCCTAAAGATCCGAACCCACTGGCCTTCTGCACTTTTAAATCTAGAGGTGAAATCCACTCATTGATTGGCTTCTGCGGCTGAAAGACCCACGCACGCAGCGGGCTGCTGGCGACTCGAGGCGAGGAACCCACTGAGGCTGGGGTCTCCAGGAAACTGGCTGAAGGGGTACCAGGTATCAGAACTGGGATGTGAGGGGGTGCCGAAGGTGCTGAGGGGTTTCTAACTGTGTCAGAGGTTCGGATCTGGAGCTTGGATTGGCAATGGCTTGGACTGGTCTTTGTGTGGCTGCAGATTTTGTGAAAGTGTTGGAGGTGAATCTGGGGGACTTTCCTTTGGTTGTCTTTCTCTGACTGTAAAAGGTGCTTCAGGCAATTTCTGCAGACGGTAAAGCTGTCTGCCTTTCAGCAGGCAAAATAAATTTCATGTAATATGACTCTCTTTTATTACAATGGCAATAAATTGAATCTTGAATCTTCAGTAGGCTTGGTGAAGAGTATTCATCCTGCCACTTCGTGAATGAAAACAAGCATCAGACAAGTCTTTGTCAGTTGTTAAAACCCTCTTTGATCTTTAGTATTTAAAAACACTTGAAATTATTAAAATTGAAGTAAATAAAAGAAATTAAAGCATAATGAAGGCATGTGTAATTTAAAGCTTTAAACTAAAATAAAATGTGTTAAAAACTAGGTTAAACAAGAAAGTCTGCAAATGCTGGGATTGTAGTGGAATACTCAAAAGTGCTGGAGAATCTCGACAGCTCGCGCAACATTATTGGAAGTAAAGGGTAACCAATGTTTCGAGTCTGAGCCTTTTGTCACGGTATGAGCAAAAAGGTGGCAGATGCTTGAATAAAATTGTGGGGCAGTGGGGAGGAGAGGAGGGAGGAAGGGGCAGGAGAGGAGCCCAGGCTAACAGATAAGAGATCATAGGTGGATATTGGTGGGAGGCTAGAAGGGAAAAAGGTGAGAAGTGATAGTGGGAGGTGGTAGATCTCAAAATGGAGTGGGAAGGGAAGGGGGTGAGAAGCTGGAAGAAATGATATGGAGGGGTAAGGAAAGCAAGAGACTCGGGGAGGGGGCATTTAACAGAAATTGGATAAATTGAAGTTAATGCTTTCAGGTTGGAGAATGCCCAGACTGAATATTCGGTGTTGTTCCTCCAATTTGCAGGTAACCTTAGTTTGACAGCACGTGAGACCATGGATAGAAATGTTGGCGTGGGAATGGGATGTGGAGTTGAAATAAGTAGCCCTTGGGATGTCCCCATGATTGCATCAGACAGACCGTAGGTGCTCTATGGAACAAATTTCCAGTCTGAATCCAGTCTCTCTGATGTAGAGGCCACAACGGGAGCACTAGATGCAATAAATTACTTCTGCTGATTCACAAGTAAAGTGTGGTTTCACTTGGTGGACGGGCTGCTTGGGGTGCTGAATGATGGAGGCCATGTGTAGCATTTTGTTTGGTCTTAATGGAAGGTACCAAGAGGGTAATTAGTGGGAAGAGATGAGTGGATGAGGGAGCCCAGAGGCAGCGGTAGATGAAGGTACAGCCTCTACTGAGGACAGAGCGCTCCAACTCAGAGAGGGGAAGGTCGGAGGGGATAGTAAAAACCTGTCTGAGGTTAGAGTGAAGATCATGCATACATACATACAGCACAATTGCAGGCCATTTCGGCCAAATTACACCCAAATGATCTACACTCCCGGTATGCTTTTGAATTCCGGGAGGAAACTGGAGCCCCTGGGGAAAACCCACACGGACATCGGGAGAACGTTAAACAGTGGTGTGGATGGTGTAATGGGGAGGATGAGAGGGAGTTATGGTGGGGAGTTGGGGGATTGAGACCATCAAGGGGAGGTGTGGGGTTGGGGAGGTGTGAAGGAGAAGTGGAGTGTTGGGGTCAGAGGGGGGAAGTGGAAGGTTGGGGAATCAAAGAGGAGTTGGGAAGAGGTGGGCTTGGGGAGGAAGAGGGAGCTCGAAGAGGTAGATGGGGGTGAGGAGTAGGGAGAGGTGTGGGGGAATGGGAAATGGTAAGGAGTGGTGATACTGGGTTGGAGGGAAGGGGGGGAAAACAGTGGAATCCAGCTGCGGAGGAATCCAAGGAATCAGCCCGGAGAAGGCTGAGGTCAGATGTGAACTAACAAAGGGTTCTGCAAGGATACCGCATGGGGGTGGTTGGCATCAAGGTAAATGCCTACATCAGAAATAGCAGTCTGCTTGACTTTGCCTCCTGTCTGGGATTAGAATTCACTATTGAACTTCATGTCAAGATTACCATTGAAACATAGGGGCAGATGTGGGATTATCTGTCATCTGATATATGCCACTTTATCCACTCAAACTGCCAGTAAAACCCCATTACTTTTACTATTATCACCTTACTGTTTGTGGAAGGATGGGCTGCCTTATTTGCTTTATTTTCCATATTTCAAAAGCATTTTTTATTGGGTGTAAAAGGTTAAACAGGTTAGGACTTTATTCTCTGGAGTGTAGAAGAAGGAGGGAAGATTCGATAGAGGTATTTAAAATTATGAGGTGGATAGACAGAATAAAATGTAGAAAGGCTTTTTCTACTGAGGGTAGGTGAGATACAAACCAGAGGACATGGGTTAAGAGTGAAAGTGGAAAAGTTTAGGGGAACTTCTTTAACAGACAGTAAAAGGAGTAGGAACATGCTGCCAGCTAAGGTGGTGAATGTGGGCTCATTTTTAACATTTCAGAATAATTTAGACAGGCATATGGATGGAAGAGGTATGGAGGGCTATGGATTGGGCAATATGGATAGTCAGTGGGACTAGGCAAAAAAAATGGTTCAGCACAGACTGAAGGGCTGAAGGGCCAGTTTCTGTGCTGTAGTGTTTTCTGGTTCTATGGTTCTAACTCTCCTGGGATATTATACAAGATGGCATTTTTATATGCCAATTTTCCTTTAGAAGTTCATCCCCTGCCTGTACAGAGGTGAGATCAGTAGGCTTCTGATATTCTCCCAGGCACATATCACCAGCAACTAAAGGCAAAAATCCTTCTTCACCTGTCCAGGTGAAGAACTTCAATTTATATTCCGATTAAATATTATCATGAATGCAACTTAAAATAAGAACAAAGTCATCCATAAGAAATATTTAAGTACTGTTAACAGCCATTGCTCAGTCTAGAATGTAAAGTATTTTAATTATCAGAAATATTTAGAGACTGAAACAGGTACTCTATACGCAGTTACAAGATCTATCATTTAAAAAGTGTGGCTTTACATCTAACTGTGCTGAAGGTTATTTGTAGACTGAAGGTCTTTTCTTGTCAAGACATGATGAATACCGTGTGCATAGGCAGAAGAGCGTTGGGCCCTGTATTAACCGGAAAAGCCACTGATCTGTGAATAACTTAAAAAAGAAAACCTGAAGATTAGCAGTGTTGCTTTTTAAAATGATCCATCAAATTCAACCAGCACATCCATAGAGATGAATCATCTGCAGTTCTCTGATTTGTACCCACAAGCAGATCTTATTTATTTTTCTTTGTTTAAGGAAATAAAAACACAAACAAAACTAAAAGCAAGGACCTTTCTCTGCCTTTGCGCTTCATAATGGGTCAATTTCACAAGTTTATAATTTCTCCTGAATTATGAGGTTCTGCTTGTCTGAGGAGATTTGGATTGTAGAATCAATCTTCTTACAGAAGTTTTTTCTCTCTATTAAGGAATTCTCCTGTGTTTAGCTTTATGATGCTCCCTAGATACTTCTACCCTTTGTTTGCAGCTTCTAAAACAAGAGGGTGTTGCATGTCATAATGACAGCTTCACTCAAGTACAGTGTAAGATTTTATAATTACACACTTTTGCCATTTCAATGAGGTCATTTCTCCATCTCAGAGCCTGATTTCACATATTTTGTGACTAACATCTTAGCTGCCCCAGGCAACGTTCAGAAATCAGCTCCAAAGGGGATGAACTCAGCTCAACGTTGGCAGTCATTTATGTTTCTTAGGTAGAATTTGCATGAGTTTACCAGTGTGAAGAATGTCGGAGGTCTCAGCTTTGGTCATTCACACACGAGCGACCAAAACTCAAAATCTCCTGTTTCCTTATGTGAGTTTAGACAGCAACCAGAAGTGTGGGAATTAATGAGGTGGGACTTGCATCGCGTGTCATCGATACTTGCTATTCATTAGCCCATTGTTCTTGGAATGGCTGCAGTTAATTTTAGACTGCAGGCATTCCAGGAAATTTACTAAAGGTCGACAAGGTAAAATTTCGGAACGGGAATGGCACCCTTGTTCCGGGAAAATGGCAATAATTTCTTGGAATGCAGCAGCTGTGTAAAAAACCTAATTGTCTCTCACGGTGTAAAATTGAGGGTCATTGTGAGAAAAATGACATGGAATGTAAAAGGACTTCTGTCTAATTAAATGAAAGGAAATGAGGGGAAGATACACTGTGAGACTGAATTCGATTGGTCCTGAAAATTGAGAGTGGTTAATCCATGCCCATTGGCTCTTTTGCAGACAGTGTAACAGCTTCATGCTGCTTGCTCATTTCAATAGTTTCAGCTGGTATCTGGTACCATCCTTGCTGATAATTGGCCTCACAAGTCAACAAGATGCTTTCAAGGCCAAGCCTCCTGCTCCTAAATGGAGGGTCCAGGTTGCCCAGAGAGGTACTGAGAGTCACCCAAGAAGCGAGTTCAACTTGAAATGTTGAAGAGATTTTCAAGGCCAACGAGTTATGGATGAAGATCAGGGAGATGGGGTAGAAAATAAGAGGCATCATGAGGTCTGCAGGAAGTTGAATAACCTCACACAAGCGGTGTTTTTATTTTGAATACATAATTGAGCATGATCTTTGCTGAATTCATTCTGCTGCTTGGATCATTTGTTTCCCAGCAGTAAGTCTACTGTACCTGGTATTTCCAGTGGGCTCCCATCCCTGTATTGACCAAACATTAGCCTGCATAACCATGTATTCACAGCGAACATGACAGGAGCACTGATGCATTGCCCCTGTATGAACTGAGTGAACCTATCTTCCATCACAATGAGCAACAAATTTCACTGCAAACCTCAAGCACTGCTTAATTATCTGAACCTATCACTTTGCCAATAACATTCCTCTCTCAAATAATATAATGTATATATACTTCAGCTACAACTCCCCCCCCCATACTCTTTACCCCGTTGAAGGTCTCATGTCACAATTTCAGAACTTGTTATACCAGCTATCCATGTTAGCCAATCAGATTGCACAATGCTTCCCTCTTTTTCTATAGAATGGAGTGATGCAAAGGACACCAGTATCTGTGCTTTTGTCACGGAAGTGGATGGTGTCCTTGTGATTCTCCTCCTCAGATATCTCTTTCAATATATGAGTTGTTAATGTACATTTTTCTCCTCCCAAAACCTGCCCTTATTCTTGTACTTTACTCCATTCACATAGGTGCGAAGTGAGAGCTGCTGTGCAGTGGACGAACAGGAAGAGGAGAGCCATAATGATTGGGCTAACATCCTGATTTTCCATTGCAGGATGTTTTGGGACTGAGAATCTTGGCATGAATGGCCGACAGGCAAGTGTCAGAATGCTACTCGTAAAAAAAAAAAGTGCTGGAGAAACTCAGCAGGTCATGCAGCATCCAGAGGGGAGAAAAGGAAGTTAACATTTTGGAGACTCCAAAAGAAGGGCTCAGGTCTGAAATGTCCAGCACTTTTTTGTATTCTATTTATCTCAGGGTGCTGATGTCAGCCTATTGTAAAGGAAGGTTGCATTTGAGTTCTGCAATCTGGGACTCAAGATGGTAACCTGTAGAAAATAGCTGATGGACATGGAGTAATGACAACTCCCACCTGTAATCTTGGGTCAAGTGTCCCTGAACATTGCCTTTCAGCACAATGATTTTCACAGTTTTTCCAGCAAAGAAAATATGGCCTAATGTGTGGGAGCATGATAGAATCTGTGGGGAGTTGATGGAAATGTGAGGAGAATAAAATATGGAATTTATATAAGACGAGGGTAAATGGGTGGATGATGGTTAGTATGGGCTCAGTGGGAATTTCTGTGATGTATCTTCATTTGAATCTATGAGCCCAACCATGATGCCAAAGAATTAAGATGTACAGGATGGAAACAGGCCCTTCGGCCCACTGAACTAGTGCCAACTATTAACCACTCACTGGGGAAAATGGTACTGGGGAGGTCTTAAGGAATTTTTTTCTGATTTCATTCTTTCTTCTCAAACCAAAGTGTGGTGTATTAGTAGTGAATCCCCATGTAATCCAACACAGCAAAGGTACCAATGGTGAGCAATGGGTGGAGGGCAAAAGGCTAGGATAAGCAGAAGGAAGAGGGAGAGGGAGTGAGGACCTGAAAATTATGAACATGTCATCATAATTCCAACATTGGAAACAATCCAGACCAATGATGTGGAGCAAGATCCCACAGGCAGCAGAGTGATAACACAGATAACCTATTGTTAGTTGAGCGGAGCACATGAGACTTCATTTGGTAACAATCACTTTCATAAATCCTGAAATTTCCTTAGCTGTAATTGGAACCAAAGGCCGGAGAAAGAAAATGAAGAACTGCTCCTTGATTGTCTTCAAGATTTCTTTTAAGGCAGGGAGTCATGAATAATGAGCTCACATCCATAAGGTCCGTTGGTTATGAATAGCTTGATATTAACTCCACTGGGCTACAAGCCTGATGCTGAGCTTTAATTAGTCCCGAGTTTTAGTTAGCGTTTGGTATTAATGGCACACTAACCTTTGAACATTAAAAGCCCACAGCCGTTTGTTTCTGCTGCCATAGTTATTACTGTATTCATTTTCTTCTCATGTAGTGGGTTTGGATTCAAGCCTCAAGGGCATTTCGACATAAAATGCCTTGTTATCAATGATACCTTCCTGTTCCTGTCTTACTTCCATTTATGTGATATATCCCTGAGTAGAACAAGTTATCAAAATGAAAACAATAAGTGTAATAACAATTTTAATTGTGCTTACCACTGGAGGTAAACACTTAAACTGGCATGACCTTCACACAACAATATTATTTTTAATTCTAAAACAATAATGGTACACTTTCCATTTATATCATTCATATATGAAGCACAAATTCAATTTACTGAACTCATCCAATGAATAAAAAAACCATCAATTATTTTGGCAGAATGATATCAACAAACTGTCTGAGCAAGCTGTGGGGTTTATGCATTGGTTTCTTCAAAGCACTTCCTGAAGAAAAGCACAAACTGTTGAAAGTTTTAAATGAGGCACAAGTTGCTTTTCAAAACTATGGCTCAGAACAGAACAAAAAAAAAACTGATCCCTGCTGAGCATCCATTTCCCTCTCAATCTGTTCATATGCTTTACCTTTGAATAATAATTCTTAACATACTTTCCAATCATCTCTGAATTTCTTTTTGATCTTCAACTCTTGCCCAATTTTAATAATTAAAGATAGCCAGATCTATTTTCCCATTGTTTTTTTCCCTCTGATTTTGCCGTTTCTGGGTTTAATACTCTGAGGGTATTTTCAAATATTTCTTCCAGTCCTAAAGATCCCTGAAGTGCCCACATTGGAATCTCGAGGTTTTTTTTTAAAAAAAAAGTAAAATTACCATATTTGATGGCAAGTTTATTTATGGGTAAGCATTTAATGTTATTGAAATATGCAGCTACAGTATAGCTGAAAGAAAACTTGGACAAAGCATGCAACTAGGTCAACAGGAAAAATCTTTTTAATCATAATTCTTGAAAACAAAAGCAGCCTAGGTATAGCAGAAAACATTTTATAAAAACAAACTGCTGCTGTCAGTCCTGCGCTGGTCCTGCTGCCCTGCTCTCTCCTGGCGGCTCACTGTCAGTCCCCACACTGGTCCCACTGCCCCGTTCCTCCCGGGGGAGGGGGAATCAGCGTGGGGACTGGTGGTGGGGTGTCAAGGAGGAGTGGGGTGGTGAGATCAGTGTGGGGACTGATGGAGGGCTGTCAGCGGAAGATTGGGCAGCAGGATCAGTGCGGGCTGCTGGGAGAGTCTTCTGCTAGCCCTCCGCTAGCCCTCACACTGATCCCACCACCCCATTTCCCCATGACACCCCACCGCTATCCCCCACACTGATCCCACTCCACAACTTCCCCACCGACAGTCCGTTGGCAGTCCCCACACTGATCCCACTACCATGCTTCCCACTGACACCCTTCCGCCAGTCCCCACACTGATCCCACTACCCTTCTTCCCCCGACAGCTCACCGCCAGTCCCTAACGATAGATACTAGTGAGCCACACAGTGACGATGATCATTGTTGGCATTACTCAACATTGTCACCCTAATTTCAAGAATATATAAGACCCAGGGGATATTTTTGAGCCATTTTACTGGGGGGAAAAAAGTGGGTCTTATATGCCATCAAATACGGTAACTCATGTTGGTGAGGAAGTTGATACCCGCTCTATAAAGTGTTGCAAAGAAGCTGATTGGCTCTTAAATTGTGGTAGAAATAGTGATTTAAGTGGATGGATTAATAGGAACAGTCCATGACTTTTGATCCACCATTTTGAATCTGCTCATGAATGCCATGGAAATTAAATGTAATTAAATAATTAAAGGAAAACATTGTAGAATGAAAAATACTAGTCACAGTTACCAGGACTCTGCTGGATGGTTTATTAATGTCCTTCTCATTCGTTCATGTCCTTCAGCCTTAACAAACAACCAGGCTTAACCAGTTCAGTGAGCATGTGACTTCAGAGCCATTAAATGTGATTGAGGCTCAACAATTCAAGGGCAATTAGGAGTGGATAATAAACATCAATGATGATAGCAATACTGCATACCACGAGCAAGTAAATAAAAATACCCTGCATCACTATGCAGGCAGGGGCAGAGATCTGGGTGAAATTCTGACCTTGGGTGCAGCCTCTGTGGATTTTCATGATCTCCCTGTGCCTGCATGTGTGCACTCTGGGTTATCTGCTTTCCTATCAAATCATAAAGACATACAGGTCAATAGGTGGGTGGATGAGTGGAAGAATTTGGGAGGGGTTGATGGGAATGTGGGGGGGGGGGGGTAAAGATTACAAGAAAAATTACAGGAAGAATGTGACTGCACAACCTATTATTCATTGTTTTACTAAATTTCACAAATAGTTTGGATGCGAGTAGAGCTGAAACTCACAATAAAGAGGGCAAGAGACAAAGGCTCATTGGGAATCCATTTAGTTCAACTGTTTAAGGGCGAGGGTGATTAAAAACTTGGAATGTCTATTGCAGTAGTTTTCAAACTTTTTCTTTCCTCTCACATACCACCTTAAGCAATTCCTATGTGACAGGTGCTCTGTGATTAGTAAGGGATCATTTAAGGTGGTATGTGAGTGGGAGAAATAAAAGGTGGAGAACCACTGCTCTCGATCCAGCTGTAACAAAAATACAGCACAACGCTGATTATCTGAAATCAGATTCTACAAAATCCTCATTTATCCAAAACATTTTCAGAGCCAAACTGACCAGGGATGTTGGGCTCCCAGTGACACTAGTAGTGGACCTCTGGCTCCCAGCATTAGTGGGGACCTCAAATTCCCTGACAGGAATGGGACCCTCAGGCTCCCGGCACAATGAGGGCCACTGTGGGGAAGTGTCAGTGATCAGCGCTGGTCAGCATTTTATTTTGGTGAGAATTAAACTTTATTTCAATGCTTGAAAAGTCTTACCTTGTTGTTTGCGGTTGTATAAACGCTGTTGCAAGTGATTTGCTGTTGCTACTGGGCTTTTCTTTTTTTAAATGACCGAAAAAGAATTATCCAAAATGGGCCCAATCCTGACCATTTCAGATAATTGGAGTTGTACTGTATTTTGCTTGAGAAAAATTCTCATTGGCCCATTTCCTTTGGAGTTATGAAACCATGCACATAACAAACCAATTTGGTATGATTAAATCAGTGGTTTTCAAACTTTTTCTTTCCACTCACAAACCACTTTTAGCAATCCTTTACTAATCACAGAGCACCGATGGCATAGGGATTACTTAAAGTGGTATATGAGTGGAAAGAAAATGTTTGAAAACCACTGATCTATTGTAATTGGTAATTGATTCTGATTACCAACTGCAATAGATAATTGCAATTAATTGTCAATTCAATTGAAGTGATTAATTGAATGGCAATTAATGTTAACTTTGAGATTGAGTCCTTCACAATAGCAAAGGTTTAAGTGGGAAAAGCCAGGATTAGAAATTAATAAACACTATCTTCTGTGGATAACACTGAATAGCTCAACACACTGGAAAAGAATGAATGGTTTCCTCCTGTGCCTGACCCACTTTATCCTGATTCTCATGTCTATTCAAGTATTCCAACTGCTCCCTGATGAGCCCCAAAATCTGCTGCAGGCACACCAGCAATCATCTTTCTTCTAGGCCTGTTATGAATAGGTCACCTGTATTTCTTTACTCATTTACAGACTATGGATAATGCTTCCAGGGTCATTGTTCGTTGCTCATTTCTAAATAGTTTGCCAGCCTTTATCTAAAGGCAACTACCGATACTACAGCTCTTTGTTTGAAATCACAAACAAGGTAAGGGGAACAGATGTCCTCCTTCAAATAATAATAGTTCCAATCTGCTGATTTGATGGTTACCATTTGTGATGTTTGCTTTTATTAAGAAAGCAGCTTCTATCCTCAAGGACCCTCATCTCCCAGGTCATGCCCTCTTCACACTGCTACCATCAGGGAGAAGGTACAGGAGCCTGAAGAAGAACACAAGGACAGGTTCTTCCCCTCTGCCATCAAATTTCTGAATGGTCACTTTCTCTTCATTTGCACTAACTTATTTTAAATGTAATTTATAGCAATATTTTCACATATAATTTCACAAATTTTGTGACGTGTTCATGATGATAAATTCTGCTTTGTTTCCATAATTTCAGAATTTAGAAAATCAGTTTAAATTTGACAGCCATAATGGCGATATTTTAATGGACGGTGACAATCAGGGCCTCCAGATATGCTGTTCTAATTATATTACCAATGTAGTATGTTAACAATTTTCATGGTACTCCAGACTTTGTTCTGCAAAGACACATCTTGCCTGCTGGAACACTGCTCTTCCTTCCTTCCACATTATATTAGCAATGCTGTTCAAGAATTCTTCAGGTTTTGAGTCTTGTTTCGGTTAACTCCAACCTCATCCCTGATACTCCTCTGGCTACAAACTCCACTTCTTTTTGCAAGATCTCATTTTGTGTAATTCCTTCAAATGCATCCTTGGAGTCCAGGTAACTTTCTGCTAAATTGGCTCAAAGCCAAAACGTTTTTCTTGAAACTTGTTACACAAGGATGCTCACAGCAGTCCAGGACTATTTAGAAACTGTAACATAACTTCCAATCCCTTTGTATAGAAAGCACAACATTTGCAGGGTTAAGAAGGGGGTTGTTATTGAAATTAAAAACATATTCTAAAACTAAATTAATGCAGATAACTAATTAATGCATTGCATAGATCTATTTGTATTTGTCATTATATTGATTGTTAAGACCCTCATTTACACCAGAGTGTAACAAAATCCTTCAGCAACAAAATCCCTTTTAATGTCTTTCTTTAGGGATTGACGTCAACATTTTTTTTCCCTCAAAACTGTTGCATAAAAGCAAGTTTTTTGAATTGTGCTGACCAGTTCACATTTTTTTGTATCTGATACTTTCATTGCAAAGGCAAAATTTAAACAAGTGCATCCATTAAATCTTGTCAGCAGAAAAAAAAGTAGAAAATGCATATTTGGAAAAACAGCTCTGGTTTGGAGTGTTAAAATGCTGCAAGCCTAAAGTTTAATGCATGCTAATATTTCTTGATTGCTCACTGACTTGATTGCTTGTTAAGTTGGCAAAGAGAATTTTATATAAGGCTGAAAAGTACAATTTATGCACACAGGTGTAAAACAAATCAATATGCAATGATATTTAAATCATTCTAACTTTGCAATTGCTCCAATTTTTATTTCCCTTTTTTCTGTATAAATTTGCAAAATGCCCAGAATACATGAAAAGTTCCTGGAAGAAGAATTGCAAATATGTATTTAGATTGTACTGGCTAGGAAGTTTGATTTTGTGCCTCTTAGCTGAAGTCTTCCACCAATTCAAATTTCTTCAACGAATTTATTTTTGAAAGTACTTTGTCCATTTCTTTGTTTGATTTTTACATGTGTAATCATGAGAATTTATTTTGGACAGGAGAGCTAGCATTTGGGGGTGAAGGGGGGGTGGCGGGGTGAAGGGGGGTTGGCGGGGTGAAAGACTACTTAATTCTTGTTCTGTCGCCAAGATTTCATTGACAATGTAGCTTCTAGTGTTTTGCAATTTTTTTTACAGTGATAGCAATTTATCAGAAATTACTGTACAAGTATTGAAATATTGTCAATAAGCAGGGAGATGTAGAAACAAAAACATGCACAATATGCTGACCATCCGTTTCAGAAAACTTGTGCTCAGGGAATTGCTTGTAAGTGCTGCCGTTGTCCTGTTCTGCCGAGTAACAGTCGTCAATCTCTATCTTTCATATACTAAGTGACTTTATCTCTACGGCTCTCTTGGGTAGAAAATGAGAAAATACCAAAGATTCATGATGGGTGGCGGAGCAGTATCTCTTTGCCTTCGCAATGAAATTAGCCCAGATGAGATGAACAGGGACCCTGTCAGAGAGAGGAGCAGAACTTCTTCAACATTCCTGGAGAGGTAGGAATGAATGAAACAATAATCCAAAGGCCCGTTTTACTGATGTTTTAACTTCGATTCCTTCTTCACAGATGTTGCCTGCCCACTGACTATGTCATGTTTTATTTTGAATACATGCTGTACTTTATTGATGGTGTTTGCTTGTTATGGTGGTGATTGAGGGAAACATTTTTCCAAGGCTGTACCAATCTGGTGAAATTATTGAAGCCTTTTTTACACTTGTGTCCCACTAAACTGGCTGCTCCGTGTCCCAGAATAGGAATGACGTTTTTGCTGTTCACATTTGATTATTCTTAACTCGGACACTGAACACTTTCACACTTGCAAGGAGCCATTCCCTGGGTTAGGACTGTTCTACCTTCTACCGGTGACGTCATGACGCATCGAACATTGGTGGACCTGCCCTAACTTCTGATCAATGTATTATATTTGAACAAAATTAATTATGCCTAATTATAACATAATTAAGCTTTACGTACAGCACAGTATAAACCCTTCAGCTCCTGTTGTTGATGTGCTGACCTATATAAACCTTTATAAGGGTCTGTGGTTAAGTGGTAGTAATGAATAGCAATAGCAGACAATTTTTAAACAGGGTGGGAATGTTGGTAGCACTATCGCACACAATTTAAAACAGTGTGGGAATGTTCGTAGCACTAGAATGCACAATATAGAAACACTTGGGGGGAAAACGATGGCGGACTTGCCCTCCTAGAATTGTGTGCGGCAGAGAAAGGGCTGCATGTACTGAGCACTCATGGAGGGGTTTCTCCGCCACATGGCATTGTGGGAAGTCAGGTCTGCTGTTGTTTCTAAAAATCAAGAAAATCCGCTATTGGTATTTATTCTCTCTCTCTCTCTCTCTCTCTCTCTCTCTCTCTCTCTCTCTCTCTCTCTCTCTCTCTCTCTCTCTGTAGAGGCAATCTATCGCTGGTGTGAGATGATGTCATCTCATGACAGTGTTGAGAAGATTTTCCTTTCACACTAGACCTTTTTTAGGCCGTTTGGCTGTTAATTCCTGGGCCCATTTGCAAGCGTGAAAGGGTCTCTAGATTTTAAAAACTTTCTCTTCCAAATCCAGTTTTCTCTTCCAAAAGTAGCATTGTGCTGAAAGGTGGATTCTGGGTAGCATTCTTCTGACTGCTGATGAGCCCATTCTTCCGATCTCCTTTCGTTGAAATGTGCATCCATCAGAGGGATGTGGGAAACAAAGTGATTTAGTTGGTCAAGACATTGTCATTTCACTCCAGTGACCTGAGTTCAATTCTGAGTTTGGATGCTATCTCTGTGAAGTTTATATGCTCTTGCAGTTTCCTGCACTGTGTGACTCTAGGTGCATATGTGGGGAGTTCCTTGATATATGGTGAGAATAAAATACATGTTTGAAAGCTAGTACAGACTTAATGTGTTGCATTAGCAATGAAGGAACATAATCTTCACTAACCAAATAGCACTGGGAAAAATTGTCTTGTCCCACTTGCAAATCATTATGGATCAGTTTACTTGGTTGACTTGTGGTTTATGTGACTGCATTTCATGTATTTGTTTCTGATAAATCAATAGTGTCTGAGATTTTTACCATTTTAGAAGTTTGACTTAAACCAAACCAGCAGGGCTGACTGTAGTCCTTCTGCTAAACTGAATTAGATTAAGGTTAGATATGCTCTTGTCAAGGAATGCAATATGGAAATAGCTCATACTTCATGGAGGAAAATTCGTGCTTTGTAGAAACTGATAATTAAACAAGATCTTCAGCACCTAAAGATTTATTTTTAGCTGCTGTGTCTCTTCCACAGAATAAACTCACCAATTAAACTGTGGCTAACACAGGAAGAGCTACCTCTCCTTTACATAACAAGTTTGGAATTATCTACTTGTGGCCACCTCTTTCAGTTTTGCATATGGAAATAATTATTTTGTGTCTCCACTGTTGTGTTTATACATTGAATCTTGAAAAATCCACGACTATCAAGATGATTTTATTTTCATGTAATTTAACTGAAAATCTGATATTACACAGAATTTCCTTTAGTCTATCGGAAGGCAGACAAAGATTCGCTATTAGCAGAAATTGCCAGGCACCCCTTACAATCAGAGAAAGAGAAGCAAAAGAGAGTCCCATCAGAGTTTGATGAGCGCCCATGGCTTCGCCTCCAGTGTTCCTGCAGCCTCCGCACACACAGCCTTCAGTCCAAAAATCAGCAATCCGACCTCCAGATGACACGATTAGGAAGCCTCCTGCATCCTTGGCACCTGCTTGCACCCCAGTTCCAATACCTGGTACCCCTTCAGTCAGTCTTGAACCAGTCTCTCGCAGTCCACGGCCTGGTGTCCATCCCGTGACCGCAGTGGCCAGCAGTTTGCTGCCTTCATGAATTCCTCACCTTGAGTCGCCAACCGCCCATTGCTTCTATGTTCTTCGGCCTCGGAGACCCTTGCTGGTCCACTGCTCTGGTCCCGTCCCATGGGTCATCTCCTCTGCTTCGCCTTCTCAAATGGGGGCTGGTCTCCCCATTTTCTGGTGCCCTGTGCCAGTCTTCTGCTTCCCTGGAGTATGCACACCCTCGTGGCTGCTGCCAGGCAAGGCGCTGCCATTGTCGGCACTGTCACTGCAGTCACAGGATTTTAAAATAAACCACCATTGGCTGTTAAAGAGCTTGTACAGAGGCAATGTCAGTCAGACTTGGTGGTTGGACTCAGCGGTGGAGCAATGGGTCCCCACAAGTGGCAGCGCTGCCATAAAAGCAGCTGCAGCAGAGCTGACAATTTTTTTAAAAATTGCTGATTACATCAATAATTATAAACCACATTGCATTGCTGTATTATTTCCAAGCTTTCCTTCTTTGAATGAAAGATGGGGAAATCGCAGGTCTTTACTGTAATCAGTTGCTCACCAAATAAACAACCTTATGGAAGAGGTCCCATTCTTTACACGAAGATGCAAGAGAATGCAGATGCTCGTGGGTCTCAATGAAGGATTTCAACTAGAAAGTGGCATCTTCCTTTCACCTTACAAAAGCTGCTCTACTCTCTGACCCTCCAACAGAGTGATTTTGGTTTTGTGTGTGTTTTCTTTCTTGGGCTATTATTTCTGGTTAAATGCCCTTATCTGGTTTTACTCTCTTCACAACTAATAGTCTTAGTTAAACATCTGCGCTTGCTTTGTAAATGGCGCTTTGTATTCGTGTTTAACATTCTACTATGTTGTTTACTTGGAACAGAGGTTTGTGCAGGAATTCAAGTTTGACTAATATTTTGGAAGTGCTTGTTTGGAAGATGTGCATGTATTTTATTATACATGTGCGTGTCTTTAGCACATTTAATTATAATTGGCTTGAATCCAGGTTCTTGCTTGCACCGCTTTTCATGAAGATTTTTTTAAAACTCCATGTATTTTGCAGGTAATTACAACATCTGTGGGGAAAAATATACATTAGCAATATAACCAAGTAAATGGTGATTGCAAGATCAATAGAAACCTTCCCATGACTGAGTCATGGATGCGCCTGCTAGAACACCCAAAAATCCTGGAAGTCACAGAAGAGCTTCGTCAGGAAAAGATGACAGCCAATATTACTGCTATATCCTCCTGTTAGAAGTTGTGATAGGTTTGACTTCTTGTCCTGTACAGTAGGGATGACCTCAGCATTTGGTAACTAAGCCGCTTCTGATCTGAGGAGGAATGGGCCACTTTGATGTCCGTAAATCACTTTTGTAATTCTGTTTTATGGTCAAGGCTTGCCAAGACAAAATAGGTGATCTTTGAATACTTGAGACCTATGAGTACGATGAGAGAAAAGCTGAGTAACACATTCTGATCTACCTGAGAATCTAAGCAAGACCAAATTGTTGTTTCCATCAGCGGAAACACCTATGGCTTTCACTGAAGAATAGTATCATTATATAGTTTGCAAATGGATCTGTTGTCTGTGCTTGCTGCCTTCATTCAAGGCATTAGCAGGATTTGGTTACCCCTAAACATGTGACTTTATTTGAATGATTAAAAATGATAAAGCTGATTATTAATATGGTGAAAGACACTATAGAAATGTACACAATGTAGTGCATTTATGGTATAAAATGAAATCTTCACAAGAATGAAAGTTATTGGAATTATGATAAAATACAGTAAAATACTTCTGAAGAGAAAAGTTAATGGCACAGCAATGTGTACATGATTTCTGACAGAGCCAGTTTAGGCACTGTTTATGGAACCCATAGCTGCTGCTGTTCAAGAATGTGTTTACTCCGAACTGTATTCACCTAGGAGGCACTTTGCAGTGCATCAGCACAAATTGTTCTTAATTTCATCAGTGTCTGTAAATGAAAAATAATGATCCTGACACACATGATTAACAGTGAAAAATGTAGATTGCTGTAATTACTTTTCTTAAGAAAAAAAATATGAGAAACTGTGCTCAAGGTAGCCTTTGTTATTTTGAATAATGTAAAGAAGAAATTGGATTTTTTTAAATTTTGGTCAGACCCAGAAGAAAAGTTTAAAAAAAAAATTCTTTTGTGATAATGTTCTGCTCAGTTGGGAATTTATTGCTATGCATAATTATGCAAATGTGATTGCAATTAAGCATGAGATCTGTTGTAGGCTTTTATAAATTTATTGCAAAGCTGGCATCTGCAGTACTCGTGATGAATTTTGGCAGTACTTATTTGGAAGCACAATGACATTCAGAAATGGTCAAAGATGTTTTGAAAAAAATCTGCACTTCAATTAATTTTTGTTGCATATTCTGGGTATGGTATCATGTTATTTTTTAAAAGCAGTGATCTTAAACTCAATGTCATGTATGTAATGACAATAGCATTGGTTTTTTAAAAAAAATGATTCTACACATTTGGCATTCCTTTTAGTTAAGCAGGCTTCAAAATGACACATTGAAGGAGATATAGGGTTATCAACCCCAAAGTATTGAAACATCTTGTCCAGAACACAAAATGTAATACATGAATGATGCAGTTATGCTTGAGCAAAGCAGTTCTGGGTCAAGAGTGAAAAATATCCTGCCTTCAAAGCTGCTTCTATTTATAGCCAATTCTTTTAAACCTCAGTATCATTATCCTGTTTTCGTCCATGGCTGCATTGTACATTTTGCTGTTTTTTTTAATGCAGCACACCACCCTGATGAAAGCAGTAAGGATCAATAGTAAGGTATGAAATGTGATCGGGTAATGGAATTTGTGTGGCAAGATGTCCCAAATGTTATTTCATTAATTATCATCGATTGAATCCATGACTATGCGACACAGAGGGTGTTCTTCAATGAATAGATGTGATATCCTATGAGGGTTATCCAGTGGCTTTGTAGACCACACAGAAATGGAAATACCCATCACCAAGCAATGGACCTTTTATTATACAGCCTGCAATAAACATTCATTGCAAGCTTCTCTGAATGGTCATCCTGGCAATTGGAACATCATTTACTAGTTTTGCTCACCTGTACATTAATGACATTGAAGGACAGCATTTGGCCCACTGTTGCCTGTACACACGATTCCCCAAATAATCCCAACCTAAAACACAGAGTATTTCCGGTCTTATATTAAACTTCCCATGCCCTAAGTCGGGAGAAGCCAATGAGAGGTGAGGGGAATAAATTCACAAAGCTCTTTTATTGGAGTTTGCTAATTGTGTAATGTCACATGCAGTGGAAAAAACATTTTCATGCTATCCAGGTAAGTCAATCTATGTGCAAGTGCAACAGATAAAACAATAATGTATTGAGGCTGGGAGAAGTACAGTTAAAATGGCGGGGGTGGGGGGGGGGGGTGAAGGAGGGCTTGTGGAATTAAGGTGATTTTTCACTTGTGTAAGATCCATTCAAGAGACAGATAACAGTGGGAAAGAAACACTCTTTGAAACTGGCGTGTGTTTTCAGACTATCGTCTGCTGGATAGAAGAGGGGGGTGAAGTCTGTGATTGGGAGTGTTATCCTGAGGCAGCAAGAAAGGTAGAAGCCACTGATGAAGGGCAGGTTGGGTTGTGTGATGGCCTGAGGTGTGTTCACAGAACTTAAGGTTTTTGGTGGCCTCACGCAGAACAGTTCCTGAACCACAATGTGATGTGCCCAGATTGGATGTGGTCTATGGTGCATTTTAAAAATTGGTAAAAGACACTAGGTCGAGCTGAATTTCCTTGGCTTCAGAGAATGCAGAGGTGTTGGTGCATTTTATTGCCTGTGGCATCAATAAAATGCTGGTGATAACATGGTTTTCTACCATCTTGCCAACGGGGGCATGTGCTTCATTTTGCTGAGGGAGACGTTGGGTTGATATTGTCATCAGGTTTTGGATCTCTTTCCTGTACCCATCCTGTCATTGTGTGAGATTGCACTAGCCAGACCCATGATAATCTCCCCATCGGGCAGTACTCGACCTATTTCAGTTCTGCATTCACTTTTCAAAGATCTTCTACCCCAAGTTTCCATTTGACAAAATTCTTCTAATCTCACTGGCGGGAGCAAAAAGCCATTGAAAAGGTCATTAGTCCGTAATTTTTAAAAGGGAGAAAAATACTGAAATTGTTCACATGAGGGGAAACCAATTCAATGAAATTGCTATCAAATAACCCAACATCTTGTCAAGAAATGCACTAAAATACAGTGAATTAGGAATTTTGAATGCATATTGTTGAAAGCATACTTTGAAAGCAGAAACACAACATCAAAGAGTTTCTTTTGCAAGTGTAACTTTTGATATTCTACAATTGCTATTCATGAAATCTTTATGGTTGAATTTGTGCACGGTTAATGTTTGTTCAACTGCATAGAATTTTCAAATGAAGCCCTAAGCCTACTATTAAGCAGATTGACAGAGCTCAGTTTATTTCATGAAGGACCTATGGGAAAATGTAAATATCATGTTTTATTACATTTGAGCAAAAGTTCGAGGTTGAAAGGTAAGAGAAATCCATTTCCTGATTTCCAGAATGATTTGTTTTTTTTTGATAATTTGACACTAAAATTTATCTCTCCATACAAAATATTATCTCAATCAGTAAAAAAATGATTGTCAACACCAGATGGGGCATAGAAATTGCCTGAAACCATTACAGCAGTGTTGCCTGGAGCTCCATGCTAGTTTTATACGTATCCAAGCAGCGAGATTTGAAATGGTATCAGAATCATTAAATTATTAAAGTGGAATCCAGAAGCAAGAATTGTTGACCTAGGGGTATGATGCTGAATCCTCCCAGGGCAGATGGAGAATTTGTATTTGTGCATTTGCATTTCAAAATAACAATAATGAAATTAATCATGGATCTACCAAATTGTTTGAAAAACCAAGTGTCCTTTGGGTTATGAAATCCTACCCTCATTGCCCAGCTTGCTCTAAATGTGATTCCAGTGCCTTAACTATGGATTTAATTTATAATGACCTCCTATTATATTACCAAAATAATAGTACTGGGGCAATTAGGGGTGAGCAATAAACAGTGGCCTTGCTAGGGAGGTCCAGGTCGATGAATGGATAATTTCTTCAAAAGAGTAGCTTGATCAATTATAAATGCAAAACAATATTTACATGGTCATTTTATACATGGGCACTTTTTCCACTTGTCACTCTCCCCTCTAGTTGTGTCCAACTTCACCTTGTATGAGTTGTCTTCCTTTATTTGATCCCCTTTTGCTTTTCTTTGGCACCTGCCAAACAATAGTCACTGCTTCACCATCTGTCTGTCATCCTTCACCATGCTCTAGTTCACCAATTTTCTCCCATTCTGTCCTTAACCCCGGTCCTCAACCCCAGAAGGTTGATTTCTTCCCTCCAGATTCTGTTGATGAAGGGATCTGTGGAAGAAAAAATTAGTAAAGAAAGTTTGTGGGTGACAGAGTTAAAAGTAAGCTGTGCGCTGCCACTTTTAAGTCTATTAATCAGTACAAGGACACATGGTACATTAAGCTGTGTGCTGCTGAATAAGACAGTAGACCCTCTGCATTCCGCCACAGGGTTTGAACTGTTTCTTTTTGAATCAACCAATGACAATTGCTTTCTCCCTTATATGGAGGATGCTCTCAGAACTTCAGTGTGTCATGTGTCTATTGTTTGTACCTTTGTATAAATTAAACTGGCTGGTCCATGCTCAGGCAGAGCAGCCCCAGTATTTTGGTGGGACTGTTCTCCAAGATATCTTGTAAATAAAAACTCCTTGGTGCCTCGGCTGAGATATTTTGTTCTAAAACATTTTTCTCCGCAACAGGATCTGAACTAAAATGTTGATAATTCTTTTCTCCCACTGATGCTGCTCAACCCCACAGGGTTCCTCCACCAGATTTTTTTTTGGTTCCTGATTCCAGCATGTGCAGTACCTCTGCAGAGAGACAGAGAGAGTGCTAGAGATCTTCCTGACCACTAGAGGGAGTCAGAGACTACAGTAGCTTGCTGCAGCTTCAGTTAGTTTTAAGATGGATGCCTCCACGTGGTCCTGAATTAGCTCTATAACTAATAAAGTATAGTTCTTTAAAAATAACCGACATTCTACCAGAATTTTGTACAGTGCGCATCAGTTGATATCAACAGCAAAAATATGGAGAATTTAAAGTCCTGATGCTGTAAATTGAACTGGAAATGTCAACCACAAGTGGAGGTTGTTCAAAGATTCATGCGGTACCTGCAAGCATGGGACTTGATAGCAAACCAGAGGCATGGAAGATTACATCGCTACTCACTTTGTTGTGACCTCAAGAACTAGAGGTTTTCAATACATTTGCTTTTGCTGAGGCAGCTGACCAGGGCAAGTTTGACAAGATTATTGAGATGTTGAACACTGTTCACCAAAAAAAATAATGAAATGTTTAAGAGGTATGTGTTTCGCTCACACACGCAGATACAGAGAGAGAGCATTGATAATTTTTTTTAGAGGACATAAAATTAAAAGCAAGAACATGTAATTTTGGATCACTGCAAGATTCAATGATCCACGATCAAATTGTATTTGGGATTATTGATAAGAAAGAGAGAGGTTGCTGTGAGTGACAGAGCTCACCTTTGCTGGAGCTGTGAAGATGTGCCATGCCAGTAAATTAGCTCTGCAGCACAAGAAATAGCTCAGTGAGAGTGCAAAAGCCAGTGAAAATGAAGGCATAGCCCTAGCCACAGTGCGTGTCTATAAACATAAACAAAAAATGAGATATAGAAAACAACAAAAAGATGGCAAGACATTCAATTGCAAATGATGTGACACTCAACATGTTCTAAAGCAATGCCCAGCCCATGGAAAAGTCTTTAATAAGTGGAAATGGCAGAATCACTAAGCATATCCATGTTTCTTCAAAGGGAAACAAAATAGAAGTGAAAGCATGCACAGTATACACACTGTAGAAGAAACTGCTTGCAGTGATACAATTTTCATGGGCATGGTATTGCAAAAAGAATCTAAACCAACAGACACAGACGACTAAGTGTGAACAGAGTCGAGAAGGATAAGTGGATTGTATCATTTCGTAGAAAGGGAACAATGTTGATAATTCTTTTCTCCCACTGATGCTGCTCAACCCCACTGGGTTCCTCCACCAGATTTTTTTTTGGTTCCTGATTCCAGCATGTGGAGTACCTCTGCAGAGGTGGACATGGGGTAATGGTCAATTTAATCTTTGAACATGACATCCAGGAAATGAAGATAAAGCCATACATTCATGCAAATCCTTTACAGCTCAAAGCCTACAATGGATAGAGCATCAACACGAAAGATGCATGCAAACTCAAGGTGAAAGTTAAAGAGCACCACCTCAGGTTCACAGTGGTCCCAGATGGACATGAATCACTGCTTGGTGACAAAGCATGTGAAAAATTAAGCCTAGTCAAGAGGGTGTACAAACCAGCGAAACTTATTGTGTTAGCTGAGGTGTTATCCAGCAATGATGCAGAGTGAAGCACACAGTGAGAGTTCCACAGAGACAGATGTAAATATCCACATAAACTTGATCACTGAATTGCTCCCTGTATCTGACATGAAATCCAAACAGATCACAGTTTAAACAGAAAAGGACACAGTTCTACAGAAGGTCATCAAGAATCTGAATGAAGGATGGCTGAAAGGTAAATGTCAACAATACTGCAAAATCAGAGCTGAGTGTTGTCAATGGGCTTCTGCTCAGACCAAGCAGAATTATCTTTCTTCAATCAATGCAAGAAGGCATGCAAAAATGAATGCTTTTTTTTAAATTTTTTTATTTTTTTAAAATTTTTAAAAATTTTTTTTTTTCACACCATAAATCACATTAGCCATGATATACACTATTTCTTTTTCACACATATACAGTGACTTTTTCTCCCCCCCCTCCTCCCAAGCCACCCCCCACACCCCCTCTCATCCATTTTAGGTATACAATCTAGGTTGCATTAAGCCAGTCAGACAATGTTGTCATTCAACAAAAATACACCAGAAATTCTACTGAGTCCATTCTTTTCTTTCCTTCTCCTTCCATCAACTTAGGTAATGTTTGTCCCCGGTAGGTTTTCGCTATTGTATTTAATGTAAGGCTCCTATACTTGTTCGAATATTTCAATATTATTTCTTAACCTATATGTTATTTTTTCTAATGGAATACATTTATTCATTTAAATTTAGTAGTTTCTTCCTTTTAATTTGGTTATGTATTCCATTAATATTTAAAGTCATATAGTTCAGCGTAGCCCTTTTATATTTTGTTTATCTTCTCTTTCCGTTTTTCCATCATTACCTTTCCTCCTTTTCCATTTCTGTTTTCTTATTTTCAACTCTTTATAAGACAACATTCCTACAACATCCAACATTTTCCTTATTCTCCTATTTCTATCTTATTTATCCCCAATCTCCCCTTCCCCTCCTGAGTTGTCCTTTATCCCTTGTCGGACAACCACATCTCCCCTCTCCATTTGGATTTACGAATCCACTCGCAAGCGTCAACTGATTTTGCAGTGACCGCTATTTCCCCTCACCCCGCCCCCCCAAGAAAAGATTTCACTTTTCATATGTCACAAAGGTCACTCTTTTAATTCCCTCCTTATTCTCTCTATTCCATTACCTTCCCTTATTAATTCTTGTCTATACTATCTATATTTTCCTCTAAGTACAGATACATTCACGTATGCACATTGTCTCTATTCACTCTTATACCTCTTTACCCGCATACATATCAATCGTGATCATTTTTACTCTCATTACCTGTCTTCATCCCTCAGTCTATTTTTGTCTTTACCCACATACATATCAATCGTGATCATTTTAACTCTCATTACCCGTCTTCCTCCCTCAGTCTATTTTTGTAATTGTTCTGCAAATTTTCGTGCTTCTTCTGGATCCGAGAATAGTCTGTTTTGTTGTCCTGGAATAAATATTTTCAATACCGCTGGATGCTTTAGTATAAATTTATACCCTTTCTTCCATAAAATCGCCTTTGCTGTATTGAACTCTTTTCTCTTCTTTAGGAGTTCAAAACTTATATCTGGATAAATGAAGATTTTTTGCCCTTTATACTCCAGTGGTTTGTTGCCCTCTCTTACTTTTTCCATTGTCTTCTCCAGTACCTTTTCTCTTGTAGTATATCTTAGGAATTTTACTACAATAGATCTTGGTTTTTGTTGTGGTTGTGGTTTAGAGGCCAATACTCTATGTGCCCTTTCTATTTCCATTTCTTGCTGTAGTTCTGGACATCCTAGGGTCTTAGGGATCCACTCTTTTATAAACTCCCTCATATTCTTGCCTTCTTCATCTTCCTTAAGGCCCACTATCTTTATGTTATTTCTTCTGTTATAATTTTCCATTGTATCTATTTTTTGAGCTAGTAGTTCTTGTGTCTCTTTAGTTTTTTTATTAGATTCCTCCAATTTCTTTTTTAAGTCTTCTACCTCCATTTCTGCTGCTACTGCCCGCTCTTCCATCTTGTCCATTTTCTTTCCCATTTCTGTTAAGGTCATCTCTATTTTATTCATTTTCTCTTCTGTGTTGTTTATTCTTTTTCTTAAATCCTTAAATTCCTGTGTTTGCCATTCTTTAAATGACTCCATGTATCCTTTAATAAGAGAAAGTATATCCTTTATCTTGCCTTTCTTTTCTTCTTCTATTTCACTGTACTCTTCCTCTTCCTCTTCTTCTTCCTCTGGGTTGGCCATCTGTTGTTTCTTTGGTGCCCTTTCCTTCTCTTCTTTCTTGTTTCTATTGTCTTCTGTGGTCTCTTCTTGCTGCAGGTGTTCTGCAGCTGTCGTTGCCGGCTGTGGAGATCGATTCCCCAGCTGGTCCCCCCTCCCGTCGGTGTGTTTTTTTTCATTCACATCACGCATGCGCGAGGAATCGCGCATGCGCGGTTGCGCACTTTTACTCGGCTCAGCGAGCCATTTTTGTAGTCCATTATTTACCGACCTGAGGGAGCGGGTTTCTCTCTCCGCAGCGGGCCTCTTCGGACAGGTAAGGCCTTCACCTTTTTCCTCCTTTGTCTTCTCTTCCTCTCTTCTTACCGTTGCTTTCGATTTTTCTTTTTTTGTCACCATCTTCTTTCCACCTTTATACTCACTTTTCTGTAACTTTTATTTCTGTGCCTTTGTGTTTTCCTTTGTTTTTCCCGACTTTTCTGGAGAGGGCTGGAGTTCACCGTCCGGCCACTACTCCATCACGTGACTCCTCCCCAGAAATGAATGCTTGAGGGCATCTTGGAATGCAAAAATGGAAGAGGAGGGCCAGAACTGTTGTTTATTGGCCAGCATTGACAGGATGATTTCAACTTATGAGACCTGTTTGAAACATCACGCAAAATAGGCAAAGGGACTGATGGAAAGAATTACTTGCTGGTTATTGATTATCTATCGAACTATCTGAAGATTACACTGATTCCTAGTATGTCTTCACCTTTTGTTATCAAATATATGAACTTGATCTTTGCAAGACATGAAATTCCTCAAATTGTCTACAGTGACAATGGACCATACTACAGCTGTAAAGAATTCCAGAAATTTGCATAAGAACATGATTTTTGACATGTGACTTCAAGTCCTCTGCATTCACAGTCAAACGATAAAGAGAAAGGATTTCACATAGTTTAACAGTTGCTCAAGAAAGCACTAGACAGTAGGTAGCTCAGATCTATATCTAGCTCTATTGAGTTACAAAACTTCACCACTTGAACATGGCAGTGTCTGATGGGTCTTAGACTATGCACCACATTTCCCTACTCTTCAGATCCAAACATGAACAGAGGTGTCAAAGATGTCAAATGGAAACAAAAGCATCTGCATTGGAGACAAAAAGAAAACTTTGACAAGTCAGCAAGAAGGTAATGGCCACTGCCACAACATGACAGTGAGGCTTAGAGATTCCAACATTTGGTGGGGTGGGGGGGGGCGGTGGAAAGCTACTGTTCTAGAGGAAGTAAATCCAAGATCTTACATTGTCAGAACTGAGGATGGTCAAATACGGAGGAATTGAAAGAGCCTGCTGAAAATGCAAGAGACACTGCAGGGTCAGACAAATGCAGAAGATCCAGCCTGCACAGCAACAGAGGAAACACCACCAGTGTTAAACAGTGGTGAACCAGCAGAGACATGACAAGCAACTGTGTTTAAGAAGATCCACGTGTTATTAAAGCACCTGACAGACTGAATCTCTAAAAGAAAAAAAAACTGCACACTTAAAACATTTGTGCTGCTAATGTTGTGTTTACATTTGCATTGAACTTTAAATTGAAATGAATACTGTATTAGTGTGTCATGTTGCTAGATTAAGCCTCTAAACTAAATGGGATGTGGTGATTATAGTGCTAGAGATCCTCCCGATCACGAGAAGGAGTCAGAGACAAGTTTGTTGCAGCTTTGGTTGATTTCAAGATTCGCTGATTATGTTCAAAAGAGAGTTAGATAAGACTCTAGTGGACAAAGGAGTTGAGGGTTATCGGGATAAGGCTGGAAAGGGATTACGATGGTAGTGATCAGCCATGATCTGTAAAATGGCGGTGCTGGCTCGACGGGCTCTCCACACATTCATGAATGAGTTCTTTAGCTAATAAAGTATAGCTCTTTAATAAAGTATAGCTCTTTTAAAAGAACCCATGTTTCTTTATTGTGATAAAAGAAATGTCACATCTTGTGTACCTCTGTGTGGTTTCTGGGTCCACACCCATCTCTTTCAAGCAGACAATATTTCTCATGGAAACCAATAAATGGGCTGATTTAGATTTTTTTGTTCAGCCAGTTGGGGCTTGAAGTGCTGGACTGTTTCAACTGTGTGGAGAGTAATCTTATAAATAACCTTCTCTTGCTGCTTGTCAAATTATGGGAAGGCATAAAGTAAAGGCTCAAATAATGTCTTTGTCTTCCAATGATTGGAACAACTGGATAACAGTGAAAGAGGACATGAACTGTAAAGGAGATGTACTGATAAGTGAAAAAATAAACAAAACTGCACGATAAAAGGCAAAGTGCTCAGTTGGTATGGAATTTCTCTTTGATTAGCCTTCTCGCAACATGTAAGATATTAAAGAGACTCTCTGGTTTGGAATGCAACACCCATATTAAACATATTGTCTCAAACACACTGTAAATGACAGCTTTAAAACAAATCAAAGACGATTGCCGTGATTGTGTCACATAAAATTAAGGCTTTTTAGAACTTGATCTGTCGTCAAGACTGATCTGCAATAAATATCGAGGAAGCATTGTGCTTTGTTTCTTTTTTTAAAAATAAAACTATATACAGGAAAGTAAAATCAGGTAAAATCATGGTTCCTGATATTGTTTTATAAATAAATTCCTGCACAGGCAAATAGATGTTTGGATATTAATCTCTTAAAATAGAATGTGTTCATCTATATAAAGTTTTAAAATACTTTATTTTAAAGTTTGCATACCTGTATAATACAGCCATCATTTTAATACAGGTTGTTATTGACTACAAAACCAAAGTATACCCTTTCCCCTTAAAACTAAACCCACCCTAACCTCCACTCCAAGAAAACAAATCAATCATTCCTTAAACATATTAATAACATATAATAGCATACTAAAGAAAGAAATAGATAAAAAAAGATAGAGGGTAATAGAAACACTGGATTGTATTAGGGCACGTCAAAAAGAACAGAGGACTAACTATTAGGCATCATCTATAATATCTGGTGAGGTTGTTGGGGATGGTGAGGAAAGACTAACCCATGTTACCTATGTTGTATATGTATGGGCTCCATATTTGTAGATATGTATTTATTCCTCAAATTTTAGGTAATTTTTTTTCCATTGGGATAGATTTTTGTATTTCCACATGCAATCTATCTATACCCAAGGAAAAGTTTGACTTCCAGGTGACTGCAATACATTTTCTTGCCACTGCCAATATTATTTTCACAAATTTCCATTAAGTAGGTGAAGGTACTAATTTATATATAGTTCTTTCAATGTTCCCCAACAAAAATAAATCAGAATTTTGCAGATATAGAATATTAATAATTTGTTACAGTAATTCCCCTACTTTTAAGCAAAATGGTCTTGCGTTTGGACATGTCCATGTAGAGTGCAAGAAGGTACCTTCCTTAATACCATATGTAAAACATTTAATAAATCCAGTTTTATTTTTTAATGTTAAAACAATTATATTGTACCAAAATATACCACACATTAATTGTAGTAGACATGCAATCTCCACAGAAATCCATTCATAGTTAGCTATCAATTGAGTTATTGAGATCCTGTTCCCATTTCTATTTTAATTTGAATAATCTCAGTTTAAGTGTAGCTCTCTGTAATAACTAGTGCAGAAGTAAATTTCTGTATTGGCCCTCGTCGAATAAGAGTATTCACATCATTACATGGCAGCAGTAAAGTTTCTGATCCCAATTTGTCCCTTAAAAATTGCTTTACTTGAAAATAACAAAAAAACATATTTATAGATATTCCATATTTATCTCTCAATTAAATAAAATACATTAGCTGACCTTGTCATAATATTCTTCTATTACCTTCCTTTATCATACTACATTTTCAAAATTTTATTATCTTGGGAGAAGTGTATTAAATTATTCTGGAACAGAGGGATGTAGGTGATATACCTCCCTTTGTCCCAATTCCCACATCTATCTTGCCCCAAATATTTATTCAATGGTTTCAGTAAGGGTATATCTTTAATTCTGGACATCAATCTGGCATTCCATTTATAAAGAAAAGTCTTCGATGACTTCTCTCCAATTTTTTCCCATTTTTATATTGATCCCTGTTGGTGTAATTCACTCTTCAAAATAAAATGCATTTGACTTGATCTATAGTAATTGTAAAAATTAGGCAATTGCACTCCCTGTAATTCATATTTCCATGTTGTTTTCTGCATAGATACTCTCTAGACATTTTACCTTTACATAAAAATTTCTGAACCCATTCATTTAACTCTTTAAAAACCTGTTGAAGTACTAAAATACGTAACGTTTGGAAGAGATATTGAATTCTTGGGAAAGTATTCATCTTTATACAATTGACTCTTCCTATCAAAGTTATAAGTAGCATCATCCATTTCTTTAAATCCTCTTCAACCTTGTGGAGTATAGGTAAATAATTTAATTTATATAAATCTTTCAATTGTTATCTGTTCTGATCCCCAAATATTTAATTCCATTTTTTGGCCATCTAAATTGAGCATTTCACTGGCAAGTCATATAGTCACCAATTTTATAAATGGTGTAACTTCACTTTTGTCCCACTTTATCTTATAACCTGAGACTCATCTGTGCTCTTCTAATCAGAAGTAGAGTTGTCCCAAAGAAGACTCTGGTTCGGTCAAATAAATCAATATATCATCTGCAGAGAAACGAATTTTGTGTTCTTCACAACTGACTCTGACTCTCTTAGTAAACATGTCCTGTCAAAACATCTTTGCAAAAGTTTCAATAGCCAGTACAAATGATGCTGATGATAAGGGACATCCCTATCTGCTAGATCTCTGTAAATTAAAGAAATTTGTCCATTAGTTACCACTTTGGATTAACATTTATTTAAAAAAGATTGACCCAAACCAAATTTGTCCATTACCTTAAAAAGAAAATCCCATTCTAGTCTATGGAAAGCCTTTTCTGCATCCAAAGCTTCTGCAACACCTAGTCTCCTTTTGATTGTGCTAAATGAGTGATACTTAATAATCTTGCGACATTATCAACAGCCAATCCCTTTTTAACAAAACCTTTTTGATCTGCATTTATTAATTTTGATAATTATCTCTTTATCCTATTAACCAAAACTTGTGCAACAATTTTATAATCCACATTTAATGAAGATATCAGTCAATATGAAACAAGTTTTAAAGGATCTCTTTTGTTTTAGTAGCATAATTATCACATCGGAGAAAAATTCATGTACTAAATGGGTCACTGAAACCTGTCGGATCATATCCATAAATAAAGAAAGCAATAAAGCCTTAAATTGCTTATAAAATTCAGCTAGGAAACAGTCTTCTTCCTGTGCCTTACTCATTGCTTCTTTAATTTCTAACTGATCAATGGGAGAATTTAGTTCTGACTGTTCTTACAAAGATAGAACAGGCAAATGTATTTGGGATAAATAATCATCAATTTTGTTATCCTCTTTTCAGGGTTCTGAACTATACAACTGTGAGTAAAAGTTTTGAAAAGAGTAATTTATCTCTTGTGGTTTACAACTGATATAAATAGGACATTATGGATAGCATTTATAGTTCTAGAAGTTTTTTGCATTTTCAATTGCCATGATCAACTTTTTTGATCTTCCACCTCATTCATAATATCTTTGTTTGGTTCTCATTATTGCTTTTTCTGTTCTATAAGTCTGCATAATATTAGATTGAAGTTTTTTTTAATTAATTAGTGGCCATCTGCTATCTTCTGACCTTTTGAGTATGCAAATCTTTTTCCATATGTAATCTCATGTTGGTTTATTCAATTCCTTATAGACTTTATTTTAGAAGTATAACTTACAAGTTGCCTCCTCAAATATGCTTTTAGTCCATCCCAGATCACAGATTTGTCAGTTACTGAATGTAGATTCATCTCACAATACAATCGAATTTGTTCATGCACAAAAGCAGAGAAATCTGACCCCTTTTTAAAGCGAACTATTTAAACTCCATCTATAAATTGGCTTTTCCTTAGCTGGCATTTAATTCTGTAACAATAAAGGTGAATGGTCAGACAAAGTTTGTGCTTTATAATCTGCCTGGAGTACTCTACATTAAAGTTGTGCTGAAAGTATACTTAAAAAGAAAAAAAAAAGTATCTTCTGGCGTATGAATCCTGTTGGTTTGAGTAAAAAGAGTAATCCCTATCAATTGGATGTAGCCTCAGATTGTTATGGTTATATTATATATAAATATGCCTTTAAAAGAGATTGTGGGGGTTTAGTGTAGGTCACTTCACAAACAAACACTTGACAAAAGAGATGTTGTTTAAAATACAAGAGCTTTGCTGAAAGCCAGACATCCAGGCTTTGAGTCCCTTTGCAAAAACAATGAAACTACTTTGGAAAGAATTTTCAAAAGTGGGTGATTGAAGCCCAGGCTCAAAGTGCTGATGAGATATTTCAAGGATTTGGTTAGCCCTGCATGGGAGGGTGGGTGGGTGGGTGTGTGTGTGTGTGTGTGTGTGGGAGAGACTTTTGGAGGCTTGAACATGGTAAGCTGGCAGCCCGTTGAAACCCCATTTTGAAGATTGCTTCTGAGTTCAGCCTGTTGAAAACTCTTGTGGTCCTTACAAGAGGGAATGGCTGGCTCGAGTGTTTCTCCTGAAATAAGGGAAACAAGAGGAACTCTGCGGTGACCTGGAAGAAGAGGCTATCATTTGAAAACCCATGATGGGGCAAGTTTCTTCAGTAAGACACTGAAGAGGCTGATTGGAGGGAATCAGTTTGTGTGCATGTCCAACGCACAACAAATCTCTCTCTGAAACCAACAAGAACCTTCCTGAGCAGTAACCATTTCAGCACTAGAGCTTGGTGAAAATTAATAAATGTTAAATTCTGTGCAAAGTGTAAGAATTGTCTGATATCAGGAGGAGTGAGAAGTGAGATTGGACTATGAGTCGAAGAACTTTCCTGAACATATACACATTACATACATGTGCACTTAGAATTAGAAGGGTGTTAAGTTACGTTAAGTTAAAGTTTGATGTAGTTTTTATGTTTAAAGATGATTAAAAGCAACTTTTGTTTAAGTAACCATTTGTCTTGGTGAATTTCTATTGCTACTGGGTTTTGGGGTCCTCTGGATTCATAACAAGATCTTTCATCAAAGTTCTGGTTGTTTTTTTCTGCACTGCTTCTATTAGTTTTTCTTGAAGATCTATCTAATAATGGATCTAAACAGAAATTAAAATCTCCTCCGACCACAATATTCTCATAAGTATTCATTAAATTTAGGAAGGTTTCCTGTATAAACTTCTCATCCTCTGTATTATGCTCATAGTTCAAAGTAAATTTGGCAATAATGAAACTACCTGCTGGATGTGTCTCAAGATGCCGGATGTCAATTAGAAGATTTTTATTAAATAAAATTTCTACACCCCCCCCCCCGATTTAGAATTGAATGAAGGTGCAACCTCACCAACACAATCTCTTTTCAATGTTAAATGTTCTTTTTCTGTGAGATGCATTTCTTGTAAAAAGGCTAGATCTGCAGCCATCTTTTTAATTTGTACTAATATTTTCTTCCTGTTTATATCAAAATTTAAGAGTTTTATCGATTTACTCATTGCTGTATAGTTAACCTTTAGTTCCATCACCCTGTCCTGTAAACCTTCAGCAAGCAATCAAATATTTCTGCGTCCTTCGTGCTTGGTCTCTGCCCACCCGACAAACAAGAATAAAAAGAACTAGTATGAATAAAAAGTAAAGCCAAATATAGTGCTAAATGTCATACCATTAATCAGAATGTACAAAAAGCACCCCCCCCCCCTCCTACCCTGTCGTGTTGCTAACCAAAGCAACACGAACATCTTCTCTTGTGTGGGATGACCGAAGTCACAGATACACACATGAATCAGCGGCATTCAGTGCCCTCCTCCACCTCTCCCCACCCCCTGAAAAAAAACTTAATAAATTTCTTTTATTATATATATATGAAAAATAAACTTCAAAATCATAATTAAACTCCATTTCAAATAGATAAGTCAACAATACAGAAAGAGAATGCATTGGTTTTCATCCTCAAGGTCTTCAGCCTGCTTGTTGATTTGGCAAGTTTCCAAAAGATTCTTCTGCCTCATGCTGATTTGAAAAAATCTGGTTTATCCAGTTGGGAGAAAAATCTTCAAGGTCGCTGGGTGTCGTAGAAAAGAACAATATCCTTTCTCCCACAAGGTCTTTTTGCACAGGGTTAAATAGTTACTTTCTCTTTTAAAAAAAAACTTCACACTGATATCTGGATAAAATAGAATTTTACTTCCCTAGAATTCGAGCGGCCTTCGTTTTTGACGAGCTTGCTGTGCAGTCATTCTCAGTATTTTTTCTTCATCTTGATAACGCAGGAATCTTATCAGTACTCGTCGTGGGATTTGATCAGTTGTGGGAGGGGTATTATATCGAAGGGCTCTGTGAACTCATTCAATTTCTCCCACAAAATTCTCTTGGCCCAGTACTTCGGGTATCCACTTTCGGAATAAAAATTGTGGCATATCTTGGTGTTCCACCTCTTTCAAACCCACAATCTTGATATTATTCCTTCTGTTATAATTTTCTAAAACGTCAATTTTTTTTTTGCACAGCTTTTGATTTAGAACAGTCAAAGCAATCTCATTATTCTCCATATGCGGCTTTCTATCTTTAACATCCTCCATATCTTCTTTCAATTTATTAACTTTGTTTATTTTGATCCACATGTTGTTTCAGTGTTCATAACTTCAGTTATTTTACTTATTTCAGATTTCACGTCTAATTTCATGCTTCTAATCTCCTTAAGTAGATCTGCATTGCTGACTTCCTTGGCTATAGTCGATTCTGTATCTTCATCTTCTTCCTGATCACCGTCAGAAGAGGAACTATTCGATGCTGATTTGGACGGACCTGGTTGACTTTCGGTTTGACTTCCAGTTACTTCCTCTTCTGTTTCTCCGGTGCGGCGCACTTTGAGTCTTACTCATCTGTCTCTGGGGCAACTGAAACACTTGTCCCTGGCTCTGGAGTCAGCTCAGGGCTCCTCATCCTTTTCTTCTTCTTGTCTTGACATTGCACAGGTAAGTCGACTGCATTTTTTTCTCCCTTTTTCCTCACATTGGTGAGCAAGTGGATATGTTTAAAGTTTGTTGGAAGGAATTTTCATGTAAGATGCAATGATTTTGAAGTACTTTTTAAGCAGATTTTCAGGAGGTCAGGGTTCAACATTCTAACCCCCACGTCATCACGTGATGTTCCCATATTCTGATGTTGTTATGCATTGGCATGGACAAAAATCATGGGCTTGGTCACATTAAAATCAGGAAATGCACAACAGGATTAATACAATCCAGATTCTGATGTTTATTGTGATCTACAATACACATGTGCACTGATTCTTGCTGTGAGTAAACAATTTATTGGTAAAGGGAAAAAAAACTAATAGTTTTAATTAAATTGCAAAGAGATCATACTCACATTTACCATAGTGTAACAAAAAAGTTTTGTTACAATAATGCAGATGTATCTTTGTAATATCTGAATTGTCTATAATTAGTTTAACAATGGGAGGTTCAAGTGCCATCGAATCATTAGAAAAAATCTGTTCTTGAATCCAGTGGTGCTGGTTTTCCAGCTTCTGTATCTTCTGTCCCTGGGTAGTCGTAAAGAGAGGTAGTGCCCAGGGTGATAGATGTCCTTTATGTTGGCTGCATTTTTTTTTAAAGTTTTTTATTTTTCACACTATGAACTATATTAACCAAAATACACACAAACATTTCCCTCTTGAATATACACAGTGTCATTTTCTCCACTTTTCCCCCCCCTCCCTTCCCTCCCTCCTTCCCACCCCCTTTCCAAACCCACTAAACGTTCAACATATACAATACACTAAACCCATTAAACAATGTCATCACACAATGAAAATAAACAAGAAAATGGTGTCATCTACTTTTACACACTGGGTCAGTTCATTTTGTTGCCTTCTCATTCTATCATTTTCTCATTTTAGGGGGTAGGCCCTCTCTGTTGTGTTCCATTTACGGTTCCCAAATTTGTTTGAATAATATGACTTTATTTTTTAAATTATATGTTATTTTTTCCAATGGAATACATTTATTCATTTCTATGTACCATTACTGTATTCTCAGGCTCTCTTCTGATTTCCAGGTAGACATTATACATTTTTTTTCTACAGCTCAGGTTATCATAATAAATCTTTTTTGTGCTTCATCCAGTTTGAGGCCTAATTCTTTACTTCTTATATTACTTAGAAGAAAGATCTCTGGATTTTTTTGGAATGTTGCTTTTTGTGATTTTATTTAATGCCTGATTTAGATCTCAAAACTTTTCCACTTTCTCACATGCCCAAATTGCATGTACTGTTGTTCCTGTTTCCTTCTTACAGCGAAAACATCTATCTGATACTGTTGGGTCCCATTTATTTAACTTTTGGGGTGTGATGTATAGCCTGTGTAACCAATTATATTGTATCATGCGTAACCTCGTGTTTACTGTATTTCTCATAGTTCCAGAGCATAGCTTTTCATTGTGTCTGTAATCACATATTCAAAGCTGCTTCCTTCTGGTAATCTCAGCCTGTTTCTCAATTTGTCCTTTAAGTAGGTTTTCAGTTGGTGGTATGCAAACATTGATGTTGCCTGCATTCTTGAGGTGGTATTAAACAAGAAAGTCTGGTCAAGTTCAATACATAAAAGTGCTGGAGAAGCTCAGCAGGTCTATAGGAAGCAAATGGTAACCAATGTTCCAGGTTTGAGCCCATTGTCATTATGAGCAGAAAAAAAGTCCAGTGTCTGAATAAAAAGGTGGGGGGGGGGGAAGGAGCATAGGCTAACAGATAAGAGGTGGATACAGGTGGGAGGGTCGAAGAGGAAAAAAAATACTGAGAAGTTGCAAGTGAAGGGGTAGCTGAGTGATAGGAGAGGGAAGGGAAGATGGTGGGGGGGGGAGCTGGAGGAAGAGACAGACAAATAGAGAGACCCAGGAAGGGGTTTAATGGAAGTTGGAGGTCAATGTTAATGCTGTCTGGTTGGAGAGTGCCGAGATGGAATAGAAGATGTTGACGAAGGGCTCAGGCCCACAAGGTTGGTTAGCCTTTACTTCCTTCGATTGCCTCATGACCTGCTGAATTTCTCCAGCACATAATTTCTTGGGGTGGCATCTCACAGAGATGCCTTCAATGGAAGGGAGCGCAGGGACTGCAATGGACTAAGCTATGTTTGTTTTCTTATGAATTCCTGGGTAGTCGAATTCTCAAACCAGGCTTTGATGCATCCATTCTGTATACTTTCCATAATGCACATGTTGGAGTTTGATGGAGTATTTCAGATTTATTGTCAGAGTGCATACACAACATCACATATGACCCTGAGATTCTGTACCCTGTGGGCGCAGCAGAATTACCACTAATTGGTAGAGCAAAAAAAAACTGTACATGGTGTAAACATGTAAACAAAAGAACTGTAAACAGATAATAAATGTAAACAAAGTGTGCAATGGAGAGAATAAAAAGAAAATCAATAAAGTACACAAATAAGAGTCCTTAAGCGAGTCTATGATGGAGTTTATCATTAAGTAGTCTGATGGTGCAGCTGTTCCTAAACCTGGTGGTGTGAGTTTTGTGGCACCTATACCTCTTTCATAATGGCAGCAATGAGAACAGAGTGTGTGCTGGTTGGTGTGAATTGTTGATGATTGCTGCTGCTCTCTGATGGCAGCATTCCTTGTAGATGTACTCAATAGTGAGGAGAGTTTTGCCTGTGATGTGCTGTGCCAACTATGTTTTGTAAGGCTTAACACTCTTGAGGTATTGGTGTCCTCGTACCAGACATTGATGCAGCTGGTCAACACACTTTTCACCTTTTGAAGAAATTTGCCAGTGTTTTTGGTGTCATACCAAACCTCTGAAAACCTCTGTGGAAGTAGAGGAATTGAAATGCTTTCTTTCCAATACCATTGGTACATTGGGTCCAGGAAAGATCCTTCAAGATAGTGACCCCAAAGAACTTAAATTTGCTCACTTTCTCCATCTCTGATTTTCTCCCAATGATTACAGGATTGTATACCTCTGGCTTTCCTTTCCTGAAGTCAATAATCAGCTCCTTTGTTTTGGTGACATTGAGTGCAAGGTTGTTGTTGGTGCACCATACAGCCAAGTTTTCAATCTCCATCCTGTTGGCTGACTCATCCCCTTCCTTTATACAACCCACTACCATGGTATAATTGGCAAATTTGTAGATGGTTTTATTGTTGTACCGAGCTACACAGTTGTAAGTGTAAAGTGAGTAGAGCAGGGGGCTAAGAACATAACCCTGTGGTGCTCCTGTACTGATGGAGATTGTGGAGGAGATGTTCTTAACAATCTTCACTGATTGTGGACTGGAGGTGAGGAAACCCATGATCCAGTTACACAGTGGGGTGTTAACTCCCAGGTCTTGGAGTTTGCTGATCAATTTTGAAGGGATGATGGTGTTAAATGCCAAACTGTAGTCAATAAAGACCATCCTGATGTATGAATCTTTGCTGTCCAGGTTTTCCAGGGCTTTGTGTAGAGCCAATGAGATGGCATCTTGCTGTAGACCTGTACACTATGATGGGTGAACTGGGATGGATCCATATCACTGCTCAGGCAAAAGCAGATATGCCTCATTACCAGCCCTTCGCTGGTGATGTAAGTGCTACTGGTCGATTGTCATTAAGGCAGGTTACTACACTCTTCCTGAGTATTTGAAAATGTCAAATCTCTTCAGACTCTTGTGAAAATTTAGAGGTTGGTGTGCCATCTTCATTCTTATTTCTGTGCTGGATCCAGGAGAGGTCTTCTGTAATATGGATTCCCAGGAACTAACCCTATCCACTTTTGTTCCATCAATGTGGACAGGTACATGGTCCTTTACCATTCTGTTACTAAAATCCTACATTGATGTGCTTCCACTGAAATGAGATCTCAGTTCCTGGACTGACCAGCATCCAGAGCTGATTCATGAAAATCATCAGTGCGAATACTTTGGGTATTGTTCAGCACATCCAAAGATTTTACAGTGCAGCTATAAAGAGTAGCTAAAAGACCTCCTATTTATAACCTCTCCATGGACTGGACCTTGCAATCTAAAGCAGTCCTTTTTTATTTATTTGACTATTTAAATAGCAGCAATGTTGGGGCTTGCATAAATGCTGTAAAACATGGAACCCAGGACTTAAAATTGTCCTTTTGAGGCCTGCGTTTATCAGATCTCTTCAGCACTGGGTTCCCATGTAGTCTCCAGAGATTGAGGTCATTCGGGCTGAGACTCCCCAACGCTGGAGGTGTTCTACTTCTTGAATCTAGGGTTGGGATCCCAGTGCTTTCACTGAATTGAAATTTAAAGTTGAAGATGAATTAAAAAAAAATCCTTTCAATTATTTAAAGTGTTTTGGCATTATTAATATTTAAAGAATATTAGTTTTGTGAGACACTTGAAATCAATTAAATATTCCTCTCCATTGGGTAATAGAAGAGGAGGAGCTTTTCATGGATTTGTGGGGATAAACCTGCCTTGTTACACATTTGAAGCCTGGTAATAATAAATGTGGGGAATCAAGGGTGGTGATTCAGTTGAAGAGCCAGGCTCTACAAGATTGGTTTCTAACATTCTAAGAGATGCTTGGTACTATGTGCTGCTCAGACTTTCAGAATGTTGTATGCATGCAACTTGGATACTCTTAAATGTGGTGTCCTTTGTCCTTCATTTTTATGCCCAGTGCTTAGTACATGATCTGGTGAAGTATCATACTTCAAACATTATGCTCCCTCTCATCTAATACTTTGTGTTCTTTCAAGAGCAGAATTTCTGTCAGATGGAATGCTGTTAATTTTATATAAAGATTTTTTTTAAATAGCAAATTATTCTCTATATTATCATTGATTCATAAGCAATTAAAAGTATCACCCAAGAATTAAAACAAATACTGTTTTAGACTTTTCAATGTCATCAGAATAGAAAATAATATAATTTGCTGACACAGATAAATTTAATCTTATTTGCAAAGTTGAATGCCACTTGTTCGAAGTTTTTAGTCCACCATATTTTTTTAAGAGCTGTGAAGTGTGAAGAAAAGCATACTGGGATTAAACAGAACTTGTTAAATCACAGGATATTAGATTTTGAAATCTGCCTTTCTTAAAAAAAAATATTTACCAAATATGGCTTGAGAAAGAGAGCTGACATGTCAATCAGAAATTCATTGATTTCATTACATGATAATTTTATTTTTCATTTTCTGTACACATCCTTGCTTGCATTAAGGGTTAAAAAAATAATGTATTGTAGACTGCAATTAATGCCATAACAATATATTGTAAATACATTACATGCACTGCAATTACTCACATGGATTACTCTAACAGCACCTCCCAAACTTCGAACATTTGACATCAAGGACAAGGGCAGCAGGTACAGAGGAATGCTATTGCCTGTAGGCTACCCTCCAGGTTGCATATCATCCTGAGTTAGAAAGATCACAATTCCTTCGGCAGCACTGGGTTTAAATCCTGGAGCTTCCCACCCTACAACGTGAGGGTGTACCTTCATCAAAAGATTGTACAGTTCAGAAAGGTGAGTCGCCAGTCTTGAGGGCAACTGGGAATAGGTAATAAATGGTGGCTTTGCCATTGATTCTCAGATTCAGAAGTTAACTTAAAATTAAAATTAAACTCTGCTGCTTCTAGTATTCAGTTCTGGTGAAGTTATTTTGGATGTGCAGCAGACAATGAATCTCTACCCCAATGATCTTGTACTTAGCATGCCTTGTTGTTTGTTTTTTTTTTCCATGGGGTATTTGGCTAGGCTTAATCCTGATGGAGGATTAGGGATTGAAAGTTATCAACTAAGTCTTATCCATTTTCTCTCATCAGTATACCAATTTTTTTTAAACTGTGATTTCACAGGTGCCTATGAGCTAGACTTTCAGTCCAAAAGATCATCACGTGTTTCAGTAAATCTATCCAACAATATTTCAACATGGTCTGTTATAAAAGATTTGAAAGCATTTAGTGGATCAGTTCAGATAGGACTTGCACAGATCAACAGATGGATGAGCTAAATATTTATTCTAATTACACACCAGATTAAATGCTTGAATATAAAAGAAGTATTAATTCAGATGGGTCCAGAATAGCCAATATCCTTGCATTAACACCAAAGGAATTGAATAAACAAAATTAGATCAGTAAAATGGTACATGCCTTCCACAATCATTTTGGTACTTAGTTTCCCACAAATGGGGCAAGAACTGTTTGATTACCACCTGTTACATCATTCCTCTCTTATTTCACCTCACAACTCTTAGAAGTCTGGAATAGAATAACGCTCAAGGACCATCTACAGTAGGAAAATATCCGAGTCATTTCAGTTCCGAGAACTCAATCAACTCTTCCTCGTCACGATGCTGCCTGGCCTGCTGAATATTTTCAGAGTTTTCTTCATTTTATTTTATATTTCCAGCATCTGTGTTTTTCATTCCCAGAATAATCTGTCTTCCATTTATTAAAAAAAATGTATAGCTGTTTTCTTAAAAAATCAACAAAATGAACATAATTACTTTTGTGAATATTTGACAAGAAAGTGAGTTGCAAAAGAACTCTCAAAAACTGCTGATCAAACAGAAAGTGGTGTTGAAATTGAAGTATGTTTGGAAAAGGCATCTACAGGTAGTTCATAGAAGTGAAAGGCGTCTACAGGTAGTTCATAGAAGTGAAAGGAGTCTACAGGTAGTTCATAGAAGTGAAAGGCGTCTACAGGTAGTTCATAGAAGTGAAAGGCGTCTACAGGTAGTTCATAGAAGTGAAAGGAGTCTACAGGTAGTTCATAGAAGTGAAAGGCGTCTACAGGTAGTTCATAGAAGTGAAAGGCGTCTACAGGTAGTTCATAGACGTGAAAGGCGTCTACAGGTAGTTCATAGACGTGAAAGGCGTCTACAGGTAGTTCATAGACGTGAAAGGCGTCTACAGGTAGTTCATAGACGTGAAAGGCGTCTACAGGTAGTTCATAGAAGTGAAAGGCGTCTACAGGTAGTTCATAGAAGTGAAAGGCGTCTACAGGTAGTTCATAGACGTGAAAGGCGTCTACAGGTAGTTCATAGACGTGAAAGGCGTCTACAGGTAGTTCATAGACGTGAAAGGCGTCTACAGGTAGTTCATAGACGTGAAAGGCGTCTACAGGTAGTTCATAGACGTGAAAGGCATCTACAGGTAGTTCATAGAAGTGAAAGGCGTCTACAGGTAGTTCATAGAAGTGAAGGGCGTCTACAGGTAGTTCATAGAAGTGAAGGGCGTCTACAGGTAGTTCATAGAAGTGAAAGGCGTCTACAGGTAGTTCATAGAAGTGAAAGGCGTCTACAGGTAGTTCATAGAAGTGAAAGGCGTCTACAGGTAGTTCATAGAAGTGAAAGGCGTCTACAGGTAGTTCATAGAAGTGAAAGGCGTCTACAGGTAGTTCATAGAAGTGAAAGGCGTCTACAGGTAGTTCATAGAAGTGAAAGGCGTCTACAGGTAGTTCATAGAAGTGAAAGGCGTCTACAGGTAGTTCATAGAAGTGAAAGTTTTTAAATGAACAACATATTCTGGAAATGGGTATATTTTTGGAAAAGATTTAAGATTTCTGGTCAAAGTAGGAGGATGGACAGAAGTGGAGAATATTCACAATAGCTTGTGAATAAACACTGCATCATAGGTCTATTCTCAATCAACAGCATTTTGTAAACACTCAATAGTTCGCCGCCTTGCCCAGGGACAGGTGGCTTCAGATGGGACCCCTTTATGCCAGACCTCATTATGTTGTTGATCTAAATGTGTATAAAAGAGCCAATTTCCAGAGGTGACCTGAGAACTATCTTTCTATCAGGGCCAGTATTTGACTGGGAGTAGCCTCAATGATCTGCGGGCCAATGAAAATCAATAGGAAATATTTCTACAAGGATCCACAGGTAGGTTCACCACTGCAGTCAATGAAGCAATGACAGAAATTAGCATTTGCCATTCTCATTAAAAAAAAAATTACAACTCCATCTATTTCCAAATTTGACATGGCACAGTGATGCATCCAATAGATCCACTACCTTACAGTGTGAGAGACCTGGGTACAATCTTAACTGGCTGTATGCATATTCTCCCTGTGACCTTCCTGTGTTCCCCCAGTTGCTTTGGTTTTCTTTCACTTCAATGGGATGTGACATAATAGAAGATTAGGCTATTCATCCCATTTGCCCCATCATTTAGACATGAGCTGATCCATTTTCCCACTCAGCCCTACTGCCCGGCCTTCTTCTCATAATGTTTGATGCCCTGGCTAATCAAGAACCTATTAATCTATGTCTTAAACACATCCATTAACCTGACCTCCAAAACCACCTGTGGTAACAAATTCCACCGATTTACTACCCTCTGGCTGAAGAAATTCCTATGTACCTCTGTTCTAAGTGGACACCTTTCAATCCTGAAGCTGTGCTCTCCTGACCTAGACTCTCGCAACATGGAGACTCTAGGCCACTGAATTGCCCCAAGAATCGGAGCAACAGGGATTCAAGAGTTGTTTACATTGTACTTTTAACATGCTTTTGATTTAGTCAAATATTAATAAGCTTTAATTATTTTTTTTGGTGGTGGGGGGAGGGTGGGTGTGGGTGTGCCAGACAGTAGTTAATGTGAATATGAGGATGATAAAGTGGTTGCTTAATGATCAGCATGGATTCAGTGGACAAAGAGCTTTTTATCTATCCTTTATGTCCCTGAATCTCTGACTCAGTTTATTTTGATCGTAATGTTTTCTGATTCTTGCCCTACACTGATTTGCCCATGGTAATCTTATCCTTACTTGACAAGTGATGAGACATGCAATTCTGGTCTCTGGCACTATTATAATCGTAGCCAATTAAAAAAAAATCTGATAAATTATGTGCCAGAATTGCAAATGGCCCTTTACTCTTGGAATTCTACTCTTCAGTAAGCATCTGAAGTGGCCAAATGCCATGCTGAAGTTTATTAATGCTAATCCCTTGGAAACATTTTTAAGTCTTGTTTCAATGAAACACTTTAATTAAAAACTTTTCTTGCTTTTGTGAAAACTGACTTAAAATTGCTCATTAAACACTTTTGCCATGAAGTTTTCCTTTTGGATCAGTTAATGGCCAGTGAGAAAGTATGTTTGGACCCAACACATTCCCCCGTTAGTCATCTACATTTCATTGGCAAATTAATATCCGAACAACTCGGATTCAAGATTTGTTTACATTAGACTTTCATTTTGACGTGCTTTGCAGTTAGTCAAGTATCAATAAGTTTTACTGAAAATATCAGTAGCAAGGTTATGGGTCAGATTGTTCAACTTTAAATGATTATGCAAAGTGGAAGTAACCCATGCACGGCATCCGAATGAAACATTTTCAGTTAAGTGGTGCCTCTATGTCCCTCAAGGGTAAATATTGATTGTTGTTGCTGGAATCATTGTTTCTCTGTAAGGAAACACAGCATTAACTTGAACAAGGGGATAGATCTACAATGAGATAAATGGCCAGTTTGCCTGGCTTTTGTTGGTTGAACCTAGACATTGGGGGAAACCCTTGTTATTTGAAGAGTATTGCATATATTTTTACAGACATTTGACAGCAGACAGAAGATGAGTTATGATTTTGTTTTAGGGTTAGGAGCAAATCCTAACAAAGCAGTAAGTTTTTTTTCTGAATGCGCAGCTTCAGAGGCAGCGTCTAACGCTGTTTTAGCCTTGGAGATAATATGCAATATATCACCAGAATTATTTCAAGAATGGAAAGGATTAAGTTAGAGGACAAGGTCCATGGATGAGGGTTGTATTCCCTTGAGTATAGAAAATTAAGGAATAATCTATGAGTATTTAAAATGATTAAAAGGTTTGATGATGTTCAGACAGAGTAGCCATGTCTTTTGGATGTGGAGTTTAGAAGTGGCATGAATTAAATTGATATAACTGCAACAGTGTACGAAGATTACACTGGCTACCAAATTAACTGTCTCCTTGGCTACCTAACTTAGTACCTCAAGCTTTCAATGGGCAAAATTAGCTAGCAATAAAAGAAGCCATGCCATGCAAAGTGAAGCGTGTCTGTAGAAGTCGAGATTGTAGTAAAAACACAGAAATGCTGGAAGAACTCAACAGCTCACCCAGCATTCATAGGAGATAAAGATATATAACCATTGATTCAGGTCTCAGCCCTTTGTCAAGATATGAGCAAAAAATGCCTCAATTTAAGGTTTGGGGGAGGATGGAAGAAGGGGCAGTAGGAGGAGCACAGGGCCACAGGGAAAAGGAGAGAATTGAATATGGATAGGAGGACAGGAGGGGAACCGCTCCCATCCCTTATTCTAGTCTCATCCCCTCAGAAAGCTCTGTGCTCCACTCTCTCTGCACCGGTCCCAACTTCACTATCAAACCCACAGACAGGGGTCATGCTGTTGTACTCTGGTGCACTGACTTCTATCTAGCTGAAGCCAGAAGACCTCCTCCTACTTACCCCTTCAATAGGACCCCACCAACACTCATTAAGCCACCATCTCAGGCACTACCTCTGAACTCATCACTTCTAGTCATTTTCCTTCCACAGCCTCAAACCTTACTGTTTCCCAACCCTGACCTACCTGTTTCTATCTATTACCCAAGATCCACAAACCCAATTGTCCTGATAGACCCACAGTTTCCATGTGCTCCTGCCCCACCAAACTGGTGTCCACTTACTTCAACTCCATTTTGTCCCCTTGGTGGAGTCATCCATTAATTCAACAACTTCCACATACCTGAACTCCTCCACCATGGACATCCAATAGCCATGCACCTCCATCCCCCATACCGAAGGACTCAAAGCCCTTTGTTTCTTGGCAACAGATCCAACTAGTTCCACCCTACCACCAATCCCCTGCAGTTGGCAGAACTTGTCCTCAATAACTTCTTCTTTGATTCATCCCACTTTCTCAAAGTCAAAGAGGTAGCCATAGGTACCTGAGTGGGCCCCAGCTATACCTGCCTTTTTGTTGGCTATATCATCTATGCTACAAGCATACACAGGCAAGGTTTCTCAACTCTTCCTCTGCTGTATTGACAACTATATTGGTGCTTCTTCATACACCCATGATGAGCTCATTTACTTTATCCATTTTGCTCTGGCCTCATTTTCAGATGGTCCATTTCCAGCATATATATTCTGTCTGTGTGTCTCTCTCGCTCTCGCTCTCGCTCTCGCTCTCGCTCTCGCTCTCGCTCTCGCTCTCGCTCTCGCTCTCCCTCTCCCTCTCCCTCTCCCTCTCCCTCTCCCTCTCCCTCTCCCTCTCCCTCTCCCTCTCCCTCTCCCTCTCCCTCTCCCTCTCCCTCTCCCTCCCTCTCTCGCTCTCTCGCTCTCTCGCTCTCTCGCTCTCTCGCTCTCTCGCTCTCTCGCTCTCTCGCTCTGTATTTCCATCTCAGGAGACAAACTATTGACAGACACTTTCTACAAACTCTCCAACTCCCACAGCTACCTTAACTACACATCTTTGTGTCCAGTTGCCCATAGGGGTTTCATTCCTTTCTCACAATTCCTCCATCTCTGTCGCATCTACTCCCAGAACAAGCTCTTTCATGTGAGATCATCCGAGATGTGGCTTTCCCTCTACTGCCATCAGCTTGGCCCATATATTCACCATCAATCATACATCTGCCTTGGCTCATCCTCTGTCTTCCACAGAAATCACTCTCTCTATGCTCCCATCAGTCACTCCCTTGGTGAATACCCCCATGACCGAAAGAAATGCTACAGTTGTGCCCACACATCACCACCATTTGGGACCCCAAACAATCCTTCCAAGTGAAGCAACACTTCGCTGTGAATCTGCAAGGGTCATCTGGTGCTCTAATTATGGCTTCCATTACATTGGAAAGCTAGAATGCACACTGGGAGATTGCTTCATTGAGCATCTCAGCTCTGTCCACTGCAATATTGTGATCTTCCAACTGTAATATTGGAATCTGCCAGTAGCCATCCATTTCAGTTCTCCATCCCATTCCAATGCTGACATGTCTGCCCATGGTCTTGTGCACTGCTGGACTGGCTGCATATTCTGTTTGGACATCCTCCAACCAGATGGTGTTAACGTGGAGTTTATTTCCACCAGCTATTAGGCTCTTGAACACACTCTGTCCCCATTACACTAATTAGGATCTGCTCCAACACTACAAATGAAGGTTTGCCCTCTTGTAAAGTCCCTTTGTTTTGCAATAGGGTAATTGAATATTTCTTATGTACATTTTTTGTAATTATTGACTTTTCAATTCAAGTAAGTATCCAATTGTAGTGTTTTAAATATTTTTCTTTTTTATTTAACTTGTCCAGCTGCAGAATTTGGTGCAGAAGAACATTGTACAATGTGTAATAAACATTATCAAAACAGAAATCTTCCCATAGAACTGCTTTGACAACTGGTTAAGCCTCATCCCTAGGTTAAGCACCACTGCAAAATTTCATGTTTGGGCTGCGGTATCCTTTTGTGTCTCTCCTATTGAAGTGCCCATCTAAATATCTTTAAAATATCATCAGTATCTTTGGAAGCAGATTCTCAGGAATACCCAGGCTACTCATTGTCCCTTTGTTTTGAAGCTTGGGGAGTTTATTTTCTTGCTCACCAGCATCAGAGATGGCAAGCAAGGTTTTAAGAAAATTGCGAGTTGCTGAAGTTATGTTTTGAAAATATCAGTGATATAAAAGCATATTCCTGTATGAGATATATTAAATATTTTCATTTCATTGGAGAACGAGCATGCTAAAGGTTCGATTTCCTTGTGGATTTTCAGTGATAGGTTTTAGTTTTCCTGCGAGCTTGCATCTTCAACTGAATTTTTAAAAACTTGTTTACTAATGATTCAGAAGCTTAATGTTTCCCTTTGTCAAGCAACTTTTCTATTAAGAATTTCAATGTCAGGCAGGTGGTAAACCACTATGTATATGTTTGCTTGGGCACACACTTTGGCAGATTGTGCCTGTGACCTCTCCCACAGGCTCCAGAATGTTCTACAGTTCCCTGCCCAATGCAGAACGGTGGAGCAGCATGGATGTGCTTTTGTTCTAAACCTGATAAAAGGCTATCTGTTCATTCAATTGCAGTCTTTCGGAGTTATTGATGGTGCATCAATTTTCTTAGCTTTAGATTTATAATGGAGCAGATCCTGAAAGCAGAGAAGCTGGAAATCAACCTTCAATCACCTGAGGCATCTACCAACTTCAAACTCTGGCTACGTTGTTTCCTGGCATTCCTGCAGGCCTCTTCAGCTACTGTGCAGCCAGAGACTGACAAATTACAACCACTGCTCTTCTGAATTGTCACCTTGGTGTACTCGATGATCAGTGTCACTGCACTGTAACAGGAGGCCGTGGACACTATAAAGGGCCAGTACGTAAGAAAGATTAACGAAGTCTATGGCAGGCATCTCCTGGTGACCCAAAAGCCTGTGAACGTAGGGCTGTGATGGCTGTGGAGTACATGGAGGACCTGATCAGGGATGCCTATGTTGCAGGGATTAGGTCTAATTACATCCGGCAAAGATTATTGCCAAGGCCACAATACACACGGTCGATGAATCCATCCAGTTCCAGGTGGAAAGTGATGCATCAGACTTCCCTCTGGCTGCTAGCTTAACCAGGCAGGCAGACCCATTGCCTTCTTTTCCTGTACCCTCCATGGCCTTGAAATTCGACACACCTCTGTCAAGAAGGAGGCCCAAGCCATGTTGAGGCAGTGTGGCACTGGAGACAGTACCTAGTTGGTAAATTATTCACCCTGCTAACTGACCAACGGGCTGTTGCATTCATGTTCAATAATCAGCAATGGGGTAAAATCAAGAATAACAAGGTATTGAGATGAAGAACTGAACTATCCACCTACACTTAAGATATCCTCAACACCAACCCCAAAATACACTTACGTGGGGTACCCTGATGTGCATGACAACACTGACTCCATTAGGGATTTGGTGGCCTCGGGCCCTGGAGACCTTCACTGATCACTCCACACCCTCCTTGCCTCATCCACCCATGATGCACCAGGGCCATGGCACATTACCTCACCCCTAACATCCCAGACTCATTGCTGCATACCCACCAGCCCAACACCAACGTGTGCACACAGGCACCCCAGGCTGCCCAGGACCCCGCCACTGTACCACAACCCGAGGTATGACAGTCACAGTGAAAAACCAGACCACCTGATAGACTTGATTTGTTAGTGTATCATCACCCCACTGGACTCTTTACATTAAAAAAAAACAAGGGGTGAATGTTTGTCTACTTGGGCATACCCATTTGGCTGACTGTGACTGTGACTGACTCCTACAGACTTCAGAATGTTTCACAGCTCCCTGCCCAGTGCAGAACAGTCGAGCAGCGTGGATGTGTTTTTATTCTAAAGCTAATACAAGCCTATCAGGTTGTTCAACTTCGGTGTTTTGGAGTTAGTGATGGTGCGTCAAGGCACTTACTGATATTAATTTACACTAACCAGTCAATCAAATGCGAAGTTGTGTTCACATATTGGTAAGAAAAACATGGGCAAGGAAAGGGTTAAAATGATGTTCTGCGGAAGATGTCCCTCATGACAATATTTAATCGTTGACTCTCTTATTAAACACCTCTCTGCATCTCTGAAAACACTTTGGGGAGTATGGGAATTCTGAAAAAGCAAATGAAACCTATACTTTTCTGCCTCAGGCCTACCATTTGTGTGATGCAGTAGGTGATGTTGTTCCTTTTCCTAAAACTTCTTTGTATTGCCCCGGGCTTATCTCTGCACATCAAAGAAGCCTGGTAGAACCTCTCCAAATTAATGTCTCTGATACCCCTGGGAGATTTGAAATTCATTGCAGCATAAATACAATTAGTTTAAAGGCATGAGATACATTAAACATTCCGCTATCACCTGTGAAGTAAATAAATATCCCTTTCAAAGCACTGGAAATTAATGCTACTTACTGATTTCAAGGAACATTACAGGCTGCAGTAAATCTTTTCTGCTTACATCAATATTCTCACATTATGTCAGCTCTATATGTAAACTTATTGGGAACAGGGGTAGGCATTTGCCCCTCAAGACTACTATCAAACAAGGTGATTGGCAATCTGATTGCCACCACAACCTCTCATTCTTGCCTTCCCACTGTAAGCTTAATTTCTCTTGCTCACTCATCCGGCAAGTCTGCATTGAAAATATTCAAAGACTTTGCTTCTCCTGAGTAAGAGAATTCTGAAGACTCAACTCACCAACGGAGAAAAAAATGCCTCTTCCTTGTTTAAGTAGATGACCCCTTATTTTTAAATCAGGGACCCCTAATTTTAGATTCTCCTCAAAAGGAAGCATTCTCCCCACATTCACCCTAAAAGGGTCCTTCAGAATTTTGTGCACTTCAACCAAGTCTGCCCCATTCTTCTAAACCTCAGCAGAGGAAGCCTATCCTCATAAGTCAACACAGCCATTCCAGGTACTTTGTCTCCTAAATCTTCCCTGAGCTATTTCTAATGCATTTTCTTTTTCAATATTTTTATTAACATTGAACTTTTATATCCAAAAATATACTTAAAAGATACTTAAATCATTATCATTTCATCTAAGGTACCCTATATTTTTTATCAAATAGATGAAATTGTATTGATATTTTATTTTTTATTATTTAAAATAAAAAAGAAAATCTAAATCCATGACCAAGAATGAAGTTGAATGGCCAAAAAAAGAAACTGTTAAAACTGTCCAATATGGGTTTCTTTGGAATCTAATTCTGTTACAAAATTTTATCTAATTTCTCTTGGATCTTCACTTCCTACACTTTTAAATAAATTAACTAATAATCCAGTGGTTAAGCATAATTTGAGGATATTGATACAATTTTGAAAACTTTTTCGTTTAAAGAAATTTTCACTTTCTAGTCCTATTTTTTCCTAATTATTTCTTTAAACCTTCCATGATTGACGTAGCTTTTAAAGAATGGTATAGATTGAGCATTAAATGTTTTAAAGATTTATTTGTTGAGGGGAGTCTTGCTTCCTTTGAACAAATTTCAGTTAAATACGGTCTACCAAACACTCATTTTTTTTAATTATCTGCAGATTAGAGATTTTTTATGATCTCAATTACATACATTTCCTAAGAGGACTGATAAAAAATTAATTGATGTAATTTTCAATTAATAACCTTTCTATAATGGTTCAATATCTAACATTTATGATTTCTTGTTGGAAATAAGAGAGATTCCCTTAGGTAAAATTAAAAAAAAAAAGCCTGGGAACAGGACCTACAGCTTTTAATTTCTGAAGAAACTTAGAATGTCATTTTCAAATTTTTTAATACCTTTTTCTTTATGTGCCTACCACTCTCTCCTACAATTTACTCCGCAGAGCTCACATGTCCAAAATCAAACTATCTTATTTTTATGCAGATGTATCTCCTTATTGTGATAAATGCAACAATGGAGATGTTTCATTAATTCATATGTTCTCGACATGCCAGTCTTGAGAAATATTGGAATGAAATATTTCAAACTTTCTCTGCACTGAAGTTAATTTTAAACCTAATCCCTTAACTGTTTTATTTGGTATTGTTGGAGAAAGTGGCATAACATTGACGACATCTGAGCTGCATGTATTAACTTTTATTTTTCTCTTAAGTTTGACAGGTGGTGTTGCTCTGATGGAGGGATGTTACCCCACCTCATCATGCTCAATGGCTACATGGTGCCATGTTTAAATTTAGAGAAGATTAGATACTCAATTTCAGATTTGAATGTGAACTTCAAACACTGTGGGGACTCTTTTTGAATTAGTTTTATAATATTTGTTATGAAGCTAGAACTGTTGATTAATGAGGTAATTTATCACCCTGATATGAATTCTAATGCATTTGAAAGAAGTCCAAAACTGCACAGAGTCCTTCAGGTGTTATTTTGCCAATGTTTTAGATGCAGGATGTATGGATTATAAAAGCAAGGAAATGATGGATGAATATCACAGGTACTTGGTAAGCCCTCATTTGGGATACAGCATGTAGTTTTGTGTAAAATATGGTTTGGATCTCCTGATTTGAGAAGTATTATGATCTGTATGGAGGCTAAAGGAATTCCAACAAGTAGTGTCCACAGCCGTTGTTTAAAATAATGAGGATGTGGTCGGTGAGATGTGCAGTGAACAAAAGAAAAAAAAACACACAGAAGCTGAGTGAGTTGAACCAACCAACTGACTTTACTGGAACTCTATGAGAGCTTATCAGCATGACTCCCATGATTTTGCACCCCCCCACCCCCACCGGGACCATTGTGATGTTAGACCAGTGTGAGCCTGCACCTCTGTTCACTTGTGGATCAGTGCAGCTGCTACATGACACCTCCCTCTCCTCACCCTCTCAGAACTGGTGTTCAGAGGGGCTGAGTCCACAGTTCGTAAAGAGTTCCTATGCTTGGGATGCTGACCTTTCTGTCGGGAATGGAACAGTTACTGGTTGGTTGAGGTCAAGGTGTGCCGGTTTGAGGCGGTTCACCATGAACTTTTCCTGCCTACACCCAATGTCCAAAAGGCACGTAGTCCCATTGTGTTGTATCACCTTGTATGGACCCTTGTATGGGTGCTGAAGGGGCATCGGGTGCGTGCTCCTCCTTATGAAGACATATTTGCAGTTTTTGAGATCCCTCTGGATGTAACCTGGACTGTGGCGTGAGGTTGGGATGGGAGTCAGGATGCCCACCTTCTCACAAAATCGCATTAGCAAAGCAGTAGGTGTTTCCTCCTGGCCACGAGATGCTGGCACAAACTATCCTGGGACTGTTAACGGGGCCCCATAGATGATCTCAGTGGACGACATGTCCAAATCCTTTTTCAACTCTGTGTAGATGCCAAGAAGCACCCAAGGCAGCCTGTCCACCCAATCTGGACCATGATTTCCTTGGGCTATGAGGGCTGTCTTCAAATGCCATTGGAACCTTTCCACCAAGCTGTTAGACTGTGGATGGTAGGCTATGATGTGGATGGTAGGAACTGTGCTAGTGCTGTCTATAGGCCGGATGAAAACTGTTCCCCCGTCTGACGTGATATTGGAAGGAAGACAGAAATGGGCTATCCAGTTGGCAATGAGGGCCCTGGCACAGGATGTCGTAGAAGTATCCGAGAGCAGGACAGCTTCCAGCCATCTAGTGAACTATCCACCATCGTGACATTGGTATGTGGCACCTTTGGAAACCAGCAACAGCCCAACGATATCTACGTGAACATGATCAAATCACAAATCATCTGTGTTGGTGGGAAAGACTCTAGTCTGGCTTTCACATGCCTCTGCACCTTGGATGTATGACAATGCAGGGAAGTTCTGGCCCGGTGGCTGACCTGTTTATGCAGATGATGCCACATGAATCTTCGACCCGTTGAGTTATCACCCAGATGGATGGGTGAGCCAACCCATGTAGTGTGTTGAAGATGCGAAGTCTCCATACGGTGTGAACAATGGGCCTATGTAAGCCAGTGGACATGTCACAGAGAGGTGTGGCTTTGGATGGCCTGAAAACACATGTCTTCTAGCTGTAGCCCTGCGACTGTAGTGCAGTAGGCTGGTACCTCGCCATCCTGCCACTGCACTGCTGTGAGTGTTGTATAGTCGATTCTGGGGGATGGGGTGTACAAACAGGACAGATGTATGGGACAGAGCATCAGGCACAAGGTTGTTCTTGCCAGAAATGTGCTTGATAGCCATCGTGTACTCTGAGATATAAGAGAGGTGATGCTGCTGTTTTTCTCACAACAGGACTGACACCTTGGCAAAGGCCAAAGTGAGGGGCTTGTGATCGATGAAGGCCGTGAAATCCCATCCTTTGAGGAAATGGCGTACAGTGAGGTAGAGGGTGAGGAACTCCCTGTCGAACGCACTGTACTCTGCTCCAGAGACCGTGGGTGTCTGCTGAAGAAATCAAGTGATCTCCAATGTCCATCAATCAGCCAGCGCTGGCCATGTTGGATACGTTGATTGTGAGGGCAATGGGCACATCAACGTGCAGATGCACTAGGAATGTGGCATTGGCCAGAGCATTTTTGGCCTGGTCAGAAGCTGCCGGAGATTCCTTGTCCCAGCTGAGTTCTTTGATCTGACCGGACAGCAGCTTGAAAAGAGGTTGCATGATCCTGGCAGCTACTGGCAGGAACTGATGGTAGAAGTTGGCCATCCCAATGAACTCCTGCAAACCTGTGACTGTAGTTGGGTGGTGAAGTTACAAATGGCCTCAACCTTTGACAGAAGAGGGACCGTCCCGTGTCGATTGATGCGGTGCCCAAAGAAATCGATGGCAGTCAGGCTGAACTTGCATTTTGCTGGGTGATGGCCAGTCTGTAGTTGCTGGCAGTGAATCTGCAGGTGTGTTAGGTGCGTTAGGTGCTCCTGTTGCAAATGACTGGCAATGAATATGTCATCTAGGTAGATAAAATAATGAAATCCAGTCCACGCCCCTCTGAGTCCATGAGTTTCTGGAAAGTCTGTGCTGTATTTTTGAGGCCAAATGGCATGTGTAGGAACTCCAAATATCCTAACGGAGTGATGAGGGCCATCTTGGTGACATTGCTGGGATGCACAGGGATCTGGTGGTATCCCCGGACCAGTTTTTTTGGGAGAAGATCCTCAGCTGTCTGAGTGCTGAATAATTCCTATCTCCTCCATATTCCTGATTTCTTCCTTGGTGAGCAACAGCTTGCTGGGAGGAAGCCTGCATGTCTGGGTGTGTAGCAGCTGTTGCTGTATGGGGATGAGGTGCCGGATGCCATGCTTTGGGACCACGGTGGAGAACTGTGGTGTTGTAATGGCCAGGAATCCTCCCAGGCAAACTTGTTGCCTGATAAGGTTACTGAGTTGAGCTGGGTGGTGGGGGGGGGGGGTGCGTGGGAACTTGCCTTCTCAAAGGTTGAAGATCTGGAAGGTCCTGGAATTGACCAGATGACACCCTTTCAGGTCTACCAGGAGGCAATGGTTTTGAAGGGGTCTGCTCTCAAATAGGGATTGAGACACATCAGCCAAAGTGAAGGTCCAGATAAAACGGCAGGAGCCGAACTTAACCAGGATGGTCTGCACCCTGTACATGGTTATGCTATTATTGTTGGCAGTGGCAGTGAGGGACTGTCCTGACTTCCCAGGGTGGGTGTCTCAGTTCAAGGGGAAAAAGACACAGACCTCCGCCCCTGTTTCTATGAGGAAATGATGCTCCTTGATAAATGAGACTGTCTCGGTGGTCGACCATCGTAGCCATCCGCAATGGCCGGTCCTGGCATTTCCTGGATGGGTGCAAGGTGGACATCAGTGGTGAACTCCACAACCCCATTTTTGATGGTGGAAACAACACTACTCTAAGTTTGTCTCCACCTGCTGCGGCTGTCTTCAGCCTCCTCAGTGGAGTGGGAGAGAGACAAATTGTTGGGTGTGGTGCAGCAACTAGATCAATGGAAGCCCTGCCATATGGCTTGGTGCGCCACAGGACATCCACGCGGGCTGCTAACCTGCATGAGTCACTGAAGTTATCGTCTGTGAGGAGTAGGGCCCTCAGCCTGTTCGAACCAGACTAGTGACTGTGAGATCAAAGATGTCAGCAGATTAAGTGAGACTGTGTTCTGTGCACAGTGTCGTTCATCGTGGGGTCCAAAATGCCATTTGAGACTATCGGGTCACCACTGTGGTCGGTGCGCTGTGCAGTGAATGACAGAAAATAAACTACACCGAAGCTGGGAATGAGCTGAACCAACCAACTGACTTTATTGGAACTTTCCGAGAGCTTATCAGCACCACTGCCATGATTCTTCCCACCCCCCCCCCCTTTCCCCCTCACCTTACTGGGTGTATTGTCAACCCTTTGTGAGTCTGCACCTCCGTGACCCAGTTCGCTTGTGAACCAGTGCAGCTCACTACAAGGTGATCTTATTGAAATACAGAATTCTATTACCATCGATTTCTTTGATGAAAAAGAGAACTGAATGCAGTAGATATAATATTCCAAATTATTAAAGAGACTTCTATAAAGTTCAAGACGAGAATGATGAGTGAGGACAGATTGCACTGTCAGTATTTAATGCTAAATAAATTCTAGCCCTAAACAGAAAGGAATTCTTTTTGGCTGTGATCCCTTAAAAGAAGAATCCACAATAATTTTTGTTAATGATTTGTATAAATAATTTTGACTTTCAAATCAAAATCATACTTTATAAAGTTTAAGGTGGAAAACTGAAGCATCTTATTTACCATTGAGAAGGATGACAACAAATTGCATCCATAAACTTGCAGAGTAGATACAAATTGGGCAAAAAAAAAAATTGTTGCAGTTCATTGCAATATCACACTGTGATTCAAATCATGAGATTACATTTTAGTAGAATGGAGGAGAATAAAAAGATCATGGAACATAAATCTCAAAGGCATGAAAACAACTGAGTGTTTCAAGTCGAGTATATTGTCCTCTGATTGTACAACCTGATGAAACAGTGTTCTCTGATCCTCTGTGCAAAACATGCAGACACAACCAGCTATAATGTGTACAGACAAATAATACATATGCTGGACAAGTATTATCTATAAAAACATTGTTTTGTACAAATGAGAGCCTCAGATGTTTAGTGTGAGTAGTTCCCTTGGTGGTTCAGTATTCTCACTGCCCGTGGGAAGAAGCAGTTCCTCAGCCTGGTGGTGCTGGCTCTGATCCTCCTCTGTCTCTTCCCTAATGGGAGCAGCTGAAAGATGGTGTGTGCAGGGTGGAAGGTGTCCTCAATGATTTTGCACGCCCTTCTCAGATAACTATTCTGGTAGATCGTATCGATGGGGCGGTGGGAGGGAGACTCCATTGATCCTCTCTGCCAATCTTATGGTTCTGTGGATTGACCTTTGATCCATTTCTCTGCAGCAACTCTTCCACACTATGATGCAGCTGGCCAGAACCTTCTTGAAGGATTTCCTTTAGAAGCTTGACAGAATGGAAGCCGGTAGCCTTGCTTGCTTCAATCTTCTTAGGAAGTGCAGTCACTGTTGCGCCTTTCTAACAACTGACGAGATGTTGAGTGTCCACGTTAATTCACTAGTTAAGTTAACTCATGTTGATTCTTTTGCACCATTTCACATTTTCCATCTCTTTTCTGTACTGCGACTCATCATTGTTGGTGAAAGGGCCAACTACTGTTGTGCCATCTGCCAACCTGATGACACTGTTGGATCCAGCAATGAAGTCTTGGGTCAGTAGCATGAACAGGAGTGGGCTGAGCACACAGCCCTGAGGTGCTCCAGTGCTCAGTATAAAAGACCTCAATATTCTGCTACTGACCCAGACAAACTGTGCTCTTTCCATTAGGAAGTCCAGGATCCAATTACAGAGAGGAGTGTTGAGTCCCATTGAGGAGAGCTGCTCCACCACCCTCTGGAAATGATTGTATTAAAAGCAGAGCTGAAGTCCATGAACTAGTATATGAAGCAACATTCTCCAGGTGGGCCAGGACGGAGTGAATCGACAAGGCTTTAGCATAGTCAGTGGAATGGTTTCTTCTATAGTTGAATTTGAAATGGATTCAGCATCCCTGAGAAGTGTGTTTTGATACATTCCATCACCAGACACTTGAAGTATTTCATAATGGTGGAAGTCAATGCCACCGAGCGATGGTCATTGAAGCGTGTTATTGTCGCCTTCTTGGGTACTGGGATGAGGGTAGCTATCTTGAACCCTGTGGGAATGATGGACTGCTGCAGTGAGGTGTTGAAGATGTCCATGAAGGCCTCCGTCAATTGATGTACACAGTCCTTCAGTTCCCAACCAGGTATTTTGTCTGGTCCTGCATTTACATTCTCAAGCAATAAAATTTAAACATTAGAATGTTATTTAAACAATTCAAACCCTGCAGAAATCACATTTTTAATAGAATTTACAATGATGTCTCCATATTCAGAGAGTGCATAAGAGATGTAAAGAAATGCTAATAGTACTGGGATACTAAGCCTATTATGGAAATAAATTACTATTTCATTTCCCTGAGAAGTAGGGTGCTGAGGAATAACTAATGAGTTCTTTATAATTATGGAAATATTGACAGAATAGACAGAGCAAATTAAAGATCATGAATATTTCCACAATCATCCACCATGATGGATAACTGGGAGGCAGTATTTTCTTCCAGACCATGATCTCAAATGCAAAAACCAAAATTACAATTGTTGACCAGGCCTCATCATTCACAGGCCAAACAACAGACTACTGAAGCAGGCACCCTATTCAAAACTTCATCAAGGGAAGAGGTTGCTAGGTGGAAAAAGGAAGAGTTAAATTATACACTTAGAGGTGCCTTGATAGGAGTCAATGTCCCCACCTGAATGAAACACAAGAGTCTACAGACTCTGTGATTGTAATGTGACAGAGTATTTAGAGGTGTTTTGGGAAGGATTATTAGAGCAGGTTGCATACAAACATTTTAAAACACAGAATATTTGCAGGACTTTTGCAGAGTGCTTTTTGCAAAAAGAGCAACGAAGTTGCAGCATACAGCTTGCCTGGAAAAGCATGTGATTTTTGCAGTCAGACAGAATAGTTTTGCTCTCAGAGGGAGAGGGTGTGAAACAGAGAGAAAGGAGACTGCAATCAGTTCCAGAAGGACAAAGCTGGAAAATGTTTGGAAGACTGCCTGGTCAAAGGAGCAAGACTGATTAAACAGGAATCAGGTGGGGATGTCCTGGAATAAAAAGGAATCTCTCTGAAGATCAACAAGAACCCTCCTGAGTGGTAACCATTTGCCTTTTAAGCACCAAAGACCGGTGAACTTTGTTAATGCTAACTTCTGTGCACAATACAAGAATTGCCTGCAACCAGTGAGATTGGACTGTGATCCAAAGAACTTTTCTAATCTTAAATACACATTACACACACCTGTGCTTAGTATGGGGGGTGGGGGGAGGGTGGTTTAAGTAATAAGTTAAAGTTTAATTCTGTTTTCCTGTTCAAATATAATTTAAAAACTACTTTTGTTTAAGTAACTCTGTGTTGTGGTGCATATCTATTGCTGGTGGGTTTTGGGGTCGTCTGGACGACGTAACAGTAATAAAAACACACTGAAATGCTGGAGCAACTCAGCCGGTCTTGCAGTGTCCAGAGGAGATGTACGCTGCTGATGTTTCAGGCTTAAGACTTTCAAGGAATAGGAAGAAGAATAAAGAAGAAGAATGTCCTTCCCTGCCTCATTATTCTGAATCCTTGGGTCACAAACACTCAAGCTGGAATGGAGTGTTTGGCATAACATTGAAAATGATGCTGTGAGCTCAAGAAGCCTTGTGCAAAAGGCAAAAAAAAAAAAGAAACTTCTCAAAACCTCCAGCATCACGAATGATACTACTTACTTGTAGCTTAAAATCTGTCGATCATCTTTCACTTTGGAACTCACAGAAAAAAGTGAAAAGAAGTCTTCCTCCTCCTCCCCAGGGAATACTTAAAAGAAGAGGAAAATTGAGATGCAGAAGATAAATGAATGCGAAGGGTTGTTGGATAGGGAAATAAGAAAAGGGATGGGGGCAAGCAGATAGATTGATATGATGGAGAATGAAAGGAGATTGAATCCACTATTGTACTTTTAGTGCAGTTATGCTAAGCAATTTTTGCTGTAAAAAGTATTAGTTAGCCAAAGGAGTCAGTGTATTTTATAAAGGAAGGTATTGAATCATACGAATAAACTGATTTCTCTGTGAATAGCCTCAGGGAGGAAGCAGGATGGGAAATTAAAGCACAAAAGGACCAAAATCAAAAAGAAAATTCAGGCTATGGTAAGAATTTTAGTCTGAGAACCATACAAATGTTACAGCCACTTCTCTGCAAAAAGCTGTCAGAAGTAACTTAATGTCAACTGGTCTGAAAGTAGGCCACGCAATGTCCTGAACTAAATCATCTTGATAGCACTTCACTTTGCCCCATTTTCACTGACACAAATGTCCCTGCAGGTTTACATTGAACATGTATCCTTGTTAGACTTTTACTCAAGCAAAATGTTTTACACAGGAGACTTAATACCAATATAAATCTGGTGAAATTTCACAAGTCACTGAGAGTCTGAAAATTGTGTTTAAATCCAACACAAAGTGAAGTGCTATAATTTGTTCCCTTGACAAGGCAAAGATGGTTGAAAGTGAAATTAATTTTGACAATTCCTCACAGCTTTGACTCAACATCATAAAAGGCAATTGCCTAGCCCTAAAAGTTCATCCCAGGTCTGTAGCATTAAGTGCACTCTACAGCTATGATAATGTGTTGTATTCTATCTGCAAAATTCATTGGGCCAGTCACATATGCTTAGCAACTCGGATTCAGCTACATCTGATCTCTTGATTTCTCTCTGGCCTGGGACATTCTTGTAACCTCTATCACAATAGAATAACAGTTGTTATTCTGAATGGCTGGACATGCTGTGTACTCTTCTTCTCAACTCCAGCCCACTCATGGCCCACTGGTGCAACCCGCATTGATGAATATGGCACCAATGTTTCTTAAAATGAGAAGTGAAAGGTAATGCTTTTTAAATTTTATTTTAATTAAAATATTTCACTATTGTGATTAAATAATATTATATTTTGTTTGTGTGCCTAATATCAGAGCTGTTTGGATATTGTAAAAAGGCTTTTGAATGTATGCAATCTCAGTTGGCCATCAGGGCAGTTTCTGAGTAAAGCCTTGATTCGGCCAATCTTGCCCAGCCACTGCTTACTGGCCACTCTGCTTCTTGACAGGACCACAATTGCAACACTAGCGTGACATCAGGACAAAAAAAAACAAGCTAAATACAATGATGGAGCAAGCTCGGGGTTAAATGTGCTGCTGGCTTCGATGGACATGATTTCTGAGAAGGGCTGCAGAGTGTTGATCTGACTGTTCAACATGCCTATTTGAAGCTGAATAGATTTTGGCAGACAACAATGAGCAAAACTATAATTACTTTCATTAATCTTGCAGGACAGTTTATGTCATGTGCTGTCATCAGATCATGTCCATTCTGTATAATCACAGATCCACTGATGAATCGCACTTAAGATGCAAGCCAATTTTCAAATGAATCTAAGTCATTTACTTTTGTTCAGGTATTTGCCACCAGGAATTAGTCATCACTATTTCCATCCATCAAATAAAAAGCTGGAGCAGAAGTTAGCAATTTTATAGGTGTTAGTTAATCTCCTAGATTTCAGGGTGACTTCTTAAATGGATGTGAGGCTTCTTTGCTTACAATAGTGAAAGCCCCACACTTATTTTGGAACTCTTATCTATTACTGGTTCTGCATAGATTCTCCTGGCTGAAACTTGTATGGGGTTTGGAGAAATCAGTGCTCCTGATGATCTCAGTCAGGTGAATAACCCTGCACATTCCCTTCTCAACCTTTACTTGTCATAAGGCAAGTGAGTTGGGATTATCTGCCTGAAGTAGAGAGCCACCGTGGAGGTGTGGCATGAAGGTCCAACTGAGTCAGATAAAGCACAGTGCCACATCTAATCACTTTGGTCTACCTTTGTTTTTAGGGCTTGTTGAGTTGGGAGGAGTATCAGGTTTTGTGGGTTAACAGAGAGACGAGTCTGGACACGTGTTATAATCACACATAACTTCTTTTAATGCAGGGAGGAAACATAAATGGAACTTCATCACTATTTTACCTAAGCCTCAACATGGTTATCCAACTGCACGAAAACCAACAAGGTCGGTTCAGATACAGCAATGAGCTCACTGAACCCTTCTCCATTAACAATGGTGTGAAGCAAGGCTGCATTCTCGCACCAACCCTCTTTTCAATCTTCTTCAGCAAGATGCTGAAACAAGCCATGAAAGACCTCAACAATGAAGACGCTGTTTACATCCGGTACCACACGGATGGCAGCCTCTTCAATCTGAGGCGCCTGCAAGCTCACACAAGACACAAGAGCAACTTGTCCATGAACTACTCTTTGCAGACGATGCCGCTTTAGTTGCCCATTCAGAGCCAGCTCTTCAGTGCTTGACGTCCTGTTTTGTGGAAACTGCCAAAATGTTTGGCCTGGAAGTCAGCCTGAAGAAAACTGAGGTCCTCCATCAGCCAGCTCCCCATCATGACTACCAGCCCCCCCCACATCTCCATCGGGCACACAAAACTCAAAACGGTCAACCAGTTTACCTATCTTGGCTGCACACTTTCATGAGATGCAAGGATCGTCAACGAGATAGACAACAGACTCGCCAAGGCAAATAGCGCCTTTGGAAGACTACACAAAAGAGTCTGGAAAAACAACCAACTGAAAAACTTCACAAAGATTAGCGTTGTCATACCCACACTCCTGTTCGGCTCCGAATCATGGGACCTTTACCGGCATCACCTACGGCTCCTAGAACGCTTCCACCAGCGTTGTCTCCGCTCCATCCTCAACATTCATTGGAGCGACTTCATCTCCAACATCGAAGTACTCGAGATGGCAGAGGCTGACAGCATCGAATCCATGCTGCTGAAGATCAAACTGCGCTGGGTAGGTCACGTCTCCAGAATGGAGGACCATCGCGTTCCCAAGATCGTGTTATATGGCGAGCTCTCCACTGGCCACCGAGACAGAGGTGCACCAAAGAAGAGGTACAAGGACTGCCTAAAGAAAGTTCTTGGTGCCTGCCACATTGACCACCGCCAGTGGGCTGATATCGCCTCAAACCGTGCATCTTGGCGCCTCACAGTTCGGCGGGCAGCAACCTCCTTTGAAGAAGACCACAGAGCCCACCTCACTGTCAAAAGACAAAGGAGGAAAAACCCAACCCCAACCAACCAATTTTCCCTTGCAACCGCTGCAACCGTGTCTGCCTGTCCCGCATCGGACTTGTCAGCCACAAACGAGCCTGCAGCTGACGTGGACTTTACCCCTCCATAAATCTTCGTCCGCGAAGCCAAGCCAAAGAAAAAAAGATATAGACGTTCACCTCAGACTTCGGTTGGACTCCGACAGTGGTAAACCTGTACTCAGCCCACACTACAAACAAGGACACTTACACACAACTGATTCCCTGACCCATGGGGATGTGGTTCTCTGCAAGTACTCATCTGTTGGAATAATACGACTCAGCTTCAGTGTCGTTCATTCTTTACATGTGACACATCCATTGATGTCCACCATAGCGTCCTGATGTGGAGTGATGGCTGGGGCTTGGACCGCGAGATTGAGAGAGAATGTGCCATGTGTTGATGTTGTATACAGTGCTAATCTGTGCTTTAGCCAATAATGACCCAAGGTGTGAACTAATGGGTGACTGGAATCCAACCTTGATTGACAGGTGATGTGACTTCCAAATAAGTTTCAGACAGGGAGGACACATGACCACCCCCAATATGCACATTCCTGACAGGCAAGGAGGCCACATTTCCTCCACACATATCATTCCACCCCTCGAAAGTCACGTTACTCTGCAATCACTATGAACAAATTTGTTATAACTTAAAAAAAGGAAAAGTAAAAAAAACCAAAAAGATGTATTTAAAAAAAAACCAAGCCAATCAAGCAGATAAATATATGCACAAATGCCTTCTGTATGCTGGACAAGGAACATAATCAAATTCGATGACAATGACTTACCAGTTCCAAACAGGGTTGATGTGTTTCCGATGGAGCAGGGTGCTGTGGGAGCTGCTCCCGTGTAAGAGGGGAGGGTAGAGAAAGAAATTTGGTCACTGACTCGTGGGCCTGGTTTCTCCAGCTAGGCTGACAAATGTGAGCACCCTTAGCACCAACATCTGCGAGCAGACGGTGCAAGGTCATCCATCAATTGCCAGAGCCCTCTCCTGGCTTGCGCATCCCACTCCTTGGCTTCGCACTTGGGTGCTTCCTAAGCACAGCACCCACTGGGCATTGCTGTGCTATCTGGTGGTGAGGCATGGATCAGGCCGGCACACCATTTTCCTGGGCTGTGCAACACCAGGATGCTGTTCCTGCTTGCGTTCTCTTTAAACGGGTGCCATAAGGGCCTGTGTTGGATCCCTGTAACGATAGCCAGGAGGAGTCAAGACTGAAAGTTGGCCAATTAGTGATTGTAAATAAAAGGTCCTGAAATACCCACCTCCATGAGGTATTTGTTTCTGTTAATGGGAGGGTTGGGATGATGCTGTCATTGTCAAGTGAAGCAAAATATATACATTTCTTTTTGTTTGATCTGTGAACACTCTACTTATAAACTGTAACTTTGAAACTGTGAACTGTAACTCCTGAGTGGACTTAACGACATTATTACTACAGCTCAGTGCGATTAAAAATGAGAAAAACAAAACAAAGGTTCATTACAAAGGCTGCACCTGGAATATGCATAACAAAAGATGCAATCGAATGGCCAATGTTGAGGTTTTTTCCATGGTAAAAGTCCTTGCCTGTCTTGATGAGAGTCCTTTGCATAATAAGTAACGTGTTTCTTGTTGGTTTGCTGGCTGAAATCAGTGATGGGATTGCAGCTGTCTGTTTTGATGAGTGTTTTGTAGACGAGCAACAGCTTAAAAGGTACTGTACTTCTGTGGGGCGGGGAGGGGGCGAGAGGGTAGGAGAACTCACAAGATAGATTAGTCAGGGGCCACCTCCAGTGGGAAAGGACCAGAGGTGAGGCTGGTCCAGGTCAGTGAGGGAAGCTCCACCCCTACAGGACTTCCTGCTGCAATGCTCTCTTAGGAGAACATCCATGTCTTTTTGAGTCACTGGCAGGGTGACGCCACTAAACTTTGCCTCAGCCCTTCAAACGTGAGCAGGTGCTCCCCTCTCTGTGTACTCCGATCCCTCCCTGACTGTGTTTCCCATTGCCAGACCCATGAGGGGCGTGCGGTGGCAACTAAATAGCTTGTCAATTCACCAGCCACCTTTGTGCTCCCTGGGAAGTGGTGCTCATGGGTGCTCCCATAGAAACTTAGATCAGTGCCCACTCCTTAGTACCCTGCCTCCCAACACCAACAATGTGCCTCTGCAGCTACCCATGTCTGCCCCTTTCTAGGAGGGCCGGGAACCTGTCCTGGACTGCAGTCACCACCCATTCCCTCAGGGTGGCGCTATCATTGACCCCTTCTGGCGGGGCCTGCAAGGTGTTGGTAATCATCTGTTGGTCAGACAGACCAACCAGTGTGCTTGCTTCCCCATTAGAGAGAAGAGAATTGGGATCCCCCTCTTCTCCCACCTGAAGCAGTGGTGAGGCTAAGTGTTTGCCTGGCAGCTTGTGGTATTGTTCCCCTCTCCCGGTTAGCCCTTTAGCGTAGTCCCAGGACTCCATTATCTCACAGTGACCACTTGTGTGTCCACCCGAGGTCCCTCCATTTTTGGCTACTTCCCCGTTCTGGAGGGCTGGCAGGGTGCCCTCAAGGCTTGTAAAGGCTCAGGCATGAAGGGAGGAGGAAGTGTGTCATGGGACACTTTTCCTCCGGGTTACCACCATCCATCCACATATACCCATCCCCCAAACATGTTGATCTCCTCCCCAGCTGAACAATGGCTTGGACTTTTCCTGAATCAAGCTATGAGCCAGACCAGTGAGCTATTTGGAGCTACTGTGTTTCAATCAGCTTGGAAGCTGCCTCCATGATTTTAATTTCTAATTTAGTCACTTCCCCATGGGAAATCTGTGCTCCCTCTTCTAGTTCATAAGAGTAATGTTGCAGGGATTCTATCTCCATAACTTTTTGAGCATCCTGATTACTTAACTTGGATGTGATACCTCAATGGCACCTAAGCAGGGATATCAGTCATAGGGCACCCCCTCAACTCCCCCCAGCCTCGGGGAAACCATATGGTGTTCTACCTTCTCTCTATGGGGCTCCAACATCAATGCAATTGACTGGCTTGCTAGCTATGCTACCAAATGGCTGAACCCTGATGGTCATCAGTCCACCCGTGGATTTTATTATCCAACCCTGGGGTCTCTTCCCTATCTGAGTGTCACCTCCTGCTACCACCCCCCTCCCCCCCCCCCCCCACACACACACACACACACACACACACACACACACACACACACACACACACACACACACACACACACACACACACAGTGTGATCTTCCACTCCCACATGGTTAAGACTCCACATGTGTCTAGCAGAACCTCTTTGAACTCTGCTTGCAGCGCCAATTGTCATGTTGGGAAGAGTATCAAGTTCGGAGGGTTCACAGAGAGATGAATCTGGACACAAGAATTACAATCACACACAACCTTTATGAATCAATGGGAAATAAATAGGGGAGAACGTTAAACAGTACTCTATTACTATTTCACTTAAGCAACGATATACATATTCACCTCAGTTGAACTCTGACAAAGGTAAACCTATACTTGACCCGCTCACACACTAAAAACAGGGACTCTTACATCCACCCGGTTCCCTGACCAATTGGGGCATGGCTCTCTGCAAGTATTGATCTGTCGGAACACTACAGCTCAACTTCAGTGTAGAGCACACCTTGCCAACAACACTTCCAGTGATGTCCACAGAAGCGACCTGGCGTGGAGTCATGTCTGGGGCTTGGATCACTAGGCAGAGAGAAAGAATGTGCTGTGTGTTATATTCAGTGCCAATCTGTGTACACATACCACACAGGCAAGGAGGCCACTTTTCCTCCACACACAACAGGACTATACCCTGTTCAGATATATTCCTGGAAATATCATTGTAATTTCCTGCCTCCAGCCACCCCTTACTAATCTTGCACTTTTTGCTCATCAGTATTATGTCCAGTAAGTTGAAATGTTCAATGAATATCTCCCTAAATTCATTTTAGTTTGACTGCCTTTGATGTGACTGCATTGGTTAAGACTTTTATCTTTCAATTATTTTATTTTAGTTATTTAAGAAAATAAGAATAGGCCATTTAGTCACTCAAGCTACCCCAGGTCTCATCAGTGTTGCTGGGTCAGTTCCCCATGGCCATTGAGTTTGAATGATGGTAAATCACAGAGACCATCAACTTTGGCAAAGGGCCTTACTGGTCATCTTGTCCCTTCCTGTGACAGCAATAAAGCGAAATGTTCCATTAATGTCTTGTAAGACTACATTTAGAATGTAAAATATACAAAATTCTTTAACTTTTGTCGATTGTAAGGCAGACAAAGAGTCACCACTTTGTCCAGCGCCCCTCACAGAAACCTACAGCACCTATTGTTCCTAGGCAGTCTCCCCTCCAAGAAACAGATCCCTGAATGAAAAGGTGGGGAGGGAAGAGGTGGAAAGACCACAGGCTAACAGGTAAGAAGTAATTTTAATATAGGTTGGAGGGTAAAAGAAAGAATTTGAAATGTGATGGAGAAGAGGGCAGAGGGATGAGAAGGGAAGCTCTCTGATAGGGAGCTGGTGAAAAGGAGACTAAAGGATGGGGGAGAGATAGGTGGGGGAGGGGTTTACAGAAAATGGAGAAGCTGATGTTAATGCTGTCTGTTTGGGGACTGCCGAATTGGAATACAAAGTGTTCCTCTGTTTTGCGGGGAGCCTCGATTTGGCAGTACATGTTCAGAATAATTCAGAACTATTCTTAAAGGAACTTGCAAGCACTGATGGCAATTATATAGTGACGATATAATTGGGAAATTGTACAGAACCAGCAGACCTACCCATTTATGTCCTAACTGAGGTGCAGGCACACAAATCCCCATCAGAGATGGTAGCACGTGGAATTTTCACACAATTAATGTGCAAATGAAGAACTTATCTTTGCTTTATTTTGTAATTATTTCCCAATGTATAACCAAACTAATTATTAATAAACATATGAACACTCTTCCATATACTTCCACAAACTTTCTTTACCTCAATATTCCCATTGAATTAAAATGTGTGTGTACACACATTCTTATATTTATCTCTCTCTCTATCTCTCTCTCTGTATGAGTGTGTCTGTATATATGTAAGAGCTTGTATGTGTGTAATGTGTGTGTATGTTTCTGTATTTATACATGTGTGCCTGTGTTCATATGTATGCAAATGTACATACATTTACATAAGGTCTGTCGACCTTACCAAAGCGGTCGACACTGTGAAGCAGGAAAGGTTTGTGGCAGATCGTGGAATGACTGGGATGCCACCCAAAGTTCTCTAGCTACATGAAGATCAGCATGGCCAAGTCAGTCACAACAGCAACTCCTGGAGCACCTCCCAATAGGTAACAGTGTAAAGCAAGGCTGTGTCCTCTCGCTGACGCTCTTCACCATCTTCTTCAGCATTAAGACCTTGATGATGAGGACGGTGTCTACATCTGATACCACACTGATGGCAGCCTGTTCAACCTGAGGTCACTATAGTCCCACTACAAGACATTGGAGCAACTCATTCAAGAGCTACTCTTCACTGGTGATGCTGCCCTTGTTGCCTATATAGAGAGAGCCTTACAGCGTATAGCATCCTACTTTGTGAAGGCTGCCGAGCTCCTTGGACTGGGTCAGTTTGAAGAGGACAGAAGTTCTCCATCAGCTCACACCTCAGGAAGAGTACCACCCTCCCCGCATTACCATCGGTGAGACTGAGCTGAAGACAGTCCACCAGTTCAGCTACCTGGGGTGCATCATCTCGTCAGATACCTAGATCAATAAAGAGGTTGACTCAGGTAAAGGCAAACAGCACATTCAGCAGGGAGTACAAGAGTCTGGAACAACAAGCATCTGAAGGGAGGCATAAAGATCAGTGTGTACAGAGCAGTTATACTGATCATCCTCCTGTACGGTTCGGAGTCATGGGTCACCTACCGTCACCATCTGTAACACCTTGAGCACTCCCTCCAGTGCTGCCCTCTCACCATCCTCAACATCCACTGGAGTGACTTTGTCACTAACATTGAAGTCCTCAAACAAGCGGCGGTTACCAGCATCGAGACCTCTGGAATGGACAATCATCGCCTGCCCAAGATTGTGCAATATGGAGAACACTCCACTGGCCACCGTGATGGAGGGGCAATGAAAAAGAGGTCAAAGGACTCTCTGAAGAAATTCCTTGGTGCCTGTAACATTGAACACCGCTTATGTCCAAGAGCTATGCTCTCGCCTGCGATCGTGTGGCCTGCTGACACACCATTCATCAGTCTGTCTCCTCCCTCGAGAACACATGCAGGGATGGCCTTGAGGACAAAGGGAGATGGAGGCAGCACCGTAACACAGCAGCACCACCCCAGAACAGAATTTCCTTTGCAGCCGCTGTGGCCAGGCAGGTCTGTCCCGCATTGGCCTTGTCAGCCACCAGTAAGCCTGCAGCAGACATGGACAGCCTCCTTCCTAAATCTTCATTTGCAAAGCTAAGCCATGAACGTACATGTGTGTGTATGTCTGTAAATATGCATGCATGAATATGCATATCTAGGTATGTACATGTACATTCATGTGTGCATGTGTGGGTATGTACATGTATGTATATGTGTGTGTCCATGTGTAAGTACGTGTGTGTGTGCTGTTATAAACTACCAAACCTTATTACTACAAACAAAGGAACAGCAATGGAAAATTCACCAAACAATGGTAAATTCAAAATAATAGTTTTTTATTAAACCATTAGTAACATGACATTTCTTACTTATCTCTAAACTGAACTCTAAATTTAACTCCACTACGCACAAATGTAAATGTATGTATGTATTAAAGTACAAAACCATCACAGTTTAAACTTGATCTGAAGTAAGTCACTTTCAAAAGTCCCAATTTCAAATATATTGTTGACTTCAGGATCCACTTAAAACGCAGTTCAGAAGTAATTATGAAGTGCTTTAAACATTATATTTTCAGATTTCTTTCAATTCATGATCCACTTGATGAGCTGTCTTTCATTGAGATATTCTTCAAACATTTTATAGACACAAATGAGAAGTGGTCTTACTTATTTAAAAGCCACTTGTGTTCTATCCCCCGTGAATAGGAAAATACAAGATCTCTTTTCAGGAGGTCAAATTTTCTTCAGTTTTCTTTAGAGTCACGGAGTTCCCCTCCACAATGAGGTTGCACTCATTATTTTCAAAAGAGCAGTCGGAAAGTGGTTTCACTTTGAAATCCACTTGTTTTCTGTATTCCTCTTTTATTAGGGGAGCACATAACAGCACCTACTCTGGTTATTATAATTCAACCCTGCCTTTCACAAGGTTCCAAATCCTGTGTGTCACAGGGTGTTGACTCCTGAACTGATCCAAAAAATGTCTGACATTTACATGTGACATTTACATCAATGAGTTCAATCTCGATTCTTGGAAACTATATGACCATGCACTAGAATCTTTAACAGTTTTAGTTTCATTTCTGCAAAACTTTTTGCCTTTTACAAAACCACCATATCCATAACAATCTCTGACCCCCTCTCTTTTCAAGAGGCTTAAGTGGTTTTATGATGTCAGAAGGTCTAATAAATCTATTTGTGTTCAAGCAGATGGCCTCCCTCAGCAGTTCTTCTTGAGTAATTGAATACTTCAGTTTTAAATAAAGCAAACACTCCATTATTCTAAAATAATTATGACCTACTTCAGTTCCATTAGCTCTGTCTTTCAAGACATTGTTGTGACTGTACCAGCTCACAATTCCCTCACTAGAAATATACTTAACTCTATACACAACTTTACGAAGACATTTTTACATGAAATGTAGCTTAACAGTTATATAAATATTAATACAGATCCATTACAGTACATATGTGTGTGCAGGTATATGCATGTGTACATGTGTATCTGTGTATGTATGAATGTGTTTGTATGTTTGTATGCTTGTATGTGTATGCACATGTCTGCGTAGGTGAATGTATGTGTGTGTGTATGTGCATGAATTGAGCCATGTCTATGCATGCATATGTGCATGTGTGTATGCATATGTACATGTGTGTGCATGTATGCATGTACATATGTGAGTGCATATGTGTGAGAGTGCTTGAGTGTGTGTGCATGTGCATACACATGTGAATGCATGTATGCTCGTGTGCATGTGTGCTAGCATGTGTTTATCTGCATGTGCCTATTTGCATACATGCATGTGTCCATTTAAGTGTGTGTGTGCAGGCATTTGTATGTGTATAGGTTGGTGTGTTAATGTGTATGTAAAAGTGTATAAAGGTGTGTGATTGTGTGTAAAGGTGTGTGTGCGTAAATGTCTGTCTGTGCGTAAAGGTGCGTGTGTGTAAATGTCTGTGCGTAAAGGTGTGTGGGCGTGCGTAAATGCCTGTCTGTGCGTAAAGGTGTGTGGGCGTGTGTAAATATCTCTGCATAAAGGTGTGTGTGCGTGTGTGTTTTAGTTATTATTTAATCCTGATATAATTATATCTGAAGTCTCAGTCATATCCATTTGATAATCTTGGATAGAATGTCACAATTTTCAGAATGAGAGATCCAGACAAGGTTAAAGAATTTATTTTAAAGTTTAATTGGCTCACAAAATATTTGTTTAAGGCGGCATGCCACGAAGCAGGCGAACCGGCCCCTCTTGTAATCCATGTGGCAGGGCAGCCGGCCAAAATGGTGCCATCGAGGATTTCCCCTTCTCAGCACAGGGCTCAGAAGCCCGCGCTGGGAGACCACGTGATGCCCAGGTGATGTTGGTGCCCCCCAGCGCAGTTCTCAGCCAGGTCTGGGCTGGGAGTATAAGTCCAGCCCAGCAGCCTGCAATAAATCAGTTCTGCTCACTGAACTCAACCCATCTGGTTGTGTGTTCTTTCAGTAGCAGTGTAGCTGCTGCTACTATTGGTGACCCCGACTGGTTCAAACATCTTTGAACCCATCAAGAACAAACCTGGGATCAGTGCTATAGCCATCAAACTGCCTGACTTCTGGGTTCAGGAACCGGAGACCTGGTTCAGCCATGTGGAGGCTCAGTTTCACCTCCGCCAGATTTCATATGATACGACCTAATTCTACCATGTGGTCGCCGCCCTCAACCAGGCCACTGCCAAACGCATACTGCACCTCGTTCAGCACCCACCCGCTGAAGACAAATACGAGACCATCAAGCGAGTGCTCACTGGATCCCTCCGACTATCCAGGCGCCAGCATGCCGCTTGCATGCTGCACCTCGAAGCCTTGGGGACAGATCTCCGATGGAGCTGATGGATGAGATGCTCGAGCTCAAGGGTGATCACACCAACTGCGCACTCTTCGAGTGCATTATCCTCAACCATCTGCCTGAGGACATCTGGCTGTTACTGGCCCAAGAGAGCTTTAGCGACCCGAGGAAGGTCGCTCAGAAGGCCCAAGAGCTATGGCTCAAGTGATTCCAGGAGGACTCGATGGTCCAGCAGGTCAAGAGGCATGGGCATGACCATACCAATCCCACCCCTAGTACTGCGGTAGAGCATCCGGCTCCTTCAGGGGCCACCAAGAGCATAACCAGGGGCACGGCATCCACTCCAGGCCTCTGCTTCTACCACCAGTATTGGGGAGTCAAGGGTCGGAAGTGTCATCAGCCCTGCTCATTCCAGGAAAACGAGCAGGCCGGCCATTGTTAATGGCTGCGGCGGCTGGCCAAGGACGCAGCCTCCACTACCTGCGGGACTCAGTCAGCAGTCGGCAGTTCCTCGTCGACACTGGGGCCCAGATCAGCGTCATCTCGGCCACAGCCATTGAGTCCAGGAACTGACCTCGAGGACCTCCCTGTGTACAGACAATGCAACAGAGATCCGGACGTATGGAGACAAGACAGTCCACTTCCAGATCGGCTTACAAAAGTTCTTGTGGAGGTTCGCCATCTTGTCCCTTCCGACCGCCATCCTGGGTGCCGACTTCCTCCTCACCCATGGGTTTCTGGTGGACATTTGGGGTAGGCGCCCGGTGGACGCCCATACTTTCCAGGCCATTTGCCTTGACGCCTCCCGCACAGAGCAGCCGCAGATGGCCACAATCAGCACACCCAGAGATGAGTTCCAGCGAATCCTGGACGAGTTTCTGACCATCAAGCTGCCTCACTGCGCCATGGGGTGTTCCACCACATCCCCACCCATGGTCCACTGGTTTACGCCAAGGCACGCCGGCTCCCGCCTGACAAACTCCAGGTGGTGAAGGAGGAGTTTTTGCATCTGTTGGAGCTGGGGATCATTCGGTGGTCCAACAGCCCGTGGGTTTCGCCGCTCCACCTGGTCCCAAAAGCCTCCAGGGGCTGGCGCCCCTGTGGAGACTATAGATGGTTCAACAAGGCGACAGTTTCTGACTGCTTTCCCACACCTCACATCCAGGACTTTATGGCCAACCTGCATGGTGCGAGGGTTTTCTCCAAGGTTGACCTGGTGAGTGGGTATCACCAAATCCTGGTGCACCCTGAGGACATACCCAAGACGGCCATCATCACCCCCTTTGGCTTGTTCAAATTCCTTCGCATGCCGTTCGGGCTCAAGAATGCCACTCAAACTTTCCAGCGCCTCATGGACTCAGTGGGCAGGGACCTGGATTTTATTTTCATTTATTTGGACGACATCCTCATTGCCAGCAGGAATTGGGTGCAACACAAGGCCCACCTGCATATCCTCTTCTCCCGGCTGGCCGACTTTGGCCTCACCATCAACCCGGCCAAGTGCCAGTTTGGGAAAGAGTCCATGCAGTTCCTGAGCCATACCATCACGGCCGAGGGAGCCATGACCACCGCTACAAAGGTCACTGCTATCAAGGAGTTCCCATGCCCGGACAACCTCAAGCGGTGGCAGGAGTTTGTGGGTATGGTCAACTTCTACAACTGATTCATCCTGGGAGCTGCACGCATCATGCAGCCACTATTCACCCGCAGCACAGCCAAGCATAAAACACTCACCTGGACCCCAGAGGCCTGCAGTGCATTCAAGGCCACCAAGGGTGCCCTCGTGAAGGCTACCATGCTCGCGTACCCGCACACCGATCTGCATATGGCGGTCTCTGTCGATTCCTCTGCCACAGCTGCCAGTGCCGTTCTGGGGCAGCAGGTGAATGGACAATTGAAGCTGCTGGCATTCTTCAGCCGGCTTCTCCGCCCACCAGAGCGCAAGTATAGTGCTTTTGACCATGAGTTACTGGGCATGTACTTAGCGGTGCTGCATTTCTGCTAATTCTTGGAGTGGAGGACTTTTTCCATCTTCACTGACCACAAACCTCTCACCCAGGCATTCGCGATCGTCGGCCCGCCAGCAGTGTCACCTCTCCTTTGTGTCGGCACAAGGCGGAGAAGGACAACATGGTCGCTGATGCACTGCCGCAACTGGCCATCTGCGCGCTGACGCCCGGCCTCGACTTCAACCAGCTCACCCAGGACTAAAAGTCCGACAAGGAGACGCAAGCCTTCAGGACTGCCATCATGGGCCTACAGTTCTGAGACTACCTGACTCTGAGCGGCAGAAGCACCATCCTGTGCAATGTCTCCATGGGCACCCCGCGGCCAGTAGTTCCCAGCAGTGGCGCAGGCAAGTCTTCCATCACATCCATGACTTTTCACACCCATCCATCAGGTCCATGGTCCAGATGGTGGCAGAGTGGTTCATCTGGCATGGGCTGCGGAAGCAGATCGCGGGCTGGGCCAGAACATGCACCTTTTGCCAAATTTCCAAGGTACACAGGCACATCAGTTCGAGCACATCCGGGGATAGTTCAGCCACATTCATGTGGATGTAGTCAGTCCCTTACCAGTCTTTCAGGGCAACAGTTACCTATTGCACGTTGGCCCGAGGCGATTCCAATGCCGGACGCCTCCACGGACTCCTGCTCCCGAGCGCTGTTGCATGGTTGGGTCACCCGGTTCGGTGTTCCAAATAACCTCACTAGTGATCGGGGTGCCCAGTTCACCTCTACTCTCTAGGCACAGCTCGCCAACAGGTTGGGGATTGAGCTACACCGCACTATGGCCTATCACCCGCCCGCCAATGGGCTGGTTGAGCGTCTGCACCTCCACCTTAACTCGGCACTTATGGCCAGCCTCACCAGTCCCGACTGGGTGGACGAACTGCCTTGGGTGCTCCTGGGCATCTGCTCCACGCCCAAGGAGGATCTGCAGGCGTCATCAGCTGAGCGGGTCTACAGCACGCCGTTGGCACTGCCTGGTGAGTTCATCAGCGTGCCTCACAAACCCCAGTGATTGCCACATGGGCTGCTTTCCTACCTCCGGGCCCACTTGGTCTCCTTCGCACCCCCACGGCCGCCCAGACACGTCACATGGCCATCTCACATCCCCAGCGAACTGCTTTCCGCAGAATACATTTTTATTCGGCAGGGCCCGCCCGTGGCACCTCTGCAGAGACCTTATGAGGGGCCGTACAAGGTTCTCCAGTGTTCAGGGTCTACGTTCACGCTGGACATCGGCACCAGGCGGGGACTGTTTACTGTGGACAGGCTGAAGCTAACGTACCTTGACCCACTGAACCAGTGATTGTGGCCCAGCCCAAGAAGCAAGGCCGCCCAGCTAAAAATGACATTGGCGCTGGTTCTGGGGGGGGTGGGGTTGTGTGGCGGAATGCCACTTGGCTGGTGAACCGGTCCCGCTTGTAATCCACGCGGCAGGGCAGCCGGCCAAAATGATGCCATTGGGGGTTTCCCCTTCTTCTCAGCACAGGGCTCAGAAGCCCATGCTGGGGGACCACGTGACGCTCAGGTGACGTCGGCGCCCCCCCCAGCGCGGTTCTCAGCCAGGTCCGGGCTGGGAGTATAAGTCCAGCACAGCAGCCGCAATAAATAATTTCTGCTCACTGAGCTCAACCCGTCTGGTTGTGTGTTCTTTCAGTAGCAGTGTAGCTGCCGCTACATATTATTTGAATTGAATATCCCCATTTAGAATCAATAAATCCTGATCACTACTGATCACAAAATGCATGTGAGAATTTGTAAATGTTTGATCTGAAGTATTCTGCCAACTTTATTTTTCAGCCCTGTATATCCTTTCCTGTGGGGAAAACCTTCATTTTATTTTTTGTCATAAAGAGAGTGTCTAAAAATAATTTAAGATCAAACAGTAGCCTACAGCAAGTAGATTTATTGATAGGAAATTCTGCACAAGCTTCTTAGCTTAGCCAAATTTGATTTGAGCTGGAAAAAAATATTGACTATTTCAATACTTTTATCAAAGTAGGTAGAATGTGAGAACTTTGGAAAATGGAATCAAAAAATACACATTAAGTAATCTGATATTGATGGCCTAGTCCAGTGGTTTTCAAGCTTTTTCTTTCACTCAAATACCACTTTAAGTATTCCCTATGCCAGAGGTGCTCTGTGATTAGTAAGGGTTTGCTTAAGGTAGTATGTCGGTGGAAAGAAAATGTTTGAAAACCACTGTTTTAATTGTATCTAATTGACTCATTTATGTTCACGGTTTCATAACTCCAAAGGAAATGGGCCAATGGCAATTTTTCTCAAGCAAAATATTCCAGTACCATTTGGGTCTAGTGCAGTGATTCTCGACCTTCCCTTCACACTCACAGACTACCTTAAGCAATCCCTTACTAATCACAGAGCACCAATGGCATAGGGATTACTTAAAGTGGTTTGAGAGAGGAAAGAAAAAAACTTGAGAACCACTGGTAGCTGTAATCATGGAAAAGTTCAAGGTTCTTTTTATTGTCAGGTAACAATACATTTAAAAATGTAACTTTTATCTGTGGCAAACAATGTGTTGTCATGAGAATAGCCTGATGCCCCTACCAATAGGAGAAAGAGAAGCAAGACAGACCCATCAGAGACAATAGGCCCTTTTTATAGTGAAAATTAGCGATCTGTAAGACAACTTTACCTGCATAAAAGGTCCAAAGGTGGATTGGCTGGTCCAACGTGATCCACGTTTCCTCTGCCTAGGGGGGGGTAGTGTCAGAGGTGGAGAAAAGTTGCTCCTCCTCCTACGTAAAAATTGCCACTGAAATTGGCTCCAAACAGGAAGGTCAGATGATTGGTGTCACGCTGACAGCCCTGTTGTCCCCTGTGCTGTCACAGGGTGGCTGGTGGAGCGGTCGGGCTGCACTTGCTCACTCCGTCACACTTCTCACTCTGCACTCGCTCCATCGTGCCACCCCCCTCCCTGGCGCCGCTCCCTCCCTCACACTGGCCCCCTCCCTCATGCCGCCATGCTTCCTCATACTGCCCCTTCCCCTGCCCCGCTCTCTCACGTCACTTGATCCTGTCAGTCAGCGGGGCGCAATGGGCTGTCAGAGGGTGGCTGCTACTGTGTTACACAATCTGCCCCCTTTTGGCCTGGGAAGCCAGTGCACTACATTGGGCTGCATTAAATGACTGCGCAATCGACCTTTTCTGATCTCTGCATAAAAAGTACATTCACCGTTTTTTTTTGAAACGTGAGCAGACGATAACACGGCTTTGGTGCATAAAAATACCTACTGAGTATCTGTGGATTTATCTCCAGTGGTCCTGCAGTCACACAAATTCCTGTTCTATTCATTAGCAACTTGAGCTCCAGATGCAAACCTCTGATGTGAAGAGAAAGCGTTCAGTGCTCAAAGTGGTTCGGGAGCCCTTCATGCCCTTAGCATCTTCTCTGATCCCAGCTCCCATACCTGATTCCCATGAGCCAGTCTCAGCAGGCCACGTCCAGTGCAGGTTCCCTGGCCCTAAGCCAGCCTCAACCTTTGTGGGTTCTTCAGCCACTGAGCTCCTCTCTGGTCTTCTGCCATGTTCACCTTCCCTGTGTGGGTCCTTCAGCTGCTGAGCCCATCGCTGGTCTGCTGTCATTGTCACCGTCCTGCAGGGTCATCTCTAAACAGAGTGTGTTTCTCCCCATTTCTGATGCTCTGCTCTCCTGGAGTCTGCAACCCCTTGGTGCCGCTTCCAAGCACAGGGCAACCGTCTTGGGCACAGACCTCTCCAGTTGCAGGCTTTGATTTGCAAACACCATTGGCTCCTTAATAGGCTGTTTAAAACCTGTGTGGAGTGACCTGCATTAGGACTGGGTGGTGAACCCTTTGGAGAAGCGCTTTGCCTCCACCCTCCGCTCTCCTGGGTCTGCGCCAGCAGCAGCACTGGTGTTATGAAGCTCCAGTCACACCGCCATTTTTTGTGTCAAGTTGAAACTGAAGCTGTCAGCAACCTTTGGGCTTTTGATGCGTGTGTACTCTAATGCAGAGTTCTTTAAGTGAAAATTCATTTCTACCCATGGTGTGAGCTGTTTTAACCAAGGAAGTAGGAATAAGGAAAATAATCCTTCACAGGTTGGTAAATGCACAATGGAGATCTGGTCTTCAGAAAATGAATCGGCCCCACAGCCTCATGAGCCTGCCAGCTATCAGAACAATCATGGCTGATTTATGTTGGCCTCAACTCCTTTTCTGTGCCAGTTCTCCTTAAAACCTGGCATTTCAAATATTTATATATTGCTACCTTTACATACATCAATGATCTGACGTGGGGACAGATCATTCCAGAGATTCATGGCCCTCTGACGGAAGAAATTTCCATGTCCTTCAATTTGACATGGCTGGCCAGTTAATTTGTAGCTCTGCGCCTTTGTTCCTGACTCTCTCACCCGTTGAAGATCTCAACATCTACCTTGTCAAAACCACTTAGAATCTAGTATGCTCATCTTTGTAAGTTCCAAAGAATTCAGAAGCAAGTGATCTAAGCCTCTCATGATTGAACAGCCTTTTTATCCTACGAATTGGCCTTTTGAATTTTCCTTTTGGACGGACTCCAATGCTACCCAATTCCCACTTTTGTTTAAGTAAAGGGAGAAAAACTGGACAGCATTCCAGGTATGATCTCACTATACCTCTCTATTCTAAACCCCCACTTCTTCACAATAAAGACCAGCATGCTGTTTTGCTTCTTCACTGCCTGTTGGACCCTCTTGCTAATTTTTTGGTGTGATTTATGCTCTGGCGCACTGAGATCCTTCTGAAATTCACTCCTTTTCGGAAATAATTTGCCTTTTGTTTCCTCTAACTGAAGTGTATGACCTCAGATTTCCCTCCATTAAATTCCATTGGCCAGTTTGATTGTTCCTTATTCCCTCAGTGCTAACCTGGCAATGCAGCTCCTCCACAGCACTGCCCTGTAAAGCAGCAGAACTTCTTCAGAGCTGTGATTCTGTTCCTGTGGCAAATCAGATTTCAGCCATATGTCTGCCTCCAGCCCTGAGAGATTCTCTAATATTTTATACCTTGTGATTGGGGTTTATGAAAGCTCCTCCCCATTATTTGAAATGATCCCATCTTTTATCTTAAGGACATTTGCAATATAATTCACAGTGAAGATTAATTAATAACATTGATTATACAGCATATTTTCCACTGAACATGCGTAATTAAATCAGCAGGCCTCATTGTCTAGAGGTCCCATACCTAACCTAATTGTCTTCTTCCAGTGTAAATATCAATTAAAAATCTTACTGTTTGTTTTGATATGACATGTACACCTTTATATACTCTACTTTTCAATTTATCATTATATTTGGCCTCCACTGTTAACCACAGATGGTGCCTCTTTCTCCTAGAATTTAATCTGGATAAATTCCTTAGTGTACTGGACCAGGTGTTTGAATTCCTACCAATGATCCATCTATTGGCTTCTTATTTTCCCAGCCCATCTTTGACAACTCAGCTTCATACCGTTATAAATGCCTTCACAAGTTGAAAACATTGATTTGGTCCTTTGGTGTTTACCCTCTAACTACATCTTGAATTCAATCGTATTGTGATCACTTTCTCATTGGCAATGTTGAGCCATGAGGTCTCATTAATAATTGGTCAAGATCAAATCTGAAATAGTCTGTTCCTGGGTACGTTCTGTAACATATTGTGAGTGCTGCTGTGCGAAGAATTCAGGCACAAAGTTCGTCGACTGCAATCTGCTTAAACTCGTATACACAAGGTCTTTGTACCTTCCTGGCTCCACGTGCTCAACTGACTACCAAAGGAGGCCGGCACGAGTCTTTGTATGGGCTGGTGATTGACAGCGAGTAGGTGGGGCCAGCCTCCCAGGTTGGTTACCTGAAGGTACAGTGATTTCCCCCTGCAGTTGGCTGGTAGGCGTGTAGTGGTTGTTTCACCACGCATACTCCACAATTCATCTGCAACATCCTTGTCAGTTTGGTTCATCCAGTCAATAGGTAGATGAAAATTGCCTATGGCAATTACAATCTCCCATGGCAATTGCAATCTCCCATGACTACAACAGATAATTCCTCAAACATGTGATAAATAGATCTCAATTTACCTTGCTCCATGTTGAGAGGTCTCACAGCGGGTCCACAGACTACTCCCACCTGTGTCTTTCACATATCCAAAATTTGACCCCAACTGATTCCAAATTGCTATTGACTGAATCTGAAACCTTCCTTGATTAATGCCACTCTGCTTATTTTCCTTTTCATCCTGCTCTTTCGATCCTATTATCTTTAAGTATTGAGCATGGAATCCTGGTCCCCTGCAACAGCTCCTCTGTACAGTATTAGCTATTAGATGATATTTGATATTGTGCTGTCAGTATACCTGTCTCATTGCAACTGCTACACTTATTCAAAGGACAAAGAAAGAATTTTTCTAACTCTGAATTTGTTCTGTGCTGCACACTTTCAATGAGATTTTCTGCTCCAAGGTGTCACACTTGTCAGATTTTTCCCTCTCACTTTCCAGTGCCAGAGCTCTCTAGCTTCCTCTGAGGTTTAATGAACATTCTGTTCTTGGAGCCCTCCTCCCCTTTCAGTTTAGTTTAAAACACTGTGTGAGTTCCAATTTACACAACTAACACACGAGGAAATTTGTTGGTGAATGCGGGGATTTAAGGTAGATCAGCAGTGAGGGGAACTGGGAAGATGATTAGGGAATGGGCAATTCTGGTAGATTAGGGAATGGGGAAATTCTGGTAGATTAGGGAATGGGGAAATTCTGGTAGATTAGGGAATGGGGAAATTCTGGTAGATTAAGGAATGGGGAAATTCTGGTAGATTAGGGAATGGGGAAATTCTGGTAGATTAGGGAATGGGGAAATTCTGGTAGATTAGGGAATGGGGAAATTCTGGTAGATTAGGGAATGGGAGTACTGCATGATGAGATTAGTACCAGCATGATTCAGCTGAAGTCCATCCCAGGAATAGTTTTGCTCTTCTTCAATACTGGTGTCATTGTTCCATGAATCAGAACCATTTTTACCACAGTTTGAGCCACACAGTCGCCCCTCTATTCCTTTGCAAGATTTGATAATTTTCCCAAGGCAGGGTAGTAATCAGGAGATTATTGTCCTTTTGATTCTGTTTCTCAATTTTCCCCTGTACTTATCATAATCTCTCTCAGAACTACCATCCTCATCCAACCAATGACCACTGGCTATTCCCACAATAAATGTTGACCTTGGAAAGGTGTATACAAACATGAGAAGCAAGAGTAAAGAATGGTCTTTTTCCTCGGGACTAGAACAGGTGGGCCCAGGATCAAGGTGAGGTGGGAAAGATTTGAAAAGGTCCTGAACGGCAACCTTTTTAATCAGAGGGCAGTTCATATCTGGAAGAATCTACCAGAGGAAGCTAGAGAAGAGGGAACAATTGCAACGTTTTCAATTTTGTTTTGAAGGGAAAGCAAGTTTAAAGGAGATTTACAAGGCAAGTTGTTTTTGCAGTCTGTGGAAGATGCCTGGAAGAGCCTGCCAGGGAAAGTGGTGAAAGCAATTGCAAGCAGATTTAAGAGGTATTTAGATATATAAATGAGAGGAAATGGAGGGATGTAGGCCACATGCAGACAGACGTGGAATTTAAATTGGCCTCATAGTTAGCATGGTCTATTCCTGTGCTGCATTCTTCACTGTTCTAAAGAGGGTAAGATGATGCTGAAGATGAACTTGATATTGATGAGAGAAGGTTCCTGTTTGAAGGATTCCCTAAATCTTACATTCTTGTATGTCTCAGATGCAATTTAGGGATTGTCAATATCCAGACAATGGTCTTTACAAACTCAGTAAATAACTAAATTTGGGGGAAAAGAAGTAACATTTTCAGATTCTTTGTCACTACTTAAATCTGGGAGAAAATTATCTTCATTTACAGATTGTCACCATTGTTGCTATAAACCAAATTTAAAAAATTTGCATTCATGTAATTCTTGATTAAATCCCCATTTTCCAATTGATGGATTACTTTGCAGTTACTTCTATTACATGAGAAATAATGGCAGCCAAATTTTCCCACATAAAAATTCTACAACTAATTATGAACAAAGTTATTTGATTTTGGTGGACATAAACCAGGAATATGGAAAATGATATGTCACTTTTTATCAACTTTATTTTCTATACATTGTCAGTTTTGATCCTTTGGGTGACCATTTTTGCACACCATTTCCCCGACAATAGAAATCTACTCCCTGAGGTGGGTGCCTTTTACATATTTGCCTGTGAATTCACTTGTGGATTATTTGAAATGACAAGCATTGACATGCTTAATCCATTTTATTACCTGTGAGAAAGATTACCGGAATGCAAAAATTATGCACCTTGATATTCCTACAATGTCTGGAGTCTTCGTATACTGGCAATGATTTCCTGGGGGTGGTGGCGAAGGAAGGTGGGCTTTGAAACCACCCTGAGAACATATATTGTCATTTGGACACTTGTGCCGTCGCTATCCAAAATACAGGCAACCCCACTGGCTGATAACATTTCCCAATTCTCTTCTGAATTTTGCGCATAAAGTTTCTTCCTCTGACATTTTATGCAATGTCACCCAGATCATTAAATATTTTTCATGTTTTCTTTTGCTCTTTTGACAACAAACTTTAATCCTTGTCCTATGGTTACTGACCTTTCCATCACTGGAAATGGTTTCACCTTATTTACTCAATGCAGTTGTCTGTTAACTGCCCTGTCAAATGGCTTAGCAAACAAGTCAGCTGTAGAAAATCTCTCCAAGCGGTTCAAGAAGGCGGTTCAATGGCAGTTTGAGATGAGCAATAAATGCTGGCTTTGCCAGCAATGACCCTGATCCTGTGCATAAATTAAGGAAAACACCTGTCATGATCATTTATCACTTCCATTTCACCTTGTCTGTTGCAATGCAACAATCCCATTTACTCCATTCTTTCCAGATATCCGAATCCTCTCTGGCACCATCCTCGGAATCATTTTTTTTCTTGGTGGAAAGTGAGCAGAAAACATTGCCTTGTAGCTGATCATAACTACTTTTTGTTCAGACACCTGCCTGCATTTTGCTCATACCTTAATGAAGGGCTTAAGCCTGAAACATTGGTTATGTATCTTTATCTTTGCTATATATAAGTACCCGCTTTGAACCACTGAGTTTCTCCGGCATTATGTCTTTACTTCAATCATGGTGTCAGCAGACTTGTTGTTTTACTCATAGCCACTTTAATCTTTGCTTTGGGGCTTCTGAATTCTAACTTGGCAGTATTTCTTTTGTGGCAAATTTAACTCTTAGTTTGATGGAGAGAGATTTTATTCTTCTATGTTCTAATCTACTCCCTCCAGACTCTACCCATCACTGACAAATGAGGGGAAAATTGCATTTATTAATTAATCTATTAACCTGCATATCTTTGGCATGCGGTAAGAATCTGTAACCCCAGAGAAAATCCAAGTAAACACTGGGATGATGTTCAAACTCCACACAGACAGTGCCTAAGGTCAGGACTGGTCCTGGGCTGCTGGACCAGTGAACCAGTGCTGCTGCTGTCACTCAAGTAAATCGACATATGTGGTGAGCAAATGCAAGTCAGCCCCTTCATGGATCTTTCAACTTTCTCTTATTGACTCCTTGCTTCTCTCTCTTGAAATAGTAATTGCCATGTGTGGATGCTTTTGTATAAAGATATTGACTTAAGGCTAAGTTAAGGGTGGCACTGTTGTTGAAGCGGTTAGCACAACATCTTTCCAGTGTCAGTGATTGGGACCAGACAGGGATTTGAATCCAATGCTGTCTGGAAGGAGTTTGTACATTCTCCCCATGTCTATGTGGCTTTCCTCTGGGAGCTTTGGTTTCTTCCCACTGTTCAAAACGTACCAGGGGTGTATGTCAATGGGGTGTAAATTGGGTGGCATGGACTCATGTACGTCTATCATAGTCTGTTTTGTGGTATTTGTGCTTTGATTTTTAACTACATTCTGAAAAGAGTGAAAATGTGTTAATGTTGTTCTTCCTGTATATCCTGTCTCACACCATCCTATTTATTCACATCCTGCCCAGGAGCACCATGATTTAAATTTTTGGATCATTGTGCTCAAGCCCCTCCATGGTCTTGCTCTGCATGTCTCTCTGACCTCCTTTAGTGGTCTGTGAACTATAAATAGACCACTGAGACAGTCTATGCTGGAATCTGGAGTTAAAAAAAAAACTACTGGAGAAACTCAGCATCATTGGGAGGAAAGAATGATCATTCTTGGTTGGAACCTTTCTTCAGCCTTGATGATAAGTTCTGATCTCAAAAATGGACAAGTTTAAACCAATGATGCTGCTCAACCTGCTGAGCTCCTCCTGCAGATTGTTTGTTTGTTGCTCATCTATTGATGAATTCTTGCTCAGTTATCATTCTACTATTGCCACTTCTTGAGATTTCGGAGGTTTCCATCCTTTTTCCTTGCTACAGTCGTCCTCAACTGCTTTAATCAAGCTACTGGTTATCTGCTTTAAGAGCTCTTTTTAATGACAATTCATTTACTTTCTGTTGCAATACCTGTTTAATTTTGTTCTGTGATATTTTACTTTGATTCTGCTGTGATTCTAGTAAGTATTAGGAGTGAGGACTTGGTGACTGGAGAGTGTCAGGATCGGTGCTTTGAGCCAATAAGCTTAAAAAGTAAGCGGGACCTTTGTGGAGAGAGGCGGAGCGAGGACAGTTTAAATGTTAAATAGGTTGGAGTGAGTGCTACAGATTAGTGGCAGTAACAAATAAAATGAAGGGAACCTCAAGCAGAGCAGCCAATGTCAAGCAGGCAGAGTGTGAGTGGCTCAGTGTAGGAGTGGGACTTTGAGGCTTTGGCTCGAGAGGCTTCAGTGAGCAAGCACAGGTGAGGAGCTGGTAAGACGTTTGAAGTGGTTCTATAAAAGTCACCAAATTAGAGGTAACTAAATAAAGTAAGCATGCAGGATCAGGTGTTGTATTGTAGCTGTATGATATGGATCCTGTTGTGGTTCCAGATGACCACATCTTCAGCAAATGTTGGTTGCCTGAAATTGATGGCCTAGAACCTGAGCTTCATACTCTGCCACACATCAGTGGGGGGGGGGGGGGGAGGTACCTGGACACTGTGTTTTAGAAGGCAGTCACATCTATTAGAATGGCTGCCTCAAATTCAGCAGGAGGTGTGACTGTGAGTGAGTCAGGTAGTAGGATCTAACAGACAGTACTGGAGGCGCCTCAGCCCTTGATCTTGTCCCACAAGTCCGAGATTCTTACTCCTTGTGTGGATAAGAGTCATGGCTGTAGGAAGGATGAGGAATGTGACCAGAACTCTGTATTTCAAAAAGCCATTCAAGAGGGAGGAGAGAAGAGAAATGTAGTGGTAACTGAGGATAGTATAGTTCAGGGAATAGACAAAGGTCTCTGTGGCAGGGATAGAGCATACTAAGGCTATGTTGTCTGCCTGGGTTTTTGACATCATACCTAACCTGCAAAGGAATTTCTAGTGACAGGAGAAAGATCATATTGTCGTGGTCCATGTGGGTACCAACAATGAAGGTAGAACCAGGAAGAGGTTCTGCTCAGGAAATTTGAAGAGCTTGGGACAAATTAAAAAGCAGAACCAAAAGGTGGTCATCTCTGGATTACTACCTGATCCATGTGCAAATTAGCACAGGGCCCAGAAGATTAGAGAGTTAAATGTGTGGTTCAAGGATTGGTGTGGGAGAAGTGGGTTCGAATTCATGGGAAATTGGCACCAGTGTTGGGGAAGGAACGAACTGTTCAAAGTGGACAGGCTCCATCTGAACCGAGGTGGGACCTGAATCCTGGTGATTAAGACTGTGGACAGGGATTTAAATTAAATAGTATGGGGATGGGTTCAATAGATTGGAGCGGGATGGATAAAGAAAAAGAAAAGAGTGTGGATAAAGTAAAATCAAAAATTTTAAAAAAATAGAAAAGTAAAATTAAAGGGAATAAAAATCAAAAGCAAAAGAGACAAAGGTGACCAGATTGTAAAAGCACAATGAGTATCTGAGCACTTTATCTGAATGCCCGTAGCATTCAAAACAACATTAGTGAACTTGTGGCACAGATCAGGTGGTTTCAGGGTGGAGAGGATTAGGAATTAAATATTCAAGCATTTCAGGTAACATGGTGGAAGGCAGGAAGGTAAGGGATGTGGGGTAATGCTCTTAGTTGAGGATGAAATTGTGAGAGATGATATACACACTGGCATTACCAGGGGGGGTGCAGACCGTGCTGGATTGCACCATAATGACAGTCTGGTGATTAAAACTGTGGACAGGGATTTAAATTAAATAGTATGGGGATTTTTGAGCAGTGTTTCAGCAGAAATATATTATTTTTTTATAAAAATATCCCTGTAGTTAGTTATTACAGCAAAAACATTTTTTGTAAGCCCAGCTTTCATGTATCAATATACCAACAAGGCAAAACACTGTTAATTTACTTTTTGAACCTTCTGGTCAGAGCCGTCATTATGACCCAATACAATGATGCTTTGAATCATGTGGTTCCGTCTGCACGTGCTACAAGCACGCACTTTTAAAAAAATCATTGCTGTTATTTTATATATAGTCGCTGCTTTTATCAAATTTTCAGGAGTTTTAGCTACAATATCCTGGTAATTAGTATTTGTGAACTTGTATCAATATGTTTTTGAGCATGAAATAGTATGATATTGTAATTTAAAGGTGTAATTTTAATTTTGCTAGTTGTTTATCTCACTACTATTGCTTTTACATTCAATGATATACTGTAGCGGCTACTACGCTAGAGCTACTAAAGAAATACAAACACACGCCAGAGTCGTCAACTCAAGATTGATTTATTCAGGGTTTACAGGATTCTTTTATATACTGTGTCTCGGGTTCCATGGGACAAGGTGGGATGTCACTGCGAGATTGCTGCCGATCCATGGGACTGGCAGGTTTAAATCTAGCCTTGTGAATGTCCCATGCCTTCTGGCAGGAGACTCAAAAGCTTAACGTGCCGTTCCTCGGCATTCACTATACCTCACGTCCAGACAATAAGGTGACTAGGCAGATGTCCATATTAGGGTCCTGCATGCTCCCAGAACCGTGCCGGTGACAGTTCGCATTGGTGTGCTGTGCGCCTGCTCGGTCCGCTACATCACCCCCCAGAATTGTCGCTGGAAATTAAAACACTGGTTGCGTGTGCCTTAGGAGGACACCCATGCCATCTGGGCTGGGGGCATTGAATGGGTGCAGTTGGATCCATATGGGCAGGCTCAAGTCTGTCTACACTGAACAGCTGTGAATGTCCCCCAATGTCTAAAGTAAACACAACTCAGTCCATCTTAATATCGTGGAAAGGGCTCTCATATGTCTTTGTAACAGAGCTCCTGGAACCTGTCTGTGTACAAAAACAAAATCAGCATTGAGGAGCTGTGGGGGCACATGTTGTTTAGGAGTTCCATGCCAGCTGGTAGGAACAGACTTCCTGTTAGTGATACCATGTTGAAGTTGCTGAAGGACGTTCAGGTCAGAGTTGGTTGTGAAATAATATCCGCTGGAACTGTAAGTACTGTGCCATAAACCATCTCTGCCGATGATGCAGACAAATCTTCCTTGGAGCCATGTGAACTCCCAGTAGAACCCATGGCAACTCATCGGCCCAATTGGGACCGGTGAGTCGGGCCTTAAGCGTGGACTTTAGTCGCCGGTGAAAACTTTCCACAAGGCCATTGGACTGTGGATGTTATGCCGTGGTGTTGTGCAGGTGTGAGCCACAAAAGCACACAAAGGCAGACCATAATGCAGAGGTGAATTGTGCTCCGCGGTTTGAAGTTGGGACACCAAATCTTGCGATCCAATTGACGATGAACACCCTAGCACGTTTCAGTGTCAGTGGATGGCGACAGGATGGCCTCTGGCCAGCGCGTGGAATGGTCCACCACTGTTAAAATGTATCTCATGTTTTGAGATACTGGCAATGGTCTGATCAGGTCCACTTGCACATATTTGAACCTTCTGCATACCGCTGGAAAAGTCTGAAGAGGTGCCTTGGTGGGCCGCTAAATTTTGGCGTCTGGCAGGAGGCGCATGTACATACCCATTGAGTGACGTCTTTTCTTCATCCACACCATATGTATTTATTTGACACGAGCTTGACTGACGTTCTGATGGATGGATGAGACAAGCTGTGCATCTGGTCAAAAAAGCGTTGTCTCCATGATGCTGGAATCAATAGCCGAGGGTAGCCCAAAGATGCGTCACAAAGAAAGGTTGGGCCACCCTGTTGTGGTGCCACCTGTTGTATGTCCAGGTGAGTAATGGTCATACTGTATGTCTGAATATCAGGTTCTATGCCCTGTGCACTAGCCAATTCAGGAATATCAATTCCACCCTGAACAGTTGGTCTGGACAGCATATCTGCGACAAGATTGTCTTTTCCTGAAACGTCCGTCTTGAATTCTGAAATGTACATAAGTGACGCTGCTGACCATGGATCTGTTATTGTGCTGAAGACAAAAATGAGTGGCTTTTGACCCATAAACACAGTGAAATGGCGACCTTCCAAAATGTATCGGAAGTGTCGTGTGGCTAGGTACAATGCCAACAGTTCCCGATCAAATGTACTATATTTAATTTCCGCTGGCCTTAAATGCCTGCTGAAAAAAGCGAGGGGTTGAAAATGGCCATTGACGTACTGTTCGGGAACCGCACCCACGGCTGTACTCGAGGCGTCAGTGCTCAGTACCAAGGTAGCCTCAGGGTTGGGATGGGCAAGCATTGCTGCTTTGGCCAGTGCTTCTTTGGCAGTCGTATACGCAATCTCCACCTCTGATGTCCAGGTAACATCCCTGTGCTTGGTGGAGATGATCTGGAACAGTGGTTGAAGAATGGCATCAGCTGCAGGAATAAACCAGTGATAGAAGTTTATCATGTCCAGAAATTTCTGCAGTCCCTTAACCATGGTAGTTTTGGAAAAAAACACTGACTGCGTCTACCTTGCTGGATAATGGAAATATACCGTTGGCATAGGAAGTCATAGGAAGTCGATGGTGGATCTGCCAAATTGACATTTGCCAGGCATGATGGTAAGACCAAATTCCTCTAGCCGTTGGAAAAGACGGCACAAATGCAGGTGGTGATCTTGCTCAGTTTGACTGGCTATGAGGATATCATCCAAGTAAATATATACAAACTCCAAATCCCTGCCTAAAGCGCCCATCAGTTGCTGGAAGGTTTAAGCAGCATTTTTCAATCCAAATGGCATCCTGAGGAATTCAAAAAAATCCAAAAGGAGTAATAATTTTAGGGATATCATCCTTATGGATAGGTATCTGATGATATCCTTTGACCAGATCAACCTTGTAAAAAAATGTGGCAATGGTGTAGATGGGCAGCAAAATCCTGTATATGAAGAATTGGGTACCTGTCAGGTGTAGTAACATCGTTAAGCTTACCGTAATCGCTTCAGGGTCTCCATCCACCTGTCTGCTTGGGTACCATGTGCAATGGTGATGCCCAAGGACTGTTGGCGCGTCGAATGATACCCAGCTCTTCCATTGCCATAAACTCTGCCTTTGCTTGCAGCAGTTTATCAGGTACAAGACGATGAGCCCTGGCATGAATCGATGGGCCTGAAGTGTCTATGTAATGAGACACACCATGGGCTGTTTTTGAGGCATTGAAATTAGGAGTGAGAATACGGGGAAATTAATTGAGCAGGGCAGCATAGGTATCTTTGTGCAGCGTATGCACCCCGAGATGGGAAACTCTCCCTTTGCTGAATGCCAATGGGTATGTCTGAAAGGTGATGGCATGAACCAATTTCCTCCATTTCATGTCTACTAGTAAGTCATGGGATAGTAAAACATCTGCACCCAAAATGGGCTGAGCAACAGAAGCTAAGATGCAATTCCAATGGAATGTGGGGTTCCATCTATTTCAATTGTGATCTGTCACGTACCAAAGCTGTGAATGGTAGTTCCATTTGCCACTTGAAGAGCCAGGTGTTGTTATTTATGCATCCTTTCAAAATAGGTTGGAGGGAGTAAACTAAGCTCAGCACTTGTGTCTACAAGAAACTTGGACTTATCAGCGTTGTCTTCAAGATACAATAGGGCTGTATTTGCGGCAGCTGCTGAGGCCACTACTGGCAGCCGGCTCTTTTGTTTCCCGCCTTTTTCCTGTAATAGGTACGTGGCTGGATGCATTTATGGGCATTTTTTCCCCCAATGGCGGGGTTTTTACGTACGTCAGCACGTTCCTCCTTCTTTGATTTGACTGCAGATGCAGGAGGCTCGAAGGATGCAAGAGATGTATCTGCTGCCAAAACAGGCTGTATTTGAGCAGACTCTTGTGTACGAGTACGATAGAGCCTGACAGCCTCCCGTGCAGAAATCCATGTTAGCAATGGGTATGGTGACGCGAGCTGGCAGCTTTGATAGGAATAAGGTTTCAAAAAGCAGGCAATGAGAATCACCATCCGCCAATGCCAGCATCTCATTCATAAGGTCTGATTGACTCCTGTCACCCAGGCCTTCCATGTTCAAAAGCCACATGCCGCGCTCATGCCTTGTCAATTCCAATGTATCCAGAAGAAACTGGCAGAGCCTAGTGTACTAGTTCTCCGCTGGGGGATTGGCAATAAATTCGCTCACTCGAGATGCAGTAGCAGCACTCAACACATCTATGACATGCCAGAACTTTGTGTCCTCCGCCGTTATGCCCCGAAGATGAAACTGGGTTTCAGTCTGATTAAGCCAAACCCGAGGTTGATGTGTCCAGAAAGGAGGCAATTGAAGTCCAACTATGTTAACTGCCACCGTGGTTGCTGCTATAGCTGCATCCATTATGACTGTAGACTCAGACTTCAGCCGAATCTTGCAGTCGGGTCACCAATTGTAGCGGCTACTATGGTAGAGCTACTAAAGAAATACAAACACACACCAGAGTAGTCAACTCAAGACTGATTTATTCAGGGTTTACAGGATTCTTTTATATACTGTGTGTCCCGGGCTCCACAGGACAATGTGGGACGTCACTACGAGTTTGCTGCCGATCCACGGGACCGGCCGGTTTAAATTTAGCCTTGTAACTGTCCTGCGCCTTCTGACAGGAGACTCAGTAGCTTAATGTGCCATTCTTTGGCACTTCTTATACCTCACGTGTGGTCCATTAGGTGAGTAGGCAGACATCCGTATTAGGGTTTCGCACGCCCGCAGACCCGTGCCGGCGACAGTTTGCATTGCTGTGCTGTGCACCCGCTTGGCCCGTTACACAGCTGCTACATCATATACAGCGCCATATTATAGTTCTGCATGGCCACAGAACCGCACCGCCGACAGTTCGCGTTGCCAGGCTGTGCACCTGCTCGATCCTCTACAATACGGTAATTATGATTTACGATTAACGTTAGGGCAAAAAAAATATTAAGGATCCTTAAGTAAATCAAAAAATTCTGTGGACACAATGGTTGAAGTAAAAACACAAAATGCTGGGGAAGCTCAGCTGATCAAACAGTGTCCTTTATGTAGCAAACGCAAAGATACAGAACCGACGCTTTGGTTATGACTCATGCCTTGATGAAGGGCTCAAGCCCGAAACGTCAGTTTTGTATCTTTGCCTTTGCTACATAAAGGACACTGTTTGACCTGCTGAGCTTCTCCAGCACTTTGTGTTTTTACTTACTAAGGATCCTGTATGGTCTGATATGGGAGGAAGTCCATGGGAAGGTGGGAGTGGGGTGACAGCAACCTTAGTGATGCCACTGGATGTATGATCTAAGGAGCAAAATGTTGAATCCATCTGGGTTGAGATTAGGAACAGTAAAAGGAAAAAAAAACCTTCACTGGTAAGAGTTGTGTATAGGCCACCCAGTAATAATAACAATGGCACAGGCAATATACCAAGAAATATTGGAAGCAGATAAGGATGGAACAGCAGTTATTGTGGGGGACTTTCACATGCACATAGACTGGGTGGATCAGGTTGGTCGAGGCATCTTTAAGGAGGTCTTCATAGAGTGCATACATGACATTCTTGAGCAGCATGTTTCTGAAGTGCCTTAAAAATGGCCACTTTGCTGTAGTCTGTCGCTCCAAAATGGCCACCGCCAAACACAGTGCCTCGTGTGAGGCCCAACCACCATCCCCTCATTCAAACTTCTCTTCATCAGAGCTCTCGTCAAATGAGAGTGAGGGCTCGATCGCGTGGCAATGCCTGACGTCACAGTGCAGATGCACCACGCGCGGAAGGGACATTCCACCCTTGCCGCGATGACGTTGGCCCACTTCACTGCCCACCCGAAGCAATGGCCACACAGGCCTTGGCCCCAACCTCCCCCCACCTCCAACTCAAGTGATGGCCGCCCCAGATTCAGCTCCGACCTCAGTGACGGTCGCCTCAGCTTCGACTCCAGTGACGACCGCTCCAACCCCAGCCCCGACTTCAGCGACTGCCACCGCTGACCAGGTACCCACCACTGCCACCGACGCCACAAACAAGGTACCCGCCGCCACTACTGATGCTATCGACCTGATACCTACCACTGCTACCGCCGACAACTTCCCGACCGACCATCCCACTGCCGACTACAAGCAGTGGCTCCCAGCATTTACCGTTGAAAGCCCGATGGCCCCAGCCAGCTGCAAGCAGCAGCCCCAGCCATTTGCCACCGACAGCTCCAGCCCAACTGCACCAGTGACGTCACCATGCACACATAGTGCACTTCAGACTCGAGGCTGAGTGATGTCATCACACAAAACTCCACAGTCGCCAGCAAAGGTCGCTGCATCAGTGACCCTGGACCAGGACTGCCCCCACCCCCTCACAAAAGCGATGGAGTTGATTAAAGTGCACGGACACTGTACTAATTACTTATTTGACTCAGAGTCAATTGAGAGTTTTATCCATCCAGACCTGGTCCAATGTTGCAGACTGGTCATTCTCCTCACTGACCAAAAGATTTTATTGGTGACCAGATCATACTCGACTGGGGTAAAGGCGTATTGTGTGGTGACCGTGAAAGTCCAGGGCATCACATTTACTGATTTTTAAACTATTAGTCTCCCCCAATTGTGCACACCCGTATTGCTGGAACTGGATTTTCAGTACCAGTTCTGAACTGTTTCCCTGCACAATGGGGGGCCCACTCCCCACTCTCTGTCTGTAACCTCTCCACCCTGGAGGCCTCGTGCCAGCGACAGCCCACACCACCAGCCCCTGTCCTGCGGCGCTCCACTTGTAGCCTCTCCACCCTCCGGGTCGCTCCTCCAGCACTCAGTGCAAACCTCACCCCTGGCTGGAAACCAGTGGCCACCTAAAGCTGGCAGTATATTTATGAAGACAGGAAATTCATCACAAGTGAGGTTTGCAGACTGCTGGATGAGGACATTATCAAACCCAGCTCAAGTCCCTGGAGGGTACAGGTGGTGATGGTTAAAAACGGGGAGAAGCTGCGGATGGTGGTTGACTACAGCCAGACTGTCAACCACTTCACGCTTCTGGACGCGTACCCCCTCCCACGGATCACGGATGTGGTGAATCAGATCACCCAATACCATGTGTTCTCCTCCATTGACCTTCGTTCGGCCTATCACCAGCTCTTGATCCGCCAAGAAGACTTACCTTTCACGGCCTTCGAAGTGAATGGGCGGCTGTACCAATTCCTAACGGTACCCTTTGGGGTCATGAATGGTGTTGCGGTTTTCCAGCGGGAAATAGATCAGAAGGTAGACCAGAATGGGCTAACAGCTACTTTCCCATATCTGGACAATGTCACCATCTGTGGCCTTGACACGCAGGATCATTATGCCAACCTCGAAATTTTTTCAGACAGCAATTCAGCTGAACTTAACCTACTATTTCGACAAGTGTGTTTTCCGGACCACTCGGCTCACAATTCTAGGTTGCATGGTGGAGAATGGGGTGGTAATGCTGGACCCTGACTGCATGCATCCTCTCATGGACCTGCCACCCCTCCACACTCAAAAGGTACTCAGACGCTGCCTGGGTTTCTTTTCGTACTACGCCCAATGGGTTCCACACTACGCTGACAAGCCACGGCTACTTATCAAGACCACCTCCTTCCCGCTGTCAACCGAAGCCAGAGCAGCCTTCAACCGCATCAAATTGGACATCACCGCTGCAATGCTGCACGCCATTGACGAGTCCATTCCATTCCAAGTAGAGAGCGATGCATCTGATTTTGCACTGGTGGCCACCCTGAACCCGGCCGGCCAGCCAGTAGCCTTCTTCTCCAGAACCCTCCAGGGCCCTGAGAGCTGACACTCCTGTCGAGAAGGAGGCCCAGGCCATAGTCGAAGAGGTATGTTGTTGGAGGCACTACCTCACTGGCAGGCACTTTACACAGCTGACCGACCAATGTGCTGTCTCGTTCATGTTTAGCAGCACCCAGTGAGGTAAGATCAAGAACGACAAGATCGCTAGGTAGAGAATCTAACTCTCCACCTGCAATTACGACATACTGTACCGGCCTGGTAAGCTCAATTATCCGCCAGACGTGCTCTCCAGGGGGACTTGCGCCAACATACAATTGGACAGGCTGCAGAGACTCCACGAGGAGCTCTGTCATCTGGGGGGTCACTAGGTTCGCGCACTTCATTAAGGCCCACAACCTGCCCTACACGGTCGAGAAGATTTGCTCCACGACCCGCGCCTGCCCGGTGTGCGTTGAGTGCAAGCCCAACTTCTTCTGCCCGGACAACACCCACGTCATCAAAGCCACCCGACCATTTGAACGTCTAAATGTGAACATCTGTACACACCTACATTCTTTCAGTGATCGATGAGTACTCTCGATTCCCGTTCGCTGTGCCCTGCTCGGACATGACTGCCTCCTCAGTCATAGAGGCCTTGCACAGCATCTTCGCCATCTTTGGTTACATCCACAGTGACCAGGGGTCCTCGTTTATGAGTACTGACCTGTGGCAGTACCTCCTGGTATTGCTTCAAGCAGGACCACCACCTATAACCCACGCCTGTTCCGCATCGGACTTGTCAGCCACAAACGAGCCTGCAGCTGACGTGGACATTTACCCCCTCCATAAATCTTCGTCCGCGAAGCCAAGCCAAAGAAGAAAGAATGGGCAGGTTGAAAGAGAGAATGTCACCGTCTGGAAAATGGTCACACTTTCCCTCTGGTCCAAAGGGCTCCCCACCACTCACTGGCAGGATGTGCTCACTAGTCTCCTACATTTCATCTACTCCCTCCTATGCACCGTGACGAACACCACTCCCCATGAAAGGATGTTCTCTTTCCTGAAGAAATTCGAATCGGGAACAACCACGCCAGCATGGCTCACAGTTCCTGGACCTGTCCTCCTGCGACGCCACATCTGGTACTCAAAGAATGACCTTCTGGTTGACTGGCTGACGTTACTCCATGCGAACCCGCATTATGCATACATTGAGTACCCAGATGGGCGGGAGGACAGTCTCAGTAAGGGACCTAGCCCAAGCCGGATCGGACCTGGCATCGCTCCCAACCCAACCTCCTCCAAATCCTTCTCCCCTAGGTCATGTGCTTGAACAGAGGGATCAGCACCACCCCACCAGCGGCAGTGGCAACAACTCGGGCCAGCCTGCTGACAATGCAGTTGGGGAATTAAGCGAGGTCGTGTACGCACCCAACGATCCCACCAGCGATACGACTCCAGCGGCCCCAATCCCAGCACCACAGCAGTCACGCCAGACAATCAGGCCCCCCCTACTGTTACAGCCCTTAACCTCCCACCAGTCTTTCTCTCTCCCCCCTTTTTTTTCTTACAGCCCCTCCATTCACCCTGGGGTCAGTTCTCAAAGAAGGGGTGAATGTGATAGTACGGATTCTATCACTGATGTATATATATATGTATATTGTACATAGGATGACTGTGATTGGCTGAGAGCATAGCCACACCTACTGGCAGGTCTTAAAGGGTTGCTCCTAGCGAGACCCAGATCATTCTGGACTGGTCGACCTACATGTGATACGCTCCAGTCTTTTGTTAATAAAAGCCTTGGTTCAGATCAACAAGTCTTTGATTCTTTCGACATGCACTACAACAGTATCAACTAAAGAAGAGTTAAAGAAAATCACCAGAATAAAAAGACCTTACTGATATCCGGGAGCAGGGGACTCTCCTCAGGAAGATAGCCCAATCAACAAAGAAAGTGGATGGGCAATTGAATGGCGACTTCCCCCGGAGTGCTCTTGATCAGTGATCAGTGACTGATAAAACCTGAAAAAGAAATGCCAAGTCGCAGTTGTGCAATAAGCATAATACTTGAGAAGCTGGTGAAGATGGACGTCAGTGGCGGGATGCTGCATCGACAGTTGGAGGGATCGTGGATGAGATGTCCCCACGTGTGCATGGTAAGAATAATACTGAGAAAATCAGTAGAAACGAACACTGACAGTGAGACGCTGGATTGGCAGTTAGAGAAGTTGAAAAAGCAACATCGCTAAAAGAAGGAGCCACACAGACTCCAAAAATAGATCTGGAGAATGAAAATGAAATCTTATAGGAGAAATACAACGTAAAAAACAAAAATGGATGATTGACAAAGAATATATTGATAATCAAATAAAGATGCAAATGGATACAATAATAGCTGAGTTCAGTATTATTTAATAAAAACTATACAAGAAACAGATTTAAATATACACAGAATGGAGAAAGAACTGATGAGGTGGAAGATAAAGCGATAAGCGTGGAAATGGAGGTTATTGAGCTAAGAGAAAAGCTGGAAGATAGAGATAAATAAATTAAGAAAACACATGATTTATTTGCCCAAAAAATTGACGTTTTAGAGAACATCAACAGACTAAATAATATAAAAACAGTGGGCGTAAAAGTAGGCAAAGAAGGAGATGAATCCCACAGATCTTGGGATTGGAAGAACTTCAAGAAGAAATAAAAATTGAAAGAGCCCACAGAGGGTTGGTGCCAAAGTTACAACCAAATCACAAACCGCACTCCATACTAATAAAACTATTATGCCATTGGAACGGGCAAGGAAAAAAGTGAAAGAAAATAAGGAACCACTGGAGCATAACGGGAAACAAATATTCTTTTATCCAGACATTAGTTTTGAACTTTTAAAGAAATGAGAAGAGTTTAATTTAGCAAAATTATAATATGGATAAAAGGTAATAATTTTGTTTTGTGGAATCCAGCGGTGTTTATTTATTCTTGGTGGACAAAATAGACTGTTTTCAGACCCAGAAGAAGCTTATTGCTTTGCAAACTGATTACCAAATCAGCAACAAGAAAAGTAAAATAAATATTAAGTATTAAGATAATACATATAAATAAGTTGGAATGTTAATAATTTGAGTACAGACATATAAGGTTTTTTTTATAAAAAGCTTTGTTATATTTTTATGAACAATATATAATGTTTTCTCTGGGACAGGGCTGGGAAAGGGAGAGAATCTTCCCACTGCAAAATCTGTTGATGTTTGCGGTTAATATCATAACCCAAGTAAGAAAGGGAGTTGTGGTTGTCTTGCGAGGTGGCAAGGACAACTCAGTAAAGGGGGAATTAATGTTTTTTTTTTAATAGTATTGTTTGGTTTATTTATGATTTTTGTTAATTTTTTAATAGTTGTGTTGTCGCATACAGTAAAGAATAAGCAATTTAAAAGCTGATTTTGGAAAAAGAGAGATAGAGTGGTTGAAGAGGTGGGAGAGAGCTGAAAACGATGAGTAAGATGAATACTTTGAACTATATTACTATTAATATTAATGGAATCCACAATCAAATTAAAAGAAAAAAGTTACTGACACTACTTAAAAAAGAGAGAATAGATATAGCATCTATACAAGAATCACACTTAACTGAATTAGAACACCACAAGTTAAAAGGAGTCTTGGTAGGTCATGTAGTGGCATTATCATACAACTCAAAAGCCAGGGGAGTTGCTAAATTAGTTCAAAAGAATCTATCAATTAAGATAAATGAAGTAATAATGGACCCAACGGGTAGATATGTAATGATGAAGTGCCAAATATATTCAGAATTTTGGAACTTGCTGAATATCTATGCACCTAATAAAGATGACTAGGAATTTATGCAGGACATCTTTTTTTAAAAATAGCAGTCACACAGGGACACATTTTTACTGGGGGTTGGACATTAATTTTAACTGAGACCCATTGATAGATAAAACTGGGAAGACAAATATAAATAATAAAGCAGCCAAATTTACATTAAACTCAATGCATGATATGAAGATAATTGACACATGGAGAAAATAACACCCAAAAGAAAGAGATTATTCATATTACTCAAACAGACACAAAACCTATTCTATATTTTTATTGTCAGCATAGATTCAGGGGAGAGTTCGAAAGACCGAATATAAAGTAAAATCTATTATCTGACCACTCACCCTTATTAATGAAATTTGATTTAGAGAATATTCCACCAAAAACATATAGGTGGAGACTAAACGCTATATTGTTAAAAAGACAAGATTTTCAGGAATAAATTGAACAACAAATCAAAATATATTTCAAGATAAATACAAATTCAGTAACAGGTAAATTTATATTATGGAATGCAATGAAGGCCTTTATTAGAGGACAAATAATTAGTAACATGACTAAGATTAAAAAAGAATATATGGGAAATAGAACAGTTAGAAAAAGAGATAATAATTATAGAAAAAAGATTTAATGAGGAGGGAAGATACAGAGAGAAATAGAATTGGCAGAGAAAAATTTTAAATATGACACATTACAAACATACAAAGTGGAGAAAAACATTATGAAAACAAAGCAAAGATATTATGAATTAGGAGAGAAAACCCATAAAATATTGGCTTGGCAGCTGAAAACTGAACAAGCAAAAAGATCTGTCTTAGTAATAAGTAAAGAGGATAAACAGATTTCATCTAAACCAATAGAAATTGATGGAAAGTTTTAAAAATTCTATAAGCAATTGTATCAAACCGTAAATTCATGGAAAAACAACAAAATAGATGAATTTCTATCAAACATTGAATTATCCCAATTATAATTCGAAGATCAAAATAAATTACTAAAACCCCTGACAATTACAGAAATGCAGCAGACATTAATGACATTACCGAATAATAAGATGTCAGGCTAAGATGGATTCCCTACAGAGTTTTATAAAATATTTAGTAGTCTATTAATCCCACCCTTTTTAAAAGTAATGAAACAGGTGGAAGAGGTTCAGAATTTACCAAACTCATGTAAAACAGCAATAATTACAGTAATTCCAAAAATGGGAAAAGATCTGCTATGACAGGCATCATATAGACCAATATCTTTGCTAAATATTTCTTTCTTTAGCTTGGCTTCGCGGACAAAGATTTATGGAGGGGGTAAAAGGTCCACGTCAGCTGCAGGCTCGTTTGTGGCTGACAAGTCCGATGCGGGACAGGCAGAGACGGTTGCAGCGGTTGCAGGGGAAAATTGGTTGGTTGGGGTTGGGTGTTGGGTTTTTCCTCCTTTGCCTTTTGTCAGTGAGGTGGGCTCTGCGGTCTTCTTCAAAGGAGGTTGCTGCCCGCCAAACTGTGAGGCGCCAAGATGCATGGTTTGAGGCGTTATCAGCTCACTGGCGGTGGTCAATGTGGCAGGCACCAAGAGATTTCTTTAGGCAGTCCTTGTACCTTTTCTTTGGTGCACCTCTGTCACGGTGGCCAGTGGAGAGCTCGCCATATAACACGATCTTGGGAAGGCGATGGTCCTCCATTCTGGAGACGTGACCCATCCAGCGCAGCTGGATCTTCAGCAGCGTGGACTCGATGCTGTCGACCTCTGCCATCTCGAGTACTTCGACGTTAGGGATGTAAGCGCTCCAATGGATGTTGAGGATGGAGCGGAGACAACGCTGGTGGAAGCGTTCTAGGAGCCGTAGGTGGTGCCGGTAGAGGACCCATGATTCGGAGCCGAACAGGAGTGTGGGTATGACAACGGCTCTGTATACGCTTATCGTTGTGAGGTTTTTCAGTTGGTTGTTTTTCCAGACTCTTTTGTGTAGTCTTCCAAAGGCGCTATTTGCCTTGGCGAGTCTGTTGTCTATCTCATTGTCGATCCTTGCATCTGATGAAATGGTGCAGCCGAGATAGGTAAACTGGTTGACCGTTTTGAGTTTTGTGTGCCCGATGGAGATGTGGGGAGGCTGGTAGTCATGGTGGGGAGCTGGCTGATGGAGGACCTCAGTTTTCTTCAGGCTGACTTCCAGGCCAAACATTTTGGCAGTTTCCGCAAAGCAGGACGTCAAGCGCTGAAGAGCTGGCTCTGAATGGGCAACTAAAGCGGCATCGTCTGCAAAGAGTAGTTCACGGACAAGTTGCTCTTGTGTCTTGGTGTGAGCTTGCAGGCGCCTCAGATTGAAGAGACTGCCATCCGTGCGGTACCGGATGTAAACAGCGTCTTCATTGTTGGGGTCTTTCATGGCTTGGTTCAGCATCATGCTGAAGAAGATTGAAAAGAGGGTTGGTGCGAGAACACAGCCTTGCTTCACGCCATTGTTAATGGAGAAGGGTTCAGAGAGCTCATTGCTGTATCTGACCCGACCTTGTTGGTTTTCGTGCAGTTGGATAATCATGTTGAGGAACTTTGGGGGACATCCGATGCGCTCTAGTATTTGCCAAAGCCCTTTCCTGCTCACGGTGTCGAAGGCTTTGGTGAGGTCAACAAAGGTGATGTAGAGTCCTTTGTTTTGTTCTCTGCACTTTTCTTGGAGCTGTCTGAGGGCAAAGACCATGTCAGTAGTTCCTCTGTTTGCGCAAAAGCCGCACTGTGATTCTGGGAGAATATTCTCGGCGACACTAGGTATTATTCTATTTAGTAGAATCCTAGCGAAGATTTTGCCTGCAATGGAGAGCAACGTGATTCCCCTGTAGTTTGAGCAGTCTGATTTCTCGCCATTGTTTTTTTACAGGGTGATGATGGTGGCATCACGAAGATCCTGAGGCAGTTTTCCTTGGTCCCAACAAAGCTTGAAAAACTCATGCAGTTTGGCATGCAGAGTTTTGCCGCCAGCCTTCCAGACCTCTGGGGGGATTCCATCCATACCTGCTGCTTTGCCACTTTTCAGTTGTTCGATTCCCTTATATGTCTCATCCAGGGTGAGAACCTCATCCAGCTCTAGCCTTAGGGGCTGTTGAGGGAGCTGGAGCAGGGCGGAATCTTGGACTGTGCGGTTGGCACTGAAAAGAGATTGGAAGTGTTCTGACCATCGGTTGAGGATGGAGATCTTGTCGCTGAGGAGGACTTTGCCGTCTGAGCTGCGCAGCGGGCTTTGGACTTGTGGTGAGGGGCCGTACACAGCCTTTAGAGCCTCGTAGAAACCCCTGAAGTCGCCAATGTCCGCGCTGAGCTGGGTTCGTTTGGCGAGGCTAGTCCACCACTCATTTTGGATCTCCTGGAGTTTGCGCTGAAGATGGCTGCATGCGCGACGGAAGGCTTGTTTCTTCTCTGGACAGGACGGCTTTGTAAGGTGAGCCTGGTGGGCAGCTCGCTTCTTTGCCAGCAGCTCCTGGATTTCCTGGCTGTTTTCGTCAAACCAGTCCTTGTTTTTCCTGGAGGAGAAGCCCAGTACCTCTTCAGTGGATTGCAGTATGGTAGTCTTCAACTGATCCCAGAGGGTTTCAGGGGACGGGTCCGTGAGGCGGGTTGCATCGTCGAGCTTTGCTTTGAGGTTTGCCTGGAAGTTCCCTCTCGCTTCGTCTGACTGCAGGTTTCCAACATTGAACCTCTTTCTGGGGGCTTTATTGTTCCTGGGCTTTGGCTTGAAGTGAAGGTTGAGCTTGCAGCGAACCAGTCGGTGGTCAGTGTGGCATTCCGCGCTAGGCATGACCCTGGTGTGGAGCACATCTCGTTTGTCACTTTCTCGCACCAGGATGTAGTCCAGGAGGTGCCAGTGTTTGGATCGGGGATGCATCCAGGTGGTCTTAAGGCTGTCCCTCTGCTGAAAAAGGGTGTTTGTAATGACGAGCTGCTGTTCTGCGCCGAGCTCCAACAGGAGGCGCCCATTGTCATTGCACTTGCCGACGCCATGCTTGCCCAGGATTCCTGGCCAGGTTTCTGAGTCTTTGCCGACACGAGCGTTGAAGTCGCCCAGGATGACAACCTTGTTGGCTGTAGGGGTGCGTTGGATGAGGTTGCGCAGGTCGGTGTAGAACTTGTCCTTTTCTGCTGGTTCCGCCTGGAGGGTTGGAGCATAGACACTGATGAGGGTGATGTGACGCTTGTTTTGAAGGGGGAGTCGCATGGACATGATTTGGTCCGAGAGGCCTGTCGGAAGGTTTTCGAGTTTGGAGGCAATGAAGCTCTTGACCATGAAGCCTACACCAGATAGGCGTCGTTCATCCGAAGGCTTGCCAGACCAGTAGAGTGTGTAGCCCGCGCCGCGTTCTTGGAGGCTGCCTATATCTGCCAGGCGGACTTCACTGAGAGCGGCTATGTCGATGTCAAGTCTGAGGAGTTCATGTGCAATGAGGGCAGACCGACGTTCAGGTCGGTGGCTGTCAGCCTTGTCTAGCATGGTTCTGATGTTCCAGCATGCTAGCTTGAGTTTGTGAGCATCTTTTGAGGGGGAGGACGTGGAGGGGGAGGACGTGGAGGGGGAGGACGTGGAGGGGGAGGACGTGGAGGGGGAGGACGTGGACCTGTCCTCGGGCCTGCGCAAAGGAGCTTTTAGGTGGAGTGCAGTGCGCGCAGTACTGGCCCCACCCTTTACACCCATGGTTCGTGTGCTGTGGCCAAGCAAGCTGGGACGTGGCAGCGAGGTCCTTGGGTCGTAGGTTTTATATCGGAGTGGCCTTCTCCTATGCAGGTTTCTTACCCGGGCTGGAGGGGCCTGCCTCCCCTCCTAGGTCGGTCCATACTGCCCGGACCGGGGCCGAGGCCGCCGCAGCTCACCCTGTGCCTGGACTGGGGCTGCCGCCTCCCACTCTCTGCCCGGATCGGGGCCTCCTCCTGCCTCACTCGACCGAGCCGGGGCCGCCGTCTCCCCCTTGCTCCTGCCCGGATCGGGGCCGCCGCCGCCGCCTACCCTTCGCCCGGCCCGGGACCGGGGCCGCTGCTGCTCTCCCTGTGCCCGGACTGGGCTAAATATAGATTATATTTATATTGCTAAATATAGATTATAAATTAATTACAATATTACTAGTGAATGGATTGACAGACTGTGTACTGAAATTAGTGATGCTAGATCAGACAGGATTTGTTAAAAATAGAAGAGCGGCAGATAATGTCTGTAAATTTGTTAATTTAATCCAAACAGCACAAATAAATAAGACACCAACTGTAGCAGTAACTCTAGATGCATAGAAAGCTTTCGATAGGGTCGATTGGAATTATCTATTTAAAGTACTACAAAAATTCAAATTACCCCAAAAAAATATTAATTGGATTAAAGCATAGTATAATGGACCTTTGGCAGAAGTAGTAATAAATGGATAAATTTCAGATCACTTTAAATTGAATCAGTCAACCAGACAGGGATGTTCACTATCACCTTCCCTGTTTGCTTTGGCCATAGAATCCAGAACTGATAAGAAGCAAACCCAGGATAAAGGGAATAAAAGTAAAAGAGGAAGAATTTAAAATTAACTTGTTTGCAGATGACATTATAGTGTATTAACAGACACAAATAAATCAATAAAAAGGTTATATATAAAATTGAAAGAATATGAAGAAATATCAGGATACGTTAATATCAATAAAAGTGAAATGATACCAATGAACAAGCTCAATTATACAAAATGTAAAAAGGAATCCCCTATAAATGGCAATCACCATGGTATCAGGATAGATAACAATTTAAATCATTTGTGTAAATTAAATTACCAACCATTAATTTAAAAAAAAAACAAGAAGATTTAGAAAAATGGAAAGATTTACCATTAACTTTAATAGAAGAGTAAACTGCATCAAGATGAATATCTACTCCAAACACTACCAATTCCCTTGACAGGAGAATTTTTTATGAAACTAAAATTAACAAGGATGTATAAACAAGGAGGATTACAGTTACCAAATTTCAAAAATTATTATAGGGCAGCACAATCAAGATATCTATCAGAATTTTATCAGATGGAAGTAAAACAGGACTGACTCAAGATAGAATTATACAAACTAGGAGAAAAAATCCCGGAACTTTTACTTTATAAATGGGATGAAAAACTGGTGCAACACAACAATTTACCAATACTGCATCATATACTAAAAACATAGAAGAAAATACATCTAGAAGGAAAGATGATAAATTATCATACCAAAAATGCTACTAATCCAAAACCCATTGATTCCTTTTACAATAGACAATCTTTTTTTTTAAAGAATGGGTGAGAAAAGAATTAAAAGAATAAAATATTGCTTTTTGGGGAATAATTTATTAACATTTGAACAGTTAAAAGACAAATACAGAATATCACATAGTACACTATTTTCATACTATCAGTTGAAAACTTGTTTAAAAGAAAAATTAGGAACTAGCCTAAGATTATCTGAGAGTAGATGGTATGAATACTTAATTACAGACACAACGATAGTAAAAAAAAATTATCACAAATATGTACAGAAAATTACAATACAAGAAAAATGAAGAAACAATGTACAAACCTAAACAAGGTTGGGAAAAAGATTTAAATATATGAATAAAGAATGAAATATGGGTGGAACTATGCACAGGAACCATGAGTAATACAATAAATACTCGGTTTCGTATGATACAATATAATTGGGTACATAGATTATAAGTGACACCACAAAAGTTAAAAGAATGGAATCCAACAATGTTGGACAGATGTTTCCATTGTAAACAAGAAATTGGAACAATATTACACGCAATTTGGACATGTACAAAAGTGAAACACTTTTTGGAGAATTTAAACTTAATATTAAATAGAATTACAAAAAATAAGATACCAAAACATCCAGAAATCTTCCTGTTAAACAACATAAAAGACAAAGAATTAGGCCTAAAATTAGACAGGACTCAAAAAAGATTTATTGTGATTGTACTCGCAGCAGCAAAAAAAATGTATAATGACAACTTGGAAAACGGAGACAACCTTAAAAATACAACAATGGTAGATAGAAATGAACAAGTGCAATCGATTAGAAAAAAAATACCTGCAATCTAAAAGACAAGTATACGTTATTTGAACAAATTTGGAAGCCATACATAGAGTATATTAGAAACCACCGATTTCAGACCTCCATCTTTTAAAATGATAAGCTACAAGTACGAAAATACTTAAATATGGAATTTAGGACAACACAATTTCTTTTTTTCTCTTTAGTATTCTCTTATTGTTTATTTATTTTTCTTCTTTCTTTTATTCTTGCTTTATGTTATGGGGTGGGGAGGGTGGGGGGGAAAGTGGGAAAAATGTCACTGTATATTTCAATGATGAATGTTTGTATATATTGCTATTGAAATGGTTCACTAAAGTATTAAATAAAAAATTATATTAAAAATAAGTGAGTGGTCAAGAGTCTGAAAGATGGAGTACCATGTGACAAATGCGAGGTTATCCACTTTAGAAGGAAAAATGAAATATCAGATTTTTAAAAAATCGGCAAGCAATTGCAGTATTCTGATCTGCAGAATGACTTAGAAGTGCTTGTGCATGAATTGCATAAGGTTGGTTTGCTGGTGCAGCAGGCAGTCAAGAAGGCAAATGGAATGTTGGCCTTCATTGCTCGAGGGACTGAATTTAAGAGCTGGGAGGTTATGCTGCAACTGTACGGTACTGGTGAGATTGCATTTAGAGCACTGTGTGCAGTTCTCATTCCTTACTTGAGGAATGATGTACTGGCTTTGGAGGCAGTGCAGAGGAGGTTCAACAGGTTGATTCTAAGGATCATAGGTTTTAGCCTATGTGGAGACAATGCATTGTCTGGGACTATACTCACTGGAATTTACAAGAATGAGAGGGGATCTTATAGAAACATAAAAAATTATGAAAGGCATAGATAAGATAGAGGTAGATAAGTTGTTTCCATTGGCAAGGGAGACCAGAACTAGATAGCATAGCCGCAAGATTCAGTGTAGCAGATTTAGGACAGAGATGAGGAGGTATTGCTTTTCCCAGAGGGTGGTGAATCTGTGGAAGTTGCTGCCCAATAAAAGCAGTGAAGGCAATGTCAGTAAATATATTAAAGGCAAGGTTGGACCCCAAAACCCAACAGCAATAGAAATTCACCAAGACAAATGGTTACTTAAACAAAAGTCATTTTTAATTTTCTTTAAATATAAAAACAGGATCAAACTTTAACTTATTATTATTAACTTAACTTAACACCCTTCTAATTCTAAGTGCATGTGTGTGTCATGTGTATAAATTCAGAAAAATTCTTTGATTCACAGTCCAATCTCACTTCTCACTTCTCCAAGTTCACCGGTATCAAGCGATTCTTATACTGTGCACAGAATACAATTTTTATGATATTTCACCAGGCTCTGGTGCTTAAAGTTAAATGGTTACCACTCAGGAATGTTCTTGTTGGTTTCAGAGAGAGATTCATTGCTCTTTGGACACACACAAACTTATTTACTTCCATCATTCATTTCAGTGTCTTGCTGAAGAAACTTGCTGCATCAGGGTTTTCCAAATAATAACCTTTTCTTCTGCAGGTCACCACAGAGTTCCTTTTGTTTCCCTTATTTCAGGTGAAGCACTCGAGCCAGCCATTTCCCCTTGTATGGACCACAAAGGTTTTCAACAGGCTGAACTCAGAACTTACAAACCATCTTCAAAATGGGGTTTCAACAAACTGCCAGCTTGTTGCAGCCTCCAAAAGCCACTGCTAAAACCAGTTTTCTCTCTCTCTTAGAGAAAGCCTGTTCTTCTCTCTTTCTCTCTCTCTGCTTGAAAAACCACATGTCCTTCTTAGAACAACAAACTGCGACCAGACAGATTGTAGCACTGGACCCAAACTTTGCAGCCTGTTCATCTATTACTTTCAAAACAATAACCCACTTACATCTACTAGTGAAGTCTCTTGAGTTCAGATTCTTCTATTTACACCTCCTTGTGAAAACCATTAGCAAAACAGTTTTTATTGTCTTTTCAAAGGCACTAGCCCTGGACTGTCTGGTTTGAGCAAAGCTCTTGCATTTTAAATGAGATCTGTATTGTGAAGTGTTTGTGTTTGTGACCTGCATTAAACCCCCACAATCTATCTCCTCCAAATTTATATATATATTCAATATAAAATATGTCTGTCATAATGGGAATTAAGATATATGGGGAAAAGGCAGGTAGGTGTAGATGAGCCATGATCCCATGAATGGCGCAGCTGGCTCAGCGGGCCAGATACTCTACTCCTGCTCCTATTTCTTATATTCTTCTGTTGGCTTTCTGAGGTTAACATGAAGAAATTAATGGTAGAATTTTGAAAGAACAGAAGTATGAAATAAGAATGTATAATCCAATCTTGCTGAAAGAAATTATCTGGGCAATATGATACTGATCTACCCTTCTGTATATTGGAGAAACAAAATGCAAATTGGGTGACTGCTTTTTAAAACACATGCATTCAATTTGGAGGTGAAAGAGATTGCAGATTCTAGAATCTGGAGCAAAAAAAATCTATTGGAGGAACTCTGTGGGTTACTGATAATTGCCTAAGTATTTATTCATCAATAATATTGGTCAGGATAATCTCTGGCCAAGAAACTGTAAACATCTTGTATGAGTACCTGAGAGATTAGATGGGACCTTGGTTTAATGCCCATTTCAAAACATAATTTATTTGTGATCTGCGGGAACCCCCGAAAAAAGTACTAATCTGTTGTATTTAGGAATGCCTGTTCCTGACATTCCCTAAATGACAACCCTATAAATGCAACAGACTGTTAACCACTTCTACGATAGTAATCTTGCAACATAATTTTCCTCTTTGCTTCCAAGGAATATCATGACCTTTCTCTGTAAATCACAACAATTTGACGCGGTGCTACACACTGAAGCAAAGCTGGCACCATTGACAAGTTAGACTGCATGAATTTGGAAGATAAACTTTTGACAAAAGCTACTTTTGCTGAGATGTCAAGTGATAAATAGTAGTCTGTACAAAATGATCCAAAGAAAATCAAAATAAACAAAGCGCTAGACATTTAAAAAAAATATCCAAACATGTTCTTAAAATCAATGATTGTCATCAACAACACTTGCCTAGCAATTAAATCTCAGTTGGTGTTTCTTCAAGAGGGCACCAGGCAGGCAGTGTTTTAAAAGGGGGATTAATCCAAGGCCCCATCTGCTCTCTCAAGTGCTTATAAACATTCACATGCTGGAAGAAGGAAAATGTCCCTGATGTCTTTACCCATGCTTCTCTCAACTATGGATTTATGCAGCGACATAATATGCCCAATGTTGATCTGAGAATTACTTAAACCTTCAAACATTTCTATTTTCTGGTTGCATCCCTTTGCTGTAATATTAGAGTTATTCCATGCCAAATATTCAAAATTAAAATATTTGAGGATTAAAGTAAAGCAAATATTTAGGGCAATTAACAGTTAAAGCAAACAAAATGCTCACACATCATTGCTAATTGCTATTTTAAAATGGGTCCATATTTTGGTGATATGAATTATCTGGAATTAATAGATTTACAGTTAATTGAGCATCTTAGTCACAGGCCTGCTAATTAATCACTTGTAATAGATGTATTTGTATCAGTTTGCCTTGCAGTTTTGTATAAATTTATTTTTAAACATGAATGAAGAATTGAAACCTTCACTCAAATTATTTTTCTTAGCGTGAGCTGTCATTCTTTGCACCAGACAAAATCCTTTTGAAGTTACTGATCGTACAGCTTTGTAAGTACCAAATGGGTCTGTCTTTCTAGGACTGTTTCTTGTGTAGTTGAAAGTATAGCATCTCGGAGTAATGGAAAATGAATAATAGATACAGGCTGCGTTATATTCAGGAGTACAATTAATTCCTTCCATCATATTACAATGCCAGAAGCACATCAAATGGTCTTGTATTCACTTTAGGGCCTTGGATTCATCCTCGGTCAATGATGTGCATTCTATTCCAAGCAAGCACTATTTTTTTTGATTACTGAATTTCATTGCCATCATAGAAAAGCAGAATAAATTGCAGTATTTAATTAAATTGTTAATTAGCTTAATGATAAAATTAATATAGTCCCTTTATGCATGAAGTGAAATACCTGGAATAAAATTTACTTTGAATATCGTTTATAATGTGTTGATTTTTTTTTTCTTTTTATTCATTTCTTTTAATATCTTCACACACATACACACACTTGTGGGTACTCATAAATATGGATACATGTAGAGGCACACGCACGCACCATGTACATCTCCAGTGCGCACAGAGCATACTTTCCACAAAGAGGTCTTGCATTTGTTCACCCAAAAGTGTAAATTTATAAGTCCACATACACTCTCCTCGCCATATGTGTTCAATCAGGTGTGAGGCTGGTTTTCAAACACTATGGTGTGACCTCATCACTGATTACTATCTCCTAATATTAGCTAAAGCTTTAACTTGATAGAGCACACGCACAAACACATTCAGTATCTATAGGTATGCATACACAAATACAACTGCAAATGTACTCACACCCACACATACAGTGACTCAATGTCACAGAAATCAAAAACTTCGATCCAAAGAATCAAGTTTGAATCCCATCATAGGAAATTTAAAAGCATATATTTAAAAATCTGAATCAAAGCTACCAAAAATTGCCTTGAAGTCAGCAGAACGTAAAATTAGCAATTAAGAATGACAACTAGCCGATACTTTTGGAGGCATTAATTGAGGCATTAATCGAGGTGGAGGTTTGTAAAATAAGGGCATTTAAAAGACTTCTTGGATGGACATATAAGATAAAATAGAGTGTAATGGAGATAAGGCTGAAAAGGATTCGACTGATGGTGGACTAGGTCAGCTGTACATTGTGGGCTGAAGGGCCTGTACTGGGCTGTTCTATGTTCTTTGCCTCTAGTGACCATAAATGAATTTCTTCCTTGAACAAAATTGCAGGACCTTTTCTCCCACTAATTATAATAGTCTCCTGATAATGTGCGGTGCCTGGCAATCAACATAATATTTAAAAAAAGATAGCAGAAAATTTAAGGAAGCATTTAAAATCAGTATCATCGTAACATTTCCCCAGTCTGATCGTTTAAGTAGAACTGAAGTTTTGTGGCATGCCCAACTAATCCAGCCATCTATTGTTCAAAGTCATAGGTTTTCTGATTCTGCCTTGTAGCCAAGATATTGCAGCAGATTGTTGATTGGTATTCACATCATATGTTTTAGCCTGCAGTGCAAAAACTCCAAAATATTAAATGAAATTGCAGGGTTGTCATTGTTGGCTAATAAGTTAATTCTGTCAGCTTTTAATTCCTTCAATATCACAAACAGGCTTATTTATTTTTTGCCATTAATATTTCCTGAACTATGTAAAGAATGCCTTTCCATTCTTTCTACTTTGACCTAATCAATTAAAATATATTGTGCTAAGATGTTGGGAATGTCCAAAGCACAAGCAGTGAAGTATGTGTTTGTTCATTCATTGATGTGAAGGAGACTTAACTGGGAAGGCTGCCAATTATCCCTGAATGCATCAAGTTCAAGTTTATTGCCGTATTATATCTGGAGCAAAGAGAAGGGTTCTTCTACGAGCAGTCTAATGGGCCATATCTAACATTCATAGTGCCTTACAATGGCAAGAGCACAATGACAGAGTAGAGTTAGAATGAAAACAGATCAATTTGTACAAATCAAGGGCAACATGAAAGGCAGTTGTGGATGGCTTTGCAGAAGAAGCTGTCTTTAATATGGTGCATGATTATACACTGTTGACCCTTCTTCCCAATGAGAGGATGGAGAATAGAGTGTGTCCAGGGTGTGATGGATCTTAGGTTATGTTATCTCTTTTACCTAGCTAATGAGAGATGTGGATAGAATCTGGAGGAAGTGTGATTCATCATCTTTCTTCCAACCTTGGGTGGAGCAGCTCTCATCCAACACTGTCAAAAATCCAACAAATATGCTTTTGATGGCACACCTGTAGAAGTTATTGACAGGCATGAGAGAGAGATCTGCCAAACTGCCTTAGTCTTCTAAGAAAGTAAAGGTGTTGGTGTTCTTTCTTGACGGCCATGTCACTGTTGTCAGTCGAGGTCTGGTCACTGGAAATATTTATTGCCAAATACTTGAAGCTATTAATGTGGAGAGGGTATGGAGTCTACCCTTCTCCAGATGCCCATGCCCATGATCCTTCATGTGACTGATTTTAAGAGAGAAGTTATCCTGGAGTCATACCACTAAACTCTCAATCTGCTTTCTGTATTCTTATTATTATATCATACTCTGCTCCAATTATGGTATCATGGGTGAATTTAAAGATGGAATTGGCAAGGTATTTTGCTATGCAGACATGGGTAGAGAGGGAGAACAGTGGAAGGCTGAGTACATATCCCTGTGGAGTGCCTATTAAGAATCAACAACAGTAGGATGGAAGATTTCTTGACCATGGTTATTCATTTTGGAATTTTTATAAATTTTTGGTAGCTTTGATTCCAGCTTTTTAAATATATGCTTTTAAATTTCTTATGATGGGATTCAAACTTGATTCTTTGGATCGAAGTTTTTGATTTCTGTGACATTGAGTCACTGTATGTGTGGGTGTGAGTACATTTGCAGTTGTATTTGTGTATGCATACCTATAGATACTGAATGTGTTTGTGCGTGCGCTCTATCAAGACTATCAAAAGGAATAAGATTGGACAGTTGGAAAAGAGGATAAATAATTGCTACCTTCATAACTGGCAAGTGCAGCAAGTAGGAGTGTTAGAAAATTGAAGGTAAGGTTGGCAAGTTTAGGATCTGACAGGCCTCTTAGTCCATCTACCACTTCGTTCACCAGCGTCCTTTGAAGTTCAGTAGTGCAGAAACTACTCTTCTCAATATCTCTTCTGCCTTCTGCATCAGGATATGTTGACCAGTGGAATGGAAAATTGGAGAATGTGGATGGAAGGAGGGTGTGGATGATGATGGTTTTAAAACATTGTCAATTATAGCTACTGCATCCATATTTTTTGCTACAGGAAACTCACCTGATTTGTTATTCCTAAATGTATTATGTAGGAACCCCAAAATGCTAATTTCCAGGATTAATCTCTACATTGTTTTCTCTGTTGACATGAGCTTCAGCTCCACTTGTTAGGGTTCCAGACAAATGTTTACTGAGGAGAGATCTTCCAGGAGGATTCTGGCCATGCCCTCCATGAAGGTCTGTACCTTTCATTGCCAAAGTCTTAAGCTTTGGAATTTTCTCCATGAATCCCTCAAACTTTCTACTTCTCCCACATGGCGCTCATTAAAAACCACCTTTTCAAGATTACTTATTCGAAAAAGATTCATCCTATTCCAGCCTCGCTCTTTTCCCCCTTCCTTGCAGCGGGAAGATTTGTCAGTGTTGGATCATGCACCACCAAGTTCAAGGATAGTATCTTACCAGCCATTATCTCTCTCTGCACTCTGTTTGTACTACTACATGGGGCAACTAGCTAGGCTGCTCAAAAACCAAACTTTCTAACTAGCTTGGTACACATGACTATAAAATTGAACTTAAAAAATTTTATGTAGCTGGTCTCAAAATTTTGTTTGTAGATGCTGTGGTATAATTTTTCTATATTTAATGTAATTGATACTGAAGATGAAAGCACGGGTTTTGCTGCTCCCTCTTTTTAAAGATTATGTAGTCAGTCCGCAGTTTATTTTCCCTAGTCTTGACTTTTTGTTGCATGAGTACAAAGTCACCGTACCATCTGCCAGACTTCAGTCTGCACTGCTACCCAACACATTTTCAAGGATATACGTCATTTGCGTGCCAGGCAATTACTGCTAAAAATTTTCCACTGGTGTTGTCAATAACATTTCAGCATATGCCAATTTACTATCCATCTTATGGAGGGGGTAATGAAGTAGGGAACATTCATTTTCTATTACATTATGGACCACATGCCAGGTGAAAGACAGATGTATCTCCTTTGGCGAATTTCCCAGGAATTCTTTATTCTCAAATTGAAGATCTTCTGCCAAGACTGTGGCATGACATTCCTCCAATATTGAAACGTGGGATCAATACTCAGTTTAGATTGTGTTTAACCATACGATCGCTAAATTGCAAGAAAGCACAATTTTGAGCTAGGCTTCCTGGGAATATTTGTCAATGCTCATTAAAGTAATGCAATGATAATCCTGGTCAGTTTCTAATCCTTCAAACAACAACCAAAACTATGTTATCTGGTTATAGGATTATGAAAATCTGGGGTGAGTAATAGCATCAAGGTGGTTAAAGATGGTTGAGTGTTGTAAAACAGAGAGACTTGGGTGTACTGGTGTAAAGATTAATGAAAGTGGTAAAGTAGACAAACATACATAGGGAACAAATTGGGGCCAATGATATATTTATCAAAGGGTATTGATGTGGAGACACTGATTCAAAATGGAAACACAAAGAAATTCACTTTGGCGATAAATTTCTTACTTCAAACAGGAGCCCTTAAAAGGGGATTCATAAGTCTAGACAGAGATAGCAATCAGACTTAAATGTAAGTACTGATGAGCAAAACTGGTCTGATTTATGCAAGGACAGTCTGACAAAGACAATAAATGTAAGATATAGATTAGTGCAATGCAATTTTTTTGCATCAGTTATATTTCACGCCACAGAAATTAAAAAAGTTAAATTCAGACTTATGCTTTAGTTGTGGCGAGGAGATAGGAACTTTCTTACATTCATTTGGTCATGTTCCAAAGTGAGATGTTTTTGGGTGGATCTTGGACATTTTTAGAACAGATGATTGAAATTCCATTTCCATAAAGTCCAGAATTGTTTTTACGGGGAAGTAAAAAGGGAATAAGACACAAAATTGAAGTTATCTCAATATCAAGTTGAATTTGTAAGAATTGCATTGGCAGTGGCTAGAAAGTGTATTGCAGTTACTTGGAAGTCTGACTCCCATCTAGGTACGGCATGCTGGAATGCAGAAATGCAGAGCAGCGTTCCCCTTGAGAAATTTACTTACAATTTAAGAAATAAGTACGACATATTTCTGCAAATATAGAGACTAGACGTAAATCTTTAGTTGAATTTCTTCTAGTCCTCGAGTCCACGTTAATTTTCTCCAAAGCAGAAGACTGATAAAATAATGAATTGAAATTCATGGAGCTTTCCAGCAACCTTTCTTATTTTTCCATTCTATCTTTTTTTTTCTTTTTTCTTTTTTCTTTTTCTCTTCTCACACTTTTTATTCCAGGATCTTTTGGGTGGGTGGGTGGTTGGAGAGTTTGGGTTACAACCATCATGCCGAATAAATTTGTCTACTTACGTATTCATTTAAAAAAAAATGTTTGTATTTGATTACATGTATGGTATAAACATTTTTAAATAAAATATTCAAAAAAAAGGTGGTGAAACCACTTGACCCACTTGCCTTTATCAATCAGCTCATCGAGTCCTGAAACAGAGAGGTCATGCTGCAACTGTGCAGGGTCTTGATGAGATTGCCCTTGGAATATTTTGTACAGTTTTGGTTACCCAGCTTTGGAAATGTATCTCAAAACTGGACAGAGTGCAGAATATAATCACAAAAATATCACCAGGCCTGGCAGGCTAGAATTACATGGAGAGCTATATAAATCGCAACTTCAATCCTTGGAGTTTCGGGAGACTAAGTGGAAACTTTATAGAGGTTATGAAATCCAGGATGGGTATGGATAAGATTGTCATAGTCCTTTTCCCAAGGTAGGGGAATCTAAAACTAGACAGCATAAATTTAAAGTGAGAGCAGAAAAGATTTAGAAGGGTCTTGATGGGCATCTTCACAGAGGCTGGTGTCAATATGGAATGAGCTACTAGAGGCTTTCATAGAGGTAGGGATAACTCTTTAAAAAAACATTGGGGCAACTATATAGGTAGGAAGGGTTTGGAGTGATGTGGGTTGAATGCAGGCAAGTGGGACTGGCTAGGTTGACATGAGCAATATAGGCTTAAGTGCCTGCCTCATGCTGCAGAACTCTTGTGACTCTAAAATGTGGGGTCATAGTTGGAAGAATTTGATGATTTGGATGATGGTAGCAATCATGAAGGGTTTGATGGGAAGACTAGGGATAGGTGATGGAGTAGATTAGAATATACCTACAACGGCAAGGTAATTTCATGATGATGGCCGGAGCACTGGCACATTCTTCTCAAATACTTTTTAGTTCGAGGTAACCTTCTAGCCATTGGGTCAGGCTACATGTAGGACTGGGTCTTCTTGATCACATCTTACTTGTCACTCGGTTCAGACTGAACTCCTTTGCTAAAGAAGGTATCTAACCAATGTCTGTGCATTACAAATGATCCAATGCATCATTTAAGTCGGACGACCCTTTAATTTATTTTGATGCTTCTATTGATTCATCACCAACAGTGAAAGTTCTAGTGGCTTGTGATGTGACCTTGCAAACTCTTCAATAATAATGGTAAGGCAAGAAGTTACAAATAAACCAATGAACTTGGTTCAGACAGATAAAGAAACATCCAACCTAATCGCTCCTTCCAAATAGACTTCACAAACATCTACAGGGGTCTGCAAAATTTGGCAGCCAAGGAATTATCAAGCATCATCCTGACCCAGTCCTGCCCACTGAATCAAACATTGCACAGATATACCAAGATTCGAGCTAACCACCACTTTTTTACAATCAATTGTGGATTGCATGAGAGGTTAAAACGTATAGAGACTCACAGCATGAGAAACTCCTGATCCAATGCTCGTGGGGCTGAGATATCATATGCAATTAAGCAATCTTTCAAAGAGGGGAAGGAAGGGAGGGAGGGAAGGGAAATTGGAGTGAGAGACATCCCAATTTCTTCCTTTATACTGACAAATCTGAGAGGTCAGTGAGAAGGTTGCAATGATTTGGAATGAAAATCTAAAACATATAGACATACAAATTGAAAATCACACATTGTGAATATTATATTGTTGACCCTTTGCTGACTGTTAATTCTGAAGTGAAGTACTTAAGGTGCATATCAATCTAGAGTTGGCATGTTAATTTCAATGTCAGATTCCTCGTGCAGAAATGGGAAATCATTCAAAGCGAAGAAAATGGAAAAAATGGGACATCCATCAATAATAAGCTCTGGCAGTACATTAGACAATTGATTAATAGACTGCTTAACTGAGATTTTCATAAATAATCTCTTTCATTGCTAAGTGAAATGTGCAGAAAACATTTCTGCTGAATGTTTTAACATCAGAACTGCTATATAAATATTAACACAGTCTGACGATCAAAGATAATTTTCTCCCACATTAACATTGCCCATATCCTCTATATTATCTTAAGTACATCAAAACCTTATTTAATTCAAGCCTGAAAAACATTTTCTTTTGGTTATCTCCACATGCTTGGAAAATTTGCGAGCATTGGAATTTGGAAAAAAAAATGCTGATTTATTTGATTTTACCTCTTCCATTCAGAGACTCTTCTCTGTAATAGTCATGAAGATTGATTAAATTGTTTCTCTACAATTGACTGTTAGAAATTGCACCAAGTGCTCCTGCTGTATCTAGCTTCCTCTCTTGCAGAATAATACTTGACACTTACTCAGTGCAGGTTGATTGAATATGGTAAGCTTTTTGATTCATGACTGTGGCCATCATTAACATGTATGGAAAACACCTATTCTCAATTCTGCTTGAACTGAATTGTATTCTGGGCATTTCCGAGACCAGCTAAGAGTGGTTCTGTTGTCACACAAAAACATGACTGGGGAAAGAAAGCAGACTTCTTTCTGAAATCCATCGTTGATTTGCGTGGACTTTTTAACTCATTTCTTGGTCGCCACTACTCAGGCTGGGTGACGCACCATCAATAATCACAAAAGACTGATATTGTGAAACTATCAGGCTTTTATTAACTAAAGGCAGGAACTACCATCAACCTAATTGATCGAAGCAAAGAGAAAGGGAAACATGCAAGGGATTATGGGTAAGACCAGTCACGGGAGGTGTATCCAGTCAGCAGCAGTCAGTCATGTGGTTTTTACCACACTGGGTTTATACTTTAACAATGAACTTAAGCTCCTAAATTATTGCAGAGCAGTTTGTACTTATGCTCTCAGATCTTCAGCTAGGCTTCATTCCTTATAATAAATAAGCTGCTTTTTTCTCTTGAATGAGGATTCAGTGAGATGGCTTCCATTCTAAAGCAATTTGTAGTTTTACAGTGTTTCAAATGACCATTCAGACTATTTTCAATTTTGTTCCTTTCTCCATCTTTTCCATCATCTTTTGCTATATTCAGCTGTAAAGGTTAAAAACCTTGTGTTTTTAATTTGTAGTTAATTTTATGACTACCCCTTTCAGAGAAAGTTTTGTTTGTAGTGTTACCATAGTTCTTTCTTTCTTCTTCTTTCTTTGGCTTGGCTTTGCGGATGAAGATTTATGGAGGGGTCAAGTCCACATTAGCTGCAGGCTCGTTTGTGGCTGATAAGTCCGATGCGGGACAGACAGACACGGTTGAAGCAGTTGCAAGGGAAAATTGGTTGGTTGGGATTGGGTGTTGGGTTTTTCCTCCTTTGTCTTTTGACAGTGAGGTGGGTTCTGTGGTCTTCTTCAAAGGAGGCGCCAATATGCACGGTTTGAGGTGATATCAGCCCACTGGCGGTGGTCAATGTGGCAGGCACCAAGAGCTTTCTTTAGGCAGTCCTTGTACCTCTTCTTGGTGCACCTCTCTCTCGGTGGCCAGAGGAGAGCTCGCCATATAACACGATCCTGGGAAGGCGATGGTCCTCCATTCTGGAGACGTGACCTACCCAGCGCAGTTGGATCTTCAGCAGCGTGGATTCGATGTTGTCGGCCTCTGCCATCTCGAGTACTTCGATGTTAGTATGATGTTTTATGTCATAATATCCAGGCATATGGGGAGTTTGCTTTCTTTCCTCAAAGAATCATGGAGGAAGTGTAAGCAACAAAATACTTTTCTTTGAGTTTATCTTATTTCATCTTATTTTTTTATCTTATTTCATTTTAATCATCTTAATTTTTATTTAACTGTTTAAATAAGAATAATGTTATTATTATTCAGTATGCTTTATTTACTCAAGTTATGAAAATCTCAGTCCGAAGTTGTGCAAAATGTTTATATCAACGAATTAAAGCTACTTATAGCTAAAAATATGAAGTTTGGTTTATTGGAGTGATAAGATAGTAATTCAGAATAGCGTCACTTTCTGTGAAGATGATGTTATGAAACTGGAAAATATGAGAGATTGCAAAGTGTCACCTACACCAGCTATATCTCCAGATACCACCTGCAGCTATAGATTGCAGAATCTTACTGCTTTTTCATCAAAATACACTGCAGCAATCGAGGAACAGGGACTTCCATGTGAGAGATCTCTCCCAGTGTGGGAGGAGACCAAAAAAAGATCTCAGACATTGCACCTAATCTCCTGATTTTATTTCCATCATTCTCTACACCAACCATGGACCCTACAGCCTGTAGTGCGCATCGAAAGGACCAAAGACTTGTTGATCCAAACCAAGGCTTTTATCAATTAAAAGACTGGAACATATCAAAAGTAGGTCGACCAGTCCAGAATGATCTGGTCTGGCTAGGGCAATCCTTTAAGACCTGCCAGTAGGTGTGACTACACTCTCAGCCAATCACAGTCATCCTACACTACCATCTGTACATATGTACATATACACATTGGTGATAGAATCTGTACTATCACACAGCCCCACTGGAGGCCACAAAACATTAAAGTAAAAACCTTATTTTCTTTTCACCTCATGTAACATACATTTTTAAAAATGATTTTATGTAGTCGGAGAGAAGTATGGAAGAAAACAAAACTTGACTGCTTCACAGGGTAGTAGGCTCAGAATCTTTGAGCAGAGCTCGGGAGGGAGGGGCATAGCTGAAAAAAAGGTTGCAAATGGCTATTCTACACTGAAAAGCATCTCCTTTAAAGCACTCTGTGTGGTTTTATGTTCATTTGCAAAATGTTTCCATCAGTGAGAAGTCTAGCTTTTATTGCTCATTTCTAACTGGTCATTGAAAGGTTCTTGAACCATAAGGTTAAAGTGCATGGATAGTGCTGTGAGAAGCTTTACAATATTTTACTCAATGGCTATGAATTCAGAGAACTGTGCTACAAACAAGGATGACACTTGACTTTGTTGTGATCATGTTTTCATGTTGTCATTTGCTGTTGTCTGTCAAAGTGGAGGAAATTAATAAACTCATCAAATGGTGTAATTTGTGGGGATAATATGTGAGGCAATTCTGAGGGATATGATCAACCAGAATTTAGATAGGCAGGGATTAATCAGAGTGAGTCAGTATAGCTTTATGAGCAGATTATGGTGTCTTGTGTAGTTTCTTGAAGAGGTGAGCATTGATGAGGGCAGGATGGTGGACATTGTACATATGGACTTTAACAAAGCTTTGAACAAGGTCTCGCATGCTGCTTAGTCTCCCTATGACTTTAAAGAAGCATTACCGAATAACTATTGTGTACCTTACAGATGGCATGCACTACATCTGTAGGGGCTGGTCAGTGAGCATTTGTGATATTGGATGGGATGCCAATCAAATGAATTACTTTCCCCTTGATACTGTTGGACCTCTTCTCCATGAAAATGGAAGCTGATCCTGACTTGTAGATTGTAAAGGTTTTGAGGAGCCAGCTGGAGTGTCACTCACTAAAGGATCACAAAAATCTGACCTACCCTTGGAGACTCAGTTTTTACTTTACTGGTCCAGTTAAGATTCTGTCAAAAGTAATCTTTTGAATGTTGAAAGATAGGGTTCATAAAGAACAATGGTCTTGAAAGTCAAATAAAATTGCTCAGGCTCTCTCATATTGGGCATTATCATTGCTCTGTACTTGCAAATATTCCACATGCTAGTCATATCTTTCTGCAAGCCTGCATAGACCTTCATGATCTAAGGCAGTGGTTCCCAACCTTTTTCTTTCCACTCACATACCACTATAAGTAATCCCAATGCTATTGGTGTTCTGTGATTAGTAAGGGATTGCTTAAGGTGGTATGTGAGTGGGAAGGGAAGGTTGAGAATCACTGATCTAGACCCAATTGTTACTGAAATATTTTCCTCAAGACAAATTGTCATTGGCCCATTTCCTCTGGAGTTGTGAAACTGTCCACATAACAAGTCAATTAGGTACAATTAAAACAGTGGTTTTCAACCTTTTTCTTTCCACCCACGTACCACCTTAAGCAATCCCTTACTAATCTTAAAGTGGTATGTGAGTGGAAAGAAAAAGGTTGGGAACCACTGATCTAAGGTTTTGCTTCTGCCACTGTTGTTCAAAAATCCATGATATGGTAGCGTCGAGCCTTTGACGGGAATAAATTTATTTGTAACTGACTCCTGCGGAGACCCTTTACCCAAGGTCACCGATGAATTAAGCCTCTTTGAAAGACAAGCTGCTCTTGCATCTCAATTTCCAAGCTTCAGGACACAAAAAAACAGAAGCCTCCAAAGACAAAACGTTAAGAGATGGAATTTTTCTATTTACTCAAATTCTTTGCAAACAGTTGCAGTTGTAGTGGTGTCTACATTGCTAACTGAAGGATCGCACAACCAGACGGGTTGAGTTCAGTGAGCAAAAACTGATTTATTGCAGGCTGCCTGGCTGGTCTTATACTCCCAGCCTGGACCTGGCTGAGAACTGCGCTGGGGGGCACCGATGTCACCGGGGTGTCACGTGGCTCCCCAAGCACTGGCTTCTGAGCCCAGTGCCGAGGTCGGGAGGAAACGACCGACGGCGCCATTTTGGCCAGCTGCCCCGCCGCGTGCGTGACAAGTGGGGCTGGTTCGCGTGCCTAACGGTGTACCGCCACAGCAGCATGGTTAAAAAATCTGGTCTTTGTTAGGGACTGCATGTATTTATTACAAAACCTTTTTATATAAACTCATCTTGTGATTCAGTTGAATGAACAAGTATATTGATTTTTTTTTCCTTGACAGTTCGACAGCACAAATGGAAAATATCAGACTTGGCAAACATTTAATTCATGTGGAAGTTTGATGAAATGAAAACTATTTTTATGTCCCTCCCTGAAAACAAATAGAAACATTTTTACTTTGGCATGCTGCTTGACATCCCGGGGAGAGCAAAGTTTTTTTTTCTGCTCCCGGTAATAAACCAGTAAGTCTCTAGTTGAGGCGCAATCCAATACTTTTTCCTGTCACAAACTGAAAGAAGATGGAAGACAGCGACTTGTATAAATGGCCTTGCTGAGCCATCAGTCTTTCAACTCTGCAAGGCTGCAGTGCACTTACATTAGCCTGCACACCCAATAAAATTGAAGCAGGTTAAGTGTGACCTTGGCTTTGACAGTTCAAATAGAAATAAACTGAACTGACAACAGAAAAGCAAGAGAAAAAAAAAACTGTTACAAATCTGTCAAATGTGCTCATCCCCCTATAATACAAAATATAAATACAATGTCATAGAGCATGTTATTTGTTCTGAAAAAATAAATGTTTGGTTCTGCGAATATCTGAGAAACTCCAAGCACAGATGCAATATTTAAGTATCTGGCAAACTAATTAGTAGAGTGGGATAATCAGACCTTTTTTTCACTCACCCTGTTTCAAGCCTTTCTCGTCTGGGATACTTCACCTAGAAGCATGATGGAAGCATATTCAATGTGAATATTCAAAAGGAAAATGGATAGATTTGAAAGGAAAATCTTTGCAGGCTAATGCTGAGTGGCCATGAGAGTGGGACTAACAGGAGAGCTCTTTCAAAGAATGGACACAGGTAAAAACAGACAGATGGACCTTTTCTCTGCTCCATCATTCTTTGATTCTCTGGTTTACTGTTTGTAATTATTCTTGTTCTGCTCTATTTTCGTATCTGCTGTGGGTGATATAAGCATACAAGGCCCTTCACTTCAATGAGCCTGCATCCATTGTGCTAATTCAATTTTATCCTCCCGTTGTTCTCTTTTAACTGGATGACCTCTGATCTTGTGCTTTTTGTCCCCTTGGAAAGGAAATTGCAAGATAAATCTGAGATTTGGAAGTTGAAAATGAATATTAATATTGTAGGATGACAGAGCATGATAAAATATGGTTCCTGCCGAAGTGTGTATCTCCCTTTCTAATATTAAATAACTGACATTTCAGTGGAGAAAAATCTTTTAAATGAAACGCATGATTTGAGTTGTTAAATATAGATATTTCACAACTCTGATCTTGTTGTAGAGGCTATATCTAAAAGAAGAAAAATACTATTACTATCCAACAAATGAATGTTTCTTCACAGTGTTGATTCTATTTCACCCTTTATGTAGAACTCCTGAGACTGGTCTTTTCAGTTTGCATTAATGATCACTGCATTTGTTGCCTTAGATTGATGACAGGTTTCCTGACTAATGATGCAAGTGTACCTAATCTGATCATTAAATGTAATTGTTTACCATGCAAGAATGACTGGTATTTAGTTTCTGCTCTGGTGTGAAATATGATTCTGAAAAAATCCACTCCTAATTTCATATTGGATTCATATGAGTGTTTATGTTTACTTGGGACCATACTGATTCCATAACTCCAGAGTATACCTGTTTGGTTGGAAGTACAAAGGGATATTACTTAATGGTAATTACAGGAAGCTGGTTGCAGGGTGAAGATGCTTGGGAATTAAACGTCTGAGTGTAAAAGGTAATACAGAAGGATAGGGAGGAAGGTAAAGGATGTGGGAACCCAGGTGCTCTTGATTAAGGATGACATTAGAGCAACAGTGAGAGATGATATACCTATTATCCATCTGGGAAAAGATTAGGAAGAGTAAAGGGAAAATAGTGACTGGAGGCTATAGGCCATCAAATAATATTCCAGTGGCACAGGCAGTAAACCAAGGAGTATCTGATGCATGTTAGAATGGAGCAGCAGTTATCATGGGGAACCTTAATATGCACACAGATTGAGCCAATCACGTTGGTCAAGGCAGTCTTGGAGGAGTTCATAGAATGCATCTGTGACAGCATTTTACTGAACCTACAAGTGAATGTGTATCTTGTGGAATGAGATAGGTAAAATTAATGATCTTGCATTTAAGGATCCTCTTGGAAAGAATGAATACAGTACTAGATCAGTGATTCTCAGCCTTCCCTCCCCTCTCACGTACCACCTTAAGCAGTCCCTTACTAATCACAGAGCACTGATGGCATAGGGATTACTTAAAGTGGTATGTGAGTGGAAAGAAAAAGGCTGAGAGCCACTGATAAAACCCATGTTCCTAGTATACGCTCGCCAACTCCTCCCTCATCTCTTTATATTCTCCCTTATTTAAACAAATTGAACTATTTCATACATACTGTACTAGACTCGATTGTTATTGAAATATTTTGCTAGATAAAAATTGTCATTGGGCCCATTTCCTTTGGAGCACATAATGAGTCAATTAAGTGCAATTAAAGCAATGGTCTTCAAACTTTTTCTTTCCACCCACATACCACCTTAAGCAACCCCTTACTAATCAGAGAGCACTTATGGCAGAGGGAATACTTAAAGTGGCATGTGAGTGGAAAGAAAAAGGTTATATGGTGGCATAGTTGAGGAACAGTGGAAGACTTTCAAAGAGATTTTTCACAGTACTCAGCAAAAATATATTCTAGTTAAAAGCAAAAGCAGTGAGCAGTGAGGGTGGGAGAGCCAGCCTTGGATAACTCAGTGGTCATCCACACAAAGTCACCAAGAGCAGTGAGAGACTGGGGAAACTTTAAATAGCACTCATGGAAACAAGCAGGCAATAAAGAAAAAGTAGATGAGCATAAAATATAAACAGAGAGAGCAAAAGTTTTTATTATATCAAGAGGAAAAAAGGTGGCTAGATTGAATGCAAGTCCCTTGGAAAGGGAAATTAATATTGGGAAATGAGGAAATGGGTGAGGCGACAACTGACTATTTTGTGTCTGTCTTCACTCGTAATATGCTAAGGACAGAGGTTATGCAAGCAATGAGAAGTGCGGGTGTCTGTACAATTGCTAACGGAATAGTGAGGTAGGGCTGAGCAAACCAGTGGGCCTAAATATAGATAAGTCACCCTGGTCCTGATAGAATACATCCCAGGGTACTGAAATAAATGGTGTTACAGCAGAAGCATCCGTGATAATTTACCAAAATTCACTGGACCCTGGGCAGGTCCCAACAGATTGGAATACAGTGAATATTATGCCACTGTTTAAAAAAGGATAGAGGCAAAAGGCAGTTAACTGTAGGCCAGTTAGCTTAGCGTCTGTACTTGTGAAAATGCAAGTTATGTTTAAGGAAGAAATTGTGGAGTATCTTGAAAGAAGTGGTTTCATCAAGCAGAAGCAGTATGGACTCAGAAAGGGGAAAGTCCTGCTTAACAATGGCACTAGATTTTGTTGAGGGTACAATGAGTGCAATGGATAGAGTGGAACAGGTGGATGAGCTGTACTTGAATTTCCAGAAAGCATTCGATAAGATGCTGCATAAAAGGCAAACTATCAGATAAGGATGCATGAAATTGGGGATGATATATAAGCATGTATAAAGAATTTGTTAGTATCAGCAGTAGAATGAATGTTAGAGGGAGGCATTATCATGCTACAAGGTGCAAAGCTCATAAACTCGCTCAGCAGTGGGGAGGCGGGGTTGGGGGGGTGGTGAGGTAGGAGCCAAGAGCTCTGCTTTTATGGTGTCAAGTGTCATTAGCCATCAGTGACATGGCCTAGGGCGGGTGGAGAGTCGCTAGCATGCATCAGGATAGACGCTAATGACATTTAACGCATGTTGGTGATGCCAGAGGGGGTGGGGCTGTGTCTAGTGAGCAATGGCTGCGACCGTATGGGGGGCACAGCACCTCATTTGGATGGGGGGCAATGCACGTGGATGCCCCCCCCCCCCCTTGGCGCCGACCCTGGTTCAGAGATTTGGGATTAAAGGATGTTTCTCTGGTTGGCAATCGGTGGTGAGTGGAATGCTGGGCCCACAACCGTTCATTATATACATTGACAATTTGGAAGAGGGAATCAAGAGTAGCCTTTCTAAATCCCCTTCCACACTTGCCAGTGATCCCAGGAATCAAATGCCAATCAGCCTTTAAAGTGTCTAGTGTGAAAGCAAAGTCAGCTCAACATTGGTGTCAGATGACATTATCTCACTCTGGATATTGACAGCATCGACCCCTAGTACAATCCCTAGCATCTGTAGATGCCAACATTGCAATCAGGCAAATGTGAAATGGGTAATTGCATTGTGGGATTGCAATGACCCAAGTGTTTGCATGAGTGCAGGAAGAAAAGATTAAAATGAAGGTATAAACTTTGCCATGGGAAAGTCGCAGAGGGGGAGAGAGAGAGAGAGAGGAAATAAATAGCAATAAATTGCAATAGCGGACAATTTTTAAACAGTGTAGGAAAATTGGTAGCACTATAGAACACAATTTATAAAGACCATGGTGGACCTCATTTCCTAGAATTCCATGTGGCAGAGAAACCCTCTATGAATGCTCCTTGTATGCAGCCGGGCATACTGCCCTTTCTCTGCCGCATGGAATTCTGGAAGGCACTTTTTCCCATGGTCTTTATAAATTATATGCGATAGCGCTACCAACTTTCCCACCCTGTTTAAAAATTGTCCACTATTGCTATTTTATTTCTTGCCCTTTCTCACAGACTCTTATAAAGATTTATATAGGTTGGCAGAACAACAGCAGGGGCTGAAACGCTCATACTGTGCTGTATGTAAAGCTTAATTATGTTACAATTATGCATGATTAATTTTGTTCAAAAATATGATCATAATACATTGATCAGGATATAGGGCAGGTCCACCATAGCTCGATGCATCATAACATCACCGGTAGAAGGTAGAACAGTCCTAACCCTGGGGATGGCTCCTTGCAAGTTTGAAAGCATTTAGTGTCCCAGTTAGGAGTGATCAAGTGTGAAAAGCCAAAGCCCCATTCTTATCCTAGGACACTGAACGGCCAATTTAGCGGGATGCAAGTGTGAAAGGGGCTTAAGTTTGCTGATGGTACTGAACTGAGTGGAAAAATAAATTACGCAGAGGACAGGGAGAGTCTGTGGAGTGATGTGAATAGGTTAAGTGAATGGGCAAGGGTCTGGCAGATGCAGTACAATGTGAGGTGTCTATTGAAAGGAAAAGTAGTATTTCAGATTGTAATTTAAATGGTTAGAGTTTGTAGCATGTTATGCAGAGTGATAAAAGAGTATTTGTGCATGAATCATAAAAGGTTGGTTTTCCTTACTTGAGAAAATGTACAATTGTGGCTATTGGGATCTCAGTGGACATGATGAAAGAACCACACAAGGTGTTTCTCAGTGAATCAAACAGATTTACTGTTCAGAATGTGCGCAACCTTTTAAAATCTCGAATCAGGCACCTGAAATGCGTTGATGTCATCACGCACTGATGTCACATAGCCAGTTCAAAGCCTTCTGGGAGTTGTAGTGCCACCCTTGCACCACTACATGCCCCCCCCCCCCCACCAAACCATCAGAAAGGATTGTCAATTGTCTGTCTTTTTGGTTGTCGACCTCTGCGACGGACTGTTGGCTGCTGCAGTGCGGAAGACTTGTCCACCAGTTTAAGCCGATCAGTAGTGAAAGACTGCGGCTTCCCTCCAATGTCCAAAATACAGGTTGACCTAGTTTGTCTGAGTATCTTGTAATGTCCTTTGTAAGGTGTCTGGAAAGGTTTACCAATTGTTCCCCTATGAATGAAGACATATTTGCAGTTTTTGAGGTCTTCAGACACAAAGGAAGAGTGTTGTCCATGCGAAGGTCGTGGTATGTGGTCAGTTTTAAGGGATTAAGAAGCCTGGTCAACAGTTAGTTAGCATCATTGTTGGAGTCGGAATGGTAGGGGACGAACTAATCTGGGACCACCAATGATACACTGTACACGAGCTTTGCAGATGAAGCTTGGAGGTCCTCCTTTGGAGTTGTTCGCAGGCCCCATAATACCCAGGGCAGCTCATTAGCCCAGTTCAGCCCATCTAACCAAGCCATCAAGGCAAACTTGAGATGTTGATGAAATATATCCACCATTCCATTAGCCTGGGGATTATAGGCATTTGTATGATGAATTGTTGTACTGAGTAAGCAAGACAAGGCTATCCACATTGAGGAAGTAAATTGTGGTCATCTATCCGAAGTAACATGCACCAATAAATCAAAACGAGACACTCAAGAACTGAGGAACGTCCAAGCACTTGTTTCTGTAGTAGCATCTACCATAGGCACAGCCTCGGGCCATCGAGTAAACCTGTCTATTACTGTAAAAAGATAACAGTATCCTCTTGAAACAGGAAGCAGACCAACAATGTCCATGTAGACATGAGCAAACGACAAGTAACTGTTGAGAAGGACTGCAGTGGTGCCTTCGTTTGCCACTGAACTTTTGCTTTTTGGCAGGCAATTCATGATCTTGCCATTTGTGTAATGTCTTTTTTTAAGACCGTGCCACATGAACCTGTCTGAAACCATATGAAAGGTTGATCTAATTGATGGATGTGAGAGACCATGCACTGAGTCAAATACTCGATGTTTCCATGATGCTGGAACTACTGGGTGTGGGTGTCCCATTGATATATCACAGAGGAGTAGTTTTCCATCAACCCCAAACCTGACATCTTTCAATTGCAGGTTCGCGATTGCACTCCGATAAGCATTTGTCTCATGGTCATGTTCTTGGGCCATGGCCAAAGCTGTGTAGTCAATACCTTGATCTGCAGACAAAAACCTCGAGTGGAGCAGAGTGGGAAAGTCCATCAGCTCCTACATTGTATTTTCCAGAAATATGAAGTATTTTTGTGGAGAATTCTGAAATAAATGATAATTTCTGTTGTTGTCGAGCTGACCAGGGCTCTGCAACCTTGAGAATGCAAATGTTAAGGGCTTGTGGTCAGTGTACATAGTAAAATCTCTGCCCTCCAAAAAAAATGATGAAAGTGTTGAATGGACAGGTAAATAGCTAAAAGCTCCTTATCAAAAGCACTGTACTACTTTTCTGCTTCACGAAGATGGCAACTGAAGAATACTAAAAGCTTCCACTGTCAGTTGACATATTAATGAAGTGCACCTCCTACGGCTATATTGGAAGTGACTGTGAAAGGGGCGGTGGCTGCATTTAAAACTGGGTAGTTGAGCATAGTGGCATGAGTCAGCAAATCTTTCATCTTCAAGAAGGCGTCGTTTCCCTCTTCAGTCCAATGGATAGTACCGATGATAAAAAAAAAATCACCATTCCTAAGATTTCCTGCAGGCTTTTAACTGTAACAGGTTTGGAGTATTTGTCACGGCCTCAACTTTGGATGGTAGTGGGGTCACACCCTCTGGAGTAATTCTATGCCCCAAAAAATCAATCGTTTCTTGACCAAAACTGTATTTATCTGGATTGATGGTCAGTCCAAATTCTTGAAGATGAATAAAATGTATACGAAGATGTTCCAAATGTTGCTCATTGGTCCTACTGGCCACTAAAATGTCATTGAGGTAAATGAATTGGTTATACCACGTTGAAAGGATTTGGATTCTTTAATCCAAATGGCATTCTTAAAAATTCAAACAACCCAAATGGGATAATTATTGTTGTTTTTGGAATGTCGTCTGTCTCTACTGGTACTTGGTGATAGCCAAACACTGTCTATTTTGGAGAAGATATTCGCTCCATGCAAATTAGCCAAGAAATCCTGAATATGAGGTATCGGATAATGATCTGGAATGGTGGTGGCGTTAAGCCGCCTGTAATCTCCACAAGGTCATCAACCTCCATGGTGTTTCGGGACCATATGTATTGGAGATGCCCAGGGACTATCAGACCTACAAATTATGCTTCGTCCTTCATCTTGGCAAACTCTTCCTTAGCTAAATGCAGTGTCTCTGGCGGCAAGTGACATGCTTTAGCATGGGTAGGAGGGCCCTTAGTACAAATGCAATGAGTAACACCGTGCTTTGTAGTGGAGGTGGAAAATTGTACAGTAGTAATCTCAGGGAAAAAAATCTTCCAACAGCTTGGAGAATTTATCCACTGGTTTACCTAATGTTTGGAGGCGCAGAGCAGGGGTATAGGTGTTTGCCAGAGGAATATTCTGAAAAGTAGTTCCATCTATTAGGCTTTTAAGTTGATGAGGAATGAATGAGCCCAAAGAAAATCTGCACCGAGAAAAGGTCAGGATACTGCTGCTCTAATAAATGGGCAAGTGTAGAGATGATTCTCAAACTTGACATTCATCTTCCTGGTGCTGAATGTTGGAACTGTTAACTGCTCATAGTTGCAGGTCCAGGGTAGGATGCCATATGGCAAAACTGGTGAGTGGAAATACACTAACTTCTGAACCCGTGTCCACCAGAACCTTGTGCTGGGACAACTGGTGCCATACGTACAGTAGGCTTGCAGGTTTCTCGCCAATGCCACAGTCCTTACTGGTGGTTGGCCTGAGCATTTCCTGCAAATGTGTGGGGTGGAAGGCACTTGTGGCATTTACTCCCTAACGCCTGTGATAATAACACCAAGACAAGGTGACCACAAGCCGCTTGCCCATTTTGGGGCGTTGTTTGTTTGTAGGGAGTGCTGTGTTAAGAGCACTAGAGTGTGACATGGGGTCAAGAGTGGAAGGGTTGGTTCTGCAGACTTATTTTTCCTTGCTGTCCTTTTTAGCCAGCCAGAGAACATCTGCCTCTGCAGCTACAGCCCTTGGGTTTTCAAAATGAACACTTGGATAACAAGAGCCTAATATCATCTGGCATTCGCTCTAAAAAGAGCTGCTCAAATAACATATTGGGCCTTTCGCCAGCTGCCAGGAACAGCATTTCATCCATTAGTTCTGAAGGGGTGCAGTCTCCCAACCCATCGAGATGTAGTAGTTTGGCTGCCCTTTCCCTACGGGACATACCATATAGACGTAACCAAAATGCTTTTAAAGTGTAATACTTTCTAGTATGTGCTGGATCCCATAGGAAGTCGCTGACCCTCTTAGCGACAGCCTGGTCCAGGGCACTGAGAAGATGGTAATAACGAGTGGTGTCTAACTTGACTTTGCGAAGGTGAAATTGTGCTTCAGCCTGTTGGAACCACGGTTCAGGTTCAGCTGTCCAGAAAGGTAGCAGCTTCACAGCAATGGCTGCAGAAACCATGTTTGTCCAAAGATGCCTTTTTGGACTCATTGGGGTCACCATTTGTAGCCACTGGAATCGCAGTGGACACAATGAAATAACCACAAAAGGCGTTTCTTCAGTGAATCAAATGGATTTACTGTTCAGAACGCATGCAACCTTTTAAAAGCTTGAATCATGTGTCCGACATGTGTTGACGTCATCAAGCACTGACATCACATAGCCGGTTTGATTCCTTCTGGGAGTTGTAATGTTGCCATTGCACCATTACACACTAGCTTTGGAGGCGGTGGAGAGAAGGTTCACCAGGTTGATTCCAGAAATGAGGAGTTTGCCTTTGAATAGAGATTAAGTCACTTGAGACATATTGAAAATCAAAAGGATGAGAGGGGATCTTATAGAAACATACAAAATTATGAAAGAAATAGATAAGATAGAGGCAGGAAAGTTGTTTCCACTGGAAGGTGTGACTGGAACTAGCCTTAAGATCTGAGGGAGAAGGTTTAGGGCAGAGATAAAGAGGAATTGCTTTCCCCAGTGTGGTGAATCTGAGAACTCTCTGCCCATGGAAGCAGTGGGAGCTACCTCAATAGATAGATTTAAAAGGAGATGATCAGTTTTTGCAAATAGGGGAATTTAATGTAAGAGGGAGAGTCCAAGTTGGTGGAGTTGAGCCCATAGCCAGATTAGCCATGATCTTATTAAATGGTGGAGCATATTTGAATGACCTACTCCTGCTCCTATACTTATGTTCTTATGAATACAAACATTGTCCACTGTGTGTTAAATAAGAGCGGTAATTCAAATTTGCTTCCTTGTTTGCACCAACTCAAATTAGTGCCAACATATTATTCAGGCCATGATACAGGCATAATGATTTATAGTCTTCCTATAACCCAAGGTTGGCAGCCATACACATGTGCATATCTAAAACTTCAGCTGGAAGTGGTTATGCTTTGATGCGCAGTGGGTTTGAAGTTCAGGCTATTTTAATTTGGAGAATGCTATCATAAAATACTCAAACAACAAAGTTTGATGAAGACCAGTGGTTTTCAACCCTTCTCTTTCCACTCTCCTACCACTTTAAGTAATGCTTTTGCCATCAGTCCTCTGTGATTAGTAAGGAATTACTTAAGGTGGTATGTGAGAGGAAAAGGAAGGTTGAGAATTACTGTTCTAGACCTAAACTGTTACTGAAATATTTTGCTTGAGAAAAATTGTCATTGGCCCATTTCCTTTGGAGATATGAAACTGTGCACATAACGAGTCAATTAAGTATGATTAAAACAGTGGTGATCAACTTTTTCTTTCCACTCACATACCACCTTAAGCAATCCCTTACTAATCATAGAACACCGATGGCATGGGGAATACTTAAAGTGGTATGTAAGTAGGAAAAAAAAGATTGAGAGACTTTCCACAGCAGCAATCAGATAATAATGCCATGAGACTTTACTCTTCAGCCATGTTTAATGAAATCTTCCATTGCTGAAGGCATTTGTCTTGTATTGGGACATTACAAAATGCTTCTTGGTTAAATATATTCAGTTTTATTGAGGTATTAAAAGAAATTTTCAAACTACTATATATTTCAGTGCATAAATCGAGTCTTGAAACCCTCAAAAAGCACTCAAAAATTAGGGTAGACTTATGCACTAGATACAAAAATGAGACCTTAAATTCAATTAAAAAAAAACACACCTTGATGTAGATTCGGTGTATCAGACGACCCACATCAAAAACGAAGGACTCCTCATCGCACATTGTTTTTTTTTGGTATTTTTCTTAAAGGACCTTCGTTCTTTCTCTAACCTCAACCAATTTCTCACTTATCTCAGATGTCCTTGCAGCAGTGACAGGATTTTTTGGCCACTTCTATTACTTTTAATTTAAAATTTTCTTCATACTTTTGTCATTTTGCTGGAGGCTCCATGATAACAACCACCTTCCGGCCATGCCCAACACCTCAGTCAATGCAATTTTTTGAGGGTTGACATACGCCCTATCTATGAAAAAACCATGAAAATGAGGCTGAAAATGGGGATCTGACTTATCTGAAGGTGGACTTGTACACCGAAATATGCGTTTTATATACATCAAATTAATTTAAATGTTAATCTCTTTTGATCCAAAATAATAAGCATTTAAAAATATTGAATGGTGAAGAATCTGCCATTCAGATGGCACAAAAGCATAGACAGCAGTCGGATGATACCAGACAGATACCGTATATTTCAATATATAAGATGGCCCTTGAAGCACTAAAAAAAAATGCCAAAAACAGGGGCCATCTTGTAGACTAGATACAAAAACATGACCTTAAAATTTTACTCAAAATACCACTTGATTGGTTCCATCACTCTCTCAGACCCCACCCTACAATAAATGTTTAAGATACTGATAGAAATAAATGTTTATTGTTAAAAAAAACATCTAAAATCCTTCAAAATTACTATTACCATCATTGTCTGAGGCAAAAAACTTGTCAAACAGATCTCACTGCTTATACTGTCCCTTTAAAATTTCTACTGTGTTCTGTGTTTGACCTTGCCCACTTCAGTCCATATACTCTGATTTTATTTCTTGTGACTATGTAGCAATTTTGTCTCTTTTCGAGTATGTGATTTCCAACTCTGGCCAATGAATGGTTCCTCTTTTCAATGAACATTTGGTATTTTTCTTACAACATCTTGATTCTTTCTCCATTCTCTTACCATCTTTTCAGCTATAGCAAATGTTATTGCAGCAGATTCCTTGGCCACTTCAATTACCTTTGACTTGAAACTTACTTCATACTTCCTTTGTTTTGCTGGAGGCTTCATGATAACACTCACCTTCCAGCCACGCCCAACAGCTCAGTCAACATGGATCCAGCTCAGTCAACACGTGTATTTTTGGCGGGGGTGGGGGGCGGGGTAATCTTATACACCCGATATATGATAGAACCATGAAATCCAGGCTAAAATTGGGAACCCATTGTAAGTGAAGGTCGATCTATATACCAAAATATATGGTGCCTTGTGTGCAAATTTGCATAATTTTATTAAAAAAAATTGATTTATGCATTCATAGAATATGGATGGCACTGGGCACTCTACTTATAATCTATTTCTTCATGGACCTCAAGCTAATCAATTTACTCAACTATTAAAGCAAATAATTAAGAATTATATATTAATCAGGTTTGTTTAGGATGGCAGATTTTCTTCCTCAAGGTACATAAAAAATATCAGTAAATTTCATAAATATGAAGTTTGTTCATTAGCCTGATAACAGCAGGGAAATAACTGATCCTGAATCTGAAATCTTTTTTCTTGATAATGGTAAGGGAACATAGAACAATACAGTACAGTACAGGCCCTTCGGCCCTCGCCTCATATATTCCTTCCTAAAAAAAATGTACTAAACCCTCCCAAACCCATAACCCTCTATTTTTCTTTCATCCATGTGTCTGTCTCAAATGAGTTTTTTAGACAGTCCTGAAGTACTTCAAGGATCTATTCTGGAACCCCCTCCCAACCCAGCTCTTTGTGACTTTTATAAATGACCTGGGTGAAGAGGCTGAAGGATGGGTCAGTGAGTTTGCGGATGACATGAAAGTTGGAGGAGTTGTGGATGGAGCTGAAGGTTGTCAAAAGTTACAAGAGGATAGAGACAGGATGCAGAGTTGGGCAGAAATGTGGCAGATGGATTTCAATCCGGATAAGTGTGAGGTGATGCTTTTTGGAAGGTCAAACCAGAAGGCTGAATAGAGGGTTAATGGTCAGTTACTTAAGAGTGTGGATGAACAGAGGGACCTTGGGGCACAAATTCACACATCCCTCAAGGTTGCTGCACAAGTTGATAAGATAATTAAGAAGGCCTATGGGATGCTGGGATTCATTAATAGGGAGATTGAGTTTGAGAGTCAAGAGGTCATGTTATAACTACAAATTTCTGGTAAGAGCACACTTAGTGTATTGTGTTCAGTTCTGGCCACCTCATTATAAGAAGTATGTAGAAGCGATGGAGAGGAGCAGAGGAGATTTACCAGCATGCTGTCTGGATTGGGAAACAAGTCAGCAGTGTTCCCCATAAGCTGCACATATGCATGCGTGCACAAAATGGACAGTGTGTGCACTTGTACAAAATGGACAGTGTGTGCACTCGCACAAAACGGACAGTATGTGCGCTCACAATTTCCTTGGTGTGCTGCACACAGACCATTTTTGAGTGCACACAGCTTAGCGGGATTACTGCTTATGAGGCAAGGTTAGCAGAGCTGGGACTTTTCTCTTTGGCGTGTAGTAGGATGAGAGGAGACGATAAAGATCTACAAGATTATAAGAGGCAGCCCCTGTTTCCCAGGGCAGGATCAGCAAACACTAGAGGACATATATACAAAGTTAAGGGAGTGAAGTTTAGGGGAGACATCAAGGGTAAGTTTTGTACACAGAGTTGTGGGGGCCTGGAATGTCTTGCCGGGGATGGTGGTGGAGGTTGAAACATTGGGGGCATTTAAGAGACTCTTAGACAGATAAATGGATGAAAGAAAAATAGAGGGTTATGGGGTAGGGAGGATTTGTTTTTTTTAGGAAGGAATATATGAGTCAACACAATGTTGAGGGCCGAAGGGCCTGTACTGTACTGTATTGTTCTATGCTCCCTTACCATTATCAAGAAGAAAGATTGCAGATTCAGGATCAGTTTCTTCCCTGCTGTTGTCAGCCTAATGAACAAACTTTATATTTACAAAATAATGCTTGCATTGCCTTTACTGAACTTTTTTAAAATCTATAATTATGCACCATCTCAAGGATAGGTTGACTTGCTTGGAGAGCACACAAAGATTTTTCACTGTATCTTTGTGCAAGTTATAATAAACAATTCAACTCAAGTTTTCGTATCACAATTTTATCACTGAAATTTAAATTCCTACTCTTTTATGTTCAAATTAACACTTTAGGATCAATAGACTAGGCCTCTTGATGCTAATCTTAGTAATTTAATCATTGAATTCCAAGACAATGCTACTCTTGATTACTTGCTTGATAATGCTAGTAGCAAACTGGGGTTATTCATTTTCTTGTCCTCGTACATATCCTTGAAAGTCCCAATATAAATATTTCAAAACAATTTAATACCACGTTTAATTATCTGGAGTTTAATCCAAATAAATATGAGGTATTGCACTTAGGAAGCCAAATGTAATGGCATTCATGTTGTTAGGTCTGCTTTGTTCATGAATGAGTGAGTCAAACACCAGACTGAGTCGAAATCAAGGTTCTTTGTTCTTTATTGCTGGATTGTAACACTTGCAACTAACAGTGTTAGTTGGAGAAGGTGCATTCTCCAACTCACTCATTCATGAACAAAGCAGACCTAACAAGGTGCAGAAGGATCTGGAGGTCTAGCTCCTTGAAAGTGGTCACATATGTGCATAGGGGATAAAGAAGGCATATGGAATCCTTGCCTTAATTGATCAGGGTATGGAGAACAAGAGTCATGTTTCACCTGCATAAAACTTAGGTTAGCTGCACGAGGAGTATTGTGTACAATTTTGATCACCCTGTTACATGAAGGATGTAGAGGTTTTGGAAAGAATGAGAAGAGATTGACCAAATTGTTTCATGGATTGCCTGGTATGAGATGTTGGATCTGTTTGTGTTAGTTTCTTTTGGTCTGTAACATTGGATGCTGAGGGGAGATCTAATGGAAGTTGATACAATTATGAATGTCATATAGATAGGATAGAGAGTCAGAATATTTTGCCCAAGGTAAAAGTATCACAAACTTAAGAATTTGCTTTTAAGGTGAGGGAGGGAGATGTGTGAGTCAAGGTTTTTGTTACACTGAAAGTGGGAGGTACCTGGAACCAGTTGCCAAGGGTGGTGGTGGAATCAGACACAAGCACCGGATTTAAGAGGGTTATAGAAAAGCATAGGAACATACAAGGATAAAGGTGTATTATGTGCAAGCAGCAGAGCTTGATTTAAATTTTGGCTTTATGTTCAGCATGGACATCATGGGCCAAAGGGATTGTAATTCCCATACCAAGGGATTTAATGAATCTCAGTTGTTCGCCTGAATCTCAATTGTACCTGTGTAATTCGTGTATTCAGAATGAGCTATCATTACATTTCAAATAATCAAATAATCAAGAAACTTTTAAGAATGCATAAAGAAAGCCCAATATGACCCATGTTCAAAGCATTTGGTTCCTTATTTGATCTGCATCTCATTCTCAAGGCAAGGAACTTAAAGAATCATAATTTACAAGCCTTAGTCTGCCTTTGAAGTCACTTGTGAGAGCTTTTTCCTTTCTGTATTTATCATAGTTTTGAACATCACAGCCTGTGATCTTGAGCAGTTTTGATCCAAGAGCATATTTGCGTTCTGTACACCTATCTTTAACCTTTAGTAATCCAAGCTTTGGGGGGGCGGGTGGGGTGGGGGGAAGAGGGAAGACTTTTACAATAGTGTCCTTATAACTGGACTCCAAAATGAATTCACATTTGTGTTACCTTGGTCATACGGTAGGTATTTTTTGGTGACAGTGCACTGTTAAAGGTGTGCAGTATAAGCTTGGCATTCACCAGTACATTATCTTAATCACTGCTGTTAAAAACCTTTTGTTATTTCCCGTTTTTCTTTTGATAATCTTTCACTGCCTTCATTCTCACTCTCTAGACTTCAGAGATCTGTCCTAATCAGCCTTTCAGTTCACTTTAAAGCTCTTGGTCCTTCATCATCTATTTCTTTAAATTTCGAATCACTTTTATGGAATAATTGCTGTTGACGTGGTCATTTAACAATCACTGAATTTTGGGTCAATTAGTTTTGACGGTATTTTGTTTACCAGTATTTTCATATCTAATTCAAATTTTCTTTCCCTCTTTGACTAAGTTAAATTTCCATTAGCTACCCCTATTGATTTTGGAAAATATAATGACAAAATATAAATGTTCTGGATGTGTGATACTACCACAATATGTATAGATGTATGGGCTGACCCGCATCCTGAACCTGTGACTCCTCCCTCTCAGATAACCCCATGAAGGCTGTTATGCCTGAACTCCTCCCTCAGTATCTGCCTTGGAACGGGGCCAACAACATGCAGGCTGGGCTGACACATTAAGGTGATTAAAGCCTATTAATTCTCTGTCTGATTTTGGTTGATTGGTCATACAGGATGTCTACCATTACCAATTGTTAATAAAATGAGGGAAGCCCTTACAATTTGATAGGAAAGTTGGAAGAGCAAAATGATATTGCAATGGTCTAAGTTTGCCAAAGATTAATGCTCATAAAAATCTATGTGCCCTCGAATATGTACAGTAAGTCACTCAGTGGTTCAACAGAAAGTTGCCCATTATTCCAGGACAAAGTATTTCAACAGGAAATTAGTCTTTTTACGAGTGAAACACAGACGTGTGAGGATGCTGTGATTACTATGAGAATAGAAATGCTGGAGGAACTCAGCAGTTCTCACAGGACCATAGGAGGTAAAGGTATATTACTGTGGCTGCCCGCTGCAGCAGCGATCGAGCCAGCGCTCTGGGCAGTGAGCACAACAAAAGGCCAGCAGCCTGTGCAGCAGCACCAGTCCCAACAAGCGAACCCATGGGTGAACGGCAAAGGCAGCTTAAAGCCCAGTGACCCCAAAATGGCGCCTGCCTTGTTGCACATCCAACATTCAGGGACAGCGCACGGGGAAGAAAGGAAAGTACCTGCACGTGGGAAACCCGCTTTTGTTATGCATGTTGTGACATCAGCCAAGGGGGCCATGGCGGGAACAATGCAAATATAAAAGTCGGGCCTGAACCCTAATAAAACTCAGAGCTTAACCTGACTACACTACGTGTGTGTGTCTTCTTTCGAGTAGCATGTGGCTACAATTGGTTACCCCAACTTTTTAGATGGAATTTAAATCCAGCGATGAGTGAACAGGCAGCATTCAATGTGGTCGTTCTCTAGCTGCCAAACTTCTGAATGAATCAAACACGCATGTGGTTTGATCAGGCTGAGGCAGAGTTCCTGATCTGGCAGATCACAGGAGAAACCACTTGGTGAGTGCCCTGGACCAGGACACAGCAGGCCAGGTGGCCAACTTCATCCAGGAGCCCCTATCAGAAGGCGCATACACCACCTTCAAGGACTTGTTGATCGAGACCTTCGGGCTCTCAAAGAGTGAGGGGTATGTCTGCTCCACCTGGACAGGTTAGAGAACAAGCCCCTGTCAGCTCTCGTAAATGAGATATTGGTCCTTCTGGACAAGTATGAGCCCTGCATCATGTTCAAGCAGGTATTCCTGGCACAACTGCCGAGGACATCCAACTGTTCCTGGCTGACGTAGATATCAGCAACCTTCCCCTAGAAAGTCGCAGCACAAGTGGACATTCTGTGGAAACAGAAGAGTGTGCTCGGCATATGTGGGGTTCTTCACTAAAACCCACACAGCCGGACCCATGCAGACCCACCGAGAGAACAGCAGCGCCTCTGAGGAAGTGATCCAGATGACCAGTGGTGTTTCTAGCAAAAGAGATGGGGCACTGGAGCCTGCCGGTTGGTGCAGGCTGCCATGCACGTTTCAAGGAAACACTAGGGGCCAGCCGTCACTAATGGCCATGACTGCTGGCCACCAAGACAGCCTCCTGTACATTTGGGACTGCCAGGCCAGATGACACTTCCTCGTAGACACAGGAGCAGAGGTCAGCGTCCTGCCCCCATCAAGGGCTGCCAACAATAGCACAATTCGGAACTACGGTACTCACAAAGTCCAACTGCATTTGGGAGGAAGCCTCTTCTAGTAGGTGTTCACGCTGGCCACAGTGGAACAGCTGCTCTGCGGGGCAGACTTCCTGCGCATCCACAGCCTGCTAGTGGACCTTAGGGGAAAGAGATTGGTCCATGCCAAGACTTTTCTAATCTTCCCCCTCAAAGACACTAGGCTCCCAGCACTCCACCTAGACTCAATACAGAGATCGGACAGTGAGTATGCCAGGGTCCTGGCCAAGTTCCCTGCAGTGCTCATCACCCAATTGACCATGGTGATGCCCCGACATGGAGTACAGCACCACATCCTGACCCAAGGCCTGCCGCTCCACAGGAGGGCAAGACACCTTCCTCCAGAGAAGCTCCAGCTGGAGAGGGAGGAATTCAGGAAGTTGGAGGACCTCAGCATCGTACGGTGGTTGGACAGCATGTGGGCTTCTCCCTTGCATGTGATACCCAAAGTAACTGGAGACTGGAGACCATGCGGTGACTACCGCCAGCTCGACAAGGCCACAACATTGGATCAGTACTCCATGCTGCAAGTCCAGGACTTAGCAGCTAACCTGCATGGGGAAAGATCTTCTCCAAGGTGGACCTCATGCGGGAATATCATCAGATCCCAGTAGACCTTGATGATATCCCTAAGACTGCCATTATAGTCACGTTCAGCCTCTTTGAATTCCTCCAAATGCCATTTGGGCTAAAGAACACTACATAGACCTTCCAGTGAATTATGGACGCAGAGGGCCAAGACATGGACAGCACCTTTGTGTACCTGGATGACATCCTGGTGGTGAGCAGGAACCAACAGGAACATATAGTGCATGTCTGCAACCTCTACACTTGACTGAGTGAGTTCAGCCTGACGATCAACCCAGCCAAATCTAAGTTCTGATTGGAGGCCAAGGAAGAAGCCATACTGCTACCCAGTAAAGTGGAGGCCAAGCAGAAGTTTCCTAGGCCCCACATGACCAAGGGACAATAGGAGTTCATCAGGATGATCAATTTCTATCACAGCTTCATCCCCTCAGCTGCCCAGATCATGTTCCCCCGGATGGCAGGCAAGGCAAAGGACATCACCTGGGTGGGACGAGGAATCGACTGAAGCCTTCATAAAGGCCAAGGAAGCCCTGGTGGATACTGTTCACCTGGCACATGCCAGGGCAGATGCTCCAACGGCACTGACGGTGGATGCCTCAGAAATGGCGATCGGCAGAGTTCTGGCGCACTTGGCGGTCACTGGCTTTCTTCAGGAGACATCTGCGGCTTCCAAAACTGAAGTACAGCACTTTTGACAGAGAGCTACTGGTGCTGTACTGAGCCATCCGCTGCTTCAGGTACTTCCTAGAGGGCAGGTCCTTCACGGCTTTCACAGATCACAAGCCCCTAACGTTCATCTTGGCCAAGATCTCAGACCTCTGGATGGCACGCCAGCAATGACACCTATTTTACATGTTAGAGTACACCACAGATGTAAGGCACATCTCTGACAAGGACAACATGGTGGTCGATGCACTGTCCAGGCAAAGTATCCACCCGCTATCGAGGGGAGTGGACATCATGGCAGAGGCGCAAAGACGAGGTGATGCCCCAATAAACGACTGCCATATCGGGATTGCAGCTCCAGGACATTCCAATTGGCACAGGTAACACCACCCTCCTGTGCGACATGGCCACCGGCCAGGACAGACCCATCGTCCCGGTGGCTTGGAGACAACATGTTTTTGACTTCATCCATGGACCGGCTCACCCATCCATCAGGACCACATTCCGGCTAGTGGCCAGCAAATATGTGTGCCGTGGATTGCAGAAACAGGTCAGAGGGTGGATGAAGATGTGCACGCATTGCCAAACAACCAAGATGCAGCAGCACACCAAGACCCCACCGCTCCACTTCAAGCCCGCAGAATGAATGTTTGACCATATCCACATGGACACAGTAGGGCCCTTGCCAGTATCTCAGGGTTCCCACTCTCTGTTCACACTGGTCGACTACTTCACCAGGTGGCCAGAAGCAGTCCTGCTGGAAGACACATCCACTGCCTTATATGCTCGGGCCCACATCTCGTCCTGAATGTCATGGTTCGGGTTACCATCCAACATCACATCTGACAAAGGGCCCAGTTCACCTCCAGTCTGTGGTCCAACCTCGCCAGCCTGTGTGGTGTACAGCTGCATCACGCAACAACCTATCACCCACAGTCCAATGGTTGGTGAAGTGCTTCCACAGGCACCTCAAAACCGCGCTCATATCCAGATTCCAAGGACGTATCTGGGTAGACAAGCTACCATTGGCGCTGCTGGGCATCTGCGCAGCACCCAAGGAGGACCTCAATGATCTTCGGCTGAATTTGTCTATGGAGCTCCACTAATGGTCCCGGGAGAATTCTTACCATCCCAAGGTGTACAGCAGGATGACTCTGCAGCATTCCTCAGCAGACTAAGGGAAAAAGTCGGCAACCTGGCCTCGATTCCACCTTCCAGGACTGTGAGCATGTTTTCTTTTGCAGGGGTCCACATCATCCACCACTTCAGAGGCCATCTGAGGGTCCATTCTGGGTCATCCACAACAACAGGGCCAAGTATGAGCTGGAGGTCAGAGACAAGACTGACATCTTCACCACAGATAGGCTGAAGCTGGCACATCTGGACCTGATGTGCCCGGTCAAGAAACCAGCACCATGACAAAGAGGCAAGCCACTGAAGACCGCAGAGACTTTGCCTCCGGGCACCAAGGACAATAACAAGGGCAATACTGCCGTTTATGGGGGGGTGGGGGTCACAGCGATCAAGCCGGCGCTCTGGGTGGCAAGCATAACTAAAGGCCAGCAGCCCACACAGTGGCCACTGCCCCCTACAAGCGAACCCATGGTTGAATGGCAAGGGCAGCTTAAAGGCCAGTGTCCCCAAAGTGGCACTGGGCTTGCCGCACAGCTAACAGACAGGGACAGCACACGGGAAAGAAGGGCATTGTTATGCAGGAAAGTACCGGCGTGCATGAAACGTGCTTTTGTTATGCATGTTGTGACATCAGCCAAGGGGGGCCACGGCAGGAACAGTGCAAATATAAAAGTTGGGCCTGAGCCCTAATAAAACTCAGAGCTTAACTTGACTACACTACGTGTGTGTGTGTGTGTGTGTGTGTGTGTGTGTGTGTGTGTGTGTGTGTGTGTGTGTGTGTGTGTGTGTGTGTGTGTGTGTGTGAGATAGTGCGCGGCTACATTACCATCATTTTAGGCCTAAAACCTTCCTCAAGGTAAGAGTTAAAAACAGATAAGTGCCTGTATTAAAAGGCTGGGGATAAGGGAAGAATGGGAGATGGACTAGACAAAATGTGCTAATTAGATAATGATAAAAGGACAGGAGAGAGGAAAGGTGAGAAATCATTGGGTCAGGGTGGGTGTGTTTGGCACTGTGAAAGGAGACAGGGAAGGGTAAAAGAGAGAGAAAATGAGACTCTGAGAAAAATGGTTTGGTAGGGGGGGCGGGTGGGTCTACAGAAACCACAGAAATCGATGTTAATGACATCCAAATGGAGGGTGCCCACTATTTTTTTTACATTGTCCAGGTTGTTGATGAAACCACTTTGGATACTGGATATGAACATGATTGATCTTCAATTTATTATCCAGTTAACATGAGAATCCAAGATGAATTTTCACTTCTTTGTCTTTCAATTCAGATATAAAGCTATATTGAAAAGCTCAGCAAGAAATCTCAAACAAAAAGGGTTTCTTCAAATTTTCAATTGGTCATTCAGCATATGCAGAGAGAAAACTAGGACTTGTGTTTTAGGCTCATAATCTTTGCATCATAAATTAGAAATGTAAGAAGGCTACAGTGCACTCCTGCATTACAGAGAAATTGTATTTCGAGAAAACTGTATCTCAATTTTCCATAATGTGAACTAATTTTTCTCATTAAGTCCCATGTTACATGTTGAGGTAAACTAAGGATCTGATTGTTCACTTCAGAAAAATAAAGCCAGAGGTTTGCAATCCAGTGATCATTGGGGGATCAGAGGTGGAGAGAATTAGCAAATTTAGGTTCTTGGGACACACTATCTCTGAGGATCTTCCCTGGACTCAACATACCAATAGCACTGTGAAGAAAGCACATCAGTGCCTCTACTTCCTCAGGAGTTTGCGGAGATTTGGTATGACACCAGAAACCCTGGCAAATTTCTACAGAGATGTGGTGAAAAGTGTGCTGACTGGCTGCATCAATGTCTGGTATGGGAACACCAATATCTGTGAGTGTAAAGCCCTCTAAAAGGTAGTGGACACAACCCAGGGGATCACAGATAAAACCATCCCCACCACTGAGTACATCGACAGGGAACACTGCTGTCAGAGGGCAGCAGCAATCATCAAAGACTCACATCACCACCCAGCACACACTTTGTTCTCACTGCTGCTGTCAGGAAAGAGGTCTAGATGCCACAAGACTTGCACCACCAAGTTCAGGAACAGCTGTTACCCCTCCATCATCAGACTCCTCAATGACAAATGAAATCAGAGACTCATTTAAGGACTCTTATTTATGCATTTTATTGATTTTCTTTGGTTCTCTCTATTGCACAGTCAGTTTGTTTACATTTGTTATCAGTTTACAGTACTTTGTTTAGATGCTTTATGCTGCGTAGTTTTTTTTGCACTAGATAATTAGTGGTAATTCTGCTGCATCCACAGGAAATGTCACATTTGACATTAATTCTCAAATCTGAAAAAATCCGAAATCTGAGGTGCACTTTAATGGTCATTTCTTTTTGAACAATAATGCCTCCACTGGTCTGCAATCTAGACACAAGGGAATTCTGATTGTACTGTAGGAAGAAGAAAAAGATTTTGTTTTAATTAAACAGGAATGAATGTTACATTGTTTGATAAGGTGGCATTGTGCAGGAATCAATAGAAGAGATTGTCTTGTCAGCATCCAACCTAAATTCTTAACTTTCCTCCTGCTGTGAGATGACGATCTGGATCATTGTCCTTGGTAAACTAGTTTGATTAACTGTATATTTATTTATTTTTTCACATAAATTATGTAACATTGAACTTTTGTTTCTTAACTCGTGTTATTTTGGTGATTTGTGAATTCTGTGGGGTTGAGTTTCCTTTGCCTGAACTGCCAGAACACGGGAGACACTGTTGGTATGTTTTAAGTGCAAAGAAAGCTGGATTTGAGAGAATAGAGGGAATGTCTGTCATATCAAAGCTGTCCAGATGACACAGTGGTGTTGATGCTTTCTATTAGAAAATTATGAAATTTTGTTAATCATAGTTGTCCTGTGTGAAGGAGTGAGAATTGAGGAAGATGAGTAAAAGCAGTAGATGGAAAATTATTGAAGCTCTGAGGTTCAGGACATAATGCTGGAAATATTCAGCTGATTAGGCAGCATCTGTGGAGAAAGAAATGGGAAAGTTGCAGGTATATGACCTTGGATCAGAATTGGCCAATCCAAACATAAACAGGAGCAGTTGCTATGTTGAAATTATTACATTTAATATTAAGCCAAAAGGGAAAATAAATGATGTATGGCTGTTCAAGCTTATTTGGGCTTCATAGGAATGATGTTGAAGAACAAAGACAGAAAAATCAAATTGAAAATGGGAGAGAGAATTAGTGATACTCAAATGGAAGTTCATGGTGATCCTTGCAGACAGTAGGGAGATGTCCTGTAAAGAAGATATCCAATCTGCATTTGATTTTACGATTGTAGAGGAAATGACATTGTGAGTATTGAATGCTAAATTGGAAGAAGTTCATGTGAATCACTGCTTCACCTGGAAAGACTGTTTGGGTCCCAAAATGGTGGGACAGGAAGGGGTAAAATGGCAGCTATTGAATGTCCTGCAGTTGCTTGGAAAAGTTCTCTAAGAAGAGGAGTGGTTCACAAAAATGGAAGAGTTGAATCATTAAATTCCAGATGGAGAAGACGCTTCAGAATTCCTGAAGGAGAGGGCGAGAAGTGGAAAGGGTGCAAATAATTAAGGCTGATCCATTTGGAATGTAAGTTGAAAGGGTGGAAGGTTGAAGGTAAAAGTTGGCTACCTTCTCAGGTGGGTATATCATGACTGATTTAAAGGAGTACATTGGAGCAATCTCATTATCTTGATCAATATTTATTCCCTCTCTCATCAGAAATGAAATGTGATTTTGTTATGATCATTTTTGCTGCTAATATGGAATTTTGCTAAGGAGCATTTTGGCTGACTTCAATACCTACTCTTCAAAAATGACTTAATTGGCTATAAAGTGCTTTGAAATATCCTGTGGTTGTAAAAGACACTATTTAAATGTCATGTGAGATGGCTACCCTTAAGTAATGTCAGCCCAATACAACATTAACAATTCTCCAAAACAGCATTTATTTTATATATTCAGACACATCTGACAATATACCAGAAGTTGTAAAAAGTGTGGGAAATGGCGTATGGTCTATGTTTGGGTCACTTACCTTTACATAGAAAATGGAATAGTTTTAGTCATAATATAAAGCCAATATATTTTTAATACATTCTTTTGGCTTGGCTTCGCGGACGAAGATTTATGGAGGGGGTAAAAAGTCCACGTCAGCTGCAGGCTCGCTTGTGGCTGACCAGTCCGATGCGGGACAGGCAGACACGATATAGTAAGAGAAAATATCATCAAATGTTTTAATCACTTCACAGCTATTCATCAAATGATCAATGTTCCAAGTACAAAGAGAAAATTGTCCTGTAATGATGAGAAAGACATGGTCCATTTTTCAGAATAAGATCATGGTTAAAATGATCAATATTAGTGACAATGGCTGCTGTGAGCTGATGTGATGAACATATTGATTGCTTTAAAAGCAAAATTTCATGTACTTAGAGCAGAACAGATCCATCTTTTTTTTAACTATTGTTATTCTCCCTGTAATTCCCAACAAATTGTTAATTACATAAAAGCAAACATCCCAATAAATATTTAGTAATTGCAGGAAAATTAAAATATGTCTTGTTCTTGCTTATGTTATGCATTTAAGACCAGTACGACCAATCATAGATAGGGATAACAATTTATCTTACGGCTAAAACTGAAAAATTGATTTCCAGTGCTTTTCATTTTCCACATTTAGATTAATCTTGCAGCACTTGGTCAAACAATTGTTTGATAGTAGTATGTCAGCTCTATAGCATGTGCCATATGATAACCGACAGTTCTTCCTTTTCAACAACCTTATTTCATTTTGGATTTAGATGAAAATTAAAATTTAAAAAACGTACAGATTATAACTGTTGTTAGAACTCGGCAAGGTAGGAATATCTCTGGAAATTAGAATAGTTAAGACTCCCAGTCTAAATTGTCAGATCTGGGGAATAAACAAGTTTGTTTTAAGTGATTCAGATATTGCTTGGATTTAGATGGTATATATTTGTCTTTTCTACAAATTTTTTTTCTCTGTTTGTAAATCTGTAGTGTGATTGGGTGACCTCCGACTGTCAAGAATTGTTAAAAGCTTGCTATGTGTGGTGATGATGTGGACATTGAATGCTCTGTGAGACAGGTCATCAAAGGCAAGAAAACCACAGTAGATTGTTTGCAGGATCTCAATATTTCAGTGAGATGACAGCCAAAGCTATCAAATAGTTCCATATTTTCAAATATCACATTGATAATGTATATCTCCCTTGCTGGGGGAAATATCTGTCCATGAATAGACTGTTGGAAATCATCAATTTTGTTGATATTCAGAATAAGCTTTAAACAAGCAGTGAAGGACTAATTGTTGGTCCTACTTTGAATGTACAGTCATAGAACAATCATCTAGATCCTGGTCTTTGATTCTTGTTGCCTATGAATGGCATTATAGTGAACTGAACATTTCAGAATCATGATTAAACTGGCTCATGATATTGAGCTGTGCCTTTATATAGGAATGTAGAGACATCTCTGCCAATATATAATTTAATCATAGTCAACCTGTTATTTTAAAAAAATGTATGGATGGATATCCATCTAAGATGTGAAAAATATGTGAAATATATTCATCTTTGAGTTTCTGAACTCAGTTTATCAAGGAAGGGTGAAAAGATGACAATGTGGGATGTACGGTTTGTGTGCATCCTGACCTCACTGTGAGAGAGGGAACCAATAACTTGAGCCATTGTGGTGTATTCCTTGTGATTACCAGCAAGAGAATGAGAAATTAACTTTGTAACTCCTGAACTGTATCAATCACGTGATTTTGAGGTTTAATTTTTTTCATGAAAAATTATATAAGCCCCCCCCCCCACCCCACCAATGAATTGTGATTTGGCAATTCAACCTGGATAGAATTTGTATTTACATATCTCATTGGTGATTGTGTGAAAAACTAGAGCTACAACAAATCTCTGTTAAACAGACCATTGTTAAATTATCAATTTATTTAATTCAAATTACATTTATAAGTATTTTAAAGATAATTAATCAATCTAACAGCCTCTTTTTCATAATCACGATGTTTTTTTCTGAGTGTCACTACTGTGAATCTGTGCCTGCTAATTAAAATGGAGGTCTATTAGTAAGTACACAAATTAAGTTCTGTCATTGAGATTGCTTTCACTATTGGTCACTTCTAAATGTTTTTTTAATCTCCTTGGTTACATATTTAAATGCAATAGCTTTATGCTTTTAATCACTCTGGGATCAAATTTATCATTTAGCACCAGGAAGCCAGATGGTATAATTTTGATTTACCGGAGTTAAGCATGAATTAATGCACTGAGCACCGATAATGAATACATCAAACCTGATCTAGCCAAAACTCATCAATCTGGCATATTGAATTAATAACACATACTATGCATAGACTGAACATAATCTCATATACAACTGAAAAGCAATTTATTATGGTACAACATTCTAATGTTCTTCAGTTCTACTTTTGGGAGAGCATTTAATCATCTTTTCAAGAAACAATCCAATGAAAAATAATGAAAATAATATTACAGATGAAAAGGCTTTGAGCAGTTACTCTTTACACATCATCAGAAGTGTATTCATTATTGCAGATCTCTATAATCAAAGACTAAATGCAGACCCACTATCAGTTATCAGCGATGCAGCACAGTTTACTGTCAGGAACTAATGACTCCCAATCTTCTGAATAATTGATGAAGACAATACCGTCCTCTATGAATGACAGCTATAATACAGTAGTCAACTTTCTGGCCTTCATTGATTAGTTTTTTTGTCTATTTTTATCAGTTGGCATCACCTCTTTAGCTGAATTGCTTTTGTGGTTAAATAAAAATAAAACATACAAGATCCTGCTTTCCAGTCTGGCACTGTTTAGAGCACACTGGAAGAATCCTGCAGGTCAGGCAATAACCATGGGTAGAAATAATTAGTCAACGTTTCTAAATTTCACATTTAAGTTTTCTTTAAATTTAAACATATAGTAGAGCCACAGGCCATTTCGGCCCACAAGTCCATGCTGCGCAAATGCACCCAATTAACCTACAACCCCCGGTACATTATGAACAGTGGGAGGAAACCAGATTCCTGAGGTAAACCTACATAGACACGGGAAGAATGTACAAAATCCTTGCAGTGTGGGATTCGAATCCTGATTCCCATTGCTGGTGTTGTAACAGCGTCGTGCTAACTGCTATGCTCACCATTCCAGGTCCTTATCAAGACTAATGGGACCCAATCAGAAACACTGACTGACCATTTCCATCCATGGAAGCTGCCTGGCCCACTGAGTTCTTCCAGCAGCTCTTTGTTTGCTTAAGATTCCAGTGTCTGCAGTTTTTGTGTTTCTCTACTATTATCAGTGCATATTTTTTAAAGACAGAATGTAAAATCTATTTAAATGAATCCCAGAACAAGACTGCTTAGCAAAGTATCGGCAAGTGTGATATTTTTTATTTATTCATAGATCATTGAGTCTACACCATGGAAACAGCCCACAGTCCCTGCTTCTCCTTTGCTGAGCAATGCACCCTCTTGCTTTTGTCCCATGTGCCCACATTAGGTCCATACCCTTCCAAGTCTCTCCAATCCATGTAGTTACTCAAGTATTTCTTAAAGGATGCTAAGATACTTGCCTCCGCTATTTCATCTGGCAGCTCTTTTGAGATGCCCACCACCTTATGAGTGAAGAATTGACTCCCACAACTCTTTTAAATCCCATCTTCCTAGCTTATTGTTATTTTTCTCATCTTAGATTCTCTGACTCGAGGAAACAGGCCATCACTGTTCACCTAATCCATTCTCCTCATAATTTTATGGAGCTCATAAGATCTCCTCTCAACCTTCTATGTGCCAAAACAAAAGGCTTCACTTTACAAATTTCATAATCCTGGCAACAACTTTGTAGACCTCTTTTGTACCCTTTCTAACTTTATATATATATATATATATATATATATATCCTCTCTATAGTTAGGCGATCAAAACTGATATTTCAAATTTCAATATTTCAAGTGTGGTTTCACCAATGTCTTGCATAACGTCAACATGACATCCCAACCATTGTATTCAATGCCATGAGTGATGAAGGCAAGCATCTTAAACACTCTTCTCACAAGGCTGACTACCTGTGTATCCGCATGCCTTGGTCCTTCTGCTCCATGAGACTACTTGTAGCACCAGCAATAATAGAGTAAGTCCTCCCCTTGTCTGATTTTCCCAAATGCAGCACTTCACACTTCTATGAGTTGAACTACATTTGGAATTCCTTAGCCCAATTTCTCATTTGTTCTTATTGTAAACCCAGGTAACCATCTTAACTTTCCACTGAAGCATTAATTTTCATGTCACCTGCAAATGTATTCTATTCTGGAGAACCTGCCCTCTGTAACTACTTTCTGACTCTTATCACTCAGTTAGGTAAATGGCAACCTATCCCATGTAACGTTGTATGCCAACAAGTTGGCCAGCACAGTTAGTAGAGCGGTTAGCTTAATGCTGTTACAACACTAGCAATTGTGACTGGGGTTTGAATCCCGCGCTGTTTGTAAAGAGTTTGTACATTCTTACCGTGTCTGTGTGGGTTTCCTCTGGGTGTTCCGGTTTCCTCCCACCCTTCAAAATGCACTGGGTGTAATTGGGTAGCATGGGCTTGTGGGCCAAAATGGCCTGTTACTGTGCTGTATGCATGCCTAAGTTTAACCTACCATGTAGTAACTTATCAAATGCTTTACTAAAATCCATATAACTGCATTCTATCCAGTTCATGAGGCACCATTCATTTGAGTACAAATTCAGAGGGTCCAAGAAGTGATGAGTGTGAGCACAGTTTAACCACAAACAAGGATCTTTATTTTCATGGTGGTGGGATGGGGGGAGGGCGGGGAAATCACATCAGGGATCGCACGTACCTACGCGCACACGTAGAGAAACGACACGCACTTCATGTGGATCAGATGCAGCTAAACAACTGATACTCATACTCCTGACAGATCACTAATAATCACAATTCTCACAGCTAATTGCGAGGGTAAAACAAACAGTACCCACCATCCCTCCATCGCGAGCAGGCATGGCATCACATTTAGCTACAGAATCTAATTACAATGAATAAGGCACAAGGTATGCACCACTATAGCCCTTCCACCCTCTACCTGCACACTTCCTGACAATTAACTCTCCAGCATCACTTACTGTTCACAACCTGGAGTGGAGCTGGGGTTTGTTTCAAGGGGGAAAAGAAAAAAGAGCTGCTCCACGTCGTAGGCTTTTTCTGCAGCTGGCTGGATTGGCTGGCTTAGGCGTCCCCAATGTGTGGTCAACTGTGGATGGGCTTGCTCTTGACTTGCAGATGAGATGACTTCTGACTAGGCTCCTGCTGAAGGGGTCATGTGACCCTCCTCATTGCATGGCTCTCCTGGATTTATTCCTGGCCATCTAAATGTTGAGAGATTCTGTGGCTCAAAATCCTCTCCTGCAGTTTCCCCACCACTTACATCAGACTAACAAGTCCATAATTAGTCGGATTAAGCCTTTTTAAATAGTCGTTCCACATTTGCCATCCTCCTGCCCTCCAGAACTTATCCTGGCTTCAGTGATGAGTTATAAATGTCTCTCAAGCCCTCAACATTTTCCTTCCTGCCTTCACACAACAATTTTTTTGCTTATGACTCCCACTCCGGAATGATACCAAACATTCCCTATCATGGACTGGAAAGGGTTGAAGTTTACAAACAACTTCAGTTCATCGCTTTCTCCACTGAGGTTGTCAAGAATCAATTTCTTCATAAGTATAGACCACAATAGCAACAGAAAACAAGAAGCAGAGGGGTTGAGGTTGGTAATGTTATCTTATTTGCAAAACCTCGAAGGATTCAACTTGTCACATAGTTTTAATTAGCTCCTTCTGCTCCCGCTCCTCTTGGTTTCATCAATTTCGTAGCAATGATAATGGAATAAAGAAGTAAAACACAAAAGTCTGTAAATGCCGAGACTGAAGTAAAGACACAATGCTAGAGAAAATCACTAGGTCAAACAGTGCACTTTATAGAGAAAAGATAGATACATCACTAACGTTTTGGGCTTGACCCCTTCAATAAGGAGTGAGAAAAATGTAGGCAGGTGCCTGAATAAAATGGTCAGGGAGTGAGGTGCAGGGGGAAGAGCACAGACCCATAAGCAAGACCCAATAGGTGGATAAGGGATGGAGGGCACAACAGCAGAGAGAAGTGGGAGGATGGCTTTGTGAATGGAGAGGAAGGGGGAGGAGAGCTGGAGGAAAGAAGATAGAGGGATAGGGAAGGGAGAGAGCAGGGAGTAGTCTAGCAGAAACAGGAAAAGTTGATGTTAATGTCATGCAGTTGAAAGGGGCCCAGGTGTTTCTCCTCCAATTTAAAAGTGGCCTTAGTTTGGTAGTGCCTGGAATAATAGAATAAAGCCTAGACTGAAAATATTATTCAAAACAAAGAACTCATTAAAGTATCAATACTGATGTTTTCTGGATTTCACCAGCTTTGAAAAACCTCGGTCTTCTTCAGCAGAATTCAACTGGCATTGGCATTAGAAACATAAATGGCATAATAAAAAAATGGATCCTTGACATGATGTCAACTTTCAGCTAAACCCATTTTCAGAGAAGGCCATTCCTTAGGAGACTTCATGGCAATGAGTGAAGGAAAATAAGTTGTGGGAGGTGCAGTGAAATATGAGAAGTAAACCAATGGGATGGCTTCAATACATTTGGCATAGGGCTAATGGTGGCAATGTGTTATTAGAAGTATAGGTTAGTGCTGGATAACAAACATTGGGATTCATTTACAAATGCAGATCCAGCCACATGCAGAAGAGGAGGAAGAAACATTACAAATTAAACCATTCCACAGATGATACTATTGCCTTGTTGCTTCACTCCATCCTCAGCCACCTGGAGAATGATGCCTCATGTGCCAGGCAGCTCGCTGTTTAATACAATCATTTCCCAGAGGCAGGTGGAGAAGCTGTCCTCATTTGGACTCAACACCCCTCTCTGTAGTTGGATCCTGTTCTTCCTAATGGAACGACCACAGTCTGTCTTGGTTGGTAGCAGAATACCGAGCACAGTCACGCTGAGCACTGGCGCACCTCAGGGCGGTGCGCTCAGCCTGCTCCTGTTCATGCTACTGATCCATGACTCCATCGCCAGATCCAGTTCCAACAGAGCCATCAAGTTTGGAGTAGTTGGGCTCATCAGCAACAACGATAAGTCACACTACAGAGAAAACGTGGAGAAGCTCAAGAAATGGTGCAAGTGTAACAATCGGAGTCTCAACATGGACAGGAGAAGGGAGATGATCATGAATTTCAGGAGGACCAGGAATGACCACCCTCCAGTGCACATCAACAACTCTACAGTAGAGAGAGTGGCGAGCACCAAGTTCCTTGGAGTTCACTTAACTAGTGACCTATCATGGACTCTCAACATTTCCTCATTTGTCAGGAAGGCGCAACAGTGACTCCACTTTCTGAGAAGACTGAAGCAGGCAAGGCTACCGGTTACCATTATGTCAACCTTCTATAGGAGCTCTATCGAGAGGGTCCTGTCTGGCTGCATCACAGTGTGGAACGGTTGTTGTAGAGAAATAGATTGGAGGTCAATCCACAGGACCATAAGAGTGGCAGAGAGGATCAATGGATTCTCCCTCTCTCCTATCGATGTGCTCTACCAGGATTGTTTTCTGAAGAGGGCACGCAAAATCACGGAGGACCTCTTCCACCCTGCACATAGCATTTTTCAGCTGCTCCCATCAGGCATACAGGAGTATCAGATCCAGAACCACCAGGCTGAGGAACAGCTTCTTCCCATGGGCAGTGAGAAGGAACTGCTCACACTAACCATCCAAAGCTCTCAAAACAATATTTATTAATTTATTTTTATAGATATAATACTTGTCAAGTATATGCATTACTTGTCTGAATGTGTTTTATTTGGTTGTGTGTCTGTATGTTTTGCATTGAGGATCAGAGAATGCTGTTTCGTCGGTTTGTACATACAATCAGATGACATTAGACTTGAAATTTGTTAAACTTGACAGAGGTTAACTTTCATGGATTTAAAAAAAAATTGGTTGCATTTAAAGGGTCAGAAAATAGAATTTAAGATTTTGGATGCATTTTCCAGCCATTCTAGGTCAAGATAGCAGCAGATGATGTGTATCTGACAAAGTGCTCAGACCTGAATGTTGCTTACCCTTCACTTCCCACAGATGCTGCGTGACCTGCTGAGTTTTTAAAACTCATTTGTGTGTTGAACTCAACCCCAACGTATGCAGACTTTCTTGTTTAATGGCAGGTGGATACCTACCAGTGGTATTGGCATTGTTGAGTCCAGTCTATCCCAATTTGGTGAGCAATTTCCTTGATACATGTTTTGATACTTCAAGCAATCATATTGCAGTACTATTTGATTTTAGAACAGTGATTAAATCCAATTAAATGAAGACAGTGGTTTTTATGCTTTACTACCATCAGAATGGATTCTATTTTAGGTGTGGGCAGAAAGCCAAGCTGAGTAGATTTGTATCTTGGGCTGTTTTTGCCGAAGATGATTGGATCATGAGAATGTTTCAACATAAGTGGCTTTTAAGCACAGACTATGACTTAATTTTAAAGAGATTTGGATAATCATTTTGAAAGGAAGACTACAAAAAGATATAGGGAACTGTGAAAAAAGGCAGAGAATTGCAGTCACATACACAGTAAGTTCTCTGTTATAATGATGGACTAACCATGATCAATTTATGATAATTAAAATGAACATTGTGCATTACATGAAAATGATAATTAAACATTCAAGGATCACACTGAAGCCGATCAAAATGGGGGATTATGAAGATGCGGAAACTCATTTATCTCACATACTAGTGATAATGAGCAGAATTTGAAATTGATCACAGGCTTGCAGACTGGCAGGGCCTGTTACTGAGCTGCATCTCTCAATTAAAATTAAATACATTTTTTAGTATATTGAGAAATCACAGATGAACATAGTTGCATGACTAAGGTCAAGATGTAGCTTAACAACCAATTAAACAGGGAAGTTTTGTTTTGAAATTTTGTGTTTTTAACTTATCCTGTTGAAGTTAATACTTGAAGAAATTTCTAATCAATTTCTCTCCTAACTGCTGTAATAGAATTGGATACTCACTGAGAAAATAAATGCCAGTACATTTCTCTTTCCGTGTAAATTGTGAGTTTCTAGATTTTCTAACGTATAAAATGAACTGGTATGTTTCCAGGAAACATCCCCTCTTTATAGACCAGTGAGCTTGGATTTCTATGCTCAAATCTCTGGAGTAGCATTTTTTATTATTTATTTGTTTGCAGAATGTCAAGGTCATTCGTAATGCCTGCATTTATTGTCCATCTAATTAGTTTGATCTGAGTGGACTGTTAAGAGTCGGTCACGCTGGTGAACTGGGAGTTGTGGGTAAGCACAATGGATTTCCTTTTGTTGGTACTACCTTCAGAAAAAGGCATTCACTAAATTCCTGATTGATCAAACTTGACCAAAATTCTATCAAGCATGCTGAGATATCATGAGGTTTTTCAAAACAACATTACAAAAAAAAAATCTGTGATTGAAAAAAATCAATCAGGAAACACCCATTTCTTTCACAAACATGATTAACTTCAGGTCAACATTTAGATCACCAGTTTTTCTCACAAAGAATGTTGGGAGTTTGATTGTCCAAAGAGCATCCAGCTGATAAGAACAAATTCTCCAGGTGCTGAGAAGTTTGGAATGCTTCCCCACCTCAGGTCTTCAATAAAAATTGATGACACAGAACTAAGTGAATTCGACTGCATTGCATTATAAGAAATAAACTGGGCACTGAATGGATAATCTCAAAGTGACAGTTCTGTGTCAATAAATTATCACAGCAGGGTTCTTCTGTATTTAAAAAAAAATTAGACATACTGCAGAGTAACAGGCCATTTTGGCTCACAAGCCCATTCCACCCAATTACACCCAATTAACCTACAACCCCAGTACGTTTTGAACAGTGGGAAGAAACCGGAACGCCCCAGGGAAAACCCACACAGACAAAGGGAGGACAGACCAACTCTTTACAGTCAGCGCAGGATTGGAACCCCAGCTGGCACTGTAACGGTGTTGCGCTAACTGCTATGCCAACTGTTCCGCACAAAAAAAACATAAAAAGTATTTTTGGACTGTTAGTTTGAAAGTTTATTGGGTAGTTTCAAAGATATTAAGATGTGTCTGATATCTGAACAGGCAGGGGCCAACACTAGAGTGAATTGTATCCAGAATCCAAATTAATATTATTTCTGTAGAAGTTGAAGTTACAATTAGTTAAGAGTTAAAAGTTGTGTGAGATTGTTATAGAGTGCAAACCTGGAAAATGTACTGTCATTGTTTATATCATATAAGTATTTCATGGAAATCTATAGTTTGTTAAAATCTATTGCCATATTATTTGTAGTGTTTTCATTATTTATGTTATAACATTTCAATAAACTTTTAAAAAGAAATTTGGTGTTCATCTGCACAATGAAACCCGGCCACCATTATTCAATGTGGATGGGTCTGGGGGCTGACCACAGATAATAAGTAGCAGGAAGGAATAGCTACAACTCCCGAGCACACTTTAATGACAATCCAGTCGGTTCATGGTTTCCATTATAGAGAGGTTTGATTTATTATTCGAAGTTAATTTTCCCAATGATCAGGGTGGGATTTGAATTCTCTCAGGATTAATTGCCATGAACTCACCCATTCACTTAATAATTACGCTTCCATATCCATTATGAGGCAAGAATGGTACCAAACGGCCCATGGTCAATGAGCTTGTTGCGTCAAATGTCAGATGTACTATTTTGATATCTGAGCCTTACAAAATTAAATATTTTGGAGTACTGCCAGTGATGTGTTGATGTACCTTTACTTCATTAGGATCTCCAACTGTCTAACCAATAATGCCATGGACAACTGGCGATTGACCACAGTCCTTAATGATGTGCAAAAGTTACAAATGTATGTGAGTCCCCCTTCTTCTTCTGCCCATGATCTCCCCATTTAATCTTGGACTTTTTCTTAACATATTGATCTGGGGTTCAGATACAGGTGGGATCCATAGCTGGCAACTCCAGTGTAGCACAAGTGCTGCATATGCGTGCTCTTTGCATCTACTTCCACTGGGAAAACACTTTTCAATTTTATAATCCCTATAATCAAATCGGTAATGTTATAATGACACCGTGATTTCAGGGTATCTCACTAAAAATATTTCTTGCCCTGCTTGGATAATAGGTGACCAAGAATTGAAAATTTACTACAAATTTGAGGACCTTCTAAGCATCCATGAAAAGGTCATGGACATAGTGCAGGACATCACAGGCAAAACCTGCCCCACCATTGAGAACATCTACAGGACGCGCTGCCGTTGGAGAGCACCGCCAACCATCGAAGATTAACATTACACAGTGCACGTTCTCCTCTTGCTATTACCATCAAGAAAGAGGTACAGGTGCCACAAGACTTGCACTACCAGATTCAAGATCAGCTGCTACCCCTCCACTATCGGACTCCTCAACAACAAACTCAATCAAGCACTCATTTAAGGACTCTTACTTTTGCACCTTATTGATTTTTATTCTCTCTGTATTGCATAGTCAGTTTGCTCATTTCTATATTTATTTACATGTATTTTCTTGAGTCCAGATTATTGCACTATCAATAAGTGGTAATTCTACCTTGCCAGCAGGAAAAAAGAATCTCAGGGTTGTATGTAATGTCCAGTTTGTACTCTGACAATAAATCTGAAATCTGAACTTTGATCTTGACTGATGGTGGGATCCATGGGAATGAGCAATCACTGACAGAACTAATTATTAATATGAGAGAAGTGACCCACCCCTCTCACAGTGACCTGAGGCCCATTCATCAAATAAAGATCACAGTACAATGTCTGAACCTCAGAATGGACTTCCTGGGGTGGATCTCTTATGTGTCTGCACCATCATAGACCCTGCTTCTTCAGCCAGAGTGGCTGTGGGAAAGGTTCTCCAATTTCTCGGGGGAATTCTGAATTTTCTGAGACCTGCCTTGACTGGGTTATTCCCACAGAGCTATGGCCTTGATCTGGCTTGTCATTATTTCCTGAGGAGGCTCTTGATCATAATCATCAACCTTAATTTCTTGAGGCCTACTCTCTTTTTGTGCAGGCCAGTAAAAGCTTGTGAATGCAGTCTTCACAAACTGTTGGTGGGTATTCCTGTTTATCAAATATTATTCGCTAACTTTTTCTGAGCAAGGGAATATTGAGGCTATTCTATCACTACTCCTGCTTGGAATAGCCAACCCAGGTTTCCATAATAAAGAGGGGCATTGGAGACATAGGGCCGAATATATCCTGTCCAGATGCATCACAGCTTATGATGCAAACTGCTCTGCCCAGTCCATAAGAGGTAGCAGAGAGTTATGAATGCATCTCAGGCCACAACAACCCCACCCCAATGACTGTATCTTCCACTGTCCAGGGAAAGATGCAAAAATACAATCATGCACTGCATAATGTCCGTTCAGGCAACGCCTGACTGCATACATGTCCCATGTCCCATAAGGTTATAATAGAGTTCAGAAATCCCGACCAGAGAACAGGATGCAGTGGACGTCACCGGACTGTATCAGCAACAGCCTCCAGACTCACCCAACACTACGTTAGCCCTACAAGCTCCAATTGTGATATGTACAGATTACATATTAGCCTATGTATACAGTTGTGTATAATTACAATGTATTATGTATACAGTATACATAATACTCTTTTCTTTGGCTTGGCTTCGCGGACGAAGATTTATGGAGGGGGTAAAAAGTCCACGTCAGCTGCAGGCTCGTTTGTGGCTGACAAGTCCGATGCGGGACAGGCAGACACGATTGCAGCGGTTGCAGGGGAAAATTGGTGGGTTGGGGTTGGGTGTTGGGTTTTTCCTCCTTTGCCTTTTGTCAGTGAGGTAGGCTCTGCGGTCTTCTTCAAAGGAGGTTGCTGCCCGCCAAACTGTGAGGCGCCAAGATGCACGGTTTGAGGCGATATCAGCCCACTGGCGGTGGTCAATGTGGCAGGCACCAAGAGATTTCTTTAGGCAGTCCTTGTACCTTTTCTTTGGTGCACCTCTGTCACGGTGGCCAGTGGAGAGCTCGCCATATAACAAGATCTTGGGAAGGCGATGGTCCTCCATTCTGGAGACGTGACCCATCCAGCGCAGCTGGATCTTCAGCAGCGTGGACTCGATGCTGTCGACCTCTGCCATCTCGAGTACTTCGATGTTAGGGATGTAAGCTCTCCAATGGATGTTTAATACTATTTAACCCATAAATTACCTTGCCATATACATTAGCTGAAATACATTACTGTATGTGTGCAGTATCTTGGCTATTTAGCCAATAGAGGTACACTACAGTATTCCATATGGCTTTGCTAAATATATAATATGGTGTTTGCACAACATCCAAATTGTATAATGTCCTATTTCACAGAACAAATCATGGACATTAAGTGATGTATGACTGTATTAATGGATTCATTCTACACCAGTCACCTCCCTCTTCATCAGGCTGAAGATCCATGAGCTTGATATCCATCCACAGGACCATGAAAGTGGCAGAGAGGATGACTGGAGTCTCCCTCCCCCACCATTGACATGATCTACTGGGATCGTTGTCGGAAGAGGGTGTGCAAAATCATTGTGGACCCCTTCCACCCCGCACACAGCATCTTTCAGCTGTTCCTATCAAGGAGGAGATATAGGAGTGTCAGATACAGCACCACCAGCTCGAGGAACAGCTTCTTTTCATGGGTAGTGTGAATGCTGAACGACCAAAGGAACTGCTCACACGAGTGAGACTCTCATTTGTACAAAGCAACATTTATTTATTTGCTTGTTTCTTTTTATAGATAAAATAATTGTCCGGCATATGTATTATTTGTCTGAATGTGGTTGTGTGCCTGCATGTTTTGCACCGAGGTCCAGAGAAGGCTGTTTTCCTTGGGTGGTACTTGTACAAGCAGGTGACAATAAACTTGACTTGAAAACATGAACCTCCATATTCAATTCTTTTGTGCTGCCATTGGACTCTTGAATGGACCTCTCACTGATACAAGATGATGCCCTTGCACTGTTTTAACTGTACTTTACTGTACCCTGCAGCTTGATATTGTAACTCTGCACTCAACACTTTAACACTACAGTACTCTCTGCACATCTGTTTGAATATTTTAATAACTGCTGTACTTGGGTATGTGTTGATTAGCAGTGGATAGCACACAAAAGGAAGCTTTTTCTTGTACTTTGGTACAGGTGACAATAAGTAATTCAATTCAATCTCTCTTGAAGACACTTAAGCTCTTGTAGATATTTAAATCTGCCAAACACCACTGTAACTGTCAATTTACAAATCGGTTATCCAGCAAGATTAAGAAAACTTGATTTCAGAATGCAGACATTTATTGATCGAGCATAGAACAAACTGCTGGAGGAACTGTTGGTGTATCAGGCCAAGCCAACAGAGGTAAATGGAAAGTCAATATATCAGGAAATTCTAAATTTTGGACTTTCACTTTAGATTCTAGCATCTGCAGTGTTTGTGCATGATGAGGCATAACAGCTGTTGAAAGAGGAAGCAGTTAAGATCCACCTCACTGGTGGTCCCGGAGACATTAAAGCCAGACTGTGTAAGGATGACAAATTCCCTTCTCTGCTTATGAACCAGATGGGTTTTTATGAGTGTGTTACTGAGATAAACTTCAATTCTATTTAATAACATGAATTTAAATTTGCAGCTGCCACTGAAAGATCAATGGCATCGAGCTTTGGGTACCGATCTGGTAACTTAACCGACACACATCCTGGTAAACAATACACTGAATCAGCAGAAGCGAACCAGCATTGTCCAGAACTTCAGTGGTGAATTGCATCTTGGATGGTTGTTCCTATTCTTTGACCTTTCACACTTTCCTTGATCAGAATCAGAATTTATTGCCATGAGCAAGTCATGAAATTTGGTGTTTTTCTGTAGCATCATAGTTCAAACATGCATCTTATGACATTACCATAAATAAAATAATAATAAGAATAATAGAGCATGAAAAGTAAGGCAGTGTTATTGATTCATTGATTATTCAGGACTCTGATGGCAGCAGGGAAGAGGCTGTCTTTGTGCCACTGCGTGCTTGTCTTTAGGCTCCTGTACCTTTTAGCAAAGTCCAGAGGGATGGGGGTCTTTGAGGATAGAGGCTGGGTTTTTTTTAAGACACCACTTCATGTAGATGTGAAGTCTGATACCTTGGAGTGAAGTCTGATACCTTTGATGTGGCTGGCCGAGTTAACAACCCTCTGGAATTTATTCTTGTCCTGCGAGTTGGCACCTCCATACCAGGCAGTGATGCAACCAGCCAGAATGCTCATGGTGTACACCATGAGTTTTCGGTGACGTACTGAACTGCCTCCGACATCTCATGAAGTATAGCTGCTGGTGAGCCTTCTTTGTGATTGCATCAATGTGAAGACTTCAGGACAGATTTTTGGAGATGTTGACACCCAAGAATTTGAAGTTATTGACCCTCTCCACTACTGAACCCTCAATATTCCCCTGACTTCCTCCTGGTCCACAACCATTTCCTTGATTTTGCTGACGTTGAGCACAAGGTTGTTGGTGTTACACCGTTCAACAAGCTGATCTATCTCCCTCCTGTATGCTTCTTTATCGCCATTTGTGAATCTGCTGACAACTGTGGTGTCATCAGCAAACGTAGATGGGATTGGAATTTTGCCTGGCTACACAGTCATGGGTGTATAACGAGTAGAACAGAATGCATCCTAGGGATGTGGATGATCAGTGAGGAGATGTTGTTTCAATTCGTAATGACTGGGGTTGTCTGATGAGGATGTTAAAGATTCAGTTGCAGAGTGGGGTACAGAGGCCTAGAGTTGTAGTTTCTTGACCAGCACTGAGGGAATAATGATATTGAAGACCGAGCTGTAGACTATGAAGAGCAGACGTATGTATGAATTGCTGTTTTTGAGGTGATCCAGAGCTGAGTGGAGAGCGAGCGATATTGCATCTGCTGTGGAGTGATTGTGACGATATGCGAATTGCAGTGGATCCAGATCTTTACTTAAGTACATGTTGATTCTGGCCATGACCAGCCTGTCGAAGCATTTCATCACAGTAGAAGTTAATGCTTCTGGTTGTAGTCGTTGAGGCAGCTCACACTCCTCTTCTTGGGTACCAGGATGATTGATGCCCTTTGGAAGGTGGTGGGAAACTTTGACTGCTACAATGAGAGGTTGAAAATTATTCTAATTTCTGTGCCAAATATTGTGCATACATCAGCCCCCTGATCACATGATCAGCATTTCAGCAAGTAATTAAAAAGTGAATTGAATGTTTTTGCAAAGATTCTAAATAGCAAGCTGAGTAACAGGCTCTGAAGTCAATTGATCTTGAACACGCTTTCTGATAGAGCTCAGACAACTGACTGGTCATTTCAAAAAGTGTATTTGAGAAGAATAGGAAGAAAATGCCCAGCTGGTAGATATTGGATGCAGCCTTGATTCCTGCCAGAATCACAACTGAAGTCAAATAATATCACTGATGGCTTCCTCATGAAATTCCTTAAACTTTCTGGATAGCTAATTTTCAATGAGACTCATAGGTCCCATTTTGAATACTGTTACACAGAGAGAGGTGCCCTGATCTTCCCAGATATTTCTCTTGTGCCTTGCATATTGTGAAGGAATGGTTGGGCAAGGAGCATCCAATTTCCAAACACATTTGTCATCAGGATAGATCTTCCCAGCATAGATGGTAGTTTTCCTCTTTGAAGCTTCTGAGTATTCTCCAGAGATATTCCTTGGTAGCAGTTGCAATCTGTTCTTTCAGCTTTGTATCATTAACATCTGACATTGTATGCTTTTATTTTCCCTCAGGAAGTGTGGAGAAGAGCATATATGTTAGGTGTATGTTTCCTTGCCCTACTCCAAAAGGCCAGATATGTTGGATTGTTCCCCACTTCCCAAATCTCTTTGGCATTTCCGCATCTTTAAGAACTAGTGTTTGATCCAATTCTTGCATTGTTGGAGACTATAAAATGGCAGCTAGCAAAGTAACACAGATTATGGCACAATTAGAATGGAGTTCTTTGATGTGTAACATTAGGCGAACTGCCGATTTACATGCTGAATTAAGTTTCTCTTGCAGTCCTTCAGAAGTGCCACCAAGATCCCTTCTTTCAAAATAGACCTGAATCTTTTTGCAAAGGTTTAGCCGATACTTTTGGGAACATCTTTTGGAGGTTTTCTGAGCTGCGGCTTTAGCCTCTCTAACTTGGAAGTTGTGGACTAAATTATTTGCTGAAGTAAAATCAGGCAAGCTGGCTTTCTCTTTCGAGGGGAAGAAGCAGCGAACCAACAAAGTTATTTTCCTTTGTTGTTCTCTAAACTATACATTAATTACACTAATGTATTACCTTATGCATTCAGATCAAACATTTGGGCTTGAATTGAATCCCACGAATGTCATCATCATCATGTTGCCTCGCTTTCTGAAGTGGACCCAGAACCGATTCATGTGGTACTTCGCCGGTCATTGCTCAATCAGTGCAAAATTCTTCCGTACATTGTTTCCTTTTCCTTCTGTACAACCCATTTCAAATCAGGTAATTAATGTAAAAACTAATTTTATGAGCTACTCTTTTCCTTCAAAGCCACAGCAATAGGATGTCATCAAATACTTCCAATCGAAGTAAATTATACCTATCCATTAATGTACTTACCTTTCCTCAGAACTCCTTACATTATTGAAGTATAACTAGCCTGTTCTAACTACTTACTGGAATTTAGCTCTTTACATAAAGCAAGAAAGAGCACTTTCTCCTTGGATAAACATAAATCATATTCCATGAAAAGCTCTTCAACATCCCTATACCATTGATGTTAGATTAACTGGCCAACAGTTTGAAGTTTAATGTTCTGAACATCTGAATAAAGTTATACATGCTTGGATTACTAATTTTTTTGGCACTTAATGACATTAACCTTACGTTTGCCAAAAACTTTCTTCACTTGAGAATTTTTGGTATGCCTATCTGCTTTGCCTGCCCAACTGATTTTGAAAGTGCAGGTTAACCCTTGATCAACAACAGAGGAGCATAAGAAATAGAAGCAGGAGTAAGGCATACACCTTCTTTAACTTGGTGTCATTGAAAAGATTCATGATGTCCACTTTCCCACCAAAACCCAGAAGCCCTGACTTTAATGTCCAAAAAGTTAAATCTTGGCCTTGAACATTTGCTTTATATTTAATATAGACCCTCTTTCTAAAATTAATGGGGTCTAAAAGTAACGATCTCCGGAAATGTTCTCAGGCCTGGTGGATGTTTTTTTTTAAATGCTCAGTGTGTACTCAGTCTTCTAGTTTATATTAAATGACCTCTTTCGCACCAGTGCCAGGTGAAGTCCTGCTGCCATATTTGCATCCTCAGCACTTCATAGTCCACAGAACTCAGTGGACATTATAGAGAACCTATTGGGAACTTGTACAACTCTTAATGCCTTGTATTTGACACCTGATCAGAGCTGTGCATAATTCTATTCACACCTGTAGTACTTTACCTCAAATTAAACCTCTATCTGCTCATGTTGTGCTTCAGACACATTGAAATGTTTTAAAATATTTAAAGCTCAAGCATCAGATCTTCAAATCCCAAATAGCTTGAGAATTTAGAAATCCAGGTAAAATATTTAAGGATATGTGTTTTGCCTGCAGTCATTCACCCATTATTTATTTGTACTGAATATAAATCTTAAAAGCTTGTGTTGCAAATGGAATCCAGACTTAATTTCCTTCATATTCTCCTGTAAATGAAGTCAATTCAGAATTGGAGATCGCTTATGCATTAAATGTTTATGCATGGATGAATAACTGTCATAGAACTCCATTTATCACAGCTTTACATGGTTTGTCCTCAGACAACAATAATATTTCTAAATATTCAGATAATGTATTGTGATCTTCTGCTACCCAATGGCAGCACCAGAGGATGCATGTAATTCCAATGTCCAAGATTTGATTCTGACTTTAGTGCACTCAATGTGGAATTTACATGCTCCCTCTGTGACCATGTCGGATTCCTTGGGTGCTTCAGTTTCTTCCCAAATCCCAAAGGTACCAAAATATTCAGTAGGGCAGATGGTGCTGATGGATGCAGAAAGGCTGCAGAGACACTTGGATAGATTCCTACCCTGATCACTGCTGTTACCTCCCTCCCTTCTGCACCTATCATCTCCTTCCTTTGCCATCCACCCCCCACCATCTTTTTGTTCAGACACCTTCATACCTTGATGAAGCCCAAAATGTCAGTTATGTATTTTCTTTTACCTTTGCTGCATAAAGGACATGGAGAAAAATGTTTCTCCAACATTTTGTGCTTTTTACTTCAACCAAGGTGTCTACTGATTTTGGTGGTTTACTTTTGAATAGATTAGGAAAATGGACAAAGAGATGGCAAAATAAATACACTGTTGGAAAGTGTACAGTCGTGCACCTTTGGAGAAGAAATAGATGGGATAGACTATTATTTCGATGGGGAGAAAATTCAAAAGTTGTATGTGCAAAGGGACTTGGGTGTCCTCATGCAGGATACCCTAAATGTTAACTTCCAGCATGTCAATAGTGAAGAAGGCACATGCAATGTTGGCATTCATTTCGAGAGGAATAGTGTATAAGAGCAGGGAAGTAACACTGAGGCTCTAGAAAGCACTAGGTGTGACCTCACTTGGAGTACTGTGTAGAGTTTTGGGCACCTTATTTGAGAAAAGGTATGCTGAAGTTGGAGACGATTCAGAGAAGATTTACAAGAATGATATCAAGAATGAAAGGGTTAGCATACGAGGAACAATTGTCAGTTCTTGGACTGTACTCATTGAAGTACAGAAGGATGGGGAGGACCTCCTAGATGTATTTTGAATGCTGAAAGGCCAGAATGGAGTAAATGTGGCAAGGATGTTTCCCGTGGTAGGGGATTCTCGGACAAAACTTCAGGATAAAATGGCAGCCAAAACTTAAAACAGGGATATGGAAAAATGTCTTTACTCAGAGGGATGTGAGTCTGTGCAGCTTGTTGCCACAGGTGGCTGTGGAAGCAAAGTTATTGGGTGTATTTAAGATTGATAGGTATTTAATTAGTCAGGGCATCAAAGGTTATGGGAGAAAGCTGGGGACTGGGGCTGAGTGAGTGGATCAATCAGCTCATGACTAGAATGGATGAGCAAGCTCGATGGCCAGTGGGCCCATTTCTGCTCCTATATCTTGTGAGGTAAGCTGGTTGGTAGGTTATCTCTAAGATTGGGATCAAGAGCCAGGAAGTAATGTAACAGTTACGTAAGATCTTGGTTAGACCTCACTTTGCTATTGTGTTCAGTTCTTATTACAGGAAATATATGGTTGCTATTAAGAAGGTTCAGAGGAGATTTATAATAATGTTGCCTGGATTTGCAGAGCAAGTCTTATGAGGATAGGTTGAGTAAACTTTGTCTTTTTTCCTTGGATTGATGGAGGATAAGGGGTGACCTGATAGAAATGTGCAAGATAATTGGAGGTATTGATCATGTGAACAGCCAGAGGTTTTTCTCAGGTCTGATATGACTAAAACTAGGCAGCACAGTTTTAAAGTGCTGTTGAGTAAGTATAAAGGGGGATATGAGAGATAAGTTCTTCACACCAAGAGTGGTGACTGCATAGAATGTGCCACCAGCAATGGCCATCAAGACAGATACAACAGGATTTTTTAAGAGATAACTAAATAATTACATGAAACAGAAAAAAGTGGAGGGTTATGCAATAGGGAAATTCTAGGCACTTGTTAGAGTAGGTTATTATGTCAGCATGGGCAGAAAGGTCTGTACTGTGCTGTAGATTTCTATGTTCTATGTGAACTGCCCCTAATAAATTTAATTTAGAATGGAGGTGAGTGACAGGCAAATCTGGGTGAATTGTTGGCTATGTGAAAGTGAATAATTTACATAAAAATAGATTGGTGAATGGGTTTGATGGAATTGATCTTGAGAACCAGCACAGACCCACAAGGCTGAATGGCCTCACATCATTAATATGAGATGGTCCTTGAATGATTCCCCTCACCGTCTTCTTTTGGAACCTCAGGGCACTGCAACAGATATTTTAATGCTGTCAACTGGATGTTCTCAGACAACAACTTTAAAAATTAAATTAAAGGTCTTACTAAAAAAACTGAAAAACAATCATAAACTGCCATGGATTGTGAATTTTAGAGAAGATAGAAAACAATCAGAGCATTAATTTATCTTCATTAAATCAAGTAGACGCCAATTATCTTTCTCCCAGATTTCTCCGGTAGACAAAGAATTGTTGGAGGAACTCAGCAGGTCAAATGGTAGAAATGTTCAGTCAACATTTAGGACCAAACACTTTATCAAGACTAAAATAGAACCTAAGAAATTGTATACATAAAGAGGAACAGAAATTGTTTTCCCCCATTCATTTAAATGAAGATGGTTGTACTCGGGCCAGGTATAACCAAGACTAGGGATAGCATGAGAGCTGCGAACTCTGTAAATGTCTGTGTTGTTCTATTGCACTGTGGGAACATTGTGGTAGAAGCATCAGCATTAGTTATTGGGGAGGGAAGATGTATCCCATTATTACTTTTAAATAACTAATTTACTGCCTGTTCATTATTGGAATTCAGGCATTCTAACAAAACAACATCAGTACTCAGGGTCCAGAAAACCAATGACACTTTGCTCAGTGTGAATGGAAAGCATCTGCTTGCATTTGTGAAATAAACCTGTTGTGACAAAGCTTCATTCCCTTACAAACAAAAGTGTAGTTCTTAAAAAGAAAGTGCTTCCGTGGATAAAAAGAACCCACAGCTGGGAGATTAATAAGTAAAATGAATTTGAACATAAAAATGTGTCATTTCATAAAAGCAAATTATACTCATGGGTAAAGTCATTGTTTTTTATTTTCTTCCAGTTTTATTCTCTGATTATGGATTTCTGCTTTTGTATTGTTGGTCACAAACAATGCCAATCTCCATTTAAGGACCAGTTCAATGTCAGTGTGAAGCTGTTTCAGCTTTTTAGTTCAGACTTGAATTAGGGAGTTGCTGAATTCCACAGCTTTACTCTTGATCTTGCAGTTTAACTTCAACAGGATTAAGAATCAAGGGAAAATGGATATTAGAACAGTACAGGATCCTTGTATCTGGGACTAAATTGCTCTGTGATCCAAACCTACTAACATACTTGGAACCCAGGTGCAGATTATATTGATGCATCCATTTTGCCAATATAACTTTGGCACGATGCTGTTAATTTATGTCTTGCAATGTCCATTTGTACAGGCTTCATACAATTTTTCCCTGGATACCAGCAAAGACAATGATGGAATAACATCAGCTTTGCTGAGAGTTTTAATTAGCTTACTGCTGTATTTTGTAACTTGATTGCTCTTAGAATTTTTGAGATGGCCCATGCAATCCTGTGGGGAGAATATTAAATTGCGACAAATGTCTCAAATGAACTTGCACTTAGCTGCAACCAACTGGTATATCTTGAAAGGCAAGATTCTTAAAGGTACATTGCTTTCATTTGAATTTACATCTAAAATTAAATGATGGAGAACAATTGGTCCAGAGCAATGATTCCCAACCTCTTCATCATCTCCAGACCGTCTTGAATATTCCTTTATTTACTGCAGCTCATCTGTAACAAACCCTTGGACCACCAGTGGTTCATGGACCACAGTTCAAGAAAACTGGTTTTGTGTGAATGAGGAATTAAATTAAATTATTTATTAAAACCTGATAAATTTGATAAAACCCCAGGATCTTGTGACAGACATAGGGCTTTGAGAGGAGACCCACAAGAGACTGTAGATGCTTGTTGAAGAGTGATCAGATGGAAATTCAGTTGGGGAGGTGAGGGATCAGAGCAGAAAAATCCAGTGCAGAGATGGGGAGTGGAAATGAGAACTGATGAGGGGCTGGGTAGGAGTGAGTGGGAAAGGGGAAAAAGAGCAAAAGGGAAGAGCAGAAGGGTACAGAGGAAAGGACTCATCACCTGATGTTAGAAATTTCAATGTTCATACCATTTATCTGTAGATTTTCCAGGTGAATATGACATGTTGCTCTAGTTTGCATTGGGCTTCACTCTGGCAGGGGTGAAGGCCCAGGATTGGCAGGTTAGTGTGGGAATGGGAAGTTGAAATGGCAAGCAACAGGGAAGTCAGGTTAGCCATTATCGACAGAGCAATTATGCTTTATGTAGTGGTCCCCATGTCTACGTTAGATCTTACGATGTAGAGAAGGTTACACTGGGAGCTCCTAATGCAGTAAGTGATGTTACAGATGCACACAAATCTTTGCCTCACATGGGATGGTTATTTAGATCCCTGGTTGGTGGTGTGATAGCAAGAAAAAGTATCAGGGGTCATGGAGAGGTGGTGGGAAGGGATGAGCATAGAAGGGAAACAAGGTTTTGGGTCCGTGATAGAGCCATCCAGGTGGAAGTTGGTAAGATCAGGGGAAGGGTAGATACATCTGGTGGAATCGAGTTCCAGCCAGCCAAAAATGAAGCACAAGATAATGCTGTATACAGTGCTAGTGGGGTGAAAAGTGAGGGCAAGAGGAAGCCTACTCCCCTTGGAGGGTAGAAGTGGGGGTGGGGGGGGGGGTTAAGAGTGGAACATTAAGAGATAGGTGAAAATGGGAGATGGATCTATCATTGAGGAAAAGCTGTGTTGATTGAAAAGTGAAGATATTTTAGATATCTGGGAATGAAGGACCTCATTTTTGGAGCAGATGTGCCTAAAGCAGAGAAATTGGCAGAAAGAGATGTGATCACTACAAGAAAACTGATGGTAGGAGGTGGTCAAGGTAGCTGCAGGGGTCAGTAGATTTGTAGTAAATGTCATTATGTACCTTGTCTCATGAGAGAGAGTCAGAAAAATCTAGGTAGTGTTAGAAATGGTCCAAGTTAATTTTAATGTTTTGGTGGGGATTGCTCTGGAAATAATGGTTGCATTTGCTTCTGGTTCCCTAAATTCCATGGTGTTTGTATTAAATAAAAAGCGGAAAATTAAACCACTATTTAAGAAAGGGAGAGAAAATAATGAACCACAGATATTATCAAGCCTGACATCAGTGCTAATGAAAAGAACCTCTAATTAAGGAAATGATGATAGGACACTCAGAAAATAATAACATCATTGGGTTGAGTGCGTCAATATGGATTATTGAGAGTGAAAATCTCTGAAAATATTTGGTGAAAAGTGTCTGGACTTTTACTGAGGAGAATAGACCAGGGGAACCAGCGAATATGGTGTATTTAAACTTCCAGAGATAATGAACAAATTGGAGCACTGGGCATTGGAGACAACAAAGTGCTGATGTCTGATGATTGTTTTCTTGATAGAAAACAGAGCACGATCAAGCCAACCATTTTTGGATTGGAAGATTGTGAGATGAAGTGCCACAATAAAGCTCCAGCTCCTCTCAATCTGTGTTAGTGATTTGAATGAAGGGACCAAGTGCCATAACCTTCATTTTTGGTGATGATATTAAATTGGGTGCAAGTGTGAGAGTCAAGAGGTTATAGACTGTACGTTGATTGGAGCGACTTCATCCCTAACATCGAAGTACTCGAGATGGCAGAGGCCGACAGCATCGAATCCACGCTGCTGAAGATCCAACTGCACTGGGTAGGTCACGTCTCCAGAATGGAGGACCATCGCCTTCCCAAGATCGTGTTATATGGCGAGCTCTCCACTGGCCACCGTGACAGAGGTGCACCAAAGAAGAGGTACAAGGACTGCCTAAAGAAATCTCTTGATGCCTGCCACATTGACCACCGCCAGTGGGCTGATCCTGCCTCAAACTGTGCATCTTGGTGCCTCACAGTTTGGCGGGCAGCAACCTCCTTTGAAGAAGACCGCAGAGCCCACCTCACTGACAAAAGGCAAAGGAGGAAAAACCCAACACCCAACCCCAACCAACCAATTTTCCCCTGCAACCACTGCAACCGTGTCTGCCTGTCCCGCATCGGACTTGTCAGCCACAAACGAGCATGCAGCTGACGTGGACATTTACCCCTCCATAAATATTCGTCTGCGAAGCCAAGCCAAAGAAAAAGAATGGCTATAGATAAAGCAGAAGGAATACACTGTGGAAAATATGAGGCCATTCACTTTAGTAGAAAAATTAAAAGTCATAATGAGAGATTGAATGGTGAAAGAGATCTAGGTCTCTGTGTCTACAAATCCATGAAAGTTATTGTGCAAATACCACAAGCATTTGAGAAGGTAAAATAGTGTTTTGCATTTGCGGTACTATTTGATAATCTGAAAATACAATTTATCTCAATTACATGGTGTGATAGTACAGATTCTATCACCAATGTGTATATGTCCATATGGTAGTGTAGGATGACTGTGATTGGCTGAGAGCGTAGCAGGTCTTAAAGGATTGCTCCTAGCCAGACCAGGTCATTCTGGACTGGTCGACCTACTTGTGATATGCTCCAGTCTTTTAGTTAATAAAAGCCTTGGTTTGGATCAACTAGTTTTTGGTTCTTTCGACGCGCTCTATACCTGGGCCTTTGGAATATTGTGTACAGTTGTGGTTTCCTTACCTAAGAAAGCATGCACCTGGGATGGAAAGAATGGAATAGTATTTCATCAGATTGATTCATGGGCTGGAGCAGGATGGGGAGGATGGGATGGGGGGGGGGGGGTGGGGACGGAGACATTGGATTATGATATGAGGAAAGATTAAGCAGAATGTTTACTGGCCACAATCAAGAAGAATAAGTGATGAGTCAAACCTACAAGTGGGACTTGATTAAGTGAATTGAGTAAGGTGTTTTCCCTGGCTGGTGTGTGTGGAGTCAGGGGTCACAATCTCAAGGAACAAGCCATTCATGGTTGAGATGAAAAGAAATTTCTTTCCCTAGCAGGTAGTGGATCATAGGAATTATCAATACAGGAGTGTTGTAAGGTTTCAGTCCCTGATCATCTTCAAGACAGAGATCAAAAAAGTTTTGATATTAAAGGAATGAAGAGATATCGGCTCAGTGCAGAAAAGTCATACTGAGTAAAAGATCCACCATGATGGCAGACCTGGCAGAAAGCCTCTTTTACTTTTTATGCTCTAAGATTTTTAAAAGGCATGATCCTACAGATGTGTAATACACATTTTCAATGTCTGTATGCACAGTAACACTGGTGGAAACTATTTTTCTAATAACAGAATTGCAGACATTCTAAAACTAGCTAGAAGCAGTCTTGAAAGCACTGCTTTATAATCCTCACCCATTCAAAATACATCATTTGCCCAGTTGTAATGCCGATGGCCCTGAAATCACCTGTAGAACTGGGCTGGCAGCGCTTTTCTTAGCATCAGAGAATCATGGGAGTCCATACCCAAGATGAGGATACCCATGCTTGGTTCCCAAGATCACAAAGTTTGCAGGGTCCAGGGGGATTAGCAGACCAGTATAAGAGTAAAAGAGTGGGAGAACACTCCCACTTCCCCTTCTGAGAAAGAAAAACCTGGGAGAAGACTCTGCAAGGCAAGAGATCACAGCAGATGACCAACAAAAGGCTTGGCACCCAAAGGCCTCATACCAGTTTACTGATGGAGAGAGGCTTGTGGGAACAAGGTATTGGGACTGTGATTTGTGAACATGAGCAGGGGTCCCAAAGGCCTCAGGCCCTTTGTATCAGGGATTCAATGTAGGGGCTGAGTGGGTGCCTTGGATGTCTGGAACTTGGGTTCATCGCCAGAACAGACAGGATGCTGTGCAGCTATGAAGGTTATTGAGTGCAGGAGGCAGTGGTCTCTGAAAGGAATTTCCTTTGCTTCTCTCCTCTTGGAGGGACTTCCTTGGACCCACCAGTCTAATTACACTGTGAAGAAAGCACATCAGTGCTTCTACTTCCTTAGGAGTTTGTGGAGGTTTAGCATGACATCAAACATTTCTTGGCAAGCTGCTACAGATGTGTAGTGGTAAGTCTGCTGACCGGCTGCCTCACGGCTTGGTATGGTGGCAGCAGTACCTCCAGGACATGCTCTGTTCTCGCTGCTGCCATCAAGAAAGAGGTATAGGTGCCATGATTCAGGAACTGTTGCTACCCCTCTACCATCAGACTCCAATGCAACACTCAGTCAGAGACTCATTTAAGGACTCTTATTTTGCACATTATTTATTACTGAATATTATTTTCTATATTGAGTCAGTTTGTTTACATTTTTTTGTTTACTGTTCTCTCTTTTGCATATATACCTTCCCTTGAGTACAATTTATTTGTACTACCGATAAGTAGAAATTCTGCCTGGGCTCTATGAAAAAGAATCTGAGTTGTATGTGATGTCAGACATGTACTCTGACAAATAAACTTTGAAGTTTTCTTAACTGGGGCACTGGACTAATGATCCCTCTGTGTGCCTTCATGGGCAAACAAAAGTAAACAAATTTCATACACAACAATAAAGGTAGCTTTAACCTTGATTAAGTAGGAAACTTACCTCAATCACTGAAACATCTCCATTCACACTGAACCAATAGCAACATCTCATTCTTCTATCATCCCATGATCTGCGACCCCTAAGCATCTAATTTCCCTTTTATTCCAGTCACATGCACCTACCCCTCACTTCAATATCATTTTTCCAGTCTGGCCACAGTTTTTCCTTCTTATAAATCTCCTGGTCATTCTGATTACCACCCCCAACATCCTGTTCCTGCCTTTACTATCTATACTGTTATGGAGTCCAAAGGACCCCAAAAACCAGCATCAATAGATATACACCACAACACAACCAGCTTGCAAAGATCACGTGCTCTCCCAGGCCAGCTGAATTCTGCAACTCTGTGGCTCTTTCTGCAAAAAGCACTCTGCAAAAGTCCTGCAAAAATTCTGTTTTAAAATATGTGTGTGCAAGCTGCTCCAGCAATTCCTCCAAGTCACCTCTAAAATACTGTCACAATACCAATTCTTCATAAAATACAGTACCATATTTCCTGATGTCTCTCCAACCTATCCATTTGTGTATTTACTACCCTTTCCCACATCCCTCAATCCTGGCTATTGGTCCAATGGGATGTTTGTCTATATTTCCAAGCCTGGCCTCAGAAGAATAGGATGGGTAGTCTATTTTTGTTTACAAAACACAGAGTCCAATCAATTGCAAACAATGTGAAATTTAGTACATTAGATATACAAACAAAATTATTGTTCTTCTGTTGCATTTAACAGATTTACAACAGGCTTCAAATCTTTTTTGAATGTCTAGACATTTGTAATTGGTTTGGTTTGAATTTTGGTGAAAAACTTGCTAAGAAATTTACAGCAAGTTGTAAGTTCCAAGTAATTATTAGCAAGGGAATTTAATTATTGATCACTTGCTTGCTTCATCTTGAGTGCTTTGAATGTTCTCTACCATACCTGTGCATGTAATATATTTAAGTATATTATAAATATTTCTGCCATCTTGTTATTCTATGAAGTTTTAATACACTAAGGTTACAAGTTGAAGCTTGGACTACTCGTTCTTAGATGATGAGATTTTCTTCATCCTTTGCCTGCAGAGGGTTAGGATGGTCCTTGAATGCAGTGTCGTAACATTTTTGCTAATTTCTCTAATCATTAAAAAAGGCACTTTGCCAGATACATTTGCAAGAAACTTTGAAGTCTGAATTAGCCTAAAAATCCATCAGCAACTTTCATCCACCTGGGTGATTAGAATAATTAATATTGATGGCTGGGCAGTAGAAAAAGGATCTGAAACTTCCCTAAGGCATTTGCATGTTACAAAATTTTTGCAGCTGGTTTGAAGTCTCAGAGGCTGTTTTGAGCAAAAAAAAATGACTGTCTCATGCTGAATATTGAGTCTACATTTTTATTTCAATTGTTAATGAAAGTGATTAAGGCATCAAGTGTAGTGTTCAATATTTGGGACTGAAATATGTTATTAGTATTGTTATCTTCACCTACGAGAAATATGAAGAGAAGGAAAAACCATGTGTTTATTCTTTGATTTACACAATTTCAAGATGTCACGGTGCACATCATAGCAATTCAATTATTTTGGAATGTAAGGAATGTAACATGAGTATTCTATAAACAGCAACAAGGACCTGGATCTTCACAATAATGCGAGGGAATATATTACATCCATCTCAGGAGACAGAACATATCTAGGTTGAACAACCTTAATGACAAAAGAGCATCTCCAATGATGTGGCACTTGGTCAAAATGGCATGAAAGAATCAGCCTGGAATATGTGCTCAAATTTCTGAAGTTAACTTTGACTAATCCACAATAGGCACATAGTACGTTCTATTGTTAAAATGTTGGCTTCATATCCCAGGTATATGGTGTGTTACCTAGGGTTTAAGGCACAATTTAAGCTGAGATTTTACTTTTGTTAACTGACAAAGAGTTTAAACATTTTTTTATACTTATCCATCCTATATCATTAACAGGTGATACCCAGTGACAAGAGCATTCCTCTATTTCCAGTTATCAGACAGTTGAAGGGGACTGAATATTCCCCCAAAGTTTCAATGTATATTGAACCTTGACTGTTGGCTCCTTATGTGATGAGATTTTCTTTAACTCAGTTTAGAAATAGGAACTAAATGATATAGAATTTCAACATCACAGGCACCTGAAGGAGCACCAGAACTCCCTCATCCATTCATCACTTCCCACTAATTGTCCCCTCAGTACTTACCCCTGTGACCAGAAGAAATGCTATGCAGGTGCTCACACCTCCTCCCTCCACAAACAGTCATTCCTAGAGAAGCAACACTTCAAAGCAATCTTCAGGGGCCATCTACTGCATCCAGTGCTCTCATTGTGGCCTCGTCTGCATTGATGAGTCTAGTTGCAGACTGGGAAATCATTTCGTTGAGCCCTTTCGGTGTCTCTGCTGCAAAACAAGGACCTCCCAGTTGCCATTCATTTTAATTCCACACACCATTCCCACACTGTCATGTCTGCCCATGGCCTCATGTATTGCCAAACCGAAGCTATCCGCTAATTGGAGGAGCAACACTTAATATAGCATCTGGGAACTCTCCAACCAAACAGCATTAATATTGACTTTAACAGTTTCCTTTAAACATCTCCTCTAGGTTTTTCTCTTTTCTATCCCTCTGTTTCCTTTCCTCCACCTTCTCATCCCTTCCCTCTCCATTCAGTGCTACCCCCTCACCATATAATTTCACCTTCTTTTCCCTTCTACCCTCCCACCTATATCTACATATACCCTTGCATGTAAATGTGTACTACTCCCCTGCTTCCTCCTTCTCTCCTCATTCTTTTTTTAATTGAAGTTTGCAATAATACAAAAATTAAAGAATACCATTATATATTGAAATACAAATGACAAGAAAAAGAAAAAAAAATCTGTTAATTCAAAACCCCTACCACTATACAAGATTGGAAAAAAAAGAACTTGTGGGTATGACGACAACCTGGAAATAGACAGCATCAAAACTTATAACAACCCTTAAACTTTAGATTGTGATAATGGTCCATAAAAGGCCCTATGTCTTTAGGTAAGTAGCACATGAATTTATTTTTTTCTAAACTTAAACAATCTATGATTTAATTTAACCATTTTGTGTGTGCAGGTGGTATGTTATCTTGCCATTTAATCAAAATTGCATGTCTAGCAAATAATGAAGTAAAGATAAATTTTGATTTTGAGTTGAAGTCAGTAATATGTTATCATCTTGAAATGATTTGAAAAGAGCAATTAAAGGGCAAGGTTCTAATTTAACCTTAAAAATCACAGATAATGTTTGGAAAATATCCTAAAATCTTTCCAAACTCGGGCAAGTCCAAAACATGTGAATCAAAGAAGCCTCAGCATTTTTACATTTGTCACATAGAGGATTTATATCAGAATAAGAATGAGATCATTTATCCTTCGATGTATGTACTCTCTGGTCCTCTTTAAATTGCTATGAGCAAAGCCATGCACAAAGGAAGGTTGTATTAATCAGATTACAAATGGAATCCCAAACCTCAGAGAATGAAAAATTCGAATCCTGCTTTCTTGATCTTAACTAATGAGGCCATTCTTAAATCAAGCAAATTGTTGTAAATAAGAGATATTAAACCTTTATGAGAAAGTTGTAAATCAAAACTTAAATCAAGAACGTTTGCCTCGGGTATTTGCGGAAAGTCAGGGATCTGAGATTGGACGAAATGTCAAACTTGTAAATATCTAAAAAAATGTGTTTTTGGTAAGTTAAAAATTACCACCAATTGTTCAAAAGAAGCAAAATTATTTTGAATAAAAATGTCTTTGAAACATTTCATGCCCAATCTATGCCAATAATTATAAGCTGTATCCTGCAACGAAGGTGGAAAAAGGTGATTTTATATATAATGAGCTAGCAAGGGAAAATTCTGAAATTTAAAAAAACCTTCTAAATCATGCCCACATTCTCAAACTATGTTTAAATATTGGATTATCAGTTAATTTATATAGAGGAAGATAAAAAAGGACCCTAAAATTGCCATCAAAGAAGTATGCTTTGTAAAATTTAATTCCATTTCTACCCATGAAGTGTGGTGAACCAAATTATCAAAATGTAACAAAAGAATTAACTTATGGATAATGACGGCCTAATAATATGATCTAATATTGGGAAAAGCCAGTCCGCCATTCCTTTGAGGTTTTTGAAGATGAGGTTTTTTTTTTAAGCGAGGGTGTTTCCCCTGCCATATGTAGAAAGATATGTGAGTTGAGTGAATTAAAAAAAAAAAAATAGATTTAGGGATGAAAATTGGTACAGATTGAAAGAGGTACCAAAATTTAGGTAAAATTTTCATTTTAATAGAGTTAATGCCACTAATCATTGCAAATGATAAAAGTGAACATCTCAATAGCAACAATTTAACCTGATTAAATAGGGTGGAAAAATTTTCCTTAAAAAGATGCTTCTAGCTCTTAGTAATTTTAATGCTGAGGTAAGTAAATTGATTCCACGCAATCTTAAAATAAGTCTTAGAATATCTTGATACAAACCCACTTAAAGGGAAAAGTTCACTTTTCTGCAGATCCAACTTATACCCAGAAAACTAACTACTATGAGAAAGCAAAGTCAGTTTGCTTGGTAAAGAAACCTCTAGATTAGAAACATAAAAGCAAAAGATCATCATCATATAAGAAAACCTTATGTTCAATGCTGTTCTTCAGGATCCCAGTAAAATCTATACTTTCATGAAGAACAATTGCTAAAGGTTCCATTTCATGAAGAACAATTGCTAAAGGTTCCATTACCAAGTCAAGAAGTAATTGACCTAAAGGTCAACCCAGACGAGTAGCCCACTGAAGATTAAAAGGTTTTGACTTTGGTAGATTAGTAAGAATTAAGGCATTAGGACGTAGATATGATAATTTAATCCGTTTAACATGGCCCAAAATTAAATTTTTACGAAGTAGCAAATAAATAACCCTATTCCACCTGATCAAAGGCCTTATTTGCATCTAAAGAGAGAATACATTCAGGGCAGGAGTGAAAGGTAAATATAAAATATTCAATAAATGATATATATTAAAATAAGAATAACGGTTTTTAATAAAAGCAGTTTGATCTTCTGAAATGATAAATGTTAAAATATTCTCCAGTCTATGGGCCAAAAAATATCATTTATTTTAAAATGATCAGTAGTATCTGTACCATCTTCCATTCAAATCTTATTAATTTGTCTCTTTACAGCTATTCCTTTCATTTGGTTAGCCAAAAGTTTACCAGACTTTTCTTCATGAATGTAGAACTGACTCCTACCCCTCAAAAGTTGCTGTTCAATGGGATAAATAGGAAGAAAATCAAAATTTAGTTTTAAGTCCAACTTTCCTTTTATACAAATCAGTATTTTTATCTTGTGCATACAGTAAATCAATTTGTTTGATCTGATTGACCAAATCTAATCTTTCCCTTTGTCTTCCTCTTTATATTAGCTGTATAAGAAATAATTTTCCAGATTATCAAGGAGAATTTGTAGTGGAGAAGAACTGTATTTTATCCTCCATAAAATTCCAAAAAATCCTTGTCTGAAAGTAAGGAACAATTTAATTGCCAGTGACTCGCTGTAAAAGGAGTATCAGGGAAATTCAAAGATAGGGTAATAGGTGTGAGGTCAGATATTACTTACTATTCCTTGAAATTCACTTGATTTGTCAAATAATCTATCTGAGAATAGGAATGGTGCACATTTCAAAGAAGAGTATTCTCTACTTTTAGGATTTAAAAAATGCCAAATATCTGATTTAGCATAATTTATTAAAAGAATGAATTACTGCTGAAGATTTACTTAGAACAGTAGGTTTAGAAGAAGAACAGCCTAGAACAGTATTTAGCCAACAATTAAATCCAACCGCCCCCCCCCACCGCCTCCGCCAAATATCAATCAGTAATGACTTAAATCAAGTAGGTTGAAAAAATATTTTTTTTAAATTCTGGTTCATCCGTGTGTCAGATATAAACAGCAAGAACAACCCTTTTCTTATGTAATTTACCAATAAAAATAATATAGCAGCCTTGTTTATCAGATAAAGTGTTATGAAGAACAAATGGGATATTCTGATCAATTAAAATGGACACTCCCCTAATCTTGGCATCGGAACAGGAATTAAAATGTTGTCCTTTCTATTTTGCCAGGAGTCTATCCATATCAGAATTCATGATATAGGTTTCTTGAAGAAAGACAATATCAGCCTTCATGTGTCTAACATGGGCAAATATCTTTGAATGTTTAACTGGACCATTCAATCCATGAAATAAGTCTAATGGGCTAATCATAAATTTTAATTAATATTAATTAATGTTATTAAAAATAATCCAGTTATATCTGTCATCCTTCCAAGAGCCGCCACCTTGACAGCACACTGTGAGAGAAAATATGCAGACCATGAAATCAAAACACACTTGCAAACCTACTAAACATTCCCCCCCCCCAAAAAAAACCCTCCCAGCTCTGAATATTGCCTAGGCAATAGACAATCTGCTCCAAAAAAACATTGTAACCCTACACACTTCTACTGTAAATGTTAATGTAGCTCCTAATATTTAAAAAAAATAATAAATTTCCCCCAATATTAAGCTTCTATGAAAAGCAAAGGAAATTTAAACAAAGGGAAAAAAAATACAATGTTACGGTAAGGATAAACAATATAAACACATGCACAGTAACTTCATGATCCAGGCCACATATACATTATTCAAATGTTGACCGCGTTTTCCCATGGTCAAATAAAAAACCCAACCAAATTAGCCAACTTTCCCACCGTCAGTTAATAAAGTACAGGCATTACATCACTAGCGGTATTAATAAGTGATTAATCAAATTAGGCAAATGCTGTCTACCTTAATAAAATAGATACAAACTATATAAATATTTAACATCAAAAAACCCCAAAATAAACTGAATGAAGTAAATTAAAATAAAACCTCTTGATTAACCATTAAAAGCAGATTAAAGAAAAACCATTGGGACCCAAGAATTCAAAACAATACATATATCCTGAATAAATTTTAAAAAAGGGGTCCACTTTGAACTATAAAAAAAAGTCCACTTTTAACTATCCAAGTTCAATGACATAAACATTATGACTTATATGAATAAAGTACAATTATTCCCAAAGTTAAAATAGATTTAGGGGCTATACATTGCTTCATTGCTGACCGCATATTCTCAAGGTCATAAAATAAACTAATCACACAGACCCACTTTCCTACAGTCTATTAATACATGCATCAGATCGCTAGTGGTATTAATAAATGAATAATCAAATTAGGCAAATGCTGTCTACAATAATAAAATAAAATGAATACAATCTATTTAACTCTACAATGTATAAAAAATAAACCAAAGTGAATGGAAAAAGAACTAAATTCAAATAAAATCATTTGATTAAATCAATTAACCTCTCCAACAGTGAAAGAAGAGAATAACCAAACTTCCCCCATTAATGAAAAAAAAACACCTTCAGAATAAAAGAAACCTCTCCATTGTCAGAGACATTAGTTCATATCTAGCTTGAAGTTGCAGAGAAATCCTCTAAGACTTTCTGGGCTTCATCCACCAAATTCAACACTGTCTTTTGACCACTTTCCAAAGTGATCTGCAGATGAGCAGAATAAAACAAAGGTTTCAGACCCTTCTTGTAAAGTTCAGTCATCACTCCTCTATATTATTTTTGCATGGCCATTACTTCAGGGCAAAAATCTTCAACAAATCTCAATTTTTGACCCTGAAAGATCAAATTTCTGTTCCAACGAGCTTCAAGAATAACCCAATCCTTTTCTTGGTAATAATAAAAATGAAGAATTACTGAACGAGAGCAATGTTCTGAGATTGGTTTAACGGCTACCCGAGCTCAGGTTTAGTAGTAAAGAAATCTTTTCCAAACACTTCCATAAGCAAGCCTGAGAAGAAATCAGTTAACTTTATATTTTTTGTATTTTCTTTTAAACCCAGGGTCCATAAGTTCTGACATCTGCATCTGCTCTTCACATCAAGCACCTTAGAAGCTAACTTGGAGTTTCTGGCAGCCATTGGATAGAAGCTAATTTCTAACTTATCAATACAATAATTGATAGTCAGCAAGTTTCCTTCAACAACATCCAAACGGTTGTCAACAGCTGAAATCAATTGTTGAACTTTTTCCAACTTAACATGAAGTTCTCGCTGACTCTGCATTAACCCACTGCATCAGTGGGTTAATTCCCGTGACTGTTTTTTCAGCATTTCTGCCAGGTTTCCTACAAAGGAGCTATTTCTTCTTGTCCATTTTCCCTTTTTGCGCCGCCTTAGTTACCATCATTTCGAAAAGCAAAGATATTAAATGTTGAAGAGGCAATGTTAAACCACTCTGGTTAAAAATTAAAAATTACTGAATGGGGGATACTTAAAAAATAATTGAGAGCACCTAACTTAAGCCAGTCACCAGCCACAAGTCCCTCTCCTCCTCCCCTACCCTCCTGTTCACTTTTTATTCAGTCTCTGGCCTGCTTTTTGCTCCTGCCAATGAATGGTTCAGGCCCAAAATGGTTACCCTTTATTTCCTATTGATGCTGCATGACCTACTGAGTTTTTCCAGGACTTTTGTGTATTTTACTGTAATCACAGCATCTGTAGACTTACCTATTTAATAACTAAAGGAGCAGCCTGGACCTCCAGGCTGACCAGTAACAGTTTAGGTTGAGAGAATCAATATCTTTCTGAGGAAACATAATACATTCAATCTGCATTCCTCTCATTTCCCCAGGGCAGCATCTCCTCATGCGATTGTTGGAGAAGGTTTGCTGAGTGTGTTCTTTCACAAACTACATTACAGACTATAGCAATCTGAGCTTTCAATACATCCAAGATATTGTCAGTGTAAGCCATTGGCCATGATATCATGGATAGTGAAGTGCTGCGGAGCACTAACGCACCCACACTGCGAGGATTTTATCTTCAACTCTTGCATCCTAACACTGCAAAAAATGGGTGCCAACCTTATGTCCTGTTAGAGTTGAACTCTTGTAATTTCTCTGGACTTCTGGACATCTCTGACTAAAGTCCAAATATTTCATTTTTGTCTATCCATTAGCTGTTGCCTCCTTCACTCTCTCGTAAGATAAAGCTTATATTTTTTAGTTCCTATTCCTGAGTTTTTTAAAAAATATAGCTATGTCTCATTAATCCCTGATATATCTGGTTTCTTGTAACCTATTATTCCCCTTTTAATAGAAGTATAGTGTGAATTGTTGTACAAATTTTTAACTCAATTTAATAGCAAATCCTTCCACTCTAACTTTAGCCATCCCACTTCACTCCTGTTCGCGTATTTTGGCTTAGATTAGCAGGATACCATCTTTGCTTGATATGGTATTAGTCTTCTTTACATTTCCTTTATATTTACTCTTGTTTAATTTCTTCTTGTTCCTCCTCCCATCTTTGTAGTTTACTTGACAGATTTGTCTCTTTAGACCCAAGGCAATTTCACCTGACCCAAACTATCCGACCTCCCTGCATTCACAGTATTTTATCCAAGTCCTTGCTGCTATGTCTCCACATTGGTTCTTTGTAACTTCATTTGTTTAATGCTGTTTTTCTCAAATGGATTTAGCAGATCCTGTGGTGCTTTAACAAAGAAAAGCAAGGGAGGTAAACAAGAAAATCTGCAGACGCTGGAGTCCAATGCAATACACAAAAGTGCTGGACAAAATCAATGTATGTAAAATGTAGTCAATGTTTCTTCAACTGGAGGGTGGTTAATCTGAAGAATTCATTGCCACAGGTACAGGTGACTCTATGGAGGCCAATTCATTGGGTACATTTAAAGTAGAGATTGACAGGTTCTTAATTAAGAAGGATGTCAAAGGTTACAGGGAGAAGGCATCATCATGCCAAATAGAAAGAAAATAAATCAACCTTGATTGAATAGCGGACCAAATAGCCTAATTCTGCTGCAACATCTTATGGTCTGTGGATTCGAACAGTCAATGGAGAATTCTCATTATCACTTATCTGGATTTCTGGGAAATCTGCTCCTCTACCATGTTTAAGCAGTTACATCAGGATATTGGTTCATTAGGAAAGTAGACAAATGCACAACAGATTGAATGTAACTCAGATAAATATGAAATAATAAATTTCTTGAAGTTAAACCAGGCAAGGACATAGACAGTTGAATGGTAGGAGCCTGAGGAATGTTATTAAACAGACAGCTTAGCTGTCAATTACGTAGATCCCTTAAAATGGGAATACAGGTAGATGGTGTCAAAGAAAGTGTATGGCTGTCATCAGCCATGACATTTAGTCCAAAAGTTTGGATATCATGTTACAGTTGTACAGACGGATTGGTTAGACCACACTTGGATTATTGTGTGCAGTTCTGATCACAACACCATAGGAAGGATGTGATTAAGCCAGAGAAAGTATAGAAAATAAATCACATAATGTTGTCTCTGCGAGAGGACGAGATATAAGAGAGTTTGGGATAGGCTGGAAATATTTTACCCAGAATGAGGATGAATCTATAGAAATTTATAAAAGTATGAGGAGCATAGGTAGTCACAGTCTTATTTCTTCATAGTTAGAAAGTCTAAAACTAGAGGGCATAGGTTAAAGGCAAGAGTAGAGGGATTTAAAGTTTTTGATAGATAAGATGCTGGCATTAGGTAAAATTTATCAGAGGAAGTAACAAAAGTAGATCCAATTTCAATCTTTGAAAAAACATTTAGACAGGTTCATAAGCAGGGTATATGGATCAAATGCAGGCAAACGGGATCAGCTTAGCTTTTCATCTTAGTTGGCATGGATAAATTGGGCCGAAGGGCCTGTTTCTTCCTGTGTAACTCAATAAATCCATAATCATTGCCAGTAGATGGCAACATAGTGCCTAGCATGGGATTTCCATAGGGCTGCAGGTGGTGAATTCAATGGACAGTAGGAATGGTAATGGTCTGACACCATAAAGAGACAAAGAGTTGCAAGACACAGTCATTTGATAATATAATTATTTTACTGTCTCACACACACAGTGCATTTGCCTAAAATTCTTACTTGCTGCAACTGAACAGGAACAAACTGTAATAGTAAACAGAGTTCAATTAAAAGAGACAATATAGATAGATAAGTATTTACAGTAATCCTCATGCAAAAAAAAAAGTTATTTCCTAAAGGGCAGACAGTCCTTCTGTGCTGTCAGAGCAGTCTATGATTAGTGTACCCAGGGGAAGTTCAAGAGTCCGATAACCATTGGAAAGAAACTGTTCTTGAACCCGGAGCTGCTGTTTTTCAAGCTTTTGAACATTTTGTGCAAAGGTATCAGTGAGAAGAGATTGTGACTGGGGTGATGGGGGCATTTGAACAATCCTTCAACACTGACAGATGAAGCCTGACTTCTATACTGACTGTTCACCAGGTCAGTTGGCACTGTGTCTGCAGTGCCTGACCAGCAACAGGGGAGCACTTTCTGCCCTTGCTGTCAAAGTCACCTCTTCACTGAGCCACTCGAACCAAGCAGCTATTCATAATTGTGTTCCTATGCACCAGCCTGCCTTGTATGCCAGGTGAAAATATTTGCAAACATCTTCCTGTAAAACAGGAAAATGTGCAACAATGCCACACGTTTTTGCTGAAGCCTGGTTGCCAAGGCTACAGGGTTTCATTAAAAAAAATGAAATGAAACGCATAGGTGCAACAGCTGTCATAGATTTGTACAGCAAAGAAACAATCTTTTGGCCCAACTCATCCATGCTGATCATGAAGTCTATCTCTGCTATGCCCAATGCATCAGCACATGTTGGTTATTCTCAGCTCATCCTTCTATCTGGGCTTCTGGGAAATCTGCTCCCGTATCCTATTTAAGCAGGAAGTGGAGGTGGCCTTATAAATGTCATTGGCCCACTTTCGGAGTTTAAAGTCAACCACCTTTTAACCTGCTGGTCCACTGTGAAACAGAGGGCAAATAATTCACTGGCTAAAGCAATAGCAACACTCAAATTGCTAGAGGAATTTAGCTGATCGGGCAAGATTCATGGAAAGGAATACAGTTGACATTTCAGGCAGTGCTGCAGTTCAAAAACAAAGACATTTTGTTGGATTTGTCTCTGAATTAATAATGATATAGAAGAAGCCATATGCAGAATATATGCAACTTCAAAAACATTTATTTTCAAAAACTCTTGGTATGGAATGAAAGTGACTGGAGTACCTTATGTTGATTGTGCAGAGGAGCTGTGCTGAAATTGTTTGTTAAATATCATAAAGGTCATGCAATTAAAATTAAACATGTTCCCAAGTGTACTTTTCGCATATAATATAGGAGGATGAAACTCTCCCCTTTCTCATTAAAAGAAAATTGCACTCCAGAATGGTGTTGCCAGTTGGAAGGCAAAATTATGTTCTATCTGTTGATACTGCCAGCGCTCATAAAGTAAAGATGAATGAACGCAAGCCAAAAAATACAAGGAACTAATACATGATCAAGAGAAAATATCATTAACTCTAAATCTCCCATATCTCAAATGGATATATAGTGGATGACTGTAATTAGAAGGTTAAGTGCAATTTTCAACTTCACATCAAGCCAGTGCTGCACAACAAAATCCTATCTGGATGTAATGGAAAAATAATCCAACAATAGAACAATGAATATTTGAATAATTTGAGCCCAGAGTCCTAGCTGCCTATTAAATATACTTTACTGACACCATCTGTGATGTCATAATATTCACGAGAAATGGGCTTGGTATGTCTCAGTCAAGTTCCCATGGAAGGCTGTTCTTATCACAATTCTACTCAATTCAGCAGTAATTGAGTAGTTTCGACAAGACAGATCATAAAAAGAGATGATGTGTGAAAAGACTATTAAAATGAAACAAAATCTATTTTTTTATGAATTACATTTCTAACAAGATTATTTCTGACAGATTTTGTTTGAGTGTTAAACTGAAGAAGTTGCATTATTCATAACATGGCAACTGGTCTCATAATTATAAAAATAAACAGATAGTCATCAGTTAAGCTCATTTGCCAAACCTCTATCCCAATGCTAATGCTAACTCGATAGTTTACTTGTGGCAAACAACAATCTCAAATTAAAGGCTACCAGGAATCAGGCCTCCTTTAAACTGTAAACAAAGAAAACAATAAAATGACAGCAATACTCTGCATATCATCAGGAAAGTATGGAAAAACCGCAGGGTGGACTTTTGATCTTGGTTGCTTGTGCAGAAGACGCAAAAAAAAGTTATATATTGGGTTCCTTGTCTGAAACTTAACACTGCAGGACTCAAATTGAGGTCCAAAGTTCATTAAAAAAATTACAGAAGCCTTTGGCTGTTTATCCATCAAAGTGAAATAGCAAGAAAGTGAATCTAGTTGTACTAACTTAATGGTTGGTCACTAACCACAGAACTTCAGCCTAATCAGATAAAATTTGCTATATCTAACATCCAAGATTCAATTTTATTGACTTCATTAAAGCTACATTTCAGAAGGACAGCGTACTACGTTCATTTGTAACTACTCTACTCACTTAATATATGCGATTTTATTCATATTTTAACTATATGGTCAGAAGAATATGAAATCCTTAGTTCACTCAAGGTTCTGGCAGCTTTCGTGGCCACCAATAACTCTTTCACACAAACAACCCTTGTGTCATATAATTCATAGAAATATACAAACATTTTTTTTAAAAAAGGGGAGGGAGAGAAAGAGAGACCTCTCATTTTATGCATGTTCTTCTGTTTATATATGATGCAAGAACTTGTTGAGTATACCCAAGGTCCCTGCCACAAGGACCCAGTGCCCAATGGTGGACTATTTCACCTTTACCTTCCTGTGACCTTTGTAAATTAATTTGGTACATTCATTGATGTGCACTACAGCAAGGAAATGTTATGTATTGGTTTTGTCTTTTTTAAATTTTTAAAAATTTTTTCACACTTTTAACCAAAATACACACAAACATTTCCCTTTTGAATATACACAATGTCATTTTCTCCCCTTTTTCCCCCTCCCATCCTTCCCTCCTTCCCACCCCCTCCCCACCCACTAAACGTTTAACATATATGATACACTAAACCCATTAAACAATGTCATCACACAATGAAAATAAACAAGAAAATTGTGTCATCTTCTTTTACACACTGGGTCAGTTCATTTCGTCTTCTTCTCCTTCTGTCATTTTAGGGGGGTGGAGGTCCGTGGAAGGCCCTCTCTGTTGTGTTCCATGTACGGTTCCCAAATTTGTTTGAATACTGTGATGTTATTTTTAAAATTATATGTTATTTTTTCCAATGGAATACATTTATTCATTTCTATGTACCATTACTGTACTCTCAGACTCTCTTCTGATTTCCAGGTTGACATTATACATTTTTTTGCTACAGCTAAGGCTATCGTAATAAATCTTTTTGTGCTTCATCCAAATTGAGGTCTAGTTCTTTACTTATATTACTTAGAAGAAACATCTCTGGATTTTTTGGTATGTTGCTTTTTGTGATTTTATTTAATACCTGATTTAGATCTTCCCAAAACTTTTCTACTTTCTCACATGCCCAAATTGCATGTACTGTTGTTCCCTTTTCCTTCTTACAGCAAAAACATCTATCTGATACTGTTGAGTCCCATTTATTTAACTTTTGGGGCATGGTGTACAGCCTGTGTAACCAATTATATTGTATCATGCGTAACCTCATGGTTATTGTATTTCTCATAGTTCCGGAGCATAGCTTTTCCCATATTTCATTTTTTATCTTTATGTTTAGATCTTGTTCCCACTTTTGTTTGGGTTTACAGCTTGTTTCCTCGTTCTCTTTCTCTTGCAGCTTGATGTACATGTTTGTTATAAATCTTTTAATTATCATTGTGTCTGTCACCACATATTCAAAGTTGCTTCCTTCTGGTAACCTCAGCCTGCTTCCCGTATTGGTTTCAGTCTTTACTGCCCTTTATTTTGGCTGTCTCATGCTTGTTTCTGTCAAATTCATTTACACCTTGCTCACTTAAGTCACTCCATTTACCTGTTTTGTATTAAAACCAGATTGCACTTCTCTTCCATTTCAAAGGATACCAGGCCAAAGTTTTAAAAAATCTAATCACACAATCCTCAAAGTCTCTGTCCCCTTAGTTTCAATACATGATTAACCACAGAAAATACATCATCAGCACCTTTGGTTTTTAGTGGGTACTGATAAAGTTTGAACCCGCACAGGATTTCCAAGCCAGTTGATAACTGAAATCTATTGAGAGTTCATCAAGGGTAATGAAGTTTGATGGAAATGGTAAGAAGAAAAAATAGCTGGCAATTGGCAGGTCAGATAATCTGGCTTGATGCTTGAACATGAGTCAATGGGTTACACATAAAAGTTGCCCCACTCATGTGAATCCAACAAGAGGAACTAATTACTTACTCTTGCTATTGAATGTTATTATCACCACGTCCATCACTGTCAATATCTTGGGGTTACAATTCAGTAGAAACATAACTGGATCAATCACATCAGTTCCATGGCTACAAAAGAAGGCCAAAGTCACGGTGTCCTATTGCAAGTGACTCACTTCTGGTCTTGCAATGCTTATGAACCATCTACAAGGCAAAAAGAGTATCATCTCCCTTTATCTGGGTGCTCAATTCAAAGTCTGTCTGATAAACAACCTAAAACATCAGTTCCTTCTTTCAATGCACTCTGCCTGCATCCAATGGAGGGACAGTCAATGTTTCAGGCCAGATCTCTGTGACAAGACTTTATCCATTCTGTCCACGGATGCTGCCTGACCTGTGGAGTTCTTCTATCAATTTGTTTTATGCATGAGCTTTCAGCACCTGCATTCTCTTTTTTCTCCATGTGACGGGTGAAAAAATACCTCAAAATCCCTATGCTTAGTAGTAAATGTCACAAATAATAGAGAAAGACATGGCTCCAATTCCAAATGGCCACAAAGTATGAAGACCAACAACTTACAACAAACCAATAGGAATATAGGAAGGTCTTTGGATTCTGCATGTCATCAGTCAATAGAGTAGGAATTTACTCAGGTTAGTCCTGATTCAGGCTCTCTCACCCAGTCATATGCATTGGGATTGTATGGCTTGCAGAAGAAGGGTGAGTCAACTGGAATGTGTTGAAGTGGCAATGATTAAATTACCAAAATAACAACCTGGACAGCTGAATTAACAATCCATAGTACTCAATTCAAATTACTCCATTGCAGCTGTGGAATTCAAATTCAGTTAATAATCTGGAATTTAAACCAAACAGCTCATCTAATGAATGATGACCATTAAACTGCAGAACTGTTGTGAATATCCATCTGGATCACAAATGTCTTTGAGGAAAGGAACTCTGCTATCCTTAACTGGCTGATATGAGGCCCCAAAATGTGGTTGCCTTAGAAATAGCCTGAAAGGACACTGTTCGTGGATGATTGGGATGAATGAGCTAGCCAGGTGAGTACACTTGACCAGTCTGTACCAGGAGAATTACACACATTGCATGCACATTTTCTTCACAGTGGTCAGGCCAGGGAGTTTTCTCTCCTTCCATTGTTTATGTGTTCTATCAAGTTCATTGCAGTATCTGTTTGGAAGGAATAGGGAATAAGAGGGATGATAATCAAAAGGAGCAGAGGCACTTGAGTCAAAACTTCTCTGCTCATGAGTGACATTACTGTCTTCTGCATGGATCCTGTCAGTCTGCAGATTGATGAACACCTGTGATCACTTTGAAATGACCTCACTAGCAGACTAAAGCTTGGTATACCTGAGGCAAAGACTCTTTGGGGCAAAGGTTATATTTGTAGTGTCCATTATACATTGAGGCGCTGGAATCTGTGTACAAACCCTGTCTGACATTGCACATGGAATGTAGGTGAATACAAGAAAATAGGAGCAGAAGGAGGTCATTTCACCATTCAGCAAGACCATGGTTGCCAAGGGATGGCAGATGCTGGAATCTAGTGCAAAAAAAAACCAAACGGGACCAAGGCAGAGTTTAACCCAAAATGTCCTCTGTCCATTTTCCTCCATGGATGCTGCCTGACAAATTGAGTTAGTGATTTACAGCCAGAAACACGGCCAATCAGAAAATGATGCATTCATTCAACTTTTTTTCTGTTAGTTAGCCAGCTCCCTATAGAGGGCAATGCATTAGTCAATGTACTTTTCATTTGTGCAGTAATCTCTCCTATGGCACCTCAGCAAATACCTTCTGGATATCTAGATGCAGTGCATTTACTGGTTCCACTTGATGTTACATTCTGAAAAAAAAACAAATTTGATAATCATTATTTCTCTTTAATAAAAAATCTCTTCATTCTGCATGATTGTCTTATAATTTTCTAAATTACCTGCTATTACTAATCTATAGCCTTTTCTCCTCCTGACATTTTTAACTACCTGATCATTGCTTCCTCCTTTCTTGGATGGTGGCATAACACATGGTTATTCAATCTCCTGGGACCTCATTAAATCCAAGGAATTTTGGTGGATTACAACCAACGCCTCTTCTATCTCTGCAGCCACTTCCAATCTCACCCTCAAATGTAAGCTGTTAAGTCCAGAACACATCATCATTGCCATTAAGTTGCTTCATACGATTTCTTTCTAATAAAAAGAGTTGTTTTGTTCCTCCCTCTTTATAGCCCTTTGGTTTTCTTTTATAATTGAAATCCTTTTAGTGTCTTCGACAATGAAGACCAATCCAGAAGTTATGTAAATAATTTTAATCTTTGCCATTTCTTTATTTCCTGTTGTTAATTGAATTTTCTCATCCTCTAAGAGAGCAAAATTTACTTGAACTACTCTCATTCTCTCTGACAGAAGGAGTGGTGGCTGTGTGGAATGAGCTTCCGGGAGAAGTAGAGGTGACAGGGTCCATTTCATTATTTAAGGAAAAATTGAATAGGTATATGGATGGGATGGGAATGGAGGGTTATGGGCAGGGTGCAGGTAGGTGGGACTAGAGGAGAGTACTTAATTTGGTGCAGACTAGAAGGGCCAAAATGGCCTGTTTTCGTTCTGTAATTGTTGTATGGTTATAGAAATTTTACTGCCTGTTTTCATATTACTTATTAATTTACAATGATGCTACTCAAATGCACAATTAGCACAAAAGTGAAAGGATAAATTGATGAATTATAATGTGCAACCTCCCTGACCATTGTACATAATTCCATTCTGTATCTTTTGTTTATTTTTTTGCTGACATTTTTAAGAAAAACGTGTATCCTGCAAGTTTAGTCTGCACCTCTTTATGCTTCTTTGGCTAAAACAATCCCCACATCTATCTTGTGAATGTAAAAAAGCAATGGTCTCTAAACATCTCTTTGCCCCATTGGCTTATATTTTCTTTTACTTAAGAGGAAGTCTAACACTTTCCTAACTGGTTCTGTGCTTATGTCCCTTGGTAGTTGGTCCGAATATCCTCAGCTGAAATGGACAAACAATTTAATCATTCGTGCTTTAAAAAAAATTCCCATTAATGCCCTTCTCAGTAAACTAAATGAAGAGTAGAGGCCAGTGTGCACTTACTACTTGAATGGTTGAGCAGTACTGCTGGCAGCAGCATTGCTAATATACATTGTAAAAACAAGAAGCAGCCATGCCAAATGGAAGCTGAAATACTGTTTGACCACAGACACACACGCACATGCTCTCAAATGTGTACACATGCGGGCATACACACAGGCACTTCCTTGCACAAACAGTCATACGCACACAAATGCACAAACGCATGCACAATCACACACGTAAAACAAACAGCTGAACAGGAGATGGTGCTGAGCCACCACAGGGCTTAATTTTTTTTTGTCACTGCTTCTGAAATTCCAATAGGTGCCATTAGCATTTGTTTTGGCATAATACTGAGGGGCTCCAAGATTGATCTTTTCTGAAATGCAGAAAGGATATTTTTCCAATGAAATGCAAATCTTGACATTTACCACTTACAGTCCAGATCTGTTTATAGACTGTAAAACTGTGCATACCATTAACTAGGAGCAAGTGAAACAAAAATGTTTACGCAAATACACTTGAATATAATAAAAAATCTGATTTATCATCCATACAGTAAAAATGTTACTGGCTTTGATTAATGACATATGCATTTCGTTAGTTTTCATGAATCAAGTCAATATTTTTAAAAAACATTTCCTTTATGTTTTTGTGTTTTGAACAGTACCAGGAATAAAATTTACACCAATGCAACCTCACGAGAGAACTCAAACTCATTGAAACCATGTCAGCAGTTTATTTTTACACATTTTAGGCCAACTTTTCAAAATCTATTAGCATTCCTAATTGTATCTGTGATGCCATTTATTTCCAGCTGGCAACACACCCAATAGTCATATCATTTCCATTTTCAGAACTGCAGATATGCAACGGGAGATTTGGACCCAACAGATAAATCATTTCGTAGTGCGTCAAGTGTGCAGTTAAGTTTCCTGTGAAAGACAATAACTGCCTTGCCCTGATTATTTTCTTAAAATGAAAACAAAGACAAAGCAAATACTGATTAAGACAATTAAATCTTTCCTCTTGCTTGTAAAAGTAGCTGAGCTATGTCAGAGACTGCCTGCCATGTACTGAGTTTTAAACTGTTCAGCAGTACAGTGGGGTTGTGGCACTAGCTGCAACAGGATGTACCAAGGCATACCACCACAGTGCAGCATAGGTTCTTGGGGCCGATTCAGTCTGGCTGAACACAACAAATCCACGAGCTGTCTACCATTTATGGCTCAGCCTGTCTAAGTGGTGGGACATGGGAATACTCAGTTTTACACCAGGGTGGGCTAGTGCAAAGATAGTCACCCAATATATTTGAACATGGTTACCTGCCTGGTGAAAATATATAAATACAGATGATCATACGAATTATATTGCTTTGTTGCTTTATTTAAACTTTTAATTATTTGATAGCATTTTAGAAAAAAAAAACATTTAATTTGCTTTTCAAATGTTAGAACCATTTTGAAATGTCACTATCAATAAAATCTGTTGTGAGTCATCAGAATGTTTTGGAAATGTGTTATGGGAGAAGGGGGGGGGACACCTCAATTGTACACTTTCTGAGACCATTTGGATTCTGTAGCAGCCCACAGTATTCCATATCAGGTTCCATACAAGTTTAATACAAAACAGAATTTCATCTTTGCTGAATAGCGCTAAGCACCAGTGTGAGGACCAACTCCTACTTGCACTCACCTCTGCATGCTACTGATGGCCAAAAACATGCAAAAATCACATTTTTCTCAAATTTCTAATTCTACCAGTGTGGACTTTTCTCTGAGAGATCAGGGACTGGGAGAAGCCAATCAGAGGACAGATAGGACCCTTGGAGAGAGGTCTGAGAGACACCAGATCATGTACTGGGAGGATACTGAATGACACGTCATTCTAAGACCACTCCCTGATTGGGGGTCCTGAGAGACATGAGTCAATGTACCAATAGTTACTTTAGAAAGAGAACTAAGAGACATCAGTCAGTGGACAGATGGGTCCTTTAGAGAGAGAGAGAGACTAAGAAATACCATTCAGTGGACAGATAGCTACATTAGAGAGGATGAGAGACTATCATCTGTGCATTTTCTGGTTAGATCAGATTTTCACTGGTAGCTTGCATAATCCACTAACATCAATGAATCCACTAGCCTGAAGAATGATGCTGGGTCATGGAATCTCTCATTTTCTCTTTACCTTAAATTTAAGGTTATTACATGATGAGGATCAGCACATTTCTGTAATATGACTCACCGGAGACTCTAGCCATCTTCATTTATGTCTATCTCCATCAATAATAATTATCCTCCATCAGCCAACTGTCCACTCCTGGATTCTTATGGTTCTATCTGAGGGCCCTACCATTACTACCACTTCAATGAAAGATATCCAATCCCAATTACAAAAACTCTTGATTAATTTTCTTAAAACTGTGACTTAAAGGGCAGGTATTGTGGTGGTACACCACTGGCCTACTGCAGGGGGCAAACTTTGTACCTGCATAAGAGCTTAGGGACAAGACACCACCTGGCCAGCTGTCAATCAGCTAACCTGCATAGACCAAGCTCCAGCCAGTTGGGTGTCAATCACCCTCCAGGATATAAGCCTGAGCTGGCCCTTTGAAAACACGATCAGAGTTTACAGAAACTCTCCTCACAGCTGGCTCTGGAAGGTTATGTCGAATAAAGCCTGTAGTACAGTCTTTTGGTTTTGTGTATTTGCTTCTGACTGACAGTACACCACAGGTATGATAAAGGTGCAAATAAGAGAGGAAGACAGGGTTGTCTTTTTGATAAATGGAGAAATAAAAGCAAGTGTTTAAAGAAGCTATTGTTGGTCAATTATCCAGGTTAACATTATCACTAAGATGGGGTTGTATTGTAGATCAAAAGAACAGTTGCAGGGTTGGTTTGAGTCAGTGGATGGAGCGGCGTTCAATAACTTAGCTGAGGATCTGAATGAATACACCAGGACTGTTATGAACTTTACTATAACAGCTGTGGATGAGTGTATCCCCAGCAAATTATTCAGGGGTTTCCCAACCATAAGTCCTGGATGAACAATGAAATCTGGAACCTTATGAGAGCCAGATCACAAGCATTCAAGTCCAGAGTTCAAGAACACTACACAAGGGGCAGGTACAAACTACAAAAAGCTATCTCCTGGGCAAAGTGAAGGTTTTGCACAAAAATGAAAAAAAAAGAATATCAAATAGCTGTGACAGGGCCAAAAATTACAAAACCAAATCGGGTGCAGTTGGAGAGAGCAAAGTTCAACTCCCAGATGAGCTCAAAAATTCTATGCCCAATTTTACCCCGGGAATAAGGAAGAATTGCTGCATATCCCTCATCCCCTGAGGATCCTCTACTGTTAGTATCCAAAAATGACATGTGGGCTGCCTTTTTAAGAGTGAATCAAAGGAAAATATATTGTCCTGACAGATGCCCTGCTGTGTACTGAAAATATTTGTCGACCAACTCGCTAGTGTATTCATAGATATCTTCAACATCTCACTCCAACAGAGTATAGTACCCACCTGTTTCAAACATGCTTCCATTGTACTATGCCTAAGAAGTGTACGGTAACTTGCCAAAATTATTACTGACCAGTGGCACATACATCCACAGTGATGAAATTATTTGAAAGACTGGTTTTGAAGGACATCAGCACCTGTCTGAGTGGCAACATGAATCTGCTCCAATTTGCCTATCACAGCAATAGAACTACAGAAGATGCTCTACACAAAATGCTGGAACTCCTGGATAGCAAAGATGCATTCATCAGGATTCTCTTTATTGACTATGGTTCAGCATTCAACACTATCATCTCCTCAAAACATATCAGCAAGCTCCAGACCCTAGGCCTCAATAGCACATTGTGTAATGGGATCCTGGATTTCCTCACCTTCAGACCAGATTGGCAAGAACATCTCCTCCACAATCTCCATCAGCTCCAGGGCACCACAGGTTTGCCTTCTTAGCCCCCTTCTGTAGTCACTCCACACCAGTGACTGTGTAGCTTGGTACAACAGCAACATCATCCACAAATTTGCTGACAGTACCATTGTCGTAGGTGATCTAAAAAGGGACAATTATTCAGCGTACAAGAGGATGATTGAAAACTTGGCCAAATGGTGTACTAACAACAACCACATACTCAATGTCACCAAGACCAAGGAGCTGAGTGTAGAAAAACAGGTGAATTGTCCAATGAACCATAGATACTTCTTTACTTTTTTTCCTCTTAAGATCAAAAGACCATAACACATTGGAGCAGAAATAGCTCATCAAGTTTGTCCCCACCATTTAATCATTCCCATTCAGTCCCACTGACCAGGTTTCTCCCCGTAACTTTTGATGCCTTGGCTAATCAAGAACCATCACTCTCTGCCTTATACATCCAATGACCTGGCCTCCACAGCCACCTGTGGCAACAAATGTGACAGATTTACCACCCTCTAGATGAAGAAATTCCTCTGCATCTCTGTTCTAGGCAGATGTCCTTCAATCCTGGTTGTGACCCCTTGTTCTTGACTCTCCCACCATGGGAAACAGTCTTTCTATCTCTACTTTGTCCACTCCTTTCAACATTCAAAATGTTTTAATGAGATTTCCCCTTTTTAATCCTAAATTCCAATGAGTACAGATCAAGAGCTGTCAAATGCTCCTCATATGATAACCATTTTATTTCCGGGATCATCTGACTGAACCTCCTCTCCAATGTCAGCACATCCTTTCTTATATAATGAGCTCAAAACTGCTCGTAGTACTCCTGTGTGGTCTCACCAGTGCCTTATAAAGTACCCTGCCCTTGTATTCTATTCTTCTTGAAATGAATGCCAGCATTGCATTTGCCTTTCTCACTAACTGACTCAACATGCAAGTTTACCTTTAGCTATCCTGCATGAGGACTCCCAGTCGCCGTTGCATCTGGGACTCCCATTTTAAAAATAGTGCATGACCGTATGATTTCCAACATTATATTTCATTTGCTACATCTGTGCCCATTCTCCTAATCTGTCTATAGCCTCCCTGTTTCCTCAACCCTACCTGCTCCTCCGCCTAACTTTGTATCATCTGCAAACTTGGTCACAAAGTCATTAATTCCATAATCCATATCATTAATACACAGCATAAAAGAAGCAGTCCCAACATTAACCACTGTAAAATAACACTAGCAACTGGCAGTCAACCAGAGTACGATCCCTGTATTCCAACTCTGATTCTTGCCAATCAGCCAGTGCTCTACCCACACTAGTATGCTTCCTGCTACACCATGGGCTCTTACAGTATGTCTTGTTAAGTAGCCTCATGTGCAGTAACTTGTCAAAGGCAGACAAATCACCAGGTCCTGATGATATGCATCCAAGGGTTTTGAAGGAAATGGCAGAAGTCATAGTTGAAGCATCGGTGGTCATATACCAAAATTCCTTTGATTCTGGGCAGGTCCCGGCAGACTGGAAGACAGCAAATGTCACACCACTTTTTAAGAAGGGATGTAGGCAGAAGACTGGAAATTATTGGCAAATTAGCTTGATGTCTGTGGTTGGAAAAATGCTTGATGCCGTCATTAAAGATGAAATAGTGAAACTTTTGGAACTTAAGGGTTCAATCAGGCAGATGCAGCATGGATTTAGAAAGGGAAGATATTGTTTGACAAACTTGTTAGGATTCTTTGAGGATATAATGGATGCGGTGGATAGAGGGGAACAGGTTGATATTGTATATTTGGATTTCCAGAAAGCGTTTGATTAGGTGCCACACAAGAGACTTATCAGTAAGTTACAGGAAAGTGGAGTCCGGGGAAATATATTGGCCTGGATTGAAAATTGGTTGTCTGACAGGAGGCAGAGAGTCGGGATAAATGGGAGTTTTTCAGGTTGGCAGAGAGTGGTAAGTAGGGTGTCGCAGGGGTCAGTGTTAGGCCCACAACTGTTCATCATTTACATTGATGACTTGGAGGAGGGGACAAAATGTGGTGTAGCCAAGTTTGCGGATGACACCAAATTGAGTGGAAGAGCAAATTGTAATGAGGATGTGGAGAGTCTGCAGAGGGATATAGTTAAGCTGGATGAGTGGAGTACAATGTTAGTAAGTGTGAGGTTATCCACTTTGGCAAGAAAAATAAAAGAGCTGAATATTATTCAAAGGGTGAAAAACTACAGCATGCTGTTGTGCAGAGGGACTTGGGAGTGCTTGTGCATGAATCGCAAAAAGTTAGGTTGCAGGTGCAGCAGGTTATTATTTTTTTTAAACTTTATTTAAGATTTTATAACATGAATAATATATAGGATTACATTAAAAAAATTAAGAATAAAATAATAAAATTACAATACAGTATTAGTAATCTAAATAAACTATACCCTCCCCAATAATTATTACACATTAATAACCCAACTCAAATTAGTCCAACCCCCTTTCCCCCACCAAAATAAAGAGTGAAGAATTAATAAAGTTAATAATATATGTGAGAAAAAAAACCCACTTACAAAAAAAAAACAAAAACATAACCGATTAAAATACTAACAAAAAGAAAAGTAATTAATACTAAGATATCAGACTTAAAAAACATATTTAAATCAAACTTAAATGCATATATTTAACAAACGGAGTTAAGATGAAACATATATTTAACTCAAACTTAATATTAAATATTAGTAAAGTTAGTAACATTATCTATCAAAAATTCTTAAACAATAATCAATTCTTAAAAAAAATTGTAGCATGAAAAAAAAGATGAAAAGAAAACTTTCTCTATAGAGATAAACCTTCACCAAATATCAACTAACTTCACATCTATCATCATATTAGTCACATAAACCACCATCTTAAAACAAAATTCAAACCTCATTAAGCATTGTACAATTCAATTTTAGTACTCTTCCACCATTTTTCACTTTTACTCTTGAATAGTTATCCAATAAAAGCTCCAATACCACATTTAAATATCCCCAATCATTACGTTAAAATTCAGATATCCAAATAATAAAAACACATCTACAACGAAATCTGTATCTTCAACAAATGGCGCATAAACCACAAACAAAATTCAAGCCTCATTAAGAATTGTACAATTCAATTTATAACTTTCACCATTATTCCCTTCGTTCTATAACTAAAATAGCAAAATAATATACACCAGAATTACCACTCCTTTCACCTTAAAGTTAAAGAAAAAATATAAAAAAAACATCCACCCCATTCACATTTAAATTTCAGATATTCCTTATCTACTGAATAAACTTTACAAAGAAAACCACATCAATTTTTAGTTTTCTAAACAATCAAATACTTTCTTATGCTTTTTTAAAATATTTAAACAAAAAAAACCCCTTCACTCTTTAATTTAATAATACAAAAAAAAGGAAAAAAAACGGGTAGGAGGTTAAACCTACCCCCTCCCATCTAACCCGCGCAATGCGGAACTCCCAAAAAAAATGAGTGTGAGATAACTCACACGTAGCAGATGACTTTCAGGAAATAGTCCCTATTCAGTTCTCTCCCCCAACTCTCACTTCATCTTAAACTAACATCATCATTATTTAATATCCCTTTTTTAAAAAAAACTAGAAAAAAAAGGACAACTCTTCTTTTAATCAGCTCCAACTGCCGAGTCACCATTACAACCATTCCTTCTTGGAGCACGGCTCTTTTCTTCCATCTCTTGTCTCCTTAGAGATCGCGGCGGACTATGTCTCTGTTGAAACTGAGTAATTGGCAGCTCTTGAACAAATGCTATAGCTTCCTTTGGAGAATCAAAGAACTTTGGTTGGCAACCATCTTGGAAAACCTTCAAAACAGCTGGATATCTAAAGGTTGCCTTGTAACCTTTCTTCCACAACAACTCTTTAGCAGGATTGAATTCCCGTCGTTGAAACATAACTTCTTGACTCAAATCCGCATAGAAGAAAACTCGATTATTTTGAATCATCAAGGGTGATTTTCTCTGTTGTGCATTTCTAATAGACACTCATAAAATTATTTCTCTGTCGTAATAATTCAAGCAACGAACCAAAGCAGGTCTTGGACTTTGACCTGAAATAGGTCTTCTACGCAAGGCTCTGTGAGCACGTTCCAGCATTATACCTTCCGGGAAATGTTCTTGACCCAACACCTGCGGAATCCATTCAGTAAAAAATTTTCTTGGGTCTGGTCCCTCCATACCTTCCGGCAAACCAATAATCTTTATATTGTTCCGTCTGGATTGGTTTTCCAAATAATCAATCTTTTTCACCAAATTTTTATTTTGAGTTTGTAAGTCTTTGACCATTTTAGTCACATCAAAAACTTGATCCTGTATTTCATCTATATCTTCTTCACTCAAATTAAATTTATCTCTCACTTCAATCTTAAAAGCTCCAAACTCAGCCATCTGTTGAGAATGTATTTTCACCAGAGTATTAAACCTAGTACCAAGTTCAGTCATAATCTTGGATAATCCCTGCATTGTATAAGATAATTTAGATTCAAGATTCACAAAAATCTTTTCAATTGGAAGAGATTTTGGCTCAACAGATTCCTGCTTCTTCTGCATAACCAAAGGATCTTCTGTTCCTTCCTTCATTCTGGTTGCCTTCCTTGTAGTATGACTGCGTGTGGAAACCCCAGCCACAGCCTCTCCAGCAATGACTGGAGGACGCTGGCCGGAGTTTTCCCCAGTCCATATGTATTAAGTTCTCCCAGTACATCAAGTTGTATAGGTTTTTCTATCTCAAGAAATGCAGTTTGCAGCGCCACCTCTACAGTTGACAAATGCCTTTGAGTAACTCTTTGTTCTAAAGGCTGTTTGGTGCCCTCTTTAGGGGGCTCTACCGATGTAACATAGAGCTCTACATCCGAACACTGTACCTCTCTCCTGGGATCCATTTCACGCTGAGTCCTGGTGTCTTTCCTGTAGGTAGGCTCCAAAACTTGAACTTTTGGAAAATGTAGTTTTTTGATGATCTGTTGTCGTTTTTTTTTGCTCTTTTCCACCAATTATACCATCATAAGTTAAATTAACAGCACTGAAATTATCTAAACTTTTAAAGAATTTTAACGGGCATTTCGAGACAAAACAATAAGATAGAGTCAGGAGAGGACTGGAAGGCACGTCTGATCCTTACGCCATCTTGCCACGCCCCCCCGCAGCAGCTTATTAAGAAGGCAAATGGAATGTTGGCCTTCATCGCTAGAGGAATTGAATTCAGGAGTAGGGAGGTAATGTTGCAACTGTATAAGGTACTGGTGAGAACACACCTGGAGTCCTGTGTCCAGTTCCGGTCTCCATATTTGAGGAAGGATATACTGGCTTTGGAGACGGTCCAGAGGAGGTTTACTAGGTTGATCCCTGGGATGAAGGGGTTGACTTATGATGAAAGATTAAATCATCTAGGATTGTATTCGCTCGAGTTCAGAAGAATGAGAGGAGATCTTATAGAAACATATAGGATTATGAAGGGTATGGATAGGATAGGTGTAGGGAGGTTTTTTGAGTTGGCTGGGGAAACTAAAACAAGAGGACACAGTCTCAAGATACGGGGGAGTGGATTTAGGACAGAGATGAGGAAAAACAGTTTTTCCCAGAGAGTAGTGAATGTTTGGAATTCTCTAACCAGGGAAGTGGTTGAGGCTGCCTCATTAAACATATTTAAAATTCGGTGAGATAAATTTTTACATGATAGAGGAATTGGGGGATATGGGGAGAAGGCAGGTAGTTGGAGTTAGGTCATAAATTAGATCACCCATGATCATATAGAATGGCGGAGCAGGCCCGATGGGCCATTTTTGACCTACTCCTGTACCTACTTCCTATGTTCCTAAGGCCTTCTGAAAATCCAAGCACAAAAAATCCACTGCATTTCCTCCTTTATCCGGTCTGCTTATCTCTTCAAAGAATTCCAATAGGTTTGTCAAGCAAGATTTTCCCTTTTAGAAATCATTCAGGTTTTGGCCTATCTTGTTCTATTGGCTCCAAGTACTTCATAACCACATCTTTGACAATCAACCCAAACATCTTCCCAACCACTGACATCAGGCTAATCAGTCTGTAATTTCCTTTTTACTGCCTCCCTCACTTATTGAAGAATGAGGTGACATTTGCGATTTCCCAGTCCTCCAGGACCATGCCTGATTACCGATATCTCCACAATCTCTAGCACTACTTCTTTCAGAACTCGAGTTGTTATCAGGGAGATTTATCCCCTCTTAGACCATTTGATTTTCTGAGCACCTTCTACCTTGAAATAGAAACTGCACACAGTTCTCGTCCCTGATATCCTTTGACATCTGGCATACTGCTAATATCTTCCACGGTGAAGACTGGTACAGAAAACTATTTTCATTCATCTGCCATCTCCTTGACTTGCATTATTATTTCTTCATCTCACTTTTACTCTATTTACTTGAAGCTTTTTGTACTCCCTTTGATATTATTTGCTAGCATACTTTCAGACCTCATTTTTTCCCTCTTTGAGTTTTGAATTGCCTTCTGCAAGTTTTTAAAAACCACCCATTCCTCTAACTTCCCACTAATTTTTGCTTCCTTGTATGCCCTCCCTTTTGCTTTAACATTGGCCTCGACTTCCCTTGTCAGCTACAGTGGTGATGTTTTTTTCATTTGAATATTTTCAAATTTGAAATTTAGACATGTAGCATGGTAACAGGCCCTTTTGGCCCATGAGCTCATGCCGCACAATTAGACACAATTGACCTACAACTTGCCACATTTTGAAGGGTGGGAGGAAACTGGAGCACTTGTATGAAACCCATACAGACACAGGAGAACATACAAACTTTACAAACAGCACGGGATTCGAACTCTGGTCCCAGTCGCTGGCACTGTAGCAGCGTTGCACTAATCGCTATGCTAACTGTGTCACACTGCATGTATTTGGCATTTATTTATCCTGCACCTTCCTCATTTCTTGCAGAAACTCTATCCATTGCTGCTCTGCTATCTTCCCTTCTCATGATCCCTTCCAATCTATTTTGACCACTTCCTCTTTTTTACCACTGAATTCCCTTTACTCCACTGAAATACCAATGCATCTGACTTTAGTTTCTCCTTGTTAAATCTCAAATTGCACTCAATCTTACTGTCATCACTATTCCCCAAATTGCTCCTTTACTTTAATCTCTCTAATCACCTCAGGTACATTACACAACACCCAATCCAGTATAGCTGATCCACGAGTGGGCTCATCAACAAGATGCTCTAAAAAGACATCCATAGGATTCCTACAAATTCTCTCTTGTGATCCAGTTCCAACCTGGTTTTCCCAATCTACTTGCATGTTGAAATTCCCCCATGACTACCATAACACTGCCCTTTTGATGCACATTTTCTATTTGCTGTTGCCATTTGTTGTCCACATCCTGGCTACTGTTTTGCAGTCTGTATATAACTGCCAGCAGTGTCTTTTTACCCTTCCTATTTCGTAACTCAGCCCAAAATGTTTCTATATCTTCTGATCCTATGTCACCTCATTTCTAATGATTTAATGTTGCTCCTTATCAGCAATGCCATACCACCCCCTCTGCTTACCTTCCTATCCTTTTGATTCACTGTGTATCCTTGGACATTAAGCTCCCAATGACATCTATTCTTTAACCGCTACACAGTGATGGCCACAACATCATACCTGCTAATGTGTAGTTGTTCTACAAGGTCATCCATTGTCATCCACTTTATTTCTTGTGCTGCATGCATTTAAATACAAAACCTTTAGCTTTTTATTTGTTACTTTTGACTCTGTGTTCCTGTTGCATTGTAGCTCAACCCACTGGGTGCAATTTTGACATGTATGCCTGTCCTTTCACTCAAACTCCCCATCAGCTGTAAAAATACAAAGTGCTGGAGGACCTCAGCTGCTCAAACAGTGTCCTTTATGTAGTAAAGGTAAAAGTATATAACCGATGTTTCGGGCTTGATCCCTTCATCAAGGTATGAAAAAATGTTGTGGGTGTACAAACAAAAGGTGGGGTGGGGGAGTAGGGAGGAGGGGGTGGCAAAGGCAGGAGATGAAAGGTGGAGAATGGAGGGAGCGGACAGCAGCGATTGGGGGAGGAGGGATGGTTAGGTGGGTGGAGGGGAAAGGGAGGGGGGGAACTGGAAAAACTGCAAAGGGGGGAGGGGAAATAAAAGGTGAGCAGGTTAGCAGAAAGTAGAGAAGTCAATGTTAATGCCATTTGGCTGGAGAGTGTCCAGAGAAAATGCAAGGTGTTGTTCCTCCAACCTATGGGTGATCAGGTACCATCAAGTTCAGTAATATTTGCTACCCCTCAACCATCAGATTCCTTAACAACAGACTCATTGAGTGATTAATTTAAGGGCTCTTATTTTCTACATTTGCTCAGTCAGTTTCTTTGTATGTCATTCTTTAGTTCACATTTCTTTCTTTGTATACATTTCTGTACTCTTGAGTACAGTTTACAGTTACTGGTAATTAGAAATTCTACCGAGCCCACAGGAAAAAGAATCTTAGGGTTGTACGTGATGACATATGTACACTGACGATAAATTTGAACTTTCATCTTTGACCATCCCAAGAATCGACAGGAATTGAGGTGTAGGGAGATCAAAAATTCCACAACAAGGGGCGTGGCAAGATGGCGTAGGGAGCAGACGTGCATTCCCGGTCTCCCCCAGGCAGTTATATAAATGCCCGTTTTAAGAATATTTCTTTTCTGTTAAAAGTCTTTGTTTTGTTTATCAATTGTTTTTAGTTTAAAATGGCAACAAAGATTAAGGAAAATAGAGTTCAAATATAGAACAAAACTACACTCTCCGACTTTGGAAGAAACTCGGGCTACTTGCCCAGACAGAACCACGGAGTCAAGGCTGGAATTTTCTTAAGAATGGAGCTCATTAATTGGACTGTCGGATAAGCTGGCCTTGGACACCCCTCTGAAAGATGTTTAAAATGGCAACAAAGATTAAGGAAAATAGAGTTCAAATACAGAACAAAACTACACTCTCCGACTTTGGAAGAAACTCGGCCTACTTGCCCAGACAGAACCACGGAGTCAAGGCTGGAATTTTCTTAATAACGGAGCTCATTAATTGGACTGTCGGATAAGCTGGCCTTGGACACCCCTCTGAAAGATGGTGATGAATATTGATTTGAAATGTTTTATGAAGATAAATTGCAGTAATTGGCATTGGTTGCCCGTGAGTTTTAAAAATCCAGATAACATTAAAGTTTATTAGTGAATTTTTTTGGATGGAATATCGGAAGGATGAATTTATTATGTATAAATACAGAACAAAATTACATTCTTTGACTTTGGAAGAAATTTGACCTATTTGCCCAGACAGAGCCGGAGTTGGTGCTGGAATTTTCTCAAGAACAGAACTTATTAAAGTTGATTTCGGACTCCTTTTTGAAAGATGGCGACGAATGTTGATTTGAAATATTTGAAATATTTTCTGAAGATAAACATATATATGGAACTCCTTGACCTGCAATAAGGTTTATCAGTGATTTTTTTTTGGATGGAATATTGGAAGAGTGAATTTATTATCTGTGAGTATGCATACATTGCAAACAGATTTTAATAGTTTTGAAAAGGTTTTTTTTAAACTAATCAACAAGATCAGTTTAATATCGAGAAAATTGGAAAAAAAACGGAAACTTTATTATTAAATTTGGAAATTCAGTAGAAAGAAACTATGAACAAGATTGATGATTTATAAAATTAAAGTCGAAGGAGCAATGTCCAAGAAGAGTTAAAAATTTTGATTAAGTTTTTCTTGAAAATAAACAATAATTTCAACTTAACATTGAGAAGATTCACAAAGTGGAAAATTTGGTATTAAATTGGGAAACACAGAAGAAAGAACTTATGAATAATATTGATGCTTTAGAAGATCAAGACTGAAGGAATTATGTTCAAGAAAATTTTAAAAGATTTGAAAAAAACTTTTCTTGAAAGTAAGCTACAAATTCAACTTGAGACTGAGAAGAATGGAAGATTCGGTGTTGAACTGGGATGTTCAGAGGTGTTTTAATTCAGTGGATGAAATTCAGGAAGACTTGAAAAAAAAATTTTTTTTTAAATCTTTTATTGATTGTAAACAATGTTTAACTCAGTGTTGGGAGGGTGGAAAGGGTGCAAAATTTAATATCAAGTTTGGATTTTCAAAAAAAAGAGTTTATGAATAAGATTGGTTAAATTGATGGACCGTGGTTTTATGGATATAAGAAATGATGATTTTTCGGTTTATACGTGTATTTTGTCTGCCTGGGGGGGGGGGGGGAGGGAGTGGTACTTCTGCTCCCGAAAGTCATATGCCACTTGTGGTTTATACCACACCCATTTGGGTTTTTGGGAATTAATCACCACAAGGTGGTTTCCTAAGGGGTTAGGGGAGGTGGGGGGGGGGGGGGGGGGTGAAAATTTGAAAATTATTTAGTATCTATTATGTAATATTATACTAAGTCAATTTGAAATGAATGTATGGAGATACTATAAATAAATTAAAAAAAAATATTCCACAACAATAGAGCAGTACTACTGGGAGATTGTAACTTATAATATTAAATGGATCATTTACATGCAAAGGGCTTGAATGGGTTAAGGCTCCATGTAAAAGTGCATCCAAGAAAGCTTCCTGAATCAATACAATGAGGGCTTTACTTGAGAATGGGGGGAAAAGTGTATCACCTATTGGGGAATGAGATGGGCAAGTGACTGAAGTGTTGGTGGGCAAGCACTTTGGGGACCAGTGATCATGACTATTAGTTTTAAAGTAGCTGATTTTTTTTACATTTAGCATGGTAACAGGCCAACTTACACCCCAATTAACCTATATCCCTGGTACATTTTGAATGGCAGGAGGAAACTAAAGCCCCTGGTGAAAACCCACGCAGACATGGAGAGAATGTACCAACTCCTAAAAGTTATGGAGAAACATAAGATTAGTCCACAAGTTAAGATTATACTTTGGGGCAAGACCAATTTTGGAAGTATTAGGTGGGAACTTGCAGTGGTTAACTGAAAGAGGCTGTTTACAGATAAGGGGATGGCTGGCACTAAGGAAGTTTTAAAAGTGAGAGTTCAGTTCAAACTAACCTGTTCCAGTTATTGTGAAGGGCAAGGCAGGCAAGTATAAAGAACCTGGCTGATGCAGGATTTTAAGGTTCTGCTCAGGTTTAAGCAGTCTGGATCAAGGTAACCCCTCACTGAGTGAAAGTGCAGGAGTACACTTTAGAGGAAAATCAGAAGGGCTAAAAGAGGAGATGAGATGCATCAAGCAAGCAGAATAAAGGAAAATCCCAAGAGATACTATGGGTATATAAAGAGTAAAAAGAAGCCTAGGGAGAGAAATAATCATATAAAAGATGAAGGTGGTTGTCTTGCTTGGTGTGGAGCCACAAAAGATGAATAAGAATTTGAATGAATTTTTCTCCAGTCTAAACTGGAGAAGTTCATGGAAGCCAAGCAACTGAAGCAAATGATGTCGTGGAATACATAGGATGTTCCAGGGAGTAAGTATCAGAGGTTTGGAATGCTTTAAGGAGGTCATATTGCCAGGGCCTGATCAGATGCATCCTTGGGCTAGGGATGAATTTACAGAGGCCCTGCAGAAATATTTATTTAATCTTTGGCCTTGGGTGAAGTGATGAAAGACTGAAGAATGCCTAATGTCATACTGTTAGTTATAATGGGCAGCAAGGAGAATCTAGAGAACTACAGGCTGGTCAGGCTTACTTCAGGGATGGGGAGCTGCTCCCCACTTATCTCAGTAATGACTATCTTTAAAAACTTATGCCACCAGAAATATTTGTTTTCAGAGTTTTTTATTTATGGAAGTGGAAAGTGTTATAGTTGTCTCTCAAGTTCCCCAATTTTAACTGATGTTGTGGCATGAGATGAGGAATTGGTTTTAATTAATTATAATCACCATCTGCTCATACAAAATGGTGAAATGTGTGTTCAAAAGGGCAAAGGTTTCTTTACTTGCATAACAAGTGCCTTGATAAGCCTTTATGATTCCTCTGTTGAGAAAAAGGTAATGGATTAATATTAGTCAATAACATTTTTGGATTTTATGGCCACTTCATAAAAAAGAAAACTCCATGGAAGAAAATGTCAAAGGCACCATTTAAATTCTTTGTATACACATATTGAATTTTTTTTTAAACTGTTTGCATGAAGGTCAAAAATCCACTGCCTTAATTAAAATACCGAACCATTTACTATTTTTTTTTAAAAATCTGATGTGTTTTATTCTGGTGTAATGAGTACTTTCATTACAAGAAACTTTGTATTTTGTAAAGGTGCTTAAAAATAAATTTTTGCTCTGTGAGACATTACATTTGATATAACTGGTATTACAAATACCAAGTGAAGACCTCAGTTTATTTTAGTTATCTCATCTAGATGCAGATGGTCAAACTTTACACAGCTTAATTAGTCTTTGTGGAAATGATCACAGTCAACAAAAAAGACCAGCTAAGCCTATATTTGATAAGATGCTCAAGTGACAAAAAAGGTGCAAAATGTTGCCAACTGGTGTTTTTTTTCCAGCTATAAACCAAAATGCAACCAGAAGTAAATACAACCAGCTGAAAAAAGACCAAAGTATTCCATTCCTGCACATTATGAACTATTAATGATAATGTCAGCTTTGGCACCAAGCAGCTTAATAGTCGTCAGTCAGATAGATAATGAAACTGCAGTGTCAGCCATGCTGAGTGTGTGTGTGTGTGTGTGTGTGTGAGAATATGGAAGAGGTGATAGCTGCCTCCTTCTAATAATTTGATAACTTCAGTATATTCATTTGATCGACACATTATTTTTCCTCAGATGTTTTCTTTATTATCTAGAGAGACTTGTTTGCCTCTTTAACATCTATGGGTTGCATTGGAGGGGAATAGGGTGGTTATGCTTTGCAAATTTTGATAGCATAAGATAAGCAACATGTTTACAATTCAAAACAATTTGAATTTGTAACCTTCAAACACAGGCTTGGCTTATGTTACACATTTTCGATCATCAGAGAATATATGTTTAAACAAGAAGTATAATCCAGCAAAATGAACAATACAATTGTTTCCTGAGCAAAACCTGGGAAAAATAAATCTAACTACATTGTTATGTCTCAAACAATGCATTGAACACTGTTCTCAGGTGAATAGGATATTACAATTCAATGTACATTTTCTGTTGAATAAAATTCATGTATTTGTATATATTCTAATCTCTACAGTGTTTGCTGAGTACTGCAACATCTCTGCTCTATTGCACCATTCAATATTTAAAATATGTTACACAGAACTATTTTCTATCAATCCCTCAAGTCAGAATATTGATTATTTTTACAGAATGGAATGTTATTAAGATTGTTTCCAAAATCCATATGAGTAAAATGAGCTTGCATTTATGTTGTGCCATGTGCAGAATGTTTCAAGAGAAATTAGGACATGTCATTTTGTACTGCACCAACTGTGAGTGCTCTCAGTGCTCGTAGGTTTCAAGAGTTATTCCTTTTCTAAGTGATTTAAAGGAGGCCTTCTGCAGCATAGTTATAGATTTGATAAGCATAGAAGTTCATTCAAATTTATTATAATCTGATTGTACATATACAAGCAGACAAAGCAGGCCATTCAGCCCAGCTTGTCAATGATAGCCTCAATGCCCATCTGAGCTAATCCCATTTAGCTAACAACCCTGTCCAAATAGTACTGAGAAGCTTACTAAAGTAGGTCCCTTTAAAGATATTTACCTCTCCAGCAGGCTCAATGTCTCAGCCTTCTCTGGGACCAAACCACATGCTATTTCTCCACCAACTCACTGATCAATCAGCGCTCCAGTCCACCAATCCACAACTTTCTGGCGATTACCTCCAGATTCCTGTTATAATTCCTAATTCAGATAGCACCAGTTGGCAGAGTTGGTCACAGCAATACTGACAGTTGGTCTGAGCTATAGTCTGACCTCTTGTCCCACCCCTCCACTAGTCCTTGGAGATTTTGTCACCATGAAGTTTCCCACCCATGAACTTGGGATCAGCCCCCATCAATTAAATAAAAACAATTGGATTCCTTCAATAACAGAAAGAAGAATTGGAGATAAATCCACACTGTTATGTCATTCTTTTATTTCTGATCTTCCAACTTGGAAGAGGAGGGCCACAATATTTGCAGACCCAATAATAAGTGGCTGATGCCCTATGCTTTAACTTCTATTACCACACAAGCATTCCCTCCTTTGGATTTAGATCATTCAAGGAAACTAAACTTTGCTGCCACACTGGGTTTGTAGATGATTGTTCAAACAGGCTCTATAGTTTAGTGATCCAATAACCAATGGATTACTAAGACACCATTTTGGAGAGTGCAGGACCACTGTTTTTCTCCGCATGATCACCTTTTCACTCTCACCACCATCAGTGTTCTTTAAGAGCTAGCCAGCCCATAACCCCACCACTGATACCAAGATGTAGTTGGAAATCAATACCTTACGCCATCTGTCAGCATGGAAGGTGTTCAAGTTTGTAGATAGTATAAGGCAGCCATTTTCAATAGAAGCCATATATTCCCCCCCTCCCCCCCACCCCCGGGGCCACAACACATTTAAGGGGGTCCATGGACTAATGTCATAAACTTTTTTCATGTTTTTTCTGGAGTGGTAGAAGATGAGTACAAAAGAAACCAATTAGATTTAACTGCTTCATAAGGAAGGGGGCTCATATACTTTGAGCAGAGTCATGAGGGGCCATAGCCAAAAGAGGTTGAGAATGGCTGGTATAAGGGATTTGAAACAGTGCAGTTGGCCTTCACACAGAGGGTGGTGGGTATATAGAATGAGCTGAGGCAATTGTTATGTTCGAAACTCATTTAGACAGATATCTGGATGGAAAGTTTTACAGAGGTATGGGCTGAACACAAGCCGATAGGATAGCTTGGTGGATGTGAACAAGATAAGTTGAAGGGCTTGTTTCCATGCTGTAGAAATTTATAACTAATAATAATTAATGTACAAAAGAAAATTAAAGGATTGAGCCATAAAGGAAAAAAAATAGGAAATTACTTTCATAGAAGTCAAATGTGAGATTGCCCATATTTTATCAAAACAGGACAGAATGGAATATGTTCTGAAAACCATAAAGCAGTGGAAATCCAAGAAGAGGCTCAATATGCATTGGTATTAAAAACATTCAGCGACAGGCAAATTTAAAAAAAACAAAACAAAATATACAAAAATGCAGGAGGAATACATTATGTCCCACAGAATCTATAGGAGGCAATGATATATAACCATCTTTTTTGGTCCGTGGCTTGATGAAGGGCTCAGGCCCACAAAATTATTTTTTCCTCCTGTGGATGCCGCAGAACCAGCTGAGTTTTTCCAGCACTTTTGCATATTTACTATAATCAAACATCTGCAGACTTCCTTGTTCCACTCAAAATAAAATAAGCACCAACATAAATGAAATTCTGCCCTTTCCTTTTTGAATAGATGCAGGTGGAAGTTGTATCACAGGCATGAAATCTAACAAACCTAAATGAGCTAGATAAGACTTGGAGTACTCTAAGACATCCATGACTTTCTATGGGGGGGGGGGGGGAATCCAAATTAAGACCAATAAAATAACTTTAAAATAGATTCTTGCACCTTTCTTCCTTTTTTTTAATTTTTTTATCTTATTTTTCACACTATGAACCATACTGACCAAAATACACACAAACATTTCCCTCTTGAATATACACAGTGTCATTTTCTCTCCTTTTCCCCCCTCCCTTCCCTCCCTCCTTCACCCCCCTCCCCACCCACTCAACGTTCAACATATATGATACATTAAACAATGTCATCACAATGAAAATAAACAAGAAATTTGTGTCATCTACTTTTACACACTGGGTCAGTTCATTTTGTCATCTTCTCCTTCTGTCATGTTAGGTGGTGGAGGTCTGCTGTAGGACGTCTCTGTTGTGTTCCATGTACGGTTCCCAAATTTGTTCAAATACTGTGATGTTATTTCTTATATGTTATTTTTTCCAATGGAATATATTTATTCATTTCTATGTACCATTGCTGTATTCTCAGGTTATCTTCTAATTTCCAGGTTGACATTATACATTTTCATGATAAGGAAAACAGCTAAGGCTGTTATAATAAATATTTTTTGTGCTCCATCCAAATAGAGTCCAAGTTCTTTACTTCCTATATTACTTAGATCTCTGGATTTTTTTGATATGTTGCTTTTTGTAATTTTATTTAATACCTGGTTTAGATCTTCCCAAAACTTTTCCACTTTCTCAACTTTAAGAATTATTATAGAGCAGAACAATCAAGATACCTATCAGATTTTTTATCAAACAAGGGAAAAACCAGATTGGACCAGATTAGAGCTAGATAAAATAGGGGAGAAGGTACCTGAACATATACTATATCAGTGAGATGAAAAGCTGGTGCAACATAGGAATTCACCAGTACTGCACCATCTGCTCAACCTTGGGTAGAAAGGAATAAAACAAATCATCAATGACCAAAATTAATATTGATGCAAAATCAACGAATCCCTTTCACAGTAGATAACCTTTCCTTTAGAGAATGGGAGAGAAAAGGCACCTTTCTTCCTTGATGTCAGTTCAGATTTAATGCACATTGTGTAGAAGAGGTAAAGACAAAATTATTGGCAGGAGCTGTCACTGGTTGATGAAATTATTTTGGGTCCATTTTAATTTGAGGAGACCAATAACTGCAACACAAGTTATTAACAACAAATATTACTTTTCTTTTGCATGTCCAGTTCAAGTATCCTTTAACAGTAACCTGAACATTTTGTACTATTCAACTCTGCTTTACAAATTTATAGAGGTTATATTCTTCATCAGATTTGCTCACATTCAATTATCAGAAGAATGCAAACAAATAATTAAATTATAAAAATCACCAAATTTTTCATCAGCCACTCCCTCTGTTCCTTGGGATGGGATCCAAATTATTGCGGCTTATCAAAAAAAAATAGATATGGTATCAAGGGTTCAAATATTAAGTTCCATAAGTCAAGGAGCCTATTTATGGACTATTCTCATAATTTCAAGAATTAGTGTTGTTTAAATAAAATATTCCAAAAAAAGACTTAGTGTTGTCCTGGAATTTTGGCTCTGTGCAAGTTGGAGCGAGACAGCACAACCTTACAACCCTTAACCCTTAATCCTAACCTTTATTTTTAATTAAAAAAAGAATAAAAAGGAGCGCGAACGCAGTCCCCCACTACCACAAATTTTGCAGTCGAGTATCCCGCATTTGGGGACATTAGGGTTAGGGTTTTGAATTTACTTCTCCTTTATTTCTTTCAGGATATTTTTGTAGTTAAATTTTGCTTCATCGTCATGATTGTGCTCTGGATTTCCTTATCATGAAAATATTTGTAATTTTTTTTTGCATCTTGTAGCACACTGTTTAATTGTTTATATTATAAAATATTAAAAATATTTTTTTAAACTTTATTTAAGATTTTATAACATGAATAACATATAGAATTACATTAAAAAAATTAAGAATAAAATAATAAAATTACAATACAATATCAGTAATCTAAATAAACTATCACCTCCCCAATAATTATTACACATTAATAACCCGACTCAAATTAGTCCAACCCCCCATTTCCCCCCCAAAAATAAAGAGTGAAGAATTAATAAAGTTAAGAATATATGTGAAAAAAACCCACTTACAAAAAAAAACAAAAATATAACCGATTAAAATACTAACAAAAAGAAAAGTAATTAATACTAAGATATCAGACTTAAAAAACATATTTAAATCAAACTTAAATGCATATATTGAACAAACGGAGTTAAGATGAAACATATATTTAACTCAAACTTAATATAAAAAATTAGTAAAGTTAGTAACATTATCAAAAATTCTTAAACAATAATCATTCTTAAAAAAAATTGCAGCATGAAATAAAAGATGAAAAAAAACTTTCTCTAAAGAGATAAACCTTCACCAAATATCAACTAACTTCACATCTATCATCATATTAGTCACATAAACCACCATCTTAAAACAAAATTCAAACCTCATTAAGCATTGTATAATTCAATTTTAGTACTCTTCCACCATTTTTCCCTTTTACTCTTGAATAGTTATCCAATAAAAGCTCCAATACCACATTTAAATATCCCCAATCATTACATTAAAATTCAGATATCCAAATAATAAAAACACATCTACAACGAAATCTGTATCTTCAACAAATGGCGCATAAACCACAAACAAAATTCAAGCCTCATTAAGAATTGTACAATTCAATTTATAACTTTCACCATTATTCCCTTCGTTCTATAACTAAAATAGCAAAATAATATACACCAGAATTACCACTCCTTTCACCTTAAAGTTAAAGAAAAAATATAAAAAAAACTTATCCATCCCATTCACATTTAAATTTCAGATATTCCTTATCTACTGAATAAACTTTAAAAAGAAAACCACATCAATTTTTAGTTTTTTAAACAATCAAATACTTTCTCATGCTTTTTTAAAATATTTAAACAAAAAAAACCCTTCACTCTTTAATCTAATAATACAACAAAAAAGGAAAAAAAACAGGTACGAGGTTAAAAATAACCCCTCCCATCTAAACTGTACAATGCGGTCACTCCCCAAAAAAAATGGGTGTGAAATAACTCACACAAAGCCGATGACTTTCAGGAAATAGTGCCTATCCAGTTCTCTCCCCCAACTCTCACTTCATCTTAAACTAACATCATCATTATTTAATATCCCTTTTTTTAAAAAAAAAATTAGAGGAAAAAAAAAGGACAACTCTTCTTTTAATCAGCTCCAACTGCCGAGTCACCATTACAGCCATTCCTTCTTGGAGCACGGCTCTTTTCTTCCATCTTTTGTCTCCTTAGAGATCGCGGCGGACTATGTCTCTGTTGAAACTGAGTAATTGGCAGCTCTTGAGCAAATGCTATAGCTTCCTTTGGAGAATCAAAGAACTTTGGTTGGCAACCATCTTGAAAAACCTTCAAAACAGCTGGATATCTAAAGGTTGCCTTGTAACCTTTCTTCCACAACAACTCTTTAGCAGGATTGAATTCCCGTCGTTGAAACATAACTTCTTGACTCAAATCCGCATAGAAGAAAACCGATTATTTTGAATCATCAAGGGTGATTTTCTCTGTTGTGCATTTCTAATAGCCACTCGTAAAATTATTTCTCTGTCGTAATAATTCAAGCAATGAACCAAAACAGGTCTTGGACTTTGACCTGAAATAGGTCTTCTACGCAAGGCTCTGTGAGCACATTCCAGTATTATACCTTCCGGGAAATCTTCTTGACCCAGCACCTGCGGAATCCATTCAGTAAAAAATTTTCTTGGGTCTGGTCCCTCCATACCTTCCGGCAAACCAATAATCTTTATATTGTTCCATCTGGATTGGTTTTCCAAATAATCAATCTTTTTCACCAAATTTTTATTTTGAGTTTGTAAGTCTTTGACCATTTTAGTCACATCAAAAACTTGATCCTGTATTTCGTCTATATCTTCTTCACACGAATTAAATTTATCTCTCACTTCAAGCTTAAAAGCTCCAAACTCAGCCATCTGTTGAGAATGTATTTTCACCAAAGTATTAAACCTAGTACCAAGTTCAGTCATAATCTTGGATAATCCCTGCATTGTATAAGATAATTTAGATTCAAGATTCACAAAAATCTTTTCAATTGGAAGAGATTTTGGCTCAACAGATTCCTGCTTCTTCTGCATAACCAAAGGATCTTCTGTTCCTTCCTTCATTCTGGTTGCCTTCCTTGTAGTATGACTGCGTGTGGAAACCCCAGCCACAGCCTCTCCAGCAATGACTGGAGGATGCTGGCCGGAGTTTTCCCCAGTCCATAATGTATTAAGTTCTCCCAGTACATCAAGTTGTATAGGTTTTTCTATCTCAAGAAATGCAGTTTGCAGCGCCACCTCTACAGTTGACAAATGCCTTTGAGTAACTCTTTGTTCTAAAGGCTGTTTGGTGCCCTCTTTAGGGGGCTCTACCGATGTAACATAGAGCTCTACATCCGAACACTGTACCTCTCTCCTGGGATCCATTTCACTGTGAGTCCTGGTGTCTTTCTTGTACGTAGGCTCCAAAACTTAAACTTTTGGAAAATGTAGTTTTTTGATGATCTGTTGTCATTTTTTTTTGCTCTTTTCTATCAATTGTACCATCATAAGTTAAATTAACAGCACTGAAATTATCTAAACTTTTAAAGAATTTTAACGGGCATTTCTAGACAAAACAATAAGATAGAGTCAGGAGAGGACTGGAAGGCACTTCTGATCCTTACGCCATCTTGCCACGCCCCCCAAATATTAAAAATATTTTAAAAAGAATTAAAGTCCAAATTTTCCTATTGTAACAGAATTGTGATAATATTAATCTTTAATGTTAAAATCTTTAACAGTATATAAAATATATATTTCTTAGTGTTACAAGCCCAGAGGACACTAAATCCTAGCAGCAATAGATATTCACCAAGACAAATGGGTACTTAAACTAAAGTTGCTTTTAATTATCTTTAAACATGTAAATAGAATCAAACTTTAACTTATCTCAATTGACTTACTTACCCCTCTTCTAATTCTAAGCACACGTGTAAGTTCAGAAAAGTTCTTTGATTTATAGTCCAATCTCACTTCTCAATCCTCCAAATTCACTGGTTGCAGGCAATTCTTGCACTGTGCACAGAATTTAACATTTATAAAGTTTACCAGGCTTTGGTGCTTGAAAGGTAAATGGTTACTGCTCAGGAAGGCTCTTGCAAGTTTTCAGAGAGAGATTTGTTGTTCCTTTTTAATCAGCCACTTCAGTGTCTTGCTGATGAAACTTGCCCCTTCAGGGTTCTCCAGATGATAACTTATTTCTTGCAGGTCACCACAGAGTTCTGTTTTGTTTCTTTCATTCCAAGTGAAACATTAGACAGCCAGCCCTCTCCTCTTGCATGAACCATAAGGGATTTGACCAGGCCATCTTTCAAATGGGCATTCCATAAGCTTGCCAGCTTGTCCTGTTCCAGTCCCAGCTACTTCTGCTGGCTGTTACACTGTACAAGTGATCTGTGTGTGTGTGTCTCTCTGAGAGAAAAGCCTGTTTGACTCTCTCTGCTTGCAAAACCACACGACCCTCTTAGAACAGCAAGCTCCCATCCAGACATAAGGCAGCTCCAACAAGCGCTTGCATCTGTTGCCTTTTTTAAACAACAATCCATTAGTGAAGTTTCTTGGGCACTCTCTAAAGCTCTTGCTGTGGAGCCGATATGTCTAGCATTAGCAGAGCTCCAGTATTTCAAATAAGATCTGCTTTAAAGTGTTTGTATGTGACCTACACTAACAACCCTTTCCCCATTTTATCTCCCAAAAACCTATTTATATACTCTGTCACCGTTTAATTTAACAACATGACACACTAATACAGTATTCATTTCAATTTAAAGTTCAACACAAACGAAAAGACAACATCAGCAGCACAGCCGTTTTAAGTGTGCAGTTTTTTTTCTTTTAGACATTCAGTTTGGGTTTTAACACACACATTTACATTTGTGCATAGTTGGTTTAAGTTTAGAGTTAAGTAAGAAGTGTTATGTTATTAATAATTAATAATTAGAAATATTTTTGAAAAACCATTGTCTTGTTTATTACCATTGCTGCTAATCTAATTTGTAACACTATCAACTTAAACTAAGAATCCAGACTCAGAGACTTAGGTGGAAATTGCTTTGGGCTTCGCCACGCCTATTTCCTGACTAAGAAAAGGTCCACATGTCTGTCTGTTTAGCCACAGTAAAGAATAAAATTAAGCCACCTGTCCTTCTCACACACATACTTTTGACCATTGCCATCTTCTGCTGCAGCAAACATCTCGTGCTTTTAAATCTATCTGATTTTTTTAAAATGAGGATGAAATATCTAAAGTTAAGAGGTGCAAGTTTTACTGCATGCAAACAGGCCCTTTGCTGCAACTTAGCCTTACCAACCAAGCAAATCCTATTGGCCAGTGATTGACCCACATCCCTTTAAATGTTTCCTATCTATGTCCCTGTTGAAATGTCTTTTAAACATTTATATCAACCCAAAATTCAGTTGATCATTGTGACAAAATCTTCAGTCGAATCAGTAATGCATTTTCCAGCAGTTAGGTATGTCTCGCACAAGACACAACAGCATTTTGTTCACTCCAAGTACGTGATTTGATTTTCATGCCAAAATAAAACAGATTTCTGACACCTTTCTGAAGGGTTGACTCTTTTTTTCATTTGTTTTCCATTTGCAAGCACACTTTTCTTATTTCACACTGAACTCCTTTTCATCTCTTTGGCTAGCACTGCCCACACAAAACATATTCCTCTCGCTTGACATGAATGTTTTTTCTCTTGCTTTTGAAATTTATATTGACAGTTATTTATTGTTTTTGGTCACCACTCTTGGATTAGGATCAATATTGTTCCTTTTAGTGTTCTCCTTGAAGTTTCAGCTTTCTGTACACTTATGTACAGGTTAATATAATCACCAGTTTTTCTGTAAACTTTTAGTAATGTTGTTTATTCAGTGCAGTCTGCAGAGTTAGAACAACTTGGACAGATTTCTGATCTAACCAGTTTTCAGCATAAAAGGGAGCCTGTGTTCAAATTCCTTTGTTACTTTCTGAATGACCTGCCTGCTTACTGGATGACACAGGCTGACCCCGTCTGATCCTCACGATGACAAATAAAATTTGCGCCTCACTCTTGATTTCTGATCAACTTTTGAGACAACATCATCTCCAGGCCAACACCACCAAAGCACTTCGACCACCTAAACAATGTCCATTAAGAAATATATCACTCTGGCTACCTTATTCGAGATTCCTTTATCGCTGTGTAATAATGTAAAAAAAAAATGTAATATACACAAAAGATGTCAAATTTTGCCTGTCACAAAGGCAAACAAAGAATCACCACTAGCATTGCTCAGCACCTGCAAAAATAAGAGAAATAAGAGAAAGCGGTACGCATCCCAGTTTCGATTTGTGGTTCCCATTAGCTAGTTTCCAGAATTACACTGACTGGTGTGAGTCCTTTATCCACCAGTCACCAGAAGCCCACACCCTGTATGAGCCCTTCAACTGCAAGTCACCAATAGCCCACAGCTTGTGTGTGTCCTTCAGACTCTGAGCCCCTCACTGGTCCACTGCCGAAGGCTCCCCCTTCTTAATGTGGGTGTTACCCCATTTCTGGTGCCCTGCGCCAGTCCGCAACTCAAACTCAAGTTCTGCCATCGAGGACACAGATATCCATGGTTACAAGATGTTAAAAAAAACACCATCAGCTCCTCCGATAGGCTGTTAAAAGTTTTTATTAGATAGGTTTCTGGGTTCACAGTGAATGCACAATAAATGTATGCATTGCAGGCAGTATTAATCCAAAGGCAAATTTTATGACTTGTTCTGCTGTTTTGAAAAATAATGTTCTAGCCAATATATCTTAATTCTCATAGTTGTTCATGCAATAAGGATGACAGAGTCCTAAATGATTTCTAATTGAAGCACTCAATGTCTACTTACAAGTTTTCCACCAATGTTTGCTGTTCTCAAGACTGGTTTCAAATTGCTCAAGTCCACAGAAATCTTTGCTAACATCAAGCTTTTCTTGAAATAATCCAACTGATTCATGATACAAGTAAATGAAAATATTTTCCCTTTGGAATGTGATAGATTGGGAGAATGAAGATGAAGTTCAGAAAGGTGATCAGGAGTTTGGTCACATTGGATAATATGGATTGGGATAACGAAAGGCAATGTTGGGTGGATCAGGAGGAAGGATGAGAAACAAGTGAGAAGGAAGGATTCCAGAGAAATGTGTTTGAGGAGAAGTATTCTTACCAATGAGAAATTGTAAATGAGATATAATCATTTCAAGAAGTATTTCTTCAAAAATATTTGCTACGATGGCATCCTGAAACCAGGGCAAGAACAGATTTGCTTGGGTCTGTTGAGTTGCATGTGGCCGTTAATGTTTAAATTGTAATGTTATTCATTTGTCAGTCAGCAAAGGCTTGGAGTGACCAAGTGATGTTAATCAGTTTGTGATTTCTCCATGAAGCAATTTATAACTGACAGTCATTATGTTGCTCTCTTCATGAACTGAAATTGATTTCCCAACCTCAATATCCTGCTGGTGAGCAACAATTGGCAGAGAACAATGCACCGAGAAGTTGGACTGCAACACCTTCTTGCATTTCTTCAATAAAACTTCTCAAACCAGAGATAAACTTTATATTGTCTTGAAAGACAAAGGCAAAACTTTCTTGGGGACTTCACCAACTATGTCCCCTTTCAAATCACAAACCTTCCTGAAATATATCACCTTTGGTTCAATGCTTCCGTTTGAGAACCCTGGAACTCATTTTCTAAAGGGGAAAAAAAGGCAAACCTCAATTCAAGGACTCAACTATTCATAAAGTGCTCACTTGCTCAAAGTAACTTAAGTCATGATAATAAATATGGAATGGCAACATCAGAAGGAAGACGAGATAGCCTAAGAAAATTACAGATGAACAGTACTTTGAGAAAATGGATATGGTATTGTCTTCTTTCTTTGGCTTGGCTTCGCGGACGAAGATTTATGGAGGGGGTAAAAAGTCCACGTCAGCTGCAGGCTCGTTTGTGGCTGACAAGTCCGATGCGGGACAGGCAGACACGATTGCAGTGGTTGCAAGGGAAAATTGGTTGGTTGGGGTTGGGTGTTGGGTTTTTCCTCCTTTGCCTTTTGTTCGTGAGGTGGGCTCTGCGGTCTTCTTCAAAGGAGGTTGCTGCCCGCCAAACTGTGAGGCGCCAAGATGCACGGTTTGAGGCGTTATCAGCCCACTGGCGGTGGTCAATGTGGCAGGCACCAAGAGATTTCTTTAGGCAGTCCTTGTACCTTTTCTTTGGTGCACCTTTGTCACGGTGGCCAGTGGAGAGATCTTGGGAAGGCGATGGTCCTCCATTCTGGAGACGTGACCCATCCAGCGCAGCTGGATCTTCAGCAGCGTGGACTCGATGCTGTCGACCTCTGCCATCTCGAGTACTTCGACGTTAGGGGTGTAAGCGCTCCAATGGATGTTGAGGATGGAGCGGAGACAACGCTGGTGGAAGCGTTCTAGGAGCCGTAGGTGGTGCCGGTAGATGACCCATGATTCGGAGCCGAACAGGAGTGTGGGTATGACAACGGCTCTGTATACGCTTATCTTTGTGAGGTTTTTCAGTTGGTTGTTTTTCCAGACTCTTTTGTGTAGTCTTCCAAAGGCGCTATTTGCCTTGGCGAGTCTGTTGTCTATCTCATTGTCGATCCTTGCATCTGATGAAATGGTGCAGCCGAGATAGGTAAACTGGTTGACCGTTTTGAATTTTGTGTGTCCGATGGAGATGTGGGGGGGGCTGGTAGTCATGGTGGGGAGCTGGCTGATGGAGGACCTCCGTTTTCTTCAGGCTGACTTCCAGGCCAAACATTTTGGCAGTTTCCGCAAAGCAGGACGTCAAGCGCTGAAGAGCTGGCTCTGAATGGGCAACTAAAGCGGCATCATCTGCAAAGAGTAGTTCACGGACAAGTTTCTCTTGTGTCTTGGTGTGAGCTTGCAGGCGCCTCAGATTGAAGAGACTGCCATCCGTGCGGTACCGGATGTAAACAGCGTCTTCATTGTTGGGGTCTTTCATGGCTTGGTTCAGCATCATGCTGAAGAAGATTGAAAAGAGGGTTGGTGCGAGAACACAGCCTTGCTTCACGCCATTGTTAATGGAGAAGGGTTCAGAGAGCTCATTGCTGTATCTGACCCGACCTTGTTGGTTTTCGTGCAGTTGGATAATCATGTTGAGGAACTTTGGGGGACATCCGATGCGCTCTAGTATTTGCCAAAGCCCTTTCCTGCTCACGGTGTTGAAGGCTTTGGTGAGGTCAACAAAGGTGAGAAAATGGATATGGTATTGTAATGTACAAGTATTTGACCTGTTTTCTGGGATAACACTTACCACTAACTGAATGTTTTAATCACTCTTGGCAGAGATTCAAAATAGATTGTACTTTAAAACCTGATGACATTTTTTCAGTAATAGGCCTGCTCCAATATTTATAAAGATACTGAAATCCATTCAGCACTATTTTCCAAGATAATCCCAATACTACTTGATTTCTAGATTGTCCAAAATGCTATAAATTGAATGAAGATAATGATTGGGTGGAAAATTGATTGGGTGGAAAATTCCAAAGATTCACATTACTCCTCATCTTAGTTCAAAATAGCTTATCCTTTTTCAGAAACATTCTACCTGGTTCAATATTCCTCATTCAATGGAAGAATCTTCCCAATATCTATCCTTTTTAACCTTTTAACAATGTATCTCATCTCATTTTTCTAAACTCTGAGACCCCCTTCGCAACTGGTCATTTCAATTGCTCCTCACACAGTAAACCTGTCCCCTAAGAACTAGTCTAATGAATCTTGCTGTACTTCTAGAACCAGAAGCCCTGGATGACCAATGATGTCAAAATTATTCTCAAGGACCCTAATTTCACTTTCAGGACTGGTGAGGGTGTACTGTATAGTGCAGCTAGAAGCAACTTGAGGAGGCGCATCAGGGATGCTAAAGCAGCCTATAGGAGGAGGATTGAGGACTACTTCAACAATAATGATCTGCGATGAATGCGGCAGGGCATCCAGGACTTCACGCGTTATAAAAACAACAGTGGCATGACTGTTGATGGTGTTGTTAGGCTGGCCAAGGATGGCAATCATTTCTTCACTCGATTTGAGGTGGAAGCGGAAAGAGGTGGACGCAGCGTACCCACCGGTCCCTAATGATCAAGGTCCTCATTGTGCAAGAATATGAGATGAGGCAGGTGTTTAGGAAAGCCGCCAGCCCCGAGAGCGTGTCAGGCAGGGTGCTGAAGGAGTGGGCGAACCATCTCTCTGATGTCTTCATAATGATTTTCAACAAGTCCCTGTCAATAATCTATCATCCTGCCATGCCTAAAGGCTGCTACACTGCCTAAAAAGGTTATCAAGGACCTCAATGACTACAGTCCAGTAGCTTTAACACCGGTCATCATGAAGTGCTTCGAGAGGCTGGTTTTGCAGCACATTAAAGCCAGTCTCCCTCCCACCTTTGATCCACAGGGCTAATAGTTTTAACTATGGATGCTATTGCCACTGTTCTTCACTTAACGTTGACCCACTTAGAACAACAGGGATGCTATGTGAAGTTGCTTTTTATAGACTTTAGTTCTGCTTTTAATACTGTTATTCCAGGCAGGCTGGTTGCTAAACTCACTGATTTAGGATTTTTCAGATCTATTTATCTCTAGATCAAGGATTTTTTAACAAACCGTTCCTAGACTGTAAAAATAGACACTCATTATTCCCTTGCTCTCAAACTTTGCACTTGGAGAAAGAGAGAGAGAGCGAGAGAGAGAGAGAGAGAGAGAGAGAAAGAAAGAATGATGTGCTGCAGAGTTTAGTGGAGCAAAAAATGAGTACTGGGGAAATTTTAAATTTTTTTTATTTGATACAAATCCACTTAGCAAATATAACTGGGGAAATCTATAGCGTTTTGGTTCAGAGGGAGAGGAAGTGAGATCAGAGACTGAGAAAAAGAGAAGATGCAAGACTGGGCTCCATGAACCAGAGTCGAAGGGAAGCCTCATTTCCAGTAAAAGAAACACATTTCAAATCTACTGTAATAGAAAGCCTCGTCTTGAGAGCGGATACAGCAGAGATGGTGAAAATGGTGGTGGGGGTGGGGAGAAGAAAGAGGGTCAGGGTGGCACAGTTGGCATAGTAGTTAGTACAACACTGTTACAGCGCCAGTGATTGGGACCCCAGTTCGAATCCCACATTGTCTGTAAGGAGTTTGTATATTCTCCCCGTGACTTCTTGGGTTTTCCTTGGGGCCTCCACTTTCCTCCCACTGTACAAAATGGCGGCATGGGTTCGTGAGCCGCAAAAGGCCTGTTACTGAGCTGTAGGTCTAAATTAACTAAAAGTCTAGTCTTGACAGCTGTGGGAGTTAATGGCAGCTGTAAAAAAAAACAACTGCAGAGGCACAACAATTGTGTACTTAAATGAATTAGAAAGACAATAAACAAAAAGGATAGATTCATAGATATCCTCATGCAAAAAAAAAGGTGAATTAGCAATGGTGCAGACAGGCTTTTGTGGTGCCTGGACAGTCCCTGATTAGTCCAGCAGGGGAAGATTCAAGAGACGGATAGCTGTTGGGAAGAAGCTTCTGTCTCTTCTACCTGAAGGTAGCAGTGAGAAGAGGTTGTGACCAGGGTGACTGGGTGTATTTTATGATGTTGGAATGGAAGTGTCCATGGCTCCACCTTCCTAGGAAATTAAAGGAATCAAAAGTCGTTCAGTATAAGAACAAGTTCTGCCACGTGGATGAGATTTTTGGTGCAGGGAAACTGGATGGAATAAAAACAGAGGATTGTAACACATTCCTGATAGGGAGCGAAGGAATACTATACAACTCCTGTTGTCCAGAATTCAAGCAACTGGCAACTTCAATCAACCGACAAAAGAAACAAATTGCAGAAAATAGAGCTAAAAAAAGACGTAAGTTTAAAATTAGTGTGTCTCACCGTTAGTTTGGCAATCACACAACATCTCAAGTAACTGGAAAATTCACCAAATACTCAGTTGCCAGATACTAGGGGTTTTACTGTATAAAGAATTGATTTTCAAAGAGAAGATGGAATTGGAAGTTGTTAAAATGGTGGAGGGCATGTGAGGTGTTCCAGGTGTAGGTGGAGGAAGATTGGACATTGGGAGACAAGAGGAGATATGTTCAGTGAGGCAAGAACAGGCAGAAACAATGAATGGACCAGGAAAGTCCTGTTGTAAGTCACGGGTAAAAAGTTTGAAATGGGAATTGCAGTTATGAGACACTATCAGGTTGGAGGCAATGGTGAGGAGATCTTTGATGTGATGAGATCTGTGACGAGGTGGGGGTGGGGGGGGAGAGAGACAGGAGCCTGTTGTTCATTGGTGGAGTCATGATCTAGACCAGTGGTTTTCAAACTTTTTCTTTTCACTCACATACCACTTTAATTAATCCCTATGTCATAGGTGCTCTGTGATTAGTAAGGGGTTACTTAAAGTGGTTTGAGAGTGGGAAGAAAAAGTTTCAAAACCATTGATCTAGAGGTCTCTACGAGGAGATATCCAAGAGCTGCCAACAGACCTCTGCAATGCCAATTGTATGATTAGTATTGGGTAGCAAAACCTGAATCAAGATTTGATTAATTTAGCAGATAATCCAGTTATTATTCAGAGAGCAAGCTCTGAATAACAATTTATATTGGAAATGGCCACAATAATTTCAAAATAATTCCATGATTTATTCGGTTTTGATGACTTACAACAGAAGAAATCCAGCTTGCATCACAAAATAGCTTTGCATGCTGGTGCAAGTTTCCCTTGCATCTTTCTTTACAAAGACTCAGCTATTTCACAATAACCTAACTTTCTTAATCTTTTTTTCATGTTTCATTATGATTCATGCTTTTATTTTCAATTTACAAAATGACCATGGTAAGTTACTATCAGCAAATAGAGTTCAGGGCCATTAGCTTTAGAAACGCTTCATGATCTTGTTGCGGGAAATTGAAAGGGCAGTCTGGATGGTGGAAAGATCACTCATTGCCTAAAATCATTACAGCTTGTGATCTATCTTGACCATTGATGCCACCACAGTGTGTCATCATCTGATAATGACAGGTGGTTGTGTAGAGTCAAAGTCAACAGATTGCAAGTGTCATTGTTTCAGGGCATTAAATCTTCATTGGATAATATGTCAGTGAGGAAATTTCCCTGTACATCAAATATCTATTACTTTAAGATAAAGTTGCAATGACTTTATAATTAGAATATTTTTCTGTATCATCTAAGAAGTGGGAACTTGTCCTTGGTCGTCACTCTAAGAAATAACGTTCAGACAAAAAAAAGAACAAAAACAAACCTAATCATTTGCAGAAATTGGATAAGGGATGAATGACCGATAGGATTGCCACATTTAAAGGATTTAAATATCTTACATTGCAATCATCTATCCAGTGTTTTTGCTGATAGTGGGTGATCGAAGAATAATTCATCAAAACAACTCAATCCAAACAATTTTTGATTATTTTCCTCCATGAAATCTATAAGTAAACACCTGGTTGGTATGGGTGTGTTTGAGCATGTGACCTTGGGGGAATTATACTGAACTTGCAATATTGAAAGGTGACACAAGAGATTCAGTGAACAGAGAAATTCAAGGTACATATGATAGGTCACACCATATATCTTTGAAACACTTTGCTACTCTTTATTGAAGTTCAGATTTTTGGTTTATAGTATTTGGTGAGTGAGGAAACAGGTTTGGTAGGTTTCAAAGGCAAGGACTCTGAACACATTTTTGGTAGGGAAAGATTTTATTTACAGAAGGCAAGTGTGGGAAATGGTAACTGATGTAGCACACGCGCGCACGCACACACACAGACACACACACACACACACACACACACACACACACACACACACATTTTACAGCAGCCGTGGAAAATAAATAGCAGACAATTAATAACAAATATGGATAAAATAGCATGGGGACTACACACATTACAATACCTCACCACCCCTTGACTTGGTGCAGGCACAGCTCTATGCTACAAGGGACAGTAATTAAATTCTCCTAACCCTTTTAACAGTGCACATCTTATCAAGAGTTTCTCTAGCACCCTTCCATATTTATAGGGCTGGAGTGAAGCAAGCTAGTCCCAAGCTGGCAAAAAGAGAGATCAAAGAACACATGGCACTTTTATAGTGCTGGAGGTCAGGTCATTAGCAGGGATCAGTGGCTTGGTGCCAGGAGGGTTAATCCATTTACAACAGCCAATGGCCAAGACTAAGTACAGGCAAGCTGGAGAGTCCAGTCCAGGTAATTTACATGGCCCCAACAGCAAGGTATGCATTAATGGGTGGGGCAGAAACAAACCTTGATTGCCAGCTGGTGCGTCCTCTGACTAGGTAGGCCACAACTCTTCCCAGTACATAGTATCAGTTTGATTAAAACTCAGAAGTCATAAATTTAGATTAATTTATAATAGATTTTAAATAATACATCAATGCTTAATATGAAGTCATTTATATTGAAGCCTTTTTGAATTATAAAATGTCCAATTAATTCACGTGTATTAATAGAAAATAAATCTGTAGTTACACAGGGAATGACTGGGTAAATTTAAGATATTAAATCATATTTGGCTGGCTTTCTTAACCAATTGACAAATGGGTTTGTGTTTTATAGTTTGTGAATAGGCATGCAAATAGTCTTTAGTGCAAGTGAAGGAAAGCAGGTTGTGCTTTGTTTAGCCTATCGAGTTTTACACCTTGTCTGCACTTTCCTTATACTCACAAAGTGTTTGTTGGACTTCATAAAATATAAATCATTGTATTTCTATGTAACATCAAACACATCCAATATTAACAGAGCAAATATTGGTCTTCAATAAATTAATAAGCTGTGTTGCTCCGATATAACTTTACGTTGTCCTGTGGACCTTTGTAGCAAGAAAGTACCAATGATAAGTCAAAGTTGGGCAACAGGCAGACAAAGTCAACCAATATCCATATTTGATAATTCCTTTCAAATAGCATAGGCAGGGGAATCTTGCTGCTGCATCATGCTTGCTCATGCTGTATCTTTCAAATGAACTAATTGCCTGAGTTTCATTGGCAGAGAAGTCAAAACATTGAATGAATGTGATTGATAAAAGAAGCAAAAGTGGTCAGAGGGAAAAAAATAATTCACAATACGTCCAGCCAGCAGACGTGCTATTTGGATGTCATTGAGCGTTTGTTATGTCTGATAAAACAAATGCTATGATCCAAACATTCTGTTGTTTGTGTATGATGTGCCTAATCTTCCTGAATACAAAGAATAATGTATAGAAGCAGTGATATGTCAGCAGATAGGTGTGATTTGGTAATTAAGTAACAGGAGAACTTTACGTTGGAACACAGGTATTGCAGAATTGGATATTTTATGCCATCAGAAACAAATTGAAGGCTGGTGTTCCCCAGGGAATGATGCGAAATATGAAACATTATGGGAAAAATCTAACTACTACTGATTTCTGTGCTGCACAGAGCAAAAGGAGTTGTCCCAAAGCCAACTTTTTGAATGAGCTACAAAACTAATCCCAATCTTTGACTCGCGAATACAGCCTTACAAATATTTTTGTATCCAGTAGATATATCCAAATCTATTGTCAAAAACATAAACCTAGGGATTCTAATATATCTTTGATTGCCTGCACTTAATTAGAAATCTATTGAACTTCTTCATTTTGAGGGTTATGTGGATAGATAGCAGAATTTGGCATCATTGCCCATGGAACAGATGAGACTGTGAAGAAATCAGTTAATTAAACTCAGGAGGGTTGTAGAGAAATTAGACAGAGCAAATTAGTTTCTTTGGCAGAGGAGTCAAGACATTAAATGAATAGTGGGTGATGGAAGACTGATTCATCAAAATCAACTCAATCCAAATCATTGGGTGGATATTTTCCTCCATGAAATCTTTAAGGTAACTCTCGGTTCGTGTGGGTGGATTTGAGGATGTGGCCTTTTGGAAGTCGAACTGACCCTGTGATATTGGTTGATAAAAGAAAGTAAAGGTGGTAGGATGGAAAAATACACTGTGAATCGTTAGGATGGAGAATGCAGGTGAACAGTGAAGACAACTTCAATTGTAGCTTTCAAATGAAATGTAGATAGACATCTGAAAGAATTTCCATGGTTTTGAGAAGGTGGAGGCAAGGTGAGATTCTATAAATTGCTTTTATTTGAAAGCATTACGAGCCAGGCAGACTTAATGGTCTCCATTCATGCTGACGTCATTCCCCAAATCTGTGAACTGATTTATAAGACACAGTTCCCAAGTTCTGGGAAGTTTTACAAAAAATCAAAACACTGTTCAAACTCACAAGTTGCACCTCAGAATGTTTACCATTTGTCCCATAGCATATGTGTTTTTCATCAAGCACTTGCTTTTCCACAAGATGGCTTGTTGAGCATAGTATTTAGATTAAATAAAACAAAATTGTTTCACCATTGATGCACGATGTGTCAGTTGAGTTGTGGCACAAACCATATTGTTCTCTTGAGAATGACTAATCATTATCCCGCAGCTGCACCCATTCATCTGCAGCTACTCAAAGAACTCCTCAGTTTGATGCCACAGATTAAATTGTTTTCCAAATCCTGATCATTCACGCAGCATCAGATTTGATCCTTCTTTACAGATCTGCAGGTCTTGAAAACATACTTTTCTTTCATGTATCATTCAGCCCAATGATTTACCTAGCTAATGGAGAAAGCAAAGCAATGGAATTTGTCAGTGTTACTTCAGGAGGAAGTGCAATTATGTCTTTCAATTTTGAGTTAAAATTTGGGCTACAAAGAAGTGTTCATGAGTCAGGAAAAGGCTAAACCTTAATTTAGATATCATAGATATAGAGAAAAGCTATAGGATAGTCCACCAATTAAACTCAATACAAATGTATCATCACTGTTGAGCACATTTGCTACAAACCTTAATAAATGCTCACCTCACACTGCAATAGAAATGTGATTGTTTTTAATTAATCAAACAGATGAAAGGTCAGCTTCTGTCTACATTTTTAATGGAGGGGGTCGGGTAGGATTTGTTTAATTGCTGGCAAACCTCCTTCATGATTGCATCAACATGATGCCCCAGGGATAGATCTTCAAAGGTATTTGAAGTTCTTTACACTCTCTACTGCTGACCCCTCGATGAAGACTGGTTGTTGTTGTGGCACTACTCAAGTAGCTGATCTCTCTCACTCTTATATGCTTTCTCCATCTATGATTCTGCCAACAACTGTGGCATCATCGGAAAATTTGTATATTGCATTTGAATTGTGGCTAGCCACATAGTCATGGGTATAGAGAAAGTAGATCAGCACACATCCTTGAGGCGCATCTGCATTGCTTGTCAGTGAGGAGGAGTCATTCCTTCTGATGAGGAAGTCAAGGATCCACACATGAAAGTGCAGAGGCCCAGGTGTTGAAGCTTGCTGCCCAGTACTAATGGGATGATGGTGCTGAACACTGAGCTGCAATCAATGAAAGGCAGCCTGATGTAAGTGTTGCTTTTGTCAAATTTATCCATAGCTGAGTGGAGAACCAGTGAGATTGCATTTGCAGTGGAATGGTTTTGTCGGTAGGTGAATTGCAGTGGGCCTAAGTCTTTACTTAGGTACGAGTTAATTCTGGCCATGACCAACCTTTTCAAAGCTTTTCATTATAGTAGATATGAGTGCTATTGGGTGATAGTCATTGAAGCAGCTCACTCTACAGGTACGGAGGTAAGATTGATGCCTTTGCAAATACCTATATCAAATCTCCTCTCATTCTCTGATGCTTCAGAGAATAATCTATTCCACCTTTACCTATAATTCTTACATTATGGCAACATCCCTGAAAGTTTTCTCTGCACTCTTTCAATTTTATTGGTATATTTTCCTTTAGGTAGGTGGCCAAAACTGCTCACAATGCTTAAAATTTGGCTTCACCAAAGTCTTATACAACTTTAACATAACATCCCAACTTCAGTATTCAATACTTTGATATAGGAAGGTCAATATGCCAAAGGCTCTCTTTATTATCCTATCCACCTCTGATGGCATTTGAAGGAATTAGGTATCTGCATTCCCAAATCCCTCAGCTCACTGTACTCTGCATTGTATTCCCATGTGCCATATAAATCTTACCCAGGTTGGTCCTCCAAAAGTGGAACAGCTCACACTTGTCTATATTAAATTCCATCTGCCATTCTGTAGCCCTTTTTCCCAGATGGACCAGTACCAGTGCAAGTTTTGAAAGCCTTCTTCACTGTACACTAAATCTCCAATCATAGTGTCATCTATAAATATGCTGATCCAATTTACCACATCAACATCCAGATCAATGATATGGATGACAAACAACTATGGACCCAACACTCATTCCTAAGGCAATACTTTTGAAAGACATTACCTACATAAAAACACAAGCTGGAGAAACTCAGCAGGTCAAGCAGTGTCCTTTATTTAGCAAATATAAAAATGGATGTTTTAGGCTTGAGCCCCTCATCAAGGTACAGAAAAATGTTGGCAGGAGTCTGAACAAAAGAGAAGTGGGGATGCTTGGTCACAAAGGCAGGAGGAGATAGATGGAGAAGGGAGGAAGTGTATAGCAGTGATCAAGGAGAAGATGGATGGCTGGCTGGGTGGAGGGGAGGGGGGGGAAGAGGAGAGCAGGTTAGCAGAAACAGGAATAGTTGATGTTGATGCCATCTGGCTGTTGAGTGCCCAGACGGAAAATCAAGTGTTGTTCCTCCAATTTGTGGGTGGTCTTGGTGGGATTGTATGGAAGGCCATGGACAGACGTGAGCATGGGAATGTGACACAGAAACAAAATGGTTGGCTACTGGGAGGTCTTGACCATGTAGATGGAACAATGGTAGTCAGGGAAGTTATCTCCAAATCTGCGCCCCGTCTGTCCGATGTGGAGTAGGTCACAGTAAATCAATCCTGTGGATACACAAGTGAAGGGCTACTTCACTTGAAAGGCCTCTTTGGGGTCCTACTGTGGTGAAGGAGAAGATGCAGACACAAGTATGGAACCTCCGGTGGCCACACGGGAAGCTTGTATCCCGAGATGGAGACAGAGAGATCCAGGAAGGAGGGAGTGTGTTCGGAGATGGACCAGGTGAGTTTGAGGTGGGGGTGGAAGTTGGCTGCAAAGTGAATAAAGTTGACAAGCTCATCATGGGTACAGGAGGCAGCCCCGATGTAGTCATCAATGTATTGGAAGAAGAGTTGAGGGTCTTGCCTGTGCAGGCTTGCAGCATGGATTGCTCCACAAAGTCCACAGACAGGTATAGCTCGAACCCAGGGCTACTCCTTTGATTTGGAGGAAGTGAGTTGAGTTAAAGGAGAAGTTGTTTAAAATGAGGATAAGTTCTGCCAGGCAGAGGTAGAGGGTGACTGGTCAGGTCTCTGGTCTAGTCTTTCACTTGAAACAACTTTGCACCAGTGTCAGAGACCTCCCAAAAGCCAACCATTTCACTTCTGTGTCACACTCCCAGACTCGTATGTCTGTCCATGGCCTTATGTACTCTCCCACCAAGACCACCTGCAAATTGAAGGAACAACACCTGATTTTCCGTTTGGACACTCTCCAGCCAGATGGCATCAACATCGACTTTTACGGTTTCTGCTGATCTGCTCTCCACTTCCCCCTCCCCCTCCCCTACTTTCCTTCCCCTTTCCAGTTCTCCTCTCCCCTTCCCTCCCTATTAACCTAGCCACCCTTCCTCCCCTTAATCACTGCTGTCCCTTCCCTACCTTCTCCACCTATCACCTCCTGCCTTTGCAACCACACCTTCCCTCCTACTCTTTTGTTCAGATACCTGCTGACATTTTTCATACCTTGATAAAAGGCTCCAGCCTGAAATGTTGGTTATGTATTTTTACCTTCACTATATAAAGGACACTGCTTGACCTCCTGAGTTTCTCCAGCATTAACTTTTTACTTCAACTACAGTGTCCACAGATTTTTATCTTTTACTATTGCCGTAAGTAACTTTATTAATGCAAGTTATTGCCTGGATTTGGACCATTAAATTATACATCATGAACCATAGCACAAAAATTAAATCTGCAATGCATGTGAATTGAAAGGTGCATCTTATGTGAAAGAAGTCAATGTTTGTATTAAATGAGAAGGTGGGCTCTTGAAAAGATCTCCTATTAGTAAAAAGAGGTTATGCCTTGCACTTTTTGAGTGTATTTTTTGCTTTAACATTATACCCTCTACTTTTGTCATATGTAACACTGGAACCTACACATCTAATTTATTGTAACAATATTATCTGAATGTTTGTCTTTATTCATGCACTACCTGCTGTACTGTATATAGATTGACCTCCAGCATAGTGTTAAAAGCCCAAAACCCAGCAGCAATAAATATTCACCAAGACATATAGTTACTTAAACAAAAGTTGCTTTTAATTATCTTTAAACATGAAAACAGAACCACAGTTTAACTTATCACTATTATTAACTAACCTAACTCCCTTCTAATTTTAAGTGCATGTGTATGTAATGTGTGTGTGTGTAAGTTCAGAAACGTTCTTTGATTCACAGTCCAATCTCACTTCTCATTCCTCCAAGTTCACTGGTTGCAGGAAATACTTAAACTGAGTGCAGAATTTAACATTTATAAAGTTCACCAGGCTTTGGTGCTTGAAAGGTAAATGGTTACCACTCAGGAAAGTTCTTGTTGATTTTCAGAGAGAGATTTGTTGTTCCAGGACAGCCACAACTGATTTACTTCCATCAGCCACTTCAGTGTCTCGCTGACAAAACCTGCCCCCTCAGGGTTCTCCAGATGATAATCTCTTTCTTTCAGGTCACCACAGAGTGCCTTTTTGTTTCTCTTATTCCAAGTGAAATATTAGACAGTCTTCTCCTCTTGCATGAGCCACAAGGGCATTGACCAGGCTGAACTAAGCACTCACAGCCCATCTTCCAAATGGGATTTTCCACAAGCTTGCCAGCTTGTCCTGTTCCAGTTCCAGTTGCTGCTATTGAATATAAAACTGTAGAACTGATCTCTCTCTCTCTCTTTTTCTTTCTTTCTCTCAGAGAGAAAGCCTGTTTAACTCTCTCTGCTTGCAAAATCACATGATCCTCTTAGAACAGCAAGTTCCCCTCCAGACTGTCTGCAGCTCCGACATGCTCTTTCATCTGTTCCCTTTTTGTAAACAACAATCCATTAGTGAAGTCTCTTGGGCACTCTCCAAAGCTTTTACAAGGGCTCTGAGGCCCCGACAAGCCTAGCATGAGCAGAGCTTCAGTATTTTAAATAAGATCTGTTTAAAGTGTTTGGATGTGACCTACACGAATAAACTTGTCCTGATTTATATCCCAAAAACATATCTATATACTGTCACAATAGCAAGTAAAACAAAGATTTTCACAATACCTCAGATCAAGAGAAAATAAATAATTCTGTTCAATTGAAAGGACAAAGCCTTTGCATAACGATGTAAACAAAGCACAATTTTATTCCTTACATGTCAGAGTGCCATGCTTGCTGATAGCTTTTGCAAGGCATACATTTGTCAAGAAATAAGGGTAAAATATAGTTCTGCTCCATGCACATTCTTTTACAAATTAGTAATTAATGTGCATTGAAATCTGCATCTGAACTCCGATAATATTGACTCCAATACAATTGAGTTTCAGAGGTGCAGTCCAATGCATGCATGTTACCACATTGTGTATTTTGTTTAGACTATGGAAGACGTGTTTCTACTTGTGTTATCATGCATCTTGCTGACCTAATTTATATGCAATTAACGTCTAATTTTTTTTGTCTCATCTACACATAAAAGCTGAAATTGTGTTACCTTCTGCTTCACTGGTTGTCACTCTGTCCTTGCCTTGGTTTTATGGTCTGTTATTACCATTTCTTGATGCTATTAAGCCTCTTTTTACAGTTCACTACCTCTCTTGGTTTTTGAAACATCTTATTTTACATGTGCTGATAGATTCAGCTATTAAAAGACCCAGTTACTGTATGTAAATGGATTTTCGGGTTAGTAAAGTCTTTCCTTTCTTCTAATGAGCTCTGCAGTAAAGTATGAAACTTGTATTCTCCGAAACATGTTAAAATTTAGTACAATTGAGTGAGTCATTTTGGATCTGAAATATCACAACTGAATAAGTTACACTCGTTAACAAAGGGTCAGGAAGGTCAGTTCCAGTTGTTAAACTGTTTAATTTGTATTATTACATCTTGCGTTCCATTGGGTAGGTTTAACTTTCAGTAAACGTGCAGCAAAGCAGAAAATGGCATTTTAACAGATGAACAGTAACTGCGAGTAATTACCATGTGTTTATTGCCCAAATAGTCTTAACAGCCACAGACTATTTGATCCAATAATTTTTTTTTTAAATAAGATGTGCTCAGGATTTGTCTCACTTTAAAGCAAGTAGTAACTGATCAGAAGAATTGAACATTGCACATTTGAACCAATATGTATGAACAATCACTGATGACTTTGAATTATAAATGTATGGCATATGTATGTGATGTATGTGCACAATAACTGAAGAGGATGGAATAAAGCAGCTATTTGTTATATTCCTGCCACCACAACTCTTTTGTGGAATAGGAATCCACACAGATAATATAACTGGTGACAAAGACATAAATATGGCCTTGTGCAAAATAAAACAAGTTTAATTCAAGTGAGAAGCTTTACCCCTGAGTGGATCTCCAGTGGCAGTGTCTGAGATAGAGGCATTAATGTTAAGAATAGCAGCAGTGATACTGAGTGCTGGCAAGCGCAAGGAAGGGGGAGAATACTTAGGTCAAACTCTACATGAAAAAGGGTATTAACATGGATGAGAGGCTCCTGGACAAATACTTTGGGAGAGACTGGCACAATTCTTGTGGAAATCAAGGCTAATCAGAGATTATTCATCCAGCACAGTGACGTTGGATGGTTGAGTGCACTGGAATGTAGAGCTACCAGTAGGGGAAATCATGCTGACAAAGACAGTTTAATAAATCACAGGATGCAGCCATTAAATTAAATGGGACTGAAATTGTGGGACACCAGACATTCTTGTGTGATATCATCATTTTAGCATATGGAGGAGGAATTAGTGAAAATGAAACAAAATAGAATCAGAATTTATTGTCATGAACAAGTCATGAAATTCGGGGTTTGCAGCAGCGTCTTAGTGTAAACATTCAGATTATAAACATCTTACGACATTACTGTAAAAAAAAAAATCAGAATAATAGAGCATGAAAAGTAAGGACGTATCTTTGGTTCGTTGATTATTCAGGAACCTGATGGCAGCGTGGAAGAAGCTGCCCTTGTGCCATTGAATGCTCTCCTATATTTTTTTCCCAATGACAGCAGAGTGATGAGGGTGTGGCCTAGGTGGTGGGGATCTTTGAGGATAGAGGCTGCTTTTTTTAAGTCACTAACAAATAGAGTTCTAATGAAGACAAGCCCAAATGAGTGGAAAACAACAAAGGCTGAAATACTTTTAAAGCAGAAGAAACAATTGACCCTGTGGTGATTACAAGGTAACATGAAGCTATGCAACTATTCTTCAACAAAGCCCATTGCCTAGTTCATGGGATCAGTGGTTGGTTAGAGCCAAAGTTTTCACCAAACAAGATGCCTTATAAATGTATAATGAGTTGGTCAGTATGAACAATTAAGGAATATATGGCAATAATTTACAAATTTATGTAATTTATTGTCACATAGAGAAGTGCAATATACAAAGCCTGCTGCAATTTCCCAGGTACATAAAAAACACTAACAATAATTTAAATATAATTAACTCATAAGGTGCTACAAAGTGAAACCAAATATAACTATAAAATGCTGAGAAAAGAATAAATAAATAAATTGATGTCTACAGTTGGCCAGCAGAGGAAAAATGAGTTGTTGTGGTGGCCGGGTAGCGGGCCGAGTGGGCACACAGCGCGGTATCATGAACTGTTGCCAGCGCAGTACTCACCTAATGGACCGCACACAAAAGATACTGAGTGCCAAAGAATGGCACGTTGACCTGCTGAGTCTCCTGCCGGAAGGCACGGGAGACTCACAAGGCTTAATTTAAACCTGCCGGTCTTGTGGATTGGCACCAAAACCATAGTGACATCTGATCTTGTCCTGTGGAGCCTGGGACATGCGGTACATAAAAGAAGCTTGTAAACTTTGAATAAATCAGTCTTGAGTTGACTAATCTGCCGTGTGTTTGTATTGCTTTAATAGCTCCACGGTAGTAGCCACTCCATTTGGTGACCCCCGACTGCAAGGTTCAGCCGAAGTCTGAGTCTACAGTCATAATGGATGCAGCTACAGCAGTGTCACTTATCACATTTCAGAATTCACGAAGGACGTGCACAATGTTTCAGGAAAAGACAATCTCGTCTTTTGCTGTTCAAACTGACTGTATATCATATTCAGGTTGGAATCGATATTTCTGAATTGGCCAGTGCACTGGCCATAGACCCCGATGTTTAGGCATACAGTGCAGCCATTACTAACCTGGACATACAACAGGTAGCACCCCAACAGGGCGACCCAACCTTTCTTTGTGACATGTCTTTGGGCTACCCTAGACCATTGATTTCGGCATCATGGAGGCGACGCCTTTTTGATCAGATACACGGCTTGACTCATACGTCCTTTAGAACATCAAACAAGCTCATGTCAAATAAATACATATGACATGGACTAAAAAAAAAGACGTTACTCAATGAGCACGTACATGTACCTCATGCCAGACTGCCAAAATTCAGCGGCACACCAAGGCACCTCTTCAGACTTCTACAGCAGTACACAGGAAATTTAAACACGTGCATGTGGATCTGGGCAGACCATTGCCAGTATCTCAAAACATGAGATACATTCTGGTCAAATGGTGGACCATTTCATACGCTGGCCAGAGGCCATCCCGTTGCCATCCAGTGACACTGAAACATGTGCTAGGGCATTCATCATCAATTCGATTGCTAGATTTGGTGTCCCAATGCACATAACTTCAGACTGCGGATCACAATTCACCTCTGCATTATGGTCTGCCTTTGTGTGCTTTTGTGGCACACATCTGCACCACACCACAGCATACCATCCAAAATCCAACAGCTTTGTGAAATGTTTCCACCGGCAGCTAAAGACCGCACGTAAGGCCCGACTCACCAGTCCCAATTGGGTCGATGAGTTGCCATGGGTTCTACTGCGAGTTCGCACAGCCCCAAAGGAAGATTTGTCTGCATCACCTGCAGAGATGGTTTATGGTACTGTCCTTACAGTTCCAGGGGACATTCAGTTTGCAACCAATTCTGACCTGGACTTTCTTCAGCAGCTTTGACATGGTATCACTAGCAGCAAACCTGTTCCTACCAACTGGCATAGAATCCCTAAACAACATGTGTCCCACTGCTCCTGGACGCTGATTGTGTTTTTGTACACAGACAGATCCCAGGAGCGCCGTTACAATGACCATATGGGTGGCTCTTTCCTTGTAATTAAGAGGGTTGGGGTTGTATTTACTTTGGACATTGGGGGGGGCATTCTCAGCTATTTAGTGTAGACAGTCAAGCCTGCCCATGTGGATCCCACGGCACCCATTCAATTCCCCCAGCCCAAACGGCATAGGTGTCCACCTAAGACACACGCAACTGGTGTTTTAGTTTCTGGTGATGATTCGGGGGGGGGGGGGGTGATGTAGTGGCTGGGTAGTGGGACAAGCGGGTGCACAGTGCAGTATCATGAACTTACCTAAGACACACGCAACTGGTGTTTTAGTTTCTGGTGACGATTCGGGGGGGGGGGGGGGTGATGTAGTGGCTGGGTAGTGGGACAAGCGGGTGCACAGTGCAGTATCATGAACTTAATGGACTACACGTGAAAGATACTGAGTGCTGAGGAATGGCACTTCGATCTGCTGAGTCTCCTGCCGGAAGGCGTGGGAAACTCACAAGGCTTAATTTAAACCTGATGGTCCCGTGGATCGGCAGCAAACCTATAGTGGTGTTCCACCTTGTCCTGTGGAGCCAAGGACATGCGATAGATAAAAGAAGCTTGTAAACTCTGAATAAATCAATCTTGAGTTGACTAATCTGGCGTGTGTTTGTATTACTTTAGTAGCTCTACCGTAGTAGCCGCTGCATTGTGTCAGTTGGACAGACTGATCCTTGGTGACCTTGGAATCATGTTATGGATGAGATAGTGTGGGAAATTCATGAGCTTAATGGCCTTTAGAAAAAAAAAAACTTTTCTTGAACCTTGATGTGCCAAACTTCATGATTCTGTACCCTACCTGAAACTAAAAGAAAGAAGAGATGCCTGAGGTCTTTTATTATGTTGGCTGCCTTCTTAAGGCAGTTCCTCACATAGATGTCTTCAATGATCTGGAAGTTGGTGCCTGTGATGCACTCAGCTATACCTGACACTTTCTGCAGACTGCAATGCAAACTTTCAGTATACTTTCCACAGTACACCTGCAGGAGTTTAATGGAGTATTCAGCAGAATCTCTTCAAGCTTCTTAGGAAGTAGAAGGGTTGGTATATCTTCTTCACAGTTGCCTCAATGTGCTGGCTCTGGGTCAGATCCTCCCAGGCAGCTGAAAGTACTAACCCTCTCCAACTTCATCCTGCCTATGAAGACAGGTTCATGGCCCCTTGACTTCACCTTCCCCAATCATCTCCTTGGACTTGTTGCCATTGAGAATAAGGTTGTTGTTCTGGCACCATGCAATTGATTCTCAATCCAATATTCTGGTCCATCGTGACTAGTTGTTTAGCCAACCATGGTGATGTTATCAGTGACATTGTAGATGGTTTTGGAGCCTTTATTCATCAAACAGCTACATATGCAGCAAAATAATATTTTAAAGATTGTCAACCTGCATCAATAAATATTATAGATCATAGAAGAAAATATAGAATCGTCACAAGTGCCACAAAAGAGAATCAATAATTATTCAAAGACTTCAGGTGGTGACATGAACACAAATGTAAAGTTCAAAAGCATTTCTGGCATAGTGGCACAGCTAATAAAGTCACTGTATCACAGCACCAATGACCTGTGGTCAATCCTGACCTCTGAAACTTGTACACGTCTACCCTGTGATCACATAGGTTTCCTTTGGGTGCTCCCACATCTGAAAAAGTACCGGTTAGTCGCCTAATCAGCTGTCAAAAATTGCCCCTTGTGGAATAAATGTAGGATTAGTGTAAATAGATGGTTGATAATTAATGCAGACTGAGTAACTGGAAAGGCCTGTTTCCATGTTGTATCTCACAATAACTCTAAGCTATTTCTTCTTTCTTTCTTTTCTTTGGCTTGGCTTCACGGACGAAGATTTATGGAGGGGGTAAAAGTCCACGTCAGCTGCAAGCTCAATTGTGGCTGACAAGTCCGATGCGGGACAGGCAGACACGGTTGCAGGGGAAAATTGGTTGGTTGGGTGTTGGGTTTTTCCTCCTTTGTCTTTTGTCAGTGAGGTGGGCTCTGCGGTCTTCTTCAAAGGAGGTTGCTGCCCGCCGAACTGTGAGGCGCCAAGATGCACAGTTTGAGGCGATATCAGCCCACTGGCGGTGGTCAATGTGGCAGGCACCAAGAGATTTCTTTAGGCAGACCTTGTACCTCTTCTTTGGTGCACCTCTGTCACGGTGGCCAGTGGAGAGCTCGCCATATAACACGATCTTGGGAAGGCGATGGTCCTCCATTCTGGAGACATGACCCACCCAGCGCAGCTGGATCTTCAGCAGCGTGGACTCGATGCTGTCGGCCTCTGCCATCTCGAGTACTTCGATGTTAGGGATGAAGTCGCTCCAATGAATTTTGAGGATGGAGCGGAGACAACGCTGGTGGAAGTGTTCTAGGAGCCGTAGGTGATGCCGGTAGAGGACCCATGATTCGGAGCCGAACAGGAGTGTGGGTATGACAACGGCTCTGTATACGCTAATCTTTGTGAGGTTTTTCAGTTGGTTGTTTTTCCAGACTCTTTTGTGTAGTCTTCCAAAGGCGCTATTTGCCTTGGAGAATCTGTTGTCTATCTTGTTGTCGATCCTTGCATCTGATGAAATGGTGCAGCCGAGATAGGTAAACTGGTTGACCGTTTTGAATTTTGTGTGTCCGATGGAGATGTGGGGGGTGCTGGTAGTCATGGTGGGGAGCTGGCTGATGGAGGACCTCCGTTTTCTTCAGGCTGACTTCCAGGCCAAACATTTTGGCAGTTTCCGCAAAACAGGACATCAAGCACTGAAGAGCTGGCTCTGAATGGGCAACTAAAGCGGCATCGTCTGCAAAGAGTAGTTCACGGACAAGTTTCTCTTGTGTCTTGGTGTGAGCTTGCAGGCGCCTCAGATTGAAGAAACTGCCATCCGTGCGGTACCGGATGTAAACAGCGTCTTCATTGTTGAGGTCTTTCATGGCTTGGTTCAGCATCATGCTGAAGAAGATTGAAAAGAGGGTTGGTGCGAGAACACAGCCTTGCTTCACGCCATTGTTAATGGAGAAGGGTTCGGAGAGCTCATTGCCGTATCTGACCCGACCTTGTTGGTTTTCGTGCAGTTGGATAATCATGTTGAGGAACTTTGGGGGGCATCCGATGCGCTCTAATATTTGCCAAAGCCCTTTCCTGCTCACGGTGTCGAAGGCTTTGGTGAGGTCAACAAAGGTGATGTAGAGTCCTTTGTTTTGTTCTCTGCACTTTTTTTGGAGCTGTCTGAGTGCAAATACCATGTCAGTAGTTCCTCTCTTTGCACGAAAGCCGCACTGTGATTCTGGGAGAATATTCTCGGCGACACTAGGTATTATTCTATTTAGGAGAATCCTAGCGAAGATTTTGCCTGCAATGGAGAGCAGCGTGATTCCCCTGTAGTTTGAGCAGTCTGATTTCTCGCCTTTGTTTTTGTACAGGGTGATGATGATGGCATCACGAAGGTCCTGAGGCAGTTTTCCTTGGTCCTAACAAAGCTTGAAAAACTCATGCAGTTTGACATGCAGAGTTTTGCTGCCAGCCTTCCAGACCTTGGGTTAAAAGACAATACAAATCGATTGCTTGTAGTGGAAGAATTTTAAAAGCAAGGTAACCTGAAAATATTCAAAGTAACAGAATCAAAGAAGTGATCACAACTTCAAAGAGTTGCTAAATGGCCACAAGAAACTCTTTCCAAATAATACGATTTCTAATTCTAATTCAGGAATTGACATTTTTAACTAATCTTTGAAATGGATGGAAGTGAAACACATTCCACTCTGAACTATAACAGAGTTCTAATAGATTTGGGAACTATTTTCTCATGTCATTGGTTAAAAATCATTCTCAAATAACATCTCTCAGTTTTGTTCATTCTTATTTGAGGGCTTTATGAAACAAAATTGTATTAAGCACACAGTTATTTCATCATATCTGATGTTAAAGAGTGAAACAGAAAGATCATTGATAATTATCAAAGAATTACTGAATGAGCAAGTATTTCAGGGGTTCCTCTTTTTAACGATGATACATCAATTAGAAAAACCATTTGCTAAACTACAGATCCTCTACGCATTCCTTAAGAGATTGCAGTCCTGCTGAGTTATTGTTGCAGTGTGGACACAGGGCTAATCTTGTAGAGGAGAAAATGAACATATGCAAAATTATAGCTCAAACCATGGAGAAAAACATTTTAAAAAACCCCAGGTTTGAACAACTTACAAAACGGACTTTTTGAAAGGAATACAAAGAGATACTCTGCAAAATTAGAGACTAGTTTAGAAATATTCATATAAATAACTTAATTGCTTGTGAGATGTGCAAAACTCCTTTAAAGTGTTGTGTATTATGAGTGTATTCCAATAGTTTTGCTATGGAAACCATCAAAGAAATGTCTCGTATCTATTGAACAGGGTCAAAAAGTGATCGTTTCCTAAAGTCAAGAGATGGATATATCCACAACAACATATTCCTTTCAGAAGATCAAAGCAACTTAGAACGGCTGTAGAAAATTTAAATCTATACATAAAGTGACAGTGAATCACTTTCAAAATGAGGAAAGCACTGTTGTTTATATAACTATGTGCATGTACATACAGCTTGAGATAATAGACAAATAAAATACACATGTTTTAACGTAATCCATATTTTTCATGATACAATATATTTCTAGCATTTCATTATGCAAGAATAATAATTCATGGGCATATATTTTTTTTTAAATGCGATAAAGTCTGCATATGACTGAGGCTGGATAAATATTGGCCAGTACACTCGATGTTGAAGCTGTGAGATAGTCATGTGCAATTTGCCTGAGAGGGAAAATGTAGATGCTTAGTTTAACATTTCATTCGCAATTAAGGGACTCAAACAATATACTGTTATAATGTACCAGTGTGTCACTGTATAATTCACTTACATCTCTGATGTGGCACCTGAAATCACCTGACTAGAGAGCCAGGAGAGACAGAGAGCTGAAGGTAAGCATTAGGATGAGCCAAACATTATCAGAAGTACCACAGATCTCCAGTGATGTTCGTTAATCTGAAGCAGCAAGAAAAGTCTTCGGGTGAAAATCTAGACATGATTTTGTCATAGGTAATTTCGTCTTGGCCATCATTGAATGGGAATCCCAAAAGGCTAGGGGATTGGAGGGGGTGAACTTTGTTAAATGTGTTCAGGAGCATTTACCCCAGCAACTTGTCGATTAGCCTCAAAGGGAATAATGCATGAGGAAATCACACCAGAGTAAAATCCCCATTTTCCGGAATTCAAGCAACAGGCAGCCTCAAACGATTGTCAAAAAAATCACGGAAATTTAAAAATGGAACACACTAGGGCTCAGTTTGCCAATCAATGCAACACGCAATTTCAAGCAACAGGCAAGTACATCTACCAACCCCTGTAGGTGCCAGATATCAGGGGTTTTACTGTGTTAGGAAATGTTTTTGGAACCTTTGACAAATATGTTAATGTATTGTTGATCTTAATTGAGATTGGTTCATTTTTGCCATTGCACCATTGACCTGCAATGTGTGTTGAGAACATTATTATTATTCATCTGGAAAACTGTATCTTGGCTGTATGTCATACATTGAGTATGATAGAATAACTCGAAAAATTGACCTATTTTGTGGAGTATTCTATTTTGTTGCTACTTTATTTTGATCTGTGAGAGCAATTTCACAATAAAATAAAGCTGCCGCAGGGATCTGTATAAAAATTGCTTCAACATATTTCACTTAGCATTCTGACAGCCATAATATCTCTAAACTATACAGTTGTAGATTACACTGCTATAAATTTATTGCTGTAAAATTACCCGTCATTCACACCACCTGTAATCCAATGATTGCGACAGGAACAAAATAAAAATGTTCGTGAAGCACTTGGATTGAATGTAGGTTGGATCAGCATTTTGTCAATGTATAACATTCAAGATTTAGCTTTGTGGTTTCATGTGAACAGTCAATAAGGACTGTTTTTAGAGTGTATTCAACAAATCACATGTGCCAGGTACTTTATCTATTGAAGTGAAAAATATCTACAGTAAAGAGATTGGAAGGATTTACCTAAAAAATGCGCAATTGGATAAATATTAAGGATGTTCTCAAAATGTAAGGCTTTAAAAGGAAAATAAGTGCAGATCAGAAGTTATTTAATAGTAGAGTTCAAGTGATTGAAACTATTTGGCAGTTATTACTGAGGGTGAAGATTATGGGACTGAAGTCAAAGGGAAAAGGGCTATGGATGAACTGAAGGAGAAGATGGTGTGCACTTTGGCTGTTCATTTTTTGGTCTGTCTGTCAACTTAAGTGTTTGTTTACATTCATGTCAGTTTTATTGTCCATCCTTAATTCACCTTGAGAAGATTTAGCAGCACATCTTCCAGAAACACTGCAGTTCACTTGGTCGATATACTCCCATGGGGCTGTTGTGTATTTATTTATTCTTGCCATGTGGACTGAGATACAGAGGAAAATGCTCTTTTTGCATGGCATTCAAAGGCAAGCAAAGGGTCACTGTGCTTCAGCACCTTTATCCCCAGAAATTGTATTTGGGATTATTTGTCTTCCAACAATGACAGCCATGAAGATGAAAAGAAAACTGCAAATGCGGAAGAGATGAAATAAAAACACTAAATGCTGCAAGCACTGATCTGGCAGCATCTGTGGAGGGACAAACAAGAGTTAATGTTTCAGGTCAAAGATAATTTTCCAAAACCAAACCATCTTTGTACAGCCCTGTCACAACTCCAACCATTGTTTCCCCAATTGATTTTTAATTTTTCAAGAGTTCCTTGATGCCAATTGGTACCTTGATATTAAAGGCTGTCTCTTTCACCTCATCTCTGGAATTCAGCTCTTCAGTCCATGTTTGTGCTCCAGACGAAACTCAAAATGGTCAAAAATGAACATGTTTTTGGTTAGTGTCAGTTCAAGATTTCTTATTGTCAGGTTCTAGTACAGAACATGTAATATTACATGAACTTGCCTTCTGCCTGCCATAAGAGTGACATAGTTAGCATGGTCTTTAGTGTAATGCTGTTACAGTGCCAGTGACCAGGGTTAGAATTTGGTGCTGTCTGTAAGGTGTTTGTATGTTCTTCCTGTGTCTGCATGGATTTCCCCTAGGTGTTCCGGTTTCCTCCCACCATTCAAAAACCTACTGGGGTGTAGGTCAATTGGATGTCATTGGGCGGATCAGGCTTGTGGGCCAAAAGGGGCTGTTTCTGTGCTGCGTGTCTACATTTAATTTAAAAGTCATCATTAGTCATCTGGCGCCCCTCAAAGTACCGGAGAATGAGAAACAAATGAGAATCTGTACAGAATCACTGAGTGTCCGTGGGTTCACCTCCAGCAATCCTTCAGGCCTCTGCAGCTGTACAGACCCCTGTTTGATTCACTGGTAATCCGAACTCCAGATCCAAACCTTCCACAGAATGCCTTCAGTGTCTGAAGCCTGTTGTGAGCCTTTCTTTGCCCTTAGCACCCTCTTGAATCTCCGTCCCATAGGGTCATCTCCTCTGCTTCTCCTTCTTAATAGGGGATGTTTTCCCCATTTCTAATGCCCCACGCCACTCCACCACCACAGAGACTACAACCTTCATGGCTGTTGCCAGCACAGGCGCCGCCATTTTGGGCACAGACTTCCGTGGTTGCAGGATGTTACTTACAAACACCGTCGGCTCCTTTAGTGCCACAATTTTTTCAGTTGATTGCACCATGATTAATACCTATGTGGAGGGTGGATTGGATTTGTCCAACATTTTGGGAAAATCACATCCTGGGGATATTTTTTCACATTATTGGGTAGATGTCAGCCTTGGCTTTTGTCTCGTATGCTGGGCTCTACTGTGTCCTTGGGACCTTCACTTCCATGAACCATTTAATTGTTAATTGACAGCCATGACAGGATGTGGGAAGACAGCAGAGCTTTGACCTGACCTCTCCTTGGTATAGAGGAAATTAAAGATTCAAGCTTCGTTAACTCAGGTAATTTTATATCCTTTCCATAATTATCCCTTATCAAAGCTCTAAATTGTTAATACACAAATAAAGAATTTACCAAATTTCTCCCTCAATCGATTGTAAGAAACTGTCCCTCTTCAAAACAATCCTGGATTACTTTTATACTCTCAGAATGCCATATCTTTAAATTCCTGTTAAACATTGGGAAAAAAATAAGCTGATTTTGATATAACAGAGTTTGAAATGATAATTTATCCCTCGTACCTATAACATCATTTCTATTAACCCATATCTTTAGTAAATGCTTTAATACCGGCATATCATATCACTACAATAAACACAAATTCCACTTATGTATAAATTGATGAACATCAAATACATAAATACAAGCTAATTCCACCTTAGCCAAACTAGGAGGCTGATTAATATCCATCATTCTACTAACAAATTTTAACTGTGCAGCCTCATAATAATTTTTAAAATGAGGCAGCTGAAGTCCACCTAAAGCATACTTCCACGTCAACTTCTTTAAAGCTACTCGAGCTAATTTTCCCTCCCATAAAAATTTCATCACCACCCTATTCAAATCTTTTAAAAAGCCCTTTGGATGTAAACATGGAATTGACTGAAATAAATTCTGAATACAGGGAAAAATATTCATTTTAATACAATTTACTTGACCTATTAATGTTAATGGAAGATTCTTCCATTTAATAAAATCCATTTTGATCTTTTTCAATAAAAGTATGTAATTTAATATATATAAAGACTGATAATTTGCATTCACAATTACTCCTAAATATTTAATTTTATCAGACCATCTTAATTTTATAATATGTTTACACGTTTCATAATTCTCCTCTTGCCCCAATTACCTTGTACCCAGATAATACGCCAAATTGAACTAAACATTCTTGTAGATATTTCAAGGATTGTTCTGGATATGTCAAATAAATAAATACATAATCAGCAAATAGATTAATCTTATATTCATCACTTTCAATTCTTATCCCTTCAATATTATCATTCTGTCGAATTGCCTGAGCAAATGGTTCAATGACCAACACAAACAAGGCTGGTGAGAATGGATCAGTGATCTTTAATCAATAGCACACATTGAATATGATTATCAATGATGTCAATAGAACCAGTTTTTGGAAGCACAGTATAACACGCAGCCATGACAACATTGCCACCTTAGCAAAAGAAACCAGGATGAAGTTTTACCACTTGGACAGCTGCAGTTTAGGAAGTGTTAGGTCTGCTTTGTTCGAGAATGAGTGAGTCAGACACCAGCTTAAGTCGAAATCAAGGTTCTTTATTACCGGATTGTAACACTTGCAACTAACAGTGTTAGTTGGAGAAGTCGCATTCTCCCGATATCAGCAAGTGGTGTTTTTTTTATACCTCAGGACACGCACTTAGTAAATTATCATACCATTACATTGTCCAATGAATAAGCTGTTGCTACCCTTCTCTGTTAGTCTGCTGCACATCATCTTGTTATTGCCACACTTATCTTGAGCGTACAAGGTCACACCTGCATCCTGTTACTCCTTAGTACTGGGTGACTCCTTCTCCAGTCCCAACTCATGATGTTTTTACCTTACAGAAGACAGCCAAACTCCTCTCTCAGACCAGCTCTGGATAGGCACTAAGTATGGTCCTATTATTCTGAGCATGAATTACAAAATGCTTCAATCCTTTAGCATAGTTGATGTATTTATTTTTCAGTAATATTCCTGGTTGCATGAAGTCTGTATATCAGGTCTATTCTTGGTATTAAATGATTTTTGAAAGCCATCAATTACTTTCTAGTAGTGTTCTGTTTCAATTTTTCCCATTCTTAGAAATAAGCAAGAGATACTTTACACCAAGAAATTGGTTTTAAATTAATGTGCTATTGATCATAGATCAAATGGTAATCAGTCACAAAAATCAATGTTCCCTTGCACAATATCTTGTATCACATAAATGTCCACATAGCCTGAGCAAATGCCAGTGTAGTGAGATCGGCTTACATTTCATTGCCTGTGCCACTAGAAGTCAAGCAGTTCAAAATGTTAAATGTCACTGTTTTATCATGCAGTACAATTGCAGGTTAACAATCAATCGAATCAGAATCAGAATTTATTGTCATGAACATGTCATGAAATTCGTTGTTTTATGGCAGCATCAGATGTACAAATATTGCTATAAATTACATTAAAAAAATAAAAAGGGAAAGGGAGGAAGTGTTTCATTGTCCATTCAGAAATCTGATGACAGAGGGGAAAAACTGTTTTTTGTAATGTTAGGTGTCTATTTTCAGGCTCCTGTACCTCTTTCCTGATGGTAGCAGTGAGGAGAGGCCATGGCCTGGGTGGTAAGGGTCCTCGAGAATAGAGGCTGCTTTCTTGAGACACCACCTATTGTAGACGTCCTTAATGGAATGAAGACCAATGCTCATGATGACACTGGCTGAGTTCACAACTCTCTGTAGTCTTTTCCTGTCTTGTGCATTGGCAACTCCATATCAGACCGTGATGCAACCAGTCACAATGCTCTCCGCAGTACACATATACAAATTTTCAACTAACAGTGTTAGTTGGAGAAGGCGCATTCTCCCGATATCAGCAAGTGGTGTTTTTTTTATCAGGACACGCACTTAGTAAATTATCATACCATTACATTGTCCAATGAATAAGCTGTTGCTACCCTTCTCTGTTAGTCTGCTGCACGTACCAAATCTCCTCAAAATCCTAATGAAGTATAGCTGCTGGTGAGCCTTTTCCATGATAGCATGAACATCTAGGTCCCAGGGTAGATCTTCAGAGATGTTAACACCCAGAAACTTGACATTCTTAACCCTTTACATTGCTGACCCCTCGATAAGGATTGGTTTGTGCCTTCCTTATTTTCCCTCTCCCGAAGTCCACAATCAGTTCATTAGTTTTGCTAATGTTGAGTTCAAGGCTGTTGGTATGACATCAATCAACTAGTTGATCAATCTCACTCCTGTACGCTTCCTCAATGCAGTCTTTGATTCTGTCAACAACCATTGTGTAATCAGCAAATTTGAAGATTAAATTTAATGTAGTCATGTATGTAGATCAGTGGACTAAGTGATTAATTAATTCCTTCCCACAACATTTCCTGATCTCCAGCTTGCATATAAAAACATCCCTTTACTGCAACCATTGCAAATTTAGATTTCTGCATTCCAGCTATGTTTTTCCACTAGAGTGGGAGCAATAAAGCTCCTTGTGAACATCCGCAGCAGAAGAAATTTGAAAGTGCTGTTGTATCAGTAACTTTTATGTATTAGTTAACTGTACTCTGGAGACCTGCAAACTATGTATTCATATAGCAAGCAATCTCAGTTCAGGGATCTCATAACTCTGGTTCATGGAGTATAAGGCTATTGATTTTGCAATTAAACCACACAGCATTAAGAAAATACATAGCATTCACCACACCATGAGAGATATAAAGAAGAATAACGCCACCACTTATTTTTCCCTGATTATAGTTTGCTTAATGTCTGGTAGAACTGTTGTACTGAAAAGTTAACAAAACCTCCAGGAGCAATAAAATCGTATTTTCATGAAATATGCAGAAAATTTTACTGCAACATATGTCTTCTTCACCAAATGTTATTTAATAACATGAATAGATATTCCACACATGGTTTTTCTTTGACATTTTTTAACACAACATAGATTTTTTTTGTTAGACAGCGCAATGGCACATTAGCATTTACACAGGAAATTTGTCAACCACCAAATTGAGTGTCTGCTCTTTTATGTGCAGCAGATCTGCCAAAGGCAGATGTTCATTGCAATGCCATGGTCATTTCAAGGGCTTTGAAGTAACTGTTTTTATGTTAAGTGTGCCAATTATCATTTGGTTATGTGGTAATCACACAAGTAAGCAAAACACTTTGATTGCTACCACCATCGCATTATAATTTCCTGTACTGTCATAACAATATGCAGTACTGGAACAAAAGTGAACAGAGACAATGAATTGTCAATAAATCACCGTCAAAAATAGACAGGAAGAATCTTAGCCATGAAAAATATATTGCATAAAATATCTGCTTCACAGGACAGCATGAATACATCTGAAAACAACCAACTAAAAATATCCCACATTGCATCAGAAATCACATTTCAAAAGTATGTCAATGGATTCAAAGTAGTCTGGGACATCTGGAGGTTGTGAAAGATAGTGTGTCAATGGAAGTCTTTCTTTTCATCTCACAAATTTTGCAGGATGGTGAAGTGATTAATGTAAGATAATATCCTCACAACATTATGTCATAGTCCCTGACTAGGTTATTTTACAGAGAGGAAGACGGGCTGTTTATTTGCATTCTAAAATTTCATTTATTGTACAATCACAATATAAATGTTATGGTGCATTGCATGCACAGATATTTGAGAGTATCCTTAATCACTTCTTCAATAATTACACCTAATTCTAATGGTAAATAGCCTTGAACTAATTGTAGGCAACTATTTGAGTGCAGTTAAATTAACACTGGGTTTCAAAAAGACAAAGCGACAACTCTGCATTTGCCGTATTGATTAGAAAGTTGACCATAAATAATGCATTTGACAATTTGGTAGTTCACTGGGGACAATGCACCATTTATAACCAAATAGGAACAGGAGTTCCTGAAAAATAAATCAAATGGCTCATAGGAATAGCCATATTAATATCAAATTTTCTTCTCTACATTTTATTAAACCTCATTGTAACTTAGTTAACAAACACTAATCAGACAGATATTTAAAGATTGCCTACAGTCATTTGATACTTTTTAAAAATCCCCAGTCTTCCTGCAAATTTAATTTTTTGAAGTGAATGTTAGTACTAATTAGCAATCTTTACATGTTGTCTACAAAACTTTTAGTTACAATTTCTGATATTGTTGTTCATGAATTATGTCTTATGATAACCGACATTATGAACATATAAGTGAAATAACTACTTCCATTAACTTGATTTAAGGTGCTTAAAATGTCAAATCTAACAATTCACATTGTATTTTGTTAAATTTATGTTGATATAAAATATGTGAGATGCATTTGAAGATTTCTGTAACATTTTACAGAAAACTCTGCTTTAAAGCGTGGAATGGGCCAGAAGGACACATTATTGGTAATAATGCGGAATACAAGATTCAACTGTCAGCTTCGGTTAATATTTCTATTATGTTGATGTGTCTCAGGTTTTGTGAAAAAAGTCAAGAGACAAAATTTAAAAAGCAATCTAAGAATTAAAATTAAAATGAAAGCATCTTGAATCATTCAGGTGTACCACTAATGAAGTACTGAAGCTGTTGGTTAAACCTCTGGAGCAGCGAAGGTGTGTATAAAAAAGACACAAATACAATATAGACAAGATGAAACTTGTCAGGATGGGATGGAATTCTTGTTCATCTTTTATCAGTTATGAATGTGGGTTGTCATAGACAAGGGTCTTGTGTGCACAATTTCACAGTCCAAGACAGGCCATAATTTGGATGGAATAAAGCCATTAAGTGTAGGAAATTCTCACCAGTCCAGACACAATTTTTGGAGAGAGAAAAATAGAGTTACGCAGCTAATGCTTCAGATCTGTCATCAAAACTGGGAATAATTTAGAAATGTAATTTTTCTACCTCGGACAGAGGTTTGAAAAGTAACATCAAAAGGGAAGGTCTTCAGTTGGGTTAGCTGACAAAAGGGTTAATCACACATTTCAAAAACTACTCATGGGCTATGTGAAGAAACAAGGGTTGGCTACAGAAGGGATGTAAACAAGGTCTGGGTACAGATGGGGTGTAAAGCCCTGGGTTCAGAGAGGATGGAAACAAGGGCTGAATGCAGAGTGGAGTGTGAACTAGGGCTTGATGCAGAGGAGTGTGAAAAAAGGCTTAGTGCAGAGGGACTGTAAACAAGGGCTGTATAGATGCAAAATGAATAAGGGGATTGGTCAGGGGGGGTGTGAACAAGTCCTTCTGACTCTTGGAAAATTGTACTTTGTTTATTATATGAAAACCCATTTGATTTTGAATTCTTCTATCCAAACCTCCTCTGAGACTTTATTGTTAGATTTCAGATTTATTGTCAGAATACATACATTATAAAGCCACTGATTTACCACAGGTTGCAAATAAATAAAGAATGCACTCACCCTTTCAGCACATCATGAAGTCAACTTTCTTTTATTATTCTCTGGACACAATGTGGCATTTTTTGACTCCCCAAACACTGCCAGCTAAATTCTTCTGACCTTCTTATTGGCTCACTGCCACACGGGTGACACTGTTGTGATGTTTCTTTTATTGTAATAAAGTAACTTAGGTTCTTTTAAAACAACTATACTATATTAGTTGAAAGACCATGTGGAAACATCCTTCATGAATCTACCCAAGCAGCAACAAACTGGTCTCTGATTCCCTCTAGTGATCAAGAGGATCATTAGCACTCTATCACTACATCCCCTTTCCTTGATATGTTTAATCTAGCAACATGACACATTAATACAGCATTCATTTCAATTCATAGTTCAACACATACAGAAAAAACATTAGCAGCACAGACATTTTAAATGTGCAGTTCCTGTTCTTTTAGAGATTCAGTCTATCAGATGCTTTGATAACACGAGAATCTTTTTAACACTTGTGCTTGTGTCGACTCTGCTGGTCCACTACAGTCTAGCACTTGGTGATTCCTCTGTTGCTGTGTAGGCTGGATCTTCTGCATTTGTCTGTTCCTGCAGTGTCTCTTGCATTTTCAGCAGGCTCTTTCGATTCCTCCTCAGTATTTGACCCCCCTCTGTTCTGACCCATGTAGGATCTTGGATTTACTTCCTCCCGAACAGTGTCCTTTTTGCCCCAAGTGTTGGAATCTTTGAGTCTCACTGTGTCATGTTGTGCCAGTGACCCTAAGCTTCTTGCTGACATGTCATAGTTTGCTTTTTTTGTCTCCATTGGAGATGCTTTTATTTCTGTTTGACATCTATGTTCTTGTTTGAGTCTGCAGAGTAAGGACATGTTGTGCATAGTCTACATCTTATCAGGAGCTCAGTAAATGACATGCCATGTTCAAGTGGCAAAGCTCTGTAACTCAATAAAGCTTGATATGGAAAACCACATAATAGTTATAGGGTTTGTAATAAATGTTTGTTTCTTGAGATGGAGACAGAGAGCTCCAGAAAAGGGAGAGTGTTATCAGAGATGGACCAGGTGAATTTGAGGTCCGGGTGGAAATTGGCTGAGAAATTGATGCAATTGACAAGCTCACCACGGGTGCATGAGGCTGCCCCGATGTAGTCGCCGATGAACCCGAGGAAGAGTTGAGGGGGGGGTGGTTCTTGCCTTTGTAGGGTTGTAGTGTGTTTTTCTCCACAAACCCCACAAGCAGGCAGGCATAGCTGGGACCCATGTGGGTACCCATGGCTACTCCTTTAATCTGGAGGTAGTGGGAGGAGTGAAAGGAAAAATTGTTAAGGGTGAGGAGAAGTTCTGCCAGGCAGAGAAGGGTGGTGGTGGAAGGTGACTGATCATGTCTGAGGTCCAGGAAACAGCGAAGTGCTGTGTGTTTATTCACTTTCCATGATGTCTACAGAATTCTGTGCTTTAAAGCTAGATATGGATCTGAGTCACTCTCTAGTGCCTTCTTGAGCAACTATTTAACTATGTGAACTCCTTTCTCTGCTTTACTGTTTGACTGGAGGTGCAGAGGAATGAAGTCACATGTCGAATATCATACTCTTCTGCAAAGTTCTGGAATTCTCTACAGCTATGGCATGGCCCATTGTCACTGCAGACAATTCCATGTCTTGAAAGGATTGATTTCATATACTTGATCACACAAGCAGCAGACATATTAGGTAGTAGCACAATCTCTGGAGAGTTCAATAGATATTCAATAACCAACAAGTAATTCTTTCCATCCATTTGGAACAGATCAGTCCCAACCTTCTGCCATAGTTCTGCTGTTACATCAGTTATTATCATGGGTTCCTTTTTCCGCTTTGTGAGATATTTCAAACAGGTCTCACAGCTTCAAACCATTCTGTCAACATCAGCATTTAACCCTGGCCAATAAATAACAGTTCTGACCCTCCCCTTGCATTTTTCCTTTCCTAAGTGCCCCTCTTGCACCCTTTTCAGGATCTCTTGTCACAGTGATTGAGGAATGATAATCCTATGGTTGTCATTCACCTCTAGGCAATTCTTCATTCACATTCTTGATGACCTTCTACAGAACTGTGACCTTTTCTGTTTCAGCTGTGATCTGCTTGGATTTCATGTCAGATATGGGAAGACATTCAGTGATCAGGTTCATGTGGAGATTCACATCTGTCTCTGTTGAACTCTCATTATGTGCTTCACTCTGCATCGTTGCCCTGGATAATGCATCAGCCAACGCAATAAGTTTCTCTGGTGTGTACAACAGTTCAAAGTCATAATGTTGTAGCTTCATCATTAGTCTTTGGATTCACGGCATCATTTCACCCAGATTTTTTCTTGATAATCGCAACTATCTGTGCATATCGACATTCAGATGTTGTCGATATCCTAGATGTGTATGCAACTGCACTCCAACCTTCTCCTGTAGCCTGAAGTAGTACAGCACCTATTCCATCTTCTGAAGCATCTGCAGATATTTTCGTCCTTCTGGATGCATCAAAGAACATCAAAAGTATTGGTTCTGTAGTTAGAATTGTCTTCAGTCATCCCCATTCTTCCTCATGGTTGGCTGTCCATTTGAATTCACATTTGTCCTGTAACAACTTCCTTAAGTACATTGTTTTGGAAGACAGGTTTGGTCTGGATTTACCAATGAAATTAATCATTTCCAGCACTCTCATTTTTTTTTAAACTTTATTTAAAATTTTATGACATGAATAAAATAAAAATTACATTTAAAGAAATAATAAAAAATAAGATAATAAAAATTAGAATACTACATCATTAAACTACACAAATTAACCCCACAGCACTCTCAATACACCTTTGTTATTATTGGGTCTGGCATCTCCAGAATTGCTTTCACCTTCCCCTTGTCTGACACCTGCTTGGCTGCTTAGGTGATTTCATTCAAACCAAACTTACATTTTTCTCTGTTAAACTTTAACCCATACTTCAGGATGCATTGTAGCACTTTAATGAGTCTCTCATTGTATTGTTCTTGATCCCCATAGGATCATGTCATCTTTGTACACACATACACTACTCATGCCTTCTATGATGTGATCCATTGTCCTGACCTGAGGAAATTCCAAAAAAAATCCTCAAATATTGGCTAGTATTTTGTGCTATCATCATACAGTTTTATTTCCCAGAAGCCCTAAGATGCATCCAATTTGGTGAAAATCTTTACATCAGCCATCTCACTTGTAATTTCATCCCTGGTTCGAATCTCTTTGTATTCGCTCTTTATATTAGCATTCAAGTCTTTTGGGCCCATGCACACACTGTTTCAGGCTTATACTTTTTAAAAATCTTTAATTTTATATTATATTTTAGAGAGTTACTGTGGGGGTTTGGGATAGGGAAAGGCACAGATAACAACATTCTGGAGACAGCTTGTCAGTTATTTCAAGTCAGTAAGCAGTTTGTTTATCATTCAATTGAAACACTGAAACAATGGATTATTTGCTGAGAAAAAACACCTGTTCAAACAAAAGGCTATCTGCTTGTTGGCTCATGCTTTTGGGGAATTGAAACTAGAAAAAAAACAGTATTTGATCAAAGCATGTGATTAAGACACTTCAGAAAGCAGCATTTTAGTTCATCATAAAATCATCTGCAGACAGTATTAAAGTGACTTTGGAGGAAAATGGTTACTTCAGATGTTACTCTTTGTCAGGATAGAGTAGTTAAGCTGACCTGTATCTGGGAAATAAAGCCAGATCGAGCTTGCATTTGGATCATGATCAATTTAATAGTCATTTTGTTTAACCCTTGCCTGAGTTCATGAAAACATCACATTGTTAAGTCACAAGTTCCATAAACTCTATACAAGAAAGCGGAGAATTGTGATAAATAATTTGTATGAAGAAACATTTGTATGGAAAAAAAAGAAGAATTTTTGAGTTTGAGGTCTGCTGACTTGGTGTCTCTCCTGCAACATAATTACTTCCGAACAACAGTTTTTAAAGTTTAAAGTTTTGACTTTCAACACAAGATTTCTAAGTCTGAACTTTGAATTTGACTTTTCACAATTGTGCCTAAGCTGTAATGGTTTGGGTGATCCACACACACACACACACACACACACACACACACACACACACACACACACATTTGCAAATAGTTGCGGTTAAGTTTAGATATTATTAATAGTTATTAATAAAAAAATCGTTTTAAGATGCTATTGTCTTGGTGAATTTCTATTGCTGCTGGTCTATGACAGAACAGTGACTGTTCTTGACAAATACCATTGAATTCACCCATTCTGTGGGCTCCTTCACTTTTTAAAATTTTTCCTAGTGCAGTGGTTCCCAACCTTTCCACTCACATACCACTTTAAATATTCCCTATACCATAAGTGTTCTGTGATTAGTAAGTGATTGCTTTGTTTTGGTGCATGTTGAGTGTCAATATCACAGACTTTTCCATAGGTTGGGCATTGTTTTGGTGCTCGTTGAACGTCAATCATTTCCACTCGAGTGACTCTGTCCTTTTATTGTTTCCTATATCTCAATTTTTGTTTATGTGTGTGGACACACACTGTGGCTATTGCTATGCCTTCATTTTCACTGGATTTTGCACTCTCAGCAAACCTTTTTGCGTGCTGCAGAGCTAATTCACTGGCATGGAATGCCTTCACAGCTCCAGCTAAGGTAACTTTTTTCTCTCGCAGCAACCTCCCTCTCACTATCTTATCAATAGTCTCGAACACTTTTTGATCATGGATCATTGAATCTTGCAACAATCCAAAATTGCTTGTTCTTGCTTTTAATTACAAGATTGACTTTTTTTAAAAAAGTATCAAAGTATCTCTCCCTCCAGCTGGGTGTGCAAATGAAACACATACCTCTTGAATGTTTCATTTTTCTTTGGTGAAAAGTATTCATCAAATGCCTTGTTAACCTTATCGAACTTGCCCTGCTCTTCTGCCTCGACAAAATCAAATCTATTGAAAACCTCTAGTATTTTAGGTCCCACCATGGCAAGTAGCAGTTCAATTTTCCATGCATCACGCTTACAATGGAGTCCAACGGCTTGCAGGTACAGCATTAATCTTTGTTTGAACAACCTCCATTCACGATTGACATTTCCAGTCCAATTTAGAGCATCAGGGTTCCTTACACTCTACATATACCTGCTGATAATGACTGATGCAAACTCCTCATATCATGTTATGTTTATTTTATTGTAATAAAGAAATGAGTTCTTTTAAAACAACTTCACTTTATTAGTTAAAGAACTCACTCAAAACCATGTGGAGGCATCCATCTTGAATCTACCCAAGCTACAACAAACTAGTCTCTGATTCCTGCTAGCAGTCAAGAGAATTATTAGCTCTCTATCACTATACCTGACACTCTCACTCTCCTCCTGCATTTGAAATTCATCACACATATACTGATACTTTACACACCCATGCATGCAAGCTATTACCCCCCCCCCCCGTGTATGTGCAATATTACCCCCACATGTCACATGGCTTACCTCATCAGCAGCTCCCAGTGAAGGTAAGTATGCAACCATAACCACGCAACATCACATACAACCCTGATTCTTTTTCCTGCGGGTGAGGAGAAATTACCACTTTTTGGCAGCGCAACTGACTCAATGTACACATATAAACGAATAAAGAAATATAAACAAACTGACTGCCATATGGAGAGATAAAAAAATCAACAAAATGCAAAAGTAAGAGTCCTTAAACGAGTTCCTAATTGAGTTTATTGTTGAGGAATCTGATGGTAGAGGGTTATCAGCTGTTTCTGAACCTGGTGGTGCGAGTCTTCTGGCACTGATACCTCTTTCCTGAAGGTAGCAGTGAGAAGGTAGTTGGGTTCTGTGGATCATTGATGATTGATTAGATTTAGATTGCTGCTGCTCTCTGATGGTAGTGTTTCCTATAGATGTTCCTGATGGTGGGCTGTTGTTAGGCTACCTTTTGTTAGGCTTTATGCTCAGAGGTATCAGTGTCCCCATACCAGACTGTGATGCAGCCATTCAGCACTGTTCAAAGGAAAACTTCCACCACTTCTCCAACTTCCCCATGTGAGTCACTCATCATTGAATGAGTTGATCTTTTTGGCACCCTCTTCAACTTTATGCTCCCTCCTCCTCTCCTCTTCATACTGACTATCCTCCCTACTATCCCTCTTTTCTTCTCTCTCTTTTCAATATTTTTATTGGTTTCATCAACTAAATGTTACATAGTACATAATAATAAAGTATTAACAAATCACATATAATAAAAAGTGTTGAGACCTATGTCAAATTGAGAAGAAATTAAAAAAAATTAAAAAGAACTATACTTTTATTGACCCCATCCCTTCAGAGGCTACTGGCTAAACATAAGCAGTCCACCCCCGATAATAAAAAGGATGGTAATCAATAGGGTTTAAAAAATTAATTACTGTTACAAATTCTGAATATAATTACAAAAAGAACACCATAAAGAAACAAAATTAGGATCCATTCCAGTAGTGGAACATATTTTTTTTCCCCAAAATCAAATATGCCACCATATCAGACAGCCATTGAATATGAATGGGAGGTACAGCATCTTTCCATCTCATTAATATGGCCCTTCTAGCAATAAGGGAGATGAGGGCAACTACATGGGATTGTGAAGCATTCAATATCAGACCCATTGGCCCACATTCCAAAAGGGGCAAGAAAATGATTTGGAGTCATTTAATATTAAGAATTAAAGACAAGGTACAAAATACCCCTTCCAAAAAATTGGAAAGAGAGGGACATGAGTGTGCCTTCTTCAGTTATACATTTATCACATTTAGAAGAAAGATTAGAATAGAATTTAGCCAATTGGACTCTGGAATAGTGGGTCCAGTGTACTACCTTAAATTTTAATACTGACGGTCTTGTACAAAGAGAGGGTGATTGCACTTGTTTCAAAATAGAATCCCATGTAGTTTCAGAAATTAACTGTTGAATCCCTTATTTATTTTTTCGTTGATCAAATGACATTAAACTTCTCCCTTCAAAACAATCCACTATTCTCTTAATTCCCTTACTAGACCAAGTATTTTGAGTCAATGGCATTTTAGGTATTTCATAATTCCTCATCCCCCATTTCAACGTTTACCATATTCCATACTTTAATCATATGTTTCAATAATGGAGTATCCCTATCTCCAATTATTAACCTCTTATCCCATTGGTATATAAAATCTTCAGGCATTGTTTCCCCTATTTTATCCATCTCTATCTTAATCCACACTGGTTTCTCTCCCTCTTCAAAAAAGGAAGAGAGAAATCTCATTTGTGTTGCTTTATAATAATTCAATTCAAGTTAATTTTTCTAACAAGACTCCAAAGAAATGTTCTTACGTATTTATTTAATTCCTGAAATAAAATTCTGTGGAATAAATATATCATCAAATAAAGCCATATAAATTGGGTCCACAATCTTATTACTTGAAAGGAGTGAAATAGAAATTTTCATTTGTAATAGATCTATTGAGGTTTATTTCAGCTATGTATACATTATTGTAAAAGGTAATGCAAAAACAAGGAATTTGCAGATCTAGGCAAAGGTGAGAAACTGATCTAAATGTTAGTATTGGAGAGAAAAATTGGTTGGAAATGTGTCACGATTGTATGACAAACAATAAATGCCAGATATAGATTGGTTCAATATAACTTACTACATCAATTATATTTTACCCCACAGAAATTAAATAGATTGCAATCAGATTTACTAGATAAAGAGGGGGACTGCTTATTTTTTTAGACGCGACTTGATCATGCTAAAAATTGAGACCTTTTTGGACAGAATTAAGAGTTTTTTTTAGAACAGGTTACTCAAGTTAAATTTCCTCAAGATCCAATATTATTCCTATTGGGTAACATATCTGGGATAAGGCCAAAACTGAAATTAAATATTGCAGAAGGAATTTATGAAAATTGCATGAGTGGTTGGAAGTAAATGTATAGCAGTAACATGGAAACCTGAATAACATTTGGGAATGAACAGATGGCATGTTGAAATACATAGTTGTATGCCACTTGAGAAAATTGCATATAATTTAAGAAATAAATATATTTTCTTAAAAATTTGGTCCCATATTTATATATTGCAGGTATTACATTTTGAAAACTATCCCCTAAACCTCAAGAACCTTATCAACTCCTTAGATTTAATATTTTTAAGATTTTAAAGGCAAAATTTGAATGAATGTGTTAACTTCAGTAACCAAATGTTTTTTTTTTTCATTTCTCTCTTTTTATTCCTCTTTTTTATGTTTTTGAGGCTATTATGATTTGGGGGAAGGGAAGGGAGGGGTTGGGGGTGAGATAACATTATGTATTACTAATTTGAGATGTATGTGAGATATTTTCTGCATCTAGATATTAATGCATGTATGAAACATTAAAATAATATTTTAAAAAAGAAATTAACTGTTGAAAATCTTGTTCCTATAGTTTTTAAAAATTCTGTCCAGGGAACTATCACTTGATCTTAAAAGTAGTTCATAAAGGATGGATAACATCCATTTATGATCAGGTTTGAAATTATAACTCTTCCATATTATATTAGGTTACAGGTCTTGAGGGAGCCTCAAAATTAAGGAATTCAAGAAGCTCCTAACCTGTAAATAATGGAAAAAGTGAGGTTTAGGTATTAATTGTCCAAAAGAAGCAAGATATTTGTCAATAAAGACATCTAAAAAGGATTGGATACATTAATTTGACCATTGTGGCAACCAACATCTTGAACCGAAGGTAAAATGAAGGAATTACCTAAAATAGGACTAATTAATAAAGATTATGGTACTCAAAACGTTTCCTAAACTGAAACCAAATTTTCAATGCATGTTTGACAACAAAATTATCAGTTAATTTGGAACCTGAGAAAGGTAAATTTGCTCTGTATTGAAAGAAGAGAATACATTTTAATAGACTTAATTTCTAAATAAATCCATCTTAAAGCATCTATGATGAATCAAAAAAATAACATATCTGATATTGTCTGCCAGTAATAAATTCTAAAGTTGGGTAATGCCAAGCACTCCCCCACTCTGCCTTTTCTTTATACTGGTTATCTCCCTTCATCTCTTTATATTGGCTACCTTCCCCCTCTCCTCCTTATATTAGGTATTTCCTTTTAATTTCCCGACTTTCTCTTCTCTTTATACTGGCTATCTTCCATTCCACATTCAGTAAATGTGAGTCTTGTCCCAAAGTGTTGACTCGTCACCTGTGCTGTCTGACCTGTTGAGTTCCTACAATAATTAGCTTTTGCTCCACATTCCGGCACAACAGTCTCTTGTGTCTTTCTTAGTCATATTTTCTTTGCAATTCCCATTGGTCCTTGGACTGTAGACATTGAGTACATTCAATCTTTGAATGAGATGGCCTTAACCCTGAGTCAGAGAGCTTGTGAGATCAAATAAAATGATGACATTAATAATCAAAGGATTCAGAGAGACATTTTAAAGGTGAATCATATCAGTGTTTGAAACTGATATGCTCATAAACGTTGATGGAAGTTAACATTAGTTTGAGAATTTTGCTACATCTGTGATGATGGAGGGGGAAAAAAACCCTATAGGTGTAACATGCAGAAGGAATATAATTACTATGATCAATGGAAAATTATATCAGATAGAATGTAATATAATGTTTTCAGCTATATTTAATTTGTATAAATGATCACTAATTGGATTATCTCAAATAGAGTAAAATCAGAGAATGTAATAGTCAAGTCAAGTGAAGTCAAGTCACCTTTATTTATTGTTCACACCATGATCGCGTGGACAAGATAATATTTCTACAGGACCACAGAGCAGATTTACATAAATATAAGTTAGAATAGAAATATTAAGATATTAAAATATTAAGACATATACAGTAAAAGTCTATGGTGCACTATCCACGTATGTTCTGGGAATTCAAGAGCCTGACGGATTGGGGGGAAAAAACTGTTGCCCAATCTGGATGTAAGGACCTGAGTGCTACGGTACCTCCTAACAAATGGCAGAAGGGAGAACAGTTTATGTGAGGGGTGTGTGGAGACCTTCACAATGTTTATTGCCTTATGCCTGCATCAAGTGTTGTAACTGTCCTTTGTGGTAGGAAGAGAATGATCTTTTCCTCTGACTTCACTATCCTCTGCAGGGTTTATGGTCCAAGATGGTACAGCTTCCAAACCAGTCAGTGATGCACTTGCACAGGATGGTCTCAAACCATCCTCTGTAGAATGTAGTGAGGATGGAGGGTGGGAGATGGACTTTCCTCAGCCTTGGAAGGAAGTTGCGGTGCTGCTGGGCCTTCTTGTCTATGGAGCTGGTGTTAAGGGTCCAGATGAGTTTCTCCGCCAAGTGCCCTCTGAGGAACTTGATACTCTTGATGACCTCAACGGTTGAGCCGTCAATAGTCAGTGGAGCGTAGTCCCCCCCGGGCCCTCCTGAAGTTGATAACAATCGCTTTTGTTTTATTAACGTTCAGATGCAGGTTGTTGCTGCTGCACTAGCCTGTTAACAACTGCACTTCATCTCTGTACGCTGACTCCTCAATTTTTGCTAATAAGGCCCAGCATAATTGTGTCATCAGCAAACCTGATGATTGTGGTTTGAGCTGTGTTCAGCTGCACAGGGGTGGGTTGGCAGAGTGAATAGTAATGGACTAAGCATGCAGCCCCATGCTCAGTGTGATGGTCTTGGAAGTACTGTTATCAATCCTGAGGTCTACCCGACAGGAAGACAAGAATCCAATTGTAGAGGGAAGTGTTTAGACCCAGTAGGCTCAACTTCCTTCTCAGGTACTGAGGTATAATTGTGTTGAATGCCAAACTGATGTTGATAAACAGCAGTCAAACATACAAGTCCTTATTTTTCAGATGGTTGAGGGCTAAATGGATAGAGGGCAGTGCTTATAGCATCATCTGTAGAGCAGTTGGATCTGTATGCGAACAGCAGGGGGGTCCAGTGTCAGGGGCAACAGGAGCTTGATGTGCCCCATGACGAGCCTCTCGAAGGATTTAATGATGATGGACATGAGTGTGATGGCAGAATTAATTGAGGCAGGTCACAGACGGCTTGGGCATGGGAACAATGGTGGTGGGTTTGAAGCACGTTGAAAACACGGCTCTTCTCAGGGAGATGTTAAAGATGTTGGTAAGAACATCTGCTAGCTGACCCGCACATCTCTTGAGCACTCTGCTGGGAATGTTATCCAATCCAGCAGCTTTTCGTGGGTTGACCTTGCCTAACATACTCCTCGCATCAGCCAATGTAAGACACAGCACCTGATCGTTTGGAGGACCAGTGGTCTTCTTCGCCGCCACATTGTTTTTTACCTCAAAACATGCATAGAAATTATTCAGTGTATCTGGGAGGAAGGCGTTACCAGCACATGCAGATGGTGTAGTCTTGTGGTTGGTGATATCTTGGATGTCTTTCCACATGCGTCATGTGTCCCTGCTGTCCAAGAAGTGACTATGAGTGCTCTCAGCATGTGCAAGCTTTGCTTCCCTGATGGCCTTAGACAGCTTGGCTCTTGCAATAGCTTGGGATACCTTGTAATCTGCTCTGAAGGCAGCATCATGTTCCTGAGCAGCACACGCACCTCCACACTCATCCATGGCTTCTGGTTAGAGCAAGTAATGATGGTCTTGGGCACAGTGACGTCACCAGTACACTTACTAATGTAGCTGGTCACTGATGTCACGTACATCTCCAGGTTGATGCAGTCACCATCAGTTGCTGCTTCCTTGAACATGTGCCAGTAGTGCACCCAAAGTAGTCTTGAAGTTCATGAATGGCCCCCACTGGCCAGGATTTAACCTGCTTCAGAATTAGTCTGGAGCATTTGATGAGTGGTCTGTTGATGGGATTAGTATTACAGAGATTTGGTCTGAGTAGCTGAGGTGAGGGCAGGGCTCTGCCCGAAAGGCATCGAAAATGTTCATATACACAAGGTCCAATGTGTTCACTTCTCTCGTAGCAAAGTCCATATACTGATGGAACTTAGCTAGCCCTAAATTGAGGTTAGCCTGGTTATAATTCCAAGCGATAATAATCAATCCATCAGGGTGTGCAGTCTGCAGTTCGTTTATAGCCCCCATACAGTCCCAGGTTGCCTCCTTAGCATTAGCACCATGGGGATGTACACGCCAACTATGAGGACCATGGTGAATTCCTGGGGTAGATAAAATGGTTTACATCTGACAGTCACAAATTCCACCAGCATTGAGTAGTGACCGGAGACTTGTGCAGAATCCATGCACCATTCCGTGTTGATGTAAGCGCACAGGCCACCGCCATGGGCTTTACCACACAGAGCAGCCTCTCTCTCAGCCCAATATAAAGTGAGCCCATCCAGATGAATGGCGGTGTCCGGGACCCAGTCATTGAGCCACGTTTCTGTGAAGGCCAAAGCACAACAGTCCCTGTACTCACGCTGCACAGACCTCCGATGGCAGAAAAGTCATGCTGCTGAAGCTAAGGATTGAGATATATTTTGTGGAGTAATGCACAAGCAGCTCTTGAAATGTACCAGTCCTGTTCCAAACAATTACTGTACATAACTAATGAAATCACTCTGGTGGGGTCAATGGATATCTGCAATCTCTCACTTAAAAATTCAAATGCACACACACACACACACACACACACACACACACACACACACACACACACACACACACACACACACACACACACACACACACACACACACACACGTTTTTAAAAAGTTCAGTAGATATTGTTCAGGCCATTGTTAAACCTTGGAGAATGTTACATATTTTTAAATATAAGACTCACTGGTTAATAGTATTCCACTTTCTTTTGTATCACTACATGCTACGAGATTTCTGGAAAGTGGCAGCAATTTTTCTATCGTGCTGTCAGCCATCATGATGTTAACAAGGGAGGAACACGATAGGCTGCAGACGCTGTGATTGTAGTAAAAACACTGAAATGATGGAGAAACTCAGCTGTTTTATTCAGCATCTAGGATCTTTTTGACAAAAATATGTTGCCGACGTTTCAGGCCTGAGCCCTTTAAGGAAAAATCAGAAAAGGCGGAAGCAGGATGTAACAGAAAGTCTCAGAATTCAAACAATGGGGAAGGAGTCCAAAGCAACAAAAGGTAGTAATGGGATGTGATAATGGTCTGAGTGGAACTTAGCATGTCTGTGTGCAATGAGACAGGCAATTGAAAGGGGGAAACATTTAACGAAAGCCAGAGAAATTGATATTTATGCCATCCGTTTGGAGGGTGTCCAGTTGGAAGGTTGTCTCAGTCTGGCAGAACATGAGACCGTGGACAGGCATGTTGGCAAGGGAGTAGGGTAGAGTTGAGGTGCTCAACAAAGCGATTTCCCAGTCTGCATCTAACAATACCTCCAGTAAATGGCTTAGATTAAAGCCAAGCACAGCAATTTAATTCACAAAATCTCTGTTAATAAAGACACATTGCCAACTTCAATGAAATCCTGTCTTCTTGTTGCCCTTTGCTCTTTTGCAATTACTCAGTTTTTTTGGGGTAAATTAACAACCATTAATTTATTTGTACTTTGTAATCCCCCTCCTTAGTTACAGGATTACCTGACATTTTATAATACCTGTGGCATATGTAATATAATAATTTGAATCACTTTTATTACAATATGTCTCACATTTATTTTGTAGATAATTCTTTCTGTTGATGACAGAAATATTTTGTGGGGTACAGTTCCCATTGTTTGGAGACAATAGACTCTTTTAACACCTTGCAATGATTATCAAGCACCATAATAATTTAACACCTTTAATTAATAAATGAGGACGGTTTCTCTCATTGTGCATTGTGGGTTTATTTTTCCATACTGGCCTCCAGAGTTTATTATCATGTGTACCCTTTCAGAGACAGGATGTAAAGTACATTGAACTTTTATTTGTGACAGACTATCTGCTAATGAACTTTGAATGTGGACAAAACTATTACAAGAAATAGCGAGGACAAGTCTCTTCAGGTAATAGCAACCAACGCATAAGGTAGCACTGGTCCTTAGCAATAGATAGGCATACAGAACAGAATGATGTAGCAGCCACACATGCAATCACAGTCTCCTTAAATCACAGTTCATTAAAATTGTTATCCTCGAAATAACTGCCACAATTGATATACATTAATTCTTCACCCCCTGCTGGGTAATTGTGGGAGATAAACTGTTACCAATTTTACCAACAAATTCAATGACTTCCATGGATAAATTCAGGGCTTTAATAAAATTGGAACTTGGACCATGAAGAAAAATTGCCAGAACGCACTTCACTACTTGGACACTGACTCTTTGAAAATCTCACTCTCAAAATGCCACTGAGAGATTAAAAATTTGAAAAATCTCATAGATTGGCTTTTGTTGAGCAACTTGAGTAAAGGTTGGGGAATCAAGCTGAGTAGCTAGAGTCGTATTACATATCAACCATGATCTAGTTGAATAGTAGCAGGTGAGGAGGGTCTGAATAATTGTCTCCTGTAAGATGTAAAATTCCACTAAAATGTAAAATTAATTGTGTTCTACTGTTAGTTTAATTTAAATGATGACATGTTTCCTGCTGAATTTATGGGAAGTACAAAGGAGGTGCAGGGTGAACCTCAAGTGAAGCATCTGTTGTTACACACCTGATGAAGCCTAAGTAGAATTGCGGGTTTCAGAAAGAAATTGGAAGTCATGTTTTAATTTCCTAAATTGTCTGAGAGCTTTTATAACTCCACATCCTTGATAATAAGGGGACTTTTGAAGAAATTAATATCACAATGTTGAATCTTGCTTTGGGTTTTAATAAAGCATCGTGCAGTTTAGCAGAGAGATAAATTGTTCATTTTAAATAAGCAAGTGTTCCACAGTATGTAATAAAAATGTGAACAGTGACTATGACAATAAATCTTTAATTTTGCACAAGACATAGGTGCAGAGGTTAAGTAATGGTACAGACAACCAAATTCAAAATCATGAATTACTCCACAGCGTACACATTAAATTGGCATTACGACAGTACTTCTTTCTTTTACACTCTAGGGATAATTATATTTTGATACTTCTCATTATTGCATGTGCACTTCTGGCTCCCCTTTACTCCCAATTTACTGTTCTCATTTAATTTTTTTATGATTAATTATACAAAAAATAACATATACAGGACCAGTGAATCATTTTATTTCTTTGAGGTTCTTCATATGCATCACAAAGCCTATTTCCAAATTGATATTCACCATCTACATTACAAATATGATACATAAATTGGCATGAATATAATTTGGAGGAATACAATTGTTTTCTGTATTTATCTAGTTTTAGGCCTTCTCTTTGTGTGGATGAACACTGAAAACACTTTGCGCCAGGTTGCCTTAATGATCTTCCGATGCAAGTTTATGCCAATTAATACTGAAGTATGGTCATTACTCTTGTCTCTTAGAAGCTGGATGGAATTGAAACTTATTTCATATCCACCAGACAAAGAGTGAGCATTTCTAGCAACAGGTGAAATAAGCACAGCAGCTTTATGCCTTTGCTTCTGGCTCACCGGTCCTGAATGTGACTTCATGAACTGTACTGGTATACTGCATCCATACCTACTTACCCCAATGCTCTGTGCTCAGTTTTGCCAAAGATTCTCTGAAAGGTAAGTTATCATTTGGCTGCAAGAAATAAATGAACACATTTGTAATGTGTTTGAGCCATATTTCTTTCTGAAATTTGGTAATAATTAATTAATTAAACTGCAAGTCAGAGATGAAGTTCAGTAACTATAACCTGCAATTTCATATATTTGCTGCATGCAACAGGGCTATATAACTACTCTGTCATATCTTGTTTACCCATTTTGTCATCCTTACTTTGTTCCCATTCTAGACAAGTACAGGTAACACTCTGCCTTTTGTGATCACATTTTATTGTTGTACGTCCTCTTTGCTTCCCATCAACATAATGGCTGGCAAATCCTTTTGATGGATGGATTAATTTTCCTTCTATTATCTTTGCCTTTTTGCTTTTGTGCGAGTTCTTTCATCTTGACTTCTTGTCTGATTTCTCTTTTATTTCTGTATCTGCATAGCTTTGATCCTATCAGTGCTGTCTATTTCCTTCCCTCTCATTTTAATTTGACATCAGAATTCTCTTTTCAGATCTTGTCCCAATGCCCACCATTACTACCTAATACCGATATATGTTTAGATTGTTCATAACCACCTTTCCTGATGGACTGATGCTCCGAGGCAACTAAGACATATCAGTCTCTCTTACCTAAAAGATAGGAGTTGGAAGGCTTGGAGTGACTCCTAGAGTCCTTTCTATTTGCCTTGGAAATCCAATACTGGTCTAAAATCTATTTACCAAGCTTCCACTAAGAGTAGCAATGCATTAGCATTGTTCTATTGGAAGAGTCCAGAGGAAATATTCCTAAAGATAGTTTGCAAAATAATGCTGAAGTGAAAGAAGATTGCCAAAATTGCCTCTGATTTCTATGTCCACAGCCATCAAGTGAGGTTGTGGTTGAAGCAAATCATGATGATGGATTCAAGGGGATGTTAAATAGATAAATATTAGAATGAAGAAAAATGGACCTCGATGACCTCAAGTCCAATGTAAATGCTGGTATGAATTGGTTAGCTTGAATGTCAATGTAATTTAAAGCATAATAAGAACAGAAAATGCTGGGAACACTCAGAAGGTCAGGACTATCTATGGAAAAAGAAGCCAAATCCCAGATGAATGGTCGGGAGCCTGATTCATGAACTAAATTTTCTTTCTTCAGATGCTGCCTGCCTTGTTGAGTAATTTCCAACATTTTCTGTTTTACTTCAGATTAATAGCATCTTCAGTTATTTATTATTTCAATGTTACACTTGGAAATCTTATGTAGTTCTGAAACTTGCTGGAAAGCTTTCATCTGTCTACATAATTATTTGTAGATCGGAAAAAAAATATTTTTACATCACTGCCCACTTCTGTCAAACTTGGAGAGGCTCTGACGATCCATCAAGAAATGTCTGTTGCTATTACCCATTGGTGCTAACAAGATCTCGGCAACTTACTGTCTCAATCATCTCAAGTGCCAATCTTTATGCTGTTGATAGGAGCGATAATGCTCCAAGATGTACAAATAATAAATCAAGAGTCAAAACGTAATACAACATGGAAACAGGCCTTTGGTCCACCATGTCCATGTCAGTCATCATTTTATATTTTATCCCATTTCTTGCACTCAGCCCATAGCCCTCTGTGTCATTGCAATTCAAGTGCTCAATAAATAATAAAACAGGAATACATTCTCATCAATTGCATTCTGTCAGAGCTGCTTGTTAACACAGAGATAAATTGAAGATTTTGGGCGACATTCAAACCGCAGAAGTACAAATGGACTTGGAGGACCTTGTGCCGGGTAACTAGAAAGTTGACCACCTGGATGAATCGACGGTAAAGATGGCGAATGCTATGTTGGGATTCGTTTCAAAGGGGATTGTCTATGAGAATAAAGAGGTGTTAATGAGATTCTGTGGGGCACTGGTAAGACCTCATTTGGAGTTTTGGGCCCCATATCTTAGAGGGTTACGGAGGGGGTTTACCAGAATGATTCCAGAAATGAGGTGGCTGACATATGAGGAATCATTAGCGGCTCTTGGACTCTATTCATTAGAATATAGAAGAATGAGGGGGATCTTGTAGAAACATTTTGAATAATGAATTGATTGGATAGAATGTATGTAAATAAGATGTTTTCCCGTGGGTGATTCCAGGACAAGAGGGCACAGTCTTAGAATTTTAAAAATACCAATTTACAACAGAGATGAGGAGAAATTTCTTTAGCCAGAGGATAGTGGATTTCTGGAATTCGTTGCCACATGCAGCTGTGGAGGCTGGTTCATTGGGGGAACTTAAAGGGGAAATTGATAGGTATCTAATTAGTCAGGTATCATGGGATATGGGGACAAGGCCTGAACTTGGAACTAGATGCGAGAACAGTTTAGCTCAGGGAGGTTTTATAGAGCAGACTTGATAGGCCATATGGCCTACTTCTGTTCCTTTTTCTTGTGACCTTGTGATTATGGTTGACACATTGATAGCCAGAGGAAGAAGGAAAGGTACAGCCATTTTTTTGGATGTAATTTCACATGCTAATTTGAAGGAAGTAAAAACACAAAGAGCTGGAGACCTCAACAGCTTTTGCAGCGTTCATAGGAGGTAAAGATAGATAACCAATGTTTTGGCCCTGAGCCCTTCATCCTGTAGATGCTGTGAGACCTGCAAAGTTCCTCCACCACTTTTGTGTTTTTACTACAATCAGTGTCTGCAGATTTTCATTTTTCAACCTAATTCAAGGGAGTCAGGGAGATCCTTAGACAGTGCATTGGTTACGATTAAGAAGAGAGCTGTGACAATGAGCTAAACTCGCAGGGTAAATTATATAGTGCAAGAAAAAACGTCAACAACTTCTCAGGCTGTGCATCCTTATTGCTCAAAGTAGAAATATTTGCAACCTACATTTTTCATCAATAATGACTGACTATTTGTCACCCTTGCTTCTTGCCCCACGCAAATCACCTAACCTCACTGCAGTATTCCTCAAGTATCCCCACACCATACATTTCTCACCACTTCCAGTTAATCTCACAACATAATTTAAAAAAATGTTTGGGTGATGACTTCACAGCCCCTGTGATCTCCTAGCTCGAAAACTACTGAAATCTAATGCTGGTCTCTTGCCTACCTCTGATTTTGATCACCCCACTTTTTTCAGCTGTTCTTTTAGTTCCCAAGGAATAAGCTCCGAGCTTCCCCACCTGAGTGGCTGATCCCCTGTCTCTTTATTCAAGATAATGCTTCCCTCTTGGATAAACGTTTGGTCACCTGCTCTTTCTGGATCTTGACAAACTGTTACTGTATTTAAAAATACTCCTGTGTAGTGTCTTGGGACATTTATGCTGCACTGAAGGTGTGGGATGAATTGAAATTGCTGCATACACAAGTTGTCATGTACAAATTGGCTAACCATTTTGTATCTAACAGCACTGCTCACAATTAACCAACTTCATTGGTTGTAAAATGTTTTAGTACCCCCTAAGATTATGAAAAACAATATATATGTGTTTTATCACTCATTGGTAAACACTATAATGATGGCAATGCTGACCTCCCCTCTGATGTCAAGATCTGAAACTCAATTAATGAAGCAAGATGATGGTGAATATGAAATGTATCTGTATGGGTCACCCCCACCCCCTCATACCAAGGTCGTTTCGCTGGCCACATTAAAGACACAAACCCCACACCTGGCACTGCAACCTTTCAAACTTCTGCCATATCTGAAAATGCTGCTCTTTGAGGGGTGAATCAAGAAAAAGTTTAACATCTTCCTTTCCATAAACATTGTCCTGTCACATTGATCTTCCATTGCCTTGAGTTCATAAGCTGTTTGCCATTGGACCACACTGCTCCAGGGCACAGTTTTCCATGAGACCAGGTCCCAATGTGCAGCCAAGCCCCAAAGCAGTGTAATACTACAAAGAGTTTCATTAAGAAAGATTATTGAGAAGCCCCACCCACAAACTCACAAACAGACAGAGCTGTCACTGCAATTGAATGCAACAACATTCACAAACATTGCAGGATACCTGGGATCTATGAAAAACATAAAAGTACACAAAAATTAAAATTACTGAACATTTAAAAAAAAACCAAGTAAAACAGATTTAAAATCGTGAACTGCATTTAATGAAATAAAATATATCCACTTATTGTGGGTAATCCCGTCATATTAATTTCAACGGAGAAGCTGCATTGGCACCAATTTCAACCAACGAAAAATAAGCAGCCAACTTACTCAGCCCAAAAACTGGGTACTCTGTGGGAGTTGATGGTATCTTCAAGGACTCCATGAGGGATTATTTGCTGTAATGGGGGACTCTGGTCAAGGAAGAAGATCTATTCCTGACTCCATGTTAATGTTGGATGTTGCACATACTACAGAGAATCTTGGGTATAATCAAAGGAAACTGGATGCCAAGGAATTTCCTGCATAAAGGTGAGATGTATCCTGAGACAAGAACTACTGGATAATAACTGCAGCTAATCTTGCACAATGGTGGGAAGAAGGTTTCATGCTTTAGACTTTACTGAGTCAAGACTGATTCCAATCTAAGTACGCCGTCTTATATTTCGGCTCAGAAGAAGAAACAAAAGAGTATTTCACAGGACCTTTGAAGCCATCAATAACACTCTCAATTGACAGAAGTGCTGGTGGTAATGAACACAACTTGGCTGGAATGCCTCACTTCAAGTACACAGCAGGTTGTGGTTTTGGAAGAGCTTACCTGATAACATTGTGCACATGAGTATTGATGTGGAACTGATCTTCTAGAAATGGATGATGGAATGTAGATCCTTCAGTGTTCATTATTGGTGTGAAATGCATATTCTTTCCATGATATATAAACCAAAAGTAGGACTGGCATAAAAAAAAAGCATTATTACATGATAAGAAATTAATAGGATCAGTTCAATGCTGGTCGTATCTCATCTCCTGTCATTCTGCTGTATTGACATTCCATGTGAAGTGCTTTCTTTGATCCAACTGTGTGTCTTCAATATATTTTCATGGACAAGATATAAAAGAAAGAAAATGAAAACTTCACCCATGTTCTTGCAACTTTGATTTGTTTATTTCCTTTTACTTCAAGGAGAAATATCACTTTATAAAAAAATACTGAAATAAAAAAGAACGTGCTGGAAGCTCTCAGTAAGTGAGAGAATATCTATTAGGAAATGGTTAACATTTTGGGTTGAAGTTGTTATGACATAGAGCTTGCTAGCTAACTACAAAGCTGCTGGAATCAGAGTCAATTGCAATTTTAAAAGAAAAATTCATAGGTATTTAAGAGAATGATTTTCAGGGTGTGAGGAAAGAATAGGGAAAGGGATTATTTGTTGTTCCAAAGTCAACAATGCCTGGCCTTCTCTGGACAATAATATTTCTATGCTTCTATGAATGAAAACCATTTTTGAATATGAATAAAAAGTGAAGTGTGCAGACAATAGATCTTAAGGGTGCTGTAAAATAAGCTATCACACATAAAATATTCTATCACACATTCTTAGCGGTACATAAGGATTGACAAATGAGAAAGAACAATGTTCTTCGAAGGTAGTTGGTCATAATGGTAATGTCTCTGTGTAGTGTAGATAAAAGCTGACATTCAACTGGAGGGAGAACTAACGGCTTTATTAGCTTACAACACAGGTAGGGTTCATGAACAGGCTCCAGAGGGGTCTGGGTTTAGTTCGGAAACCAGGGTTATAGACAGGCCCCCGGGGGAGGAGCCGGGAGGCAGGACCAGTCATCTGTGCTGCACACTTCTAGTGAATCCCGGTTCACTACATTCACCCCTTCCTTCAGAATTAAGGGTCTGTGGATGAAGAGAACAAGGATCAGAAGCCGGTAATAGACACAGAAAGAAATATTTACAATACTATTTACAGATTCAGGTGGTCTGGGGTACTGGAGATCCTGGTGGAGCACCTTACCACCAGGGGGGCTTTGGACTCCTTGAGTCTCCTGGTCCACCTGTGATGGAAGGGTAGTGGGCTGGGGCTCCAGCTCTTCTTGAACCGGGTCCTCTTGAGGCCCTGTGCGGGGTTGGGGGTAAAAGAGTTCAGTAGGTCATGAGGCACCTGAGGCAATTGATCCTTGGTTCCGGCAGGTCCCAGGTCCCTGATGGAAACAGTGTCCTCACTCCCATCCGGGTACTCCACGTAGGCATAAGCGGGGTTGGCATTGAGCAATTTCACCCTTTCCAGCAGGAGGTCAGTCTTGCTTCTCCTCACATGCTTCTTGAGAAGGACAGGACCTGGACTAGTGAGCCAGGCTGGGAGTGTAGTCCCTGATGCCGACCTTCTGTCGAATGTAAACATGACCTTATGAGGAGTAGCATTGGTCACAGTGTAGAGTAGCGACCAGATTGAGTTGAGGGTGATGGGGAAGACATCCTGACAGCACGAGTCTGGAAGGCCTTTTTATTTCAGGACAAGTTTGACATCCTTCCAGATGGTGGCATTCTCTTTTTCAACCTGCCCCTTCCCCCATGGGTTGTAACTGGTAGTCCTGCTGGACGCAATGCCCCTCACCAGCAGGTACTGACGCAGCTTGTTGCTCATGTAGGCAGAGCCCCAGTGCTATGAATATAGCCCAGATACCCAAAAAGGGTGAAAATTGAGTCTAGGGCCTTCATAATGGATGAGATGGATGTGTCTGGACATGGGATGGTGAACGGGAAGCGGGAATAGTCATCAATGAATGAGAGAAAATAGGTGTTCCTGTTCGTGGAGGGGAGAGGTTCCTTAAAGTCGATGTTGAGCCGTTCAAAGGGCCTGGATGATTTAATCAGGTGTACTTTCGTGAGGCGAAAAAAATGCGGCTTGCATTCAGCCAGACCTAGCATGACCTGGTCATTTCCCTGACGTCTTCTATTGAATAGGGCAAATTGCAGGACTTGACAAAATGAGCCATGCGGGTGACCCCCCTGGATGGCAGAGCTCATGGTGTATGGTCCACAGCATTCCCTGGACAAGGCATCTGAGGGGTCCCTAAAGGCCCCTGGCCAGTAGGCGACATGAAAACTGTAGGTGGAGAGTTCGATCCTCCACCTAACAATTATGTCATTCTTGATTTTTCCCCTCTTAATGTTGCTGAACATGAATGCGAAAGAGTGCTGGTCCGTGAGGAGCGTAAATCTTCTACCAGCCAGGTAGTGCCTCCAGTGCCTTACGGCTTCTACAATGGTCTGAGCCTCCTTTTTCACAAACGGGTTCTGGAGCTTGTGGCCTTAAAGTGTCCATGAGTGAAATGCAACTGGCCAGCCTGATTGAGAGTAGTAGCCAGAGCTACGTCCGAAGTGATACTTTCCATTTGGAAAGGTACGTTCTTGTCTACCGCATGCATGGCGACTTTTTCAAAGTAACTTCGCAGCTTATTAAAAGCTGACTGGGTTTCAGATGAAAGGAGGAAAGTTGTGGCCTTTAAGCGGGGACAAACCTTGTCAGTGTATTGAGGGACCCACTGGGAGTAATATGAGAAAAAACCCTGGCATCTCCTCAAAGCCTTTGTGGGGAAGGGAAGCTCTAACAGGGGGTGCATCCTATCAGGGACAGGGCCAAAGACATCATTCTCCACCACGTAGCCAAGGATAGCCAGTCGTGTAGTCCTGAATACATATTTATCAGAATTGTAGGTGAGATTCAGGGCTCTCACCATGTGGAGAAATCTCTGGAGATTGGCATCATGGTCTTCCACGGTGTGGCCACAGATGGTGACATTGCTGAGGTAGGGGAAGGTAGTCTTTATCTCATACTTGTCCACTATCCTGACTATGTAAGCTGGAAAATAGACACCGCTTTGTTAATACTGAAAGGGACCCTCCGGAACTGATAGAGTCGACCGTTAGCCTCAAATGCTGTGTATGGTCTGTGATCGGAATGGATTGGCAGCTGGTGATAGGCAGCTTTCAGATCGATGATCGAATAGACCCTATTCTGCACAATATCGTTCACCATATCCAAAATGCGAGGGAGGGGGTATGCTTCTAGGTGTGTGTATCTGTTAATTGTTTGGCTATAGTCAATTACTAACCTGAACTTGTTTTCCCCCTTTACTACCATCACTTGCGCTTTCCATGAGCTGGTGCTATGTTCGATGATCCCCTCCTCCAGCAGTGTTGGGTCTCTGTCTTTATAAAATCGTGCTGTTGCAAGATGGCCACCGAGACTTTTCACGCCATTTCCGTAGGCAGTGGTTTGCACAGCAGGTGATATCGGGCAAGTCCGGGACAGACAGCTTGGGGCTGGAATCGGATCCCAGAGTGGTATAGGCTGTAGACTTCCCCAGACCGCTCTTCGCACAACAGACCCTAGACTATTGTCCCTTCTTCCCACAGATGGAGCACACCTAGTCTTTGGCCGGGCACAGGTGTGCTGTCCCTTGCCACAGATAAAGTACTCCCAGGCTTGTGAAGTGGCAGCCGTTAGAGCGGAGTCCGTCGGTCCTTGGAGGTGCTCACCCGAGAGCATGAATTCACTGGCCTCCAGTAATTTTTCTCGAGACTGGCCTGTTCCAGTGATTTGGCCAGCTTAAAGTGGCTAGTGAAGTCCTTCCTTCCAGACTCGAGCAGTTGCTGCCTCACGTACCTCAAGCAGACCCCTGTGACTATGGTGTCCTGAATCTGTTCATCTTCCCAGAAGCAGCCTCATACTTGCGCTTCTTAGGCAGTGTCTGCAGATGCAGCAGGTTGTCGACAATCGACTCTTCGGCCCATTGGTGGCGTAGGACGTGCCAGTGCCTCGCTAGGACCTCATTCTGGGCCTTCATGTAGCAGGCCTTCAGTGCCTCGACGGCGGTCTCAGACAACTGCGTACCCTTTATCCCTACCCTTGTGATGAGCGCTGACCTCCGAATTTCGTCTGTGTGGAAGACATCCCTGGTCACGTTCAGGTAGGCCTGGGAGCAGTCTAGCCAATATGCAAACTCCTCAGCCATGTCGGGAGACTGGGGGTCTATTAGCAGCATTCTGGGCTTAAACAACACATCTACCCTTGTTTGTCAGTTAAGAAAATTGTAGCTTAGATAAAAGCTCACACTTGACTTGGAGGGAGAACTAATGCTTTTATTAGCTTCTTTGGCTTGGCTTCATGGACGAAGATTTATGTCCACATCTGTTGAAGGCTCGTTGGTGACTGACAAGTCCAATGTGGGACAGGCAGGCACAGTTGCAGCGGTTGCAAGGGAAAATTGGTTGGTTGGGGTTGGGTGTTGGGTTTTTCCTCCTTTGTCTTTTGTCAGTGAGGTGGGCTCTGCAGTCTTCTTCAAAGGAGGTTGCTGCCCGCAGAACTGTGAGGCGCCAAGATGCACAGTTGGAGGCGATATCAGCCCACTGGCAGTGGTCAATGTGGCAGGCACCAAAAGATTTCTTTAAGCGGTCCTTGTACCTCTTCTTTGGTGCACCTCTGTTTCAGTGGCCAGTGGAGAGCTCGCCATAGAACACGATCTTGGGAAGGCGATGGTCCTCCATTCTGGAGACGTGACCCACCCAGCGCAGTTGGGTCTTCAGCAGCATGGATTCGATGCTTGCGGACTCTGCCAGCTCGAGTACTTCGATGTTGGTGATGAAGTCATTCCAATGAATGTTGAGGATGAGGCGGAGACAGCGCTGATGGAAGCGTTCTAGGAGCCATAAGTGATGCTGGTAGAGGACCCATGATTCGGAGCCGAACAGGAGTGTGGGTATGACAACGGTTCTGTACACGCTGATCTTTGTGTGTTTCTTCAGGTGGTTGTTTTTCCAGACTCTTTTGTGTAGTCTTCCAAAGGCACTATTTGCCTTGGCGAGTCTGTTGTCTATCTCTTTGTCGATCCTTGCATTAGATGAAATGGTGCAGCCGAGATAGGTAAACTGGTTGACCGTTTTGAGTTCTGTGTGCCCGATGGAGATGTGGGGGGGCTGGTGGTCATGGTGGGGAGCTGGCTGATGGAGGACTTCAGTTTTCTTCAGGCTGACTTCCAGGCCAAACATTTTGGCAGTTTCCGCAAAACAGGACGTCAAGCGCTGAAGAGCTGGCTCTGAATGGGCAACTAAAGCGGCATCGTCTGCAAAGAGTAGTTCACGGACAAGTTGCTCTTGTGTCTTGGTGTGAGCTTGCAGGCGCCTCAGATTGAAGAGACTGCCATCGTGCGGGACCTCAACAATGAAGACGGTGTTTTATTAGCTTACAACACAGGTAGGGCTCATGAATAGGCTTCAGAGGGGTTCTGGGTTTAGGCTAGAAAACCAGGGTTATATACAGGCACACAGGGGAGGAGCCGGGAGGCGGGACCAGCCATTAGTGCAGCACACTTCTAGTGAATCCCAGTTCACTACACTCTGTTTCAGAGTTATGGGGTTATTTTCAAATCATGTGATCAACTTATAAACTGAAAGGGGAAAGTATGTGGACTGATCACCTGAGACCATCCTAACTCCTACAAACAAACGTTTGATTTTCTATTTGGTCCACAGGCAAACACCATCGGACTGTTTTACTGGAATACTGTTACGCTCTTTCTTCTGAGTGCATCTGGAAGTTCCAAGTGCAGATTAGTCATTCTATTGACTATTATCAATGTAAGCATTAGAATAAACAGATGTCCAGATATCAATCCATATCTGTGAGAGATGGTTCCTTCCTCTGAGTCTTGTAGTTATACATGGCACCCATCCATGTTTTTGTGGACATTCAACATTTCAAGCTCAGCATTGGTTGTCTATCAGCTATGACCCAATGTTTAAATTTTGCTCCAAGGACATTCAGAAATATGGATTGGAAGAGAAGGGAACTAGTAAATCAATTGGGTTGTAGCTGGAGATAAAGGAATGATCAGGAATATTGTTCAAAGATTTGTTGATGAACTGGGACATGATGAAGCCTTCATGTTTTTCAAGAAAAGATGTTGATTGCTTATCAAAGGGGAAGGGGAATATTTGGAAAAAAATCTGTTGTTTTTGCACCAGAAACTCGTGTGACATAAATTTCCATCTGAATCACTGTCATATTTTTTTTGGGCCATGAATCATTCAGTGAATTATTGGTTCCAGTCATGCTGCAATGAATGTTATTATTTAAACTACAATTATCATTTTTATCCACTGAAATTAGCAATTTTATATCACACTTCAGTGAATTACTGTGTTTAATCATTTTGCTACTAATAGCTTAATTACAATGAATTGCTTAAATTCACAAAACCTTCTGGTCCCATGTAAATTCCAAATCTTTTATTTATTTCTCTCTTCGTTTGCCAAGTCTGAAACCCCTTGCATTTTCTCTGTCAGAGGCTAAACAGTATGGGTCAGCATTCTTACATTGAGGAGAATGAGGGGTGACTTTATTGACAAGATCCAAAGGGGGCATTACAGGGTAGATGCTGAGATGTTTTCAGTGGTGGTAGGGTCTCGATTGAGGAGGCATAATTCCAAGCAAAGGGGATGGTAATTTAAAATGGATACGTGAAGAATTTTATCTTTGCACTGGTGGAAAATCAATAAAACTATCTGCCCAGAGGGTGGTTAAGGTCAGATCATCAGAAATGTTTAAGGTGGGAGTAAATATATTTTGAAAAATCGGAGAATTGAGACATAGGAGTTGAAGCCTGCATAGATCATCCAAGGTCATACATAAAGACAGAGCATGATTGAGGGGCCAAAGGGCCACCTCCTTCTCCTAATTTCTTGTTTTCCATGTTCCTGCATCAGGAAACTGGGCCAGACAGTGAATACAGACTGAAATGAACAGTGCTGAAATAATTAGTTAACCCTGTCAAACCAAAGAGGGTTTGATGATGTGGTCACATCATGGCAATCAACTGCAAAAGCTCCGCATTTTCAATAGGAAGTTATAAAATCTGGAAGATTTCCTCAGGGATAATGAGAGTGTTAGTCTTGATAGTGTACTGGTGTGACCACCAGCATTGAACAATCATTTGCCTGTATATAATAATTCCAGGTTAGGTTACATTACTACCACAAGATATGGTATTAGTGGCAACACCAACAATTATTGTCCATCCTCAATTGCCTTCTTGGCAACTTCAAAAGGCAGTTAAGAGTCAGGCAGTTTGTTGTGTGGATTCACTTTATACCAGTCAAGGGAGATGGATTTATTTGGAGAACCTGATGGCTTTTTAAATCAATTTAATAATGTCGTGATCAGCATTATTGGGGCCAGTCTTTTTTCTAAATTTAAAACTTTTTTTCATTCAAATACTTGAATTCAAATTTTCTAGTTGATTCAACTTGTGCTTTCAGACCAATCTGGATACCAGTCCAATTACATAAAATAGATTTTCACATGATACCAAGAAATAAAATACTCATAAAATAATAAATAAAACAATGGACATTTGAAACTTTAAAATAAAATAAAGAAAGGAATATGCCAGGGTGGTCCTCAAACAGATTTGAAAGGGAAGAGACTGTATGGGGCCCCAGCAGACCTGAAATTTTGAAGGGTTAATGGATCACATAGGGTGAAGGCCCCAAAGACCTGAACTCAATACTCCAGGATGGAGTGCAAAGGGACCATGAAGGATGAAGGCATCACAGACCTGATAGGAATACACTAGCTATGTACTCAAACTGACCTAAACAAATGATGATTGAAAGTACCATATAGGTTGAAGGCCCCATGGACCTGAAAGGAATTCACTAGTGTGGACCTGAAATGATGAGTGCCTGGTTGCCCATGTGAAATGAAAGGCTGGTGGACCAGAAATGGAGAGGACAACATGGGATGCAAGAGAACAGTGAAGGTTTAAACCCCCTTGGATCTGAAAGGAAGATGCCAGGATGATGTGCAAAGTGATCGGAAAGGGAAGAGTCATTCATTTAGTCTCAGTAGTCCTGAAAGGGTAAAGTCTAAATGGACCATGCAGGGTGAAAGTATCGTGGACCTGAAAGGAGTACACCAGGGTGATATGTGCAGGTGGACATGAAAAGGTGAATGTGGACTGAGCAGTGTAAGAGTCCCACAGATTGGGGAAAGTGGTGGTCAAGCAGACCTGAAAGAAGTGACACCATGGAACATAAGCAGCCCTGAAAGGGTGAATACTAAACGATCTGTGTAGGTAGGGTCCGTGGACCTGAAAGGAAGACACCAGGATGATGGTCGTGAATCAAAAACTAGAGTAAGACACCAGGAGAGGTGTTAATAATCGGGCACAGAATAATAGTTGTAATATTGCATATTGCATAAATTAGGAAATTAAAGGTGGGGGGATGATGGAGGTAATGCAACAATCAAAGGAGACTTTACATACATATTCATGAGATTAAATATTTATTCATGACATATTATAAGATTGCATTGTAGATTATATTTGCTAAATCAAAGTACAGTTAGTTTAAAAGACATTTTGGACTGATATATCGATAGGACTAATCCAGGTAAATAACATGGTCAGCATGGGTGAGTTGGCCAAAGGACCTGCTTAAATGCTGCATAATTCTCTGACAATTTCTACAAATCCCTACAATCCCTTCTGCATGGCTGAAATTCTGGACACCAGTAGTGAGGTCTGGGATAACTTCATGTACAGTATAAGAGGTCTTTGCCAGGCAAAGGAAGGGTTGTCCAATGTATTCTGGCTAGCTATTGTGGAATTGATGGGTGTCATTCCTTTTTAATCCACTGAGCACATTTTCTGCGAGTACAGTTGCTTCAAAGTAAAAAATATATAATATACATTTTGCTTAAAAATGAGCATTAAATATGTAACTTGAAATATTTTTTTGCAATGTACATTCCCAGACCAAACAGACAGAGGATCATCTAGATTCACCCCTTGTAGATGGAACTCCATAAATGATGCATACAGTTAGAATCCCATTCCCAAATATCTGAGTAGCTGCTAGAAATGTTTCAGCTCTTACATCTGTGAAGCTTGCACATGATGAAGCTTATGATGAGTACATTTAATTATTTTACTCAAAATACTAAACCCCATTTTGTGGGAGAAATCATTGAATGCGATTGATCCTCATCTGAGATAAAAGGATGTATTCTCCTCTCCCCATTAACTGTTGCAATGATAGCACAGGTCATGCCTCCAACTCATGTCTAATGTCTAATGATTGTCACATGATGCGGAGCAATACGTCAAAACAATGCAGTGATTGAACCAGGCTTGATACCATCACTGACATTAAACTTAAATTGGAAACTTCAAAAATACTCTGTCTAAAATCCACAGAGGTCTATCAAAAGGTTATTTCAAGCATCCAACTTATTCATAAATTAAGGCAATTTGCTAATCAAAAAGGAAATTGAATTCATGCTCAGATTTCTGACAAATGAATGAGCAAGCTCAATCCTATGGATGTTTAACACTTATGCAGAATTCTTTGGCTTTTCTTCCATATTGATTCATACATCACACAATTATGTGATATATGAACAGAATGATGGTGCAGACACATTGATTGATGACACAAAAGTGTGCTGTTCACCCACAGAAGAACATGACATAGACTTCATAAAGATTTGAAGTTATGAGAAGATTCAACCTGAAATGTAAAAGAAGACAACTGTGTGTTTGGAATCACTGAACTGGCATTTGTGGGTGACATATTAACCAATGAAAGTATCATACCTGACAGTGTGAAATTCCAGCTATTATTCACAATATGGTAAAGGCAAACAGACACTCAACCAATTAGTGATAATTAGTTGAGTTAAGTCATTTCTAATCTAAGGGAGAGTAATTAATATTAAAAAAAGACATACGGCATAGCAACAGGCCATTTCAGCCCACGAGTTTGAGCTGCCCAATTTACACCCCATTAACCTACATCCCTGGTACGTTTTTGAATGGTGGGAAGGAATCAGAGCCCCTGGAAAGAGCCCACTCAGACACGGGGAGAATGTACAAACTCCTTGCAGATGGTGCAAAATTTGAACTCAGGTCCAGTACCCATCACTGGCACTGTAAAGGCATTAAACTAACCTCTATGCCCACTATGCCACCCTAATAAGGTATGTATTGATAAAACTCCCCCAGTGGATTAATGATTCATAGCAAGCACTCTACAGCATTGCAAAAATAAGTCAAATTATTCAATATATTTGAAAAGCAAACAGGATCAATGTCAACTTCTAACAAAATCAAGGCAATTTGTCCAGAAAATTGCAGTGAATGGGAGGGAGCTAGTTGTATATACATTAATGACATAATCTAAGCCACATAGAGCAGTTACTGATCATAATTAAACACACATACACACACACAAATTTGCACATCATGTTTTCAAAACTTGTCATCACCTTTCTTCTGAGACCCCACAATGGAAAATAAGAATGTGAGAAATGGAAGCACAAGTATATCACTTGGCCTGACCTGTCTGCTGTGTCATTGATCCTCGGCTTCTATCTAATCTGCCTACTTCTTCGATTTCTAGATCCTTTCTCTGTCAAGATGCTTCTCAGAATCAGAATTTATCGTCATGAACAAAATGTGTTGTTCATGACGGGCTGTGAATCAGAGGAGGAGGAGCTTGCTGAAAGTGAGTCAGAGGAGGAGGAGGAGCTTGCTGAAGTGAGGAGAAGGTAAGCTATTAAAGTCGGGGGCTTACCGGGGCTTGGGCCTACTTGGTTCGGCTGGGAGTCGGAGGAGGAGTTTGGAGAGAGTCGGACTGTGAGTCAGAGGAGGAGGAGCTTACTGAAAGTGACAGGGTTAATTGGTCAAGGGGCCAATAAAAGGAATGAAAGGGGAGGGAGCGGCCAGCGATGAATGGCTCAGTGAGTGAGTGGAGCAGTGAAGGAGTGAGACTTCCTGGCTTTGGCTTATCAGGCATCGGCGAAAGCAGGCAAGGAGAAAAGTTAAGCTGCGTTATTTGCCTTCGTATTCAGAGTCATGCCAATAGGGTTAGTGCTCTGTACTGGGTGTCAGATGTGGGAACAATGGGTGACCTCCACCCTCCCAAATGGCCACATCTGCACCAAGTGTACTGAGATGTAGTTACTAAGGGACCGAATTAGGGATATGGAGTTGCAGATTGATGACCTGCGGCTTGTAAGGGAGAGTGAGGAGTTAATCGACTCAACTTTCAGGCCGATAAATACTCCAGAACCCGTGTCAGGTAAGTGGGAAACTGTCAGGGGGGGAAAGAAAAAAGCGAGAAAAATGGAGAGCACACCAGTGACTATCCCACTCAGCAACAGTTATGTTGTGTTGGATTCTGTTGAGGGAGATGACCGGACAGAAGATGGCCACGGGCACCAGGTCAATAGTAATGAGCCTGGCAGAGTGGTGCAAAAGAAAAGGAAAAGGAGAAATGCAGTAGTTATTGGGGACTCAGGGATACAGACAGGAGGTTCTGTGAGCCAGATAAGTATACCCGCATGGTGTGCTGCCTCCCTGGTGCAAGGGTACGAGATATCACAAATCGGGTCCAAAATATTCTGAGAGGAGAGGGAGAGTAGCCTGATGTCTTGGTACATGTGGGTACAAATGACATTGACAAGAAAAGGGAGGAGGTAATGAAAAAGGATTACAGTGAGCTGGGACGAAAGCTGAAAGACAGGAACGCTAGGGTGGTGATTTCAGGATTACTACCTGTTCCAAATGCAAGTGATGAAAAGAATGTAAGGATAAGGAAAATGAACGTGTGGCTGAGGTGCTGGTGTACAAGGTGAGGATTTGGCTTCTTGGATCATTGGGATCTCTTTTGGGGAAGGCATGATCTTTACAAGAGGGACGGGTTGCACATAAATCCAAAAGGTGTCAACATTTTGGCAAGTATGTTTGGTTCAGCAGTGGGGCAAGGTTTAAACTAATTTGGCAGGGGTATGGGAACCAGAGTGATAGGGAAAAGGGTAGGGAAGATAAAGTAATGGCCAGGAAAAGTAAAATAGGAAAAGTAATGTTGGAGGAGAAAGTAAAAAAATCAGATGGTGCAATGAGTTTTCGGGTCAATGATAGTGTTAAGAAAATTACAAAGGAAAATAGTGGGCAGAAAAATCAAAAGAAAAGGTTACAGAAGTCACTAGATATTAAAAGGACAAAGAGCATAAGGGCACTTTATCTGAATGCCCGCAGTATTAGAAATAAGGTTAGTGAACTTGAGGCTCAAAGCGGTACCCATGCCTATGATTTGGTAGCCATCACGGAAACATGGCTACAAGGTGACCCTAAATGAGTATTAAACTTTCAAGGGTATCAGGTGGTGCAAAGAGATAGACAGGATGGTAAGGGAGGTGGAGTTGCAGAGTTGCACTCTTAATCAAAGATGGGCTCCAAGCAGTAGTGAGGGATGATATAAGATCTAAAGAGCATAATGTTGAGTCCATTTGGGTAGAGATAAAGAATAACAAAGGGAAAAAATTATTGGTGGGTGTTATCTATCGCCCACCAAATAACAATAGTTTAGTGGCACAGGAAATAAATAGAGAGATAAGTGAGGCATGTAATAATGATACGGCAGTAGTCATGGGGGACTTTAACTTCCACATAGATTGGGAAAATCAAGTTGGTCGTGGGAGTCTGGAAGAGGACTTCATAGAATGCATCCGCGATAGCTTTCTTGAGCAGCATGTTAAGGAACCCACAAGAGAAAAATGCTCTCTTGGATCTAGTGTTGTGCAATGAGATAGGTAGAGTAAATGATGTAATAGTCAGAGACCATCTGGGAAATAGTGATCATAGTATGATTGAATTTCTCATTCAGATGGAAGGGGAAATAGTTAGATCTAAAACTAATATATTATGCTTAAACAGGGGTGACTACCATAGGATAAGGGAGGAATTGGGCAGAGTGGACTGGGACCACAGGCTAATTGATGAAACAGTTGAGGAACAGTGGAAGATTTTCAAAGAAATATTTTGTAATGCTCAACAAAAATATATTCCGGTCAGGAAAAACGACAGCAAAATAGGGAAAAATCAACCGTGGTTAACAAAGGAAATAAAGGAGAGTATAAAATTGAAGGCGCAGGTGTACAAGGATGCAAAGAGCAGTGGGAAACTGGAAGATTGGGAAAACTTTAAGAGACAACAAGGGGTTACAAAGCGAGTAATAAGAAATGGGAAAAAGGATTATGAAAGTAAATTGGCACAAAATATAAAAACAGAAAGCAAAAAATTTTATAAATATATAAAACGGAAGAGGGTGGCCAGAGTTAACATCAGACCCTTGGAGGATGAGAAAAGAAAACTAGTAGCAAAAAATGAGGAAATGGCTGAAGCATTAAACAAATATTTTGTGTCAGTCTTCATGGTAGAAGACACGTCCAGCATGCCCAAGTGCGGAGTTAAGGATGCGAATGTTGGGGAGGGCCTTGATAAAATAGTTGTTACAAAGGAAGTAGTGATGGAGAAACTAATGGGACTAAAGCCAGACAAATCACCTGGTCCTGATGATATACATCCAAGAGTTCTGAAGGAAATGGCAGAAGTTATAGTTGATGAATTGGTGGTCATATACCAAAATTCCTTGGATTCTGGGCAGGTCCCGGCAGACTGGAAGACAGCAAATGTCACGCCACTTTTTAAGAAGGGATGTCGGCAGAGAACTGGAAATTATCGGCCAATTAGCTTGATGTCTGTGGTTGGAAAAATACTTGAAGCCGTCATTAAAGAAGAAATAGTGAAACTTTTCGAACGTTAGGGTTCAATCAGGCAGACGCAACATGGTTTTAGAAAGGGAAGATATTGTTTGACAAACTTGTTAGGATTCTTTGAGGATATAATGGATGCGGTGGATAGAGGGGAACAGGTTGATGTTGTATATTTGGATTTCCAGAAAGCTTTGATAAGGTGCCGCACAAGAGACTTATCAGTAAGTTACAGGAAAGTGGAGTCCGGGGAAGTATATTGGCCTGGATTGAAAATTGGTTGTCTGACAGGAGACAGAGAGTTGGGATAAATGGGAGTTTTTCAGGTTGGCAGAGAGTGGTAAGTGGGATGCCGCAGGGGTCAGTGTTAGGCCCACAACTGTTCATCATTTACATTGATGACTTGGAGGAGGGGACAAAATGTGGTGTAGCCAAGTTTGTGGATGACACCAAATTGAGTGGAAGAGCAAATTGTAATGAGGATGTGGAGAGTCTGCAGAGGGATATAGTTAAGCTGGATGAGTGGGCAAAGGTCTGGCAGATGGAGTACAATGTTAGTAAGTGTGAGGTTATCTACTTTGGCAAGAAAAATAAAAGAGCTGAATATTATTTAAAGGGTGAAAAACTACAGCATGCTGTTGTGCAGAGGGATTTGGGAGTGCTTGTGCATGAATCGCAAAAAGTTAGGTTGCAGGTGCAGCAGGTTATTAAGAAGGCAAATGGAATGTTGGCCTTCATCGCTAGAGGAATTGAATTCAGGAGTATGGAGGTAATGTTGCAACTGTATAAGGTACTGGTGAGACTGCACCTGGAGTACTGTGTCCAGTTCTGGTCTCCATATTTGAGGAAGGGTATACTGGCTTTGGAGACGGTCCAGAGGAGGTTTACTAGGTTGATCCCTGGGATGAAGGGGTTGACATGATGAAAGATTAAATCATCTAGGATTGTATTCGCTCGAGTTCAGAAGAATGAGAGGAGATCTTATAGAAACATATAGGATTATTAAGGGTATGGATAGGATAGATGTAGGAAGGTTTTTTGAGCTGGCCGGGGAAACTAAAATGAGAGGACACAGTCTCAAGATTCGGGGGAATAGATTTAGGACAGAGATGTGGAAAAATAATTTTTCCCAGAGAGTAGTGAATGTTTGGAATTCTCTAACCAGGGAAGTGGTTGAGGCTGCCTCATTAAACATATTTAAAATTCGGTGAGATAAATTTTTACATGATAGAGGAATTAGGGGATATGAGGAGAAGGCAAGTAGGTGGAGTTAGGTCATAAATTAGATCAGCCATGATCATATTGAATGGCAGAGCAGGCTCGATGGGCCATTTTTGGCCTACTCCTGTTCCTTCTTCCTATGTTCCTATGTGGCAGCGTTACAGGTGCAAAACCACTATAAATTACATTTTTAAAATAAATAAATTAGTGCAAAAAGAAGAGAAAAGTGAGGTCATGTCTGTGGTTCGTTGTCCATTCAGAAATCTGATGTTAAAAGGGAAGAAGCTGTTTCTATACTGCTGGGTGTTCATCTTTAAGTTCCTATACCTCCTTCCTGATGGTAGCAGTGAGAAGAAGTATGGGCTGGGTGGTGGGGGTCCTTGTGGACACAGGCTGCTTTCTTGAGACACTGCCACTCATAGATGTCCTTTGTGAAGTGAAGATTATTGCCAATGATGTCAGTGGCCGAGGAGCTTTTTTCTATCCTGTGGATTGGCACCTTTATACCAGTCAGAATGCTCTCCACGGTACACCTGTAGAAATTTGCAAGGATCTTTGGTAATGTACCAAATCTCCTCAAACTCCTCACAAAGTATAGCCACTTCTTCATGATTGCCTCAACATGGAGGCCCCAGGATAGATCTTCAGAGATTTTGACACCCAGGAATTTGAAGTTCTTAACCTTTATTACGGCTGACCCCTCAGTGATGACTGGTTTGTGTTCACCTGATTTCCCCTGCTGAAGTCCACAATCAATTCCTTAGTTTTACTAACATTGAATGCAAACTTGTTGTTGTGACACCACTCAACCAGCTGATCTATCTCACTCCTCCATGTTTCCTCATTGTCATTCCACTGATGGTAGTGGTGTCATTCACAAATTTGTAGATGGCATTTGAATTGTGCCCAGCATCAAAATCAAGGGTGTAGAGCAGGTCGAGTCTATGCACCTGTGTTGATTGTCGGTGAGAAGGAGATGTTGCTTCCACTGATTGCGGACTTCCACAATCATATTCTGTGTATGTTAAATAGCTCAGTATTCACAGACCTTTAGGAGAGAGAATTCCTCATATCTTCTCTCCATTCCAATCCCAAATTTCTAATACCTTACCTAAGACTATTTTCCTTAGTTCTCAATGTTCCCGCTGGAGGAACCAAAATCCCAGAATCTTGATATTTCAATGAGTGGATCCATTATACTTACTCTCACCTGCTCCCACTCATCAAACTCCTGCTACTTGATAAAGTTCACCTGTGTGGTAACATGCAATTCACCTTGAGAGAATAAAATCCAGCATTATCAGGTTTGCAGCTTTTCTTAATGCTTGTCAAATCAAAGCATTCCCATAAGCATGAAATTGAAGGATACCATTTCCAGCAAAGATTTTAATACACGTTTCTAAGAAGTTGTGATGACATTTCCATTAATCAGAGTACCATTTTAATTTGATGAATTAGGCTCTGTATAATAACTAAAGTTGACCGTTTTGAGTTTTGTCAACCAGTTTACCTATCTCGGCTGCACCATTTCATCAGATGCAAGGATCGACAATGAGATAGACAACAGACTCGCCAAGGCAAATAGCGCCTTTGGAAGACTACACAAAAGAGTCTGGAAAAACAACCAACTGAAAAACCTCACAAAGATAAGCGTATACAGAGCCGTTGTCATACCCACACTCCTGTTCGGCTCCGAATCATGGGTCCTCTACCGGCACCACCTACGGCTCCTAGAACGCTTCCACCAGCGTTGTCTCCGCTCCATCCTCAACATTCATTGGAGCGCTTTCATCCCTAACGTCGAAGTACTCGAGATGGCAGAGGTCGACAGCATCGAGTCCACGCTGCTGAAGATCCAGCTGCGCTGGATGGGTCACGTCTCCAGAATGGAGGACCATCGCCTTCCCAAGATCGTGTTATATGGCGAGCTCTCCACTGGCCACCGTGACAGAGGTGCACCAAAGAAAAGGTACAAGGACTGCCTAAAGAAATCTCTTGGTGCCTGCCACATTGACCACCGCCAGTGGGCTGATAACGCCTCAAACCGTGCATCTTGGCGCCTCACAGTTTGGCGGGCAGCAACCTCCTTTGAAGAAGACTGCAGAGCCCACCTCACTGACAAAAGGCAAAGGAGGAAAAACCCAACACCCAACCCCAACCAACCAATTTTCCCCTGCAACCGCTGCAACCGTGTCTGCCTGTCCCGCATCGGACTTGTCAGCCACAAACGAGCCTGCAGCTGACGTGGACTTTTTACCCCCTCCATAAATCTTCGTCCGCGAAGCCAAGCCAAAGAAGAAGAATAACTAAAGTATAAATTATCGCAGGAGTCACAGATTCAATTTGAGAACTTACGATAGAAAAAAAATGAACAGCAGAAAAAAAGGCAACATCTATATAACATTCTTTTTCAGACTTCAATGCACTTTAGAGGATGTGGAAAGAAAGGCAATTGTTAACTTTCAAGCACAAATGTTGCTAACAAAAGATTTGGTTACTAACAATGAAGGTTTCTCAGTTTCTCACCATTGTTTCTGAGGGACAAGGAAATATATGACACAGTGCACTGTCATTGAATTGACTGATTTTGTCTGAAGCATACAAGCATTAAATTGTTGGTTCCCTTTAATTTTGTGTTCTTATATATATATATATATATATATATATATATTCTATATCAGGTAGCATTAGCTTACATGCTAAAGAAAGCTCCTTCATGCATAGTAATTAACATGAATTAAAGCCATTCTCAAAAAGATGGAAGTAAGAGACATAGTCAAAAATCATTGAATAGACACTTCAGCACAATCCATGTTGACTAAGTTGGCGTTGCAGTTTGGCCTGCGTTTTGTCCCTGTCCTGACCCCTTCCTATCCATGTATCTGTCCAAATGTCTTTTGAACATTGTAACTACCTGCTTCAATACCTTCCTCTAGCAGCTCTTTCTATATGCAGACTACCCTGTAAATGAAACAGTTGCCTCTCAGGTCCTGCTTTATCTCTTCTTCCACACGTTCAACATCTCCCCTTTATTCTAGAATCATTATCTTAGAGAAAGGCCTCTGAGCCTTCACCTTAAGGTACCCCTTAGCCATCAATACTTTAGGGAATAAAATCACAGCCTATCCAATCTCTCCCAATAATGTAAGAACTTCAGACATGGAAGCATCCTGGTGAATCTCCTCTGGACTCCGTAATGTGACTGATTGCACTCAAAGACAAGTGAGGTGTACAAACATCCTTTTAATAGCTTACAATCAATGGCCAAGAGTCCTCAGGTGAATCTGAGGTATGGTGGGTAAACCAGGGTTTTTATTGGGGTAGGTGAGGGTGGAGCCAGGGGAGGAGCCAGACATCTGAACAACACACAGACAGTGAATTCCAGTTCACCCCTTTCTTCAAAAGAGAACCTGTGGGTGAAAAACGGAGACCACACATTAAAAAAAATTGTTTACAAATATTTACAAATTAAGTCTGTCAGGGGGTCTAGTTATTCTGGTTGAGCCCCTCAGTACTAGAGGACTATGGGCTTCCTGAACCTCCTGGACCCCCTGTGGAACAGGGTTACTGGGTCTCGAGGGCTCCAGCTCAGGTCGCAGAGTGGATTAGACCACTTCCCGAGCAGAGTCATCCAGGACCCTGGGTGGGGTACTTGGTAGTTCCTGGCTCATTTGAGGTGTCGGATCCTCAGTTCTGGCAGGTGCCAGGTCTCTGATTGAGACGGTGTCCTCTCTGCTGTCACGTTATGCTCGTGGGCATACGTTGGGTTGGCATGTAGAAAGTGCACCTTCTCAATCAGGGGTCTATCTTGCTTCTCCTCATGTGTTTTCTGAGCAGGATTGGCCTTGGTGCCATCAGCCAAGCCAGGAGAGTAGTCCCAGATGCGGATTAATTTAATCCATGAAATCTTTGTTGAGGTGCCCAGGCCCGTGTAGAGCACAAAAATGAAATAAACATTAAAAAACTTACACAATCACATCACCATTCTTAAACCAATGTTAATACCTTTTAATTTTAACCCATGCCAGGTAAAATATAGAAGGCTCTAAATCGGCCACAAAGGAGGCTTGGCTGCAGTGGTCACTTAATACACAGTCTACATATCAGGAGTTCTATGCAATATGACTGAGGCAATCCTGATCAAGTTATGGACCCCCCGTCACAATACTCTATCCTTTATACAGATTTGAATGTCACATTCCAACTTCAAGAGTCAGGAAAACAAATCAGTACATTCTCATCCATGTCCCACATAATTTCACTGAGACTACATTACTTCTTATCTCAAAACCACTTGCAATTAAATCTAATTTCCTACTTTCCCTCCTAATCATTTCCAGTACCTTCATTTTGGCTCTCGCTAACTTGTGTCTAAAGATGACTAATTGCCTTTGAATATCAACATTTAAAAAATGGTTTACTTTTCTGTTCTGTGCACCAAAGTAACTCTATACCCATGAATGTGTAATCAAGATTGCTGTAATATAATCTATAAATCCACTGATGACATCAACATTGTTGGCCAAATGACAGGTTATGAGGTGGAGATTGATGACCTGATTGTACAGTATGAGAACAATGATCTTGCTCTCAGAATCAGCTCGATGAAGGAGCTTGTTGTGAACTTTAGGAAGGAGAGACTGAGGGACTGCACACTTGTTTTCATTGGTGGAATGATGTTGAAGGGCATTCATTGTTTTAAGTTCCTGGGAGTTCACATTATTGGAAGATCTCCCCTGGAGTCAGCATATTGATGGAAGTGTAAAGAATGCACACCAAATGCCTCTAACTTTCCAAAATGTCTAAGGAGATTTTTCATCAAAAATGGCAACAAACTTCTTCAGGATTACTGTGGAACATATGTTGACTGGTTGCATCACATCCTGGTTTGGAAACTTGGTGACTTATGAATGCAGAAATCTGTATAAAAAAACAAACCCAACCAGGTTTACCAGTGGCACTGACCTCCTGTGATATGAGATAATGCCTCAAGAAGGAGTCAAAACCACAAAGGACCCCCCCCCCCACCCATCATCTTGGTCACAACCTCTTCTCACGGTTACCTTCAGATAAAAGGTACAGAAGCCTGAAGTCCAGCATCTCTACGTTAAAGAGAGAGACAGTTAGCGTCGCAGTAAGCAGAACATTACGACAGTGACAGTGACCTGGGATTGAGTCCGGCGCTGTCTGTGAGGAGTTTGTACATTCTCCCCATGACTGTGTGGGTTTTCCCAGAGGTCCAGTTCCCTCCCAGCCTCCAAAACATATGGGGTTGTAGGTTCATTTGGATGTAATTAGGTGTCATGGATTTAAATGTTCTGAATCAGATTTTATCATGCTGTAAATAAAATTTAAATTTGTTTTAAAATTATTAAGAACAGTATTTTTTCAACAACTTTAACCTCCCTACACTACTCATCCACATTGTATTGCATTTGCCATGTTTTTGCACATTTCATTCAATTGTCCCTTATCCCTTGAATCTTCTTTACATCCTTCATTCTGTGCACAATCCTCCCTAGTATTGCAACATTGGCAAATTTGGAACAGTAACATTTGGACCATTAAGTAAATTGATGATATAGATTAGGAACAGCTGAAACCCAACACAAATCTCTGTAATGCACCACTGGTCACACGCTCTTTGCTTTCTGTCTGATCACCAGTTCACAACCCTTGCTTCTTATTCCAGCAACATGTGCTAAAACTGTATTAATTGTTGTCCTGTGTTGGACCTGATCAAAGGCCTGCTTAATTAGAGGTCTTTAGTTATAGGGAAATATTGGACAGGCTGGGCTTGTTTTCCCAGGAGTGAATGAGGCTGAGGGATGGCCTGATTAAAAAAAAAAGATAAGATTGCAAGAGGAACAAATAGGATAAATAGTCATTTTCCCCCATGGTAGAGATAGAAAAAAGGGTATAAACAAGATGAGAGGAAGGATTTTGAAAGGGATACATTTTTGACATGGAGTGCGGATGATCTCTGGAATGTGCTGCCAGAGGAGGTGGTGGAATTAGATAAACTCCATACCTTTAGGAAGCAGATGAGTAAATAGACATAGAAGGATGTGATCACAATGTGGACAAATGGGAATAGTGAAGTTGGGCAAAAAAAGGCTAAAATGACTGTGGTGGGCTGAAGAGCTCATTGCAGAGCTTTATGACCCTGACTCTAAAATTCAACTACACGTATTCAACAGTTCCTCCATATCTGCTGATTAAATTACTATAACCTAGGTTTATAATCGACCCAGAAACTACCTGGACACATGATCAATTTGTGGCACTGTCAGAATGAATTGAATGGCCTCTTAGATGACACTAAGATTGGAGACGATGTTGTCAATGAAGAAGTGAGTTCAAGCTCTCACGGTTAATACAGTTGCTTTTCAGAAATGTTATTTTAACAGAATGATTCATCTGAAATTTGATTTAACGTCATTTTTACTTTGCTGCCATTACATTGCCAAATCAGAGCAAGAAATTCGATTGAGCCTTTAATATTGTGAGTTGCCTTCATGTCCCCAAATTGCCACACTGGATAATATAGTTTCCTATGTGTCACTCCTTTTGCAATGATGCAGGGCAATTTGGAGTGTATTGGCTGGGCAACACTAGTCCCAGGACAACATAGTCTTGGACCAGTGGTACTCACATCATTACCTCAACATCTACATTGAACCACCTCCAGAGTTTCATGGCCATGCCTCAGTACCTAGTGCCCAATCTGCATCCCTCTTCCCATTGGACCTTCAGACCCTGTGGATGGAGTCATGCTAGCCTCCATGATCCTCACCCACCCACCACTACCAGGTGCATGCTGCCTCTCGTGACTGGTCATTTTTCAATCTCAGGAGAGGATCACTAAGTGTTTTTGGCATCAGGCATTTATCCAGGTGAATTTTGATGTGATGGGAGAAAGATGAAAACCTATTTAGGAATTGGAGAAATTCATTGTTATGATCTTACAGTGAAAGTTAAGCCAAGTAATGCCAGACAGTTGTAAGCTGGGTCTTCTGTTTATTTTATCTTTGTCTGCATCCAGCAATTTGTGAATCGAATATATATTTAACCCAAACAAAGAACAACAGTTTCACTGGCATATTTGTCAGCAATGAATAAGTAGTTAATAAAGTAATGATGAATATATTGTACAGATGAGTAAACTTGCACAGGTCGAGCAAGAATATATGCCAAATCAGAGCTTTAAAAAAGGGTTAAAAGAACCAAATGTCTCATCCCAATGGTAACCTAATATGCTTTCTTCCCTCAAAGTTCCACTATTTCCAGATTTTCTTTTGAATTCCTATCTTAGCACGGTGACATTCACCATTTTCCCCTTTTCCACTCCCTGTTTATGTCAGCTTCAGGAACAAATCATCACCAATTGATTGCCCCAGTCTAAAACATAGTTGAAGGGAAAGAAAGATGTTTTGATGACAGATTTAACAGTTTATATGCAAGCAGAGTTAATAAAAGTTAATTCAATTACTCAACAGCAACTCTGCTCTTTATTTAACTTTATGGCCTGCAATTAATTTTCCAGTCCTATAAGCCGATAGAACTGCCTCAGTTAACATGCGGAAAATAGCATTTTTAATAAATTATCTTGATTTTTAAAAAAATATGAAGAACTTTAACATGGGTTATATTTTAAAACATAAAATGCAAAGAATTTGTGGATTTGTTATTAATAGCTAGCGTTAACTAACCATACCCAGACCAAATACCAAAATTACAAATGATTATGTCTGCAAATTTTAATTGGTGTAATGCATTTTCTTGTTCCTGATGGCACAAACGCGGTTCCATTTATCCAAAGTGAATTTCAGCAGAATCCTGAATGAAGTCGCTTCTGTTAAATAGACATTTCACAAGTCACAGGGGCTTAACTAGAGACTGATCCTTGAGATTTATCAAAATATTAAGCAGGACTAAGAAAGTTCCTGTACAGTCCATTAATTTAAGTAAAATCTTGTGAAAAGGAAAGTTGTTTAAGAGTAAAAACACTTCTGTCTGCATTCTCAAAATATGAAGGATTTTCTCTCTGGTTAGTTGGGTCATTGTCTTGGGAGCTATGTGACAGTCAAATTTATATATAACAATGCCATTTATCAACTTGCTTGTTTTTTACTTGTGCAGATAATTTGGAACAATAAATATAAATCAAGTGTAAGATCAGCTATCTTGCCTATTGTTCTTCAAAGTGAATGTATTCTCCATATTTTCTCTGTTAAAATACCTATTATTCTGTCCTCTGTGTGTGTTTCACCTATACCTAAAAACACAAAGTACCATTGCACCCAAAGGCTCCCTTATGATCGAATCTATTAACACAATGCAACATAGTAAGAAGGTTACTTTGAGAAAGTTCTTACTATTGACAGTAAAGCTTTCAGCCCTGTACCTGTGATTTTCATAGATGAATTTCCCTGAACAATTAAAAGTATTTCAAGTGAAAATTTGTTTTCTATGTCTCACACTAATTCAATATGTTGCCAATCTTGCTGCATTGGTTTTGTGATCTGTTTGCTAGACTGTACCTGAAGCTTTCATCAAACCTTAAACCATCTCAATACTCTATTTTTTCTTAGCTATTTTTTCTCCACAACAATTAGGTAGGAGACTTTGATACCTGATTAATATTATCTTTGAATCACATTTTCCTCTGCTCCATATCTAGTAGTTCCTCGTTGTGTTAATTTTTTAAACCTCCCTAATGATCTTTCTCCAAGGCCATTTGCAAGTCTCTTGAAGGTTGATTGTTAGTTCCCAGAGGACCCAGACTTAATCTGGAATCTTGGCAACTCTCTTCTTAAATTGTCAGAGCACTTATTGTTCTTTTGTGAATGTAATGTGTAATCCTTCTGCCAAAAATAGCATAACACGAGTCATTTTTTGGAAGCCTCCAGAAATAATCACAATAAAATTTAAGCTTGATAAAATTTAAAAATATATAAATCCTTTAAGTCCTGGTTCAGAAAATTGGATGTCTGGTCTTATGTGGCTGATTTAGGGTGCTAGATTTTTCCTTTGGTGGATGTGGGTGCAAGTGTTCATTCCATATACAGAAATAACCTACACTAACCAGATCTGGAGACCAAAGCAATGTTGTGTTCAGTATTGGTGTCCTTATTTAAGGGAGGATCTAAATATTTTAACACTAAAACCTGGAGTCAATGATATGACTTGAGGAAAATGTTGACAGGTTTTGCAGTAAAATCCACTGTATCTGGAATTCAAGCAACTGGCAAAATAAAAAAAAAATCAAGGAAATAAATAACATTTGAAATAAATAAAACATTAAATAAAAGTTTAAAATCATGAAAGCAAATGTTCTCCAAAGCAACACACACCATTTCGTGAAGATGGGAGCAACATACCCTCCCACAGCAACTTTTTAATAAAGTTTAAATAAAGTTGTGTTTGAATAAAATGGTGGTGGGTGCCCAGGATGAAGCTGCTCGCTGCTGGGACGACTCTCTCTATTCCTGTCCAGTAAGAGTCTTTATTTTTACTAGTATTAAGTATATTAGTAAGCCTTTATCTGTAAAGGGGGTGGGGGGGGGTGGTAATTATGATGGTGGCGTGGTTAATGCAGAGGCTAGCACAATGCTGTTATAGCATTAGCAACTGAGATTCAAATTTAAATTTTGTAAGTTATGAGAATTACCTGATTAAAGTGAACTTTAAGGTCTACAATACTGATATTTTTTTCAAATTACTTTAGATTTCACACTGTCTTTTGTCTTTTAATTGTTCTTAATGCAGATGTAATAGTTAGGCATTCTAAGAGTGTGTCTCAGGCAACCGGAAAATTTGCATATCCAGCATCCGCAATCCCTGTAGGTGCTGGATACCAGGGATTTTACTGAATGTTCTATATTCGTCTTTTATACTGATAAAACAATGTTACGTGTGCATTCCCAAGATTGAAAGACTCAATTAAATTACTTTGAAAATGTGTCATCATAAAATATCTGAAAAGATCCAATACTAACAGTGGCTTCCATGCAGGAACCAACACCCAACATCCACCATTGACCTTCTTCTTTGGCTTGGCTTCGCGGATGAAGATTTATGGAGGGGTATGTCCACGTCTGCTGCAGGCTCGTTGGTGACTGACAGGCAGGCACGGTTGCAGTGGTTGCAAGGGAAAATTGGTTGGTTGGGTTTGGGTGTTGGGTTTTTCCTCCTTTGTCTTTTGTCAGTGAGGAGGGCTCTGCAGTCTTCTTCAAAGGAGGTTGCTGCCTGCCAAACTGTGAGGCGCCAAGATGCACAGTTGGAGGCGATATCAGACCACTGGCGGTGGTCAATGTGGCAGGCACCAAGAGATTTCTTTAAGCAGTCCTTGTACCTCTTCTTTGGTGCACCTCTGTCTCGGTGGCCAGTGGAGAGCTCACCATAGAACACGATCTTGAGAAGGCGATAGTCCTCCCCACCCAACACAGTTGGGACTTCAGCAGCATGGATTCGATGCTTGCAGACTCTGCCAGCTCGAGTACTTCGATGTTGGTGATGAAGTCATTCCAATGAATGTTGAGGATGGAGCGGAGACAGCGCTGATGAAAGCATTCTAGGAGCCATAGGTGATGCCGGTAGAGGACCCATGATTCGGAGCCGAACAGGAGCGTGGGTATGACAACGGCTCTGTACACGCTAATCTTTGTGTGTTTCTTCAGGTGGTTGTTTTTCCAGACTCTTTTGTGTAGTCTTCCAAAGGCACTATTTGCCTTGGCGAGTCAGTTGTCTATCTCTATTTCGATCCTTGCATCAGATGAAATGGTGCAGCCGAGGTAGGTAAACTGGTTGACCTACCCACCTCCCCACCATGACCACCAGCCCCTCCACATCTCCATCGGGCACACAGAACTCAAAACGGTCAACCAGTTTACCTACCTCGGCCATTGACCTTATTACCACAGAAAAATCTCTGGGCTGCTGAGAGCCAAGAATCAACACAAAAAGAGCAGCTTCTATCACATCTGACAGGAGGAGCAGAGAGGCTGTAGGATCTGGGTGGACTGACAATGTCAGGAGCAGGCGCTACCAGTACCAGTAGCACCAGGCCTCATTGAGGCTACCAAAGTGCAACCCTAAGCCCCAAAAGCCAGACCTGCTCAACATCAGTCTGCTGAGGCTGTCTCCTCACTGAAGCATTGGCAGCTCATTAATGAAGGCACAACAGTGGACAGCGCCACATTTTGCCAGATTTCCAGTCAAGCAGTTGTGCTTTTTAATGAGCACAAGGGCTCTCAGTGTTCAGAATGGAGGACGAAGAGCTATCATTTGTCATGCTGAATGAACTACCGTGATTTAGTTTGAGCGTAGAGGAATGAGGCAATTTGATTGAAACAATTTAGATTGTGAGGAGTTTCAAATGGATGGATGGAGAGAGAATGTAAAACTAGGTTTCATTGTTTGAAAATAAGGGGTTGCCTGGTTAACGTACAGCTAAGGTGAAATTCTTTCCTTCAGAGGGGAAATAATGTTTGGAATTCTCGTCATCAAAAGCAGGGGAAGCAGAGTTCTTAAATATTTTAAGGGAGCATTAGATAGTTGATAAACAATGGGTGAAAAGTTACTGCAAGTAGACAGGAATGTGGAGTAAGGTAATAATCAGAACACACCCAGAATCATATTGAGTGACAGAGAGATGTGGGACTAAATGGTTTATTCCTGTTGTTACATTGTACATTCACATATCAGCACATCTGAACAGAGCACAATTGTTCAGCATTGTATTGTCATCCAATGTTCGGCATAAGGCTAATTCTATATAATTTGGAAATTGAAATGTTCAGGTCAACTTGTAACTGAATGAATGAATGAATGATTTTTTTTTAAATTTTTTCGCGTGATGAGATAGAATGAGAAGCTTCATTTGACGTGTTATCCAGGCAATCCAACTCATTTAGTAGGAAGTGCACAGGTAAATAGATAAAATAACTGACAGATAAATAGATGTAGTAAGTGGTGAAACATTATTCAAATAGTAAATCATGAAAATCTGTAGCCACCGTGGCTGAAGTAAAAACACAAAATGCTGGAGAAGCCCAGCAGGTCAAACAGTGTCCTTTATGTATCTTTATCTTTGATATATAGCCATAATTTATACAAGTAAATAAACCCACATGATTTTATGATTTTTCCCATTCCCTCCCACAGTGAACCCCCCCCCGATAGATAGAAGAAAATCACAAAGCAAACTGTATAATTTATAAATATATATATATTTCTTGTAACTACATTATATTCTAAGAATATTATCTCCTACAACTATACTTATGCCCAGTAATTATAAAATATGTAGTAACTTAAAAAAACTACAATGTTACCTAAAATACTTGATCAAAGTTTAATTCTAAAAAACATATAACACAATTATATATAAAATAAGCTAAACTAATAATAGTTTAAGTTTAAAAATAAACAGATAAAATGAAGAGTTAAACGAGCACTTACCTGTGCGAAGTTTGATGATTATTATTCAAGCAATGGGAGTTGGTGAGTCAATGTGAGATCCCATACATGCATGCGCAGCCGTTCCTTTACAGTCCAGAAGGGAGAAACCACTGTCTTAAATGCGCTAAATTAAACAAACCAACCATAATACGAACCTGTGACTGAACATGTTTATTGCAGCCAAAACAACTTTATCCATAAACAAGAAAAAAGAGGGGAGGGAGAGGTGGGCACGTTGACTCACCAACTCCCATCGCTCAAATAATAATCAAACTTCGCACAGGTAAGTGCTTGTTTAATGCTCCATTATTCTTTGCAATGTACGTTGGTTCGCTAACGTGAGAGTTTGTAGCTCAGTGCCTTATCCCCTTAGGGTGGTTCGACAGACCATAATCAGTTCAATGGGACCCCTTTCCCGCGGTCTTGTTCAATCTACCATGTGTAGGATGGAAGCTATGAAACTCTGCCCCTCTGAATTTAAAGGTTTATTGTAGAACCTATTAAAGGTTCTCTCCTTACTCCATCCTGCCTAGCAGAGGATGTCCTATATAGGGACCTTCGCTGAGGTCACTGCCGCTCTAGTTGAATGGGACCCAAACTGAGAAACGTCCACTCCAGCCACTCTCATGACCTCCCGTAGCCATCTGGCCAACATCTGGGAGGTAGCTCACTGATGGGGTTTCTTATAGCATATAAAGAGGTATTTCTCATTTAGTCTAATATGTTTTGTACATACAATGTATATTTTTAAAATATCTAACACACATGATCTTTCATCCTCCCCGTATACATAAAGTGAAAATTCTGTCCCAATTCTCATTTGCCTGTTATGTTTCAAAATGTCTGTAACTTGTTTGTTGGCACAGTCCTCCTCCCAATGAATAGAGTCCATATGAATGTGAGACAAAGTTTTACCCTCTGGGCCGATGTCAGGACCACCAGCATTATCAGCTTATGGGACAGGCTACGTAAATCCAAACTGGAAGTTGGTGACAGTCGCCTTAGATAATCCAAAACAATCTTTATGTCCCAAATATCCTTGTATCGGGGTACTGGAGGATGCAAATGTAACACTTCTTTCGATGATTGCCTCGACCGTATGCTGCCAGATCTCAAAGCGTGTCTGGGCTTCCAGGTGGTGTGTGTCGACTTCGAGGCTCCCTGCACTCAGGAGTTTTTCCATGGCAGCCGTGGGAAAATTTTGAGGATTAAATTGTGGTGCGCTGTTAGCCAGAATCAGACACACACAAGGTAAAGACTGTACAACAGGCTTTAATCCACAAAGACTTCCACACAGGCTGGCTGTCACTGCAGTAACACTGAGTGAGCTTCGGGAGGCCAGTGCAGGCTTTTATCCTGGAGGGTGATTGACACCCGACCAGGTGGGGATGATCCCTTCAAGCCAAATGATTGACAGCCGGCCAGGTGTTGTCCTGTCCCCTTACACTCCTGCAGGTACAGATGTTGCCCCCTGAAGTAGGCCGATGGTGTACCACCACACTACCAAATAGAAGCATCAGTGATAATATTATACCATCTATCATAGAATAGTGTCAATCGACTGCCAACTGTTAAAGCCTTGTAATTATCAAGGGTACTCAACTGTAAATGCGTAGCTTTCACTTCCTCTACCCACCTAGTCTGCAGGCTGGTGTATTCTGGGCGTACCTCCGCAAAGCACTTTGAGCGGGAAAATGCTGCTGCTGCTTTTTCACGGAGGGCGTTACCCTAAAAAAGACCTGCTGGCTTTAGCCGCTTGGTGCGGGAAACTACCTCGGATAACCTGCTTAAGTTCCCCAGCATACCTGCAATAGGGGTGAAACATAACAGGTTCTCTTGCCTGTGCTCTCGGCCCTCTGACCATACCAGCCGCTGCCCTCTGGTGCTCATTCAAATCTTTCACCTGTTTGCTGAGATCATCACCAAATAGAAATTTCATTACAGGGTTAGATGGTCTGCACAAATGAGCAATCTTACATTGAGGTCGAGCTTGGTGAGCCCCTTCCTGAAGGCATTCAGTTCACAGTTTGCATGGGATACCAGCCCTAGAGTGTCTTGTTGGGTCTCCAATAAATCGTGTGAGAGCGTTTGTGTGAATGCAGTGATATCTTTAACCAGTGACCCCTGAGGTCTTTGCAATTTCATGTCTTTTACCCTTGTGGAAACCTTCAAATTGTCCCATATCACAGGGTTTTACTTAGGCACCTCCAACAGAGAGCAGTTAACAGTGCAGGGGTATTTATTGATGGATTCTTCTAGTCCCATCTCCTGAAAAGCATTTGACACCATACATGTTATACACCCCGCAATATCATCCTCTAGTGAATGGCTGATACCTCTCAGTGCTGCAAACTTTGCGGCAATAGCCAGTATATTCTCCTCCTGACTGGCCTGAGCAGTGTATGGGGATTTGGGTGACTCGGCCTCCATTAATGGCCCTTCATCATCTTCCCATGTATAATCATTAATGTTGTCCCCCTGCTCTGATGGCATAGGAAACCTGATCACCATGGCCGTCACCAGTTCCTCCAATTTGTCCAGATGACTTACAATTTTGTTGCTGGTTGAAGCCTCTGCTCTCTTACAGGCCTTGCTCTTGGCCCCCAATTGACCGGGTGCCCATTGTGCAGATACCACACCTTTCTTCGGGCTTTTTCTGGTTATTCTCGCCCATCGAGTGGGCGGCTTCGCAACACGACATGTTAAGTTTAGCTCAGATCCTACCTGCTCTTGTGCGGGGAACTCCACTTCACTGCCACTTGATGTACTGAGGTCTAATCATCTCATACAGCGGCATAACGGTATCACTGCTTCTTTTTGAGGTCCCAGCTTCCACAAAGCCAGGTCTGTGCAGCCAGACTTGGACCCCACCTTCAGCGAAGGTAGATCACTGCCACATGATCTCACCCCCAGCGGAGGTAGATCAGCCTTGCTGCTCCTCAGCTTGGACACTGCACCCCTACATGCCTGCTAGATTTTTGGCGCTAATGAAGCGATACAGGGGCTCTTCTTAGAGGCCTTTCTCCATGGGCTCTTTCCACTCTTCCTCTGCCCCAGCCCCTTATTGGGACCTGGGAATCTCCTGACGGTTGTCCCGGATCTTTTTTGGTACACCTCCACCTCCGGAGGGTTACATCAGGGCCTCCTCTCATTGGGACCCGGGAACCTCCCACCGGCAGTCCTGGAATTTTTACTGCTTCCCTCCTTTTCCTGAGGGCCCATTCAGGGGTTTAATTTCATTTTTTAGATCCCTCTCCTGCAATCTCCCTCAGGGCACTGCTCCTGCAGGCCCACTAATTTAGTGCTTTTTTGGGATCTCTCTACTGCGAATCCCCACTGATTCAACGCTTTTGCTCCCACGCCAAAAACGCGTGCTGCTCCTCGCAAGTCAATGGATGTAAAATGGCTACGCATCCACGGATGGGATCTCATGTTGGCGAACCAATGTACAATGTGAAGAATAATGAGGTGAGGTGAGGCTGGGGAGTGACAAAGGACAATTTATAATTTAACAATTAGTTTAATAAGAAATTATAAAGTTATAACACCAATCTTTTGCATATAAGGAAACCAAATTTTCATAAAGACTTTGTGTTGATTCCTTAAATTATATGTAATCTTTTCCAGTGATATACAACTTTGCATCTCTCCATGCCATCTATCCAATACCAAATCAGTTTCTAGTTTTCATGAAACAGCTATACACATTCTAGCCACACCTAATGCAATTTAAAAAAAGTCTCTTTGAAACTTATCCAATTTTGATTCTGGATTTATCCGTGAGATATCTCCCAAAAGAAATAACATAAGATTCCTCGGGAGTCTAACACTTATTACCTGTTGAAAAAAATCAATTAAACTAGTCGAAAAAATGTTCAGCCGAGGACATAAGAATGTAGCTATGACCTGTCTATACTGGAAACATTTATTTGAAATGTCTGGATGCAATCTATTCAATTAATGTGGTTTGAAATATGACTGATGTATAAAATTATATTATACCATTTTATATCACACATTTATTGTTTTTCATACTATCGTAACATATTTGTGTCCAATTTCTAAGGGTTATAACAATACCCAAGTCTTTTTCCCATCTTTGTTTCGATTTATATAGATCCTTCCTCTTCACCCCCCTTAAAAGTAATAAATACATCCCAGATATAAACTTCTTTATGTTTAGATTTGATATTGTTGTTTCTATTTCATCCTCTTCTAGCAATAGATAAGTAGTTAATCTTTCCCGCAGATAAGCTTTTAACTGATAGTATCCAAATATTGTATTATTTTGTATTCCATATTTAATTTTGAATTGATTAAATGTCATTAAATATTTACCTTGATAACAGTAATTAATAGATTTTATTCCTTTCTTTGACCAATTAATAAAATTTATATTATTTAACATAAATGGGATAAATTGTCTTGAAACAATGGCATCTTTCCTAACCCATACCCCTTAAAACCCATCAATAAATATACCTTATGTCTTAATATCAAAGTGTTAAAGTCAAGCTCCTGTCAAGATACAATAAAGTAAAAGTACAACCAAGCCATACAATACAATTCAAATAGACTTTATTTGAATAATGCTAGCAGGAATGAGCAGTTCTTAGTGTTGGGTTTGACAAGGTCACCTCACTATGACTGGCCTCATTCAAAGAACACAGTCACAGGATACAATATTTAAGGCACCTTCCTGCATGCAAATTGGATAACATTTCTTTGAAGGTATTGCTACAGCTTATGTTTTACATTTTGTCAATCCACTTCCTAAAGACAGTGAAATGATTTATTGTTGGTAATTTAATATCATGTACCAGTTATAATTAAGAACATCCTCTAGTATACAAAAAATCAACAGTAGTCTGGAAGGGTTGATCACAGACACATCAGTATCCATTCTCTGGGTTCCTGATTTTTGGTTTCCAATTTAGACGTAAATGATTAGTTTCATAGTAATCTTAGATTCTTGAAGTTGACAATGGTGACCAAAATTTCAGCACTGAAACAATGCCATTCAGGTAATGAGTGGTGCTGGACACTTATTGCAGTCTTTAGTTTGCTTATAACAGGTAGTCATCTCCAACATCGAAGAACTCGAGATGGCAGAGGCCAACAGCATCGAATCTACACTGCTAAAGATCCAACTGCGCTGGGTAGGTCATGTCTCCAGAATGGAGGACCATCGCCTTCCCAAGATCATGTTATATGCTGAGCTCTCCACTGGCCACCGAGACAGAGTGCACTAAAGAAGAGGTACAAGGACTGCCTAAAGAAAGTTCTTGGTGCCTGCCACATTGACCATCACCAGTGGGCTGATATCGCCTCAAACCGTGCATCTTGGCGCCTCACAGTTCGGTGGGCAGCAACTTCCTTTGAAGAAGACCGCAGAGCCCACCTCACTGTCAAAAGACAAAGGAGGAAAAACCCAACACCCAACCCCAACCCACCAATTTTCCCTTTCAACCGCAGCAACCGTGTCTGCCTGTCCCGCATCGGACTTGTCAGCCACAAACGTGCCTGCAGCTGACGTGGATATTACCCCTCCATAAATCTTCGTCCGCGAAGCCAAGCCAAAGAAAGGAAAAGAACAGGTAGTAGTCAGTTAGCACTATTGTGTTAAAGAAATCAGGCAGGCATTAGGATATGGCTCAGTGAAAGAGGTGAGAATTGATTTTTGTCTCAAAATGTCCTTGGTTACTCTCTCTCTCTCTCCTCTCTCCCTCTCTCTCTCTCTCTCCCTCTTTCTCCCATCTTACTGGCAAAGTCCGTATGATGGTTTCTTCATCATAATTCCCATAACTAGATATTCAATAGATAATATTCTGTAGGAGTGCCTCCTTTTCCCATTAATAATGTCTCATTCCATTTATATAAAAAATCTTCAGATACTCTTTCACCTATCTTATTCATTTCTATAGTAACCCAAGCCACTTTTTCCCCTTCCTCAAAAGAAAAAAGAGAGAAATGTCTACTGGGCTGCATTATAGTAGTATTTAAATTTTGGAAGTTATAACTCCCCCCCCCCCCCACTTCAAAGCTCCATGTTAATTTTTCCATAGATATCCTCGACCTTTTACCTTTCAATAAAAATGTCCTTATAATTTATTTAAATCTTTAAAAAACTTTTTAGGAATATCAGTGGTCAGGGATTGGAATAGACACTGTACTCAAGGAAAAAATATTCACTTTAATACAATTTACTCAACCAATTAATGTGATTGGTAGAACAACCCATCTTTTTAAATCATCCTCAGTTTTCTTGAACAACAGTCCATAAATAAGATTAAACAGGTTATCCAAATGATTATCAATTCAAATTCCCAGATATTTTATTCCATTATCAGGTCATTTAAATTTTGTATTTTATCTACACTGAGTTAATCACTTAAAGTCAAAGGCATAATCTTGCTTCTGTCCCAATTAACTTTATATCCAGAAACCATCCCATACTGCTCTAGTCGTGTATATAATTTATTTAGTGAATTTACTGGGTCAGTCAAATAAACAATCACATCATCTGCTACTGCTAATCAATCCATGTCTTTCTGAATAATTGTATACATCATCTCTAAGAACATTCTCCATTAATTTACCCACCACAGACATCAGACTCACGGGCCTATAATTACCAGGTTTACTTTTAGAGCATTTTTTAAACAGCGGAACAACATGAGCTACCCTCCAATCCTCCGCACCTCCCCTGTGGCCAGTGACATTTTAAATATTTCTGTCAGAGCCCCAATTATTTGTACACCAACCTCCCTCAGGGTCCACTGGAATATCTTGTCAAGACCCGAAGATTTATCCACCTTTATTCTCTTTAAAATAGCCAATACTACTTTTTCATTAATCTGTATATTATCCATGGCCTCACTACCAGATTTCTATACGTTATCTGGCTCAATATTCCTTTTCTTAGTGAATACTGAAGAAAAATAATAATTTAAAATTTCCCCCATCTCTTCTGACTTCTCTCATAGCCTACCCCTCTGATCTTCAAGGTACCAAAATTTATCCCTCACTATTGTTTTACTTTTAACGTACCTGTAGAAACCCTTTGGATTTTTTTTTTACCTTACCTGCCAAAGCAGTATCATATCTCCTTTTAGCCTTTCTAATTTATTTCTTAAGATTTTTTTTACACTCCTTATATCCCTCAAGCACCTCATGTATTCTGCAGCCGATACCTGTTGTACACATCACTCTTCCTCCAAACCAAATTCCCAATACAAGGCTCCCTATATTTTCTAACCTTTCCTTTAACCCTCACAGGGACATACTGACTCTGTACTCTCAATATTTCCCCTTTGAATAACCTTCATTTTTCTGTTGCATCCTTCCCTGAAAATAAATGATCCCAAATCCACCCCCTCTAAATCCTTTTGTATCTCCTTGAAATTTGCCATATTCCGATCAAGAATCTCAACCTCAGGCCCAGCCCTATCCTTCTCCATTATTAACCTAAAACTAATAGTATTATGATCACGAGACCCAAAGTGTTCCTCAACACAAACCTGTCACCTGACCTATCTTGTCCCCTAATAGGAGATCCAATACAGCCCCTTCTCTAGTTGGTTCTTCCATGTATTAATTTAGAAAACTTTCCAGAACACATTTGACAAACTCCAACCCATCCAGCCCTTTTACCATCCCAGTCAATGTGTGGAAAGTTAAAATCTCCTCTAATCACCACCTTATGGTTACTACACATATATGCTATCTCCTTCCAAATTTGCTCCTCTAATTCCCTCTGTCTATTAGGGGGCTTTAGAATACACTCCCCTTAGTGTTTTCATGCCTTTCCCATTTCTCACTTCCATCATTAGAAAAGACCTCCAATCTATCCTGCCATAGCACTGCTCTAACAACCAATGTGACTCCTCTACCTTTTTTATCCCCCTGTTCTATCATGCCAAAAACAGAGGAATCCTGTAATATTTAGCTGTCAATTATGCCCCTCCTGCAACCAAGTTTCACTGATGGCTACAATATCACATTTCCATGTGTCAGTCCATGCTCTAAGCTCATCCACTTTACTTACAATGCACCTTGCATTGAAATATGTACACTTGAGAGAATTTCCCCTACATACGCTCCTTTGATTACCATGTACTTTTACCACACCACTTTAACATTCTGGTTCCTCTCTCCCTTCCAATCTAGGTGTTCCTCTTCCCTAATCATCACACTCACATTCTGATTCCCAACCCCCTCCCCCCCCCCCCCCCCCACCGCGCCAAACTAGTTTAAACCCTCCCCAACAGCTCGAGCAAACCCGCCCGCCAGGATATTGGTCCCCCTCCAGTTCAAGTGTACATTTTTGTACAGGTCAGATCTTCCACAGAAGAGATCCCATTGATCCACAAATGTGAACCCCTGTCCCTTGCACCAGCTCTTTAGCCGTGCATTCATCTTCTGCCTGATGGGAGGGGGGAGAAGAGGGTGTGATCGGAATGGGATGAGGAATCCTTTCATATTTTAACAGCTCTCACAAACTGATGAATGGAGTTGATGGAGGGGAGGTTGGTTTGTGGCCATGGCCTGAGCTGTATTTTAAACTCTGCAATTTCTTACGCTCTTCAGCAGCAGTTCTTATACCAGTAAAATAAGCTTTTTAATAAGATTTTTTTTTTCTGTCGCCTTTGCTTCAACATATCCCTAGCAGCAGATTTGATGACACTTTGCTGAGCATCATAATCTTATTCCTGAGTAATGTTTCACTCCTTAATACTTTGTTACTGTTGCCTTTGATTTTACTCCATAAAAATAGGTGATATTGAGAGTTCTCTGTGACGTGTGGCATGAAAATTCATGAAGCCTAATTAAACTGAAGAATTGCAATATTTTGCAGGTCCACAAAAAGTTTGTAAATGCAAGAAAATTTAGTTAACAATTTTAGTCCCTCCAAACGATTACAGGAGCATTTTTGAACAAAATTTAACACCTCCTCAGGAAATATCCAAGGTTGATGAACAAGTTGTAAACTTTAAGGACTGTTTTTTAAAGGAGCAATAAGAGGTGAAGAGGTAGAAAAGTTCAATGGGGGCATGAGAGAGCTTTGGACCTTGGGAACTAAAGCCTTGATGGCCACAGGTGAAATAACCAAATTTAAAGGGGAACATCAAGGAGCCATATCTGGGGACTTCAGAAGGTTGCAGAAATGGTGGTAATTACAGAATTGGTAAAGAAAGAGCCATTGGAAGAAGCTGAAATCAAGGATGGTTTAAAATTGAGCTGGGAAGCAACAAAAGTCAGTAAGAACAGGAATCACTTCCATTACTCAGATGTATGTATTGTCAGAGTGCATACCTGACATCACATGCAACCCTGAGATTCCTTTTCCTACAGGCCAGGCAGAATTACCCCTAATTGGTAGTGCAAAGAAAAAACTGTATTCAAGAAGCAATGTATACATGTAAACAAATAAAGAATTATAAACAAACTGACTGTCCAATGCAGAGAAAAAAAATCAGTAAACTGCAAAAGTAAGAGTCCTTAAGTGAGTCCCTGATTGAGTTTGTTGTTGAGGAGTCTGATGGTGAAGTGGGGGACAGCTGTTCCTGAACCTGATGGTGAGCGTCTTGTGGCACCGACACCTCTTTCCTAATGAAAGCAGCGAGAACAGAGCGTGTGCTGAGTGGTGGAGATCTTTGATGATTGTTCTGTCTGTAGTTGATCTCGATGGTTGAGAGGTTTTTCCTATGATATCCTGGGATGTGTCCACTACCTTTTGCAGGATTTTCCAATACCAGAATGTAATTCAACTGGTTAGCATATCTGTAGAAATTTACCAGGGTTTCCAATGTCATACCAAACCTCCTCAAACTCCTGAGGAAGTAGAGGCACTGTCGTGCTTTCTTTACAATGCCATTAGTCTGATGGACAAGGAAAGATCTTTGGAGATAGTGACTTGCAAAAACTTTAAATTGTTCACCCTCTCCACCTCTGATCCCCCAATGATCACTATATCATACACCTCTGGTTTTCCCTTCCTGAAGTCAATAATCAGCTCCTTGATTTTGGTGACATTGAGTACCAGGATTTGTTGGTGCATCATTCAGCCAAGTTTTCAGTCTCCATCTGATTATTATTAAACAAGCCACTACCATGTTATGATCAGCAAATTTGCAAATGGTGTTGTTGTTGTACTGAGGCACACAGTCATAGGTGTAGAGTGAGTAGAGCAGGGGGCTAAAAATGCAGCCCTGTAGTACTGCAGCACTGATGTAGATTGTGGAGGAAATATTTTTACCAATCCTCACTGATTGTGGTCTGTATGTGAGGAAATGGAGGATCTAAGCGGGGTATTGAGGCCCAGATCTTGTAGTTTGCGGATCAGTTTTGAGGGGATGGTTGTGGTGAATGCTGAATTTTACTCGGATACAGACAGGGGAGGATCACTGGGGGACATGGGGATGTGCATTGGTGGTTCTTTCTTGTCCTTGTGGTTAAATAGGGCATAAAAGGGAGTGAGGCTTTGCTGTTTCCTACTGCCCTGGATTTGGTTTTGTAGCGGCTTATGTCATTTTGGCCTTGGTGTTGGGTTTCCTTTGCTGTTTTCATCTTTGTCCAAAAGCTCCACTTCACCGGGGTGATATAGAAACATAAAAACATAGAAGATAGGAGCAGGAGTAGGTCATTCGGCCCTTCGAGCCTGCTCCGCCATTCAACGAGATCATGGCTGATCTTAAAGTTCAGTACCCCGTCCCCGCCTTCTCTCCGTAACCTTTAATACCCTTATACTGAAGAAATAGATCTAATTCCCTCTTAAATATATTTAATGAACCTGCCTCTACTGCCCTCTGTGGCAATGAATTCTACAGATTCACCACCCTCTGGGTAAAGAAATTCCTCCTCATCTCCGTCCTAAATGGTTTGCCTATTATCCTCAAACCATGGCCCCGGGTTATGGATTTTCCCATCATTGGAAACATCCCATCTGCATCCATTCTGTCCAGTCCTGCCAGAATTTTATATGTCTCTATGAGATCCCCTCTCAATCTTCTAAACTCCAGCGAGTACAATCCCAATTTGCGCAATCTTTCCTCATAAGTCATTCCTGCCATTCCAGGTATCAGCCTGGTGAATCGCCTCTGCACTCCCTCCATTGCAAGAACATCCTTCCTTAGATAAGGTGACCAAAACTGCACACAATACTCCAGGTGTGGTCTCACCAAGGCCCTGTACAGCTGCAGTAAGGTATCCTTGTTCCTATACTCAAAAACTCTTGATATGAAGGCCAACATACCATTTGCCTTTTTAACCGCCTGCTGTACCTGCATGCTCGCCTTCAGAGACTGGTGTACAAGTACCCCTAGGTCTCTCTGCACTTCCCCATCTCTTAATCTATTGCCATTCAAATAGTAATCTGCCCTCCGGTTTGTATTACCAAAGTGGATAACCTCACATTTATCCACATTGTAGTGCATTTGCCATGTATCTGCCCAGTCCCTCAATTTATCCAAATCACACTGGAGCTTCCTGACCCCCTCTTCCGTGCACATAACCCCTCCTAGCTTAGTGTCATCTGCAAATTTGGAGATATTACATCCAATCCCCTCATCCAGATCATTAATGTAAATTGTGAACAGCTGGGGTCCCAGTACAGATCCCTGTGGCACCCCACTGGTCACCGCCTGCCACTCAGAAAACGAGCCATTTATCCCAACTCTCTGTCTTCTACCTGCCAGCCAGTTCTCAATCCACATCAATACTTTGCCCCCAATCCCATGAGCCTTGATTTTGTAAGCCAGTCATTTATACGGGACCTTATCGAAGGCCTTTTGGAAGTCCAGGTACACCACATCCACTGGCTCTCCCCCATCTATTTTACCTATTTCACCATCTCAAAGAATTCCAATAGATTTGTCAAGCACAATTTACCTTTTGTAAATCCATGACTTTCTGTGGGTCATACGTGCCCCTTCTGTAGTGATCTAGATCTCCGGATTTAAATGCCTGTGATCTGGCTCTCAGCAGGTTCCAAATTTCATTGTTCATCCAGGGCTTCTCATTGGGGAAAACCCTGAATGATTTGTTGGGGACATACTCGTTTACATCTGTTTTGATAAAGTCTGTGGCAGCCCTTGTGTAATCATTCAGATCCTTGGCTAAGTCCTTGAACACCGCCCACTGTACCAAAAACTAAGCAAGCAAAAATATTGAAATTTTCAGAGAAAGGATATCTTTGTTCATGAAGTGTGGAATTGTGGAATTGTGGATAGTGCTACTAAATTGATAAATGTGCGGTATGGAATGGTTAATTATAATTTTCTACATCAGTTGTATTTAACACCAGAGAAATTGAAAAAATATGGTTTTAGTAATTCGGATTCTTGTTTTAGATGTGATATATGTACTGGAACTTTTTTTTACATGCTGTTTGGTCTTGTGTGCATGTACAACCATTCTGGGATGAAATAAAGTTAATTTTGGAAAAATTATATAATTTTAAGTTACCGTTAGATCCATCTATTTTTTTAATGGGTTATATGATTCCTTTAAGGGGATTAGGGTTGGATAAATTTCAAATTGCATTTATATATTTAGCATTGTCTGTAGCTCGAAAATGTGTAGCAAGTACATGGAAAGATAATATAGTGATTAATATAATGCGATGGCATAATGAACTGAAAGCTTGTATTTGTTATGGAAAAAATTACATATAATCTACATGACAATTATTCTTTTTTTGTTAATAAGTGGTTACCATATTTGGAATATATGCATTTAGATATATTTTGATTTATTATATGCTTTTAGTTTCTGTTCATATATTTTTAGCTCTCCTTAAGAGAGTTGGCTGATGGGGTGGGGGGGTGGGGGAGACTTGATTCTTTTTGTTTGTTTTTTTAAATATATACTCATATAAAATTTTCTTTATGGAATGTATTTTGTATTACTATTAATGATTCTTCAAATCAATAAAGTTTTTTTTTAAATGTGGAATTGTGGACACTTCTATGCACTGACTTGGAAACCCTATTTGAATTATAAAATTCAGCCTCTTGACACTTCATCTGTCCAATCAACTTAGCAGGTATAAACCACCTCAGACATTTTACTATGCACACATCTAACATATAAGTGGCAACTATTATATTAATGAATTTTTAAAAATCTTCAACACAGTTCACTCAGAAAGAAGGCATTACTTATGTTATCTTAATTATAAAGAATCACATTTAAAAGCCATGTGAATATTGACGTGTTTAGATGTAAACTCCTTTGTCCTAAGGAGCCATAAAGCTTTACCGTTATTAAACTTCAGATAAAATCAGGCATATAAGCATTGTTTTACATATCAGATGCCATTATCCAGTAGCAAGCCTTGATGTAATTATTTGTGTAATGAAAGTAAACAGGAAGACATTGTGTGAAGGACATGTTGAATCAAAGAACGAATAATATAAAAAAGGAGTTAGAGAGAATTTATGAAGTGGCGGAATGTTATCAGACAAAATTCAGTGTGGATATAATCATTATGCATCAAAAACTGTCCATGTAGATATGACCTGTCTGGTGAAACAATTAAAAATGATGATAAAATTTATCATATTTGTTGCCAACAATTGTAACCAGGCTTATTTATTTCTTCTTTCTTTCTTTGGCTTGGCTTTGCGGACGAAGATTTATGGAGGGGTAATGTCCACGTCAGCTGCAGGCTCGTTTGTGGCTGACAAGTCCGATGCGGGACAGGCAGACACGATTGCAGCGGTTGCAAGGGAAAATTGGTTGGTTGGGGTTGGGTGTTGGGTTTTTCCTCCTTTGTCTTTTGTCAGTGAGGTGGGCTCTGCGGTCTTCTTCAAAGGAGATTGCTGCCCGCCAAACTGTGAGGTGCCAAGATGCACGGTTTGAGGCGATATCAGCCCACTGGCAGTGGTCAATGTGGCAGGCACCAAGAGATTTCTTTAGGCAGTCCTTGTACCTCTTCTTTGGTGCACCTCTGTCACGGTGGCCAGTGGAGAGCTCGCCATATAACACGATCTTGGGAAGGCGATGGTCCTCCATTCTGGAGTCGTGACCTACCCAGCACAGGTGGATCTTCAGCAGTGTGGATTCGACGCTGTCGGCCTCTGCCATCTTGAATACTTCGATGTTAGGGATGAAGTCGCTCCAATGAATGTTGAGGATGGAGTGGAGACAATGCTGGTGGATTCAGTATTTGTATGAATTCTAACCCACAATAATATTTGAAATAACTGAAAGTATTTTACAGAACTCTCCACTGAGTTTGATCAGCAGATACTTATTGACCAAGTGTGCATTGGTTATAGAGATCTAGTGAGAGTAGTTAACTGAACATTGGCTTTGTCCCACCCAAAACTAGGTTTACCCATGTGGCAGGTCAAAGCAATAGAGACCATGAAAAGCAAAACTGGCTGGTGGCTGATACTGGATGTCAGGTTAAGGGAATCAAGGGAAGTTGTTAGATCAGGAAAATGGCACTGAGGTCAAAGACCAACAATGATATAACTGAACACAGCTGGTACATGGGGCTAAATAGCTACTTCTATTTTTTTTGTCTTCTTATGCTCTGTCAATCTTCCTGACATAGCCCCTCCTCTGTAATGCTCTGAACTGACAGCCTCAGATACATAAAATGTTCGGAGGCAAGTTAGTGAGTTGAATGGAGGCAGGCTTGGCTTGGAATGCACATAGAAGGGATTGTTTATAGTTACAGATTGGGAGAAGATAGGCTGGATAGCAGGGACATAGACACCACCCCCTCTGGTGTGCTCAAAGTCATTAAAGAAATATATAGCACAATTACATTATGGTCATTCCTCGATAATTTCCTGTGACACGTGCAATTATAGTTGTGCTATTTATTAACAGAAAGGAAATATGAAGGCAGCAGTGACACACATGATAAATAACTCAAGGCATTAACAGATTGTGGCCAAAAGAAATACAGGACAAATCAGGGCTCATTAAGTTTGAAAGGAGATGCTGAGTGGGTTTACCATAGATACTTACTCCTATTGCATGTGCAAACATCATCAAAATTTGTGAGAGGGGTTCCACAGGAGAGTTGTCAAACTAAATTTGACATCAATTCATGTTGAGAAATTAAGAGAAAAAAAAATAAATTAATAAGATAGATAGGTTTGAATGGGTCTTTTAAAGAAGAGGGGAAAAATAGTAGAAAGATGAAGTTGAGGGAGGAAGTTTCAGAGTTTGGTGTCCAAGCAGGTAATGAAGTGAGATGAACAAGAGCCCAGAAGCAGAAGAATGCAGAGATTTCGGTTGTGAGGTAACTCTGATTAAAAAGGGTCATGATCATGGAGAGATCTGAAAATACATTTTATAGACTCTAAAGCAAAGGCAATGCAAGTTAGCGAGCTTAAGGGTGGTGTGGGAAAATATTGTGAATTTGGATATGGCTGTCAGTTAAACCAAGAACTGAATGTTGTGAAGGTGCATTACCAACACAAAATGTGTTGCTTAAAATCAGTGAGAGTCATTTGAGAATGTTTTTGCCATTTTTAAAAAAATCCAACAACTTTTGAGAACAATCTCTGGTGGGGAGAAAATAAATGCCTTTCATTTAATAAACAAATGAAAGATTTGCATTTTTCTGTTCTGCTTAGATGGCCTAAAATGAAAGGAATATCCTTTGGCATCTTGTGTTTTACCGCTGCAACCCAAACAGAAACAACATACTGAAATTTAGAGGGACCCTTGAAGTCGATCCCCATATCAGCCCCTGCCTATCCACCAGAGCTCCCAACACCATGCCGCCGTATGAGCCTTGGCCTCGGCTGCCCACCTTACAGAGCTCCCAAAGCCATGAGTGCTGAACCGAACTTGGACCCCAATCACTGACTCACTGGAGCTCCCAATGCCACAGCCGCTCTCCTGATCTCTTGCCCGGGCTCCCACCCGATGGAGCTCCCAACACCACTGCTGCTGACTGATACGCTGGCCCTGGCAGCTGACCCCACTGAGGTCCCAAGGCCTCACACTCCTACCCAAGCCCCAGCCGCCAACCCATCGGTAGGTAATCCTGATGCCATGGCTGCCCAGTCATACTCACTGGAGCTCCTGACACCTTGACTGCCAACTCCCAACACATATTGATACCTGCAGGAGAAGATGCTGGAACCTTCCATGCTGAATTTCACCATGTGGCTCCAGATACAGACTGCTACTAGAGTCCTGATCTCGCTACTGAATCCCACTTAATTATCCTCCTCACTTCTCCTTCCCTATCCTCCTTCACCTCTCACTACTCTATCCCCATGTCTCCCTCTCTGTCCCCTCTTCTCTCCAAACCCTAACTCTCAGACCCTATCTCCCGCCACCCCCCCCCCACCACTTTCTGGCTACCTCCTGACCCACTTCTCCCACTTGACCTCCCTGACCCTCCCCCTCCTCCCCTCTTCAACCTCCCCCTCTGTCCTCCTCCACCCCCTTCTCCCCTTCTGACCTCCCCAACACCCCAACTCACCCCTGATGTCCCCACCCCACCCCCACCAAGCCCCTCAACCCTCTCTCCTCCTCCTTCCAACCTCCCCTTCTTTCCATCTCCATTCTTGGACCTCCCCAACTCTTCACTTCCACCTCCCCCCAAAACCCTCCACAAAACCGATCCCCACTCTAACCCCTGCTTGGTTTTCATTATCCCCTCTGACCTTCCCCTCTCTGAGATGGAATGTTCAGTTCACAATAGAGACTTCACGTTTGTCTCTCTCTGCCCACACCTCAATGAGCATGCATGATACCATCTTCTTCTTCTTCCATTGTCTCTGCCTCCAGGCTTACTTCCATGACCATAACTCTCCACCACCCCCCTCACCCTTTTTACTGCTTCAAGCCTTCTTCCTCCTCCTGGACCCCTCATCTTGGCCAGCTGCCCACTCTGGACCTTTTTTATTCCAAACTGCCTCTGAGAATTCAACCATCTCAACTTTACCCACCCCTCCCGTATTCCAATCTCATGTCCTCAGAATGCTCTGCCCTCCACTCTCTCCACAACAATCCTAACATCACCATCAAACTTGCAGACGAGAGTGGTGTAATTGTGCACTGACTACCTCACTGAGGCCAGTCGACAGTTCTCAGACTCCTCCTCCAATCAATTCTTCCCACAGGACTCCACCACTACACATCAAGCCACCATCTCCAACATCATCTCCAACCTCATCACTTCTGGTCACTTTCTCCCCACGATCACTAACCTCATTCTCTCCCACCCCCGTACTACTCATTTCTACTTTCTACCCAAACCCAACCATCTGTGAAGCCCCATTGTTTCTCCCTGTTCCTGCCTGACCAAACTAGCTTCATTCTACCTTGATTCTATCATTTCTCCACTAGTCCAATCCCTCCCCACCTACAACTATAACACTCTCACATGCCTCCCATCTCCTCAATGACTTCAAATTCCCCCGAACCGGACTGCCTCATCTTCACGATGGATGTCCAATCCCTTTATACCTCTATCCCCCACTCAGAAGGTCTGAAAGCACTTTGCTTCTTTCTGGACCACAGTCTCCACACACCCTCCTCCACCTTGTAGAACTTGTCCTCACTCTAAATAACTTCTCCTTTAACTCATCCCACTTCCTCCAAATTTAAGGAGTAGCTATGGGTACCTGTATAGGTCCCAGCTATGCCTGCCTGTTTGTCGGCTTTGTGGATCAATCCATGCCTCAAGCCTACACAGGGAAGACCCCTCAATTCTTCCTCCAGTATATCAATGACTACATCACAGCTGCCTCATGCACCCGTGATGAGCTTGTTAACTTCATCCACTTTCTGGCCAACTTCCACCCCGATCTCAAACTCATCTGGTCCTTTTGTTTGAATATTTTATTTATAGTTTTTCAGGTTTAGACATGGTAATTTACAGTTTGTCAGCTATAGTCATTACAAGTTGACATCAATTGCTACTTATCTATGTTATATCTATACAAATTTACAATCAAATCCAAACCTAATACCCTTTATCCTCTCTCTTCTCCCCATCCAATTCCCTAAAACTCAAACACTCAACACATGGACAAGTGGGTAACCAAAAAGGACATTTAAACAACAAAATATCAGAAACATAGGGATAAATCATATTGGGGAATTATGGGTCAGGTCCAGTGCAGCAGAGAGGAACCAGGCTGATTTCCCTTTGTTCCCTGACTTTTCCTGGCTGGGCTAAGGCAGGCTCCTTGTTTAGGGTGAGACGGGCCCCAAGGCAAGATTATACTTTTCACAGCCGTGCTCCTATGTGGATCAGGTACACCTGCCAGATATTTTGAAAGATGTTGCACCTTCCCCTCAAGTTATAGGTAATCTTCTCCAGGGGAACAAAGGCTCACACCTCCTTGTTCCATTGCACAATGCTCAGGTAAGAGTCAGATTTCCAAGTAACAGCTATGCACTTCCTGGACACTGCCAATGTGATCATTACAAATTGAAGTTAGAATTTGGACAACTTTATTGTAAGTCCATCATGTTACCCAGCAGGAACAACTCAGGATCCTGCAGGAATTCTTTACCTACGATTTTCCCTAGGACTTCACCTAGCTCTGCGAGAATGTTCTCACCTTGGTACATGTCCAAGTCATGTGCATAAAGGTTCCTGTCTCAATGCCGCATCTGAAACACTGGTCGGGCAGTTCCACCTGTTACTCCTTTGCAGTGTTAGATACAGCTGATGCAAGAAGTTGTATTGCACCAGCCTGTATCTTGCAATGATGACCGTGGTCATGCTGATCTGACACAAGTCGGACCAGCACCGCTCATCAATCATTGTTCCCAGATCCGACTCCCACCTCTGTCTCGCTTTATTGCTGAAATGAATTTTTGTCTGTTCCCCCTTCAAATCCTAATCTTTATGTCGCTGCACTTTGGCAGGGCCATGGTTGGACCTAGTTTGTCCTGGAGAAAAGATCTTATCTGAAAGTAGCAGTGGAATGTTTTATTTGACTAATTATACCTCTGTTTGAGCTACTTGAATAACATTAATTGTCCCAGCTCGTAACAGTCCTTTATGGACCCGACACCATACCTGCACCAGGTGTCTAGGATCTTGTTACCTACTGTCAAAGGTATTAAATGGTTCAGAGTCAGGGGTGTTTTTTGAGACAGCTCCAATTTTATTCCTAAATATCAATTAATATCACTATACCTTCTCGCCCACCAAGTGTATCCAGGATGGTACCTCTCCCCCCTCAAAGAATGAGGAAATGTACCTCGACTGGGCTCCCCAACAGTATTTTTTAAAGTCTGGTAACCGTAATCTGCCCAGACTATAGTCCCAGGTCAATTTTTCCTTAGAGACCCTGGCGACCTTCCCATTCCATAGCAATGTGCTGAACCGTGAGAGCAAGACTCAAAATAAACCCCTAGGCAATGCCACAGGCAAGGTCTGAAAGAGATACTGAAGTCTCAGCAACACATTCATTTTCACACTGTTGACCCTGCCCACCAGCTTTATGGGCAGGGACAGCCACCTGTTTAGGTCCTCTTCAATCTTTCTCAGAAAGGGGATATAATTTAACTTATATAGGGTAAGTCATTATAAATTTTGACTCCTAGGTACTTAATCCCATTTTGGGGCAACTTTAGGTAACTATTTTTTTGTTGCATTGGCTACAGTACCCTCCTGTGCATGGCATAATCTCGCTTTTGTCCTAATTTATTTTGTACTTGGAGTCCTCCTGAGTAGATCGCAGCTTGGGCAACAAATTTATACATCATCAGCAAATAAACTGATCTTATGTTCTTCCTGGCCTACTTGAAATCCATTAATGTCTGGATCCTGACAAATAACTTCAGCCAACGGTTCCATTGCCAGTACGAACAGAGCTGGAGATAGCGGACATCCCTATCTGCTTGATCTTGTGAGTGGGAAGGCTGAAGAAATCTGCTGATGGTCACAACTTTTACCTTGGGCACATGATATAGCCCTTATCCAATTAATAAACATTGGCCCTAGCCCAATTTTCTCCAGAACTTTAAATAAAAAGTCCCACTCTAATTTATCAAAAGCCTTTTCTGCATCGAGAGCCATTGTGAGACCCTTCTCATTTCTAGTTTGCGCCAGGTGTATTATCCTTAGTAGTCTGCCCAATTATCTGCTGACTGTCTTTTTGATACAAAGTTCACTTGATCTTTGTTAATTAGTTCTGACAGGGCTTTGACAAATATCTTATAGTCCATGTTTAATTGTGAAATATATCTTTAAGAAGGCAGCTTTAATGGGTCCTTATCATTTTTTCAATATCGTCATAATGATTGCTGTCGAGAAAGATTCAGGGAGTCTATGAGTCTCCATTGCTTGGACTACCTCCTCCATGTAAAGAGGTATTAACAAATCTTTAAATTCCCTATAGAACTGAGGCAGAAACTCATCCTCCCCTGGAGACTTGTTCAATGCATTCACTATTTCTTCTTCCATGAAGGCACAGTCTAAGCCTTGCTGTGCTTCTGGATCCAAGTTTGGCAATTCTATTTTTGATAGGAACTCAGCCATTTTATTCAGCCTCCCTTCCAATTCTGATTTATATAAACCTTCATAAAATTTGCGGAAGGTGTCATTGATTTTCTTTGGTTTGTAAGAGATCCTGCCATCCCCCCTTGTATTGCATTAATAATTCTTGAGGCTTGTTCTGTTCTCAACTGTCATGCCAGGACTTTATGGGATTTCTCCCCCAATTTATAATATTTTTTGCCTGCATTGTAGTATGGCCTTTTTAATATTATACGCTTGGACTGTATTATACTTAATCTTCTTATTCATTAGGACCTGTATTGATCTTCTGAGCCCGTTTTTGAAAGTCCTTTTCTAAATGAGCGATTTCTTGTTCCAATTCACCCACCTCCCTCTCATATTCTTTTTTTATTCTTTTAGTATATAAAATTATTTGACCCCTCAAATATGCTTTGAGGGTGTCCCATAAAAGGAATTTATCCAGAGTGGAGGCACAGTTGGCCTCATAGACCAGATCTATCTGTGCTCTTATAAAGTTACAAAACTTGGTTCTTTAACAGCAGTACATTAAGACACCATCTGTATACAGTTTCCTGCTTATCTGGCATTTCAATCTTGACTGCCAAAGATGAATGATCTGAGAGTAGCCTCACCATATACTCAGCTTCCATGATCCTACCATCTAAATGGGCTGAAGCCAGAAAAAAGTCTATTCTAGAGGAGGAGTTATGTTGCCTTGAGTAGAAAGAATAATCCCTCTCTCTCGATGCTTCAGTCTCCATACATCTATCAAATTCAGCTCTTTCATACCATCAACAGTGGCATGTGCCATCTTTATTCTCACTATTCTTTTTGTTGACTTGTCCAAGACAGGATCCAGACAAAAATTGAAATCTCCCCTAATTAGAACATTCTCTTTTGCTTCTGCCAATTTCAGGAAAGTATCTTGTATGAATTTTTCATCATCTATATTGGGATCATATGTTGATAGGGTCCAGGATTCTGAATATATTTGACAGTGCACCATTATGAATCTACCGGATCTATCCATCATCCCACTCTGTTTTTTCTTTGGCTTGGCTTTGCGGACGAAGATTTATGGAGGGGGTAAAAAGTCCACGTCAGCTGCAGGCTCGTTTGTGGCTGACAAGTCCGATGCGGGACAGGCAGACACGATTGCAGCGGTTGCAGGGGAAAATTGGTTGGTTGGGGTTGGGTGTTGGGTTTTTCCTCCTTTGCCTTTTGTCAGTGAGGTAGGCTCTGCGGTCTTCTTCAAAGGAGGTTGCTGCCCGCCAAACTGTGAGGCGCCAAGATGCACGGTTTGAGGCGTTATCAGCCCACTGGCGGTGGTCAATGTGGCAGGCACCAAGAGATTTCTTTAGGCAGTCCTTGTACCTTTTCTTTGGTGCACCTCTGTCACGGTGGCCAGTGGAGAGCTCGCCATATAACACGATCTTGTGAAGGCGATGGTCCTCCATTCTGGAGACGTGACCCATCCAGCGCAGCTGGATCTTCAGCAGCGTGGACTCGATGCTGTCGACCTCTGCCATCTCGAGTACTTCAACGTTAGGGATGTAAGCGCTCCAATGGATGTTGAGGATGGAGCGGAGACAACGCTGGTGGAAGCGTTCTAGGAGCCGTAGGTGGTGCCGGTAGAGGACCCATGATTCGGAGCCGAACAGTAGTGTGGGTATGACAACGGCTCTGTATACGCTTATCTTTGTGAGGTTTTTCAGTTGGTTGTTTTTCCAGACTCTTTTGTGTAGTCTTCCAAAGGCGCTATTTGCCTTGGCGAGTCTGTTGTCAATCTCATTGTCGATCCTTGCATCTGATGAAATGGTGCAGCTGAGATAGGTAAACTGGTTGACCGTTTTGAGTTTTGTGTGCCCGATGGAGATGTGGGGGGGCTGGTAATCATGGTGGGGAGCTGGCTGATGGAGGACCTCAGTTTTCTTCAGGCTGACTTCCAGGCCAAACATTTTGGCAGTTTCCGCAAAGCAGGACGTCAAGTGCTGAAGAGCTGGCTCTGAATGGGCAACTAAAGCGGCATCGTCTGCAAAGAGTAGTTCACGGACAAGTTTCTCTTGTGTCTTGGTGTGAGCTTGCAGGCGCCTCAGATTGAAGAGACTGCCATCCGTGCGGTACCGGATGTAAACAGCATCTTCATTGTTGGGGTCTTTCATGGCTTGGTTCAGCATCATGCTGAAGAAGATTGAAAAGAGGGTTGGTGCGAGAACACAGCCTTGCTTCACGCCATTGTTAATGGAGAAGGGTTCAGAGAGCTCATTGCTGTATCTGACCCGACCTTGTTGGTTTTCGTGCAGTTGGATAATCATGTTGAGGAACTTTGGGGGACATCCGATGCGCTCTAGTATTTGCCAAAGCCCTTTCCTGCTCATGGTGTCGAAGGCTTTGGTGAGGTCAACAAAGGTGATGTAGAGTCCTTTGTTTTGTTCTCTGCATTTTTCTTGGAGCTGTCTGAGGGCAAAGACCATGTCAGTAGTTCCTCTGTTTGCGCGAAAGCCGCACTGTGATTCTGGGAGAATATTCTCGGCGACACTAGGTATACTGTCCCACTCTGTACTCTCACCAGAAAACTCCTCCCAATCAAAATTGCAATCCCCCTTGCTTTTGAACCAAACAAAGAGGCCAATACCTGATCCACCCACCTGCCCCTCAGCTTTTGGTGTTCAAACTCCATTAAGTGAGTATCGTGAAAGATGGCCAGGTTCACTACCATCTTCTTAAAGTGTGTCAAGACTCTTTTTCTCTTAATCATTCCATTCAGACCATTAACATTAAAGCTCATGAACTTTACACATTTATTCATTGCTGCATGGGTTTTCATGACCAAATTGTCCTTGTACCTCAGTAGCTCAAAGGCCCCTCCTCAACCAGCCTCTCACCATGAGCCATTGGCTCCCATCTGCATGCACCATGTTGGACCCTAGGGAATAAAAACTAAAACTAAAATAACTAGGTAAGGAACAAGGGTGGGGACAAGGACAAAGACAGAAACACAAATAACTAAAAGGAATAAAATAAGATGCATGGACCATTCTTAGCCATACATTCTGCTAACCCACTATTACCCTCCCAACATACCCTTTGCCCCATGTTACATTCACCCTCCACTCTACTCTGCTGGCAAACCTCCTTCAGTTGTCAACACTCCTCCTCCCCCATAACAGGCTGTGCCACCAGCATCCATCTGCTCTTCTCCCCATCTCCCACACTCCCCAAGAAAAACTGTAACTATTATTTCTTGTCCACTTGGCATAACCTCATTTCAGACCTTTTTACAATACAAATCCACCCCTGAGGATTAAATTCACAATGGAATTAAAAATCATTGCAAGTTAATCCCCAGTTGGGCTTTACTTTGTGCTCCCCAATGCAAGCAGACCTTCGGCGAATTGCTGTCCTTTCTCCTTCCGGTAATATCACCTTCAGGGTGGCCAGGTGTCTCAGTACACATTTGTACCCCTTTTGCTTAATCAGCCTCTTGGCTGGCTCAAACACTTTTCTAGTCTTCAAAAGTGCCTCACTAATGTCCGGGTAAAAAAAGATTTTATTTCCCTCTGTCTTTTATTTCTACCCATCGCCACCACTCCTAATATTCTCTCCTTGACCTGATAATGCAACAACCTTATCAGGACAGAACATGGTCTCTACCCGGGACCTGGTGTTGGGAAAAGGAATCTATGAGCCCTTCCTTTCTCAATCTTTTCTCCCAGTATACCCTTGTCCAGCACCTTGGGGATCCAGGTCTGAAAAAAAACTTACTGGGTTTTGCCCTTTGATCTCTTCCCTTAGCCCCACTATTTTAATGTTGTTTTTCCTGCTGTAGTTCTCAAGGGTATCTAATTTCTTCCAGATAGTCTTCTTCTCATTCAGCAGCATCTCTAATTTATGGCCCATACTATGTATGGTGTCTTCATTTCTGCCTACCCTTTCCTCCACCCTACCCATCAGCCCAGATAGGGTGACCGAGACCTTATCCAGCTTCCCTCCCATGTCTTGATCTCTCCTCTCGACAGCCTGGAAAAGCCTCTCTTCCATTTGGCCCAGCGAGTCTATAACATCACGCAGGGAGGGCTCTGAGCCCCCTGCTTGTTTTGTTTTGACAGGGCCCTGTTTTTTTTTAAAGTCCCACAGCCTGACGGAACCATCCTCCACCACTGCCTTCATCCTTTTTAGAGCTCCTGGCCCTGCGGCTGCTGCTGTCAGTGTTAACCATCTCTTCCCATCCATCGCTGGATCTGCTGGTTGCTGCGCTCGACCCAATGCCTCTTGCTGTTGTATTGCCAGCTGCACCACGCAGCTTGGCCCCAGATTTGCCACTGGAGCTGAGCTAAGTATCAACCTCCCTCTCAGTTCCAGAGTCCATGCTGGTTCTTCATGGCATCTGTTCTGTTTGGGTCAGCCCGCTCCCCACAATCTTCAGGGTCACTGCCCTGCAAATGCCAGAGGTGCCAACGTCATCATGGGGCCCGCACATACCACGAGGAAGCCCAATCTGGCATTCCATTGTAGGAGGGGGCCCAGGCTTCTCCCCATCCCCAGGAACTTTGGAGGGGCTTTCTTTGTGTATTTGCCAGGCAGCAGTGTGCGATCCTCAGCTGAGACTTGTCCTCCCCATTGGCTGGGTCCAGGAGCTTCACCTTCCTCCTTGGGCCTCCAGGTGGCCCTTCCATTTTGCCCACCAGGAGGCTTCTCTGGGTTGAGTCTCTCACTTTGATGGAGATTCTTTCATGCCCTTATTTGCGAATTTACTCTTCTTAGTAATTATTTGTTGTTGGCTTCTTCCTATGTCATTTTTTGGTACTTTGGCAATTCAGTTCTACTCTATTTATTGTTGAAAAAAACCAAAGGAGCGCTAGGATTCCACCTCCTCCGACTCTCCCCACATCACGTGACTTCCCTCCCACCCAAATCTTTTGTTCAGACGCCTGCCAGCGTTCTCTCATCCCTTGATGAAGGGCTCAAGCCCGAAACGGTGGTTCCGTATCTTTCCCTTTGCTACATACAGGAGTTGACCAGCTGAGTCTCTCCAGCATTTTGTGTTTCTACTTCAACTAAGGTGTCTACAGATTTTCGTGATTTACTATTGAAATAATAAAGGTTTTGTCCAAATGTAGTGATCTCTTGAAACAATATGTGTATATATATATATATATTTTTAATGTAGTTCTATGTACTTTTTACTAACATATATGCGTTGCATCAATGCAAAAGAAAGCATGTTCTTGTGCCTAAGAATAACGAAGCAACGAGATGAAGTTATCAACTTTATCCTATAGAGGTCGCTTTTATCTCATTATTTCGTCTGGATCTGGCATAGAAAAAATATGCGAACGTGTCACAAAACTATTCAGAAACTTTAATTCGCTTAAATCCTTTAATCGATCTGTTCGTTTAAAAAAAATCTGCCAGTGCGTTATTTGCTGTGTAAAGTAAAATATAACAAAATGTAATAAGGACACACTAGAGATGCCTTTCGTTATTTATAATAAATGCATTAGTAAAAATGTCACAAGGAAATAAGTTTAGCCCCAGAGAGTCTTCATTAACAATGATATTTAAAATGCAAATCAGCATAATGGGCAGCTTTCCTCAACTCGCAGGTCTCCACGATAAAATTCATCCATTCGATCTTCAAGAAATTAATCAATTTACTGGCCAGGATACCCTGAACTATTCTAACATAACGCGCGCTAGCAACAGATACCAGCTCCTGGACCAGAAAGAAGAAGGTCGAAAGGCTAAGAGGTAATTTCAAATTCTGCAGGGCTCGGTTTGGAATGAGTAATTCCCTTGAAAGGTCGTCTTTTAACCAGACAATACAATGAAAACTAAATCGATATTCGCTCTCGTGTTTGTTTACTGCTTTAATGCATTAGCTAGATGTTGGCTGCAAAATGTTTCACGTTCATTGTTTAAAGTACACTAGGAAGCTGCAAAATAAAACCGTTGATTTTGTGGAGAGATGTCCAGTCACTACAGATCACTCAGTTGTCTCTATAATTATGCGCTATGCTTCAATGAGCAAGGAGCGAGTCCGCGCTACATTCATTCATTCAGGTATCTACGCCCTTATCTTTGGGGGTGAAGTGAAGTATAAAAATGGGTTGTTTTTACCTCCAAAGTACTTTAGAATGGGGTTTTCGAAACCATATCAGATGGAGATAACCCTGCCTTTCTACCCCATGACAACTGTTAAAAATCTTTTAATGGCATTGCCAAGTTCACGTTATGAGCTGATCCGGATGATCGAGCTAAATTGACACATCCCTATCCTTGAAAGTCTAAGAAACCTCAAAAGCGCGTCAAAGTTGCCAAAATGGTGTAACGAAAAGTTTTGCTAGAGTAAACTCTTTTATGCACGTCGACTCTGCATCCAACAAATTTGTAATTAAACTGACGAGGAGATTGCCTTGAAATTGATCAACTGTCAGTGCTGAGATGAAGGAAATTGTCATCTGAGCAATCTGTTCGTAACCGGTATGGATCATATTTGCAGTGGAAGCTTGAGACGTCGCATGTTGTAATTAAAATGAACATCACATCATGTGCAATTGGCCTTTTGTTTAGTTTCTTGATATTCCTCGTGAGGGACCGCCGTTGACCAATGTGTCCGGCAGCCTCAGCTAAGCATCCCCTCTAGTCAAATTGGGCTCGGAGTTTCTAGATCCTGGGGGAGAGGGGGTGGGGGTCCGAGATTAGATGAACAAAACGGGGATTTGTAATTGTTTGCTTGCTGAAGCAGAGGATGGCGGGGTGGGGGGGTGTCTACATCTTTTTCCTTTCGAGTTAACTCCAAAAGAAATTATGTTCTTGTAATAGTTTAAAAGTACTCTCCCTGATTCTCATGGATGGGGTGATCGCAGTTTGCACCATCTATGAAAATGATTGATTTGTCTGGTTACTCCAGTCTGCACCCTGAAACTACATGTATTCATGTGGTGTGATTGATCAATGTAACATTCTGATAGTAATTGTTGCAAAGATTAACAAATAACCAATAACTAAAAAACGATTAAAATAAGTATTTACAAGACCAATTTTAAATTTGTTTTCCGGACTTTATTGATGTACTAGCAATCTAAGTTATTTATTGACAGGAAATATTTGCACGTTTTAAAAGCGTTAAAATTTGACTTGAGATTTCGCAGCTACCTTGTCAGCTCTGGAATAAAGATACAATAAAATCTCCATGACGAGACGTGTGTTCCTTATTGGAACCGTTGTCGGACAGTCGCTATTTTATCGGGGTCCCGGCGTCCACCCATCGAACCAGTGCATCTCCTCTCCTGACCAATCCATACCCCGTGTTCCCTATGTGGAGTATTACGTTCTTGATGTCAAGTTCACGTTTAGAATTGCTCACTGCAATCGTTAACCCAGTAACTGTCACATCAAGGAAGTGTGAAGGAGAAAGATATTTGTGGTTGCACAAAAAAAAGCGACCATAGGTTGAAAAAGAGGAATATTTAAATGTGTAATTAGATAATTTAAATAAACAAATATGTTCTACTTCAAATGTGTTTAACGTTTTATGTTTTCACTTTTCCATTGCTCCCATCGCCGAGAAATATTCCACATTCTAATCTGTCACAATCTTTCACCAGAACAGTTCAGAAATTGAGAATGCAACGCAAGGAATGTAATGGGTCGCAAATAAAATCTTATAATATTGGTTGGCGTTTGTCTGCTTTGGGCAGTTCATGTGAGCTATTTTGGTTATTTTCAGCACATTGTGAAAAACATTGTCAAATTTACGTTGCTCTCAATCTAAGTATCTACAGTCAAGGCGTGTGTCCCCCCCCCCCCCCCATATAAGTGCACATACACAAGCGCATACACACAAATACACACACACACACACACACACACACACACACACACACATTTCCACATGAATTCAAATGCGATTTCTTGAAGTGGTTTGGCTTCAATTAAAAGCAAATACAATTACCATTGGGACGTGCTTGGAATATCAGTTCGACACTTGCATCTATTAATCATGAGTCTCTTCTGGTCACCATTTAAATGAACTTCATATTTGACTGTCAGCTGCTTTGGGAATTAATCCATGTTTATTCACAGCTTCTGATCTCGCACGTGCAAGCAAGCCTCTGCAAAAAGGACAAACACCATTTCTTTCGAAGGGAAAATATAAATAATAGGACACCGAAGCTTTCACATTGCATTGAGAAAGACTAAAATAATATGTGCGCGGCGACCTGTTGAAAAACAAAAACATATGGGGAACTTTGCGCCCGTAATTTTCAGATTTACGCCAACTCTTCTGTCTGAAGCTTTCTATTTCTTTATTAATACAAATGAGTCCTGCACTAATTAACCATTGGTCCCACCCCACTCCCTCCGATTGAGGGAACATTGAATGTCAGCAGTTTGTTCCCCCATTCCCAATTATCCCCTTCCTAAAATAGGTTTGTGTTGAGCTGGCGTTCTTGCCAGTACCCCACAGAGACAATAAACTGGCTTGAGCTCGGTAGATAACAAAAGGACAATTTGAAACCCTTGTCTCGAAGCCGCTGAATTTTAAATGATCTTATTGATTTATTTCGCATCACAATCTGTCGCTTCTGAGCTTCTGGAGCAGCGATTCTCTATTTTGAAACAATTCCTGGTCTCCCTCATCAAATCAAAGTGGGGGTGGGGGGTGGGGTAAATATATTTAATTTTATCTGCAAATGGTATTCTATAGGTTTTTTTTTCCCCGTCGCTCCATTTACTGTGAACTCACTTCAGAATCCACGACTTTAAAGTCTCAGCTTTATGTCGAGGGAAAAAAATATAAGGTGAAAAGAAACTGCCACCCCCCCCCTCCAAACACACATCAACGATTTAAAAATTCTTAATGTTTGCCTTACAAACTTTTCCCCGTCACTGATCTACCTTGCCACAACCCCCACACTAACCCTTTATCAGAAGCGATGGTTTAAAGTGAGTGTCTTTAAAAACGTGGGCTATTTTCGAACTGAATGGTTGCATTTAGTCCTGTTGTATTGATACTGCTTGATGCCTAGCTTGTACAAAATCAACTCATTCGGCCATTCATCTGGTTATTCACACGGGGTGGGTGTGTGTGAGAGAGAACGTGTGTGTGTGTGTAGTGTGTTTGTGCGTGAGAGTGTGTGTGTGAGTGTGTATGTATGTGAGAGTGTGTGTGTGTGAGAGAGAGTGAGTGTGTGTGTGTGTGTGTATGAGAGTGTGTGAGAGAGTGAGTGTGTGTGTATGAGAGTGTGTGAGAGCGGGGGTGTGTGTGAGAGAGTGAGAGTGTGTGAGAGAGAGTGTGTGAGAGCGGGGGTGTGTGTGAGAGAGTGAGTGTGTGTGCATGAGAGTGTGTGAGAAAGAGTGTGTGAGAGAGTGCGTGAGAGAGAGTGAGTGTGTGTGTGTGTATGAGAGGGTGTGAGAGCGGGGGTGTGTGTGAGAGAGTGAGAGTGTGTGAGAGAGAGTGTGTGAGAGCGGGGGGGGGGATGTGTGAGAGAGTGAGTGTGTGTGTATGAGAGTGTGTGTGAGAGAGTGAGTGTGTGTTTAATTGTTGCAGAATCAGATGGCCCGCTGAAAAGCTGACCTGTTCATTCTGTCCCGCTGTGCTTTAATAACTTTGGTATTTCTTCATGTTTTCATGTAAAATGACAGGCTTCGCCGGGAGGGGGTAGAGGGAGCGGGGGTTCAGCAGGTATTTGGCTCCTGGGTGGAAACACAGATCCTTCGAATGGAAGATTAATTTTAAAATCCCACTGTTGATCTGTTTTCTCCCCTGCTTTAACCTCGCATCAATAGCAAAGTAACCGATCACACCGAATCCAGCCGATTGATGCGCCCTCGCGATCGCGGCTTGGATCCCACTTCCCCCGAAGCAAAGGGATCCGCGCGCACACCTACAAACCCAACTCACGTTGCAGGTCGGACAGGGTGGAAGCGACACATCGTAGTCGTAAAGTCGATTCGGTGATCCCTTCCCATCTTTGGCGATGATATTGCGAACGCATTGCTTAGTACGGTGATCCGGTTTGATTTATTCAGTAGGTGGGTGCATAGAGCGTGTGGGCTCTATTTGGTTTTATTTTGGTGCGTGGAAAGGCGATGGGTTCGGTGCTATTATTTGGATCAGTTGGCACGTATTGGCAGTAGCGTTGCTCTGCGTGTGTGTGTGTGTCTGTGCTCGCTCTCTCTAAAATAAAACTAACTTTACAATAATTATATTAAAGATTTATTGTAAACTAGCCCCATCCCCTCTTGAAGCGCTCTGTCCTAACTGTTCTTGTGTACGAATCAGCTTCTCTCTCTCTCTCTGATGCGAATGTAAGGGTGCCATTTGATTTATTCCTGGCTGGAAACTTAATTGCTCCGCCCCCGGGATACCGTGTGACAAGTCATTTCTCCTTTTGATGTGTATGTGTGTGTGTGTATGTGTGTGTGTGTGTGTTATGTGTGTGTTTGTCCGGCGGACCTGCTCTTCGCGAATCTTAAACATAACAACTTCAACAAAGCCAGTGCTGGACTCCAGAGTGTAGAGAGACAACTTTGATCAGATACAGAGCCAACCCTGAGAATTGAACCGGTTGGGTGTTTCACCAAATTCTATATGTACCAGCGACCATGGCCGCGCCGATGGCTCTGATCCCGCCTGCCCCGGTGAATCAGACTCTGATCGCGGCCCCTCCGTCCTCTTCCTCCTCCTCATCTTCTTCCTCTTCTTCCTCGCCGGCCATCTCGTCCATTCCTGCGTCCACGGCGGCTGGCAGCGGAGGGGGTGGCGGGGGAGCACAGACTCTCTACCGGGCGGATGGGAGCTCTAAGCCGGTTTACTCCACGCCGTCTCCGGTGGAAAACACACCGCAGAACAACGAGTGTAAAATGGTCGAGCTGCGAGGGGCTAAAGTGGCCTCGTTCACTGTAGATGGACACGAGCTCATCTGTTTGCCTCAGGCTTTCGACCTGTTCCTCAAACACCTAGTCGGGGGGCTTCACACTGTCTACACTAAATTAAAGAGGCTGGATATAACTCCGGTGGTTTGCAATGTGGAACAAGTGCGCATTCTCCGAGGGCTGGGGGCCATTCAGCCCGGGGTGAACCGCTGTAAACTGATCTCCAGGAAAGACTTCGAGATCCTCTACAACGACTGTACCAATGCCAGGTAAGCGCCCCGTACCGGGCTGGGCTGGGCTGGGGCGAGGGCTGGGCTCCCTTCGAACAAGATCACGGGCTCCTCTCGGAACTGACACGGCTTGGCGGGACAGGGCGAGCAGTTGTAAGCAGCGAAGGCTTTTCTTGTCCAACACAGTGAAAGCGAAAGTTTTATTCTTATTTGTAATGTTCAGGGAAGTTCCTGAAAAGCTGGAGCAAAAGTTTTACACTCGGAGGGGGAAAGGGGAGGGGGTTGAGAGAGAAGGGGGGGGGGGGGTGCGGGGGTTTGCTGAACTTCCCTCCCTTGTTTCGACGCAAGTGATTAAAGTTGCGAGGAGCCGCGGCCCTGCGACCTCACTGCTGTTCCCAGGGACATTTCCTGCGTTGACATGCCTCACCTACATTTCTCTGCGAGCTCCCGTCATTCTAACGCCACCCGTCTCACCTGTGTGATGCGCCCACCTTCCACACCCACCCCGTCACAAATAATCCTGGACGACCAGTCCCCAAAACGTTTTTGTTTTCTTATCTAAAAATACTTATTTATATATACATACATATATTTATATATGCCTGCAGATTGGAGGATGTAAACGCTCTGACAATACTCCACCATCAGGCAGTAACCGCAGGGAACTAAAAACGTTTTAGGTCGATAGACTTTCGTCGCCGGTTATAGCGGATTTCTTCCCAATAGCGCCTGTCCATCACATCACAGGCCCTAAGTGGGGGGGAAATTTAAATATTTCGCTTTCTTTCATTCTCGGAAGTTAAAAATGATGCAAACAAATGCGTTTGCTCCTCAGTAATGCTTCCGTGCAAGTAAATAAATTTGCTGTTGCATACAAGCTAAAACATGTTCGGTCTGCTAAGGTAGAATCTTTGGCAGTGCTATGCTCTTCCGAGTAAAGAAAGATAGTGAAAGAGAACTTTAAGCCTCCAATTCCCCCTCACACTCCTGATGGTCGAACAATAAAAAAGACCTTCCATGAATACAGGGACATATGAGCCTGGTTCTGTCTCCTCTGATGAACATGTGTTCATACCAGTACCCACCACACGGACATTAGGAATCAAATCATGGTACATTTTCCTTCGAAATCTTTGGAGAGAAAAAAAAGACTTCAGTTTTGCTCTACTTTAGTTCAGTCAATATTTAAACTCGTTTAGAAAATGCTGACTAAACCTTTGAGTAATAATTAGCCACACCAGTTTAAAAAGAGATAAGATGCATAAACTATCAACTTTCTTTTACTGCTTCATAGGTTTAATGAATAAATCTTTCAAATATTAGAAACCTATTGAGTACATTCTCACTATGATGTGCTCCAGAATAACAGACTGCACCAGATGGCTGCCAACAATTGTGCTTTTACACCATCCATTAATAGCTTTACTTTCATCTTTTTATACTTTAGTATACAGTATATGGCACATCACTGAGTTCTGACGTGTTCGCTTGTTCTGTGCTTCTTTAATGATCCACATCAATTTAAAAGAGACTGGTTGTATCACATGTTGCAAGGACAACACTCACAACACCCACATCAATATCTTCCTTAGCCCTCATCAGGTTTCTGTTGTTTTAAAGTATTAAACCTGCATTATGTTTTTTTTAGTTTTAGTCAAAATGACTTTTTTCTATAACCACATTTATATTTTGCAAAAATACAGAGTTAAACTGATACTTTTTTTCAGAATCATACAGTGTCCCTTATTCTGTTTTATTTCACTCAGGCATCCATTAGTAAATTGAAAATGTTGGCAGGTTTTGCTGAATACAGTCCAATATTCTGTAAAATGATGTTACTGCATGAAAGAATTACTTTAAAATATGATATCATGTTGACACCTGTGTGAAATGTTGCCCTAACTTTTGATAAAACCATGATCAAATGGATAATCTTAAACTTAACTCAATGAGGATTTCACTGCTACAGTATGGTTCTGCTGGTTTAAAACTGAGAGTTAAAAGGAAGATTTTGGGGAGGGGGGGGCAATAGGTTGTTTTCTGTTTGCTTTTAAACATATTTAGAGCAGGTAGTATTAGAATAACTTGCTTAGCCACCTCTGTCATTTAATCCTTGTCTTATTCATGCAGAGCTACAGATTAATTTATTCTTCAGATGATCAAAATAGATAAGGCAAGAAATTATTAAAACGTCAGTGTTATGCAATTCCACAGTGGCTCAATGATTTTGAAAATATTAACCTCATTTCCTATTGATACAGCACAGAATGATAGCTGTGATTTCTTTGGGTCCAATAAGTATAAAATACTTTCAAAACGTGCTTTCTTACTGAGCGACCATGGAAGTCTTTATACATCCGATGCATCCCTCTTGAAATTACTTTAGAGTGAGAGAAAGTTTTGCTCATGTTATCATATGGGTTGTCACATAAATTGATGCTGATGTAAGGAAAGGCATAATATATTGGATATCTGAAAATATTAGTAATTTTGATTATTTTTATTGCTTTAAATTTTCATTCCTAGATTTAATTATCAACAGTGACAAATTTATGTCTTAATCATTACATTCTTGAGCAGAGAACTAGCAATGTCTGAAGATGCACGGGGAATGAAATACAATCAATATTTTATGTTTAATTTGACAATGTTATGATAATATAATCCTTATGGATAGTACTTATGCTTAGATATAATAGTTACCTAATACTCAATAATATACAGTATCTCAATAGAACTTATTTTGACTGTTATGAGACAAAAAATTATTTTTATATTTTTTAAACAGCCACATTATAACACTTAAAGTGGAGTAATTCTCTCCATTACATTGTCCTATAAAGATACGTTCGTTATCACAATTGTAGGAAATGGCAGAGCACGGTGCTGATACTGTGTCCACAAGAACTGATTCTCGTATTTGCAAAAATCTATTATTTCATTTTATCATTGTCTAATTATAAAATTTCTATACTTTTCAATAATGTAGATTAGCTTAAACAATATGCATTATACATGTCTTTGGTGTCATAAAGAGAAAACATTCCAAGTAGGGCCCAAAAATAATATTTTGTTCAGCGCATCATATACTTTGGTTTTAGGACTCAATTTCAATGCTACATTTTTCTTTTCAAATATTTTATTGAAAACATTCTCTATTTGTCATTCTCAAATTATACTATTTAAAAATAGCATATCCTAAAACAATCCAGGAATACCTTTATAGAGTTTTAATTCTGATTCTTTCAAAATATTCATCAGTTGGATTTTCTGTGCGATCAAATCAGTTAAGGTAATGATTAGGAATCTGTAATGTCTTGTGTGAAGCTACATACAGGATTGAGTACACATTTTCTTTTCAAGAATTATCCAAACACACCAATATATGCAAAAATCTTCCATTGCACATTTCACTCAAACATTTCCATCAAAATGTCCAATTTACAAGCATGGATGCCATATTTTCCTTATTAATCAATAAATGATCATGAGGTAGGTTACAGAAATTTGAAGTCCTTGTCCAACCTATGCAAAGTGATTGTTTTTCCTTCCAAAAAGTGGCCTTCAAGAGATCACCTAGTTCGAAGAAAGTCTCCAAAGGAAGCCAAATCTGTTTAGTGACAACAGCAGCTGTCATGTCTGAGAAGGCATAGGCAAGCAAAATTCCTCAATCCGTAGAGGTTGTCATGACATGTGGGACTATTTCATGAGAGTTAGTTGATACCTGCCGTTATATCATCAATTTAGTTTATATGTTCCAAAGTGTTCACATTAGTCTTACTTCCAGTGAGTACAAATGACTTTCTACTAAATGTTTCATGTACTCTTATAAATCTTTCCTGCATGCTAACCACGCAGTCTATAGTTTAATGCAAAGCTGAAGAAGCAGCAATACTGAACATGTTTTATTACACTCTTGTGCCCAAAACTAATCTCCAGAGGGCTAATGGACTTCTTGTGAGTGAAGGGGTAGGAAGGAAAGAAGTGTAATAGAGTTTGATATTAGTGAATTGGAATGCTGCATTTTATATTGTTACATAAATGTGACACAAATTACGTTTTCCTTTGTATAATGTACATAGGAAGGAACTGTGTTTATATTTAAAGAAAGATACTGGGAAGCAAGCATGCCTTTGGGTAGAATTGCTGCTTGATTCCACATTTCAGATCATATCTGATACAAAGTAATACAGATTGATTCAAGGAATAAAGTTTTTTTTTCTAAAAATAAAGAGAAAATGTTAGTTAACCTGATAAACTAAACTTTTTTTCCCCCCAAATAACTTGACTCTGGAGACCACTGTTAATAAAGATCATGATAATCTATTGATTCAAATCTTATGCCGCCGCCAAATATTTGAGCTGCTTATATTGCTTTCACAGTAAGCATTTATTTTATTTCATTAACCAAAAATGTCCTCAACCTTTTCTGTGCTTTCTGAAATAATTTTATTCCCTCTTTCTGCATTCACAATAGGCCAGAATTGAAAGGAAATTTTTAAGACTTTTTTCAAAAAACAAACAATATTTTATTATGCCATTTTGCCAAGTTAACCTTTTGCTTCATGTAACAAGTTTTGAGAGCTATTGTGAGCATCAGGAAGACCACAGTGAGGAAACTTGGTAGCAGAAGATTATTTGGACCTCAATGAATAAACAATGATAAACTTATTACAAGACTTTATTTTTTCCTAATGTAAGTGAAAGAGAAAATTCCTTTAAAATTTCAATTATGACATAATTTCAAGATTATGGAACAAACCTTTATCTTATACCACTTAATAAAGTCTAATTGCAGTCATCAGAAAGTGAAGTCCTGAGGAGGAGACATTCATTTTTATCACCGAACAATAACCAAAAGTGTGTATGCTGCACTTACAGAGTCTGGTCACTTCCAAATTAATTGTATACGGATATGAATCAGTTTTTGAGCAATAGAGGAATGATAATTCTGGAAAAAGATAATTGCAATAAACTCTGCATATTTTATGAATGGGATGGGGGCTGGGGAAGGGTAGTGTTGCTATCTTTTCTTTAACACAGTAATATGAGTTTAACAGTGGGACGGTACTGAGCCAATACTGTCGTAAACAAGCTTTTGAAAGCACCTGGTTTGAATTTTGCATTAGTTTGAAATCAATCAATTTCACAATTGTTCTGCACTCTTTCAGGAACCATTACATCACAGCTGAAAGAAAGTGCAGGCATGCACACAACCAGAATTAAATGCATCTTCATTAGGTTGTATTCTTGTTTTGTAATACCATTAATCAGGCATTTGTCTTTCAGAGAGTTACTGATTCAGTGATGGTTTCCTTGTTGGTATCATCCAATACATTATGTATTTATGACCAAAATATGTCATAAGAAAGATTATGATTTCAAAGTACTATCACAAGTAATATCAATTTGGAATGACTGGCTAAAGGGAATAATCTTCATTTGTCCTATACAAATAGCAGTCCAAACTGCCAACAATTTAAACAAATGTGCCATCCTTCTGGATAATGTATTTTGAAGATCTTCAGACAAAGATCACATTTCCTGGTCAGATATATGAAAATACCCCCATCTGGTTGGAGGCAGAGAAATCAAACCCTTAAGTATTCCTAATGGGTTTGTAAAAGTGAATAATGTTTACTTAAATTACAAGACTGACCAGTTTAAAATTAAATATGAATATCTAGTTTCAAAATAAAATATTGTCATCCTGAAAGTACAGTTGATGAGAGTATATATATTTATCTTACTTTATTGACTTCACAATTATTTTTTGGGGAAAAATAAGTCTACAAGAATGGGTTGGAAAATACAATCATTACCATAGGCAGAAAGTCCAGTCCCTTATAGGGAAGAGAAAGAACTAAGGGGTGTTTAGAGAAGGTAGAAGGGAGAAGAAATCTGATGTGGACATTTGGTACTGGCACACTGCAGTACTATGCAACATGGGGCTTTGAAGAGACTGACTATTTCCAACATTCGTAGGAAAGGGTGCGGAACATTTAACATCAGCAGTGAGCTGGGCTCGGTTCATGGAAGAGATTTTTTAATAAGTGGAGACTTAAAAAAAAACTATAGAGAGAGAGAGATCATAGTGGCATTGGATGCTAAGATACTCCTCACTCAGCAACCCCATCCAGGTGGGATCCAGGTTTCCAATCATTTCCAAAAGTGAAGGCTTAAAGTTAATGGGGCGGAGAAATGGGGCATAAATTCTACAGAATTCACTCAAAGGCTTGACAAATGTCAGTCGAGGCGAAATGGCTCTGACTGATCATAATTTTAAAGAATTATAGAGAGAGAGAGATCATAGTGGCATTGGATGCTAAGATACTCCTCACTCAGCAACCCCATCCAGGTGGGATCCAGGTTTCCAATCATTTCCAAAAGTGAAGGCTTAAAGTTAATGGGGCGGAGAAATGGGGCATAAATTCTACAGAATTCACTCAAAGGCTTGACAAATGTCAGTCGAGGCGAAATGGCTCTGACTGATCATAATTTTAAAGATGTTTCAATAGACTTGGAATTCAGACCATTATTGGAGGGATCTGAAAAACATCCAAGTTGATTTATACATACACATATGACCTGTATTTCTCGGGTGAAAGAAGGTGGGACCGGAACATGTGCTTTTAAAACCCCATGCATATTAGGGAGACTAAATTAATTTGTTCCTAATTAGTGTTGTTCTTCAGCCTTTAATCCAGACTATTATTAAAACAAAGCAGTTCCCATCAACTCTCCCCCTCCCATGCATAGACAAATACATGAGCTCATCAGTTCTGCCCCGCCACCTACCCGCACCCCCCCAAACTCCTCCACCATCATTTCACCTCGACCTTCTTCCTTCCCCTATCTACTTATTCGCGACTATGAATAATCCAAATGCATCAGCAATATCTTCAAATCGTGCACTGACCTTCTCAAAACGTCCAATGCACTGTCGCTAACGATTCAGTTGATGTCTCGTGATATAATTTTTCACAGAGAGGGGAAACCATGACTGCTAATTGCATTGTAATATCACTGCCATGTATTTGGGAATGCATTAGGTTGGGTAGTGAATTAGTGAATAAATCAATTATGGTGACCAAAAGCAAATTCAGCTGGTGTGTGAAGGTTGATCAAATCAGAAGGAGATTTTTACAAATGTATAAACTGACTTGTCAATTGTGTCGACTCCCTCCAAAATAAAATCGAAATGAACACATCTCTGCTCCCTTTCATTCCAATATCACTTAACTGACATCCTGACGCTGAGAAGACTTGAAGGAGACAGGGATCGGTTCTTGGTTAGGCGTGTGCTTAATATGGTCACGTACAGAAATTGATTTTCTTCAGAAATTAATTAATTTTTCATATCGCCCTAAGCTGCAGTTAAAAAGAGTGCACACTTGCCTGTTTTTTTTGCAGAAATATTGCCTAATCATATTAATACGATTGCCCCAAGGGTGGAAAGATAATTGTACAAACGCATTTGGAAATATGTATCACTGAGTATTTATGATTAAATTATGCAAATCGCCCATCTTCCATCCTTTCTAGCTGCGGATCCTCTAATTAGGATTGATAATGCTGAATAGATGTTGCTGAATCTAGATACAAGCATGACCAAAAAGCATAAAATTGGAAATGACAGGGCTGGAATTTAAGAAAGTATCTTTCCACTCCTTTCCAAACTTTGATAGAATAAAGCTCCAAGAATATGAGTTTTCCAATGAAATGTCGATGCTGCACTTATTGTGAGCATTGGAGTAGGTCGTTCAAGCCCTCTCCGGCTCCTGCTTTACAACCTCGGGATGATGAATTGCTGTGGTTAATACATTTCAGCTTTTGTTTTGAGTGTCTAGCCGATGAAGGAAGGAATTGGGGGGTGGGGATGTAGTCAACAGTTTCAGCAGGGATCTCGGAAACAGCACCTTTCTCATGCAAAAACAGACTTCACTCGGGGAGAGTGAAACCCGGCCGACTGATTGGCATTGACTGATGTCGACCCCCGCCCGCCTCAGTATTAAACCTTGAGCTGCGCAAGAGCGAGCGAGTTGATCGCGCGGTCACGATGAATTAGGCTGCCTTCCAGAGCTGGAAGAGGAAGAGTCTCCCTGGAGTCTGCAAAACTGAGATGAACGCGAGAACACCTCCAGAGAAAAGGCGAGGTGGGGGGGGGGGGTTGCCTGGGGAACTTGCAGGAACTTAATTCACTTGCTGAAAGGATTCAATGATCTCACAAATCCGGACTGGTCCGAAAGGCTGCAAATCTCCCTCTCCGCATTTTCGAAATAGGGAACGCATGGAATTGACAGGCAGCTCCCTCTTACCCCACTCAATCGGCATAAACACTTGGTCTTTTTGGTTTTGAGCGGGAAAAAAAATGTAGCGCTTCGCGCTCTCAGGCAAAACCTCAGTGACCTGTCATGCAAGGCGACTGCCTGAACTATAAGGTCTTTGAGGTAGATAGATGGTCGGGTCTTGACCGCTCCCATGGGCGTTGGCGGAATTTACAGTTTGCAACAAAAAGAAACCAAGTTGGGGAATACTTTAATCAGCCAGGTGACAGTTGAGTTTATGCGCATGGAGGGTTTCTGAATATGATAGCTTTTCATTTTAGCCACCTAAAGAGTGTTCAACAGCGCAAATGGAGAAAGTTCTGAGCAGCACTCAATCCTCGATGGCTTTTTATCCACTGGCATCTGACCAACCATCCAATTTTACGCATCTTCGACTCGCATCAACCACACCAAGGCTCCCTGACTCCTCAGTGTTTCCAGAATTTTACTTAAAAAAAATGTCGGATTTCCAGCATTAACTACGTTTTTTTGGGGGTCCACGCTTTATTTAATATCAAGCACTCACTCCGAAGGACACGGTGACTCGACCGCGCGAGGAGGGTGAAGTCTTGCCTTCTGAGGGGGTTCCAGGCGCCGAGCTTGTGTCACGACGGTGAAAGCGCAATGCAAGTTAGTTGCGAGCAGGATGGAAGCCTCCAGGTGCTGGAATTTCGAGCCAACATTGAGAAGCTAGGGAGACTCATCTGGTCAGTCAGCATCCACGGGGGAGAGAAATGGCCGGGACTTCAGGCTGTGGCCGCTGATGTCGAGGAGATGAGCCCACCCTCCCTCCTCCCCTCCCTCCCTCCTCCCCTCCCTCCCTCCTCCCCTCCCTCCCTCCTCCCCTCCCTCCCTCCTCCCCTCCCTCCCTCCTCCCCTCCCTCCCTCCTCCCCTCCCTCCCTCCTCCCCTCCCTCCCTCCTCCCCTCCCTCCCTCCTCCCCTCCCTCCCTCCTCCCCTCCCTCCCTCCTCCCCTCCCTCCCTCCTCCCCTCCCTCCCTCCTCCCCTCCCACACACGCATTTGATAACGCTTCCTATTTTAGCCTCTATATAGGGCCCCTGACCCGAAAGCCTGGCCCGTTCAGTTTCTCCAGCCTCGCATTGTTTGCTCGAGGATTTTGATCCTCCGATGGGGAGACGGAGGGAGAAAAGAATGAGCAAGGGTCAGCGGTGATGATGACCAAAATGTTTGATAACAGGATGGCAAAACAGAGCTGCCTGCCACTTGCTGCTTTAACAAAATTATTGCGGAAGATCAGAAGGTTCACTGTAATTAAAATGCTTGCATCTGGTAAAGTTTGAGTGCATAAACGATTAGGTAAAAAGAATAATTTTGTGCACATTAAAATTGCTACCACAATATTTCCCACTAGCAATTACTAGCTAATGAGCAGTTCCACTGGCAGAGCAGTTGAAAATGACACGAATCGAGAGATGCCACTCCAAAACACTGCTGCTTTTGTTCAGGGAGGCGATGCAGAAGAAAGTTACCCGAACCCTTCAAAGCGCACCGATGACCTTATAAGAGGGAGAAAGGCAAGCTAATATTAAAACAGCATTAATAATCGTAATGGGTAAAGGAACATGGTTGTTTAATGACATGATAGACGACCCGGTGCTTTTATTTTAATACTCAGCAATTTCGATGGCAAAGACTGACATCAAATCGTTTAATATATCAGAACGAAGGCGAATCGAAGAAAAATGCTAAAGTGCAGTGGGAATAGCAAAAAATAAAACATGATAAATAAAAGGTCTCCAGTCACTATTCCCCAGTGCCCCGAGAGCCGCTTAGATGGACTTTCCGCAGAGCTTAATGTTATCCCATTGGAGATTTCAGTTCCTGCTTAGTAAATAGAATGTGAAATCCATCGCTGGGAAATCCACGGCAGAAGTTAAAAGAGGTTCACATGATCCTTCAAGGCTATCATTTAGCAGAGTGATTTATCTGGTGTCGTCCGTGCTTTGCAGATTGTGGATTGGTTATTCTGAATCTAGAGTGAATTAAGCCAAGCTGACATCGCATGCCAATAAGTGTTGTTTCATTATTAAAGCGGGATCCATCGATGCCGCGCCCTTGATTTATTGCAAGATTTGCAATTATGACCGGATGACCTCGTTCTGTGGAGGAAAAGACAAATATTTTTCATGACTCAAACATTTTTCTTTTGGAGACGCATTCTTTCCATTGCTCTGTTTTGTTTTAATATAACAGAAATTGCGGAGACATTCACAGATGGATGAGAGAGAGAGAGAGAGAAAATGTTATTAGGCCGGGCCACAACTCGTTTTTGTCAAAGCTTCTGTTGAAAGTTTGCACCGAAAGGATGATCTGCGAAACTATTCCGCCAAGTCTGATTTAATGAGAGCGATACAAAAAAAAAACACCCGGCAAGCTGGAAGGACTCCGCAGGTCAGGCTGCATGGATGAGAAGTTAATGTTTCTGATCCAGACTAAAATGGGAAGAGATGATAAGAGACTGGGAAGGTTGTCAGAAGGTGGGAGAGGTGGGGAGACAGGTTGGGAGTGTGTGTGTGTGTGTTTGAGAGAGAGAGAGCACTAGGAGAAGGGGATGAGAAGGGGAACCAGTGGAATCAGATATGGGAGGGTTACCAAAAACATTGATTTTTAATATAACCCAACGTGAGATAACATGACCTATAATATGAAGAAAACATATAGACAGAACACTAACTGGAATTTTTGAGGACAAAGACATTCATTATTCTGGTGCCCAAATAGAGCATATTTGTACTTAACAGCTATCAGCAGATGCTATTGACATCCTTCAGTGATGAGGTGGTTCAAGAGTTCAAGAATGAACCAACTCCTATCTCAGGAAGAGTTTAGAGCTTCCAACTCACCTATAATTACAGCAGATGCCATCTCAATGCCCCTTCACTCTGTGGTAGATCACCGAGGCCACAGGAATGCCTATATAATGGTATTGTTTATTGACTACAGCCTAGCATTCAACACCTTCATACCAGAAAAACCCATGACCAAACTAAAAGATCTGGGATTCTGTTCATCCCTCTGTAACTGGATGCTGCACTACACCTAATCAGTGTGAATCAGCAACATCACCTCCTCCCTGCTGATCACTAACCTGGGCACCATAAGGTTGCGTGCTTGGTCCCCCACTCCACTCCCTCTTCTGTCATAACTGTGTAGCTGAGTTTGGCTCCAACTCAATCCACATATTCACTGACAACCCCACCGTTATTGGCCAAAAAACTGGAAATAATGAGTCAGAATAGAGAATGAAGATTCAGAATCTGTTTGGGTGGTGTCAGAACAATGATCTTACTTTTAATGTTTCTGAGACCATGGATCTTATTGTTGATTTTAGATAGGATAGGTATTTGGACCACACACCTGTCTGCATTGATAGAATGGAGGTGTATGGGTTAGAACCTCAGAGAAAACATATTTAACAAGATCTCCTGCTGAAACTAACACATCAAGGCCACCATGAAGAAAAGATTTGATATAACATTGAATGCTCTGATGGGGAACTGTGGAAAGTACGCTGACTGATTGCGTCACAGCCTGGTTTGGGAATTTGAATGACCAGGAATGCAAAAGACTCCAGATTGTAACACACATAGTCAGGTTCGTCAAAGGGTTTAACTTTCCGTACAGTTACATAAAAGAAGGCGCCCATCATCATAAAGAACCCCTATCGCTCAGGTCACAACACTTCTCACTGCTATCTTTGGGCAGAAGATAAAGAAACCAGACCTGCACCTCTAGGTTCAAGAAGAGGTTCCAATAGCTTTCAGTCTCTTGAACTAACCTCATTGCACTCATCAAGTATTGCTTGGACACCACAAAAAACTATTTTTGGGCTTGGATTAATGTGAATATTTATTATCCAAATTTTGAATGTATTGTCTCTCTGTCATTCAGTTTTCATAAATGTACTATTGTCTTTGTTTGTGAAGTACCTGTTAGTGTATATGCACATTATGACAATCAACAATCTCATTATCAGTGAATCTATTGACACTGCACATATATAAAATGGAGAAAGTCCCAATGAATGCTTTAAAATGAATGACAGTACCACAAGGTGATTTTAGTATGCCACTTTTGTCTCTGCATTTAATACAGTATGTCACTTTGGAAGTACCCAAAATTCCAGTTCCGAGTGGCAGAAAAAGGAATTAAGTCTGTGTTATAAGTTTGAGACATTAACAAGGAGGACTTGCATATGGGACCTTTCAGAACAACTCAAGGGTTTTCCAGTTAATGAAAGACTTTTGAATTGTAGTGAAGAAAACTTCCTGCCCGCTTCTAAAAACCATTCTCCTGCAAATGTGACAGTGATCAAGTCGCCAGTTTTTTTAGGAATATTTATTGAAAGGCAAATGGCTGGTCTTAATTACAATATTCTAATTTAGAGAATGGTGACCAAGGTTATCCACAATCACATTACCTCATAGAGCACTCTTGTCTGGAATTGTGGAAGAGTGTGGTTTTCCACTGTAAAATCAGTGTATAATCCAGGCCCAGCAGAGTTTTCAAGTAGAGGAACACAAAAACTGCAGATGCTAGAATATTAAGTAAACTATGAGAAACTGACCTCCTTCTTCAAAAAAATGTGGCTTCCCCTCAAGTACCACCATCTTGGCCTTCACCCGGATATCCTCCATTGCCTATACAGTTGTAATAGCAGTTAGTGCAACACCTTTACAGCGATCATGACTGAACCTTGATTTGAATCCCTTGATGTCTGTAAGGAGTTTATACATTCTCCTCAAGCATGCATGGGTTTTCTCTGGGGTCTCCAGTTTCCTACCACCCTTCTAAAACTTACAGGAGTGTAGGCTAATGGGGTGTGATTTGGGTGTCATTGACTCATAGGGCCGAATTGGCCTGTTACTGTGTTGTATGTCTAATTCATTTAATTAATCTGCCCTGGCTCCCTCCACCACCCCCATACACAACAACGACAGGATTCCTCCTGTCCTCACTTACCATCTCACTAGCCTTTGCATCCAACATATCAGATCACTTCTGCCACCTACTACGTGATCCAACCACCAGAAATATTTTCCACTGTGCTCCCCTCTCCGCTTTTCACAGGGACTACTCCCTCACCCACTCCTCCATTCCCACCAAATGCCCCCTTTTTTAAAATATTTTTTTTATTTTTCACACAGTGAACCTTATCAACCAAAATATATACAAATGTTTCTCATTAAATATACACAGTGGCCTTTTCTCCCCTTTTTTCCCCCTTACCTTCCCTCCCCCCTTCCCACCCCCCTCCAAAACCAATAAATATTCAACATAGCAAAAGATCAAATTTGTCTTTGGAAAAACAGTAAATTTTAAATTTGGTTCAGAAATTGGATTTTTATTTCATGTGTGTGGGAATTTCAATTTCCTTTCTGTTCACTAAGGGTTGGGAGTAAATACCACCAGACTTTTAACCAACACACCAATGGCATCATGAAGAAAGCCTCTACTTCCTCAGGAGTTTGCGGAGGAGCTAGTGGAGTTGTTCAAGTGAACCGGTACGGACTTGAAGGGCCAAAACGGCCTGTTTCCGTGCTGTAAACGGTTATATGGTTATATACAATACAATAAAACCATGAAACAATGTCATCACATAATGAAAAATAAACAAGAAAAATGTAATCTACTTTTATACACTGGATCAAGTAGTTTTGTCTTATCATTTTAGGAGCTGGAGGTCCAAGGCAAGCCCTCTCTGTTATGTTCCATGTATGGTTCCCAAGTTTGTTCAAATAATGTGACTTAATTTTTTTAATTATATGTTATTTTTTCCAATGGAATACATTTATTCATTTCCATGTACCATTGCTGTATTTTCAGGCTCTCTTCCATTTTCCAAGTTGACATTATACATTTTTTTGCTACAGCTAAGGCTATCATAATAAATCTTTTTTGCACTTTATCCAATTTGAGGCCTAATTCCTTACTTCTTATATTACTTAGAAGAAAGATCTCTGGATTTTTGGAATGTTGCTTTTTGTGATTTTATTTAATATCTGATTTAGATCTTCCCAAAACTTTTCCACTTTCTCACATGCCAAAATTGCATGTACCGTTGTTCCCATTTCCTTCTTACAGAGAAAACAGCTATCTGTTAATGTTGGATCCCATTTTTTAAAAACTTTTGGGGCATGATATATAACCTGTGTAACCAATTATACTGTATCATGCGTAACCTTGTGTTTATTATATTCTTCATAGTTCCAGAACATAACTTTTCCCATGTTTAATTTTTTATCTTTATGTTTAAATCCTTTTCCCACTTTTGTTTGGGTTTATAGCTTATTTCATAATTTTCCTTATCTTGCAGCTTAATGTACATGTCTGTTATAAATCTTTTAATTATCATTGTGTCTGTAATCACATATTCAAAGCTGCTTCCTTCTGGTAATCTCAGTCTGTTTCCCCATTTATCCTTTAAATAAGCTTTCAATTGATGATATGCAAACATTGTTCCATGAGTTATTCCATATTTGTACTTCAAATGTTCAAATGTTAATAAATTATTTCCCCCCAAAAAATTTTCTATTCTTTTGATTCCTTTTCTCTCCCATTCTCAAAAGGAAAGGTTATCTATTGTAAAAGGGATTAGCGGATTTTGCGTCAATAGTCATTTTGCTATTTGGTACTTCATTTTTTTCCTTTCTAAGTGGATCTTCTTCCATATATTGAGTAAATGATGCAGTACTGGTGAGCTTTTATATCACACCAACTTTTCATCCCACTTATAAAGTTATATGTTCTGGTACCTTCTCCCCTATTTTATCTAGTTCTATCTTAGTCCAGTCTGGTTTTTCCCTTGTCTGGCAAAAATCTGATAAATACCTTAATTGTGCTGCTCTATAATAATTTTTAAAGTTATGTAACTGCAAACCACCTTGGTTGTACCTCCCTGTTAATTTATCTAACGCTATCCTCAGTTTCCTCCCTTTTCACAAGAATTTCCTTATTATTCTCTTTAGTTCATTAAAGAATTTCTCTGTTAAGGGAATTGGTAAACCAATTGCCTCCTTACACTTACCACTGTGACAGCAGGAAATTTTATACTTGTACCACATCTCCTTCATCAGCACCATTTGGGGTCACAAACAGTCCTTCCAAGTGAAGCATCACTTCATGTGAATCTACAGCATCCAGAGCTCCTGTTGTGAGCTCCTCCACATTGGATAGACTGGAAGATTGCTTCACCGAACACCTTGACTGTCCGCCTCAAGAGTTGGGATTCCCAGTTACAACCCTTTTCAATTCCCTGCCCCATTCCCATTCCAATATCTTTGTCCATGGTCTCATGCACTACCAGCCTGAGACCACATGCAAATTGGAGGAGCAACACCTGACATCCTTTTAGCATTAACACTGACCTCCAGTTTTCATTAGCCCCCCCCCCCCACCATCTTTCCCTTTCTCTATCCATGCCTCCTTTCCTCTAGTTCTTTCTCTCTCTCCCCCTTTCCCTCAGTCTCCTATCCTCCAACTCTGCATTCACAGAGCCACACTATTCCCCCAAGCTATTCTCATCTTTCCTGACCTCATAACCATGCCCAATTATCGCCTTTTGCCTGTTGGCCTGTACTCCTCCTACCCCAGCCTTTTTATTCAGATGTCTTCCTTCTCTTTGTTCATTTCCTTTCTCTTTGAAAGGCTCAGGCCGAAAACTTTGGTTATTTATCTTTACCTTCTCTGGACACTGTGAGACCTGCTGAGTTCCTCCAGCACTTTTGTGTTTTTACTACAATCACAGCATCTTCACTCTATGAAAAGCTGGAGGTACTCAATGGGCCAGGCAGCATCCATGGAGAGAATGGGCAGTCAACACTTCAAGTTTGAACCCTTTTTTGAGAATATTCAGATACTTTGCTTGGTGCTCTCCCAAGAGTACTGAATTATTATAGAGCCTATGTCCAAGAGTCTGAATATTTTCAGAATGCACACCTCTGTATTTATTACAGACATCTTTTTGTTCTCAATTCTCTGGTGTGGGGTCTTGAATTCAGAACCATTTGGCTCGGAAGCAGAAGTGCTACTCGCGAGCTGAGCCCCAGCAGACAGTAATCTTGGCAGTAAAATTGGATTTGGATCAGCTGAAGGTTCTCAAGTTTGTTCGAATAGCTAAATACAACACCCCAGTAGACCACCCATCCTCTCTGTGCAAGAGTGTAAGGGAGGAAAGCAAAACACTTCTTGGTCGGAATTTGTTTCCTTTATATTAATGATAGTTATTTCCAAAACCTTAGTATTCAAACAATTAAACAACCATCCTATATGGTGTAATTTTGTTCCTCTGGTTGAAAAAAAGTGATATTTCTTTCTCACAGATTTGAAAATAGTTCCTCTGAACAAAATAATGATCTTTTCAGATTTAAAAGAGAAATTTGAATTTGCGTTTAAATAGAGTTGTTTCTTCTTTTGATTATACATAGGATGAACCTGGTTTGTAGTATTAAGTATTCAGTGTCATTTTTAGATAGATTAAAAATATATTCATCTTGCTGATTTTTCACTGCTACTTTCACTTTGAAAGGTCTTAATGCGGAATTTGTCTGAGTTTTGAGTCACTACTGCTATTTTGATATCATTTTGCCTGTTGCAACAATATAAATGATCATGAACATATTTATCTACAGAGGGGTCCTTCTAAGTTTAACTTGTTGATCTTTTGCAAGCACTAACTTTTAATAACTATTCAAATAATTTGAAGAAATTTAAATGATTGCATAAGATTAACATCACAAAACAAGATTATCAATAATTAATGCCTCTGTAATAAAGAAACAAACCAACATTTTCTTTTAAATGGTATTATTTCATTTCATCCTAAACAGAAATTTCAAGCATCCATGCATGAAAAGGAAGATTTGTTTGTCAGGACAATGTTGCATACATTTTACAATCTGACAAGGGAATAATTGAAAATTAATTTATTTTGAATGTGAATTGTTGGAGAAAGAAAATCTGCTTGTTTGCCATCTCAACTACAAGGCCTTAAAGCAGTCGGCCTTCATTCTTCCAATGAAATTGGATGACTAATTATACAGGCTAAGTGAAAACAAGAACAGCTCTGTCTCTTCATCCAATGCTCACCCCCACCCACCCATGCCCCCCATTCCCCTTCCCCACTTACAAAACAAAGTCATTTTAATTAACAGAGGAGTACAAAGGTTGACCAGAGATGCCTCTTTGACGAACACTGCTAGATACTTTGGGAAAATGCTCTGCATTGTTTAAATGTAACTATTGCGTAATTGGAAGTTGTAGAACACAGCATTGCAATGAGATGCAATTGTATAATCAGTACATCATAATTTTGTTGAATTGAACAATAAACATTTAGAGAAAAGGACATCCAAGTCCAATGTATGCCCTTGCATACTTTTAATGTTGTTTGTCATATCAAAAGTAAACTTGTTACTCATTTCTACTTTCATGTAATCTTACTGACATACTGTATATGTTTTTAATGGCCTACCTTTCCAATACAGTTAATATTTTATTATAACAATTGTTTCTTAAGAATGAATATTGGAAGGACATAATAAACTTCAGAAGAGATCACAAGCAGTTAATTAAATGTGTTAGTATCCTTGTTTTTTTGCCTGCAGCAGTCCCTTTTAATGACCTTAGTCAATATACTCTATGAGTAACTAGGACCCTGGAATGTGTACTCTGTCAGTTAAGTCTTGTGTTCCCATGGCATCTCAATGCTGGAAAGTTGGTGGGGGTGGTGGGGGTGGGGGGGTTGTGGGGGTGATGGGGGGGGAGGGTACAATGCATTAAGATGTATGAAACTCATTTATGAAGGGGGTCTTCAATTAAACCCCACTGGAACTGTTTATGCTGACATTTTGGGCCACTTTAGGAGTTGTAAAATCAGTCCTATCTCAACAGATGGAATGTTTGCAAGTCTTGTCATTAAAATTATGGGTGATAGAGCTGCTGAAACAAAGCAGCTTTCAAATGTAGCCATCTCTCAATCATTTGCAATGGTTGGTTTCAGGGAAGGGCTCAAGTTACAATGTGTTTGCTTGTGCATTTGGAAAGCATGCATTGAAATCTGAATTGAAAGCACAGTGTTCTCTTTGAGTTTCCATGATCATTGGATGAAAGTAGCTGATTGTAAACAGTGCATTTTACAAATACACAAGTTCAAAGCCAGCATTGGGATAAGGAAGTAACCTTCATTCTATTTGTGTATTACTGATCCAAGTGCATCAAAGATCAAGCTAGGACTCCTACTACAATTGTTTCGGCATTAATAAGCAATGGTAAAAAGATACAGTGAAGTGGCAATCTTTTCAAGAGATAAACGCGGGCCACTGTAACATTCCTAGTTGAGCCGGAAGTTTTAACTTCAAGTTCCACCTTGGAGTTTGATCTGATAATCTCTGACAGTAAGATGTTGCCAAGGGAATGATGCATTATTTGAGATGCTGTATAATGGACAGAATGTTAAACAGATGTCACATCATTCTGTTTTGATGGTTCTGCTGGTCTTTTAAGATTTAAGACATAATTTTAAAACTTCTAGTCTTTTAACCAGAATACTTCCTGCAAGGAATCCCGCTAAAAAATATCTAATTAGGCATTCATCTCATAATAGTTTGAGCAATAATTGTGGTTCAGAATGGTTGCTGTGTTCATCGGCATAATAGCAGTTTTTGCACATCAGAAGTAATTAACTGCATGAAGTGGTTTGAAATGGTTAGATCTGATAAGTCCCTAAGTATGATCAAGAACTATTTTTGTCTGGTTTGATTCAACAGACCAGTTTTGTGCTCATATGAATTTAGCACCTGATGTTGTTTCATTCACTTATATCCTTTGTAACCAAGTTTCTGATGGATTAATACGGATAACATTGAAATGGTTATTAGATAGAGTAATCCAGATAATTATACAAATGAAAAAAAAATCAAATAGGTAGGTCTCAATACATTTATTTTGATGAAACATTCTATGGTCACATGGCCATTTGCTTTTTTTTCCACTTTATCTGATTTGCTGTTTAATTCTATTGAACAAACTTGTGGAAATTATATTGTATGAACTGCATTGCCAATCAAACCATATATAGTTTAGTTCTTTTTTAAATTTTAAAATTTAAAATTTAAAATTTGTATTTAGATGTACAACACAGTTACAGGCCATCCAGGCCCACCAGTTCATCCTGCTCAATTATACCCAATTAACCTACAACACCTATACACTTTGAAACTGGAGCGCTTGGAGGAAGCCCATGCTGACATGGGGGAGAATGCACAAACTCCTTACAGACAGCGCTGGATTCAAACCCATGTCGCTGGCGCTGTAACTGTGTTGCATGAACCGTGCCCATGTACCTTCTATTCATGATTAAATTATTATTTGAAGAAAAAAAACTGCTCATCATTGACTCCATAATTATTTGTAACTTCCATTGTTAATTGTATGTAAAGATGGTCAATTTAACAAGTTTTTACCAATACGAAAGATGACATTTGTCATTGATGTTAGCATATTAACATTTTCTTCTTAATTGCAGTAGATAATATTTAAAACCAGTCAATATTTATTAGTGAGAGGCAATTATTCCATTGAACTGTTGCTGCATAGGCACATGGTAGTCTAGAAAAATAATGAAAATTTAACTTAAGAAATTCTGCAATGGGAGAAATAAATAATTTTCTCCCAAAGCTTCCTTCTTTTAAATGTGTGTTGTAGTAAATACAATAGATACACTCAAGGGAGTTTATCATTCTATAGTACCTGTGAAGCATTCAACTTTAATCAAGAATTGACAATGTGTCATGTTAATTTCTTTTTTTCCTATCCAGAGGCTCAGCATCTCTATTTAAAACTGCTGATAAACTTAATTAGATTGGCTTGTCCTTTATGGTATAACGGTGGTAATAATATCCATGTTGGGTGTCATTATACCAAAAAATGAAAAGCAAGCATTGGAATTTAACTTGGAGATACTGACCTTGCTTCTCTTCAAGTTGAGTTCTTTTGCTGCCATCTTCACTAGACTTCAGGGAATTGAGTGTAAATAACACGTATGTCTGAGCATCAGAATATCCTGAAAGTGATATGCTTTGTTGCATTAGATCCTGGAATGCATGCGGGGAGTTGAAGGAGAAAGGGCGCTGCAAGGAGAGATAGGCCCCTTTTCAATAATAATTAAGCCCACTAAAAATACATGAATGCAGATATACAAGGAACATGTGCAAGGTTAACATCTCTCCAAAGGTCATCATCCAAAATCCAACAGCAAAATTATGTCCAAAATGTTAACAATTCCTTTCCATTTACCGTGACTGCTAGACCTACTGAGTTCCACCAGCAATTTACTTTTTTGCTCCAGATCTTGTGTCTCCCTATTTAAATTCTTGTCTATGCACATGAAAATATCAATGACAAATTAGACAATAATTATTATATGGCAAACCTTTTGGTCCTCAAACATAATCCAATAGTATATGATTCCCCAACTAGAACAAAACATCAAGATGAAAATGTAAAATGTTTATTCAAACTTTGTTAATCATATATTGAATCTACCTTTAATTTTGAAGATACATGGACAGGGCTTTAAATTTGGAGACACATAAATGTTCAATTTATTCATTCAAGCCCTTTACAATGTTGAAATGATCAGCGTAAAAAAAAAATCTTTCTATTTCTGGTGATGTTAGTGAGAATTCTTCATCATGTTTGTGACATCACTTGTCTTTTGTCTCTTGAAATGCAAAGGACCCCATTGAATTGAGCACTTTGGTTGATGTCAAAGAAAAGGAAGTTCATGCCGCAGTGTGGTGAATTGCTGTGCACCCATTAATCTGGCTCCACCCCATCCTGTGACTGTACCCATGGCTCCTCCCTCTTGACCCTGTATAAAGGCTCCAAGACCATAACCCCTCCCCAGAAAGCCTGGGTCACAGCATAGGATGACCTTCGTTTATTGAAAATAAAAGCCTATAGGTCTGTAACTCTAGTCTTTTAAGTTATTGATAGCCCTTTACGTAAATGATGAGATCTTTTCGGGCAGTTCTTTTCAAAGCAATAGCAAGTGGAGTTATCTTGTGACTAAAGTCTTATCTTTTAGTTAAGTTGGTTAACTTCTGGTGTGGTCTCAGGCAAATCAAGACTAAGATTCAGATTCACCTAGTCAGTGTCAAAATGATTTTCAACTTTGGACTGACAAATTTGGATTTATTTTTCAAGCGTAAACTAAGACCAAGGAATGCTTTTACTTAGCTGTTGATTGAGAGAGCATTTGTTTACTGTCATTGAATTTTGGTTCAAATTTGGAAAAATATTCCATGCTATGCCATTTATTTTCCATGCTAGTTAATTCATTTTGAGGCCCTAAACAAAGTTTCAAAATAAAGTAATGGCAATCATATGGTTATAATAGTGAGTTGATTGTCATTTGCATTGTGCAATGAACATATCTGCTGAAATTCTTACACGCTGCCCCCAAACATTTAATTAAAAAAAACGACAATAGCGTACATTAAATTAAATTAAAAATAAATAAATAATGATGAAAGGATAATAAATATTCAGTTACCATACTGCAACGAAAAAAAAATGTTGTTTCAATGGTGAAAACAATTTTCTTTTGCAGGGTCACAGTAGTTGATGATTAGTGGAGTAAGGGGAGGTTGAAGAGCTCCACCTGGGCACCACGTTCTGGCCATCTGTCTGCTCTGTACTATTATATAGAAAACTGCTGGCAAGACATCAACCATTTCAACTTCACTACTTGCCTCACTCATTCCAATCTCATGCCCTCAGATTGCCTGGTCCTCCACTCTCTCCACAATAATCCTAACCTTGCACTGACCGTCTGGCTGAAGCCAGATGACAACTCTCAGACACCTCCGCTTACTTACACCTCCACAGGATCCCATCAACACTCATCAAACCATTGTATCATTGCAATATCCCTGAACTCATCGCATCTGGTCATCTCTCTTGCATGGTATGAACCTCATTGTTTCCCAATCCCGCATTGCCTGGTTCTACCTCCTACCCAAGATCCACAAACCCAGTTGTTTTGGCACACCTATCATGTCTGCTTGCTCGTGCTGCACTGAACTGGTATCCGCTTTCCACAACTTTGTTTTGTCTCCCTGTCCCCATACACAAGAACAAAGTTCCCCTTGTCCTCGCCTATCACCCCACTAGCCTTTGCATCCCACATATTCTGCCATTTCCGCCATCTACAATGCGATCCCATCACCAGACATGTCTTCCCTTTTCTTCCTCTCTCTGTCTTCTGCAGGAACCGCTCCCTCTCTCACTCACTCATCCAATCCTCGCTCCTACCAATCGCATCCTTGGCAACTACCCCTATTTCCGCAGGACGTGATCCACATGCCCACACCTCCTCCCTCATTACATTCGGTGCCCAAAATAGTCCTTCCAAGTGAAGCAGTGGAGCATCTCATTGTCACCTTTTCTGCATTGAAGAGACTGGATACAGACTGGGAGATCACTTTATTGAGCACCTTGCATCGGTTAGCTGCAATAGTCTGGATTTCCCAGTGCAACTCATTTCAGTTCCCTGCTTCATTTCCTTGCTGACACATCTGTCCATGGTTTCATGCACTGCTAGACTGAGACCACTCGCAAACTGAAGGAACAGCACTTTGTATTCTGTCCGGGCAACCGGATTGCATTAACATCAACTTTTCTGGTTCCTGCCTCCCCCCCGCCCACCTTCTTCTTTCCCTTTGTCTCCTTTCCTCATGCATTATCTGTCTATGCATTATCTGTCTCTCTCTCTCTCTCTCTTCCCTTTTCCCTCTCTCTCCTTTCACAGAGCCAAAAACTACCCCCCCTCCCGAGTCAATTCTCAACTTTCCTCTTTCCTCTTATCACATCCAATTAACTCTATTTTTCTGTTCATCTGTATGCCTCCCCTCCTATTCTTTCTTTTTTTCACCAGCCTTTTCAGGCCCCTGTCTGATTTTTGCTCATACCTTGAGGAAGGGCTTAAGCCTGAAATGTCAGAATTACATTTTAACCTTCTCCCTGCTGAGCTCCTCCAGCGTTGCTGTGTTTTTACTACAATCACAGCATCTGCAGACGTTGGTGTTTTATTTCAAGAGCTTGATAATTGTTGGAAATAAACTGTTCCTGGACCTAGGGGTACAAGACTTCAGGCTTCTCTACCTTCTTGCCTGAACTGGTGGGAAGTGGTTGTGACTAAGGTGATAAGTTCCTTTATAATGTTGGTTGCCTTTTGGAAGCAGCACCTCAATTAATGTCTTAAATGGATAGGAGGTCATAACCTGTGATGGACCTGGCTATGTTGGCACTCTATTTCCTGTTAGATATGAATCCACAATAACACACTGTTGTGCAGCATTGATTGAATTGAAAAATTTCTATTAGTGAAAAAATAATGATGTTTAACGTGAGGAATCACAATCTCACACCAGTGCAGTGTGGATAGTTTGGTGAGACTGAGGGCATAGACATTATGTGATGGGTTATGTTGGTGCGATTAGTATTTGATGATGTTTGAAGAAGTGAAAATTAGAAATGATACAATTCCTGATGCAGTCATCTCTCACTATAAGAATGGTAACACTTCCCTGGAGCATCACATTAACTTGAGTGGGGGGAAGGGAAATCAAAAGAGTCTTTCGTATTGGATAATTCGGTCATTAACAGAGTTCTGATGCTGGTTTAAAATTAACCACAGAAGGAGGTGAATTTCTATACCAGAGTAATAACACAATGGATGTTTTGTCCTGCCAAACTTAATTTACCTCTGAATGGAGGTCATACTTACTTGAAGTGAACTCTGCACTCTGAGGTGTTTGGTCTACAGCTCATTGTAATTTTTTTAAGGTGTAAAAACAATTCATTTTAATGGAGTTCACTTTTTAAAATCAAAAATAATGGGAACATTGAGAATGCATTTTTTTTAGAATACCCATTGATCAGCTCTTTTCATTATTTTCCATTTCCTAAAGGACATCTCATGCAATCGCTGATCTGCCTTTGTGTTAAGTTAAAATTCAGTTGAAATAACACAAGAGCAATGCGTAGAGATAATGTGGTGTGTCAGAAATGCTTGTGTGATGACAGATATCCCACAGTGTTGTCACAGCAGGAAAACATCAGTTAAAGTAACAGATATGGTTCTTCTATAAAGTGTGGTCAGTAGTATGGTCAGGGTTGCACAAGATTATTAATCACCCCAGGGTCACTGTTTTCCCACCAGTAGGACTGGGCTGTTGTTTTATTGTTGTAATTTAATAAGTGAAGCAAGCAGGGGACAAAATGAGCTTCTTGCCCTGACCCTCGATGGGTTTTCTTTGAAAGTAAAGTGTACAGTTACCTTTCCTCTGATGTGTTGGTTTATATGCAAAGGGAACACTTTGATCCCTTGTTGCCCTTTCTGACACAAGTAGAGAGTGAGACTCGATAACATTTCCATTTGGTGCGTGAAGTGAATTGTTGGGAAGATGTTAAACCTTATTGTTCAACCTGGCTTGAGAAAATACATTTTCAGCCAAAACAAAAACAGTCCCACTACTACAACAAGGGCAAATGAAAGATAGCACAGTGCAAGCATCAACAGGAATTTATTCACTGTGTAATGGCAATGGAAGATTTAATAATGGATATGTTTTTGAAAATTCAATTCCTGCTATTAAAATATGTATGATTTTGTTTTAAGAGCTCAATTACCTAATGTTTGGATTGTGACTGTAATTATAAAAGATTCTGTGATAAAAGTTGTGATTGGTTGGAGAGCAGCTAAGACAAAAGTCAATATAGTCTTTGGTGATATTTGAATGCATAAGCAAGCAGAGTGGTTTTTTTTCCAAATGTATGCTCAGTAGCTGATTAAACATATGAGTTTGCTCAGTGCATGGAGAAATTATGACAGTATCCTGCATCAGTGCTTACTATTCCCAGGATAGCACAGGTTTAAAAATAATTTTGGTCAACATCTCAGTTCTTCATTGAAAATACATCCGTCCAAATAAAAAGCTCCATAAACCACGGACTCTAGACTGAATCATTTAGAGTGACAGAAAAGACAGGTTCCGTTGACTTTTTTTCCTGTGAAGTTGTATTTGGGGAAAGTTAGGCTTGTGTGAAATGCTGTTTGACCTGATGTTTCTTTCCCTGTTTTGTGTATTAAAATTTCAAGCCTTATCTGTTCAAATTTGATGGTTAGTGGGTTATGTTTGGAGTCAAACTGACCCCTGCAGATAAACTCTGTCAGATGTTAGGGTGATTTATTAAATTCTAATTTGTGAAAAGTGCTTTTAATGTTGGGAGAATGGGAATACGTTGCAGGTGGCTGACAGCTCCAGGCAAAATTTGTGCTAAATTGCTCCAAAGTCAAGTGAGACAAAAAGAATATAAGAAATCTTTTTTTAGATATTCAACACGGTAACAGGCCCTTCTGGCCCCCGATTCTGTGCCACCCAAATATCCCAATTAACCTAAAACCCCAGTATATGTTGATAGGTGGGAGGAAACCAGAATGCCCGGAAGAAACCCACACAGATACAGAGAGAATGTACAAACTCCTTACAGACTCTGGCAGATTCGAACTCGGGTCGCTGGTGCTGTAATAGCGTTGTGCAAAATCTCTGTTGGATTTTGGTACTTTATTGAGATGGAAGTGAAATATGCGTAATATAGAATTCACTGACTTTTTAATGAGCTTTTAGTCAGAATAACATTCTCTTTACTCGGAGGCTTTTAAATAAGCAATGTCTCATATTACCATTGAAATATAGTTGTTTTTTGAAGTTATTACATAATTTCATGGGTGGTCTGGTGACTGTCATCATAAATCACTAGAATTTAAGTGTTATAGCTCAACTCAAATGACATCACTGTCCAAGTTGTGTAAAACTCAGTAGGGCCACTAGATGGAGCATCAAAAGGTAGAAGACACAGCAGAGTAGGCAAACACACAACTATCTCTTGGTGAGAGGGCATGGGTTTAATTGTTTACCATACTGTCTTATTGACATTAACGAGAGCTGGAGCACATCATTTAGTTCTTCATTTATAAGAGGTTATACAAAAGATACATTCTTCATAAATTTTAAACATATTGATTGATTAATCTATGCTTAATACAGTTTCCTCTACTGCACAATGGAGCAGCTCATTGTAATGTCTAGGTTACAGAATTGAAAGGCAGTTGATGTTCAAAACTCAAGGTTATTTTAACCCTTTGGACTCTGTATCCCTGTTTTCAGGGACTACAACCAACCACATATACTTACTCCGTGTCCCTGTTTTCATGCCTAACCACTGGTTCATACTGGTGTTTATACTGTAGTTTACCCATGGACCCAGTCTGGAGTATATCTTACTAAAAATTAAAAATGGCCAGAGTCTAAAGGATTAAGGGATATTGAATTTATAAATAAAGCAACAAGGAAGCACTATCCAAAAGTATCTTAACACTATTACGGTTGGTGGAACAAAAAGGAGCTGGAGGGATGCCATGGTTCGTGCGGCATCCAAGGATAGATGTGGTCAATCACTGTTTGAAGTTTGGTCCCTTTATCGAGACTAAAGTAGGAAGGGGAGATAATCTACATTTGAGGTGAGGTCTCATTTTCAACAATAAATAAGTGGAGATATTGTAAAGGGGATGAAAAGGGGAGCATTTAAAATGCAATAGGGTATTAGACAGAAGAAGATGGGAGAGATGGAGAGACAGATGAAGGGGCAGAACAGGCTAGAGAGAAAAGTGAGAACCTGAGTAGATAAAGAAGAGCTGGAAACAGTGGAGGTGGGGTTCACGCAAAATAGAAAATGCATTATTCCCACCATTGGGTTCAAGACTGTCCAATCTCATAAAATTGGCTGAATATGATGTATTTCTCCTCAAGTTTCTCACTCTGGAAGTGAATCCGACCAAGGATGAACATGTCTGTGTGCGAATGGTTAGGGGAATTAAAATGGTTGGCAATGAGGAGTTTTAGCTTTGACCTTCAGACAGATGTTCAGTGAATCATTCATATAAACTATGTTTGGTTTCCTATGTATTATTAGGAGCCCCCATTTCATTTAGTGTGAATATCACTTTAAGGGGTAGTAAAGGCTGCAACCATTCACAGTTGTGGAGAGATGGGGTGGGAACAGCTAGTACAGGTTATACCCAAATTTGCTACTTTGTAGAGGAGAAAGGACTTTGGGTACTTTTTCCATGGACACAGTTGGTGAGAGAGCCTTGTGTGTGGAACACTGAAGGAACAGTACTTTATTGACCAGCAGCCATCTCAACAGGAATGACTGTGTGATAATGGACAATTCGGCTGATTCTCACTATCAGAGGAATTATTGAACTCCACCATGACCAAAGGAAAGGTCACTTTAATTGACCCGTACTTGGGTTTTGGAAGCATTATGGAAGTCGAGTATTTTATTTACCCTATGCAAGTAAAGGGCAAGTAGTGACAACTGTTCATATGAAAGGATATTTTTCTGGAAGAAACTTGACAAGAATTTGTGACTTTTCAGCAGTCCGGCCACATAGTCTCCCCCATTTCCTTCATGATCACTTCTGTGCTTTGGTTTAAAAGTCTGTATTTTGACAATGGATTTGTAAGACTAAACTTTGAAGTGACTGTCCAGAATTCTGCCTAAGCTGTAATGGTTTGGGTATATATATATGTATATATATCTACTATCTATATCTATAGATATCTTTGGCTTGGCTTCGCGGACGAAGATTTATGGAGGGGGTAAAAAGTCCACGTCAGCTGCAGGCTCGTTTGTGGCTGACAAGTCCGATGCGGGACAGGCAGACACGATTGCAGCGGTTGCAGGGGAAAATTGGTGGGTTGGGGTTGGGTGTTGGGTTTTTCCTCCTTTGCCTTTTGTCAGTGAGGTGGGCTCTGCGGTCTTCTTCAAAGGAGGTTGCTGCCCGCCAAACTGTGAGGCGCCAAGATGCACGGTTTGAGGCGTTATCAGACCACTGGCGGTGGTCAATGTGGCAGGCACCAAGAGATTTCTTTAGGCAGTCCTTGTACCTTTTCTTTGGTGCACCTCTGTCACGGTGGCCAGTGGAGAGTTCGCCATATAACACAATCTTGGGAAGGCGATGGTCCTCCATTCTGGAGACGTGACCCATCCAGCGCAGCTGGATCTTCAGCAGCGTGGACTCGATGCTGTCGACCTCTGCCATCTCGAGTACTTCGACGTTAGGGATGTAAGCGCTCCAATGGATGTTGAGGATGGAGCGGAGACAACGCTGGTGGAAGCGTTCTAGGAGCCGTAGGTGGTGCCGGTAGAGGACCCATGATTCGGAGCCGAACAGGAGTGTGGGTATGACAACGGCTCTGTATACGCTTATCTTTGTGAGGACTCTACATCACCTTTGTTGACCTCACCAAAGCCTTCGACACCGTGAGCGGGAAAGGGCTTTGGCAAATACTAGAGCGTATCGGATGTCCCCCAAAGTTCCTCAACATGATTATCCAACTGCACGAAAACCAACAAGGTCGGGTCAGATACAGCAATGAGCTCTCTGAACCCTTCTCCATTAACAATGGCGTGAAGCAAGGCTGTGTTCTGGCACCAACCCTCTTTTCAATCTTCTTCAGCATGATGCTGAACCAAGCCATGAAAGACCCCAACAATGAAGACGCTGTTTACATCCGGTACCGCACGGATGGCAGTCTCTTCAATCTGAGGCGCCTGCAAGCTCACACCAAGACACAAGAGAAACTTGTCCGTGAACTACTCTTTGCAGACGATGCCGCTTTAGTTGCCCATTCAGAGCCAGCTCTTCAGCGCTTGACGTCCTGCTTTGCGGAAACTGCCAAAATGTTTGGCCTGGAAGTCAGCCTGAAGAAAACTGAGGTCCTCCATCAGCCAGCTCCCCACCATGATTACCAGCCCCCCCACATCTCCATCGGGCACACAAAACTCAAAACGGTCAACCAGTTTACCTATCTCGGCTGCACCATTTCATCAGATGCAAGGATCGACAATGAGATAGACAACAGACTCGCCAAGGCAAATAGCGCTTTTGGAAGACTACACAAAAGTGTCTGGAAAAACAACCAACTGAAAAACCTCATCTATAGATATAGATATAGATGGATAGATAGATATCTATATATATATGTATATTCACACGTAGTTGGGTTTGATTTGACTAATGTGTTATATTATTAGTAGTTATTATGAAATAGTGTTTTAAAAGAAAAAATATTTTACAGTGCCTTGGTTAATTTCCATTGCTGCTGGTCTGTGATGTAACAAATTCAGGGCTTGTCTGGGATATGACCAAAATTGGAGCTTATTGATCAATTAATTTTTGATTTGATTGATTAAAAAATCCTTTGGAAAGCCAATTCCTTTTGAAAGCTTGTGGGTGTGTGTGAAAATACCATCAATGGATATTGATGAGTTTTTGAAATAGCCATCCTCTGTGGGTTTGCAGAGGAGATAAAGGATGACATGGGGGTTATTGCCCAAACATTGGGACTTGTGATTAAAAAACCATCTATGAAAAAGGCAGAAATCTGGAGAATTATAGTAAAAACCTATAAAGCAGTGGGGAAGTTAGAGAGGAGTTAAACAGTTTCCCAAGAGTAAATCCAATGAGTAGTGGTTACTGTTGGAACAGATTGAGTAAAAAGAACATAGAAAGTGGAGAAGCAAAGGCAGTTTGAGAGAGTGAAGATGAGAAATGGAGTTGCACCTTCTGGTCCTAGAGAGAGGTTTGTGACCAGTAAGGAGGTTAGGTTAGTTCCTCCATTTGATGAAGCTGAGATTGATAAATACTTCCAGCAATTTGAGAGAGTTGGTGAGAGTTTAAAATGGCCACAAAATCATTGGTCCAGCAGGCATACTCTGCCCTTAGAACCGAATAAGCTGCTGATTATGAGACTGTAAACAAGTCATGCTTGAGGCTTATAAATTGGTTCCAGAAGTTTATAGGCAAAAAATTCAGGAATTTGAGGAAATTAGTGAACCAGTCTTATATGGATTTTGTGTATGACAAGGCTGTGTGCTCTGACTGAGAGAGCTGGTGTTAATTGAGGAAATTAAAAGATGCATTCTTAATAACATAAAAGCATATTTAGATAAAAATGGAGTGGAAACTTGGCAAGAATATGCTAAATTAGCAGATGAATATGCTTTAATCCACAAGAGAAGCAAGTAAAGGAAAAACTTTCAGGTCCACATTGCCTCTATTTTAAGAAACTTGGTCACGTGATAGCAAATTGTTCTGTGCTGAGAAAAAAAGAAAGAAAAGGAGGCAGCGTCAGATGTATGTATTCAAAAAGATGAAAAACATAGAAATCTACAAGCTTTCAGACCTGCTGATAACATTAGAGGTGAATTCAAATATTTTGTGTCAGAGGGTTTAGTTTCAGTAAAGGAAGGGCCACCACAAATGCCAGTGAAAATCCTTTGAGATATTGGGGCCACCCAGTCACTCATGTTGGATGGTGCTTTGGAGTTTGGTGATGCATCTGCCGTGGGTGAAATAGATTTGATTTGAGGTCTGGGGGATAATCCGGAGTCGATACCTCTGCCAAGGAAAGTGTTGACATCAGTGTTAGTTGAAGGACCTGTTACGATAGGGAACCAATCAAGTTTACCAGTGGAAGGAGTTTCATTGTTATTAGGAAATGACCTTGCAGAGGGTAAAGTTATCCCTGGGGTGCAATGGACAACTAAGCCAATAATTGGTGAGACAAAGGCAGAATCTGATATATATCCAGCCTATGCAGTGTCTCAGGCTTTGGCTCAAAAGCTTGCCAATGTAGATGGTCCTGTGCAGGCTGATTTCACAGTATCAACTTGATAACCAATGTCTCTATATTAAAATCTATATTTTGGTGCAGCTGATTTCATTTATAATCTTATTCCCCCCCCCCCCCCCCTATTTCTCTGTGTCTCTGCACTTAATTCCAATTTATAAGCCTCTCAGTTACCTTTTATTTCTTTTTGCCATTAACCTTCAACAAGGGGTACATTTAACCTACCTATATGTCTTGGGATATGGCAGGAAACTGGAGCACCAGAAAGAAGCCCACTGAGTGAAAGTTGAAACTTGTCATGGAATGCACCAGATTTTTGGCAGGAACTAACAGACAGCAGCATTAGACCACTCCTTGACAATGCAACCCACTTTCTTTTTTTTAATTATAAAAAAAAATTCACACTATGAACCATATTGACCAAAATAGACATAAACATTTCCCTCTTGAATATACACAGTATCATTTTATCCCCTTTCCCCCCCTCCCTTCACTCCCTCCTTCCCAACCCCCTCCCCACCCACTAAACGTTCAACATATACGGTACATTAAATCCATTAAACAATGTCATCACACAATGAAAATAAACAAGAAAATTGTGTCATATACTTTTACACACTGGGTCAATTCATTTCATCTTCTCATTCTGTCATTTTAGGTGGTGGAGGTCCGCAGTAAAACTTCTCTGTTGTATTCCATGAACGGTTCCCAAATTTGTTCCAATACTGTGATGTTATTTCTTAAATTATATGTTATTTTTTCCACTGGAATACATTTATTCATTTCTATATACCATTGCTGTATTCTCAGGCTATCTTCTGATTTCCAGGTTGACATTATACATTTTTTTGCTACAGCTAAGGCTATCATAATAAATCATTTTTGTGCTTCATCCAAATCGAGGCCAAGTTCTTTACTTCTTATATTACTTAGAAGAAAGATCTCTGGATTTTTGGTATGTTGCTTTTTGTGATTTTATTTAAGACCTGATTTAGATCTTCCCAAATCTTTTCCACTTTCTCACATGCCCATATTGCATGTACTGTTGTTCCCGTTTCCTTCTTACAGTGAAAACATCTGTCTAATAATATTGGGTCCCATTTATTTAACTTTTGGGGCGTGGTGTATAGCCTGTGTAACCAATTATATTGTATCATGCGTAACCTTTTGTTATGAGAAATACAATAAGCAACCCACTTTCTTGATGCAAAAATAATTGACAGTCCTTTTTTGTACAATCAGGTGAAGTATTTCCTTCAGCCTGCATTATTCATTCTGTTTTGTTGAGAGTTGGAATGGTGGAGAAATTATTTGAGAAAGTGTGAGAAAAATCATTCCACACTTTGATGCTTACCTTTGGAGCAGGAACCTTTCCAAGGATGACATTGTCTGCTTCAAGTCAATTCTACATACCTTTTGGAATCTTATTGTCTTTTGTAGCATGTTGAAATTAGACGGCTATAGAATTAAAGGCTCAGATATGTGGTTCTTGTGTAGCTGATTGGCAGTCCATATATTTTCCTGAGAGGAATTTGTCTCTGGGCCTCCATCCATTTAATTATAGGGAATTACCTCTATTTGTCTATTCAAGAGGAGAAAAAGATGCTTACATGTGAATATGAACCACCGATGAGTAATTATTAAATAAAATAATAACTCACGTCACTGAGGGATTGCAGCCTACTTATTGGCTTAGTCATCAACAGCATTGTGGTGTCTCAGTGCAGCCAGTAAAACACAAAGTGACAGAGTTGAGCAAATGAAATGAATTTAGTGCACGCCTATCCTTTTAAACTGATTTAAATTGATTTGAATTAGATTTATCCACAGTGAGTTGGACCCAGGGCAGGTAAGGATTTAGATCAATCTGCTCGAAGCTTAAATTCAAATCCATCTGTTACGAGAAACTTAAACTGATCTTAAAAATGCTGATGCGTGGAGATGGCTCTGCAGAATAAGATCACTGTTTGAGACAGCAGACCACCTCTCTTGCTTACACAGTCCTGAACACTGGGCTTCTTGTTTTCCCCAGCAAGGCAATTGGAGCAATTGTAAATTCATACAACAATTATTGGCGTACCATTGCTAAAATCATCAGGTAGCACATGAAACTGGTGTTGCTCTGGTATTAATATTAATATGTCATAGCATTTTGAACAGGAACAAAATAAATCTCTCATCGTCTGTGTGTGTGTCAAGTTTATGTCTTATATTTTAATGAATGATAAAGCAGTTTAAATGCCAACAAACTGGACTCAAATTGAGATCAAACTGATACAAAATGACTGAGCAACGGAATGAATCAATGCACATTTGACAATTTTGGATCAAGCTATACTTATTTGTCTTTATATGAACATTAACTTTTTTTTGGAACTTTGCCACTATCCAGGACTTGCTTATCTGCTTGAAAGGTTTATGAGAAAACATAATGGCTTTGGAGAATGGATTTATTGAGTCTTCTTTCATAGCACAAGCACACTGCTCGTATTCCAAGAGGATGAACTTGTAGCCCGAGTTATAGTTGAGGCAAAGAATACTTAGCAGGACTTGTACTGGCTGTGATTGAATGGAAATTGTGGATTGTCAACCCTCCACACTGTCTCTAGTTCTCCAAGAGGCACATATTTAAGCAAACCCAGAACTAAAGTTGTTGGGGCACCATAAATAAATAGGTTCCTTTTCAGTCCCTCAGAGCACTTTGCTTATCTGTAAATTTATTGGAGAAGGATTAGAAATGTAAATATATGAACATATAGCTTAGAAGCAGGATTAACCCATATCGCCCCTCAAGTCTGTCTGCCATTCAATGGGTTCATGGTTGACCTGAATGTAAAGCTGGCTTCACATTCCTGTCAACTTGGATTGACTAAGTACCATAAAAAAAAACATTTAAAGACTCTTCTTCCACAAGCCTTTGATGTAGAGACTTCCAAAGGTACGTGAACAGCAAAATAAATCTGCCTTAAAAGGGTACATCGTTAATGAATTGTCAAGTTCAAGTTTATTGTCACAAGGACCCATCTTTAGTGAGAGGGTTTGTTTTGCAACCTGTCCAGCTAGACAGTCCATGGGTAGTACAGCAAGTAAAACACAGTACAATAGAGTCAGAGAGAGGGGTCAGTTATCACAGAGCAGAGGCAACACAACTTTATTCATGTGAGGTTCATTCAGTAGTCTGATAATGGCGGGGAAGAGACTATCCTTGAATACAGTGGTGCATGATCTCTCCCTTGTGAATCTTCTTCCCAGTGGGAGGAGGGAAAAGAGTACTGCTGTATTAGGATGATTCTCATACAAGGGGAAATATAATCTCCTCATATAGCCTATGAAAGCCACTCAGGGTTATATGTTTTCAGTAGAAGTGACTCCCCAATGCAGGTTGCACATGTGAAGAGTTATATTTGGCTGATTGAGGGGTTTGACCAGTAAGGGTGGAGGACTATGTTGACCTTGTATGTTGGCATTGAAAATGGTAGATGGTTTGGAATAGTGGCGAATTATGTGCTGCTGTGCGAGGGGAGCTGAGATGTTGAATATACTGTGGTAGATTTCATATTCAGCTGTTGAATTTCTTTCCTGAGTCTTTCTCTCCTACAGTCGAAGAGGGAAGAGGCCTTTTGGGTGGAATGTCTTTCCAGAAGTCTGAAAGATGATGTAGGAAGATGGGAAAGTGTTAATGGGAGGGGAATATTTCAGAATCTGAACATAGATTTCAGTTCAAATGGTGGGGTTGGGGGTGGGGGGGGGGGGGGTTGGGAAATAGGGTGATCACAAGGGGGCTGAATATTTGTCAAGAGATGTGTGTGAGATGGGATAATCTTGATGTTAAATTTACTACATGATTGGGTAAGCTTGGAGGAAGTCTGCCTCCTTCATCTAACACAAAAAAAAACTGTTGTAAAGACACTTACCTTAAGGATTCAGCCCATCTCTCAATCTGGTACACATCTGTGATATAAAATGGATGCAATTATAATGAAGATAGGCATTCTCAATATAATATTTAAACTCAAGATTCAGACAAATTGATTAGTTGCAGCCTCCAGGTGAGTGTAATTGATAATTCTATCTATTTATTGTATTTTGACCTTCAACATGACCTCATCTGAACCCTGCTTTGGGTTTAATTTAACATTGATGTGATCTTCAATGTTATGCTTGCCAAGGTGGGGACAAAGAAAGAGAGAGAAAGAGGAGAGTTGTGTGGCAAAGCCTTCAGGAATGCCTTCAGTTAGCCACCTGAGTTGGGAGAAGCTATGGACAGTATACAGAAGATGTGACTTCAGATGACATCTGAAGAGTTATAACCTAACTGAGAGGGGAGAAAGGCATAGTGGATTGGGGAGTTTAAACCTTGGAGGTTGAGGGCTTGGATCCCAAACAAGGAACAGTTTTTCTTCATATTTGTGGATAAGATGTGAATGTTGCCAGTGTGGCCTCATTGATTGTTCATCTGCACTGCCTTGAAAAGCTGTCTTCTTCAATGCTTTCAGTCTTCTTGGTGAAGGTGTTCCAAATTTCTTCTGGGTAGGGAGTTCCAGCTTCAAATCAGGGATGGGCAAGAAATTGCAGTTAGAGGAGCACTGGTATGGAAATTTAACCATAAGTAAAACTCGAAAATCTGCAGACACCATAGTTGAAGTAAAAAAAAAGAACAATGCTGGAGAAACTCAGCAGGTCAAACACTGTCCTCTATATAGTAAAGATAAAAATATATAACTGACATTTCGGGCTTGAGCCCTTCATAATTATTGCTCTTTATAGCCACAGGTTGATCCTCAAGTGATTCCATTAAGTGAGTTTTGGAGATAAGGATATGGATTCAGAGTTTCTTACTTAAAGAGGAACTCAACCCTTGTCAATACCTTAAATTGTAAATTTAAGTTCGACAAATAATCAGGATGCGGTATGATAGAGAGAGTGTGTTGTTCGGAGAATTATTGTTTAAAATTGAAAGTTATTTCAGACTATTGAATTGAGATATTAGCAAATATTTGAGTAGAATTTTGTCACCAGTGAGGGGGCTCTGTGGCTGAGGGACCAGTGCATGCAACGGCTGCTGGCAACTCAAAGTGAGGAACCCACAGAAGCTGGAGACTGGCTTGAGGAGTACCAGGCATCAGACGCAAAGAGGTGCCGGGGACTCTGAAAGGTTCGGACCAGGTCGGAAGTTTGCATCTGGAGCGTGGGTTGCCAATGGTTTGGACTGGACTCTGTGTGGCTGTGGGGCTGTGGATGCACTGGAGGTGAATCCACGGACACTCGGTGACTCTGGGCGGGACTCTTGCTTCTCTCTCACCGACTGCAAGTCTGACTGTTAGACTGTAAGACTGTAAGAGGTGCTTAGGCAATTCCTGCTGGTGGTGAATCTGTCTGGCTTGCAACAGGCAGAAAGAAATTTCATGTAATACCACACTGTTTTATTACTGTGATAATAAATTGAATCATGAATCTTGAATTATATCAAACTTAAAGTGTGATAGCCAGCTTTGCTTTGGCTTCTGCTTTTGAAATCCAATGCCTTTGTCGATTCCAGTGGATTTATCTGGATGTCCCTGGAACTGGCTTTGTTATTTTTTGCTGTACTATAATGTTTCTTCTTTCACTTTAATAGTACCTTGTTTTAGGTTAAAATGTTTTGAGATCAAGAAAATCCAATTTTCTGGTCCTCTTTTCAATTTTGATACTTTATTAATCTGATGTTTTACAGAATCTTTGATGACAATGTGCACAGAATACCTAAAGCATGGGTTGTCATTAACTTTTAGGGACAAAAAGAAACTGAACAGGCAATTAAAAAATGCCTTTCCTCAGTTAACAGAATGTTTAGCAATTTACGTAGAGCACAGTTCAGCATGTGCCATTGATGGATCAACATTTGGATAATTGTTCTTTTTGTAACAGGAATAAATGGAATGAGAGCATTATAAAGCAAAGTTAAACTATATATTTTGTAAAATAAATCACACCTCCTTGGAGAGAACAGAGTGCTTGTTTCAGATAAAGAATCATTCATCGGAACTCAAACTTTACCTACCTTCCTCTCTTCCCATATGCTGCCAGTCCAGCTAAGCATTTCTTAAGATTTCCTGTTATTTCAGAGTTTCTCAATCTACAGTTCTTTGCTGCTTCATTTTGAACACAATTAAATAATTGATAGATAAGTCTAAACTGCTCTCATTTTCCAATCTCCTAAATGCATTCCTGATGACTTGTATTGATGGATTACAATTAAAAAAGTTCACTGAAGCATCTTCTGTTTCTTTTTGATTAAATTGTCATATAGATACTTTTGCTGAGTTGGTTTGTTGAATATTCTCAATAATACCAGGTCTCAATTAAATGATGTCAAAGACTATACTACAGTTCATTACCAAACTGTTTATGACTTTGGCAATCAGAATGAAGGATGTCTCTGAGGGTACAAGTTGTTTGTTTTGCCATAAATTTATCCAGTAGGTCTCCAATACACATTTTAATTAAATAAAAACATAAAATGGTATGGTAAAGTTTCAGCGTCTTGTTACCTAAACACTAGTTTAGGTAAAAGTGTGGAGATTAAACAGATTCCTTGATAAATCAATAATAACAGTGAACAGAAAAGAGTTCAGGAAAATTGGGCTTCATGTTGTTTCATGTGAGTCTGACTGGCAACAGAATGCAAAGCAATTCATTCACACTTCACAATTGGAATATTCTGTTCTGTTTCAGGAAGGATATGGAAGCTTTGGAGAGGGTGCAGAGATTTACCAGGATATTTCCTGGATTGGAGAATGTGTCTTACGAGGCAAAGTTTTCAGAGTAGGGTTTAACTATTTGGAGCAAAGAAGGATGTTCAATGTCTTAATAGAGATCAACCTGATTATGAGAGGTGGGCAGTCAGCACCTTTTTCACAGGACAAGAGTAGCATATACTAGAGGTCTTCTGTATAAGGTGAGGGGAAGAAAGTTTAGGGGAGATGACAGTTTGTTTTTACACAGAGAGTAGTGGCTGCCTTGAATGCATGGTCAGGGGTAGTTGTGGCGGCTGGTACAATAGGAACATTGAAAAAGTTCTTAGACAAGCACATGGATGTAAGAAAAAAAATCCAGGTGAGGTAGGAATTGTTTAGATTATTGAGTAGGTTTATATAGGTATGCACAACATTATGGGGAAAATGACCTGCACTGTGTTGTAATGTTCTATGTTATATGTATGGTTATAATGATTATTAGTATTTAGAAATGCTGTGATTGTAAGCATAAAATGGACAGATTTGCTAGCTGCTGATCTGGCTTTGGCCAGCCTCTTAAAAGATGCCCATCCTGTGTCATCTTTGACAGGTGCTTTGCTGCTTGGCTGGCCTGTTGAATCTATATGGAGATTCTGAGATACCGCATCGTGAAGGCAAGCTAAATAAAAGGAGATTAGGCTAATTAAACTGACGTCAGTCAAAAGCCTTTGACAGGAAACTTCTTTGGCTTTTGGGCTGTTGGATACTTGCAGAATTGTTCTCTGATATCACAGACATTTTTTTTAAATTCCCCAGTGACTTCTATTATTTCAGTATGCTTAATGCACGCCAGTGTATCCATTTAGGATACACTTACCAATCAAGGTGCAAATCGCTTTCAAAGTTGTGCCATTTTTCTGAATTGGATTTTTGTGCAAGTTTCAGATAAAACTCATTTGCAAGCTGGGTCAAGTGAGATCTTTCCTAAATTGGCAGAACTTTGCTTTTTGCATTACAGACATTTGTATAAGTGGTAGAGGAGTTCTGGTGAACTTTGAATACCTTAATGGAAATGGATTTATTTTTAAAAATGAGCACTTAGACAGTATAGGCTGTTCACCAGCTGTGAGTAAACCTGATGTTAAGTACCTGGAAATTGATTTTAAAAACTATAAAGGGTGTCTTCATTGGTAATTCTGATGTCCTTCATTCAATTTCTCAGTAAATTACAGAAAACTAAAGGATCTGTTACCTTGTGCCTAATAGCAAGCAAGCTTAATTTTAAGAACAATTTCGGAGGTCTATAAACAAGTACATTTGGCTGAAACTTGCCACGATTATTACTTTCCTCTGCAGAGGAGGGGTGGCTACTCATTTCTGTGGCCAAGGTGGGTGTGGTGGGGACATATTTTATTTAAATGTGAGTGCAAAATGTCATGACGATTCAGCTTTGCAATGTCTATAAATTTATGCTTAAAATCACTTCATCCTTTTCATTGGTTTGAACAAATTGGACTATTTGTACTGTAAAATTATTTATTTTATTCTCATGGCAACTCCAGCCCTATCTTTCATAATATTTTAAAAATTTGTTTTTGTGGGGTTGTTCTGAACAGTGAAGGAAAATGAAACACTATTTGAGGGGAATAAAGCTGGAATTTTCACAGAAAGATATGAATTAGGAGACGGCTCCTCAACCCTTTGAACCTACTCTGTGATTTGATAAGGTTATGGCTAATTTGATCATAAACACAACTCCACCCTCGTATCTATTGGGTTAACCTCTCACACTGCTGCTTATCAAATAACTCTGCTTCAAAAAATATGCAAAGCCTAGGTTCCAATGCTCTTCGAGGAAGACAGTACCATAAACACACGACTGGAAAAAAAAATACATGGTTCATCTCTGCCCAAAATGGGCAATTGCTTGTTTGTAAGCAATGATCCCTAGTTCTCGATTCACCCATGTGAGGAAATGTTCACCCTGTCAAAACCCATCAGGGTCTTTTATGTTTAATCATGTCTTCTTTAACCTCCAGCAGATGCAAGCCTAGCTTCCTCAACCAGATAACTTGACCATTTTAGGTATTAGTCATAATTCTTTCACCTTTTTTGAACATATTAACACCCTTCCTTAAATTAGGAGACCAATATTATACACAAGGTTCCAGATGTGGTCCATGTAAGTAAAGCATAACATTCCAATTTATTATTACTTCACACAGCAATAAGCAATAACATTCTGTTGGGCTTTCCTGATCTGCAATCTGGCATTTTGTGAATAGGATAATCAGATTCCTCTACATCTCAGAGCTTTGCATTCTCTCACCATTCAAATAATATACATTATTCATCTCTAATGCCAAAATGGGACAATTACACATTTTCATACATTCCCCTGATCTGTGCCTAATCATCTAGACTAGGGATGATGCCCTCTGGTCTCCTTATATTTTCTTCACATCTTACTTAACTCTGTACCTTTATGTCTTCACCAAATTTCAGAACTTTGATTTTTTGTGCTTTCAATCAAATAATTTGCATAAATCTGACAAAACGGAGGCACCAGACCATTTCTGAAAATGTGCCTTTGCTTGAAGAGTTATTATCCCACTTTCTCGCTCTGAGCGACATAGTGTCATAAAGCATATTGGATTCCAAATGTGATTCCTCAGAAGAGAGGTTGACTCCTAATCTTCATTGATATTCAGATTTGCTTTCTCCCAAGAGACTCAATTGTGATGCCTTCATTGACATTCATATGAATTGACCTTCATCAATGAGAGGAGTTTGTTGCAAGGACTATCTCAGTTTTGTCCAAAAGCAAAGAAACTTTAGGTCTGCAGATCAAACTAATTATGTTTCCTGATGAAATGTTTTTTATGCCCAAGAATTGTGGTAGAGAACTCAGCCCATTATTGTTAGCCATATTGGGTGGTCCACTCGACTATGAAAATGTAACCAAAACATAAAGTTGTGTGTGTTGACCATCCAGTAGTACAATCTGAAAATAGGTAGAGCCATGCCTCCATTCCTTTTAGTATTTTGAAAATGAACTTTGTTTAGATGAGGGTGCTTACCCTTCCATATATGAGATGATCAAGTGAATCAAAAAACGATTTGGGAATGAAAATTGATATATACTGGAAAAGGTATAAAAATTTAGGTAAAATATTCATTTTAGTAAAATTAATATGACTGATCAGGGATAAAGAGCAGGGATCATTGCGTTAGTGACTGTTTCACTTAATAATGTGAGAAAGGTTTCTTTAAAAATGTACTTATGATTCTTTGTATCTGTAATACTGAGATATTTAAATTGGTTATCCACAATCTTAAAAGGGACATTAGTATACATTGATGCAGGGGGATTCAAAGGAAAAGTTCTCTTTTATGCAGATTTAATCTATATCCTAAAATTTTACTGAACTGGGGAAGTATTTGTAGGGTGGACGGCAAAGAAATCTCAGGCTTTGGTAAGTAGAACAGAAGATCATCTGCATCAAGGGAAACTTTATGTTCAATTCCCTTTTTACAATCCCTGAAATATCTCCACACTCTCGAAATGCAATCTGAATTGCTGGAAGATCAAATCAAACAATAATAGACTTAGAGGACACCCTTGACGGATTCCTCATTGGAGATTGTAAGGTTGTGATTGTTGTAAATTAGTAAGAATTGAAGCCATAGGACATGAATACATTAATTTAATACATGAAATAAAGCCTGATCCAAACGTGAATTTTCTAAAATTGTGAATAAATATTTCCATTCATCGTGATCAAACTCTTTCTCCGTATCAAGGGAGAGAACACATTCAGGAACTGTACTCAAAGGGAAATACAAAATATCCTGACCCAACCCCCAATGAGTGCAAAGCCATTCAACTTAATTCACCCCCTCCCACAAAAATGGACCTGGCCCACCTGACCATCCACCACTCAACAAATTCTTGAACTGATCGCACCCGATGGCTCACCTCCAGGTGATACCCGACCTGCTCGACACAACCACACGCCTCATGCAAGTGCCGTCCCGGGCAGCTGCAACCACTTCACCTCATTTCTCAACGTCGAACATGACCCAAAGGATGGAATAAGTGGGCAGGCATCATGGTTTGGCTGAGTGATCTCACCCGCTCCAGCTCTACATGAGTCTACGCAGTGCGACAGGCTGGATGTGGACTCAGACAATCTTGTCACTTTATTCACCAGCGATCCCTTGAGCCCAGGTATACCTCTCTCTGACTGGTAAGCCCAGCCACGAGCACCAATGCAAACTCACCTCCCTGCACACTCCCCCCAGGTCATCCATGAAGCGCGGTGGAGGAGTCTCCCATAATCTCTGCACATGGAAATTTGCACCAATGTCATATCAAAACAGAGTCCCAATGAAAATGGCTCTATTCAACATCAGGTCCTTGGCAAACAAGACATTCATCCTTAACAATTTCTTCACTGCCCAATTGACTGAAACCTGTCTGAACACAGGTGAGACTACCCCTCTATACAAGCTCTGTCCACAGAGCTCAGCACCCCAAGAACCTCCAGACCGTGCGGGGGTCTAGCTGTTATATTTAAAGATCAATTCAGCTGCTGCAGAGGAACCTCTGCTTTTGAGGTCCAACTAATCAAAGTGGGCCTAATAAATCTCTTCTTAATTGTTCTCCTATACCACTCACTGAAAATACACAAAGACTTTACTACCCAATTCGCTGACTTCCTCTCTAACGCCATGCAAAACGTTGACTGAGTTCAATATTCATGTTTGTTGCCCATCTAAATCCCTGATAGGTGAGTTTAAGCAGCTATTGAAATCCTTCAACTTAGATCCGCTGCCTACAGGACCCACCCACAGCCTAGGCCACACACATGATCTACCTGTCAGGTGACCTCATCATCAGCACCCAACATTAATTGACACAGGTTTATCGGACCACACTGCTGTAGCCTTTGATATTTCCCTGCCCTTCCCCCCCAACAAATCCCACCTAGCCCACAGTTGCTACTCCCAATGTATTACCTCTCGGACTGCAGGGGAGTTCGCAAGAGCCCTCATCGCTGCTCCAGGTACTCCCACCATTGAGGCACTCTCTTCCCACCTCAACACTGAGAAGCTCACTTCCCTGTTTAATGCAGCCTGCTCTTCAATCCTGGGCACCTTGGCTCTACACACACTGAAAAAAACCAAGCCCAAGACAATCCTTTGGTTTAATAATGTGACCAGGGCCTTAAAGAGTGCAAGAAGGCTGAATGGAGACAAACTCCACGTCTCCCTCGAGATCATAAAATGCATTCTGAACATATATCAAGATGCGGTGAAGGCAGTGAGAACAAAATACCTCGTCAACCTAACTGCCAATAACTCCCATAACCACTAGAGTCCTCTTTTAGCATCATAAACTCAGTTGTAGGCCCTCCAACTACTACAAACCTGGAGACATCCCCCGCCAAGTGTGAAGAATTTAAAAAATTCTTCATCGACAAAGTTGAGAACATTAGAAAAAACAGCCTCCCTTCCCACTCTCCCCCCCACCCCCCCCCCCCCCCCACCAGCCATAACCTAACTGGACCACAGCTCTGTCCACATAACCTGGATGGTTTCAGACCCATCACACTACCCATCCTCAGAAAGATCATGTTTACCAAGAAACCTACAACCTCCCCCCTTGACACGATCCCTACCACCCTCCTGAATAATGTCTTTGACATCGTGGGTCAGAGCATCCCCTCCATCATCAACAGCTCCCCAGCCACTGGCTCTGTCCCAACCTGCTTCAAACATGTAGTGGTTCAACCCCTCCTGGAAAAAACCTAACCTTGACCCCACTATCCCCAAAAATTACAGACCTGTTTCAAAGCTTCCTTTCCTCTCCAAAGTCCTTGAAAAAGTAATATTTAACCCTACCTTCACTAAAATAAAATAACGGATCTTTTTCAGCCAGGATAGAAAGCCCACCACAGCATGAAGTCGGCCTTATTGAGGGTATACAATGATCTAGTCGTCACCACGGACTCGGGCAGCTCCGCTGTTTTAATGCATCCAGAATTCAGCGCAGCGTTCGACGCCATTGGTCATGCTATTTTGATAGACCATCTCCCAGCAGGAGATTGGCATCAATGGAGTGGCCCTGAGCTGTTTCAAATCTTACCTCACTGACAGGGTCAACATGGGCAACTACACAACTGCCTCAGCCACCTTCTCCTGCGGGGTTGCACGAGGATCCATCTTTCGCCTCATTCTTTCCTCGCTGTACGTGCTCGCCTTCAGCCATATCCTGAAGAAACATGGCATCTCCTTCCACTGTTACGCCGATGACACCCAGCTCTACCTCTCCCAAAAACCGGATGACCAGTCAAAAATCACCAACCTCACCAACTGCCTGGAAGACCTAAAATGCTGGATGGCCCGAAACATCCTGCAACTTAATGAGGCAAAATCTGAAATCATCCTATTCGGCCCCCATAATTTCACTAAAATGTTACACGACTCCCTAGGTAATCTGTCCATTTTTATTAAACCCCATGTTGAATCCTTTGGGTTGATAATCGACCCTGCATTCAAATTTGACAAACAGGTCAATGCCGGGATGAAGTCCTGCTTTTTCCAACTCCGCACCATTGTTAAAGTAAAACCGGTCCTTTCACTCAAGGTCCTCGAAAGGGTTATTCTAACCTTTATCTTCTCATGTCTGGACCAAACTAATTCTCTATACACTGGGATTAGCCATTCATCCCTAACCTGCCTCTAATTGGTTCAGAATGCTGCCGCTAGGGTCCTGACAGGTGCCAAGAAAGGGGCCATATCGCTCCAATTCTGGCCTCCCTCCAGAGGCTGCCGGTGCAGCTCAGAAATGACTTCAAGCTGCTGCTATTTACATATAAGGTTCCTCAATACCCCACAATATCTCTGACCTGCTTATGCCCTACTCCACTCCAAAGCAGCTCAGGTCGGCTACCGCAGGATGCCTGGCTGTTCCACACACTAAATGTACACAAAGGGGAGACTGGTCTTTCGCGGTTGTAGCTCCAAAATTGTGAAACAGCATTTCCCTGACCATTAAACTAGCTCCTCCTTCAACTGCTTTAAATCTAGATTAAAACTTACCTTCTGTCATTAGTGTTTAACGTCTTAAACCATTTGTTCATTCCTAACCTCCGACAGCATGGCAATTGTGGTCTATTTATAATGCCTTAATCCATTGTTCTGTAAATAGTTGTGCGGGTTTCGATCAATTGCTGTACAGCACTTTGGTCAATGCAAGTTGAAAAAAATGTGCTATATATATAATAAAGAACTTGAACTTGATCCAATAAGTGACGTATGTTAAAATAAGAGTGACAGTTTTTAATAAAACCAGTCTGGTCTTCAGAGATTATAGATGGTAAGATATTCTCCAATCTACAGGACAAAACAATAGCCAAAATGTTGACTTTAACATTTAATAAAGTAATTGGCCTGTAAGAGGAGCACTCAGTTAGATCTTTACCATACTTTGCAATAAGAGATACTATATACCAGCTTCGTCAAATGTTGCCAGAAGATTGCCCTGCCTAAATGAGTCCGATATCATTGAACTTAATTGGGGTGAAAGTAGTTGAGAAAAAGCTTTGAAAAGCTCGACTAGAAACCCATCGGGTCCTGAAGTTCTTCCTGTATGTAATGAAGAAATAACAGCAACTATTTCCTCACACGTTATAGGCTCATCTAGCTAAATTATCTCGTATTTATTCAGATGTAAATTCTTGTTGTGATAAATGCCAGAGAGAAGAGGCTTCTTTAAATCATATGTTTTGGATGTATCCGAGCCTTGAAAAATACTGGAGGGAGGTTTTTCAACTTCTATATTTGATTCTTAACATAAGTTTAGAGCCCAACCCTTTGCTCCTTTACGTACAACTGGAGAGGATGATACTCTTTTAACTCCAATTAAATGTCATACTCTGTCTTTTGCATCTCTCTTGGCCGGATGTGTGATAATGTTTAGATGGAAGGGTGCTGCCCTGCCCACTCATGCTCAATGGCTGAGGGACATATATTCTGATTAAATTTAGAAAAGATCTGTTACTCAATTAATAATTCAAGTATAAGGTTTCAAATGCTGTGGGTGCCATTCCTGAATTACTTTCATAACCTCTAGGCAGAATATTATTTTGAATTTTAATACTTGCCATTTTATTTTGTGAATTTTGTACATATTTTCTTTACACTGTGAGTTAGGGGATAGGGTTTAGACACACGTGAATTTTTTAATCTCTTTTTTTGTAATTTAGAATTATGGTTGCATTTATGTGTTTTATAATTTGGTGAGTTATTTAATTTGTCATTAATATTATGCATTCAATAAATGTTTTGTATATAATGCTTATTTTGTGAAAATCAATACAAATATTTTAAAAAGGAAGGAGTATTGCATGGGAATGTGGACGATGCTGAAATTCACAGCTTTAAATCAGTCCATTCATTAGGAAGTATGATTGCAATCAAGTGGTGCTGAAGTAAGCATTTTTTTGCAATTATATCTTGTTAACCATGTTTGACTCGTTTTTCCATGGGGTTTTTTTTTATTCCTTCAGGGAATGTAAAAATAATTAATTGAAAGGTTTGATTGGGTGGATATTTTGAAGCATTCCTATCATGAGGAAGAAGGCCAACTAGGTGCATTACCAACAAATCCATTAAAGAATTAAGGTAAAACTTTACCTTAACTTTCTCATCACTAACGAGTAGATAAACTGATCAGTAGCTGTGTAAAAGGAAGCTGGATAATGCCATGAGGCAGAAAGGAATAGGTTATTGTAGAAAAATTCTGCTGATGTTGAGAATACAAATTAAAAGTGGGCAATGCTCAGTGGATCAGATGACATCTTTGGAAAGTGAAACAATGTTTTCTAAGTTCTGCAGGTAATTTTTGGCCTGAAACTTTAATTGTATTTCCCCTCCATAGAAGATGAGACAAGTGCAGTTGGTTGACTTTGTGAGGAAACATGTATATGTGGAGTTAAGCAACTTTGGGGCTTTTAATGATCTGTTTTTGGGCTGCAAATGCCAGGCAAATCTATGTAATTGGTCACAGAATGGTAGAAATTGTGCAAAGCTACAAACTTGTTTCAATTAATACAATTGACTTAAAAACTAATTGCACTTGTTGTGAAAGGTCAAAGGATAAATGACTATATGAAAAATGTTCAGTGCAAGCTAACATGTATATATGAACTTCGAGGCAAAATTGCCATTGCTCAATCAAGTCAGGAAGTTATTAAACACTTGTTTTTGCTTTCAAAAGTTCACTCCCAAGGTTAACTAATTATCAAAGGATGTTTTGAGAATGTCTAAATTTTAAACTATTTAAACTCTTGTGCAGTGAGTTATTTGTTTATGCATAGGCTAAATGCACAGTGAATTGAATCTGGGAGTTGGTTCTGTGTTTTGTTTCCATCAGACCAAGGGACTTAATTTTTAAGTTTGATGTAGAAGCGATGGGTGACTCGGGAGATATCTTTTTATTAGCATAAATATTTTTCACATCATTCAAATCTTCATGTGATTGATCTTTAAACATTTACAGTGATTTAAATTATGCAAACATGGGGCAGGATAAATGAACGTAATACGTGGGCTGAGAAAGAGAACAGGATTAACATTGGAAAAATAGAATTTTCTTTGCATAGATTGGTATAAGGATGGATTGTTCTTTTAATGTATTGAGAATTCAGATGCAGCGTGGGTGATTGCTTTTGCTTAAATATCTCCTTTCACATTAGACTGGATTGGTTAATTAACAAACATGAGATGGAAAAAAAATGTGCAAATCTATCATGCTAAGGACCATGTGTATATGCTAGCCAGAATGGTCTGGTTGGAATAAGTAGCTTGCTTTCATGTTGCAACGTCATGAAGGTGCATAGATATGTTCTCATTTCCTTGTGTTATTAAATGGGGGGCCATTTAGCACATTAAGTCAGTGTGTGCTCTCTGAATAATCCCATCAATGTACTTTTCTCTCTCCTATGGTTTTTGCATACAAGTTCCAATAATTCACCATAATAAATTTGCATACTTACCTCTGGAATGGCCATTCACACAGGAAGCATGTTTACACTGACTTCCTCTGCTGTGGTGATTGTCAGAGGGTGGACGTGGGTCGACGCACAGCATCACTCTGTTGATGTCATCATTGACATCATTAACCTGTGTCCAAAAAATCCTCCAGAAAGAAGGGGGAAAATGGCTCTCGATCCACAGATCATGTTAAGGGTGGCAGTGTGTATCTTTAGCATTATGCGAATGAACCATAATGGAACTGTTTAATGTAGTTCCATCCTTTTTTTTTTATTGTGGGTATTTGTATCTGTTTGAGATGACTTGTTATGTGCTTTTCTTAAAATTTTCTACGCAAGTTTATATGTTAAACTTAATTTAAAATATTCAAAAAATAATAGAAGTCGAATGTCTCCTTAGCTTGCTGCAGACTTAAAAGTTCCGTGTTGCCCGTCATGAGCTGAATGTGTCATCACGCGTCGTCAGGAACATCATATTCATTAGCCCATCTTTGCAGACTGTCTGCAGTTCTGTTTCGACTGCAGGCGGTTCATAAACATGTCTAGGGCTCCTGCAGGAAAAATGTTGGGATGGAAATTAGCTAATAATTTCTGTCCCAACCTTTTTACACTGCCTGTGTCGCGGGAAACTTACGCAAATTAGCGGCTGTGTTAAAATCATATTACATTCGTCTATTCCCTTCCGTGTTCCCATTATCTCCCTCCCATCTGCACAATGGAATTCTCCTACACTTGCATTCACCAGGGGTTATTCACAGTAGCCAATTAACTTACCATTATCATATTCTTGGGATGACAGAGGGAGAAAGTGCCAACTCCAACAGCATCAACAGTCAGCGTTGAACCCTAGTTGCTGGAGGTTTGAAGATGCCAGCAGTTACCTGTTTAACATTTTTCATTATGTTCATTTAAACATTACTTATCTGATGCCATAAAAGGGACAATGGATCATGGGGAGTGAGATTATTCATAATAGAAGTTTACCAGTACTTGAACATGTTTCAGTGGTGTATATATTGGACACCTGCTGAAAGTAGCTTGGAAGGAGACAAAGTACTGGCAACAAAACATCAGAAAAGCACTTGTATTGCTAATGTAATAATAATATACTACATCCAATTGGACAGACAAAGCACATTGAATGGAAAAATATGTATTTAATTCTTTCACCTTTTGATGCATGAAATGTGAAATTGAATTCCTATATTGTAGTTGGTTGGACATTGTGCGAACGATATGCAATGAGCTGCATGCACGTCTTAAAATTTGGGACAGCTAAGTAATACTGTCACATATATCAGAGGATATGTATGTTTGATTTCCATTTAAGTTATTTTATGGCATTCATCAAGATTCAATCTCTGTACAACGTGCAGCATTTGGTAAACCTGTTCAAGTTGAGATGGCGATGATCCACATTGTTTCTGACATCTCCCCAGTAAAAGAGGAAGTCTCCTGTTGTTGTCGTATTGACAAAGAAATCAGATAGCTAAATTGTAGTGTAGCAAGGGCAATTTTGTCAAGGTTTGTCTTTTTCTCATACATCAAAATTTGGTGATAAAATGAATTCCAATGATACCTGATTAAAAACAGTTCATAGTTTTAATGAGTGTGACCTCATGCAGTTTATACTGTTGTATATTAAGACATTGGCCTTATTGATGAAGATGAGATTCCACATGCACTATATTTTTCACTTGTAGCCGCGCGCTACGCAGAAGACACACACACCTAGTGTAGTCAGGTTAAGCTCTCTGTTTTATTAGGGGCTGAGGCCCGACTTTTATACTCCTCACTTTCCCGCTGTTTCCCCTTTTTTTAATTCATGAATTTGCATAACAAAAGTGGGTTTCCCATGTGCGGGCACCTTGCATAATAATCCCTTCTTCCCTGTGTGCTGTCCCTGACTGTTGGCTGTGCAGCAAGGCCAGTGCCATTTTGGGGTCACTGGCCTTTAAGCTGTTCACCCAGCAGTTCACTTGCTGGAGCCAATGCCGCTGCATGGACTGTTGGCATTGTTGCGCTCGCTGCCTTGATTGCCATGGTGCTGTGCCGCCACACACTCCTGAAATATCATGGCTTCAAAGCCAAGGTTTTTTTTATTATGTTTATATCAATATTATGATATATTGGAAATGGTCATTCTGAATATTATGCATGCTCAACTATTGTGTTATGTTTCATAAATTGTTTGTAGAGAAAGCTTCCATTTATTTTCCTAATACTCCACTTTTACATCGTAGTTTGAGAAAGTACATAATCTGTGTTTGTTGCCACGACACAATAAAACTGGTAGAAACTTCTGGAATGCACACAGCTCCCCACCATGACTACCAGCCCCCCCACATCTCCATCGGGCACACAAAACTCAAAACGGTCAACCAGTTTACCTATCTCGGCTGCACCATTTCATCAGATGCAAGGATCGACAATGAGATAGACAACAGACTCGCCAAGGCAAATAGCGCCTTTGGAAGACTACACAAAAGAGTCTGGAAAAACAACCAACTGAAAAACCTCACAAAGATAAGCGTATACAGAGCCGTTGTCATACCCACACTCCTGTTCGGCTCCGAATCATGGGTCCTCTACCGGCACCACCTACGGCTCCTAGAACGCTTCCACCAGCGTTGTCTCCGCTCCATCCTCAACATCCATTGGAGCGCTCACACCCCTAACGTCGAGGTACTCGAGATGGCAGAGGTCGACAGCATCGAGTCCACGCTGCTGAAGATCCAGCTGCGCTGGATGGGTCATGTCTCCAGAATGGAGGACCATCGCCTTCCCAAGATCGTATTATATGGCGAGCTCTCCACTGGCCACCGTGACAGAGGTGCACCAAAGAAAAGGTACAAGGACTGCCTAAAGAAATCTCTTGGTGCCTGCCACATTGACCACCGCCAGTGGGCTGATAACGCCTCAAACCGTGCATCTTGGCGCCTCACAGTTTGGCGGGCAGCAGCCTCCTTTGAAGAAGACCGCAGAGCCTACCTCACTGACAAAAGGCAAAGGAGGAAAAACCCAACACCCAACCCCAACCAACCAATTTTCCCTTGCAACCGCTGCAATCGTGTCTGCCTGTCCCGCATCGGACTGGTCAGCCACAAACGAGCCTGCAGCTGACGTGGACTTTTTACCCCCTCCATAAATCTTCGTCCGCGAAGCCAAGCCAAAGAAAGAAGATATGCAGTGCTAGCGGCGCACAGTACATCGCTTGCAATGTTCAAATCCAGTGCTGTTATTAACCAGGCAAGGCAAAGGACTGGAAAGATACCACCAAAACCGGCTTTGCAAAACCCTCCAAATTTATAGAAAAGATAAATCAGTATTCTGTCCCGAGCCAACTTCTCTAGCTTGTTACACTGATTTGGCCACGGTGTGTATTCCAAATGGCATGCATGTCACATGACCCCAGACTCCTGAAAATTGGCCAACAGAAGAAGAGATTCCAAGTTGTCCTCTGAGCTTCCTTGCAATATTCCAACTAACATCTGCCCTATGATTGCTCAGGAGCATTTGTGAAGGCGTTGAGAAGTTCAAGGCCTTGCGTGGGGAGCGCATCAAGGCAGAAGGGGTGGACTCTCTGCAGAAGTGTCAATAACTCTCATTTTGATCTCCTCAGCCACCTCAGTCCATATCACTGGAGTGGAAGCAGAGCATGCTAAAAAAAGAAGGGAAAACACATTACTTGCAGTTCAAGTTAGTTTTTAATGATGTATTCAGACAATCACAGCTAAACAACCTCTGCTTTTATTTGTTCAGATTGTCATTCTCACAGTTAAAATATAGAATATAATGAATGTTGAAATGACTTCTGCTGAAAGATTAAGATATTTCAATGTCAACCTTAATTCCTCATGCATTTTTCAGTATTTCACTGCTTGTAAGATTAAAATGGGATCTTTTATCACTTCCTCATTTGTTGTCGGTCATAATTCTTCATGGCTGCTCTATTCTCTTGATGTTATCACAGTTCCTGGATGCCAGCTATCTCCTTGAACTGATGCCTGATAAGCACTAAGGCAGGATAAGGGAAATCTTGTCTTCCATGTGATTAGATCTTTGGTGGGAGCATTCTTTGATGGAATGGCAAACGTCATTGTTTTGCTGGTGACTGCAAAATGCAGGCCAATAGACATCAATAACATGGACTTCGTAAATAATCTAAGGAACTGGAGAATGCCCTGTAAAGCTTTAGTGTCCCTTTATTCCAAATATTGCAGTTGCTGCAGCTTCTATTATTCCTTCATCGATTTCCCCACCAAACAAAACTCAAAGATTCACAAGGATGTTAGTGGGACTGCTGGGCTTGAACTACAAGGGGAAATTGATAGGGCGTAGGAGGGTGAGGTAGATGTTAATGATCTTTTTTACCAGGCTAGGAAAACTAAAAGCAGAGTGCCTAGATTTAAAGTAAGAGAGAAAAGATTTAGAAGGAATCTGAGTGGCATCTTCTTTACATAGAGATTCAGATTTCTGATCTATTGTCAGAGTACATAAATGACATCACGTACAACCCTGAGATCCTTTTTCCTGCAGGTGAGGCAGAATCACCACTTATTGGTAGTTTACATGTAAACCAATAAAGAAATATTAACAAACTGAGTGCAATATAGAGAGAGGAAAAAAAATCAATGAAGTGGACAAGTAAGTGTCCTTAAATGAGTCTCTGATTGAGTTTGTTGTTGAGGAGTCTGATGGTGGAAGGGGAGCAGCTGTTCCTGAACCTGGCGTTGTTAGTCTTGTGCCACCTGTACCTCTTTCCCGATGGTAGCAGTGAGTATAGAGTGTGTGCTCGATTATGTTGATCCTTAGTGATTGCTGCTGCTTCCTGCAGATGATCTTGATGGTGGGGAGAGTTTTGCCTGTGATGACCTGGGCTGGGGCCACTACCTTTTGTAGGGCTTTACACTCAGGAATATTGGTGTCCCCGTACCAGGCCATGATGCAGCTGGTCAGCACATTTTCAACCACACGGGTGTAGAAATTTTCCAGGGTTTCTGGTGTCCTACTAAAGAGGGTGGTGAATATATTAAGTGAGCTTCAACCCAGTAGCAGAGGTGGAGACAATTGTACTGGGTTAAAAGACACTTAGACCCGGTGAGTGGATAGGAAAGGCTTTAAAAAAAATGGGCCAAATGCAGGGAAATGTGACAAGTAGCACTAGCAGGTTGGGCTGAAAGGCCTGTTTCTGAGCAGGTTGGGCTGAAAGGCCTGTTTCTGTGCTGTAAAATTCTAATTGCCAACGTAAGATTTTGGTCTTCAATAATTCAGTTTCTCTTCAATATCCTAACCTTGGAGGACTGCAAAACTTTTGTTTCAATGTAGACCATATTTTATAATTAGAGAAACATTGAACAGAATATGTCAAGGGTTCCATCAAGCATTTATTTGATTTACATTTCCTCCCATCTTAATTATTGACACTAAACTGAGGTTATTGGTCTTGGGCTTTTGAGATTAATAAGGTTGCATTAGAATGCATTGTACCTTTCGAAAGCTGATGAGTTTGGACATGTATCGGTAGTGTTATGTTTCTCTTTCTCCCTCTTGCTGTGGAAACAAATTTGGATTGACCTACATTATGGGGGGTGGGGGAGGTGCAACTTGACCCTCTGTGACCCCAGGCAATGTGAAAAGCAAGTTTTATTAAAGAATCAACAGGGGTCAGCGCAACCACCCTGGTGCATTCATGTCATTCTCTTTTTGGCTATGCCTTCTGCCTGTGTTTATTTGCTTCACTGATATTGTTGTTTGCCTGGTTCCTCAGATAATTCCCTGTAATCAAGATTTTGGTTTTCTAATTCCAAAAACTTTTGAGATTCTGCGCATAAGATAGACTTTTCATAAGCAAAATTTTGAGGATAAAATAATATTATTTTGTATGATTATTCATATAGAATCTGTCATCCTAAATCCCTGATTTCACACATTTTCTAGAATAAACTACATGTTTGCTGATGCCTGGCACAATTCCTTTTTAAAATATTAGTGTCAAATCAAACTTAAAGACATTTTGTTAATCACTGAAGTTTAAGGGAAACTCTGTAGTTTAAGGCAAAATATATTATAATATCAGCAGTGGATTCCTTTTACTGCTACTGAATTGATTTAGCTCGCTTGAGTCAAATAGTTGTTGGTTTGTCTTGGCCGAAACTTCAAAGAAATGGCAGCTTTGGTTCTCAGATGGATACAGAAAACTCCTTTGCTATCCCTGAAGAATTATTGCTCCAACACCACAAAAGGATTGCTTTCACCATTGCAAAGTCACTTTTTCGCAGTAGGATCACTGTGAATATTTATCATCCAACTTTTTTTGTGTGCTTTTTTTAAAAATTCGGTTAAGTAGTATGTGATTGTTTTTAGTTGTTTTGTCGTTGATTTATTTTACAAAGTACATGTTCAGCAAATAAGAACTTTGGTGCCTATATGCATTGTGCAAGGTATAGGACAGTAAAGTCATGATCATTGTGAGGAGGGGATTATTTTCTTTGGAACAAAGGAAATTGAAGTGTGCAACATTGAGGAAGCGAGAAGGAGACAGACAGAAGATACTCAAGAAGAAAAAAAAACTGAGATGACTTGATTGTCTGAGATCTGGAATACACTGTCGGAATGGGTGATGGAGGCAGAAACCTTCCCTATATAGAGAGAATACATGGATGACCTAAACAAAAAACCCACCAGGTCTAGATACTAAGTGCTGGGATGTGGGATCAAACAGGATTCCATTTTTGTTAGTAACTTTCTTCTGCCCCATAAATTTCTACAATGCTATGAGAAGAGTGTCTAGTTGCAGTTTATAATTCATTAAAAAGATAATTATCTGGCTATTTTTCATCATGCTGTTTGTGCTTGCTGGCTCAGGGCAAATTGGCCGTTGTGTTTCATTAATTGTAACATCCTTTAACAACAGGTTGTTGTTATGTAGGACACCATAGTGTATCCATTCAGTCTTTTAAAAACCTGTTTAATTCCTTCTCAGACTATTGTGGCCCAAGGAAGCTGTTTTTAAAAATTCAATGACCTTACTGTTAGATATTGTATGTATTGAAACAAAAATATACATAATCTCTTAAGTATTCATTTTCATTTTAACTGTCATAAAGTTCAAGCCATTTTAATTACATTCAGTCAAGTTGACAGTTGTGCACTGAAATTAGCTCTCATCTTTATTTATGGTTCCATAAATATTATTATGTAGCAATCAAACTAATTTTCTTTTCAAAGATACTCAATCCAGGCCTGAATACTGGTGAGGGGGAGGGAGAAGAAAATAATGTTTTATGAGGAGATTTAATCTTTAATAACATGGCAGTCCACTTTGTAGAATCTCAACAAGCTACATGATGAAAAAAGTGCTCTTTGGAATTAAAGCTCGCACTCTGTTGCAGTGTAATGTTGTTCCGAATTCAACAGTCCCCATCAAGCGTGCACCACAGAGTATCCCAACCCTGAACTGTCGTGAAATATTTCACTCTGAAGCCTTGGATTACATCAATAGCGTCTAGATGCATTTCCATAAATTAATAATTGGCCTTTTAATCAGTTGCTTTCGGATGCAGGCTTTGCTCATGACAATGCTTATCAACAGCAAAATCGAACATCTGGTTTGTCAAAATAGTTTAAAAGGAAATTGTTTAAAAATAGAAAAAGAAATAAATGCTTCCTCATTTACAACAGAAAGAATAAGTTATCTTGAGTTTTGTGCAAAGAGGCAGAATATATTTACTTAAAAAGCAGACACTGAAAGGGGATTAAAAAGCTCTCTAATCAGATAGAAATAGTTTGGCCACTTGATTAGGGCTGATTTCCACCATCTGGTGATACTTAAAGAGGATCTACCCTTGCTCATTGAACACTGTAGCTGCTTAATTTGTGCAGTTTCTAGACATTTAAATCTCTCTGCAAGGAAATTAACAAGGGGGGGGGGGGATTGGGTAATAATGGAATGCTTCAGGTTTTGTTCACACTGACAGATGGATGGAGGGAGCTCAGATTGAATTCAGCCTAATTGCATTGTGCCATTTTATAATTCTTATCTGCCGTGTGTGCCTTGTTTACAGGTTTCTGACTTCAAAAGCCTTGGAAGTTTCAATGCAAGCTGAAACAAAACACTCTGTGATTCTTTATGGCTTGGTTTTCATTACCCTGTTTTCCCTGAAGGGGAGAACGCTCGAAAGGGCAGAGAATTATTGTGTGTAGAGCATTGCACATGGAACAGGAATGTTATCCTCTCCAAAGTGTAACTTGATTTAGCTCCATCAGCAGCTGGATGAGCTTAATGCCTGTCTGGTAGTAAAGTTTTCTGTTTCAGAAGAGGTTGCCTTATCTATTTTCACTAATTTCAACGGCCAATTGAGACAAATAATTTGGCATCACAAAACAATTAGAAATGTTTCTCCCCAAATTCTGTGCAACTTTCACTCCTGCTATGGTTTCTCAGTTTTGAGCAAGTTCTCTATTTTTTTTCAACACGTAATTTATTCTGAAGTGTTTGCTCATTCAACTAAAATGTTTGGTCCTGCTAATAGATTTAAAAAAAAATACATTTATTATTAACTTAAATATTATTGTACCTTTCCATGATGTCTGAAAACACTTTACAGTCAATGAAATACTTTTGACATTTCATCACTTGTATTGTACAACTCATTCCAGATAATTTAAGCAAGGAAAGCTTCCACAAACAAATATGATGATGTCCAGATAATCTATTTTAGTAATGTTGATTGAGCTCCCCTACAGTTCTTTGATGTCGAGCCATGATTTTTTTTAAACCACTGTAGGAGACCATAGTTTAAAGTCTCATCCAAATGATAGCATCTATGACTGAGCAGCATACTCTCATTACAGCAGCCTCGATGTTTTCCCCTGTTTTTGGATCCAAGAGCCATGATTATGAGGCAAGCATGCTCACTACTGGGCTACAGTTGATGGGGAGCAGTCAGAAATCCACTGCAATAACTTCATTCAGTGTATAAAGAGCAAAACTAGTAGATTCCACCAATCTCACTGTCTTGAGCTTTTCTGAAAAATAAATCACTCATTTACATCTGTTTGAGTTAATGATTGATTGTGGGTTAATTCACTTTCTTCACAAAGGAACATCAGCCCATCGTATGGAATATGGGGGTTGTCATTTTTAAAATTTGGACATACAGCATAGTAACAGGCCATTTCCACCATGAGCCTGTGCCGTCCAATTACACCCAAATGACCTTCACCTCCGGTATGTTTCAAATGGTGGGAGAAACTAAAGCCCCCAGATGAAACCCACACAGACACGGGAAGAATGTACAAACTCTTTACAGACGATGCGCGATTCAAACCAAGTCCCAATCGCTGGCTCTGTAACAGCAACCCTTAAACTATCCATGCCTCCCCTATGCCATCTCTGCCGACCCTTTGTGTTAAAATGAACTCGGGGGAAAAGTTTATAACTAGCCTGTTAAATAGAAATCAATATTAAACCACAGATATCCTCAAAAATACAGATAAAATAAATTGTTCAGAAACAATAAGTTCAATGATTGAGAGAGTAAATCACAAACTGTGAGACGTGCTGAAATTTGATCTACTTCAGAATAGGAGATGAATGTAATTTGCAGAATTTTTTCAAAACATTTTGTTTTTTGAGAAGACAGAAAGTAAAGATGTCTGAAGAAGGATGTTACAGAAGAAAGACGTACACTGGCTTAGTGTTTACTTTAAATCATTATTCCAGATGTTCTGAGTGTGGTACAAGGTTAGGTCTGGCATGGGTCGCAACATGTCAGGAAGCAGTGCCATCTGATTGGGTTGCATCTTTTCTGATGTATTTGACAGGCCAACATATATACCGTGTCTTCACAAAGCAGAATGAACATTAAGTCTTTCACTGTTCTTGCACATCTGTTTCCTTTTTGTTGTGGAATAAAGAGCTAATTAATGGTTTATAAACAATCAACAGAAGTGCACCCTGAAGGACAAGCCAAGCAATAGTGGCGGTTCCTTGCTTTAAGGTCCAAAAGCCTTCAGGAAAAAGTTTTCATCAGAGATTCTGTTCCTTGTGTTAACAAAGTCCAACCTTCTCTGGATCCATCCATTAAAGACCCAGCAGTTGCATGATGTGACAATGGGCATTGAACAAAAGTGTCATTTTAAAATGCAATTTGTAATTGCCTGGAATTATTATTTTTTTCCTCTCTCCTCTCCAGAAATGAGTTTGTTGTTTGAGGCAATTTTAAAAATAAAATACTTCTGTATTGACGATGCAGCAGGATTAGTTTGAAGGAGTACATTTCACTGGGAAAGCAGGTAGTGGGAAGTAGAGCGACAGTTTTCTGCTGCAGCAATTTTAGATGGACAAATTGGCGAGGAGAAAATTTCCTGACTCTGTAAAATGAGCAATGATGACATCTGTGGATACTGGTCTGTTCATATCTATGTGAAGCCTTTGGGGAAATAAATATCTCTGAACATTCGGGGAAATGAAGCTCACTTAATAAATCAAACTGACACAATAACACTTCTGGCACATGACTCTCTCTCTTTCTCTGCCAATATTCCCCTCCCCCCACCCCCATCTCCACACCCAGATAGCACTCTTTATTCATACACCACCAAATGCTGTCTCCCCACAGGCACCTAAATCAAATCAGCACAGAGGATCGGCAGGAATTATTGAGAACATTTGTGTTCTGTGACGAAGTTAGTCGCTAATCAGGCTGAGATGATGATAATGTTTGACCCTTGAAGTGCTGAGTGGGTACATACAATTTTTGGCTCCAGGTATCGGACTGTTGGACTCTGTCCAGAGCTGCTGCTAGAGGAGGTTGTGATGAAAGAGGGAGCACATGTTGCATTCAGGTAAAAGGGAGAGCAGGAAACTTGTTGGGCAGCAATGCAACAAAGTCATTTTGCAATCATCTCCCCCATATAATTCTTATCATGTCAAGTCACTTACAGTTTTTGTGGCTCTGGGAACCAGTGTTCCCTCTAAGCTGTGCGTGTGAACACACGGACACAGCAATTTCCATTGTGTGCACGCATGCACCTCTTAGAGGAAACACTGCAGTGGGCACCAGAGCAGGAAATCAATATTCAATTAGGTATTTTAACTGGCTATTATGAATGAAAAGTGGAGCATTCTTTGTATTCGCAGCAGATATTATTGACAAAGGGCCTCAATATTGTCCTAGCCATGGGCATCCATTTGACAAGTTTTTTTTAACTTCTGGGTACAAGATTTTAAGGACCTTGTCTCTGTGGTCTAGAATATTCTGAAAGCTGTGCTCCATCAGAAATATATTCTTAACTCGCCTCGAAATTAAATGAAAAAATTATGTAGATACTAGAAATCTGGATTAAGAAATAAAACAGTGGAAACACTGCTCAGAAGCATCATCTGTGGAAAGAGAAGCAGAGTTACATGTCAGGTCATAGACCTTGTGTTGGAACATTTATTTCTTTTTCCACAGGGCCTGCTGAGCCCGTGAACTACTTCCAGCATGTTATTTTTTATTTCTTAATTTGTTTTCATTGCCTACATTTTTAGTAGGTTAAAAATCTTATTGTACCCCCTCCACCCACTCTAATGTCTTCCCATTTTACTTTCATAAATGCAGTATCAGCATAGCTGAAACTCAGGTTTAATACCTGGTTGGAGTCCATTCCCCCTTGCCAGCTCTGCATTCTCAGTTTGTGGCACAAAAATACCCCTGACTTGACCAAGAAGCAAGCACTGACATCGCAATGATGGCAAACTTCCACCAGGATGAGGTATAATGTCAATCCTTGCACCTGTGATTTTTTTTTAATGTACATGTGCATTAATTAAAATGCAAGGTGTATTATAATTGTGTTAGTTCAGTTAAATGTTTACAGTTAGCTGTAAATTTCTTGTAAGTATGCAACTGTGGCTATTTCCCATTTAGTCACATTTACAAACCATTTTATTAGAAAGCTAACACATTCCTACATATTTGTTAGAATCATGCATTTATTATGTTCCAATTCAACAAAAGAAATTTGTGTCAATATACTGGCATTGATAAAAGGGAGGCATGTCAGTGATGACAAATGGAACCCTTTTTGATAGATTAAGTCGGGCATAACAAAGGTTTTTTCCAGATTATTATCACTTCTATTGCTCTATTCAGTGATCCACTGTTCACATTGTTATAATGCCTTTACCAATAAAAAATATTTTTATATCTATGTTGTAAAGACACAAGAACTTTTAATTACATGAATTTGAATTTTGGCAATGTTCTCGCCATCACAAGTTTCAAGAAGACCCACATTAGCAGGTTGTCAAATATTAGTTGACATAAGCAAGAAGCATGTTGTGAGAATCTAAACAAACTATTGCTAAGATTGGGACACATTCAACTCGAGAAAATATAACTGCACATTGTTAGAAAAGTCCATGAGGCAAAGGAATAATTTAATTTGCTCCAAAAATGTTGATTTTTGCTTCCCTGCTGAACTCTGTCTATGGGTAATATGTACAGATCAATGTTAAAAGCCATGACAAACTTATCTAAATTCTTTATGGCATTGCTTGTACTATGTAAGCACATTAATATAGATTTCCTTAAAAGTCTGAATTGTCTCATTAGGGAGTTAGCAGGGAACCTTATTCCCAGAAACTGTTCTATAATGCAGTCACACAAACGGGAATCCTGCATGGTGACAAATACTCCATCAGCTGTAGTCCTGGGTTCTTCAATGTGGTTTAATTTGTTTCAGATTTCATATTTAATGTCAGAGTAACTACATGACATCACATACAACCCTGAGATTCCTTTCCTGTGGGCCAGGCAGAATTACCACTAATTGGTAGTGCAAAAAATAAACTGTACACAGTGTAAAACATAAACGAACAAAGAACTGTAAACATTTAACAAATGTAAACAAACTGTGCAGAGGAAACAAAAAGAAAATCAATAAAGTGCACAGGTAAGACTCCTTAAATGAGTCTCTAATTGAGTTTGTCATTGGGGTGGAGGGGTGACAGCTGTACATGAACCTGGTAGTGCAAGTGTTGACTCTTTCCTGATGATATGAGCAAGAACAGAGCATGTACTCAGTGGCGAGGGTCTTTGATTATTGCTGCTCCTCTCAGATGGCAGTGTTCCCTGTAGATGTACTTAATAGTGGAGAGGGTTTTGCCTATGATGTCTTGGGCTATGTCTACTACCTTTTTTGAGGGCTTTATGCTTGGGGTTATTGGTGTTCCCATATCAGTCCACGGTGCAGCTGGTCAGCACACTTTCCCCCACCCCTCTGTAGAAATTTGCCAGAGTTTCTGGTGTCATGCCAAAACTCCACAAACTCCTGAGGAGTTTCCTCATGATGCCATTGGTGCTTTGGGTCCAGGAAAGATCCTCCGAGATGGTGACTCCCAAGAACTTAAATGTGCACACCCTCTCCACCTCTGATCCCCCAATAATCACTTTAACTTTCATTGATATTAAAATTAATATTTTTTTCAACCAACAAACTGATTAGTTATATTTTGAGGTTGACTGTTGTGTCACATTCCTTAATCATTCCCCAAATTATTTGTTTTACACTGGATTTTATAGTCAGTGGTGAAATGACAGATTAATCCAGAGATTTCAAAGGAACTTGCCCACAAAAATGTTGCAATCTTTTTGTGGGGACCTCCTTTTCATTCAGCGTCTGTTATAACAGTGGCTTTCAAACTGCCCCCTTAAAATCACATTCTACCTTGAGCAATCTATATGCCATGTGCTCTGTAGTGGGGGATTGCTTAAGGTAGTATATGAGTGGCTTTGAAGAAGACTGCAGAGCCCACCTCACTGACAAAAGACAAAGGAGGAAAAACCCAACACCCAACCCCAACCAACCAATTTTCCCTTGCAACCACTGCAACCGTGCCTGCCTGTCCCGCATCGGACTTGTCAGTCACCAACGAGCCTGCAGCAGACGTGGACATACCCCTCCATAAATATTCATCCGCGAAGCCAAGCCAAAGAAGAAGAAAGAAGAATATGAGTGGGGAAAGGGAAGTTGAGAAATACTGCTGTAGACCCAATTATTACTGAAATTTTGCTTGAGAAAAATTGTCATTGACCCATTTCCTTTGGAGTTATAAAACCATGCACATAATGAGCCAATTAAGTACGATTAAAAGAGTGGTTTTCAAACTTTTTTCCCCACTCACATCACTTGAGCAATCCCTTACTAATCACAGAGCACATGGCATAGGGAATACTTAAAGTGGAATGTGAGTTTAGGGGGACAGTTTGAAAACCATTGTCAAGCTTATGCTGAACCTTGGTGCTATCAAACTGGTTGAGTAGCCAATTAACAAAGAATTCTCACAAAAAGCAAAACAGGATGTAAAATGGACGCATTTTTAGCCAACTTTCATGAAAAAAAGAAAGATTAAGTTGGGAGGTATAAAATCACAACTATAAATCAAAACAATGTAATTCTTTAGAAGTATAATGAGGAGTGAGAGAATTTAATCTACATATATAAAATTCGAGGTTTTTTGGGACATTGGTAATTAAACAGTGTAGATTACTTTGTATTTCATCAAAATCTCAATTATAGCTCAAGTAAGAATATTAGTGATTTCATATTTTTTTGCCAAAAGTAGTTTATGTATTATGTTAGGTTTATGAAAGTTAACTGATTTTGTTTGCTTAAGTTAGAGTAAATGTGTGGTGGTGTAAAGAATCAACATGTTATATGTAACTGCATGCAACATTTGCACCATTGTAAGAGAGAACATTGATAACACTAATGGTGGCAAGTTAGAATCACGTCGGAGTGATTATGATTCAATATTTATGCAAAATTTCTACGATTATGTTATGAATTTTCTTTCCACTGTATCTCCACAGTGAGACTTGGTTGTTACTCTCATATCATTATCACGAGATTTTCCACTTCTCTGTAGTATGACTCATCTTTGTTGCTTATGAGGCCAACTATTGTTTTGCCATCTAGATTATGTGGTCAGAATTTGAGAGGGACTCAACCTACACCTTTTTAGTTCAAAAGGAATGTAATACCAGATGAGAATAAATTACCTTTCAACATTTTACTCAGAACTGAATAGTGCAAGGTGCTAGAATGGTATGAAGCATCATACTTCTAAATAATTCCCACATTAAATTATGTTTTATTGTAGGGTGCTCTTGAAATATTTTAACTGTCCCTTTAAGAATCAATTAATTTTACAATTTAATGAAATATCTGTTTGCTATTTTTCTGTCTATTCCTTACCTTGCCTAAAGGTGTGATACATTGCTGGCTCCACAGGTACCTCTGTGATCAGTCATTATATTTATTTCCTGGATCTGCTAATCCTCCTCCACTTGACAAACTCAGGAAGTTACAAAAGTGCAATTTCTCCCCAAAATTCTCAGTCAAAGTGTTACAATGTAAACTTCGACGTTTTAAGAAAACTGGGCTAAAGTTTGGAGCAAAGTCTAATTTGGGCCTATTCAAAAGAATATTGTTCACGATTATTGACAATGAAGCTTTCTTTCCTGCAGTTTATAATGTTGGCCTTTGTGCTTGGACAGTTGTGTGCATTCTTGCATTTTGAATACCTTTTAGACAATCTGCAACTAACACAGCTCACATCATGAAGATGGCAGTAGAGCAATGTTTAAAGGAAGGGATTTTTTTCTAACAACCACTTTGGTGATAAGTGAGCATCCCAACCTCACTTTTCCCCTACCTACTTTCATTTCGATAAAGTTGTTGCATATGAATTCTGATTGGCAATGCAGAGCCTTCCTGTTGCAATCACCATATTTGAGAACCTGTAAGATCCACAGGCATATAAGGATTGCCCCCCACTCACCCACCCACCCCGCCACCATTTCAGCAGGGAATATTAAGAATGCTTTTTTGTATTTACGGGTAAGTTTGTGAATGGGTTCCTCTTGCACCTTTTACGCTGCTGGCAGGTGCCACTGTGGTCAGCCTCCTCACTAGAGGAGGTGGTGGCAGCTCTGGAGAGCATGGTCTTGCACTGCTGGTGGGGGCCACTGTGGTTGGTCTTCTCACTGGGGGAAGTGAATGGTGGCGGCAGTTCCAGAAAGCACAGGCCACCTGAGGGAAGGTGGCCGACAAAGCTGAGGTGCCACTTCCTGGACAGCTGCTGCACCTCCATGGGCTTCTTGAAGCTGGGTGAGTAGCCGGCAACCTGCTCAATTTCAACTTTGCATACAAGACCAAGGGGATGTTTTTGAGCCATTTAAAAAAAGAAAAAAAGCTGGTCTTGTATGCCATCAAATACAGTAAAAAGCTCAATCCTCAAAAATGCTATGACACCTTGTTAAATTAGGCCACTTATTGTCAGTCCAAACTATCTAAGTACTGTAGTTGGAATGAGAGTTAAACTTTGAACAAGACTAGCAACATTCATCAAACATATTTGAAAATGCCACAATATTTAAAAATAATTCTACATTTATAACAAAATATTAAAGCACATATATTAGTAAGTAAAAACAATGCATACATGTTATCTAAACTAATTTAAAGAAACATACTTAACCAAAGTTGACCTAATCCTCCAAAGGCTATTGTTCTAAATAGAGTGGCTGACCCAATCATCCTATCCTGGCCACACTCTTGTCTCCACTTGTTCATCCAACCAGGAAGGCAAAAGTCAACTGACCACAGACCAGAATTAGACTCCTTACATAAAGTGAGTGTGAATTATGTCTGTGTGGCTCTCTTCCTCAATTTTCACACCCCGATGACTGAGTAATTCAGCCATACTAACCTCACTGACATAAAGCAGTTAACATTAATCGTATTTAAATGTGAAGCAGCATTGTTATTCCACAAAATGAGCTAAATAGCCTTCTTATGTTTGTGGCAGTATTTTGAAAGGCATTTTCAGCGGTCTATTTTCTTTCCCTGCAGTTTTCCCTCCTTCAAACATTTTACTATATTTTTGAAATTTACTGTGGAATTTACTTGTCTCTGTAAATGGTATTAATTGTCATACTAATTTGCTGATAATACTATGGTTGTGGGTTGTAGACAAAATAGGAGGGAGATTGAAAACTTCGCTGAATCTTGCACCAACAACACTCAATGTCACTCCATGTCAATGCTGACTATTGAACTTCAGGAAGGGAAAACCAAAAGTAAATGATCCATTGATCATTGGGGGATCAGAGGTGAAGTGGGTGAGCAAATGTAAGTTCTTGGTAGTCTCTATATCAGAGGATATTTCCTGGACCCAACACCCTTATGGCATGGTGAAGAAAGGAAGTCAATACCTCTACATCCTCAGGAGTTCGTGGAGGTTTGGTATGACATCAGGTTTCTATATACGTTTGATGGAAAGTATGCTGACTGGCTGCATCATGGTCTGGTATGTGGACACCAATACCCCTGAATGTAAAGCCCTCGAAGAAGTAGTGAACATAGCCCAGAATTACACAGGCAAAACCCTCCCCAACATTGAGAATACCTGCAGGGAGTGTTGATGTCGGAGAGCAGTAGTAATCAAGGATCCACCTTGCTGCTACCATCAGGAAGGAGGTACAGGGTATAGGTGCTGCAAGACTCACACCACCAGATTCAGGAACAGCTGCTATCCCTCCACCGTTTGATTTCTCAACAATAAACTTAAAGACTCTCCTTGTGCACTTTTTTTGGATTTGATTTTATTGTCTCTGTATTGCACAGTCAATTTGTTTACATTTCTTTATCTGTTTACATTGCTTTATTTGTTTACATGTGTAGTTTTTTGGCATTACCAATTAGTGGTGATTCTGCCTCACTTGTAGGGAAAAAGAATCTCTGGGTTGTGTGTGATGTCATGTATGTGCTCTGAAATCAAATAGAGCAGCCCAGATTGAACCTGTAACCTGTAGCTAGAGTGAAGTGGAAAAATGAACAGCACTGAAAACCCAGATTGTAATCTCACTTTATAACGTGCAGATTACCTAGGATGAACAAATGTTCATTATGGGCACATGAGATGATGAAAAATAGAGTTTATATTTACATACATCAGTACAATGCTCTGAAATCTTTACTTGCAGAAGCCACACAGGTACATAAGGTCCACAAACATCAATAATATAAATTCATTTACCACTATGTACCAAGGCAGAAACACAGATATTCAAATAAAAGAATAGATAAGTATTCACAATTGCTTTTAGTGCAAGTAAAAAAAAAGCGACGTTTCAACAATGCAGACAGATCTTTTGCTGATTCTGGAGACGGGTAGTTGGGGAAAATTCAATAACCTAACAGCTGTTGGAGGAAAATGAACTGCAATTGAACCTAAAGGTCTTGCTCTTGGGTAGCAGCAAGAGGAGATTGTGACCGAGGCGATAGGGGCCCTTTCTGATGTTGGCTGCCTTCTTGAGGCAGTGTCTCAGTTCAATGTCTTCAGTGGACAGGAGGTCAGGGCTCACAATGGAATTGGCCAGATTTGCCACTTACTGCAGCTTTCTGCATTCCTCGGCGCCATTACATTTTACCACTTTCATGGTGGAAGAGATTAATTGGAAAGTTTTTTTTTATACAGTACCCTCTGTAATGAATTCAGGGATAGGTGTGAATAGGAAAAAAAAATGAGCATCCTCTTAACAGGGCAACTTTATAATATCTGAAAGCAACCTACAATTTGAAATCTTCTCATTAGAAGGGTATTCACCTCCGTCTGGTCAAACTATATTTTTATACAATTCTGATGATTTGAATTGGCCTCTGCTGTGTAAATGCAACAACTTCATGCTTTTCAATATGGTTTATTGTTCATTCTCTTGATGAAATTACAGTAAAACCTAAACTTGTGTTCAGCTGCACCTATATGTATGCCAGAAACTGCTGTTCAGTTTATTCCTCAATAATGATGAGCCCAGAAGCCTCGTTGATTTTATTTTGTTATGCTGCAAAATATTCCTTGATTAAAAATGAACTCTGCAAAGGATAGCACACAAATTTACAGTATTGGGTTTAGTAAATAGCTTTTAACAAGACACACACCAACTTTGGAGCAGTTAATGAAGCACAAGCAAGGCACTGAACATGAGGCACAGCTGGCACAATCCACCTCGTATGTTTTTGAGGTCAGGAGAAATTCCCCCCCCCAAACTCTGGTGCACCCTGCCCCTTATCACTGTTTGCTCAGTTTACATTATTGCGTACTAAAGGAATTTTAAGAGTGTGTACCATGAAATCATTTGTAATCCTTTATTGAGAACAGTTCTTCCTGAGATGTGAAAAGACTTAGAATTTTCCATAGTTTAGCTAATATATTTATGAATTGTGGTATTAATATGCTGTTCCTCTTTTCCTGCATGTGTGCAAAGAAGTTCCAAAGTAGGGGTGGGCAACTTTTATAAAAAAAAACTTGCCATAAGTATTCCCTATGTCATAAGTGTTCTGTGATTTGTAAGGCATTGGTTTAGGTGGTATGTGAGTGAATAGAAAAAGGTTTGAAATCCACTGTTTTAATTGTACCTAATTGACTCATCATGTCTATGGTTTCATAACTCCAAAGGAAATGGGCCTAAGACAATTTTTCTCAAACAAAATATTTCAATGACAATTGGGTCTAGAGCAGTGGTTCTCAACCTTCCCTTCCTACTCACATGCCACCTTAAGCAATCCTTTAATAATCAAAGAGCACATAAGGCATAGGGATTACTTAAGGTAGAATGTGAGATTATATTAAAAAAATAATCGCCCACCACTGTTCAAAGACTCCTCTACCATTATTTCATACGATGGTTCACTGGTGGGGTTCGTAAGTAACTTCCTCTCATGCTGCACAGTGGCACAGACCTTGAGAAATGCTATCATTCTGTTTCCATGTGTCTCATTAGTTCAGTGGAAACTCAATACGTCTGCACAATTGTCTAATTCAGTTGCAGCTTGCCATGAGGAAGTATAATTTAAATGTTTCCCAGGCTTCTTGTATAAGCATTCGCCCAAGTTGCCAAATCCATGTGGAAAAAAGGGAATGGGAGAGAGTTGTGACTGCACTGCTACTTCACCTTCCACAAACATCTTTCCAACACTTTACTCGCCATAAACTGGAAAGACAACAGTGTAAAAAATTGTATCACTTAGGAATGCAGGGCTTTTCCTGTGACTGGTGAATTAAGTTGATGCCATTCTTCTTTTACTAATGTCTCTATTTTTATGTTTCTTACGGTGACTGAGAACATTTTAATAAAAGGTTTTGAACAGATTGCATGTATTGTTTAAAAAAAAAATTAGGACTGATGGCAAGATAGACCAATTGGTCATGGCAATTAGACCAACTTCATGGTGTATGGGTAAGGGGATTAAAACTTCTTCCACTACCTCCACCCAACCCTAATATCACTTACCCTCTGCATGAGACTTGAGGTCAGAAATCCAGATCTAATACCGTGTCACTGTGCCCAGGGAGTGCCATGTTGTTGGAGCTGCCATCTTTTAGGTGGAACATAAAAGGTCAAAATATTTGTGGAATTATTAGATGTCATCTTAATTATTCTGGGACAATTATTCCAAATATCCTGGCCAATATTTAGTTCTTGTTCAAGGTTTCTAGAGTAAATTATCTGGTCATTATTCCATTGTATTCACAAGAGAATATGAGCACATGAAATAAAAACCATGCAGGTACTAGAATTCCAAAATAAAATCAGAAGATGCTGGAAGTAGTTGACTGATTGGACAACATATCTGGAAAGAGAAAGTCAGTGTTACAGAGTGGAGAAACTTCATGTCTATTTTGGATTGCTAGGCACACATTAGTGGCTACATTTCCTACATTGCAACAGTTTATTGCAAAGTAACTCAAGGCCTCCTGAAAAGGATGTGTAAGATACTATAGAAATATAGGTTTTCTTGGAAGCTAGTGATCTATTCCTGAAAGAACTTCATTGGTTGTGTCAAAGGGAATTTTGTTAGTTAATTTATGCACATTAAGTTTTCAACAATGAATGAAATGCTGGTTGTGAAGTAAATAATAATCAGGAACTTTGCAGCTTTCCCCATTCCTCCTCAAAGGAACAGGGGACATTATCTTGGCTAATGAGTCAAATGGAAATCTTCTCTGTACCCATACAGTTGTCCTTTCGTGGTGCACAGGAGTGGTGGCGTAGATGTTGTTAGTCAGGACTCTAGAGTGGTGCTTGAACCCTTGACCTTCTAACTTGGAGGTGTGAATGCAATGAAAGCAACAAGACTGACACCTAATCATTCGTCATTCACAGTGAAGAGAAATATGCACTCTGATTTTCCGAGCACTGCTGACTTCATTTGGAAAACCTGGTGCAGTTAATGATGAAGTTAGAAAATGTCTTTGTTTTAAAAAAAAATGGCATGCATATGTTAACACTGGCTGACTTGTTATCCAATAGCATTGCTTAAGAGGCTAGTTTGCAACCACAATTGTATCAGGCTGAGATGTGAGAATGTTATTGTTTTGAAATAATTTTCCAGTGACTCTTTATGCAATTGTACTCACAATTTTTTCTTTAAGGTATTGCCACAGTATCTAACACTGTTTACTGAAATGCTTTGGTCATAAATATTCTGAATCAATACTTCAAATGCTTTTCAAAGATTGTTCCAGTGGAATTGCTTATCTAAGCATGAAGGCATTCCATGCAGATAAATCTTAAATATTGCTTTTACAATCATATTGTAAAATGAATATTGCTTTTTGACAGCATGTTTTTTTTCCTATTTAAAACAAATTACATATTCACTTCATTTGTAATGCTTGCTCCATTTCATTGTTAGAATGCTTCCATGCAACAAGATGCCAAGTACAAAAGGGAAAAGCACAGCATGTTGTGTATCACATTAAACTCCTTCCAACCCTCTCATCTTTCCTTATCAACATCACCCTTCATCTCATCTCCTTCATATCTTTATTGAATTTCTCTTGAAATATATCTATTGCCTTCAACTGGTCTCGGGGGGGTGGGGGGGGGGGGAGTTCTCCTGTATATCCTGTTGGGTTTCATTGAAACATGGCTATATTTATGACCTTGAACATTGCATGCATGTTCCACTGAAGTGTCTCTTGATTCTCGAAAAGGAAATAATCCTAAATGTATTTGGAATAAATTGTTAGACTGCTTTATTGTACAATCAGAAAATAAGTAATAATTCTCAGAATGTTACTACATCTAACTTGCATGAAAGTACTTTAAAATCTTATAGCACTGCACCAGAAGAATGAAAAGGAATATTTTATTTTTGAACTGAATCCAACTGAGTTCAGCCCAGAGTCTGATTTTTTTTCCCTCATCAAGGTGCATAAATGTGGATTCGACAATTTTGCAGCATATGTTACCATTGTTCCTTTAAGTGTGAAACTCTATTCCATTTTAGCCCTTTAGAATGATTGATACATTTTCCTTCTCCTGTGTCCATACTTTGAATGTCACCAGGTATGCATCCTGTCCAAGTAGGGTTTATGGGAGTTATCTGTGGAATTCTGTGCCCAATTAAATACTTGAGGATACCTCATTTAAAGACACAGATTGATAGTTTTGAATAGTGTGAGAATTAAGATCTATGGAGCGCACAGTCAGATCAACCATGCTCTTATTTAATAGTAGAACAGGTTCGATGGTCCAGATAGCCTACTCATGCTCCTATTTCTTATGCTTTCATGTTCATGAGGCCAGTGAATGGGGGCTCAATTTTAACATTAAGAAAAATTTGGACAAGGCCATGAATGGGAGAGGTATGGAGGGCTATGGACTAGGAGCTCGTCAATGGAACTAGGTAGGAAAAAAAGGGATCACGCAGACTAGAAGGGAAGAAGAACCTGTTTCTGTGCTGTAATGTTCTATGGTTCTTTGGGTTGTCATGTTGCAGTTGTATAGAATATCGGTTAGACCACACTTGGAGTATTTCGTACAGACCCCCATCTCTTTTGGCTCCAGAAATAGCCGACCACTCTGATCTTCAATGGGACCTTGCTATCTTTTTGCTCTTAATATACTTACAGAAACCCTTAGGATTCTCCTTCAAATGGTCTGCCAAAGCAACTTTGTGTCTTCTTTTAGCCTTCCTGATCATGTTTATGAAGCCAGTGCCTTGTAAAACTCTCAAATTGCTGTTTTTTTTGGTGGTATGCTGTTTTTTTTGTATGAATTTTTCTGGATAGCTGTTTTTCCAGAACATTAATCTACACCTGTGACATTGAAGCTGTACTGCATGACAAATATTAACTGAAAAGGGCGATAAAGGTTTGAAGGTTTCTGCAAAGGACCCATATCCAGAACTCTCACTGCCCCCAACACCACTTCACCCCCTCTGGCATTGGAATATGGTACAAAACAACATTGGATCAGACTCTTGGCCCATGTGTCTGTTCTGAACATGATGTCAAAATCAAACTAAAACTCTTTGACCCTCCATTTCCTGCCCAGATTAATCTCATTGACCCTTGGCATCCAGGAATACAGTACTGAGGTAATGGTAAGGCCTCTGTTATGATTAGCCTTCAATATGAATTATCTGAAATAAAGCTGAAGATATGACCTTGCCTTCATTTTTGGATGTCCAACAACAGAGCAGACCTTAATTCAATGATATTCAATGACATATTAAAATAATTTAAATTGTAAAAAGTTAATTAGAAAACTTAATCGAAATCTATTAAGACACATTCAGATCAATAAAAAAAAAACATTTAAATTAAATATAGAATCATAGTACAGTGCAGCACAATTGCAAGCCTTTTGGCCCATCTCATTTTTGCCAACTGTAGTACCTAACTACATGAACCCCATTTACCTGCATTAGGCCATATCCCTCAACTCCTCTTCCATCAATATCCTCATCTAAGTACCTTTTAAATGTTGTCACAGTCATAAAGATATATAGTACAGAAATGTGTTTTGGTCCAACGCTAACATACAGGCCAAATTGCCCAACTGATCTAATCCCAATTGCATGCGTTAAGCTTATATCCCTCTAAACCTTTCTTATCCATGTACTTGTCTAAATATCTTTTAAACTTTGTAATTGCCTTTCCCTCTGCCAACACATTTGCCACTATTTGCTTTTTTAAAAAATGTTACCCCTTAGATCTTCTTTAAATTTCTCATCACCACATTAAACCCGTGTTCTTGACACTTCTGTCCCGAAAAAAGACTATCAATCTTATCTATTTATTTTATAATTTTATAAGCCTCTAAGTTCACCCTATGAACTTATCCTTGTAACTCTAGCTAGCCCTCCATTCCAGGCAACGTTCTGATGAATCTCTTCTGCATTCTCTCTATTGTCACCATAGTCTTCCCGTAATGTGCTGGCCAGACCTGTACTCAATACTCCAAGAGTGATCTAACTGAAATTGTATACAACTGCAACACGAATAGGCCAATGACAATTTTTCTCAAGCAAAATATTTCAGGCCACTCACATACAACTTTAAACAATCCCTTACTAATCACAGAGCCCTGATAGCATAGGGATTACTTAAGGTGATATGTGAGTGAAAAGAAAAAAAATATTGAGAACCACTGCCTTAACTGGATAAAAGATCGAACTGCACAGATTTGGAAAGGTAAATTCAACTACTGACTTTCTTTTTGTTTGTCATTCAACACATGTAGAGTAGTTTTGTGTTAAACCTGCGAATTACTTCATGGGAATGAGTGAATACTGACAATTCCCATTGTAAAAACTGCCATTGGCACTGTAATCTGATCCATTATAACAATATGCTTTCTGAGACAAATTATTGAAGGATGATCGTGGATAACCTACTGTAGCTAACAGTGGTGAGAAACAGTCTTCAAATCAAGATAAAGTAAGAAAAAAGGATGTGTTTGATGGCCTTGTTCTGTGTTGAAAAGCAAACAGGCATTTCACTGAGAAATTGCTTGTCTGATGTCATTTTTTTAATACACATTTTTTTTAAATTTTCTGAACTCGTGACATTTGCATTGGTTGCAGAGTGTATCTTTTTCTCTGTCTGGCAACTGTTCCTGTGCTCTTTATCTGAGCATCCACTGTGTGCAGTCCATCACCTTAATAAAACCACTGAAGGATTGATGTTTAGTGTAAGCAGTGGCCTGTTTACTTTGCTGCTAACCTCTCTGTGCTCTAATGTGTTGATGCCTAGGATTTCTAGGCAGCTTGAAATGTTCCTACCATTTCATGTGTTTGCTTGTTTTTCTATGTATGAATTTGCTTCCCTTCCACTGAAGTCTTTCCCTACATTCCATACATTGCACAGCATAATTAAGTTGAGGTGTCAAGTAGAAGGCTGTGAAATATTGACTTGATGAGATGGATGAAAATATAATTTTTCTCTCTCGTGCTTTTGAAACAGGGCAAGTTGCAGAATCAGAAATAATTGTCATGAACATGTCATAAAATTCATTGTTTTGTAGCAACAATACAGTGCAAATATTTCTATAAGTTGCATTTAAAATAAACAAATGAGTGCTAAATAAGAGAAATTGAGGTCGTGTCTGTGATTCGTTGACAATTCAGAAATATGATTAAAGAGTCGAAGAAGCTGACTTGCGCCATTTGGTGTTTGCCTTCAGGCTCCTGTACCTCCTTCCTGATGGTAGCAGTGAGAAGAGGGCATAACCCGGGTGGTGAGGGTCCTTGTAAATGTCCTTGATCAAGTGAAGACTGATGCCCATGATAGGATCTAATTTTCTGCCTCAATCATTGTTCACTTCAAGTTATCATGGGAAAAATGTAATTACTTGCTGGGAGATGGAAGTTTTGCCAAAGATTGCTTTCTCATTCCAAACATGCTTATCCATTTCAGGCAATATGAGGAGATTACATTAATCATTCTTCTTTCTAACTCCTCTACAATCTTGCCCCTTCCAAGCTCTCTGACCACCTCCCACTCTGTAAGTTATTGGAACTCTGTTCTCCTATTAATCACCACCATGCTTCCTTTGGGGATTCTGCTTTCAAGGTCCCATATTCAGGAATCCTTTCCCAATTAGACCCCACCAGTGCAGTAGAGTTTTACTAAACTTCAGGACACATCCAAATATTTCCTTTATTACCCAGTGTCAAACTTTGCTTGATTATGCTCCTGTGAAACATTTATTTCACATTGAAAAGCAAAAAAAAATAATGGAAGTTGTTGTTTCTGCACTAATATCTCCAGTGGATCAATCAACTATCGGCTAATTATCCACAGACTCTATCAATGCTGCCTCAGCAGTAGCCATTTTGAAAAAGCCATGAATATTTTATTACAATTGTAACTAACTTGTATTCTGATAAATGGTTATTGTTTATCAGTTGGTTTAATGATGTGCAGTTGCATGGATCAATAAGTGAATACAGTGGCTGTTTCCTGTCGTTGCATGTTTGACTTGAAGATAAAAATGGAACAAAATGCAATAAACTTTCCCACTAAATTTATTGTTCTATCTCAACCATTCTCTCATCTTGATAGATATGGTGAACTGCTGTACGCTCATTAATCTGGCTCCACCCCACCCTGTGACTGTACCCATGGCTCCTCTCTCTTGACCCTGTATAAAGGCTCCAAAACCATAATTCCTCCCAGAAACCCTGGGTCACAGCACAGGATGACCTTCAATTTTATTGAAAATAAAAGCCTACAGTTCTGTAATTCTAGTCTTTTGATCTATTGATAGCCCATCGATTTATTTACTATTTTTTTCCAAAGATGGAACAACTCTTGAAGCCTCATAAGATGGTGATTGATCCACAATCACTAGAAGCCTCAGACTGCTTTGAACTCTGGTTGTGTTGTTTTGAGGTCTTCCTGCAGAATTCCACCTTCTTGGCCAGGGAGGCAAACAACCTGCCCCTATTTTTCTCCCGGGTAGGCCATTGAGGTGTACACAGAGGCAATGAACATACTCAAAGACCATACAGGGAGAAAGTCAATGAGGTATATGCCAGGCACACGCTAGCTACCCGCAGACAGCGATCGGGTGAATCAAGCGATGAGTTCCTCTGGGCTCTGAGTAGACTCGCATGAGCATGCAACTTCCAGTCAGTGTCGACCACCCAAAACACAGATGACATGATCCAAGACTCCTATATTGCAGGTGTCAGGTTGGACTATGTGCGCCAGAGGCTACTCGAGCAAATTAAGTTAGACTTAAGAGGAGTGATCGACCTTGTGAAATTGCTGGAGATCATCCTCCGTAACATGGAGGCATAATTGGCGCATGTCGTTGGGTCCGCATGGGGGGGGGCACCATCTTGGGACTCGGGTACAAGGGCCAGCAGCCTGCTACCATGTTCAATGTCAGTTTCCAGGGATGATCTCACTATGACATGGGGAGATGCCATCTTGGATGCCATCATCTTCCGGTGATAACCATGCAGCCACTTGGGCGCCGCATTTATGCTCCCAGACTAGGAGTCAGCATGTGCCAGACTACAAACCAACACTAGCCTCTGTGGTGCTGGACCAAAACAGTCCACATCAACTCTCCCGGTCTATGATGGACATGTCAATCAACAATCAGGTGACAAAATTCCTTTTCGATAGTGGGAGCACAGAGTTTCATCCACCCCAATACAGTGCAACGTAACTCCCGTAAAGTTGCCCTGGCCTCAAAGTCCCATTTAGTTGAGATCCGCAGCTGCACCACTGTGACACTGACTGCGTGGGGGATGACCTATTGGAACTTTAAACTCTTCATCATGCCATAACTCTGTGTGCCAGTGCTGCTAGGGTTGGACTTTCTGTGCCACTTCAGAGCATCACAAAGCAATATGATGGTTCCTTACCCCCATCTCGGTTGGTAACCCTCAGTTTGTTAGAATCCCACCCCACACTGCCACCCTCCTCCACCGGTCCAACTACATGCGGTCTCTCTACTCTCCGTATCGATCCCCCATCACTGTTCGCAAACCTCATTCCTCAACTGCAAGCCAGTCGCTACGAAAAGCAGGCGATACAGTGAAAGGGACAGGGTGTTTATTAAAATGGAGTTCTGGTGACTCCTGAATGAGGGCATCATCGAGCCCAGTACCAGCCCATGGAGAGCTCAAGTGTTGGTGGTCAAGGGTGGGGGGAAACACAGGATGGTGATTGATTATAGCTAGACTATTAACTGTTAAACGCTGAATGCGTATCCCCTCCTTCGCATTCAATCAAATTGCCCAATATCATATCGTTTCCATGATTGATCTGAAATCTGCCTACCACCAGCTCTCCATCCATCTGGAGGACCACCAGTACATCACTTGAAGCAGATGACAGCCTCTACCATTTCTTCAGGGTCCCTTTTGGTGTTACCAATGGTGTCTGTGTTTTACATTGGGAGATAGACCAGATGGTAGACCAAAATGACCTGCGTGCCACTTTCCCCTACCTGAATAATGCCATGATCTGCAGCCATGACCTTCAAAATTATGACGCCAAACTCCAGAAACTCAACAGCCAAATGCCTAAACCTCACCTAAAACAGGAATAAATGTGTTTTCCACACAACCTGCCTGGCGATCCTTGGCTGTGTTGTGGAGAATGGAATCATTGGTCCCAGCCCCGACCCACAGGTCCCCCATGCCCCACAGCCTCAAGGCACTAAAAAATTGCTTGGGGTTCTTTTCCTATTACGCCCAATGGGTGCTGAATTATGCAGAAAAAGCCCGCCCCCTCATCAAGTTCACATTTCTCCCCCTGACAAAAGAGACCTGTGCAGCCTTCAGTCAGATAAAGGAGGACATCGCTAAAACTGCAGCGTATGTGGTGGATGAATCTGCCCCGTTTCAGGTTGAGAGCGATGTGTCTGACTGCCCTGGCCACCACCCTGAACCAGGCAGTTTGGTCTGTGGCCTTCTTCTCCCGGGCCCTGAAATCCAACACTCCTCCCTCAAGATGAAGGCTCAGCCAATAGTTGAAGCAATGCGACACTGGAGACATTACCTGGGTGGCAGACGTTTTACCATGTTCATGGATCAATAGGCCGTGGCATTCATGTTTAACAATAAACAGTGGGGTAAGATTAAGAATGATTAAAATTTTGAGGTTGAGGATTGAACTCTCCACCTACAACTATGATATTTTGTATGGGCCGGGAAACCTTAACAAGCCCCCAGATGCCCTATACTGAGGGACATGTGCCAATTCCCAGATAGACCGCCTCAAGACCCTCCACAATGACCTCTGCCACCCTGGTGTCACAAGATTTTTCGACTTTATCAAATCTCTTAATCTGCTGTACTCCATTGGGGAGGTTAGAGACATGACCAGGGACTGCCAGGTCTGCTCAGAGGACAACTGCACTTTTACCAACCAGAGAGGGCACACTTGGTGAAAGTCACACAGTCGTTTGAACGTCTATGTATTTCAAGCGGTCTCTCCCCTCCTACAACTGCAAAATGTATTTCCTCATAGTCATTGATGGGTATTTACATTTCCCCTTTGTTATCCCCTGCCCAGACATGACTATAACCACAGTCATCCGGGCACTGCACAACTTGTTCACTCTATTTGGGTATCCGTCATTACGTCCACAGTGACCGGGGCTCCTCATTCATGAGTGATGAGCTGCGCTAATATCTGCTGGCCAGAGGTATCACCACAGGCATGACCACTAGTTATAATCCCAAGGAAATGACCAGGTAGAGAGGGAGAATGCCACCATGAGGAAGGCCATCCTCCTTGCCCTCAAGTTCAAGGGGCTTCCAGTCTCTCCCTGGCAGGAGGTCCTTCCCAAGGCGCTCCACCCAATCAGGTTACTGGTATGTACCACCACCAACGGTACCCCTCACAAAATATTCTCCTTCCCAAGAAAGTCCACAGCAGAGACCACCCTTTCCTCCTGGTTGATGTCCCCAGGGCCGGTCCTGGTATGGAAGCATGTGAGGAGTCATAAAACCACTGGTTGAAAGGGTCCAGCTCCTCCGTGCAAACCCCCAATACATATACATGGCCTACCTGGATAGGTGCAGAGAAACTACCTCCATCCGGGACCTCGACCGTGCGTGGGCACCCGAAGAACCTACCCATCAAGCAACATCCTCCCCTCCCCTGGACACACACTACATACCATCGTTCCCTAAGCCCACCCCTGCCCCAATCACTCTGGTCGAGTCACCACGTCCCCAGCTGGCTGACACAGCACTGGAGGTGAAGGATGAAACAACAGGTCCAGCTGCAGGGATTTGGGTCTCCACCGGTCACAGTGGAAGACCAGGCCAAAGGTCAGACTTAACCTGTAAAACCTTTATAAGTCTTTGTACCCCATGTCACCCTGCTGGACAAAATTTAAAAAAAAAACAAGGGGTGAATTTGGTAAACTGCTGTACAATCATTAATTCCTATATAAATGCTCCAATGCCATAACCCCTCCCCCAAATCCTGGGTCACAGCTCAGGCTGACCTTCAGGTTAATTGTAAATAAAAGCTTACAGTTCCGTAACTCTAGTCTTTTAAGTTATTGATGATGCATCAATAGAATAAAAGTTTGTGTTTCCATGCTGCTGTCTATGAATTTTTAAGTATAGGAAAATCTATTTGTATCAAACAAGGATACAAAATAGTGATGAAATAGTATCTTTATGTTGGTCAAGAGCCAAGACACAGGGGACCGCTCCAATTCTTTGAAGCAGAGTTACAGGAAATTTTATGTTTACCTGCAAGGGCAGACACAATTGTGTCTCATCTAATGCGAGGACACTTCTGACTGTCACACTCCATGGGAAAACACTAGAGTCCACTGGGAATTTGCGCTCGTAGAGCGGGACTGGACCCATAATCTTTGGCCTCAGACAATAATTAATCCATGGCTGATGGGTTTGTGAGTTGGTTTAAAAACTGTTGACCAGAAATTCATTGCATAACATTTTCTTTAACAGTTATCCAATTGAACATTGATTTTTTTTTTACCCCAGAGTGGAATATGATAACAGTTCAGTCATTTCATGGCTGTCCTGAGAGTCATCCAGACACAGAGTTACATAAAATGAAAGCAGGACCGACTTGTCCATGCCAACCTTGAGCTGATCTCATTTGCCAACTCTCACCCACCTGACAGCATGAAGTTCAGCAACAAAGCAGGCTGCTTGGTCTCATGGCAACTGTCAATCAGCACATTCCTAATCTTGCAATAGACAGTTTGTAATGTCAGCATTCACTTCCCTGGTTCCCTTTGTGATGTTTGGCTAAGGCATCTTTGCCCCACCCGTTCTTTGCATCAGTAATTTTCTTTGAGAGTTTTTTTTAGTGCATTGGTTATCACTTTACCTGCAGAACCATATATTTGGTGAAACCAAGATTTTATCAATGATGTGGCATATGCTGCACCTTTCATACATTTACTCAAGAGGGTCCCTTTGCAATGAAGTAAGATACCTGAGTACTTAAGAATCAGTAAGCCCACAAAGCTTGTTGTTGGCCCAGATCAGATAGAATCCACTCTTCTAAGGAGTTTGCCCAATGCACCCTACCTGGTTAACACCTGAAAAGTTCTGCAGAATTTCATCTATTCCTTTGAAAATTTCTTCCTGTTTATCAAAATAATCAGACTGGGGCTTTTAATGATGTTGGCACCTCTGTCTGGCCAGCAGCCTGTGTGCAGTGTATTGAAGTTGAGTTTTTTTTTGCTAAACTCTCTTGCTGGAACTTGAGGAAAAAGCCTGCAAGTGAAAGGTCAGTTTCCTGGCAACTAACTCTCATTTATAAATTCAAAGTTGTTGTCCCTGAAATGTACTCTAGCCCTGCTTCTATCTGAAGGATCTTCATCTCTCTGAGTTTTGTTTGATTTCTGTACTCTACCTCAACTATATAATCCCTATGCTCTGAATATGCTCCCATAAGCTTCTTCACTTCCCCCCACCCCCTGCCCCCAACCCTACCTCCATTTCTTCCTTTAAGTTATGCTTAGACTTTATGTGAAAAGTTATTACTAATCTGGTTTGTGAAGCAGACTGGGAAATTGCATACTGTTAATAAAGTTTTATAACTGCAACTTGATGTGGTTAACAACACCAGACCTTTCAAAGTCCTGTTCATTTCATGTTGAAATCTCTAAGCAATGCTGTGGTGGTAAAATGGGTAAAAATAACTACTTTCTGTGCTTATATTTTTTCCTATTTGAAAGAACAAGATCGCGTTGTAATAAAAGCAATAACAAGAAGTAACAATGTTTTCATTGTACTCCTGAGGAAGTGTCAAAATGAAAATCCAAAAACCAGTTGTCCTTGATAGGAACTGTTAACAATTAAAACTCAGAATGAAAGTTGTTTTTTTAAAAAAAGGTAATAAACCTTATCAGCAGTTCCTGCCACATAAAATCTGAAGAGCAATCCTGAGCTGATTTATGATTTCCAGAGTTGAGGTGAACTGATATCAGTTGTAGTTGCCTCCTTGTCACCAGGTCAGAGATCAATCATCTCAATGCAACTTTTCAGTTGCTTCCTACCAAATGCTACTGGACATTTTGAATGCTTTGCTACCTGTATGGTTTTGGGCTACATATTTTCCCTTCTGTTTTTTTTCCATTGCTATCCCAAGCTAATCCTCTACTGAAAATGCTCGCAGAAGGAAAAAGAAATTCCTGGGGGAGCTGCAGCTATTCTGAGAAAATGCTTAAGCATTTCCATGCACAATGATATTTCAGGTAACCCTCACCTCCTCTGATCTGCTCTCCTCTTGAAGTCCATCTCTAGTCCTTCCTGCACCCATCCCCCTCCTTTGTGTTCCCTTTTCCACCATCCTCACTAATTTTCCCTTCATCTCCTTGTGCCATCCACCTCCACACATATATTTCACCCACCGAATCCCCAGCCCATCTCCTTTTCCCTAACAATTCCAATCATCACCTTTTTCACTAATCGACACTGGTATCCTTCATTTCTGCTTATCTCCCTTTACCTCCCCCTTGGCTCATCTTGCTTCACCTGCCCATTTTTTTTTTCCTTTCTCTCTGTCTGGCACTCACCAATCAGCTGCTTCCATCTCTCAACTCCACCTTGACCCACCTTGTCTGACTGTCAACTTTCACTAATCTCCTACTCGTCTCTGTGTCATCTCCTTCCTACCTCTCCTCTCCATGATCAATCTTGTTGAGGGGCTTTGACTGGAGCACCAACAATTCCTGTGTCCTCACCTGTGCTTCTCCACCCATTATGCTCCTTTCAGCAGATTTTTTTCGTACACAATCCTAGCATCTGTAGTCTCTTGTGTCCACACCAGTGGGTTCTCAACGTTTTTCTTTCCACTCGCATACCACCTTAAGCAATTTCTTACTGATCACAGAGCAGCGATGGCATAGGGATTACTTAAAGTGGTAAGTGAGTAGAAAGAAAAAGGTTGAGAACCACTGCTTTAGAAGTTCCATTCTTTTAATTTCCAAGGTATTTTAAGGCTAACATTACAATACCTCCAAAGTACAAAATATGAGATTTTTTTTATTAGAGTAATATTAGATAAGTGTGAGTTTAGTTTAAAATTGTAAACATTTATGATATTATAGATTTTTTTAAAATTAGAAAGTGAGAAGGAAAAGGTCCTGGTGCAGGTCAAATGGTGATACCCTACAATCAGGGCTTGTAAATTCAATTATACTAATGTTACCAGCCAAATCCCTGTAATTAAACACAAGGGTCCATTGCTTCCTTCACAAATACAAAGGTTTTGAACCTTTTTCAGTGGTGAAACAAGTTAATAGCATTCAGAGGATTATATTTGATCATATTTTAAGGGCAATGAATTTGTTTTTATTTTTTTAATTTTTTTTGCTGATTTGAAGCAACTGATTTCTATTTTGCTCAGATTCCAATGATCGTGCACACACTTGTTGGACACATATCCTTGTGCAAAGTCATTCTCTTTGCAATTGATTTTTAAATTTAGAGATGCAGCACAGTAACATGGCCTTCCAGCCCATGTCCAAATACATACATGTGACCAGTTAACCTGCCAACCTTTGGAATTTATGGGGTTGTCCTTTGGATTTAATGGTCAAGATCATACCTGCTTTCAGGCAACAGATCCACAAAGATCTAGTGAGTGTAGACATCAGATGCTAATATGGTTGAGCGGCTGTTCTATGTTGGAGACTGCAATACATCTAGAGGAGGAATACAAATATCCTAAGCTTTCATGTGTATTATGGCCTAATTCTAGAGGCCTTAGTTTAAGAATACAGGGAAGGCCATTTAAGACAGAAATGAGGAGAATTTTTTTTTTAACCAAGAGAGTTGTGGATCTGTGGAATGCATTGCCACAGACGGTAGTGGAGGCAGATTCGCTGGATAGATTTAAGAGAGAGTTGGATAAAGGACTTGTGGGCAGGGGAGTTAAGGGTTATGGGGATAAGGCTGGGATTGGTTATTGAAAGAGAAAGTTCAGCCAATATCCAATAAATGGCGGTGCTGACTCGACGGGCCAATTGGCCTACTCCGACACCTATTGTCTAACATTTGGGCCCATTGCATCTATGACAGCTCTCAGAGCAATCCCTCATATGTTTCCCACATATGAAACCCCATTGATTCTGATTTATTTCCTGTGCAGGAACTTTTTCACTCGCTCTTCTCCTATCAACTACCTAATGGCCAATTAACCAGACAACAAGCACCTATTCTGATGATATTTGGCTATTTGAATTAACCTTTTTTAATGGGATTGATGACCATGATTAAAATCCATGACAAAATGGACAACAAAATAGGGTGAGAAGGGAGGAGTTGTTAATAATTAGGGCAACATTCCAGTTGAAAAGATTAGATTAAAAAGCTTGACTAAGAAAATAAGCATATATTTTTTAAATAATGTTTAGTCAATTTCTAGCATTTGTGTTTTAAATGTACTTTTATTCATTTTTTTAAAAAAAGTGAATGAAAACTGAATCTGTCAATGTGTTTCTGCATCAGAGAAGTGCAGAGAATTCTTCACAGGGTATTGACAGCATTAAGATATTAAAATGCATTCCACGATAGGCCTTCATACTTTGCCATCTGAGGGCTGGTCACTGCTCATGACCAGCATGCTTCCTATTTGACTGGTACCATTGAGTTGTTTAAGGGACCTGTGACCACACATAAAATACTGACCAGGCCAGAAAACATGGGTGGTTGGCATTAAATTCTGCTTTTCTTTTACCTCAGCACTTAAAAATTTAACCTGAGAGTATTTTTTCACACCTTTCCCTCAGATTCTGAAAGCAAAGTTGAGATCCAGACAATTTACCCATGAAGTCAGTGTAAAAATAATGTCTGTTGAAGGGCAGCGTGGTTAGCGCAATGCTGTTACAGTGCCAGCAATCGGGACGGGGATTTGAATCCTGCGCTGTCTAAGAAATTTCTTCGTCATTCCTGCCACCCTTCAAAACGTACCAGGAGGTGTGATTGGATAGCACTGGCTCATGGGCCGAAATGGCCTATTACTGTGCTATATGTCTAATTTTTAAAAAATTAAAATTAAATTAAAAAAATAAAGCAACAAATCAAATTACCAGGGACAGACTCAGAATGATAGATCTTTTTGCACTGCCCTCGAAAGACTGTAATTAACCACCTTTTAACTGCTTCACTTACCTGTCTGAATGTGACAAAACTGGGATGGGGATCATTTTCATCCTGGTACTTACCCTCCTAGATAGGTAGCATCAGAGCGCATCAGCTTACCACCTTCCCTGGATGCCAATGCTGCAAGTCCCACCTCCTTTTGGACCAGGATGCCGCCACTGACACTCCGATCCGACCTGACCTGGCTTTAAATATGGGTTGTTGACATGGCAATATCGTGAGATCTCAGTGTAAAAGGGATATTTGATTCTCAGAGTTCTTGTCTATCTGATTTTGAATGAACAAAGAGTTTTGTCAAATTACATAAGTACAATGTACAGATGGAATGAAAGTCTTTCTTACTGCAGCTTCTCAGGCACAGAAAGAGACACTAAGAAACATCATCAACACTCAAGGCACCATGAAACAAAAAAAGGACAAGATTAAAAGAATGGGGAAAAAAGTGAAGTAGTTATTAAATATTCATAGTGATAGATGTTTGACAGTGTTGGCAATGATGTTTGCCTGCATAAATAAGTCATCGTCAAGGGAGATTCTGTGCTAATAGTAGGAACTTTTTATAATGCATCCTGTTGCATTTTGGCTCGAGATGGTACATGACACAAATTGTTGCTTCTTGCCCCTAATCCATGAATGATGGAAACATTTTTTTGGGGAAAAATCTCCATCCTACCTTTGCCTCTGTGGCAATAAATGAGTCATGGAGTGGAACATCGACTGATAGATGATGATGGTGGGTGGGGACAGTGGTCAATAATAAGGGTTAAAATATGTGTTTATGCTTGAAATTTAAAGATTCATATGATTAATTGTTTTTCATTATGTAGAAGAGTTTAAAATTATTTGATTTTTTTTTTATTACTGCATCTTTGATCCTTCTAATAGCTTCCAAATGTTTCTGAATATCAATGAATATTCAGAAGCATTTAATCCTTCTTAGGTTTGACAATTATTGATGCTTATTTGGCTGTCAAATATATTTCCATGAATTCATTGAAGGGGATTGGCCAGATCTTGTAAGGTCCTGTGTCTGTGTATTGTCTCATCATTTTGGATAAGATGGCATCGAGAAGAACAGTGATATAAGTAGAATTGGAAAATATGACTTTTCAATGATCATGTAGTTCCACAGAAAACCTGGGCTGTTAGAGGCTAGCACCAAAGTCTGATTCAATACAAACCTGGAGCTTAGTGACTTACTACATGTCAGCCAATCAATTGCCTTCCTTGCTGACCTGAAAGCTATTGTGTCTTTTAATTAGATAAAATGAGTTTCATTAGAAGGTATTAAGTCCAGACTGTGTGCCATTCACATTTATTGGCACAGTGAATTGGCAGCAACAATGTCCCACAGCTCCAATATATGCTCAGTTATGTACTCAGCAGTTTTCAGATTTAATGGTCTGTCACGTCATATTTTCCAATTCTTTCAATCTTCTCAAAAAGATTAACAACTTTTCCAGAGGAAGTTTTGTACTAATCTTACTGAAGCAGGCAGACTTTAAATGTTTATACTTACATTGACGGGGCTGATTTCAACTGGGATTTCTCTGCATTTGAGAAAACCACAGTATTACCATTTTATTGTTCTATAATTTGTGTTTCTGGTTAACTTGGGGACAAGTATTCTAAATCATCAATTCACACAGGACATGTTACACATTAAACAGTTTTGTTTCAAATAATTTGAAAATGTTCACAGTGGCTGTTCACTTGATCAAGAACAAAATAAAGAGCTTTCATTTTTCTATGGTTATTGAGAGAGGCTACTGCATAAATTACCAAATTCTTTGACAGAATTTTTTTAAGGAAAAACATGCAGCCTGACATAATGACTAGTGAAAATGGTTGCACTGCAAAATATTATGCCTTGGTTTCTTTGTTTTGGGCTTAATTCTTACTTGAATTTGTTTTTCTTAATGTAACTAAATTAACAGCAGTAAAGCTAAGACACTGGGATATTTGAGATGTGAAATTCAAAGCTGAAAATGCTAGATATATTCAGCAAGTCAGGAAATGTCTACAGAGGGTGAAATACAGCTGGAAAGATGCATTGATGATTGAAGTGTGTGACTTTCAAGTAAATTTAAGGTGAAGGGGATGGAAGTGGGGATCAACAATAGGGATGATTTGTCTTTATGTAGAAGACAAGAAGGATTACATGATAAAAATGCATGAAAAAATGGGAATGATAAAGGAGCTTAAGGTAAATACAGAGAAGGTGCAGAGTTGCAGCAGAGAAGGTTAAACTAAAGAGTTTGACAAACGAAGACAAACTGCAGCCACTGTGATTGTTGCAAAAACACAGAAATGCTAGAGGAACTCAACAGGTCTCAGAGTGTCCATAGGAGGTAGAGATGGAGAACTGACATTTCAGGCCTAAACCCTTCTTCAAGGTATGAGTAATCAAGGGAGGTTCTTGATTAGCCAGGGCATCAAAGGTTATGGGGAGAAGGCCGGGCAGTGGGGCTGAGTGGGATAATTGATCAGCTTTTGATAAATGCTGGGGAAAACTCGATGGGCTGAATAGCTCATTTCTGCTCCTATGCCTTATGGTCTTATTGTAGGAGACATGAAAACCCCATGAGGAAAGCAATTTACTTATTTTTGTGCAAGAGTTTGCTCCCACTTTCAATAACATTTGGGTGATTTGTATTGTGGTTTGGTGGTGGGGGCTTTTGTCCTGAAATCTGAAGGTCTTAAAATAGGTGGCAGTCTTATGCTGCAAATGCTGTCTTGTGGGTGAGAAGTTTGTGGTGCTACCACAATGTATATTGTATGTATCTGCTTATGGGCTGGCCTACCCCGAACTGTGACTCCTCCCTCTTGGATATTCCCATAAAGGCTGTTAAGTCCAAACCCCTCCCTCAGTACCTCTTCTTGGAACTGGGCCAGCAACATGTAAGATGTGGTGACATCTAAAGGTGATCAAAGCCTATTAATCATAGATCCTTGTCTAATGTGATTGATTGGTAGCACAGGGTGAACATGAAAAACTTACTTACCATATATTTTGGTGTATAAGTAGAGTTGTAAAATGCTCAAAAAAATGGGGTCAACCTATCAGCCACATATACTTTTGAGACCTTAAATTTACTGAAAAAAAACCCACCAGATTGACATCGATTTGGCGTATAAGCCGATATTGGAAGCTCCTCCCCACCACCAGCTCCACTGCTCCCTGACTCCGCCCCACTGCTTGGTGCTGTTGTAACTGCTCCTACCTAGGACCCTGACATCGCCGTTGCTGCTCCTGTTCATTCCGAGAGTACGATGTCACTGCTCCAGCTCCGTGGACTGTTGCTGCACCTGCCCAGTCAACCGAGGTTTTTTACTTAATTTATAGCTTTGTTACTTGCAATTGGGGTGTTTTTAAAAAAAAAAAAAATATTGAGGTTGTTCCTGAGAGGCCTGGACAGCTGAAAAATGGGGGTCGTCTTATACACTGGATATATCATAAAACCATTAAAATGAGGCTAACAAAAAAGGAGTCGACCTATCTTCCAGTTGACTTGTACGCCAAAGAAGAGTTATTCTTGGAGAAATTACCAATTTTTATTATTTCAACAAAAAAAGCAGGATTGCCCAAGAATTCATCCCCACTCAGTAGTGCTGTTGGAGGTTGCACTTTTTCAGAAATTCAATTTCATTGATTTTCAGAAGTGCATTGGAACACAGCCATTACAATCTAGTGCATTTAGCTGACTATCTTGGGTTCAAGTTTTCGGCAATTACCTTGTTGCATTGCTGTGGGACCATATTATGGTAACATTGGTGCCTTGCATTCCACCTTCCAAAACTCTCTGTTCTTCAAAGTTATTTCACAGGCTGCAAAGACCTGCAAGGTGACATGAAAGACAATAAAGCAATGCACATTTATCATGTATGAAATCCCCACTGGACATTGGATATTGAACAGAGGCCAGAATAGTACTGTTTCCATTTCCCTCACACCTTCATGTACAAGTCACCATTTGGGCAACTAATAGCATAAACGGGTTTAAATCTGTGCCTTATACAATCTGGCGTTCTATCTGCCAAATTGGTTGAGTATTTGCAGAATTTGAATTTAGTTAAATTTATTGTCTTGGTTAATTATTTAATGTTGTCACATTAATCATGAGTGATTCACACCACAAGTAATGCTATAGTGGGCATTTACTTAATGAAATCAGAAATATTTATCTGATTCATTGTTCTTTGTGACACATTAGATATGGGGATAGTGCCAGAGGATTGGCGCATTACGCATGTGGTTCCGTTATTTAAAAAGGGTTCAAGGAGGAAGCCTGGCAACTATCGGCCTGTAAGTTTGACATCTGTGGTAGGTAAATTAATGGAGAAAATTCTTAGAGATAGTACTTATAAACATCTGGATAGACAGGGTCTGATCAGGAGCACTCAACATGGATTTGTGGGAGGAAGGTCATGTTTGACCAATCTGATTGAATTTTTTGAAGAGGTGACTAGGAATGTGGATGAGGGTAGCGCAGTGGATGTTGTCTATATGGACTTCAGTAAGGCCTTCGATAAGGTACCACATGGAAGGTTAGTTAGGAAGGTGCAGTCTTTAGGTATAAATTTTGAGATAGTAAAATGGATTGAACATTGGCTGAAAGGGAGAGGCCAGAGAGTGGTAGTGGATAATTGTCTGTCAGGTTGGAGGCCGGTGACCAGTGGTGTGCCTCAAGGATCTGTATTGGGCCCATTGTTGTTCGTTATATACATTAATGATCTAGATGATGGGGTGGTGAATTGGATTAGTAAATATGCAGACGATACTAAGATAGGTGGAATAGTGGATAATGAATAAGGTTTTCAAGGATTGCAGAGGGATTTGGGCTGCTTATAAAAGTGGGCTGAAAAATGGCAGATGGAATTTAATGCTGATAAGTGTGAGGTGCTTCATTTTGGTAAGAAGAATCAGAATAGGACATACGTGGTAAATGGGAGAGCATTGATGAATACAGAAGAGCAGAAAGAATTAGGAGTAACGGTACATCGTTCCCTGAAGGTAGAAACTCACGTGAATAGGGTGGTGAAGAAGGCTTTTAGTATGCTGGCCTTTATCAATCATTGCATGGAATATAGGACTTGGGAGGTGATGTTGAGATTGTATAAGACGTTGGTGCGGCCTAATTTGGAGTTCTGTGTGCAGTTCTGGTCACCTAATTATAGGAAGGATATAAACAGAGTGGAGAGAGTGCAGAGAAGGTTTACCAGAATGTTACCTGGGTTTAAGCATCTAGAGTATAGGGAGAGATTGGACAGATTAGGTCTTTATTCTTTGGAACGTAGAAGGTTGAGAGGGGATTTGATAGAAGTATTTAAGATTATGAAAGGGATAGACAGAGTGGATGTGGATAGACTATTTCCGTTAAGAGGAGGAAAGATTAAAACAAGAGGACATGAGTTAAGAATTAAGGGGCAGAGGTTTAGAGGTAACATGAGGGGGAACTTCTTTACTCAGAGAGTGGTAGCCGTGTGGAATGAGCTTCCGGGAGAAATAGTGGCGGTGGAGTCAATTGTATTATTTAAGAAAAGGTTGGACAGGTATATGGATGAGAAGAAGATGGAGGGTTATGGGCATTGTGCAGGGAGGTGGGACTAGAAAGGGGTGTTTGGTTCGGTGCGGACTAGAAGGGCCTAATGGCCTGTTTCCGTGCTGTAATTGTTATGCTATGTTATGTTATTTCAGGGAAAAATGAAGTTTGAAAGTTGATTGTTCAAATTTTTTATTGTTTCTGACATGCTAACAAGTTAAGGCAGTGGTTCTCAACCTTTTTCTTTCCATTCACATTCCACATTAAGTATTCCCTATGCCATAGGTGCTCTGATTAGTAAGGGATTGCTTAAGGTGGTATGTAGGTGGAAAGTAAAAGGTTAAAAACCGCTGTTTTAATCATACCTAATTGACTCGTTATGTGCACAGTTTCATGACTCCAAAGCAAATGGGCCAATGACCATTTTTCTCAAGCAAAATATTTCAGAAACAATTGGATCAAGAGCAGTGATTCTCAACCTTCCCTTCCCACTTGCATACCTTAAGCAATGTCTTACTAATCACGGAGCACTGATAGCATAGGGATTATTTAAAGTGGTATGTGAGTGGGGAAAAAAAGTTGAGAAACACTGGGTTAAGCTATAGGTGAACTGAGAAATCGAATGCTGCTGGAGAAATTGTATCATTTATCAAAACTATTATTAACCAGCATTTGTTTGTAAAATCGATTGTGACAGTGCAGTGAACAGATATCGTTTTGTTTTTCGTACGTAGCTCCAAAACAAATTGCCTGTGAGCAGATGAGATGGAGCTGGGGGAAGACATTCACTAATATAGTTTTCTCACGCGTAAAACCATGGAAGATTTCCACAGTAGAGTATTTGAGCAAATATTGTGAGATCATGTTCATTGAAGGGACACGTGTCTGACTGGAGAATTTGAAAGGAAGTAGCCTGAGGTTACCACTCAAGGTTGAAAGTTAGCACTGGAAAGGATGCAAAGTCTTACTTTTAATTTTTTTAGACCTCACAGGCCCTTTTGGCCCATGAACCCATGCTGCCCAATTATACCCAATTGACTTTTACCTTGATGAAGTGCTCAAACCTAAAATGTTGGTTATGTATCTTTATCTTTGCTATATAAAGTACATGGAGTTCCTCCAACATTGTGTTTTTACTTGAGCCATGGTGTCTGCTGACTTGCATGTTTTATTTCTTTTTATTTTGACCTACACCCCAGTACATTTTGAATGGTGGGAGGAAACCGGAGCACCCAGAAGAAATCCTCGTGGACATAGGGAGAACTTACAAACACCTTAGAGACAGCACCAGATATGAACCCCAGTTGCTGGTGCTGTAACAGCTTTATGCTAACTGCTATGTTGACCATGCTGTCCTATCATTATTTTTATGATGGCACAGAAGGAGACCATTTGGTCCAGAAAGAACATGTTCTCACTCCCTGCTGGAGCTGTCAGGTAGCAGCATTAACTGGTACATCACTGTGTTGATCCTCAAAAGGAATTGTCACAACTGGAAATCTTCAACTATGAGAAGAGATTGAATGAACTGGTTATGTTCTTTCTAACAGAGGAGGTGGAGGGAGAATGAATTAAAATATGAAAAGTTATGGGAGGTATATAGGTAAGAACTGAACTCTAGGCCAAAAACCAAAGGGCATAGAATTAAAGTCATTGCTATAGGATTAATTGGAGATGAGGGAAAACAAATATTACCCAGAAGGTGATGGAGGTCTGGAACTCACTGCCCTGAAGAGGCAATGAAGGCAGTAACCTGATCACATAATATGTGCACGTGTACTTGAATAGTTCTGACCAGCAGGGCTGTAACAAGTTCTGGAGGGTGGGATTGTTCTCTTTTATCCCGCACAATGGGTCAATCAATCACATCTATGTCAGAAACTTTCTGAGACTATAATTTTTCAGCTCTAGAATGCCTCTGAGCGGTGGAAAAGTTCAAGGTGATTCAATAAAAGCTATTATTTCATTGAATTAATGTTCTTTATTGATGCAAATTATGAATAAAATTTTCAAAAAAAGAGGGAATTCCAGAGCAGACGAGACTGGTAGTTCAAGTTATGACTTGCCAGTAGTGGAGATCTGGATGAGCAGTTGGTCAGAGTTGGTAGATCTCTAAGACTTCAGAGGGTAGAGATTGTTGGGCGTGGCACTCAATTTCAAAAGTGGAGTTCAATGAGAAAGCCCAACTTCATCGCATTTAAGTAAATGCATCAGATGGCTATTTTGTTTCCCGAGGTGTTTTCAGATGGGATCAGCAAATAAAAGGTTGGTTCAAGTTAGCTTGCAGGAGCCACTAACATAACACATTACAAAATATGACCAGAAAATCCCACGTGAAAATAGCATCCAAAAACCTGCACATGACTAAACAGCTCCAAAGGCCATTATGATTATGTGGAAATCTAAAGCGTTTGTTAAACACATTTTGTCAAACATCTTCCCAGGTGTTAATGGTGTCAAAGAGTGGAATTTTTGTCTTCTTCCTAAATGAGTTGTGAAGGGGATAGAAACCTCCAGTTAGGAGAACTCATCAAACATTGCATGATTGTGTCATAGAAGGGAGTCATTTGAGCCCATTACTGTAGATCATCTCCCATCTCCTTAAAATCATTTTCTCTAGGTATCTAGTTCATTTTGTTTTGAAGCCCCGGTTGATGCTATTTCGATTGGTGTTGCAGGTAAGGAGATCCCAATTTTCTCCATTTTCTGTTTTCAGGCAAAATATTTTTTTATCTTGCATCACATTGTATATATTTTTTTGTCCTTCACATAAAATTTGTATCTTCTGTCCCTTGAATCATTCAATGACAGTGAAATCCCTGATTCTGAGTCAGGGACTTTGGTTCTTGATGGTGCAGCCAAGAGAAACATTATTTCTGCACCAGTCCTGTCAAATCTCGTAAGTGTTTTATATTTTTCAATGAGATCACCTCTCATTCTTCATGCCTGTTCTGCATATTCTCTCGTCGCAGGACAACATCCCTCTTCCAGGAATCAATCTGGTAAACATTTGCTGTACCCACTCTATTTCATTTTTACCATTCTCTCTCGAGTGGCAGGCCAGTCCTTTGCATATTATTCCAGGCGCAGTTCAGCATGGTCTCATATAATTGTAATATTGTGTCTTTACTTCTGTGATCAAATCCTCTTGCAAAGAAAACCAATATACTGTTTGTCTTCCTAATTGTTGGCTACATGGTGACTTCCAGAAATTTTTCTACTGTGCATGAAGATTAAGGTATCAAGTGTAACAGGTTGTGCTTTGCATGCAAAAAGAGATAAACAAGGAGGCCAGTGGTCACAGGTTGCATAGTGGGGTGGGGTCTGGAATAGTGGAAGTGAAATTAGAATTTCAGTCAGGTACAGAGATATTGTGACTTCTAACAAAAACAGAAAATGCTGGAAAATATCTGCAGGTCATGCAGAAATAATGGAATTTGAAATAATTAACTTTCATGTCCAGGTCTGGGAAAGAGAGAAAGTGGTAGTTTTCATTGCATAAAAAGTAAGGGAAGGTTGAAGAAAACAAAGTGAATACCTTTAATATGGTGAGACTAAATACTCTAAAGTAAGTAAATAAGGGCAGCAGTAAGGACCAAATGATACTCCTTTGCTTGTGGAATATATTATAAATGGCAAGGGTGTGGAACAGCAGGCAGAATTTACAAAAGGGAAAATATAACTGAAGGGAGGAGGGGGAGGGGGGGTTTGCTGGTTTAGTGTTTGTGATCAAATTTGCAGGAGCTTCTTTTAAACTGCAGCACCTGGGTAGCCCTCCTGGGACCCAGGTGCAATAACTGGGGCGAAGGATGCAGGGGGATCGACCCATTAAATCAGCAACCCGGCGATTTAAGGGGGATCCCGCCCTGGAATGACGCATCACATACTCACAGGAAATTCTGCCGGATGTTCGGATATTTGTTGCCCGATGATGCACGCAAGCGCTGACGTCACCGGAATAAGTGGGTCAGCCATTTTCATTTTCAAATTGCCTGTGGACGCAACCTAGGTAAGTTTTATTGGGTCCCCTGACTGACCTCTGAAGTAGGTCAGGGACCTGGTTGGATTCTGATGGGGTTGACTGGGTCATACCCTTTCTTACTGCTGACTAGCTGGGGCACTAATGGGGCAAATTGCCTGGTTAATCCCATTTTACATTGCAGTCTGAAAAGGCCCAGTGAGATCTGAAGGCTGCCTGATTTTTGCGCTCAAAGTAGCCTCTGAGAACATACAATTGACAATCAATGCTGACAATCATTGCTCAACTTTCCTCATCTTGCTGCAAGCATGACTTGTCTTTCATTTTCTACTGTGTTTGCATTATTCACTTGAGTGCACTGTGAGAAAATCCGAATGCCTGTTATAAATTTGAATATTTTGACAAACAAGGTTTAAGCAGTTCTGGAAGTGACAATGCAGTGTTCACGCCCTCCCTCTAACCCTCCCCCTTCCCTTTTTTTCATTCAATTCCTGTGGGAGCTTTAATTGCATCTGCTCTTCCACAGTGACTGGGGAAGGAGTGTCCTACCTCCCAGCTGATGCATTTGATTTTCAGACTTATTACTCTGTGAAGGAGATTTATTTTCCCTCTTTCACCCTTCAGAGATAAGGCCAAAATAAAAGGCCAGGAACGAAGCATTGTCTGGGCTGTTCCTCATCATCACATTCGGAGCAGGAGGCAGGGAATTGCATGATTAACTGCAAGGAGAGAAGTGACGTGGCTTTCGCCAGTATCCTGGGAGAGGACAGACAGCAGGTTAATGCAGTGATCAGCACACTATAGGGAAAATGAACCAAAGATGTCACTTATGTTTAGGAGGTGTGGGTAAAATCGTATCAACCTGATCCTAAACCTTAAAATTGTTTTAATAAATATTGACAAATAAACATTTTTTGTTAACAAGAATGTTATTCTTCTTAAAATCCCTTTCTTCCTCTGTCTGAATGTGCAAAGATTTGGTGGAAGTAAAGATTGCAGAGCTGACAGTGTTTGCTGCATTCACTTTTGGACCTCAATTCTTGTCATTTAACTCGGAAATCCCAAAGTTCTCAACTGGGACCTGGTCTCCTCTCCAGGCTGTGCGGTTTGTACTTTTTCGCCATACAAATCAAGAGAATTCTCTTCAGATGATGAAACTTGTACACACATCCTTGGTCACATGGGAACATAGTGCTTGCACTTCACTGCACAATCTCGCTTGCCATGTTTACCACTGACCTGGCCTTGCCTCAACCTCCTTATGTTTACTTGCGAACCACCACCCAACAGATGAAGCTTCTGCAGAAGGGCAGATAAAGCATTCATTCAGAATGAGCAGAAGTGAACTGGAGACCAAAAATAGTAGTGAAACATGAAATTCTACGGACGCTGTGATTGTAGTGATAACACAGAGATGCTGGACAAGTTGCGAGAACAATAGGCTTTTAATTACTTAAAACTGTATGTCCGCTCACGTTGCTTGGCCCGAGTCCAGAGCTCGTGCTAGGGGAGGGGTTTGGGCGTAACAGCCTTTATTAGGGGATTCCAAGGGGAGGAGTCACTGATACAGTCTGCAGGGAGGAGGGCCAGCCATCTATATTGTAGCACAGGTAAAAGCTCACACTCAACTGGAGGGGGAACTAACACTTTTATTGGCTTACAACACAGGTAGGGTTCACAAACAGGCATAAGAGGTGTTCTGGGTTTAAACGGGAAATCAGGGTTATATACAGGCCCACAGGGGAGGAGCCGGGAGGCAGGATCAGTCACCAGTACTGCACACTTCCAGTGAATCCCAGTTCACTACATTCACCCCTTTCTTCAGAATTAAGTGTCTGTGGATGAAGAGAACAAGGATCAGAAGCCGGTAATAGACACAGAAGAGAAATATTTGCAATACTATTTACAGATTCAGGTGGTCCAGGGATCTGGAGATCCAGATGGAGTGCCTTAGCTCTGGGTGGGGGGGGGGGCCTTGGGCTCCTTGAGTCTCCTGATCCTCCTGTGATGGGAGAGTAGTGGGCTGGAGCTCTGGTTCGATGATAGAGGACGGTTCACTCTTCACCTGAACCGGGTCCCCAAGGGCCCTGGGCTGGGGTGGGGAAAAAGAGCTTGGTAGCGCGTGGGGCACCTGAGGCAACAGATCTGTTCTGGTGGGTGCCAGGTCTCTGATGGAGACTGTGTCCTCCCTGCCATCCGGGTACTCCGGTTGTGTTGGGTTGGCGTAGAGCACCAGGGGGTCGGTCTTGCTTCTCCTCACTTGCTTCATGAGAAGGACAGGACCAGGACTAGTGAGCCAGGCTGGTAGTGTAGCCCCTGATGCTGACCTTCTGTTGAATGTAAACATGAGCTTATGAGGAGTAGCAATGGTCACAGTGCAGAGTAGCGACCAAATGGAGTGGAGCGCGATGGCGAGAACATCCTGCCAGCGTGAGTTTGGAAGACCTTTTTGCATCAGGGCCAGTTTGACAGACTTCTAGATCGTGGTGTTCATTTTTTCAACCTGCCAGTTCCCCTGGTAGTACTGCTGGATGTGATGCCCCTCACCATCACTAACCTGGACTTGTTTTCCCCCTTTACTACCATCACTTGCGCTCTCCATGGGCTGGTGCTGGGTTTGATGATCCCCTCCTCCAGCAAGCGCTAGGCCTCCATCTTTATAAACATCCTGTCTGCGCGCTGTACCTCCCGCTCTTGGTGGCAATGTGTTTACAATCGGCAGACAGGTTTGGAAACAGAAGCGGTGGGGGGGGGGGGGGGTTGATGTTCAGTGTGGAGAATCTGCAAGTGGTTTTGAGGGCCCTCCATTCTGAACCGTTACCCGGGGAAGGGCACCAGAAAACTCCAAGGTCATGCTTTTAAGGTGATACAGGAAGTCCAGACCCAACAATACTGGAGCACACAATTCATCAAAAATGTTCATGTGAAATTTACAAAATTCCCCCCCTTCAAATGACAGATGAACTATACAATGTTTCTATACATGCACCGAATGGGTGCCAGATTGCTGGAGACGCTGTGTTCTTCCCTTGACTGGGAGGTTCAGTAAATAACTTAAGTGGCCGAGACTGAGTCACTGATCTAACGAGCTTTTATTTACAATGGACAAGGACCTCATCCTGTGTCATGACCTGGACTTTCTGGGGAAGGGTCTAGGTGATGGAGGCTTTATGCAAGGCCAAAAGCAGGATGAGGTGGAGCCAGGTAATCAGGAATACAGTACAGTTCAGCAGTTCACCATATTTACCCCCTTGTTCTTTTTAATCGTTTGGTGGGGTGACATGGGGCAAAAAGTCTTACAGGTTAAATCAGCCCGGTGGCTTTATCTTCTGAACTGAGTGGTGGCTGTAGTGTTGTGGCCAGGGCCACTGTCTCGCCCTGAATCTCCAGTGTTGTGGCGATCTGCAGGGGGCTTGATGGCTCCGCAGAGTGATTGGGGTGGGGGGAGGATGCAGTGGTATGTAATGTGTGACTGCTGAAGGAAGGTGGGGTGCTGCTTGGTGGGTGTACTCCTCGGGGCCCAATGTGTGCGCTAAGTCCTGGATGGAGAAGGTTTCCTCCTGGGTAGGCCACATATGCGTATTGGGGCTTCATGTGGAGGAGTTGAACCCTTTTGACCAGGGGATCAGTTTTATAGCCTCTCTCATGTTTTTGCAGCAGGACGGCCCCCCAGAGAGATCAGCCAAGAGGTTAGGGTGGTCACCAAAGCAGGCTTAAAATTCTTTTGTGAAGTTGCAGAGGTAATTGTGGAGGGCTTTGAGGCGATCCACCTGTGCGCTGGCATGTGTCCCTCATGACAAGGCATCTGAGGGCTTGTTGAGCTTCCTCGTCCCATACAGGATGTCATAATTGTAGGTGGAGAGCTCGATCCTCTACCTCAAAATTTTATCGTTCTTTATCTTACCCCCCTGTTTATTGTTGAACCTGAATGCCACAGCCCATTAGTCTATGAGCAGGGTAAAACATCTGCTGGCCAGGTTGTGCCTCCAGTGCTGTAGTGCCTCAACTATCACCTGAGCCTCCCTCTCTATAAAGGAGTGTCAGACTTCAGGGCTCTGGAGGATGCAGGAGAAAAAGGGAATGGGGCAGCCTGTCTGATTGGGGATGGCAGCCATGGCGAAATTGGATGCATTGTTTCCCACCTCGAAGGGGAAGATTCATCCACAGCAGTTTTTGGCTTTCATGATGTCCTCCTTTATGCAGCAGAAGGCTGCCGTGCTTCATTTGTAAGGGGAAAAGAGGTCGACGATAAGAGGGAATCCATTAGGCGTAATTAAGAAAAAGAACCCAAGGCACCTTTTCAGAGTTTTGAGGTTGTGGGGAAGGCAGAGATGTAGCAGAGGCTGCATGTGGTCAGGGTCGGGGCCCATCTGGTCCATCTCCTGTTGGAAGGGAAAACACCATTGGTGACATTGAAGGGAACCCTGAGGAAATGGTATAGGTGTCCGTCCACCTCGAAAGCTGTGCACATATGATCCGCAGGGTGGATGGGAAGTTGGTGGAGGGTGAATTTCCGGTCTATAGTGGAGAACACATGATGCTGGCCAATCTTGTTAATCATATCCATGATGTGAAGGGGGGTATGGATCCAGCTGTATATAATGTTTAATGGGTTGACTATAGTTGATCACCATTCTGCATTTACCCCCGCCCTTGACCACCACTGCCTGAGCTCTCCAGGGGTTAGTGCTGGCCTGGATAATCCCTTCATCCAGGAGTCATCATACCTCTGCCTTTAATAACACCTCGTCTTCCTCACTGTATCATCTGCTGTTTGTAGCGACTGACTTACTGTTGGGGCTAAGATTGGTGAACAGCAGCAGTGGGTTGATGTAGAGGGTAGAGAGACTGTGTGTTGGTTGGGCCAGCAGGGGAAAGGGGGGGAGTCAGCGTGGCCAGTTAAGGAACTGTGGGTTGTCGACCATGAGGGGTGGAAGAGGACTATCATAATGCATGGAGATGCTCTTTAAGTGGCACTGGAAGTCTAGCTCCAATTGAATCGGTGCACAAAGCTGTGGCATAATGAGGAGCTTTGTCTCTATATGTTGTGCCCCGTATGGTTAGCATCACCGTGGTGTAACTATAGATTTTTGCGGAGTGAGACTTTGAGGCTAGGATGACTTTGTAGGCAACCTGGTCGTTGATGGAGATGTCCACCATGGAGCAGGCGAGTTGGTGAGGGCTGTTCTGGTTCAACACCACTGAAGGAAGGGTCGGTCCGTGGTCTGACCCATGCTGAGTCTCCCTAGAAGTTGGCAGCATCCAAGCTGGCAGCCTTCATGTCGTGGCATTGTCATCTCTGGAAGATGCTGGCGTCCTAGATGGCAGTTGCCATGCCGTGCACATGGCGGGGCTAGGGCTGCCATCGGCATACTCTTGCATAGTGGCTGCGTTCTTGCACATGGAGCATGTTGCATGTTTTTGGTGTGTTTTGCCTGGCTGCATAAGAAGCACTTTGGCTGCTCCTGGGAGACTGTGGGTGAGGTGAGATCGCTAATCAGATGTAGTAGCGGACCAGTGGCCTGTAGACCCATGTCCCAGGTGGGTGACCCCCATGTAGGCCCATTCACAGAGTACGCCTTTGCGTTGTGGAGGGCATTCTCCAGCAACTTTGCAAGAATGATCACTCCTTTTAAGTCTAACTAACTCTGCTCAAGTAACCACTGGTTCACGTAATCAGAACTGATGCCTGCTACATAGGTGTCCCAGATTATGTCCTTCGTACTTTGGGAGTACGATACTGCCTGGAAGGTGCACGCCCGTGCAAGTCCTCCCAGGGCCCAGAGGAACTCACCTGATTCACTGTCTATGGGTGGTTAGCATGTGTCTGGCGTATAACTCTGTAACTTGAGTAAAAGCTCTCACGACTGGAAGGAGAACATAGGCTTTTATTAGCTTCTAACTGAGGGTAGGGTCTTAGTGGTCTTCAGATGGGCTCTGGGTTTAGGTGGGAAACAAAGGATATATATGGGAAGATGGGGCTGGAGCTGGGAGGTGGAACCAGCCTTCTGTATAACACAACACCAATGAATATCAGTTCACTGCATTCACCCCTTCACTGCAGAATTTAGGGACTGTGGATGAAGTCAGAGAACATTGATTCAGAAAAAAGTTTGAAAAATATATAATTATTTACAAATTTAAGTGATCTGGGGGTCTGGAGATCCTGGTGGAGTGCCTAAGTGTCGGAGGGCCTTGGGCCTCATGGTCCCCTTGTAAGGGAGGAGTGGTGGGTGGGGTCTCTGGGACTACAGTGAAGGTGGATGCACTTTCTTCCTGAACTGGATTCCCTGAGGGCCTGACTGGGAGTGATGAGAATGAGCTCCCCGCTCTTAGGGCACTTGAGACAATGGATCCTCTGTTCTGGTGGGTGTCAGGTCCCTAATGGAGATGGTGCCTACCCTGACATCTGGGTACTCAACATGGGTATATGTGAGATTGGCGTGAAGCAGTTTCACCCTTTCCACCAGGGGGTCAGTCTTGCTTCTCCTCATGCTTCCTGAGAAGGACTGGACCAGGAGTGGTGAGCCAAGTTGGGAGTGTAGTTCCTGATGCCGACCTTCTCTTGAAATTGAATAGGAGCTCGTGAGGAGTAGCATTGATTGTGGTACATAGTAGCGACTGGATGAAATGGAGCACCATAGGAAGGACTAACTGCCAGTGTGAGTCTGGAAGGCCTCTTGACGAGGGCCTGTTTGACAGCCTTCTAGACTGTGGCGTTTTCCTTTTCAAACTGTCTGTTCCTCTGGGGCTATAGCAAGTAGTTCTACTGGATGCAATGCCTCTTGCCAGCATGTACTGACGTAGCTCGTCACTCATAAAGGATGAGTCCCGGTCACTATAAATATAGCTGGGATACCCGAACAGGGCAAAAATGGAATCTAGTGTCTTTATGATTGACGTTGGCCATGTCTGGACATGGAATAGCGAATGGGAAGCGGGAGTAATCATTGATGATAGAGAGGAAGAAAAATTTTCCCATTTGTGGAGGGGAGAGGTCCCTTAAAATTGACACTGAGCCATTCGTAGGGCCTGGATGACTTGATCAGATGCACCTTTGAGGGGCGGTAGAAGTGCAGCTTGCCCTCCGCACAGACCTGGCAAGACCTGGTCATTTCCCTAGCATCTTCCATGGAGTAGGGCAGATTACACTCCTTGACAAAATGAGCCATGTGGGTAACCGCTGGATGGCAAAAACCGCAGTTGGCCAGTGTGTGCAGAGGCACAGCTTCCTCTGGAAAAGGCATCTGGAGGGTCATTAAGGGGTCCTATCCAAGAGGCAATGACATAATTTTAGGTGGAGAGCTTGATCCTCCACCTAGAAATTTTGTCATTCTCTATTTTGCCGCTCTTGATGCTATTAAACATAAATATGACAGAGCGCTGATCCGTGAGGAGCATAAATTCCCTTACAGCCAGGTAGTCCCACCAGTGCATCACTGTTTCTACAATGGCTTGAGCCTCCTTTTCCACAGAAGGGTTTTGGAGCTTGTGGTCTTGCAATGTCTGAGGGGAAAAAAATACAACCTGCCTGCCCCCCTGGTTGAGGATAGTGGCATGGCTTTTCACTTGGAAAGGTACATTCTCGTCCATTGCGTGCATGGTAGCTTTTGCAATATGGTTTTGGAGATGGCCATTTGGGCTTCAGCTGAGTGGGGAAAAGAAGTGGCTTTTAAGAGAGGGATCCACTGGGCATAATATGAGGAAAAAACCCAGGCATCTCCTCAAAGCTTTTGTGGACCTGGGAATGGGAAACTCTAACAAGAGGGGTGTTTCATATCAGGGTCAGGGCCAATTATGCCATTCTCCACCATGGAGCCAAGGATGGCCAGACGTTTAGTCTTCAACACACATTTGCTAGAGTAATAAATGAGGTTCAGTGCTTTCTCTGGGTGTAGAAAACTCTAAAGTTTGGTGTCACGTCCCTCCAGGGCCACAGATGGTGATGTTATTGAGGTAGCGGAAGGTAGCCTTCAACCCATACTCATTGACCAATCTGTCCATCTGTCTCTGGAAGATAGAAACCCCATTAATAATACTGAAAGGGACCCTCCAGAATCAATAGAGACAACCGTTAGCCTCAAACACTGTTTATGGATGGTCTTTGGAATGGATTGGCAGCTGGTCATAAGCAGCTTTCAGTTCAGTATTCGAATAGACCAGATACAGCAATATATCATTGGCCATGTCCGATATTTGAGGGAGAGGGTATGCATCCAGGAGTGTGTATGATACCTTCATTGAGTAGATGCCGTGTCTCAGACTTTATGAAATCTCAGCCCACTGTCCTGAGTTGCCCTTGGGTAAGATGGCGTCGACCTCGTGGTACGGCAAGATGGCCACTCTCCTTCCTCTGACAATGATGGTACAGAGTTTGACTTTGAGTCATGGCAAGATGGCCACTGAGCCTCTTTGCGCCATTTTCTCGCAGACACCCTCCTTTGGTATGTAGCGCAGCTGGTGGGTTCAGGCGAATTCGGGGCAGATGACTTGGGGCTGGAGCCGGGAGAGGAGCAGGCCGTTAGAAATTAGAAAGAGCCTGCTGAAAACTTAAATGACACTGCAGGAACAGACTAATGTAGAGCATCAAGAAATGGAGGAAACATCACCCATGCTAGACAGTAGTGAACCAGCAGAGCTGACACAAGCATGTGTTAAAAAGATCCACATGAGTTGTCAAAGCAACTGACAGACTGAATCTTTAAAATAAAAAAGAACTGCACACTTAAACATTTCTATTGATGTTCATGTTACGTTTCTGTTGAACTTTAAATTAAAAGAATACTGTATTAATGTGTCATGGCTGATTAAACAGCTCAAGGAAAGTGGATGCAGTGATACAGTGCTACCACCAGGAGGAGACAGAGGCAGAGTGTGTAGCATCTGGGGAATGCTGTTGCATCTTGGGTAGATTCAAGATAGATGCCTCCACATAAAGTCTGGCATGTGTATGTTCTGTCGTTTGTGCTGTTTGCTTAGTTCATAAATCTAGTTGTTTTAAGAAGAACCTAAATTTCTCTATGGGGATTGTAATAGAAGAAACATCACAACAGGTAGGCACAATTCAGCTGGTTAGTAATGCAGTGGCCCAGCAGTTTGTGCTGCTGGCACACAGGTCCAGGGACTAAGGTCTGTTCTCAATCTTGATTAGAACTTGTATGTTCTCTGTTTCACTATGTGGATTTCCCTTGGGTGCTCTGGTTTCATCCCATGCTGGTTGGTAAGTTAATTGGCTAATGTAAATTATCCCAGGCCTAGATGGATGGCTGAGAATCTGCTTATGTCAAAGGAGGTTTGGGATTGATGGGAAGGCTTTGAACACTTGTATGAACTTGAGCCAAATGAATTCCTTCCATGAAGAAGTAGGAGAATAAATTTGATAAAATATGAGAATAATCATGCTGACATAGTTATATCAGACATATCAATTGTACATGTACAGATATCTCACATTATTCCACACATCATTCCTTCAGGAATGTCAGATGGGGAAATGTTTCTGTACATGTAAGTACTTGTAAGTGGATTCAAAATAATGTCACTTTATTCCTAACAATGAAGATTTGGGAAGTCAACAATTGCAGAGGGTCTCAAATCTTTTATTAAAATTTCACTTGTGTGCTCCTACCCTGGTCTATTGGGCATAAGCAGTGATTGACCTGAGCCAGTAATGCACAAACCACATTGAGGCAGCAGGTACCACTTTGGATAGAAATCTGGAGGGAGTCCAAAAGAGATTCAGAGGCTAATTCCTGGGATGAATGATTTATCCTAATACAAACTGCTGAAGAATTTGATCTTCATTCCTTGGAATTTTGAAGTATGAGTGGTGATCCTCTTGAAGCATACAAGATTCTGGGATGGTTTGGGGGTGAGGTATTAAAAGGCAGACGTCGTCATGTCCCAACTCATGGGGAAACTTGAACAAGGAGCAATATTTACAGTGAAGGGAGATTATTAGCATTATTTAAAGAGGAAATGGACAGATTTTAGAAAGATTAGAGATTTGATGGACATGGAAAACTAGCACTGAAGAGAAGATGATGTCTGGGGCAGATCAGCTGTGGTTATGTCATATGCCATGGCAGGCTTCAGAGGCCAATTGAACTACTCCTTCCCCTATTTCCCTGTGAAATAGTTGTTTTAGTAATCATGCAACAGAGTACAAAGGAACAGCCTTTCTGTTCCTGATTAATGATTGTAATTGTTAATATATGTGTACAATGAATGATGGTCGGATGAGATTGGCTGTATTTGTCAATTTGGCACATGAAAGTTGACCACTCAAACATATTTCCATTGACACTGAGATAAAAGCTTGAAAGTTTATGTTTAACAAGTTTGAAAATTAGACAATAAGAGATGATGTGACAAAAAAATTCCAGGCTGGGAAATATTGAATGCTGACTATCCTTTATTCATGGATCTCTTATTGATATTTTATTTGAAACTGATTGCTGCTTATTGTACATGGTAATAAATGTTCATACCTTGGATCATTTAACAGCTCACATTACCACATTAGTTGTCATTCCAGGTTTGTTGCTAAAATCATTAAATTCCAAATTGATGTTTGATGCATATTGCTACCCACCTCTGCATCATTGGTTTTCATCCTTTTATACCTATATTCTATCTTGAGTATTGCTTTACTTACCGCAGGCGACTTACAACAAATCCACAGACCATCAGTAGTGGGGGACCAGGGGAAACTGATGAATTTGAGTTCCTTCTCAGGCCATCAATGAGACTTTTGGTTTGTTGTGGTGGGAAAATGTTTTGAGAATTTGTTTTTGTTGTCAAATTTACCATCTTGTTTTGCATTGTTCTAGTATATTACATTGGTAATATTGGCCATCAGCACAGAATACCTACAATAAACCCAGGCAATCCATGGTCCACAGTCCAAGATTAATAAATATTGCTTTGGCAATCAAATGCTTGCTCTACACATCTTCCACCTTCATTTATAGTGACTTGATTCCGGGAACTAAATGTGCAGGTGATGAGTACGACAAAACAGATTGGCAGCACAGTAACACAAGTTTCTTGGTGGCTATCATAAATATTTTTTTTTCCAATACATTTATCAACGGCTAATGCCACTGACTAATTTTGAAAGGAAACTAATGGTGTTGAATTATTTAATGACATTTGGTCAGGGATATCACATACATGGTGCCAAACATGAGTGGGAGACATAGACCACGAATTTCTTTACCTTTTTGATATGTGACTGATCATGATATTTTTCGTAGGTCTTTATTAGCCTTGTTTAAAATTCTTAGATGGTATGCGTTTTAATTGAAATCCAGGCAGAAATTAATTTTGTGTAATCTTAATTATTCTGATCACAGTTCTGCTCTATCAGAGGATGATCCATGATGGAGCAGTTGCCGCTTCAAAAAACAACTGTGCATTATGAATATTGCCTATGCTGAACACAGATGACTTATTCAAGGAATTAAAGGCTTCCCATCATCCCTTACTGATGTCCTAATGCAGTAAACAAATGCATTGCAATTTTGGTGAACCTGGGATCTTAATCCTTTTTGATTTAAGACCTTGGAACAAAAAATAGGGATGGTGGTTGGCCATTCTGCTCCTCAAGCTTGATCCAGTATTTGATAAGATTATTGGTGATATGGTCTTGAATTAACTCTGACTCCCTTCCTGTTCCCATTGCTCCAATGACAATACTAGATGTGTACACCTCGAATATATTCATTGGTCCATTGCTCTCTGGAAAATAGAATTGCAATAAGCCATAACTCTGACCAAAGATATTCCCTCCCATCGCCATCTTAAACAAGTGACCACTTGTGCATTCCCGTTCTTGGTTTCCGACCAGAGGAAACCTGCTCAGATCATCTAAGTGGTTGGGGTATTGAACACATAAGTCAGGAGGTTATTCTCCAACTATGAAAAACCTTGGTCAGAACTCAGATGCAGACTGTGTGCCTTTCTGGTCACCAAGGTGGAAGAAGGATGGAATGGCACTGGACAAAGTGTAGAGGTGTTACTAGAGATAGAGCAGTTTTGTTAAGAGGAAGGATTGGAGAATTTGGGTCTTTTCTCCCCGGAGCACAGGAAGTTAAGGGGACATGATTGAGATGTATAAAATGAGAACCATAGCGTTTTACATCATCTAAAAATATTCTGTAGCCTAATTTGTCTTTGCTGACCAATGTGCCTACCTGTGCCTGGGCGCAAAATGCCTATCATCTATTTGGCGCATATCCCCCTGAACCTTCTCAAGCCATTATCTTTTATGAGGCATATAGAATTGAGAGGAGGAGCGTTTTCTCCCTCTCAGTGGTATTTAAAACTATTTTAGGGTAAGAGGAAATGTTTCAGAGGAGTTTTGAGGGGGATCTATTGCACTCCAAAAAGTTAAGTACCTGGATTGCATTGACTGAGAAATGGTTGAAGCCGGATCATTGACAACATTAAAAAAAATTGTCAAGATAAATGCTTGTATCCCTTAGGCATGAGGTCTATGTACCAAGTATTGAGCAAAAGAAGGGTGTTCACTGGTTGGCACTGATGAGTTGAGCCAAACAGCCTGCTTCCATGCTGTATTATTTTATGAACTTCTCAAGCCCTCTGAGAAGTCTTGAATATTTCCAAAATATTCACTGAATTGAAAAGTTTAATTTTTATTGACTAAAATTACTCTTACTCTCTCAATTTATATACAAAAGCCTAGTGTCAGTGAGCAAAATAAATTGGAAGCTACTTTAAGAGGAAGGAGATTGCCATTGTTGTGAAGGGGATATTGGAAGCACAATCAGAAACTGACTAAACGTCAGTGATCATAATTTTTTTAGACATTACCAAAACAGCATTTGTTTTTTAAAAATTCCAGATTAAGGGTCTTGGTGCAAAATGCCTATCACCCATTTCCTTCCTCTGTTTTTGCCTGATCCATTGACTCTTTCCAACAGCTTGTTCTTTGTGCTCTTTTATTTACGTTGGAGGTAAACACTGAGTAGCTGAGAACTGTATCTGGACAGGTGAAAGTAGAATGTGAGAGCTAGAAGTTGAAACAAATTACATCCATGGCTTCCATTAACCTGCTTAATGTCAAATAGCTGGTAACATGATGGCCAGGACTAAATACTATGATCCAGCTTTGAGAAACTACACATGTTATCGCATTTTATTTGACTAGTTCGACAAAATATTACATTTCCAATTGTAACGCTTGGTAGCTTAAGTAGGTTGAATAAATTAAGTGGGTCTAACATGTATTTTTCAAATCAAAGTATGTTATTTAATCACTGCATTAAAATAGTGTATAAAACAAATGGGAATGTGTACACTAGAACATAACGACACTTTAATACCCAATCCCAGCTTATTCTCACTCAAGTTCTAAGAAACTTTATCCACTTGTGGCTTCTGTCACTGTATTTCCATGTTCATAACTGTTCTTTAAAGTTTGAGAACCTCATAGAGATTAACAGAAGACATCACATGGATTCCGATGTGTTGTGCTGATGTAAGTTGCAGTGGTTGGTACAGAGTTTTGTTGATACATCGTAGAGTGAATCTGAAAGGATGGATCACAGCTTGGTATGGGAACTGCTTTGCCCAAGACTGCAGAGAGTTGTGAATGGAGATCAAGCCACCATACAAACCTCCCTTCATCTACTCTCATCTTCACCTTCTCCTGCCTCAGGAAAACGGCTAACATTTAAAATAAGTATTTTTTTAAAGAAAAAGGAAGTCTGCAGATGCTGGAGTTGAGGAGCAATACTAAAAAGTGCTAGAGAAACCCAGCAGGTCATGCAGCATCTATAGGATGTAAAGGGTAAGCAACATTTCAGCCTTTTCCCAAAGTATGAACAGGTGCCTGCTTGCTTTTTGCTCATATCTTGGTGAAGGGTTCATGCCCAAATGTTGCCCTCTAATTCCTGTAGATGCTGTGTGACCTGATGAATTTTTCCAGCATTTTTGTGTATTGCACAACATACAATGCATCCCAAAGATACACGAGTTTAAAAACAATCACCTTCTGATTCAAGGAAATTTTCTTTCCTTCTGTTATCAGACTCTTGAATGGATCTTTCCATTAATACAAGATAATTCCTTGAAGTATTTAACTAGTTTTTCATTTTCACACCAACTCTGAACTTCTTTACTATAATCCCTTCATTCTTTATCTGACCTTATGATTGATGCAAACACTGTCAATATTTAAAACTGTACTATAGATAAGCGTATACAGAGCCGTTGTCATACCCACACTCCTGTTCGGCTCCGAATCATGGGTCCTCTACCGGCACCACCTACGGCTCCTAGAACGCTTCCACCAGCGTTGTCTCCGCTCCATCCTCAACATCCATTGGAGCGCTCACACCCCTAACGTCGAGGTACTCGAGATGGCAGAGGTCGACAGCATCGAGTCCACGCTGCTGAAGATCCAGCTGCGCTGGATGGGTCACGTCTCCAGAATGGAGGACCATCGCCTTCCCAAGATCGTATTATATGGCGAGCTCTCCACTGGCCACCGTGACAGAGGTGCACCAAAGAAAAGGTACAAGGACTGCCTAAAGAAATCTCTTGGTGCCTGCCACATTGACCACCGCCAGTGGGCTGATAACGCCTCAAACCGTGCATCTTGGCGCCTCACAGTTTGGCGGGCAGCAGCCTCCTTTGAAGAAGACCGCAGAGCCCACCTCACTGACAAAAGGCAAAGGAGGAAAAACCCAACACCCAACCCCAACCAACCAATTTTCCCTTGCAACCGCTGCAATCGTGTCTGCCTGTCCCGCATCGGACTGGTCAGCCACAAACGAGCCTGCAGCTGACGTGGACTTTTTACCCCCTCCATAAATCTTCGTCCGCGAAGCCAAGCCAAAGATTCCTCTGCATTGATATGTTCGCTGTTTCAGCTGTGCACCAGTCACTATATTCCTGGCTCATAATGTTGTGGATAACATTCTAGTGCAGAACCAGGGAGTTGAGGACTGTAGTGAATAGCGTCCTTCAAATGTAATATAATAGTTATATCCCATGTTTTATAACTCGATGAGACATTGTTTCTTTACCAACAATTGAGTGTTCATTTACTCTCTTATTGGTAGTCCTTTGGCTCAAAGAAGTTGTGCATTTCATCTGTGGACACGAAAGTGACTTTGCAGTCCCAGTCTGGAATCTAACTGAGATGAATCGCATAACAGAAACCTGTGCGTGATCGAGTTTTAAGTGGAGCAGTCATTGCATAGGGGTGATCCCACTGTCTTGGCAGAAGAGTCCTTGATCCAGAGGCACAGACAACTGTTACGGCTGGAGACCTCTCTTGCTGCAGTGAATGACCAGGTTGTCTAAGTGCCTTGTCATCCTCTTAGTACTCCACTATGCATGCTGGGCCTACCATCTTGAACATTAGACCATTAATCGGTCTCTTCCACTCAATCTGCCAGGACCAGACTTCACACGCTGGGATAGACTGATCCCTTTCCTCACCAAGGGTCGAGGACCTATTAGATACCCTCACCTGGTTTAGCCGATCTGCCGAGACGGTTTACCAGGGTGCGGCCACTGCACGTGCTACAGCTTCTTGGAGCATCAGGTGGGGACCAAAGGTGGACGAGCTGCCTGAAAAGGGCACAGCAGGACCCCACCCCCCCCCAATAGAGGAGCTATGCTTCCCTATACACCCATTTACTCTAATCCTACACTAACTCTATTTTATTTTCCAACAACTCCTCCCAACAAATTCTACCGCACATTTATACATTTGGCTCAATTTCTAGTAATTAATTAACTCTTAACCTATTATTCATGAGATGTGGGAGGAACCTGAACCTAGAAAGAACCAATATGGTCTCAAGAAAAATGTTCAAACTCCACACAGACAGTAGCGTAGGTCAGGAAAGAAGCAGGATCATTGGTATTGTGAACATCTACAAGCTGTATCACTGTGCTGCTGTATGTAAAATTGGGGTCTCATCTTTTTTTTCCCCAAATAAATGTTAAACATCCTGTAGAACAACTTCAAAAAGAGCAGTGGAGGCTAGGCATCTGCTTATACTTAGTTTTCATTCAAGAACAGCTAATTATTGCTGATTTTGTGATCTTTTTGTGCTCATGTTGGCTGCCACATTTTCTTCATTGCAACCAGAGCTGCACTTAAAAGCTCATTGGCTGCAATAAACCTCAGGCATTCTGAAAGCACAGAAACTGGCCCTTTGGCCCACCATGTCAATGCTGACCTATTGAAATCAATGGCATTTACTGCCAGTTTGTCTGATAATTCAAGTGATAACCTTCTTAAATATGCAAGATTAAAATGGTACCCATCTCTATTGTGTTTTATATAGTACAAACATTCCCCAGCAGCTCAAAATAAGAGTGAGAATTAGATTCTAAAGTTGCGTGAAAATCTTCAAACCGTATTGCAGAGAATGCATGAATACTGAGCATGTGCTCAGATCCCAGAAATGGGCACTGCAAAGACATAGCTGACAGATTATTCGACCATTCATTGGTTTGTGATTGAAATGCACACATTTCCTTTCCAAATAGTAAAATAAAAATGTGGATTCAGTTGCTCATTCCATGCAGAAATATGATGTAATGTTGAGTACAGCCATTTCTTTCTTTTTGCTCATCTATGGGTTGTTCTTGGGAATGATTCTGAATAAAAGCAATTGGTTCAAAAAAGTTAGCACGAGTTCAAAAGGGTCTCCAACTCAAAAGGTACAAAGGCCCCTTGAAGCCAGCAATCAAAGACAGATCAATATCTGAATCAAGTCATGAGACTTTTCCTGGTACATAAAGAAATAAATTGAATTTATGTTATTATAACAATACTCAAAATCATATACATTTTAATCCCATCAATTCTTCTGTAGATTCAGTACCCATATACACATTACTTTGTGTTTCAGGGTTTAAAATGTTGATTGGATAATACTGCAACTTCTCTCCATTGTGCTTACCGAAAATTTTATTTTCTATGAGTTTTCAGCCTTATAAATTTTTCCAGATTTCCATCAGTTGCTAATTGCCTATTAGATAGCTGCAGACACGTTACCATCCTTACACCATTTGTTTAACTAATTGATGTGATATCTCACGTAGTTGGGTGAATTGAAATGGTTGGCTACAGGAAGTTCAAGCTTGGACCTTCAGGGTGTAGGTGTTCAGCGAAGAAGTCTCCCAATCTATTCCTACACAGATATGTCTATCCCTGGCCTCAACCATAGTCAGGATGAGGCCAAATGTAAACTTGGAAAAGAAAACTCATCAGATTCTTTCCAGACTGTAATAAGCCTCATGGTATGGAAATTGATATGTTTTTCTAATTTTAGGTAACCCCACCCCCCCCATCTCTATCTGGTTTTACTGTTTCCATCTCTTCACCTGTTCTTGCACTTTTCTTTTGAATATCACCTTCCCTTTCCCATTTGACTCTCCCTCTATCAGTCTTTCCATCCCTTACACTTCCTCCCCAATCACCTTGACCCATCCCTTGGCTTCTTCCCCCTTTGTGTAAGCAATATCACCACTTTAAAAAAAAAATCGTTATTCTTAATAATGACTCCCTATCCAAAACCTTAACTGACCATTTCTTCCATGATTGCTACCTGAACTTGGTTCCCCATTAATTTTTGCTCAAGATCCCAACATCTGCAATCTTTGTGTTTCTTCTGCATTCTCTGGCAGCCTGGTTAATGAAGGCAAGTATCCCAAGTGCCTTCTTCACCACTTTATTGACTTGTGTTACCATTTTCAGTGATCTTTGGACTTGTACTTCAAGGTCTCTCTGTTCCTCCTGTGTAAAAGTGTTAGGACCTTGGAGAATATTGAGGAATAGAGGTTTCTAAGTGCTGGCCTTAACAACAATGCAGATCCAGAATATTAATAAATTAGAAAAATTATCTTTCCCATAGACTTGTATGAAAAGAATCCTCTGAGAGTAAGGCTCACTCAATAATGCAGATACTTTGAATTTTAAGTGATACTAATGTCCTCTTTGGCAAGACTCGAACTAAAGTTTTTTGTTGGGCCACAATGAACTTGCTTCTGCATGTGTCAAGGGAATCCTGGGCTTGGGTAAGAAACTAATGTGACAATGCATCACCCCATGACAAGATATTACCCAAAGGTCTGAGAAAACAATGCTTATAAAATTGAAAATTCATGGGAATCCTTGGCTCATGAGCAACAAAAATGAAGAAAGAGCTGTAGGATGGTATCACAAACTCACTGGGACTACAGTGAAACCTAGAAAAAACTGGTAGACAGAGGTCCATATCTTCTCTTAGTCCTACTCTCATGTCTATGCTTTCTACATTGACCTCATCAGCCACCTCAGACCCCACAGATCTTAGACCTGGGAGACTGAGGCAGAGGAAGAAGAATGTCTAAGTCAACCTTAGTCCTAGGAGACTGAGCCAGGGGAAAGAGAATTCTCTCACCACTCCACTACTTAAACACTGGAGTAGGACTAGAATCCAAGACGGAAGAACTTCAATGGAAAGTGGCGGTTCTGTGACAAGGCTAGTAGAGTTACTGTTTCACGTTGTGAGAAATTTGGGTTCAGTTGTGACCTTGAGTGCACTCTGTATGGAATTTGCATTTTCTCTCTCGGGCAGTGTGAGTTTTCTCCATCTCAATTACCAAAGTATTCTCTCTCTCTCTCTCTCTCTCTCTCTCTCTCTCTCTCTCTCTCTCTCTCTCTCTCTCTCATATCTACAATAATTTGCATTGTGATCAAAAGCACAAGGTAGAAAGAAACTTAGGAATAACTTTTAACTTGAGTGGGAGGAAAAGGTTCGATCCAAAAGCATGGCTTCAAATCCCACCGTGGAAATAGGGGAACTTAAATTCAAGAAATTAAATAGTTTTGGAAGTCAAGTAACTAAATAAATCTGGAATCAAAAATAAAGTTATTCAAGTTAAGATCAACCATGAATCGACTGGAATGTTAGTTAAAAGTTGCACTTTAATAATTGACCTGTCTTTTAGGGAAGAAAATCTGCCATCTTAACATAAATTGGTTCAGGACCACCGATGTGGTTGAATTGTAATGGCTTCTTCTGCTCAGTGGCAATTAGGAAAGAAAAATAAATATTGGCATTGCTGAAAACATCCATATCCCAGGAGCACATAAATAAAATAAACTCAGCAAAGAGCTGGGGAATATTTTGAGTAGTTGGATGAAATCTAGCTTTCCAATTGAGATGATGTGCTAAAGCTTTCAGTTAAATTCGAACATCATTTTGAGAAAGAAACAATGTGTATGAAACCTCAGTGTCATGGAATAAATGGTTCTGGCTTTTTATGAACATGTAGTGTTTCTGGGCATTGTGCTCAGTTGGAGTCCATTCCCCAGGACAAATTGAATTTCGGAAATTATGTTTCCAATGTTAAGTAGAAGAGTGGTACAGTAAGCCTGGATTCTTCTGCTTGAAGAATCCACTTATGTGGGAGTAGGGGAGTTGGGGAGGGGGGAGGGAAGGGAAAGAGAGAGAGAAAGTAGCAGAGTTGCTGACCACTATTAAGAGCATCTACACTAGAACCTGTATTGCTGGGGCCAAAAGGTCTGGAGGCCAAATTCTGGATGATGGGTGGGTGCTGACAGGTCAGTGAGAACAGGGTGGCCTTATTGGCTTGTTTCTAAGTTGCATAACTCTTATGACTCAATGACAATGGTTTTAACCATTTGACTGGTGATTTCTGAAGTCCCATCCCAATAACTATACATTTTGATATTTTCCATGGCAGTGGCAACTTTGCATCTAAGCAATAACAGACCATTATCAACAATGCAGTTATTCTTTGATATACAAACATTTGATCTGCAACTTTTCACAATGAAGTCGATGGAATACATGCCTTTGATTCGCGATGCTATTTTCTTCATAACAAATAATGTTCCACTCTCTCTACAGTGGAATGCATTGACCAAATTCCTGAAGTTACATTTTGCTTAGCCTTTTCAGTTGACAATTTTTCACGTGATAAAATGTTTTCCAGAACACATATACCTTTGTAAAATTAACAAGCAGCTCTATATTCCTAAACAGCCACTAAACCATTTTAAAATTAGAGAATTAAATAGTTTTCCTTATTTTTATTTGTCTAGGAATATAAACACGAATACTGTCTGAAATTCTTGGACCGAGAAATGTGTCTGGTTGACAAAATTACGAAAATGTAACTTTTATAGAGACTAAAGCCCATGATGTCTATGGAAAAAAAAGAATGATTGCATGCAGAGCTTATTTATATGCATGTTGCTTTCATTTTAAAAGGAGCTCGAAAGAGTGGTGTAATTATATCTGACTTCCTTTTTGAGTGCAGCAAATTAAAACAGGATAATCAGGCTGGTCAATCCTTGCCTATCATTCATAAAATATAACCCTGAGGTGTTGAATAACAGAAAGATGCGATGGCTCAAATACTAATTAAGTTCAATTGCAGGTAAATGCTGTGGAAACACAGTTGTGAAAAGAATGTTTTATAAACTGAGCCATATAATAATGTGATAAATTTATGGTCTGGATGGAGATCACTTAACCTATACTACCTAAAAATAGATTTTAGTTTAATTTCATCTCCTTGGCACATGGTCTGTCACCTTAAATAATGTGCTTTAGGAACTTTTAAAATCTATTGAGTGTTACAGATATCCCTATCCCTTACAGGCAAGGAGTGCCAGACCATCATTTTTGAAAGAAAGCTTTCTCCTAATGTCCCTGGTAATCTTCAAAAGTATTAAATTTATACATTCATTTATATTCTTCTGATCCAAGTTCTGTCTCCCTGCCAAGAGGAATTGGCCCTTCCCACTCACATTATCAAGGCTTGTAAAATTATTAACACACTGATTCAATTTACCCCCAGCTTCCTCTTTTGAAAAGAAAATAGCCCTAGTCTAGCCGATTATTCATCTTAGCCACTATTCCCCAGTTCTGGAAATATCTTCATAACTTCATCCATGCAAAAAAATTGATGCTGTTACAGCCTCGGGTGATATGGTGGCCAGAACTATATCCAAAACTCTAACTAATGTTTCATACAGATCTAGCATGGCCTTCCTGCTTTTGGGTTCACAAGCATTTAGAGAGCCAAAATCTAATAGTCAGCATGGCTTTGTCAGCGGAAGGTCGTGTCTCATGAACTTGATTCAATTTTTCTGAAGATATATTAAAGCACATTGATGAAGATGGAGCAGTGGATGCAGAGTATATGGATTTCAGTAAGGTTTCCCATGAAAGGTACACAAACATGTTGAGACATTTTTTAGGAGATATTTGACATATATTTACCATTGGAATGCTTTAGTGGGAGATGGGAGTATTGGGAATATGTTGTTTTCTTTAAAAAAAGACAATAGTCAAAGGAAGTATATTAATTGAATGATGTTATTTTGTTCTACTGGTTTCTGGAAAATGGAAGCTTATGGTGATAACCTTTCCTTTTATTTGGCTATAGGTTGCCAGGATACTGGTTTGATCACCCCTCAGCACAATGCTTAGGAAATATGAGCATTGTACTGTGGAAGCATCAAGATAGAAGAAGCCTTAAAACAATTGTTCTTACTGGCATTTCAAATGTATTCACTTTATAGATTATTTGGTATTATTCCATTCTGCTTTCTGTCATAGAGGTCCAAGCAAGCAGTAGAAATAAAATGAAGCATGTGCACCAAGACTCTTGGGAATTCCTGATTTGTGACCTCTCAAACTAGAAAGAAGGAGCATATGGAAGCTACTGAAGTACTGCATAAGCAGAGGAAGGATCACAGCCCTTCACAAACCTTCCCCTCCTACCTCCTGCCCTCATTGGTCATCTCCTAAACCAGAGTGAAGGCAAATCAACCCTGGTCTCAAGGGGCTTCCCAAGAGAAGAATCCAGACACTCTCTGAGGCAATCTTCTACAAATAGATATTTAGATGTTTTTGGAGATTAATTATGAAATTGTTATAGTTGAAAGTCACTTGGAGCTTGAAGCCATTGATGAAACAGATTAGTACACGCAAAGATGTAGCAGAGGTCAGATGGAATAATATCCCTATAAATCAAGCATATGAATTTTATGAATATCAAATAACTGCAGACATTTAGAACCTTAGATAACATCTGGAAGCAATCAACAAAACAGGCAGTATCTATGGAGAGAGATGTAACAAATGTTTCAGGACTTCTTCCTGGGTCTGATGTGTTGCCTGTTTCTCTTTATGCTGCCTGACCTGCTGAGAGTTCCCAGCAGTTTCTGTTTTTATTGCATTGAGCATTATACTTTTGATGTACAGTGAGAATGCATGAGAAGCAAGTGATCATTTCCTAATGGTGACATAACTATTTTCAGTGAGTGTAAATATATAAAGATCATGTATAAAATGGCTATCTGCTGTATGTGATATTACAAGTTCACGTTTATTGTCATATGCACCAAAATGCAATGATAGTGGTTGGTTTGTGAGTAGGCCAATTAAACATCTCATTCATAGTGTACCAAGTAAAAGACAACAAAAATCCAGAGTTATGGAGACAGACCAGTTGGTACAGAGCGAAGGCAACATTTACTATTTTGGGGTTTATTTTCAAGTCCAATAACAGCAGGAAAGAAGCTGTCCTTGAATGTGGTGGTGTGTGATCTCACACACGTGAATGTTCATCCTGAGAGAAGAGCGATAAGGGGTTTGGAAGAGAGTATGGCCTGGACTGGATGAGATCTGTTGGCTGCTTTTCCAAGGCAGCGGGAGTCAGAGATGAAAATGATGTATATGTGATTGTCTGAGCTATGTTTCGCATAATAGCAAACAGTATTTGTTTTTGCCCCTATACCAAGTAATTTCAAAACAGATCACTGATGGTAAATTTAGAGAGAAAGTTTGAGGGATGGTTCTTGCATAATAGCATTGAACCCACAAGAGCACAGTAACAGGTATTGGTCACCTGGCCTATTAAGCCTGCCTCTATTTAATATGATCTACCTCCGGCCTCATCTTGTCCTCGCTCCCTGAAACCCATGGCCCAAAATATTTTCAAAAAAAATATTGGCCTCTCTTTAAAATACCTTCTAATGATTTAACCCTCCACAACTCTTGCATAAAAAAATCTTGAAATTCAGCACTCTCTGTGAAGAAATGCTTTAGGTCTATATGATGACCCCTTCCCTTAAAAGTATGTCACTTCATCTGAAATTCTCCCACAAGTGAAAATATCTGAACACCTACCCTGCCATGCCTCCTTTGAGAGCTTATCTCTTTCAATAAGACCACACCTCCGTCTTCCTCATTGGTTCCTGTTTGACAATGTGCCTTTATTTCTTGAGACCTAATTAAATCTTCAGACAGACCGGATCTTAATTTTAGTTGTTCGGGAGCTGATTTCAAAAGAGCATTCAGACACTAAACGTAAGGCCCTTCTTTTAAAGTCTTGATTTAAAAAGGCAATTTGAACTTAAAAATGGATTTTTCCCTTTTTAAATCAGACCACAAGCCCTTTTCTCTACAAGAGTTCAAAAGACAGCAAGTAGTGATTTAAAATAGCATTGTAGAATGCTGTGAGATTAAAGTGATGTTAATGATAACTGAAAGAAGATAAGGGCAAGCAATATTTTAATCCCTGTGAGAATGGTTAATGACTTTTATTGCCTGAGATTAAACTAAACCTGTCTCATCAGCTTCTTTTGCTCTGCAAAACAGCTCTCTGCATTTCGATGCAATTTCGAAGCCTTTTCTAAGGCATTGCATTTAAGCGTGGCACTGCTTAAAAGTTGCACAAATCTCTGGAGCAGCCACCTTGATCAGTGAGTAGCTTATTCTGTGCCTGAGGTCTGTTCGTGCCATCGTAAAGTATTTAGTTTTCCAGCTAACAATGATCATAAGAAATATGGGTGATGAAAGTTTTTAAAAAAAATGCCCTTTATGTTGTTAAAAGCAACTCTGCTTCTCTTTATGAAGATGAAGTTTCTTAGATTCTTGCACATTCTGAATGTTTTATGTCAGGTGTCTCTGTACCATTTGATGCAGTCACTAAGTAATACATTATTTGAAATACTCCCAAGAGTCATTAATATTCTGAATTCACAATGGGTGGATGTGTTTTTAAACACATTTCCAGTTATTTTAAAAGAGCTTCTTTGATGTCGATGTAAAACTTTTCATTTTAATAATTACAAATGAAAATAAAATGTATTGAGTTATAGTATGAAGAAACAGTTCCCTTCTGCTGAAAACCACTCTTTCAAGAGTGTCTCCCAAAACTATGAACTCCAAAAGAATGAAAGCAGCAGAAGCATGTCTCGTGCTTTTTTAGAGCTGATAAGGAAGTGCACGAGACTGACAAGGAAATGTTTTGGTGGGGTTTCCTCATCATTAGGTTTAAATTCTGGCCAATATGATGACACCTTAACAAAATGACAGTGATCAAAGGAAACAACTCACCATTACTTCCTTATAGATACAATGGACAATAGATGCTGGTATTGTCATATCCTGGAAATTTACATATAAAAAATGGGCTGGACTCTTGTGTAGACTTCAGCAATGGAAGCATTCAAGGAAGCACATTGCAGAGGTTCAAATATTATTAACATACATTTGTATAAATATGAGTGCTGAACATCTTTGATAATGAATATGGCACACGTATATCCCAACAGGCCATAGCTATAATTGAAAGAGTAGAGTCGCATTACACAGTTGTGCACAGGCGGACTGAGGTTGAACCGTACCATGTCCTGATTTTCCCAGCAAATCAAGGCAATTGCTTGTAACTATCTAACACTAAAAATTTAACAGATATTTTAAACATTGCAGCAAAGACACTAACTAACTTGCAAGTGCACCAAATAGCATACAAATCTAAAAGGGGAAGGCATGGGCTATAAAAATTCACTCCTTGCCCTTAAACAGTATTGTCCAATCAAGGGGACTGAACCACACATTTTTGCTGGGTTTTGCAAGAAAAATTATTTGGTATTAAAGACATTACTTTTTGATTTATTTTAAAATTATGCTTGTTCTTTAAAATGCGCCTGAGTTTCTCAGTGAACATGGTCAGGAATTCCTTTTAAAAGTGAAAAAGTCTATTTATTTTCCAATCTTTTTATCAACAGTATAAATGCTTTGGGGAAGGCTGTGTTATGGTAGTATATAGTGGGAAGCAAGAAAAAATAGTTTCTCAAACATTTTCCAAAAATATTTGAAGCCAAATGTGATCAAATAAGAATTTTCACGTTGTTTAAAGAATTTTAAAATTTATGTATTATGTCTCAATTTGGAAATTTTCCTCCAATTGATTTTCTTTTTAAAAAAATAAAGCACTAACTGTGCTTGTTGATGAAACTGACTTGTGGTCGATAAGATAATGAGTCAGTTCTGCAGTATTAATGATAGCACAAGTTGTCATAATTGTCAAACTGACAGTAACTTGAAGATTTCAGCACTTGGAGTTAAATGTGGAAACCCTGATGCTGTTCAAATGATTCTACCCTTACAGTGTTTATAGACTGAATGAAGAGAAACTGTTTGAACTGACAGTAATTTGAGCTACTTATGGACTTGTCCTGCTGTGCAATATTTTAAAATTATTAGACCTTGTGGAATGAGGTCTGGATGGATTCTGGACAGTGTACCACACTACATTATTTGTCTAGCATATCATTTTACCATAAGACACTAATTATGAATGACAAATAATGATATTTAAAATGCTGTCATTATAACACAGCACATGCATAGCATTGTAGCTTAATCTCATTTTGCATATTTTTGTAGCACTGACATAAAAGGATGGATTTTGGCCCATCAATCTTATGCTGGATCTCTGAGCTATCTTATTTCCCTGTCAATCCTTGCTCTGTCTGACCACACTGATTCTCCGAACATGAGGTAATTTACAGTTACCAATTGACCAATGAATCATCACCCCTTTGGGATGTTGGAAGAAATTAGAGCATTTTTTAAATAAAAACCCACACCATCACAGTGAGAATGTGCAAACTTCACATAGACAGCAATGGAGGTCAGAATTGAACCATGAAGGAATAGCATAAGCCAGTGGTTTTCAACTTTTTTCTTTCCACTCACATACCACTTTAAGTAATCCATAGGTCTTCGGTGCTCTGTGATTAGTAAGGGGTTGCTTAAGGTGGTATGTGGGTGTTAATCGTACCTAATTGACTCGTTATGTGCACAATTTCATAACTCCAAAGGAAATGGGCCAATGACAATTTTTCTCAAGCAAAATATTTCAGTAACAATTGGGCCTAGAGCAGTGATTTTCAACCTTCCCTTCCCACTCGCATACCGCTGTAGTGACAATTGATGTTAATAAGCTCGGCAAGTTTTACGTGTAAATTAAGAACACATTCATAATAACTTTCTTCCTGCTGGCTCAGTGAGAACCTGATTTGCTTCTGAGTCAAGGGGCTGTGGGCTTGTCTTACTCCAACAACTTGATCATTAAAATCTCACCTAATGTTCCATTATTGCACCATTAGCGGTCCTGCCTTTGGACTGAGTTATTGAATTGAACCCTAGACAACTTTCTCAGGTGGATGCAAAAGATCTCACTGATGCTTTGAATGAGATAGAGGAGCTAATTATCTCACATTTAGTCTTGGATGAAGAGATGATCTTTCTTTGGAGGTTAGTTGTGCCAAAATTAGCTGTTACATGTTCTGCCTCACAATGGTTCAAAAGCTCAACACTGACTGCGCAGGCCTAATGAACATCCTGAAAAGGATGTGCAAGTTACAATCCAAATGCAAGCCATGTTTCTTTTGCTTCTTAGCTCCTTTAATGGAAAGTTGTATCAAACACCTTGCACTAAAGGACAGAAAAGTAATTGCACTGGTGTCCCCACTGGATTAGTTAGCCAAGTAATTGATGTATTTAACTTGTCCCAGCATGGAGGAGCACAGCATGTACTGGAGAAGTAATTTGACATGGAACATCATGTGACAGTAAAAACAATGGCAAGGGAACACCATCTTAAAAAATAGAATTGAAATGCACATAACTGAAAAACAATTGTTTAAAAATTACATGACAGATTAAAAAAAATAAAGAAAAGAATTATGAATCAGAATTGATTTGTCACAAATTTTAATCATTCGAATTGTGAATGAAATTATAATTATGTGCTAATTTTAAATTTGCAAGGCTGTATCCATTAAAACTCTGTGATAGTCTATTGACCCATTGGTTGGATATCCTGATGATTGACAGGAATTCTGACAGACTTGCTTCTGTTTCCTACACTCCCTTTAAATTCATTGGGCCCAGGTTCTCAGCTTCCTTAAATACATTGTGGTGCCGTTTCCTGTGCTCCTTTTAAACTCACTTGAAGCAATTTCCCAAACTCCCTTTAATCTCACTGTAGTCCTGATTCCCATGCTCCATTTAAAATCAGTAGATTTTGGTTCCTGGACAGGTGTATGGATAGAAATCATTTAGAGGGATAGGGGCCAAACACGAGTTGGTGGGACATTTTAAGTGAGCGTGGTCAAGTTGGACCAAAGAGCCTGTTTCCACTCTATATGATAATACTCCCTATGAATACAACTGATTCAATGGAAAGTTAATCATATAACATATAACAAAAATCAATTTGTATTAAAATGAAAAGTCCAAAGAAGTCCAAAAAAGTCTACTATACTATCACCATCCTGAGGGTATGGGATGATCGGAATTTTACTATATATTTCACTTAACCATCCAGACAAGTCAATCTGAGCATGGATATTTGTCTTGTTTATTCAGACAGATAGTGTTTGTGTGCACATAGGGTAAATGTTTATCACCTAATAAACAATGCATGATAAAACATCTGGGCAGCTGCAGATACATGATTACTATGTGTCCAGATATGTCGATTATACATGCATGTTAACTATGTGTTTTATTCATGTTTTTGAATTTGAAAACACTGGGAATCAGGGAAGATACTTATCAGGGTGGCACAATTTGCGCAAAGCTGTTACAGAGCCAGCAAACAGGACTGTGGTTCGAATCCAATGCTGTCTGGAAGGAGTTTTTACATTCTCCCTGTGTCTGTGTGGGTTTTCCCTGGGGGTCTGGTTTCCTTCCATGCTCCAAAACCTACTGGGGGGTTGTAGGTCATTTGGGTGTGATTGGGTGGCACGGGCTCATGGGCCAGAAAGTCCTGTTACCGTGCTGCCTGTTACCATGCTGCATGTCTAAATTTAAAAATTAAATTAGTAAATTTAATGGATGGAGTGAATGTGGCTTCTTTTGATTTCTGGGAAACTCGCAATTTCTTTGGAATAAGGGGAGTTTTAAAGACTGTGATCTACATTGGACAATTGTATCTGTGATAACCATGAGGCTCAAAATTCAAAATGAATTGCAAATGACAGAAATATTTTTTCTTCCTTTTTATATTTAGAATTAATTAACATATGAGGTATAAATTTGGGAAATGAGAAGTTTGATTGGAAATCTCAATATTCACATGTGCTATGCAATACAATCTCTATTACTATAGAGAATAACAGGCTCCAAATTTTTGCCATATTCCTTTCCAATCCTCTATGCACCTGACTTGTGTACCCAAATGCACTGTTGACTGCTATGCACCCATATTCTAAGTTTCCTTCTCCCATGGCTCTTTTAAACTTTACATGTGTGACACAGGCAGGACAGTGAACCTCCTGCTTTAGTGAGCTTCCTGATAGTGGGCTTTCAAACAATATTATCATTAGCCTGTCACAGGAAGAACATGTAGTGATCCTTTCCATGGCCTCAACCAACTCATAGGCTTTGTTTTGGTTTGTAATGACATTACTACATTAGAACATGGATTAAATAAAAGATGCATGTGACAAATGAACAATGCACAAAATGCTGGAGGAACTCAACAAGTCAGGCAGCATCTATTGAAGGCAATCGGCACTCATTTCTTTGAGCTGGAAACCTTGCACAGGACTGGAAAGAAAGAGGGAAGAAGCTTGAACAAAAGGGTCGGGTGGTTGGTGCATGTGGGAGTAGGGGAAAAATAAACTAGGAACTTGCCAACAAGCAAATGAACTCAATTATTTGCTGTACTTGCCTGCTTTTTTTTTAACCTTTGCAATATCATAAATAGTAAATGGTGTAGGAATTCTTGCTTAGCTGCTTGTGGTAAACACGATTGACTGTGTATTTCTTCTTCTAAATTATTGTTGCGTTGATGCCAATGAATTTTGGAAGCAGTTTTCAACATGTTAAGTGCAAGTGACTGAAGATTAACATCTTCCTCTTAAAACTCATGAAAACCCTCTTACTTTTTTCATGGTTACACTTGTGCCGATTATAGTTCAACTGTGTGTGGGGAAAATGTGTTGCTTGGATTTGGGCTACTGAAGTGAGGTTAACTGCTACTTTGACTCTGTGACTCTGTTAAATGGTGTACTGACCAGTGACCATGTGTTATGTTGAGACCTGGTTTTGTTAACTTGGGATTTAACAAGAACTTGGTAAAATGCATTCATCAAATGGGCCATTTTCCATACTGGACTATATGGTGACAATCTCTGCCTGAGTAGAATGCTCTTCATTCCAATGCAGCATGCTTTAACTATCTAAAAAATAGTGGTCTCGAGAAAAGTTAACCTATAGTCAGTAAATGAAGAAAGGATGCAGGAGTTGACCAAGGAGTGGCTGTTTGCTAGAGTGGTACATGAAGAACCATATTAATTGGCATCAGTCATTTGGAGCGCACACTTATTGGGGAGCAGAACTAGGGTTTAGGAATGATGGAGTAGACATTTGTTATCTATTAAAAACAATGCAATAACATGCCATCAGAAACAGCTTCATTCCCTTTGAGTCTTCTGGTGATGGTGGTGGGGGGAATGGCTGAGGAAGGAAAACTGCTGAAAATAAATCCGAGAAGGGATTTAGAAAAAGCCGGCTGTTTCAACGGAAGAAGAAAAGGAAATTGGTGATTTTCCAATTATAGATCTATTTCCAATCTCTGAAACGAAATTTATGCCCATGAGCTTGCAGGCATCAACCTGAAGCTTGCTTAATTGTAAAACCTTCCCTTTTAATGATTCATTTTAACTATTGCTGACAAAGCTAACATTTGTAATTCCCCTCTTGAATGCAGTCTCCATTTCCAAGGACAGTTCAGCATCAACGAGAGTGGGCATAAATGAGCTAACCAACAAGAGACAGGAGTGTGTCAAATGCTTTTTTTAAAACCTCAATCTGTTGTTTTTGTTGTTGCTATTTCCAACATAAGCTTCTTAATGTAAACACCTGAGGCACCGTGAGGTAATTTGTTTCTGTATCTCTGGATAGTTGGATTCCCAGCTCGGATATAGCCACCAGAGTAGATCTCTGGCATTTTAAAGTTTAATTTTAAGATTTCCAAAGCCATTTTTAAAAAAAAAACTTGGCACAAGTCATCTCTCAGCAATGCTCTAATTGTTGTGCTTTGATGACTTGCATGTTCAACATAGGACCTCGAGCTCTTCATTATTCCTATCTCACCAGAGAGAACAGCAGGCTTAAGCCCATCTTTATTTTGTGGTTACACAAGCTTACGCAGTTAAGATGCATTTACAAGGCCTATGAAGCCTGAAGTGCTTTGAGGTACTGGGAGCAACATGATTGGTTAAGGTCATAATAGAAACCGATTAGCTTTCATTTCTCTGTCAGTGTCAAGTGTATTGTACTCCAGCCATAAATTGTGCTTGAGAAAAGGTCTGACAAAACAGTACAGTGAGGCTACAGAGTCTTCTGAAGCTGAACAGCAGAAATCTTTGCAAATTGCAAAGCCTGTGATGAGAGGTTCCAATGCAAAGACAGCCTCATTGGCCTCTGTTTAAAGACAACAATTGATGGATGTAAAAGAACTTGAAAGGCTGGTGGGGAATAAATCAGCTTTTCTATAATTCTATATGTTATTATGCAGAATAATAAATCTATAATAATTTACAGTGCAGTATTGTGACCCATTGCAATGGTTGAAGAGCCTATCCTGTCTTAAAGGAGAGAATATCCAAATAAGACTGTGAGGAAAAAAAAAGTATATCCTCACATTTATAGCCAAGGAAGGCCTCTGTGTTGTTGTAATGTGGGAATTAATGGCAACTGATATGCATGGAGTCAGCTCCCAAAAACAGTGACATGATAATGATCAGATCAACAGTTTTAGTCTTGTTAAATGAATATTCATTTTTAGCTCTGCACTTCTTTGAAGTAGTGTCACATGTTAGATATCCTTCCAAGAGATAGATGGAGCCTTAATTTAACATCTTGTGCAAAGGGCAGAACTGCTGACAGAATAAAGTGGGGCAATCAGAGTTGTAGATGACACTTTCCAAGTTCTAGTAATTTTCAATTTCAAAACATGTAATCGTCTAAGAAAAGTAAACACTGATATTCTGAATTACAATCTTATCAATAAATCAAACCTCATAGTTGCAGTTTTATGTAGCCTTTAATTCATTGAAAAAAACATTTTGCATAATTTTGTATCAAGATTTTCATAACTTCAGTAAATTCAGCATAATGATAATCTTCTTTAAAGAGTTAAACCAAAATTAAGATGATTAAAATGAAATAAGATGATTAATATGATGAGACGATAATAAGATGAATTAAAAAAAAAAGTATTTCAATGCTTGCGCCTCCTCCATGGTCCTTCGAAGACTAAACGCAAGTTCCCCATTTGCCTGAATATTACAGGATATGATGTCATAATAACTATGGTAACACTACAAAAAATAATTTATCCTTAAAGGGATAGTCATAAAATTAACAAAAATCAAAAACACAAGGTTTTAACTTTTACAAGAATTGTGCCTGGACCTTGAATCTTCTGACCTAAATGAGACTGTAATCATTGTTTCAATTTGCAAATATTTGGCTGAATGTAGTTCATCAGAGGTGATAGAAGCAGAAGTTCAGCAGAAACAGAGGGAATACTAAATGGAGTAAATAGGGTGAAGTTCTGCTGACAGACTCAGACTATAGAAATGCTTATGGCCTGATTGACTGTTTTCTGATCATCTCCTATAACTCCTAATATTTCCTTACCTCTGAAGATGGAAGAACAACATGGTGATACAGAACAATTGGGCAAAACACCATCTATTTTGGTTAATAGCACCTCATTTTCCACACATGACCCCAAGGGTTCAGGTTCTGAAATTGCCCACCTAGTCAACTGGCTACTTTAGACTAATGGTCTTCTATAAATGTGCTGATCAAGAAATTCCCAACTCTTGACTCTTATCCGCTATGACGAACTGCTTGAGTGAAGCTTGAGCAGTGGTACGGAATGGAAAAAGAGCTTTTATTTTCACTCAGTAAGTATAAAAGGGCCACAAAAATATTATTTCAACATTTCAGTTCCATTAGAATTCACTCAGGTAGCTGCAAATGTGGTTCATAGATTCAACAGAAGTGTACAAGCAAAAGCTTTCCAATCTTTCATGTGTGCTAAATTCCCCAAACTAATTTCTCATGTCTAGGCTATAAATAGCCATTTTTTTTTGGTTTTGAGGGAGAATGATGGGGAAAAACACGTGATATGTGATTTGTCCATAAATGACTCCTTGCATTGTAAACTAACTGAATGTTAAACATTATTTGAGCTAATGTGAAAGGCATCAAACCTTCAGATGCAACTAAAAAGACAGCATTTGCAAACTCAGCTTTGTCAGTGCTGCAGAGGTCAGTGAAGCGGAATTAATCAGTAGGTTTCTGTCAATAAATGACGGGGAGGCTACACAAGACAATGGGAAGGCACATAGAATGGGCAGCAAAATGATTACAATTCACAGCTTAATGTGCACTGCTGCGAAAAGAAGGCCTTTTAACAATCTTTAAGATTTTTTTTAGAATCTATCTGATTTACAGAATACTTAGATGAGCAAGGCATTTTGTTAAAGGAAAATGTTTATTTTATTCTAGAGGTACATAAGATAATTGTACTTCAGAAGGTACAGTATGTGTGCAAAAGTTTCTTGCTTGCTCTTGAAATCATTCTGGGAGAATAGATCCTCATTAGTTGGGAGTGTTTGAAAGGGAATCTATTTGTTGAGAAATTAAATTGCAGATTGTTTTCTTTTTAAATAAATATGATGCTGATTAAAATCGCTTCACAAGAATGAAGCTCAATAATAAGTTTTCAGATTTTATATCGAATGAAACTCGAAAGCCTGCAGATGCTGTGACTGTAGTACAAATACACTGAAATGCTGCAGGAACTCAGCTGGTCTTTCAGCTTCCATAAAAAACAAAGGTATATTGCCCACGTTTCAGGCCTGAGCTCATCTTCGAGGAATCAGCAGACTAAGCCAGAAGCAAGAAATCTCAGAAAATATCAGAACTCAGACAATGCTGACTGGTGGAGGAATCCAGACCAAGAAAAGGTGTTACTTTGATATGATAAGAGGAGAGGTGCTAATTTATTATGACTGGCGAAGGGATACATGGAAGGGAGAGACGGAGCTAGGAGAAGGTGATGGAACGAAAGGGGTGGGAGGGAACGAAAGCCAGAGAAGTCAATATTAATATAACCATATAACCGTTTACAGCACGGAAACAGGCCATGTCGGCCCTTCAAGTCCGTACCGGTTCACTTGAACAACTCCACTAGCTCCTCCGCAAACTCCTGAGAATATAATTCTGAAAGTTTGACTACATTTGACCCTTGTAGTCCTCATGTGATTTCCAAGTGTGAGATGCAGGATATCCATTATTCTCCAAGGAGTATTGCAGGGAAACTGGACCACATTGCCCTAGAGCACTTGTCTTGGGGTAATCACAGGGCAATGAGATCTTCACATCACAACATTGAATTGGAAAGCCCACATGAAAATATGATTCTAATCTTTACCTTGCTCTGTACTCCCACATGATTTAAAAGCACCCCTGACATGTCCTGACCTTAAGGAGTGTTATAACCATATAACCGTTTACAGCACGGAAACAGGCCATGTCGGCCCTTCAAGTCCGTACCGGTTCACTTGAACAATTCCACTAGCTCCTCCGCAAACTCCTGAGGAAGTAGAGGCTTTCTTCATGATGCCATTGGTGTGTTGGTTAGAAGTCTGGTGGTATTTACTGCCAACCGTAAGTGAACAGAAAGGAAATTGAAATTCCCACACACATGAAATAAAAATCCAGTTTCTGAACCAAATTTAAAATTTACTGTTTTTCCAAAGACAAATTTGATCTTTTGCTATGTTGAATATTTATTGGTTTTGGAGGGGGGTGGGAAGGGGGGAGGGAAGGTAAGGGGGAAAAAAGGGGAGAAAATGCCACTGTGTATATTTAATGAGAAACATTTGTATATATTTTGGTTGATAAGGTTCACTGTGTGAAAAATAAAAAAATATTTTTAAACAAAAGGGGACATTTGGTGGGAATGGAGGAGTGGGTGAGGGAGTAGTCCCTGTGAAAAGCGGAGAGGGGAGCACAGTGGAAAATATTTCTGGTGGTTGGATCACGTAGTAGGTGGCAGAAATGATCTGATATGTTGTGTCTCTGTGTTACTTGGGAGGCTTTTGAAATAACTTAGGGATGCAAGATTCAAATAACAAAAAATACTTTACTTACTGATGCCTTCCACCATCTCAGGAAATTGTTCACATACACACTCACATATATATGCACCACAGTGGTGCACTACAATTACTACAGTGAGAAGGGTGTATTCTTACACGGTTACAAAAGAGTTCACATTATTCTGACTACATAACATACCTTCTTCTCAAGATAAAGAAAAAAATAGTGTTCTTTATCACTTTATTTCAAATGCAACTTAAGTAACTGAACTTGTACACTAGTTTATTTACACAACTATTTATTATCGATATAACGCTGGTATGTTCCTTTGCCATCTTGTGGACTTGGCTGTGACTGTTGAGCTCTGCATTGCCAGCTTGTTGCACTTCACCTGACAATAGGTGTGTTGATGTTTCAGTATTAGTGGTTGTGGTCTCTTCACCTGATACTTCACTTGATATTGGTGTTGCAGGCTTTGCTTGTATTAAAGCTTTCTGCTTCATCACATCTTGTGTCATGGATGTGAATTCTGTTCCTCCTCAGCTGATTGCCAGAGTCTGTCTCGACAATGTATGATCTTGATGTCTCAGCTTCTCTGATGACCTTTGCTGAGGTCTATGTGTTCAACATTGGCTCTTGAATATGCACGTATTGCTCTCTAAAGAGTTCTGGCAATGTTTGGGCATGTTTGCTATAATGCTGGTGTCCTCCTTCTTGTGTGTCAGCCAGTCTTGTTCTGGTTTCCTCCTGGTCTGATGGAGGGTGTATTTTGCTTGGCAGAGTTGTTTTATATCTCCTGCCTTTTATAAGTTCTGTCAGGGACTTCATGTCAGTCCTAAAAGGTGTTGCTCATAATGGTAGAAGAGCTAGGTCTGGGTCTTGTTTTGTTTCACGATTCTTAACTAGTTGCACTTGTCTTTCAATGAACTCATGAACTTTGAGGTAGTATGGTATGATGTAGTGATAACAAATCCATACTCTGCAACATTTCTGAAATCTTGTGTTGTGAACTGTGTTTTGTTGCAACATATTGCTGCTTCTGGTATTCCTTGTTCAGCAATAAACGGTCTAATTTCTGAGGTGATAGTTGATGTACTCAGGTCTTTTACCCTTTTGACGAATTGAAACTTAGAGTAGTAACAGGCTACCATTAAATACTGCTCTTGATTCTCGGTGAACAAGTCTGCTCCCACTGTGTGCCATAGCCTGGCAGGTACTTCTGTGGAAATCATTTTCTCTTTTGTTGTGTGTTTCTGTACTTTTGTCATTTTTGACATGTAGCCACCATATTTTCAATGTCTTTGTATATACCAGTCCATTACGCAGCTCTGAGTTTGCATTTCTCCATTCCCATGTGACCTTCATGTATTTTCTGGAGAATCTCTTTCTGCATTGTTTCAGGTATAATCAGTCTTGATCCAGCCAGCAGAACACCATTCTCCAACGATATGTTGTCTCTGATAAACCAATATTGATGTATTGAAGGCTATATCTGCTTTATCCTCTCTGGCCATCCTCGTATTACTTGTTGAGAAAACATTTGCAACACATCGTCTTTACAGGTCTCTTCCCTGATCTTGCTTAATTTATTACTGGTCACATTGACGAGATGATGTATCTTGATCCTGATGTCTTCCATTTCATATTTGCCATTCGGGGAAAGTCGTGACAAAGTATAAGCAAATATCATCTCTTTGCCTGGTATGTATTTTAAGTCAAAGTCATAGCATTATAGTCGTAGAAGTAATCTCTGCAGTCTAGCTGGTGCCTTGTTTAGGTTCTTTCTCTGGATGTGTTCCAGTGGGTGATGATCACTTTCCACTATAACCTTTCTTCCATACAGAAACTTGTGAAACTTTTTGCATCTGAATACGACCACCAACAGCTCTCTCTCAATATTAGCATATCTGGTCTCCACTGTTATTAGTGCTTTTGAGGCAAAAGCTATTGGTTTTGTTCTTGTACTAATGCTGCACCAAGGCCTCTGTTAGATGCACCTCATTGCAGAGTGAGGGCTTTTTCTCAATCATAGCATTTCAACTCCTCTGCATATTATTTCTGTGAGCTGGTCAAAACTTCTCTGATGTGATGGTGACCATGAAATTCCATATCTTCTTTCAGCAACTCTGTGATGTTTGCTGTGAGTCTGACATATGTGGTGTGGAGAAACTCGTGTATTGGACCAACCCAAGGAAACTTCTGAGTTCTTTTTTGTCCTTAGGGTGCTCCATCTCAGCAATGGCTTGTACCTTCTCTAGGCATGGCTTTACCCCATCAAGAGTGTAAACCATTCCAAAGAATTGGCATTCATTCTCTTTTATAATGGATTTGTCTGCATTAAGTTTACTTCAAGCTCCTCTTGTTCTCTCCATGGCCTCGTGTAGATGGAGGTCACGAGGTTTTCCATCTCTGCCAAAAACATGGATGTCATCTGCGATGCCAACAGCACCTTTCCACCCTCTGTACGTCTCATCGATTTCCTGTTTGAACACGTCCTGGCTCACCTTTAGGCCGAAAGGTCTTTGCAGGAACTTGTAACGACCAAATGGAGTTATTGAATGTTGTTAGTAGAGTTGAATCCTCATCTAGTTTCACATTCCAGTATCCATTCTTAGCATCCAGCTGGCTGAAGATTTTGGATCCTGTTAGTTCTGCTGTGATGTCTTCTAGTGTCAGTGTTAGGTAGTTACCCCTTTTTATTGCTTGATGTAAGTCTTTAGGGTCCAGACATATTCTCAAATGGCCATTTGGTTTTTCTGTGACCACGATGGAATTTACCCCGTCAGTCGGCTCAGTCACTTTGGCTCTGACTTGGATTCTTTCCATGTCCTTTATTTCTTGCTCCAGTTTCTTATTTTGCTCAAGAGGGACTTTCATTGGGGCAGGGATGACTGGTTTGCAGTTTGGATCCATGATAATGTGATGTTCAAAGTCTCCAAAATATTCAACTGAATCATCAAAGCATTCGTGGTACATGCTCATAAGCTCAGCCTTGTTTGTGACTGGAGGTTGGTTCTCCAATGTTGATCCTTTTGGATATCTTCTTCATCTGCATCTCATCATGGACAGATCAATTGCAACTCACAGCAGATATCCAGACCTAGAATTACGGTATGTCTGTGTCTACCACATAGAATGTACAGAGGATGTTCTTTCCCTTACGGCAGCCATTGATCTTAGCTCTCCCTTGCTGCTTGATCATGGGTCCACCATAGGTTGCTAATGTGACATTTGGTGTTTCCAATGCACCGTCTTTTGGATCCCCTTTTATTATGTTCTCTGGGAACATCTGGCAATAGAGATGGAGTGGAAGGACATTGTTTTGTGATCCAGTATTCAGCTTCACCTTTAAGTTAAATATCATAGCCTTGTTCTGGTATGTCCTCTGTATTTGGATCCTTGTGCACAACTTACTTCCTTCTTTCATCTCACCTGACATCTCCCGAAGGTGTATGGATTCTATGTCCAGTACCTGGGTGTTGGAGACTTCATTGTTGTTTCCTTTTATGTGGTGGATCTTCTTGTCTTTTTCTTCACTGATATTACTGTTTTCTTCATACCAGACTTGCACATCTTCGTCCAGTGGTTTGTTTGACCATAGGCTCTATATTCAGAACCATATGCAGGGCATTTGTTTCGGTCATTGAAGGGATGTTGTCTGCCACACTTCCTGCAGGTCTTGGGGGTTTGCACTTTTCTGATTGTGTCCTTCATAGCATCAGCCCTTCCTTCTCTTCTCTGTGGGTGGCTCTGCATAGACAGGGATTTCATTTGCATCCTCATGCCTTTGAAGGCTCTGACTGTGTCTATAGCTTTGCCCAACTTCAAGCTATCCTTCCCTATAAGAGACTTTTGCACTTTGGGATGGGAACTCCCCCATATTATCGGATCAACTAATCTTTCCTTTTTATCCTTAAATCTGCATTTTGCAGAAACAGTTTTTAGTCTAGTGAGGAAGTTATCAACAGTTTCATCAGTCTCTTGAAATTGATAGCATTAAATTCTATGATTAGACCTGGGTGCAAGGTGAGAAACAAACTTTGCAAATATCTGCTCTGGATCATTTTTCTCCACCTCTGTAAGCTCCCAGCTATTAAATAAGTCAAGGCTTCGCTCCACTGTCCAGAGAAGTATATCACTGACCTTCTCCTCTGCTGTTACATTTTTAAAATAGCTTTTGAATACTAAATTGCCCTTCTGCTGAAACTTTTTAAACAACTCCACAATTTCTTCAGCCTCCCTGTCCATCACTGTGTGAACTGCTGTTGCTTCAGCCATTTTATTTTTCAGTAATTTTTTTTCTCTTCATGTTTCAGTGACTTACAATCAATTGTATGACTTTACTCTTGTTATACCGCTGCCATGATGTTATTTCTCTGTGTTACTTAGGAGGCTTCTTAAATAACCTAGAGATGCAAGAATCAGATGAAAGAATAGACTTTACAGTTCACATTATCCTGACTATATAACAAGGAGACCACCTAATTTCCTCCCTGCCTCCCAATCAGCATCTTCTCAACCCTGTGACTCCCCAAACTGCCATCTCCATCGACCTGCCTCCTGGCATCTAATCCCAAGCATGACCCCCTCCAAAACAAGTGTGATCCTAATTCTCTAGCCAAGGCATGGAAGGCTGCAGATTAACTGGTGATAAATGAGAGTGATGTACTTAGGTGCCTGATAGGTATAGTGAGCCAAAGGGCTTGTTTCTGAGTTTTACGACACTTTCACTCCATCTCTGAAAAGAGTTCAAGTAAAAATTAAAAAGCACATTTTCTATCCCTGTGATTTTTTTTTTTTTGGTCTGGCTTTCTCCAAGGCTCATTCTAGAGACTCGTGTTGAATGCTTAGGTATTTCAGGCCATTTCTAGATAGTAAAGAGAGTTTGACCAAGTACAAGAAAGAAGAGGAATTAGCAGAAACTCTCTTGTGAACAGCAGTCATTTGCCATCAGCAACATAAATGGAAACAAGATAAATAACTTGGAAATTAATGATGGATCTATGGTGATTTTCTGACTTATCCTGGGCAACCTAACATTGCAGGATCTTTTCCCATTGCAGGAGTTTTAAATGGCCTGAATATTGCAGCAACTAAACTGCTGAACTCATGGGATGAAAATCAAATAGTAAAGAAATTTATGGACTGCAAAATGAGAAATTGGGGGAGGAAGACTACAGAAATAGGACTCTTGTTTCAAATCTTCATTATTTTCCTAAGTGGTATGATAGTGAGGGAGTTGACAGTAGATGTAACACTAACATTAAATCCATCCGGCCTTAGAATACAATTCTGCACCATGTTTAGGCTGAAATGTGAGATCAATCAAGATGTTTGTTGGAGAGGATGAATGCTTCTTCAATCTATTGCAACATTTTAAATAAAAAACTAACGTAGCATGTTAGACTGAAATTGTTGATGGATAGCAAAAGTCTGTGGTTCTTATGTGTTTGAGAAGGAGAGAAGCTTCCCTCCCAATTTGATGGCACAATGAGCTTCCACCTGAGCAAATGACAGCGTAATGCAGCAAAGGGGCATACCATTGGCCAGATCTGTTTATTTTCAGTGACTGATCAAGATTTTTATTTCCCACGTTCAGCATAATAATTACCAATCCTGCAGGTTTGTTGTTTTACTTCTGAATACAACCAGGCACTTTTGGGTGCACTCTCGCATGGCAATGCCCAGAAAACATTTTTTTTTAAATCACAGTGGAGGACTTAAATCAAGATGTCAGAATGGGATAACTGCATCTTTATTCTGCAGTGCTGGACAGGTGTAGAGCTCGTTGAAAGAACCAAAGACTTGTTGATCCAAACCAAGGCTTTTATTAGCAAAAGACAGGAGCTCTTCACAGGTGGCCGACCAGTCCGGAATGATCCGACCTGGCTAGGGACACAACCCTTTAAGGCCCAGACAGTAGGCATGGCTAAGCTCTCAGCCAATCGCTGTAAGCACAGTCATTACACTCTAGATACTGTAACTATATACATTGGTATATCACAACAGGGACCTTTTTTTTTACAATTAATCCCTTACAATTAATCCATAGGGCAGACATGTTAACTCAGTTTCTCTTTTCACAATGGTTGCCTGATTTGTTGAGGGTTTCCAGCATTTCTGCTTTTATTTCAGCTTTTCAGCACAGACCCCCTCCCTCGTCATGTTTAGCACCTAATTGTAAGTGTTTTCAGGCAAGCAGTATCACTGCAAATTGTCTATATTTGTAACCTCCATGTTGTCCTGCTGTGTTAAACCTACCCAAGTAAACAGATGCATTTAGCTTCTCAGCTGAAACATTTTTTTTTATAAATACATTTGAAAAGAGGTAGTTGTAATGAAAGCTTGGGACCTTTCTCCCTGAAACATTGAAGTCTGACTGGTGATCCTATCCAGGTACATAAAATTATGAGGGACATGGAGAAAGTGAATGATCACAGTCATTTCTCCAGGATAAGTCTAAAAGAAGAGGGCGTAGGTTGAAAGGGACTCTGAAGGACAACTTTTCCAGCACAGAGGGTTGTGGGTATATGAAATGAGCAGCCAGAGAAAACTGCAGAGGCCAGTACAGCTATAACATTTAGACGACTTTAAGCAGTACATGGATAGAGAAGATTTGAAGGGATATGGACCAAATGCAGGAAAACAGGATTAGATCAAATTGCCAACTTGGTCAGTACAGACAAATTAGCCTTAAAGGCCTGCTTCAGTTATGTCCAAATCCATATCTTAATTGAGTTACTTATTTATGTTTTCTTGTAAAATTAGGTGATGGTGCTATTCTTCAATTTGAATTCAGGTTATGTAAAAGAGTATTTTGCATTTGCAGTAGTTTACCATGTTCTGTGTTCTCATATCTTCAGGGAGAATCATTTCCTATATTAATGTCTGAACATTTGGTTTCTGCCATGCCACAACAGGGCCAGGATTCAACCATTCAAGTTCAATTCAAACATTCCCCAAAAAGTGATTTTAGAGTGAGTGGAAGGTGAGGATAAACTGAGATAAGGAGGGAAAGATAGACAAAAGCCCCTTTTCTACTGGCATCCCAGTTAATTGACTGTGCAGTGTCCCGGGATAGGAAGCCCTTTGTGCTATTTCCACTGGGCCACCCTTAACTGGGGACTCTAATTGCTTTTCCACTGAACACACTCATTCCCAGGGATCAGATTGTTCTAACTTCAACTGGAAATGGGTGACTTTCTGCTGTCCCTTTTCCACTGGTTTTATAAGCACGCTGGTGACAGTAAACACCAGGGATTAGAGTAGGGATAGAGGTGGTTAATCCCCAGCGTGAAATAACGTCATTTGACACTGGCATTCAGACAGTGTTCCTTTTCCACTGGACCCTGTCCCAGTAAATTCCAAGTTAATTCCTGGGACAGAGTGCCAATGGAAAAGGGGAAAATGGTTAAAAGTAATGGAGTTGTAGAACTGTGCATCATAAAATGGACCCTTCAGCCCTTTTTGTTCATGCTGGGCAAGTTGGCATTGTGGACTTTTTCCACTTGCCTGCATGTGGCCCATATCCTTTGATCCTTTCCTATGCATAAAGATGGGAGAAAATGCAAGGTGAAATTGTAAAGGGTTGTACCTTGTCTCCCCAGTGAAGCAAGTAGCTTCAGTGTCAAACAACGTTTGATATTTCTTGACTGTCACTGAGAATACAACAGCTAGAGACAAGCAAAATGAGCATTAGATTTTGAATGCAAAATGTTGTCAGAAGCATAAACGACAGAAACAGGAAATATTTCACAATAGACCTCTAGGTTCTGTTTGCAAATTTCATCTTATTCTTCATACAAAATAAACTGAATGCATCACCAGTACAAAAACTTCAAAAGTTCACTTTTCTTTAAAAGAAATGTACTTGCTTATAACTCAACACCATTTTCTTTTCAAACTCTTCCATCCAGTGCCTGGAAAATGTAACATTCAGCTGAAACATACACGAAGCTGTTAATTTCACTCTTGATTTGTAAACTGTTGTGGCATCTCATCAGTTTACCCTGTCCGTAGCTTTTCATTCCTTTCCTTTTCTCTTCCTCTTTGCTTTCTTTAAAAAAAAACTTTAGATCAAATCCTCACTCACCCCAATCCTTGGGAAATGGATGAGGAGGGAAAAGCTGTGGTTGTTCAGGCCGATGGAATATTGAGTGCCTTTTATCATATTCCCCTCTCCCCTCTTTCTTCCTTGCACCGTTAGTAATTTACACCGATCATGTATTTTTATTTGAAGAAGGACATAATGAGTCTTCATAAACAAAACTGCTGTCTTCTTCGCTTTGGAAAAAAAAGTCAATAAATGAAAAAACTTTTTTTTAACACGTTCACTGGCTCTATCCCACTATCTTTCAACCAACTGTCTTTTTAGGTTATGAATACTTTTTTTTTAAATTTTAATTAAATACTTACTTTTATGAAGCAAAGAAGATCAGCTGGAACAATAACTGATCTCTATCAGAGCTTTGCTTAAATTAGGATTATTTCTTGTTTGAGTACATCCTGTTTGTGTGACAAGCTTGAAAGACTCAATGGGTCAGGCAGTATCTATGGAGAGAAATGGACAGTCAACATTTTAGGTCAGGACCCTTTTTGTCTTGAAAGAGGGTTCTAACCTGCAACATTTACTCCCCTTTTTGCCCTTTTCTCTCCATGGATGCTGCTTGACCCAATGAGTCTTTCTAGCTTCTCTGTATCTCTGTATCTGGTCTTGTTTTCAGGTGGGGGTTGTGTGTGTGTGTGTGTGTGTGTGTGTGTGTGTGTGTGTGTGTGTGTGTGTGTGTGTGTGTGTGTGTGTGTGTGTGTGTGTGTGTGTGTGTGTGTGTGTGTGTGTGTGCTAAATCTTTGCATGTTTGTGAAATTGTCACTGTTTGTTCTGCTGTCTGCCTACTGGTTACTACTCACTTGTTACTTTTTCTGCAGATAAATAGGCCCAGTGATGAACAAACAGTAGAAATGAGAACGACTGAGAATTGTTCACTTCTTGTTTTCCCATGGCAGATTGATGGACGCTCTGTCACAAACTAACACCCCTCCCCCCAACATTAGCAAAATGATTTTGTCACCACAAGCAAATCCAATTGAGAATTTCCCTGGGACAGTAAGGGAACACCAGTTGTCAAAATCAGCAAATGTAATGAAAGGAACCGAGTGGAATAAATTGGTGTCAGGTACAGCAATCTGTGTATGATAGGCTGCTGCATTGTGTCTGATAGACATTCACCGATTTCAAATATAATGGGAGAAATTAATGCAAATGAGGGGATGGAATTGAAATGTATTTTTATGCAGATTCTTTGAGACCTGCTGACTGCTTTGATAACAAGTTGCTTCAGGAAAAGGACACCATTGTGCTGCATCATTTTTCCCCCATTTCTTGTCATTTGTGCCTTCTAAAGATCTATTGTTCTGTTAAGTAAACTCTTTTAAGCTATTGACACTGCTCATTTATTTGAATTTCAGATGTTTTTTTTTTCTCCTTCTGCCTCTTTCTCCTGACAGTTGCCACAGGAGATCTGGGAAAACATCCGTAGCAGAACAGGGGTTCTGTCCACAGCACAAGATGAAATCATTAAATGCAATGTTATTGCTGTCCGTGTCTCATTATAGTCTGCTAGTGAGGCAATAAAATGTATTTTTTTTTCCATAGGTTGGTTTCCAAGTAAATAAATTACTCCAGTCCTGGAATGGTTCAATTCAACAAGATGCTTACAAAGTAAAATTAGAATCTTTAGAAAGATTGCTCTGTTTATTATTTCCCCCACCTTTTTCAATATCTTATCTCTCTCCATCTTTTACTGAATATTACCTAAGAATTCCACATCAGCTATGGAATAGCTGAGGAGGATTGAAATACAGTACAACTTCAATTATTCAAAATCGGATTATCCAAACTTTTTTGGACCTGGAAATGACATCTGTTCGGCTCCGAAAAAATTTTCTGATAATTGAGGATTTCAGAAAAGTCTGAAATCCTTGTTTGTTCAAAAAAATTTGAAACTGAAGTGACGTCATTTCGCCTACAAAAACATTTGGATTAAATGAGGATATCTGAAGCAATCAGAAATCAGCAGTTATCTGAATTTTTTTTTGGAGCTGAACTGATGTCACCGGTTCAAAATCGTTTGGAATTTTGGAAAAAATTCTGAGTAGAATTTTGTTTTTGGTGATGGATTGATCTTATTTTGTTTAAGTTGGTTTTTTTTTGGTGAGAATTAAACATAATTTCATGCTTAAAAAGCCTTCCCTTGTTGTTTGCTGTTGTTTAAACACTGTTACAAGTGATTTGCTGTTTAAAATAGCCAGTTTTCTGAAAATATCGATTATCTGAAATGGGCCTGGTCCTGACCATTTTGTATAATCAGAGTTGCACTGTACCAAAACACACAGCACCATTTGCTGTTAGCATAATGTGATCATTATTGAATTGTATTGTTAATGCTTTTCTTAAACCATCATGTGTCCATGCAACGGCTTTCCTTTACATGATATTGTTAAAACAATAAAACATCTCTGCAGACATTTCAAGAGCATTGTCAAATAAAAGTGATATCAAGCCACAAGGGCAGATAGCAGAAAATCTTTGTCAATGAGATAGGTTATAAGGAGCATCTTAAATGATAAAGTGTTGATGAGAGGGAATTCCAGGTTTAGCAATTTGGCCATTGAAAATAATCTGGAGTCCAGAATTAAAGCAGCACAAATTTATGGAGAGGTGGGGGTGGGGGGAGAAATCTGAGGAGAATTTACAGAAATAGGGTTGGATGCAATCCTGGAGGGATGTGAAAGCAAGTTCAACAATAACATCAAGGTACTGCTCAACCAGAATCGAATCAAAACTGAGCAGGGTAACTTGATTAAGACAGGATCAACAAGAGTTTTGAACAATTTAGATTAATGTATTAAAAAATGAAGAGGGCCAGAGATAGCATAGCATGCATTTGTGACTTACCACGGCATGCAAGATAAGCCCTTTTAAACTATTCTCCCTGTGGAGAATAAATCCATCCTGAATCCAGCAATAAAACTTTTTTTTGGCAATTTTATTTAAATAGAGGATGTGTACAGCATAATAAATAAGCAAGTCCATCTGTCTGTTGGGTAAATATTGTATATAGTGGGAATCTGGCAGCACATTTTCTACCAAAACAAAATAAAAACATGCCTTCAAAATAACAGGATTTTTGATGAAGTTAGCTGGTGTGTTTTCAGGTCACAAAATTGTAAAGAATTGCAGGAAAAGATTTTCTGCTGAACCATTGCCAAAATACTGTCATTCACATATAAATCATTTACATTTTAAGCAGTTGAGTCTTCTTTGAGCTGCTGGGGTAGGTAATCAGCATCTGCTGGGTAATGTGGGGTATCAAGAGAGAGGAGTAAACCACGAAAGTGCAGACACCGTGACTGAAGTAAAAACACAATGCTGGAGAAACTCAACAGGTCAAACAGCATACTTTATATAGTGAAGATAAAGTGCTAATGGATGGAAAGGCAAGGAGGACACAGTTCTTTTATCACTGTCTCCATTGGAAATGGAACACATGCAGTTTCTACAGTAACCAGTCAACCTTGAAATTCATGTGCCATGCACATTTTTTGGGGTGGGGATTAAATGATGGTTCTGAAACATATTTGACGGGTTCTCCATTATATCCCTGGATCTTGAATCTGGTGATTCCCACTTCTCCATACTAAATATTCAACTCTTGACCTTGAGTTGTTCGCTCCTGGTTGTATATACCCCCACTAGTAAAAACATTGTCTCAGTACCAACTATGTCACAACTTTGTTTCAATAAAATGTCCTTTTAATCTTCCAAACACTTCAACACATTTTTCAATTTGCTCCAACTTTCCTTCATCTTATGTTACTGACTGTGTTCCCTTGAGGTTGACTGTGACCTATAGCAAAGTTGAAATTATTTTTGCAGGTGTAGTTATTATAGGGCATCTATTTTTGGTTTTAAGTATGTCTTCTTTGGCTTGGCTTCGCGGACGAAGATTTATGGAGGGGGTAAAAAAGTCCACGTCAGCTGCAGGCTCGTTTGTGGCTGACCAGTCCGATGCGGGACAGGCAGACACGATTGCAGCGGTTGCAAGGGAAAATTGGTTGGTTGGGGTTGGGTGTTGGGTTTTTCCTCCTTTGCCTTTTGTCAGTGAGGTGGGCTCTGCGGTCTTCTTCAAAGGAGGCTGCTGCCCGCCAAACTGTGAGGCGCCAAGATGCACGGTTTGAGGCGTTATCAGCCCACTGGCGGTGGTCAATGTGGCAGGCACCAAGAGATTTCTTTAGGCAGTCCTTGTACCTTTTCTTTGGTGCACCTCTGTCACGGTGGCCAGTGGAGAGCTCGCCATATAATACGATCTTGGGAAGGCGATGGTCCTCCATTCTGGAGACGTGACCCATCCAGCGCAGCTGGATCTTCAGCAGCGTGGACTCGATGCTGTCGACCTCTGCCATCTCGAGTACCTCGACGTTAGGGGTGTGAGCGCTCCAATGGATGTTGAGGATGGAGCGGAGACAACGCTGGTGGAAGCGTTCTAGGAGCCGTAGGTGGTGCCGGTAGAGGACCCATGATTCGGAGCCGAACAGGAGTTTAAGTATGTATGCCATTATAAAACACACATTGTATACGATGAATATATCAGAATCTATCCCTTTGAAACTATTCCTAAAATATAAGATCAGTGCCTCTAGTTATTATTCTGGCATGTGTTGTATTTTATCTGGACAACCGTTTCATTCTATTTTTTTCAGTATTTTAGCTTTGTTGAAAGATTTAAAGAAAGATTGGGGTGGACTGCTTTGAATCATTGCGCTCCAATTCATAGATAACACTGGACCACAAATTTTTCAACAGGTTTGCTTTCTAAAAAGGAATTGGGGGTTATGATTGACAACTTCAAGATGAACATAAAGATAATTTCAGATTTTCTGCATCACATAGGAAGTTGGAAAAACATTAAATTAAATTTTATTGAATTTAGCGTGTTGAATTGTACAATGATGTTGACTCATTACGTCAGCTCAACTGACCTAAAAATGTTTTGCCATTAATTTTTGTTTGTACTCAGTATCTGATGCCTCTTGTGTCAGTGTCCAACAGTAGTCAGCTAGCTTTGATGGATTCCAGTTGCCCTGATACCGCTTTTCCTTGGTTGCAATGTCCTGGTGAAACCTTTCACCATGTTCATCACTGACTGCACCAAGATCAGCGGGGAAGAATTCCAAGTGCAAATGCAGAAAATGAATTTTCAATGACATGTTGCACTTTATGGTTTTGTTGGCTTGAAGGATCATTGAAAATATCACAGGACATCACAAAAATAGGTTAAATATAAAATACCGTACGTGATAGGAAGTTTTTAAGGTAAATTTTCTGATTAGCACCTCAAAATTCATAAAATACACACAAAAGGTGTTATCTACATTTGTTCTAAAGTGAAACACAAAAGCTGCAGTTCCTGGAATCTTGTGCAAACAAATGATTGCTGGAGGAATTCAACAGGTTAGGCAGATTTTTAGATTTCAGATTTATTGTCAAGAGTACATTCATGAAATCACATACAACCCAACATTATATTACCTGCAGGCGAGGGAGATTGACCACTTATTAGTTGTACAAAATAACTGCACTCAACGTGTACACATAAACAAATAAAGAAATGTAAACAGACTGTGTAAGTCTGAACAAAAATCAATAGAGGGCAAAAGTAAGAAACCTTAAATGAGTCCCTGACTCATTGAGTGTTTTTTTAATTTTATTTAAAAGATTTTTTTTAAAGACAAAATACAATCAAATAACAGGAAGAAGTTTTTAGATACATAAAGAAAAACCCTCCCAGCCCTTCAGCCAGCTCCCTTAAGGGGAGCCAAATACAAAAACAAAACAGAATATATAGAATATTTCAAAGTACTTTCAAATTCATATATTCCAAATAAGAAGACCACATTTTAACAAAGAAGGAATATTTATCATGCAAGTTGCATGTAATTTTTTTCCAATGGAATACAAGCTCTTAATTCATTATGCCAATGTATATCCATACTATTTTGTAATAATTGATACATATCTGAAATATATAACCTTTATTTGGTATAGAAGAAATCAAAGACTCAAATTTCAACATAGGTAAATTCATCTCTTTACCATAATTATCTTTTATCAAAGCTCTGAGTTGATAGTACACTAATAAAGAATTTACAGATGTATCAAATTTCTCCCTCAATTGGTTAAAGGAAAGAAACTGTCCTTCTTCAAAGCAATCCTGAACCATCTTTATACCCTTAGAATTCCATCTTCTTAAATGATTATTAAACATTGAAAAGGGAGTAAGTTGATTATGCTATTACAGAGTTTGAATTGATAGTTTACCCTTCGACCCTAAAACCATGTTTCTTTTACCCCATATCTTTAACAAGTGTTTTAATACCGGCATATTCCATTCCCGGAATAGATTTACATTCCATTTAAATATGAACTGATGTACCTCAACTTCAGAAATATAAGCAATTTCCATCTTCACCCAACTCGGAGGTTAGTCCATATCCATCAATCTACTAACACATTTCAACTGAGCTGCTTCATAATAATTTTGAAAATGAGGTAATTGAAGACCACCCAATGCATATTTCCATGCAAGTTTATATAAAGCTACTCCTGTTAATTTCCCCTTCCATAAAAATTTCTGTACCATGCTATTCAAATCCTGAAAGAAACTCTTTGAAAGTAAACAAGGTATCGACTGAAACAAATATTGGATTCGAGGAAAAATATAATTTTAATACAATTTACTCAACCAATTAACATTAACGGAAGATCTTTCCATTTAATTAAATCCATTTTAATCCTTTTTCATGAAGGAACATCATTTATATAAAGATTGGTAATCTCCATTTTCTATTACTCCCAAATATTTAATTCTATCTGACAATTTCAATTTTATAACATTTTTATATTCTGAATAGTTTCCTTCCCCAACTGGTAATATTTCACTCTTATCCCAATTTACCTTATATCCAGATAACTCCCCAAATTTCAGCAAGCAATCTTGCAAATATTTCAAAGACTGCTCGGGTTCTGTCAAATAGACCAACACATCATCCGCAAATAAATTAATCTTATATTCATCATCTGGAATTCTCATCCCTTTAATCTTAACATTCTATCATATTGTCTGAGCTAACGGTTCAATAGCCAATGCAAACAAGGCTGGTGACAATGGATAACCTTGCCGAGTCGACCACATTAATTTAAATGGTAAAGAAGTTTGACCATTTGTCAGCACCCTAGCAATTGGGTTTTTATATAAAGCTTTAACCCAACCAATAAAATAAGGGCCAAAATTAAATTTCTCCAACACCTTAAATTTAAAATTTCCATTCAACCCTGTCAAAAGCTTTTTCCACATCCAGTTGCTGTCGTGATGCATTGACCAATGTGATCAATCTAAGAATGTTATCAGACACATTTCTATTCTTAATAAAACCTGTTTGATCTACATGTATCGACTGAGGTAAATATTTAGCAGGTCTATTCGCTAATACTTTCGCCATAATTTTATAATCTACATTTAGTAAAGAAATAGGCCTCTACGAAGATACTTTCAATGGATCCCTATCTTTCTTTAAAATCACAGTAATTATAGCATTTGAACAAGATTCTGGTAACACCTGATCCTCAATTATTTGCTTTAGAACATCTCCAAAGACCGAGGATAAATCTTCATAAAATATTTTATAAAATTCAGCTGAAAATCCATCATCCCCCGGTGACTTCCCATTCTCCATCTCTTGTATAATCTCGAAATCTGTAAGTGGAGCTTTAATTCCCTAACCTCCTCCTCTCCTAAAACAGGTAAATTTAATTTAGATAAATAAGAATCAATAGAACCAGCTTCCTGCTTTCCTTTGGAAGTATATCATTGTTGATAAAATGAGTAAAACTGGTCATTGATTTCCTGAGGTTTATAGGTAACTATTGAATTATTTTAACAGCATTAATAATTCACGATGTCTGTTCTGTTTTTAATTGCCATGCTAACACCTTATGAGCCCACTCACCTAATTCATAATAATGTTGTTTAGATCGATTAATTAAATGGCTCATACTGATAGGTTTGTAGGGTATTATAATGTAGTTTTAACTTCACTAAAGCAGCCTTTTTATCTTCTGTAACATTTTTCTGAAATTCATTTTCCAACTCAATAATTTGTTTCTCCAATGTTAAGCTTTCTGCCACATATTGTTTTTAACTTTCGTAGTATAACTAATAATTTGCCCACATGAATATGCTTTCAAAGCATCCCATAATACAAAAGTATGACATTGTATTAATATTCTCAGCCAGAAATAAAGCAATCTGTTCCTTAACAAAAGTAACAAATTCTGGGTTCTTTAATAGCATTGTATTAAACTGCCATCTATAAGACAATTGCACCACTTCTGGACTTGCACAAGAGAAAAACAAGATAGAATGATCTGATATGACCTGGCTTTTATATTTGGCTTGGAGAACTCTTCCTTGTAAATGTGCCGGTAGCAAAAAGAAAATCTATTCTAGAAAATGAATCATGTCTAAATGAATGAAAGGAGAAATCTTTCTCTGTAGGATTTACTCTCCTCCAAATATCAATTAAATTCAAATCTTTCATCCAGGCCCCTATTTGTATTGCCGTCTTTGATTTCCTTATACTTTTCGGAGACCTATCTAACAATGGATCTAAAACACAGTTAAAATCTCCCTCAACCAAAAATTTTCCTTGGCCTGATTTAACAAGAAAAAAGTCTCTGAAATAAACCTTTCATCATCCACAATAGGTGCGTAGATAATTAACAAAGTCCAGTATTCAGCAAAAATTTTACAATTCAAAACCCTCCCTGCATTCCCTTCAAAGGATTCTAATTCAAACGGTAATTTCTTATGAATTAAGATCGCTACACCTCTCGCCTTGGAATTAAAAGAAGAAAATACATGACCAACCCAATCTCTCTTCAATTTCATATGTTCTTTTTCAATCAAATGTAGTCTCTTGCAAAAAAGCAATATTGACTTGCATTTTTTTAATATAAACCAATACTCATTTACGCTAAATAGAATTATTCAAAGTTGCAAAGTTCAAATTACACATTTTAGTAAAAATTCTACTATAAAATATTACTCCCCTTTCTAATTCCCTAAATATTCTAAATCCTCCCCATATAAAAATACCACAAAAACAAAAAAAATACTTCCTCTCAGTAAACTACTAAAAAGTAGTAACTCTCTAAAAATTTGGTGTGGTAAAACCCACTAGTGGCAGATGACTATCAGGTCTCAGTGTCATCCAACCCTCCAATCAGACTTTCACAAAATAATTATTCAGACATATTCAACCCAACGATTTCAGTCCCAATGATTATTCCGGGTTTTCAATATCAAGAAGACTTTGTGTCAATTCAACCTTCTTTCCATTCTTTCCGTGTTTCCCATTCTTTCCATTTACCCTCCTTTTAGGCGACAATAATGGTGACCGACCATTTCCTCACAAACCTGGCAACGAATTAGCAAAAATTAATGCATCATGATCATTTTCAAAAAATTGAGACTGAAAATTTCCATAAAAAACTTTAAGTACAGCCGGGTAACTTCTTTAGATGAATTAAATTCTTGGCGCCTTCTAATAATTTCTTGACTCAAATCTGCATAGAAGAACACTCTATTAATTTGAACCATCATTGGAGTCTGATTTTGCCGTGCCTTCTGCAACTCGTAATTTCATTTCTCTATCTTGATATTTCAAACAACGAATCAAAATTGCCCTCAGTGGTTGACCTGGAAACAGTTTTTTTCCTCAGTGCTCTATGCACTCAATCCAACTCTAGACCATATGGAAAAAATTTCTTTCCCAGTACTTCAGGAATCCATTTCTTAAAAAACTTTACCGGATCTGAAATTTCCATATTTTCTGGGAGACCTACTATTTTTACATTATTTCTTCAACCTTCATTCTCTAATGAGTCGATCTTCTTCAGTAATTCCTTTTTCCGAATCCCCCAATCCATGAAAGAATCCTCCACTTTTTCCATTGGTTCTTACATTCAAAAAAAGCTTCTTCAATTTTTAAAAAATGATCATCTACAGGGTCCATAGTTTTTATACATCTACTAACATTACTTTTAATTACAGTCATATCTTTCTTCATAGAGGTAATCACTTCACACATATTGTTCATTTTAGTTTTCACTTTCATAAATCCTTGATTTATCTGAGTAGACATCTGCATTGACATGTTTTCCATTTGATGAGCAATCCCTTCCAATACTGTAAACACAGAATCCATTCCAGGTTCCATCACTTCCCCTTGAGGCCTACCTTCTCTGGTCCCAGTCCCCATATATTCTTCCTGTGTTGATTCGAAAAGCACTGGGCTCTCCTTTTCTGACACAATGGTTCCTCTTCCAGTGCGGCTGTGGGTCTGGATACCCATTGAGTCCCATCAGGGTCCCCCACAGCCCACACCTTCTCTAGTAAATCTCGAACTCACGACACACCGTGGATGCCCGGAAGAGTCACCGACCATGCAGGTGCATCCTCTGATGAAACACTGCGCACCCCCAGACCACCAGGCATTACTGTGGACTCACACATCTGTCCCTGCTCAGCCAATCCGCCCACATGCCCAGGCTCACAGGGGCGCGAGTCAGGGCTGACCGAGCTCATCACAGAACTGGCGCCATCTTGCGGATGCGCGATCGGCGCTGGTGTAATACTCAGCCGAGCAGGGGTCTTTTGAGACTTGGGAACTCCAGTCGACGACTCCGTGGCTTCAACTTGGTAGGTAGGCCTCGATTCTTCAACACTTTTATAGGGTAATTTCTTCTGTAACTGAGTTTTTGATTTCTTCACGTTTGTAGCCATTTCAATCGTCCACTATTCCAAAGTCTGTGAATACTATTTTTAACAACTTTTACAGGTTTTAAAATCGGGTATTTATAAGTTTAACTGGGGAAAGGTGGAACTGCATGTCTTCCCTCTACGCCATCTTTCCATGCTCCCCAGTTTGTTGTTGAAGAGTCTAATGGTGGAGGGGTATCATCCTGAACCTGGTGGTGGACCCCTTCCATCCTGCACAGAGCATCTTTCAGCTGCTTGCTTCAGGAAAGAGATACAGGAGAATCAGAGCCAGTGCCACCAGGCTGAGGAACAGCTTCTTCCCACAGGCCACAGGCAGTGAGAATGCTGAACTACCAAGTGAACTGCTCACATTAACCATTTGAGACTCTTATAATCACAAAATAATATATATTTTTTCTATTTGAAAACTTGACCTGCATGTGTGTTGTTGGTCTGGTTAAGGGTCTGAGTGTTTTGCAACAAGGACAGGAGTACACTGTTCCATCAGGCTGTACATGTGTAATCAGATGACAATAAACTTGATTTGAGTCTTGTGGCACCTATGCCTCTTTTCTGATAGCAATGAGAACAGAGCATGTGCTGGGTGATATGGATCCTCAATGATTTCAGTTGGTCTCTGACAGCAGCGTTCTCTATGTAGATGTTCTTGATGGTGGGGATGGTTTTGCCTGTGATGTCCTGGGCTGTGTCCGCTACCTTTTGCTCGACTTTATCTCAGGGGTATTGGTGTTGTTATACCAGATTATGGTGCAGGTGGTCAGCAAACTTTCCACCTCACATCTATAAAAAATTGCTAGGGTTTCTGATGTCATTCCAGACCTCCACAAAATTCTGAGGAAGTCGAGGGGCTGATATGGTTTCTTCACAATGCTATTAATGTTTTGGGTCCCAGGAGAGATCCTCAGATATAGTGCCTCCCAAGAACTTAAATTTGCTCACCCTCTGCAGCTCTGATCCCTCAATAATCACTGGATCGTACACCTCTGATATTTCCTTCCTGAAGCCAACAATCTTTTTGATGACTCTGAGCTGTTGGTGCACCATTCAGCCAAGTTTTCAATTTCCTTCCTGTATACTGACTCCTTGCTCCTTTTTATACAACCCACTACCGTGGTATTGTCAGCGAACTTGTAAATGGTATTGTTGTCGTATCGTGCCAAACAGTCATAAGTGTATAGCATATAGAGCAGGGGGCTAAGAATGCCTTACCTAGGAGTAGAGATGGTCAGGTAACGTTAGCCACGCATGGCAGACAGGGTAGAGTATGGGGCTTGGACCAACCATTTCTACCCGTGGATACTGCTTGACCCATTGAATTCCTCCAGCAATTCTTTGTCTGCTCAAGAGCCTCAGCAGAATGTGCAGAGTCCACATACTTTACAATGTCATGAATAAGCCTAGTGTAACAGAAATTAAACCAGTACAAATGCACTGTGAGTCCAATGAATTCAGTGACAATATTGGTAGATATAATGCTTTTACAGATTTGCTTTTGAAAGTTGTAGAATGATGATTAATGTGTGAGATAATGGACTTGGGAAATGAGTAAACACTCCTGTGCTCTGCTTGAATGATTCAATGACAAGGGCAGAGCAAGGTGAGAATGTAAGAGGACTGCAGAAAAACCGAATGATGCAAAGCATGACTGAAGCTGGCAACAACATTATCTGAGTGGGAGGTTTTAACTTTAATGAAAGAAAAAGTGGAAGTTTTTAGAACACATATAATTAAAATAGCTCAAGGGAATGTGGTGTAATTTCACTTGTAAGCCTATGCAGATTTAATTTGCAGCTTTAAAGAATTTTCCGGGCTACCAGGAAAGATGCCAATTTAAAAGACTGTAGGGAACAATCTCAAGTTTCAATTACTTTAACAGATTTTAGCAGCTCAAATATATTTTGGGTGTTAAATAGATAAGAGCTCATGACATTCTTAGAATGTTTTAATTTACTTCTTTTTGCCTGTCTGATTGGTCACAGAAAGTCCTCCTTTCCAGTGATCCTTGGAGCTTGTGGAAGACTTCCATCCATGTCATTTCTGAGGGTTCTGAGGTGAAACCAGTGTGGAAAATGCATACACAGATGGGGCAGGAGGTGGCTGACAGGGTGGGTGAGTGGGCATTCATCTTATGACCATCTTACAACATGCCGCTTACACGGGGTTCCTGTCTGCTCCTGATGCATGGTCTCACCCCGACTGTCTCTTCTACACTTTGGCTGGTAGTGGGCCAGAGATTCCACGAAATCAGCGGAGATGTTGCATTACTGCAAGGATGCTTTGAATGCATCCTTGGATCTTTTCCTTTAATTGTCTGGTAATCCCTTTCTGTGACAAAGCCCGGAATATTGGCCGATTCAGAATGTGGGGCTATATCTCTATGGTTTAGAATAAAGCCCATTCCCTGAAGAAATTAAGCTAAAATATTTGGAAGTGTGATGAGAGAAAGGCGAAAAGTGTCTGGAAATGGAATAAAACCAATAACACTCGACCTCTTGATTTTATTCAAGGTAAATCTAACATAATCCTTAGAAAGTTCACAACAATTTACAAAGAACATCCATGCTTTGTATTGCAACATGATTTAACGGGGGTGAATAATAGGCTCTGTCAAGCCGAGATAAAACGGATGATCCATTGTGTTTTGCCTGGATATACTATCCTTGCAGAGTCCAGCATTCAAATCTGACTGTGTTCTTTCCAAGTGCTTTTAATGAGCAACCTGCATCTGGAATCTTGCAGCAGACATACTTGAAATGGGATCAAATCCCCAATCATTTGAATTGGAATTTCTGACATGATTAAAGCGAACAGGAAAGTAAACTTGTTTATTCTTACTTCTTGTTTCATAAAAATAGTAGTAATTCTACTGTCTTTCCTCAATTATTTAGATCATAGAGCAGAGAATGTTACAGCACAGGAACAGGCCCATCAGCCCACAATGTCTGTGCCGATCACCATGACCAATTAAACTAATGCCATCTTTCTTTTCTTTGGCTTGGCTTCGCAGACGAAGATTTATGGAGGAGTAAATGTCCACGTCAGCTGCAGGCTTGTTTGTGGCTGACAAGTCCGATGCGGGACAGGCAGGCACAGTTGCAGGGGAAAATTGGTGGGTTGGGGTTGGGTGTTGGGTTTTTCCTCCTTTGTCTTTCGTCAGTGAGGTGGGCTCTGTGTTCTTCTTCAAAGGAGGTTGCTGAACTGTGAGGCACCAAGATGCACGGTTTGAGGTGAGATCAGCCCACTGGCGGTGGTCAATGTGGCAGGCATCAAGAGATTTCTTTAGGCAGTCCTTGTACCTCTTCTTTGGTGCACCTCTGTCTCGGTGGCCAGTGGAGAGCTTGCCATAGAACACAATCTTGGGAAGGCGATTTGCTGAAGGCAAATGAGTTGAACATCCTCCCACAATTGTGAAGTGTCTGGGGAGGTGAAGCAGAGCGTTGGGGAGAAACAGGAGATTGCAGATGCTGGAATCTGAAGGTAAACATAATCTGCTGGAGGAACGCAATGGGTCAAGCCACCTCCCACCACGTTTTCCCTCACACATCAAGTTACACTCTCCATCACCTGTCAGGGGCTGTAATGATGGGGATTCAGGGTGGGTATTCTAACACTCACTCAGCACTGTGGCACTGCTTCAAACTAAACACAACCTGCTAAAGTTGCTCAGTGGGTCAAACAACAATAGTGAGAGATAACTTGCTGAGTTCTCCACCAGATTACATTTTGCTTCAGATTCCAGTATCTGCAGTCTCCTGCATGATTCTGAGCCACTACTTCACCTCCCTAGACACATCCTGGTTGTGTGAGTGTAGAATGGGGTTGATGGGGCAGGGGGTGGGTTCTGTGGGAGGAGATGTTGGTATGGGAATGAGTGTTCAACTCATTAACTTGGCATCTAGACCAGCTAAGAGGTGTGGACGGCCCTCACATCACGTTGAATCACATTCAGTTCAGTAACAGAATTGAGATCAGGATTTATTGTCACGAACAAGTCATCAAATTTTGTGTTTTGTGGCAGTATCACAGTGCAAACATACATGTTACAACCATCTTACAACATTACCATAAATTAAAAAAATCAAAATAGTACTGCATGAAAAGTAAATCTGTGTCATTGGTTCATTGATTAGTCAGGAATCTGATGGCAGTGGGGAAGAAGCTGTCCTTGGTCTGTTGAGTTCTTGTCTTTAGGCTCTTGTACCTTTTTTCAATGGGAGCAGAATGAAGTGGGCATGACCTGGGTGGTGGAGGGTCTTTGAGGATAGAGGCTACTTTTTAAAAATACCACCTCTTGTAGATGTCCTCCATGGAGTGAAATCTGATGCCTGTGATGTAGCAGACCGAGTTAACAACCCTCTGGAGTTTTTTCTTGTCCTCAGAGCTGACACCTCCAAACCAGGCAGTGATGCAACCAGCCAGAATGCTCTTCATAGTACACCTGTAGAAGTTTACGAGCGTCTTCGATGACATACCAAATCTCCTCAGACACCTCACAAAGTATAGCCGCTGGCAAGCCATCTTTGTGATTGCATCAATATGGAGGGTCCAGGACAGATCTTCAGAGTTGTTGACACCCAGAAACTTGAAGTTCTTGACCCTCTCCACGATTGAGCCCTCGGTGAAGAGTGGGTCGTGTTTCCCTGAATTCCTTCTGATGTCCACAATCATCTCCTTGGTTTTGTTGACGTTGAGTGTAAGGTTGTTGTCATTACTCCATTCAACGAGCTGATCTATTTTCCTCCTGAACGCTTCCTCATTGCTGTTCGTGATTTTTCATTCAGACTGCAAGCTTTGGGAGATCAGAATTAGCAATCTTGGTAATGGATTTAAAGTTTCTGGACCAAGCAGCTGGGAACAGAAATAAGATCATCACTTAATGCATTATGTTTCTGGCAAGAGACAAATAGGATTGCTTTAGTCCTGTTTATTATAAATAGAGATAGCTCTCACATGTTCGTACAGCTGGGATAGAAAGATGGACACAAGTGTGTTATTATGTGTGCTCTATGGAAACTGTTTCCATGCTTGCAGAGTGAATCTTAACATATGGATAGGTGTGGTTTATGTCAATAAGCTTGGTTTCACTCACAGCGTAATTGATCATTTGTTTATAATTGTGCACAAAATATATAGTCCTTGTTTACAATGTAATTTTACTCACACTCTGCAAGTTACTGTCCCAAGAATTTGCTGAGGTAGCTGAGCAAAAAAAGGCTGCCAAAAAAAGTAATCTTTGGCACAAGGAGATGAAAGAGTGAACATGATGACAGAAATGATTTTTTGCCATCATGTTTCATGTCAATAAATCAGCTGACTGTGTGAATGATGTCATCTTAGCCAAGGTCGGACTCAATCCCAAATTAGAAGGCAATGTATTTGTTCACTTTGGGAGAAAAATAAGATAATCAATGCTCCATCACTTGCCAAAATGTTGTTTTGCTAAATAAATGAGAAAGTTAAGCAGTTGTTTTCCACCAGGGAAGGTTAGGGGAGAGTTTGATAAAATTGTTAAAAAAAACATACAAGAGGTTTGAATGAATCGACATTTGCAGTGGAAGTGGAGTAGGCTTTTTGAACACCCAGATTTACGATGTTTTCAGTAGGACTAAAAGTAAACACAGAAAAGCTTCCTACTTTGCTGAGTTGTTGTGACCTGGCATTCACACCCTGGAAGAATAACATGAGAGGTTTAATATGAATGCATTAAAGGGAATGAGAGACAAATGGTCTGAAGGTAAAGAAGTGGGTAGCATGGTTAGTTCAGCAATCAGCAGAATATTGTTACGGCACTAGCGACCCAGGTTCAAATCCAGCACTGTCTGGAGTTTAGTCACTCTCCCTGTGCCTCTGTGGGTTTCCTTCGGGTACTCCGGTTTCTTCCCACCTTTCAAAACGTACGGGAAATGTAGGATAATTGTGGTATTTGTGCGGCACGGGCTTGTGGGCTGGATGGGCCTGACACCATGCTGCATGTCCGAAGGAAGCTCAAGAGTGAGATCAGAAAATGGAGTATATGGATCTTTCAAAGTATAGCATCGGAAAATGGGCCAAACGATCTCCTCTTGTGCTTCTTTGTCATACAACCATACAATGTGCATTGCTAGAAATACAATTGGACAGTTTTCAGATTTCAGCGTTTCTCTGTAATTTTAATTTAGCCTGTGTGGTCTGTTTATCTTCACATTCTTTAGAGATTTTCTTTTTATTTATAGTTTTATTTTGAAAGGAGAAGCTTCTAGTAGAATTTTTTTATATAAGAAGATTAAACAGTAGGGAAAATCTTCTGGGAGTTTCATTTGCCAATATTTTGTCTCCCCCAGGATTTATTTTTTAAATTCCCACTGTGTGAGTCTCAAAGTTTCAGAATCCGGGGGCATGTAATAAAATCTGTTGCATGCAGCTTTAGAATTTTTTTTTCCAGTTTGCTTGAGTTTTTGTTTTATTATTACTTGATGTCCATTAATTAACAAAAAATGTTGGCATCAGCTTCTGTGCAAAGGACTATTATCTGAAACCCTCCGGTTTCCTTGTAGGCTCATTTCTGATTGCAAATTGTATTGCCTTTCATCTCTCTCACACAAATTTATGCCAGGTGAAACTTCTCCAGACATTCAGGCATATTAGAATGCTCTTTCTGGTCTTTGAGTACTTTGGAACTCATTGGCCCCTTGTTGAACACTGGCAAGTTTGTAGAGACTGGGAAAAAGCAATTTTTTTAATAGCATTAAACGAGCCATGACGATTCACAACTTAATGACTGCTTTACCACTTACAGCTGCGTCTGCTGCTGTGTTGAAGCACACATTTATTTCCTTGGGAGAATGGAATTCTTAATGCTCTTGGCAATTTACAAGAAATATATGTGCACATGCCATAGTTTGGCATGTTCTTAGATCAGTTTCTTAGCGTGGTTAGTGCTTCCCAGCACATGTAAATGTTATTTTGATATTGGTTCACTTATCCTTTTGTGGGATTTTCCAGAGCAGTAATGGTGCCTTTTTTTTCAATCACATTGAGATGTTTCCTGCAGTCCAAGCCTCAAGAGCAGATGTAGATAGGAGGCCAGAGACCACTGGTGCTTGGTAGATTAAATGTTTTGTGCTAAGGTTTGAGGTCTTTCTTTGTCTTCAAACATGTCTTTTTCCTCAGTCACCAAAGGTAGTGCTAGCCCACTAACTATGATGGTGAACTTTATCTGTGGTTGCTAAGACAAAACCTCCAAAACATGGGCAGTGGTCCAATTTTTCCATGATCTTGCCATGAGCCATTATTGCTAGAGGGAGGAGGCTGCCTTGCCAATATCGAGTGTTAAATCCATTCTTCAATATGCTTCAGTGAACAAATTGTCGATGAGTTGGAGCTTGGTCTTAAATGGGGAAAATGCAAAAGTTGTCTGTGCATTTCAATGATAATATTCGTGGGCTGAGGTACCAGGTGCAGATTCCATAAATTGAACATTAAAGATTAATTCCATTCCAGCAGGAAGCTGGTTAAGATAAGGTACAGCACTGCAGCAATTGGAAAAATGTCAGGGCGATGTCACTAGTCACTATGTCACTAGTCACTAGGTCACAGTCACTAGGTCACAGTCACTAGGTCACAGTCACTAGGTCACAGTCTTAGTGCCACTATAATTGTGATCCTGAACCAGATTTAAGATGGAGGTGAATTTCAGGATGGCCTTTCAAAGAGCTTGAGAGTGACAGGAGCTATCGTGAGGCAGGGGAATACCTCGTACAAATGTTGGTGCTGCTAGCAGCCCTCTCTCTGGTGAAGCATTGTGCCAGCATCCTCTCACTACTAATTTCAACAGTCACCACAATCCACAAAATGCCCTACATGAAATTCTCAAAAAAAAAGCTCTTCTAATCCAATTTAGAAATGCTGCAATCTGCAACAGGTCATACAATTTCTTTAGATGACCAGTGTATGCATTTTTTAAATGTTTTATTCAAAGCTGAGCTTTGTCATGGAAAGAAATGACCAAAAAGGGGGGGGGGGGGGAAAAAGATTCCCAGATGTTTTCAAATCTTCCTTGGGGTTAAGAAATGTAGATAATTTGGTGACTTTTGTGAATTCCTGGTTCACCACTATTCAAAGTCGAACATGAACATTCCAGCTGGAACATAGAAGTCAGTTCACAAAATGGCCAGTATAGAAGGTGGATAAGGTCATCGTTACTGAAACTATCCATCACGTGTTGAATCAGTCACCTTGCTTGATCCACAGAAGATCTGCTTTTCCCTCCTTAGTTTCAGCTGTAACCATCAAATGCACAGAACCAGAGTTAGAAGCAAGTAATGCTTGATTCAGGAAAAGCCTCCTAAGAGGTGAAGCCTGATGCATCTCATGTTTGCTCATTTAAAAGTGTTTGCTTTAAAGGATCATTAACTGCATTTAACTGCTAATTGAAACATGAATTCATTGAAGGAATTAGTTGAAACAAAAGTATCTTGAAGATAGTTTGGAATTTGTTTTCTCTGTTAAATCCATCAAAACATGGGCTAATATGTACTGTCACATCTTAACAAAGGAATGATAAATGGAGGATCAGGAATGGGACCAAGAGATAGTGGATCCACAATAGGTGACAGGGTGACATTTTATGCAACGCCCAGAATATACACCTCATACAAAACCAGTCAAGAAATCTCACAGGCATCTTACCTCCATGCGCAGTGTGGGTTGGATGCCCAATCTATGAAAGGATAAAAGACAATTTTTGGTTATCCTTACCCAATATATAGCAGTTCAATTGGTTACAGCATCTTGCTGAACATCTTGGGGCTAAGAGTGTCCACTTTTTAGGCACCAAATAGTCTTCCATATACTCTCATTTCCAGACCATATTAATTAGTATTCAATCTGGTACCTAGAGAGAAGTCTCTCCCTGTACAGGGAGCAATTTTTTCTACAAATAATTTTTATTTGTTGTGGGATTTCTAACATAAACATAAATGAATATTCAGAGTTCAGTGATGAAGTAAGTATAAACTTAAGTAATACCACATTTAATCTCTCAAAGCACTTCACAGAAAGGGAGTTGGAACCACTACAAATGTTACACTATCAAAAGCACCTCTTTTTCACTAGGTGGACTAAGTAGAAAGACATTTTCAGAAAAGGAAATATGCCCAGGATCCTATGTAAGTCTGATCCTAATTGAATAAAGTTCCCACACTTAATTCCCAACTCCTGATTTTCTTAACCCTTCCCCTACACCCAGACCCTCTCACTCTTTCCCCAACTCCTCTGGCCCCTTCATCCTTCTACCTTACCCCTCAATCCTCCTCCAACTCCTTCCGACCCCCTCCCAACTCTCCACCTCTCTTCCAACACCTAGTGTGTATTCAATATCCTCTCTGACCATCCACGCTCTGAAATAAAAGCACTCTGACCTCCGGAGAACCCTGACCGTTATCTCCCTACATCCACACCCCCCAAAAGGTCTGTGTCCACCACAATGCCAAGCTCTTCTTTTGTTGAAAATTCTTTTCAGCAATTTCCCAGAAAATAGTCAGTGGAAATTATTTGCCTATACTTGGGTGTTCTTTTTCAATATTTTTATTGAAATTAGAATTCCACATCCAAAAAAATACAGAGTACATAAGAATACATATTAAAAGTCAAAAAATAGAAAAGTGCAGAATATACTGTACTCAAATCATACTATTTCATCCACAATACTCCACATTCTTAATCAAACAAATTATATTATTAAAATATTTTCTGTAAAAGAGAATCTAATCCCACTACTAAAACCAAAGCTGTTTGGCAAAGTAGGAAAAAAAAATCTCTATTGCAGTAATAAATTACCTTATTAATCAACACCTCTGCTTTAATACCAAATCAAAGATTTTTGAAAGTCATTCAAAAAGGGTCCCCGCAGCGTATGAAAATTTAAAATCAAATTGGATATTGAGCATTGAATCTTCTGTAAATTCAAACATGACACAATATCACGTAACCATTGAGTGCGAGTAGGCAGGGCAACCTCCTTCCATCTAAGCAGCATTACCTGCCTAGCCATAAGAGAAATAAAAGCGAATACATATAAATCAGATGCCATTAAAGTTATACCTGTCTCTCCAACAATACCAAACAATTTATTAGGTGTTGAGTGAGAGAGGCTAATGATGGGTGTGTTACCCTGTGGAAGGCTTTCTTTTAGATAAGGTGTTAGACCAGGATCTCCTGTCATCATTTGAATGCAGCATGGTTGGCGCTGCGGTTAGCGCAACACATTTGCGGCGCCAGCAATCAGGACTGGGATTTGAACGCTGTGCTGTGTCTGTAAGGAATTTGTATGTTCTCCCTGTGTTTGAGTGGGTTGTCCCCCTGAGACTCTGGTTTTCTCTCAGCATTCAAAATGTACTGGGGGTGTAAGTTAATTGGGCCGCATGGGCTCGTGGGCCAAAATGGGCGGTTACCGTGTTTTCTGTCTAAGCTTTTAAAACATTTAAAATTGGAGAATGATGAAAAAATAAGTACTTCATTGTTTATTAAACAATCCAGGACTGTTGGAAGGACCCTTCACCTTTGAAGACATTGTGAAATTAGGAACCATTAAATATCACAATATTCATTGAAAAGTCAGGACACAGTTAGAAGTCATTTAATCCATTGTGGCTAATCTAGTCAAGAAAAAAGATACTTAATCCCATGTTCTGGCACTAGGTCATATCACAACTCTTCAAACACACATCTAAATACCATTTGTTGTACTTTGGAGCTGTACCTTCACTCTATCCTCACTACAACACAGAGTTCAAGTTGACAGTGTGGTACTGAATGATTGTTCTACTGTCAGCAATATTACCTTTCAGGTGAAAAACTTAAACCCTCAAAGGAGTGTTTAAATTGCAATGCAAGGAAGTTCTCCTGGCTCTTTAAGCAGTATATATCTGTCAACTAAGCATAGTTAGCAGGTTTAAATGGTCAAGTTGCTTATCACTTTTGTGCGATTTTGATAAATGCAAACTGGATGCTACTGGCCTTGGAGGTAGTCCAGAGGAAATTCACCAGGTTGATATCAGAGATGAGGAAGTTGACCTATGAGGAGAGACTAAATCATAAGGGATTATACTCACTTGAATTCAGAAGAATGAGAGGAGATCATATAGAAACATAAAATTATGACAAGGATAGATAAGATAGAGGTAGGAAAATTGTTTTCACTGGTAGGTGAGACCAGAACTAGGGGATACAGCCTCAAGATTCAAGGGAGTAGATTCAAGATGGAGATGAGGAAAAACTTTTTTTTCCCCCAGAGAGTAGTGAATATGTGGAATTCTCTACCCAGGGAAGTGGGTAGATAGATTTTTACAACAAAAAAGGAATGAAGGGATATGGGGAAAAGGCAGGTAGGTGGATTTGAGTCAGTGATCAGATCAGCCATGACCTTATTGAATGGTGGAGCAGGCTCGAGGAGCCAGATAGCCTTCTCCTGTTCATGTTCTTATGCCATATTTTAGCTATACTTCAAATGTAATTACAGTAAAGCCCCTCGATTCTGGCACCAATGAGGATTGGTAGATGCTGGATAAATGATTTTTCTGTTGGCTTGAGATGGTATGCTGCATGAATTGGCAGACTAACAACAATTTTAAACATTTTTTACCTTTTTATTTACAGCTATTATTTGTCAATTGCTTGAGGTTACTTGAATTCTGGATAACAGGGATTTTAGAGTAACTGACTGTAGAAGATCAGGAAAGACACATTCTGTATTTTTCATGTGATGTAAATTCTATTGACATTGGTTAAGTTGCCACTCTATCTTTTCTGTACATTATTGTGAATTTATATATCAATTTGTTAATTTTACAATGGGGACCAATACAAATCTGACCAAAAATGATTTGAGGATAGAATTGGAATTGTGAAAACTTTGCATGTTGAATTTCAACAAGGGACAGATTTGTTAACCTAATTTAAAAAGCATGCTGTAAGCTGGGGGAATTATGGTAGACAGAGTATCCAATAGAAGCCTTCAGACATTTTTACATTTCATTAGCTCAGTAAGAAGAGTTCAGAAATAAAAAGAAAAATAAATGCATAAAGGCTTTTTGCCCATTAAAATATATTAATGATATGATTTTCCAAATGGTCCAAATCTAAAATATTAAATCCATTCCAAAGAAAACAAAAAAAAAATGTTTTGTCCAAGAAAAAGCAAGATTGATGGGAATGCTATAGTATTGTGACCACACTTACTTTGTAATTGTGCCTTCCAGTTATTAGCATTTACTTAACCAGAAGCAAATAGAGAGTTCTCAGGGGGATTTTGTCCACAAGGATTGCACTTTCTCTAGAACCACAGGACTGTTGTTTGTGATGTAGTACACAAAAGTGCTGGAGAAAGTTATGCACTATCCATAGAAATCAAAAGCAAGTTCAGGTTTTGATCTGGACTGCTGAAAATCAGTGGGGAGTGAGGGTCGGGAAGAAGGGGAGGGGCAGGTAATAGGTGGATACAGATGGAAGAGGCAAGAAGAGGATGAAGCTGAAAAGTATAGGAGTTGAGGTCAGAGGGCTAAAAAAGATAGCTCTCGAAGAGGAGAATGAAGGGAACTGACTGTAGGGCTGGAGAATGGGAAAGAGATAAAGAAAAGGAAGAGGCACCAAGGGAGAATAGAACACATTGCTCCTCCAATTTGTGGGTAGCCTCAACTTGCCAGGACATGAGGCCATGGACAGACATGTCAGTGTGGCAGTAGGGTGTGGAATTAAATTGTCTGGCCACTGGATGATCCTTCATGCTGCAGTGAAAGTGTTCAATAAAGTCATCTCCCACTCTGTGTCCAGTCTTGCAGATGCCCCCTAGCAATTCACATGCTCCCTTCAATTATGTGCCACTCCCCTGGCACTGCAGAGCTTGGATTTTGTGCAGGAGTCTCTGGTGTGGGACTTGAACCCATAAAATTCTGATCCAGAGGTGGCTTTGCCACCCACTGCTTCACAGCCAAGCTCAATGGCCTTCAATTAAGCTCCAAATAGTAATCTTTCATTTAATATTTCTCAAGATGTTTTGCTCATTGGTCTGCTGAGATCACACAGCTGTGAACTTTACCGCCTTGTGTTTTCATTTGATGGAATGGTGCTGCCAAGACTGCCAGGATTCTATCAATGACAACAAGCCATGCTAAAGGTGTCTTACACTAGCAAATGGCCACCCAAACTTTGTGCCAGCTTTTTCTTTCTGTATGATATCCCATCATGACAGAAGAGTGTAGAACAGTGAATGAGACAAAATGCGAGATCAAGGAGAGAGGGAATAGGATCAGGGGACAGAAAATTTCATGTGTGAGGGAAATAATTTGGTGTGATAGAGGCTGATGTTGACCGAGGAATAGCCTTCATTTCCAATAACTGTCTTCCATTCTCTGCCACCTTCTCCATCTACTCTTATTTTACCCAATTTGCCATTTCTCAGGGCCAGATTCTCAGGTGTCTCACGGAGCTACTGTACTTTCCTAATATTTAGACTGGTACCTGCCACATTCCCATAAGGAAAGGAGGAAAATGGCAGCCGAGAAACATTGGGCATTGGGTGGCACAGTTATTGTAGAAGTTAGCACAACGCTATTGCAGCACAGGCAACCCGGGTTCGAATGTGCCATTGACATTGAGGAGTTTGTACGTTCTCACTGTGACTGTCTGGATATGCTTCTACATTTCAAAGAATTACAGGATTAGAACATTAATTGATCATATGGGTGTATATGGGTGGGGCTGGCTCTTGAGCTGGAAGGGCCTGTTTACAGTTTCGTATCTCTCAAGTAAAATCAACTTTATTTGCCAAGGTTGAAGTCTCTATCATGCACGACATTGCTTTAGACAGAAAGGAAAACAAAATGCCAATTCTCCAGAAAGGGAGATTTTTGTTCTTCAATGAACATATAGAAAAATATGCAAGGGATAAATTGGGGTTGAATTTTACTTCATGATAAATAACCCAACAAGGTTACACACCAATAAAAAATGTGTGACATTAAAACTTTAACTGTCCCAGTAGACGTAAGATTAAGCTTAAGGACATTCATCAACCAAAACTCACGACAATGAAACCCTACTCTAACAGTAGGTTGTAGAATCTCATCATTGTTTCCATAGCATATTTTCAAATGAATTAGTCACAACCAATGATGGAGGTAACATTTATAAGCAATGAAAATTAATTTTAAATATGTGCTTATAATTATGCTTCACTTGTCTAACTAGAGAGATCTTTCTCTCGTGTACAAAAGAGAGGGTTGTGTGTGGGACTTTTGTATGCTGGAGCATTTTTGTGTTATGAAGGCAATGAGTCTCTAGATTAAGGTCATTTGCATTAACTTTATTTGAATATTTTATTTAGAATCAACACCATATAAAACAATAAAAAGCATATATCACATTGTTACAAATAATTGATTGAATACATGTTGAACAAAATAAAAGGAGAAAGAAAAAAGAAAGAAAAAAAATGAAACAACAAAAAGAAACCTCCATTCCCTACCTACCCCCACTAAAACTACACTAAACTAAAAAAAACCTAACATATATCTTTTTATATATATATATATATATATATATATATATATAATTGGATTGCTTTAGGCAACGCTCAAAGATCCCAAAAACATTTCACAAAGGAACATAATTTATTAAGGGAAGACTTCACTGATCTGGAGGGTTAAGGAATTATTTATAAATTCAAACCTAATATTCAAACTGCATTACCTTTCTTAATCAAACATTAAGATATGAAAGATATCCCACATATCAAAGCAGCAAGGTAGAATATTATGATTAATCTATGGATGCTCCTGTGTTAATCCGAACAACATTTATTGATCAGAACCTCCCAAAATCAGCTTGAATAAATGCCTGGGTGATGGAAATTTCCATGTCCCTTTTGTTCATTTTACTTGTCAAGCAGTTTCTTAGTCAGATTGTGATTCAAAGCTCTACTCAAAATTTCAGTACAAAAATACAGCTTGACACTTCATGTGGTAATGCTGAGCTGCAGGAAGTCAAAAGATATGATCGAAATTTGACTTCCTTCATTTTTTATCTTTCATATTCACAAACAACCAGATTTATTTACGGTATACATCAACTAAGGATCTGGACAAATCTGATTCTGTGATTACCCACTGTTAGGTCTGCTTTGTTCATGAATGAGTGAGACAAACACCAGACTGAGTCGAAATCAGGGTTCTTTGTTCTTTATTACCGGATTGTAACACTTGCAACTAACCATGTTAGTCGGAGAATGCATTCTGCCGTTATCAGCAAAATGGTGATTTTTTATACCCTTGGATATGTGCTTAGAACATCATCATATCATTACTTGTCCAATGACTAAAACTGTTGCTATCCTTTCCCTGCTAGCCCCCTGCCTCTCAATCCATCAATGTCTCTCTTATCTTGTAAGTACAAGGATGCATTCACATCTTGCTACAGCCCTGCACAGGGTAACTCCCTACACATTCCCATCTCATGATGTTTTACCTTACACCACTCAAAAGGAAGGGCAGGATAACTCTTGCAATTGGCGAGTTGATCTGCAGATGCACGTCTGACCTCTTGCCTCTTTCTAGACTCACTACTGAACCTAGGTGCACTCAGTAGGTTTCTGGGGTGAGGGCCACTTTGTACCTGGCTCCTGGGTCTTATCAGCCATAGCTGATGTATGTAACATGGCCTCATTCATCAGAATGACTTTCATAAGCAAGGAAAGTGCTTATTCTTTTGTTTCTTTCACTTTATTTCATTAGTTTTATCTCATTAAGGGTAGACACGTGTTTTAAGTATGTTTATTAATATTGCATTTTTAATCATTTTTAATGTTTAAAATTATCACAGTTAAACAGGCCTGGGATAGAGTGAATAGATAGTAAAGATAATCAGGATGGGGCTGGGCCAAAGTCTCCGGGTTCTGGATTTAAAGACCTGGTCACCAGTAGCATCCACTACACTCACAGGATGCTTCCAGAACCAAGGCCTTGTTTTATTTTGTGCGTGGTGTGGAGAAAAAGTTCAGTGCAAATTGGGGGAAAGTGTGAGCAGCAAGTTGGATCAAATAGAGTCCTACTCAATAGAAACTTGGACTGATAATTTGTAAAAATATGGATAATTTGCATGTCATCTAGATCTGGGATGAAATTCAAGAAATTGAGACTTCAAGTCAAGACAAATAAGATTGAAGAAAAGTTATATTTACTTAATTGCATCAGTTTGTAAAATTCAATGAATGATTTCATCTCTGAAAGAAAAACAGCTTAAGCCATAACAATTTGTCTCTATAATATTTTAGACATTATTCCCATTATATCATGACTTTGGAGAGTATCATTTTAATTTTTTTTAATTAATTGCACATCAAGTGATGCACATTGCTCCAATTCAGTGATGTCATTGATTTAGTTTGCCATTATCTTGCAGAATTAGGTGAGTTTGTTCTTTGAGATCAGCTGAACAAACAGCAAGCTCTGGTAGCCACTGGGAAGAAGGCCATAGAGCCCACATAGATGCCATGGAAGGGCTGAGGCAGTCAGGGACTTCTGGAGTTACCAACAGGGAGATAGGGTCATTGAGCAGTCAGGATTGAAGAGAGAGACCCTGGGAGTGTCCATGATGCAGGACAAAATCATTGAGAGCATAAAAGATAAATACCAGAAATCCTGGAAGCAGTCATTGATGGGAATATGTGGCTCATTGTGGAAGAGTTCATATAATGACTTCACAAACTCTGCAATATTGCATTTAAGTAAGACCTTCAGCAACATTGCAAGAGTTTTAGTTTAAAAAGTCCGATGTTATATCTTTCTGCACAGTTTGTTTTATACTATTTTTTTCCACACTTGGTCAGCAGTGATGTTTTTTAGCTATGAACCAGGATATTATGTTTTTCAGCATCTCTTGAGCATTTTTATAAAATTAAATTGCCAGAACATGGCAACTAAAACATCCAAAGTTATTATTTCTATACCTTTCAGCATGGGCAGAATTGTGGGACAGCAAGTGACATGCGTATTGGCATTTATTGCTGGAAATGCTCAACGAGTCAGCAGAACATATGTCAGGGAAACAGTTCATGTTTCAGGTCCAAGATCCTACATCAGAATTGGGAAGGAGAGAGAAAAAGAGCCTCATCACTCTGCTAGATTTAATGTGGGCCCTGTGACCATAGAATGTTACAACACAGAAAACAGGCCATTCAGCCCCTCTAGTCTTTACTAACCATCATCTCTCTAGGCCAGTAGTTCCCAACCTTTTTCTTTCCCCTCACATACCACTTTAAGTAATCCTAATGCTATGCTCTGTGATTAGTAAGAGATTGCTTAAGGTGGTATGTGAGTGGGAAGGGAAGGTGGAGAATCACAGCTCTAGACCCAATTGTTACTGAAATATTTTGCTTGAGAAAAATTGTCATTGGCCCATTTGCTTTGGAGTTGTGAAACTGTGCACATAACAAGTCAATTAAATACAATTCAAACAGTGGTTTTCAACCTTTTTCTTTCCACCCACATCCCACCTTAAGCAATCCCTTACTAATCACAGAGCACCTATGGCATAGGGAATACTTAAAGTGGGATATGAGTGGAAAGAAAAAGGTTGGGAAGCACTGCACTAGGCCCACTGACCTGCTCCCATTCCATAACCCTCCAGGCCTCTCCCATCTATGTAACTTTTGTTTTGCTATCCAATTTATTCTTAAAACACATGATCAAGTCCTCATTTACCACATCAGATGGCAGCTCATTCCACACTCTCACCACTCTCTGAATGAAGAACTTCCCCCTAATGTTTCCCCTAAACCTTTCCCCCTTCAGTTTAAAACTATGATCTCTCATAGGTATCTCCCCTACTCTAGTGGAAAAAGCCTATTTGCATCCACTCTGTCTATATCTCTCAAAATCTTGTAAACCTCTATCAAATCTCCCCTCATTCTTCTTCCAAGGAATAAATTCCTAACCTTTCCCTGATTAAGCTTGACCTAAGCATGTTAATGCTTATTGTCATATACATTGTACAATGTAAATACGCACCAAAATTTTTTCTTTCACTTAGACTCTCTTTCCATTGATGTTGCCTGATATGCTGGGTGTTTTCAACAATTTCTGCTTTTATTTATGACAATCGGGTGATGGTACTTGTCAGTAGTGTAGGAGGAGGTGCTGAGGCACCAATAGCCAACGTGCCTACAGTGGTCCATTCACCCGATGGCGATAGGAATATAGGACATAGAACAGTGAAGTACAGGAACAGGCGCTTCATCCCACAATGTCTGGGCCAACCATTGTCAATTTTAACTTATCCCAACTGCCTGGTCGATGTTTCTCCATTCTCTGTCTATTCATATGTTTCTGTAAATGCCTCTTGCCCAATGCTATCATTGAAAGTACAAAAGCACATTGGATAGGTAACTTTTTTAAAATGATCAACATACTCATTAACACATTAAACTTCAAGATCTATTTTTTGTTTGTAAGAAAAGAAAGATGTGCAACAATAGTAACATTAGATGCAGCTATGATTTAGGGAAAATAAAACATGCTTTACAAAGCACAGACCAAATCGTTTCAGTTTAAAAGAAATCAACCTTCATTTAGAGGCATTAGAGGCATTGAATAGATATTTTAATCGTCAATCTGTTGTGACTGTTTGGATTTCAGTGAACTGCTTGGTTTGAATAGCATAGGAAATCCTTGATAAAATTAAAAGATAAGGCAGCAATAATCAATGCAAAATTTCTGAAGGGCAAAATCTGTTGGTATAGAAACCTTTGAATAAAGTCTGCCTCATTAGGAAGACAGTGGCATGTCAACCTCATTAGAGTTGATCCAAATGAATTGTTAGAGAGAATTGGTGGGAAACATTTAGCATAATAATCGCAGTTCTCTTCCCAGTCATTCATACCAAAGGGTAATCTTTGTATTTTGGATGTAGTGCGTTTCCGCTATCTGTGTTTGAATGCTGGTTATTCAGGTGTTGCCTGAGCTATTGTATTGATATTCATACTTACAAATTATTGGTGTGATAGTAAATGTTGGATTAACCTTTCCTGTATTCTGAAGAAGCAAGAGGGGAAGATTATAGTTGTATTGTTTTAAACATGCAAAGGATGTGTCTGCCCAATTTAATTGAAAATATAACAGGTTATTGATCAATATCGTTTTGGTGATTTTGTGGATCGAGCTACATCACACCATGGCCTATCACCCACAAGGCCAACGGGCTAGTTGAGCGATTGCACCGTCACCTGAAATCGGCACTTACAACTTCTTCCTTGCTGCCATCGGATTTCTGAACAGAGAGGTGGAGAGGATGAGCAAATGTAGGTTCTTGGGAGTCACTATCTCGGAAGATCTTTCTTGGAACCGACACACCAATGGCATCATGAAGAAAGCCCCTGCTTCCTCAGGAGTTTGCGGAGGAGCTAGTGGAGTTGTTCAAGTGAACCGGTACGGACTTGAAGGGCCGACATGGCCTGTTTCCGTGCTGTAAGCGGTTATATGGTTATATGGTATTATAAGTTCAGTTCAGGCTGACTGAAACTTCCCTTATTAGCAAAGAGTCAGAGAGTTACACAGCAATTAAACAAACTCTTCAGGTCAACTAAAAATTGCTGATGAATTGCCCATCTGAGCTTGTGCTTTTTGCATCACAACATCCAGACAATCCTTTGCTTCTGACATTGAAAGGAAATATTTATCCAATCAGCCAGTGTCATGATGGAATTTTGGTTACAGTATCCATGATACAATCTTAGTTATGTTCTTTATCTTTAAGCATGCTTTAAAGTGGCTATTTAAAAAAAAAGGAAATTGTCAGCTGTGTGTTGGACAATATTTATCCTTCCGCTGACATAACTCTACATCAATTGAAGCTTGCTGCAGGGCAAACTGAAGTAGACTGAAGAGAGACATCTCCCATAATTTAAGTGTTGTCCTGCACAGTTTATTCCAAACCACCCCAAAAAACCAAATCAAAAGTTACAAGGGTTATAAATATGAAGTAAAAACAGAAAAAGTTGTGAATACTCAGATAGAGTAAATGTTTAATAAATACAATAGTAGAGTCTCGGAGGGTTCATGTGAAAGTTCATTAGTCGGTCAACAGTCTCAAGGTAATAAATAAATATATTTTTAGAAAATGAATAAGAATAAATAAAGTTTTAAATAAAAGTTTCAAATTGTAAAACTAAATGTTCTCTGAAGCAACACACAACCCCTTAGGAGTAAATATTCAACGAGCAGAGCACCCGGTCATGCCCTGCTCACAGCAGCTGTTTGAATAAAGTTTCAATAAAGTTGCATTTGAATAAAATGGTGGTGTCCAGGATGAAGAGCCGGTCGATGCTTCAGATATGGAGCAGCCACAATCCCCCAAGGTGCCAGATAATGTTTTTTTTTATTGTATATCTCATTGGGTTGGTAGGAGAGTTAGCACTTAAAGCCAATTCCTTTTCATTGGAATTTGAATAAAGTAAGAACAATGACAATGCTGGGATCTCACAGTAGCTCAGGTAACATTGTTGGAAAGAGAGGAGTTAATATTTCAGCTTAAAGTCTATGTTAACTCTGTTTCTCTTTCCACTGTTGCTACTTGCTCTTTATTTCAGATTTCCGGTGTCTGCAATTCCTTTTTTTTAATTAAAAATTCCTATGTTTTAATTTGCTGGAGAATCAGGAGTAGGGAGAGGACAATGGGAGTCCTATGATAGGTGAAGACGAAGTTTGACTGAATGGTACAGCCTGTCCCGCCTCGGACTTGTCAGCCACAAACGAGCCTGCAGCTGACGTGGACATTTACCCCCCTCCATAAATCTTCGTCCGCGAAGCCAAGCCAAAGAAGAACAGCTGGTATTGATGAAAGAGACAGGAAGTGGTGATGGATCCTTAATCGCATCTGATAAATATGGAGGGGTTGAATATGGAAGGGGAGAGAGAAAAAAAGGTGCAAAACATGGTTGTTTATGAAAATCTGAAATTCTGGAAATAAGCAATAAATAAACTTGTTGGTTCGGTGTTCTCTTTCCTTCATGGAGATGGACAAAGCAAATGTTCAGCTCAATCTTGGGTTTTCTGTTGGTAGTATTTTGAAACATAATGCAATGCAGATTGTGTTTCCATATCAAGATGTTTTCAACCAAAGGTGTTTTCTATGGTCACTCAGCATTTACCTTTTCAACGTTTGGGCTTAATGTGTGCGTATTGGTGTTAGAGACCAGTAAGGGTCCTCTTCTACAGAGAATTTCATTAACTAAACCACAGCAGAACCCTGTATTTATGAGCAGTCTACTTCAAGATTGGATCTGACCAAGTATCAGGCCTCTATTGATTGGGGCTGTCCTCAAACATTATTGAAATGGTCTGTGCTTACACTGACTAGCCACAAGATAGGGACAATTGGCAATGTTTTGGGAAGACCTCTTCACCCTCATTATTGACAAATATCTGGTCACAAACGATAAGATTGAAGAAAGGGAAATCCATCAGATGAAGAACAAATAAATCAAGTCAAGAGCTGAACCACCTTGATGGAGAGATAGTGGTTTCTGAAGATTGTTATATTGGTTCATAATTTTCTCCTTTACTTTTTTTTCCCCATACAGAAAAACAACAAAGGATGTTCACATTATCAAATTAGAATTAATAAATGAGAATTTTTTTTCACTTTGGCTAAACATGCAATAGCTGAGAGCAGCTCCATTCTGATGAAGGGATGTGACTAATTTTATCTCTCAATGCATTTGGGTGCTGTTAGGCAGCTGGTTTTCCAAGTGTAAATGCAAAGTGAGGGTATTCTAGTAAACAGCACTTAAACACAGCTGGCAAAATTGATCAGGGCCACATTACAATGTATTTCAGTTGATGAGTGGAGAAGCAGAAACAAAACTAAATATGCAAAGAGTTTCCAACAGCAAATACTCAGGGGATATGGCACCATTGTTTCTGACTCAGAAGATGGTAAAGTGCGCAAACTTGTAACCTTCTGGATAAAAGTATTGTTCAGGCATCTGCCTGTGATTATAGGAGTTAGCAATTTCAAACTGTTAACTCCCTTGACTGTATTTGCATTTCATTAATAATTAAAGACAAAAGAATATAAACACTGGGATATTTGTGTTTATAGAGCTACGTAGCTCCATTGCAAGGCCTCATACCAATCAATATTAATCAGAAAGGATTTCCTGTTGAACTCAAATGGAAAGGCACATTAATTGTCTCTATTTTGAAAATATGTTTTCTTTCTTTTTCCTGTGTGGAGATCTACACTTGAACACAACAAGGTTTTCCATTTAGTTGAAAGAGAAATGGCAAACTGCAAAAGATTTGAGTTTAAAACATGCTGATTTCTTAATTGTCTGAATTGATTCTGCATTAGTGTAGCGCACGCAATGAAAAGCATGTTAGATATGAAACAGTGCAGTCAGAACAAGACTGAATCTGCTGAACATTTTGAAAATATGGCTCACTGCCCCCAACAGTTTTTCTACAATTATTTTTAATGAACAGAAATTTGGGGTGAGCTTAAATTACTGAATCACATGCAATCTTTCACTTTTGAAAATACAGTTCATCTCTTGAATAATTTAAAAATTCAATGTAGTTTTTATATCATCAACCCAATAATCTATGATTACTAATGGAAAGGAATTCCTATGTTTGTAACTGAAATCCTTGGAGATGAATTTTAATGGAGCATTTCATTTATTATCATTGATGATTGATTTCTTCACAATACAATGAACCTCTTCACACAAGGTCAATCATTGATAATGTCCATCTAGAGCTTGAGCACTTCATATCCCATCCTGACTTGAATGGAGATGAATCTTAGAAGGAAAATTCAACAGGGGAGAGATGCAGTGAGGTTGTATCATGATCATATGTTTTTGAGGTCTAATTGCAATGTGTTTGGTGTGCTATTGGCCTTTAATGCAATCATGTGACAGCCATAGGCTCAAATATTCCAGCTCTCTGATGTCCACCAAAACAACTGGTAACATAATGCCCATTATGCATTTGCATTCACACATTGATTTACTTCTCTTATCCAGATTTTCAAGCAAGATATACTGTGGGATAAAATTTTAGATCACTATTTGCTACTTAATTGTTAAGAAATCTGTTTTTCAATTTGCAACAAAAACATGTACTGACAATTTGAATATGGTACAGCTCTTCTGTGGCTATTAATTTCATGGCGATTACATTTTAAAAATTAAATTTAGACATACAGCATGGTAACAGGCCATTTCGGCCCACAGGTCCATGCTACCCAATTTACAACCAATTAACCCACATCCTTGGTACGTTTTGAATGGTGATAGGAAACCAGAGCCCCCAGAGGAAGCCTACACAAGAGGATGAGCAAATGTAGGTTCTTGGGAGTCACTATCTCGGAAGATCTTTCCTGGAACCAACACACCAATGGCATCATGAAGAAAGCCTCTACTTCCTCAGGAGTTTGCAGAGGAGCTAGTGGAGTTGTTCAAGTGAACCGGTACGGACTTGAAGGGCCGACATGGCCTGTTTCTGTGCTGTAAACGGTTATATGGTTATGGTTATATGGTTATATTACAGAGAGCGCAGAATTTGAACCCCGGTCCTGAATGGTGGCACTGTAACAGCATTGCACTAACTGCAATGCTAATTGTGATGCCCTTAATTCAAAGTTGTTTCAATTTTTATAATTTTTTTAAACTATGTTCAATGAGTCATATTAATGTTTACTCTCTTTTCTGTTTAATTTCCTGGTGTGGGTGTTGCAGGTAAGACCAGCATTTATTGCAGATTCTTAATTTTCCTTGAGTCGGTAGTGATGAACCACCACCTTGAACTGTTGATGTCTGCCTTCTGAATGAACTGTTATGACGCTACTTGGTGGGGACTTCCAGGGTTCAGACACAGGAATAATGAAGGAACAACAATATATTTTCAGTGCAGGATAAGGTGCGTAGTGGAGGGGAACCTGCAGATAACAACATTCTCAAGCCGCTGCTGCCTTTGTCCATATAACCATTTACGGAGCGGAAACAGGCCATGTTGGCCTTTCGAGTCCGCACCGGTTCACTGATTTTGTCCATTGGAGAAAGAATATTCTTGAACCTTGATGTGGTTAACTTCAGATTTCTATATCTTCTTCCTTTCATCATCCAATCGAGATGTCTGATGAATTTGAGAAACATTCTTGAAGAAGTAACTGCAGCAGTTTGTCCTTATTCATTCCTTGGTTAGGATGGATTTTCAAGAGTAACAGTGTTATGCAGAAGGAAAATAGATGACCACGTCCATGCTGATCGTTGATTGCTAGTTAACATTAAACATTTTATTCTCCCCACACTAAGCTCCAGATTCTACCAGTCATCCATACACTTGAAGAGATTTACAATGGCCAATTAATCCACCATCCCATACGGTTTTGAGATATAGGAAGAAACTAATTAATTCCAAAGGAATTATTGTAGTCACAGGGAGGAAGTTGAAACATCAGAGAGGCATTGACAGAGATCAGGAACAAAGCCAGATTACTAGAACTGTGAAGTTGTGGCTCTGCTAGTTGTACAACTGTAGTAATAGGTTACATTAATCCACAAATAATTCCATGATTATTCTGAAACAAAATGTTTTTCACTCCATCGCAGTCAATTTTCACTGATTATTTTCAAGCTTGAGTTGGTGAACTGCTGGTATTTTTAAAGATTCAGGCAGATTTTTAGACATAAAAATTATAAAGGGACATTTTGAGAGAGCGGGAATATGGTGTTGAGATAGATGATTAGCCGTGAATGCACTGAACAATTGGAAGGGATGAATGGCCTGCTCCTGCTCCATTGTTTCTCTGCTTATTATGGCAATATCTCACCCAGGCCAAGTGAACCTCTGCCTAATAAACAGTCAATGCAAAGTTTTATGCTATTACTGGCAAAGAGTAATAACAAATCTAACACCTTGCAATCTCTTTACTCACAAAAACAACAAGGAAGAGTGGATTGGACAGCATCCGAGAAAGGTAATGGCAGTGCAACCTGACCCACTGAATTCCTCCAGTAGGTTGGTTTTATGCTCTAGGAGCTGCCATCTTCAATCTCTTGTGTCTTCGATTTTCTTCTCTTTCTCTTTTGAGATCTTTGTTTGAAGCAAGCCCTGTGCTAATTTTTTTTTGATGAACAGGTTGAAGAGCTTTCTGCCACCACCCTACATTCATTTCAATCCACTTGCAACTTCAAGATTGACTTGTGTCTGACCTGGGATCTGAAATACCAAAATCATAAAGCTGTATTTGTGATTCAGGTGATCTGAATGGCTGGTTTGGTTTGTAGTTAACCAATCTCAGGTTAAATGTCATTTTTTTTTTGCCGTTTCTGCAGAGGAGCCTATCATACTGGGAAGCACACAATGAGAAGTTAGAGGAACTCAATGGGTCAGGCAGCATCCACAGGTAGAAATGGTCAGTCAATGTTCTGGAATAGGATCCTTTATCAAGAATAAAGTAGGAAGGGATAATATTCATGTGTATCAAAGGGAGAAGAAAAAGGAGGAGGTAGAGAATCTGGAGAGGGGCTAAAGAGATTGCAAGGTGTTAGACAAAAGTTGGGCTACCTAAAATTGGAAAGATCGATGTCCGTGCCATTGGGTTAAAGACTGTGAAATAGAAATATGATATGTTATTCCCCAAGTTCACGATTGGCCTCATCCTAGCAATGGATGAAGCTGAGGTTAGACATGACTGGGTGGGAATGCTGAGGGGTCTGAAATGTTTGGACACTTAGGGTTCAAGCTTAGACCCATAGACAGAGTGTAGGTGTTCAGTGAAACAGCCTTCATTTGGTTTAAACCAGTGGTTCTCAACCTTTTTCTTTCCACTCACATACCATTTTAAGTAATCCCTATGCCATAAATGCTCAGTGATTAGTAAGGGATTGCTTTAGGTGGTATGTGGGCAGAAAGAAAGTGTTTGAAAACCACTGTTTTAATCATACCTAATTGACTCGTTATGTGCACAGTTTCACAACTCCAAAGGAAATGGACCAATGACAATTTTTCTCAAGCAAAATATTTCAGTAACATTTGGGTCTAGTGCAGAGATTCTCAGCCTTCCCTTCCCACTCAATACCACCTTAAGCAATCCCTTACTAATCACAGAACACCGATGGCATAGGGATTACTTAAAGTGGTATGTGAGAGGAAAGAAAAAGGTTGAGAACTACTGGTTTAAAATATAAAAGTGAAGATAAAATGTGTTAAAGCACTTGTGCTTTCTTGCCTTTTACAATGTACAATCTATATTGAAAGACATACAGTTGCCATTTAATTCAGTCTCAAGGACAACAGATGCTGGAATCTCAAGGCAAAATCACCCCAAACTGCTGGAGGAATCCAACAGGTCAGGCAGCATCCATGGAGGAAAATGGACAGTCTACATATTGGGTTGAAACACTTTTCCAGGACTGAGAAACAGGGCTTTGACATAAATAATTGACTGTCCATTTATTTCCATGTTCAGAACATAGAACATAAAAATTTGCAGCATAGTACAGGCCTCTGGCCCACTGTGTTGTGCCGACTTAATAACTTACTCTAATATCTATTGAGAATTTCCTTCCATTTTTCTTAGTTCTATGTACCTATCTAATAGTCTCTTAAAAAAATCTGATTGTCTACCAGAATTGCCATCAACACATTTCATGCATCAATTACTCTCCATGTGAAGAACCTACCTCTTATATCTCCCCAGTACTAACACCCAAGCACCTTAAATTGATGCCTCCTCATGTTAGCCATTTTAGCCCTGGGAAATAACCTCTGGACATCCACTGTGCTGCCGATTTCTACATTCTATGATCAATGTCTCTCATTATCTTGTACACCTCTATCAGGTGTCACCCCCTCAACTTCCGTCACTCTAAGAGGAAAGGACAAAGTTCCCTCAAACTATCTTCATAAGGCATGCTCTCTAGTCCAAAGTTAAGATTTATTGTCAGAGTACGTATGTGACATCATATACAACCCTGAGATTCTTTTCCCTGTGGGACAAGCAGAATTTCTACTTACCTGTGGTGAAAAATCTCTGTAGCATCCACTTCTTTCCTGTAATTATGTGACATGAACTGTACACAATATTCTAAGTGTACAATATACCAAGATCCTGTGGGTCTGGCAGAATGTCTACTTATCATTAGTGCAAAAAAAAACACTGTACTAAAGAAAAGATACTTAAACAAAAGAGAGAAATGTAAACAAAGAAAGAAATGTAAACAAACTGTACAAATACAGAAAAAAAATTCAGTAATATATAATGAGCAAAGTAAGAGTCCTTAAACGAGTCACTGATTGTGTTTGTTGTTTAGGGATCTAATGGTGGAAGGTTAACAACTGTACCTGGTATGAGTCTTGTGACAACAATACCTATTTCCCGATGGCAGGAGTGAGAACAGAGCATATCCTAGGTTGTGTGGATCTTTGATAATGATGCAGATATCCAATCCAGGCAATATCCTTGTAAATCTCTGTGGCATTCACATCTTTCTTATATTGAGGTGACCAGAACTGAACATGGTTTTCCAAGTAGGGCCTAACCAAGGTCTTGCCAGACTTTCTATGTTCTTCCAACAAATTGGTTTTCGTTATTTAGTTAAAAATTTCTTAGTAGATGGGACAGTGCAATTTGACTGTTATTAGTTGCACTGCATAAAGCTCCATATTTCCCCAGCTGGTGAAGTTTCCAAGCATGAACTCATACTGTGCTGTCTCTAAATAAACAACTCTTAGCTTCCACAATAAAACAAATAAACTGCCCTATATCTGCAGCCGCATTTCAAACTTAACCTTTCATTAAATGTTTCAGACGCAGTCTGATGTCTTGTTTCTCTACTCCCTGGATTGTGTCGTTCAGCAGAGCAGGTGGTACAGATTGCTAGAAATGAAATAATGTCCCTTTTTTATAAGCAGGAAAATTCTTTTGCCATTGCAACACAGCTTGGGCCAATTCTCGTAGACAGCTCATGCTGGGAAACTTTGGAATAAAATATCTGTCTGCAATCAGGGGAAATAAACAGCTGAAAATTAGTTTTAGTAATATTTCATAAACCAAACATTCTGATTTATTGGAGACACTGAGGTTGTTAATGTCATGGGAGGCTCTGGGAGAGGAATTGTGTTGATTTTGCTTGTGGTTAGAAAGTTTTCTTTAATAATGCGTATAAATGATTACATTGTTCTAGTTATAATTACACAGTTGATGGATTATTTTTCCTGGGTATGCTACAGCAGTTATAACTGCATGTTCTTCTCCTGAGACTTGTTTCTCATGTGATATGGAGCCACGAAAATTAGTGCAACCATGCTCAAACACGTCCTATAAGCTTACAATGGCTCCTCACTTCCTTCAAAGTAGTGAGCTACTGATATTATAAAATAACAAATCGGTCCAGTGTGTGTAACAATGCTCTAAATACTTCCAAGGAGATTTCCTGTGGTTTCATTCGTTATCAAAAGGAGATATCAGTCCAAACACATGTCTTTTCCATAAGAACTAGAATAAAAGGCGATTGCCACACTTGTTTTGGTGCACTGTAATACTCTAACCTGTCCCGCATCGGACTTGTCAGCCACAAACGAGCCTGCAGCTGACGTGGACTTTTACCCCCTCCATAAATCTTCGTCCGCAAAGCCAAGCCAAAGAAATACTCTAACCCTAGGCATAATCTGCAGCAGGGCTAGCAAAAAATCTGTCTGTATCACTAAAATATCACTTGCTTTTTCACTAATCACAACTGTGAATATATTTATTTTGTATTTATCATCTTATTTCCTATCTTGGAAGATTGTGGTAATTTATTTTGTTTGTAAACATGTTTAAAATTTAGACATACAGCACGGAAACAGGCCATTTCTGCCCACAAGCCAAATTTACACCCAATAAACCTACACCCCAAGTACATTTCGAACAGTGGGAGGAAACCAGAGCCCTAGGGGAGAACCCACATAGACACATATAAAATCCTTACAGACAGAGAAGGATTTGAACTGAGGTTCCAATCACTGGCACTGTAATGGCGTTGCGCTAACTGCTACACTAACTGTGCTGCCCCTCTATATTATTGTAGTCGGTGTATCTTGCATAACTGTGTGGCTGCAGCAGGTAATAATGTTGGTCCATCATACTTATGTAGATGACAATAAACTATTGTAATGCTCTCAAGCGAATAACATTGTTTTGTGCATGTTGGGAAAACTTCACAGTCTCTGTGTACAGTAAAATGCCCGGTATTCGGCAATCTATCAACTGGAAACTCAAACAACTGGCAAAAAAAAAAGAAATTGAGGTAATAAATAAATATATTTTTAGAAAATGAATAAGAATAAATAAAGTTTTAAATAAAAGTTTCAAATTGTAAAACTAAATGTTCTCTGAAGCAACACACAACCCCTTAGGAGTAAATATTCAACGAGCAGAGCACCCGGTCATGCCCTGCTCACAGCAGCTGTTTGAATAAAGTTTCAATAAAGTTGCATTTGAATAAAATGGTGGTGTCCAGGATGAAGAGCCAGTCGATGCTTCAGATATGGAGCAGCCACAATCCCCCAAGGTGCCAGATAATGTTTTTTTTTATTGTATATCTCATTGGGTTGATTGGAATTCTAGCAAGCCCATCAGTTGATATGTGACCTTGAGAAAATAGTGGTGCTGCTTTGGTCCTGTGGGAAAGATATGAGACTTCTAACCCAGTGACCAAGCCATGAAAGGAGAGTGATATATTTTTGAGTCAGGATATTGTGTATTTTAGAAGGTAGTCTTCAACATGCTCCCATGTAAGTGAGTGGTTGATGTTTGGTTTGTGCTCATTGGGATGAAGAATCTGTTTCCATGCTGCATTTCTCTATAATTCAATGACCTCAGTGATAGCAAAAACTAACCAGCTACAGTGCCCTGACCCTGGGCAAAATCCCGAACACTGAAGTACCAAAGAACTACAGATGCTGGAATCCAGAGCAAATAATGAGAAGCTGCAGGTGGCGTTTATGGAGAAAAATGGACAGGTTGCGATAGGAATCATTTTCTGAGACTAGGATGGGAAGGGAAATAACAGACATAAAAAGAGGGGTGAAAATATCCTGATATCTCCCCTTCCCATCCTAGTCTCAAAAACAGGGACCTGATCAAAAAGATTTACTGTCTATTTCTCTCCATGGATGTTGCTTGACATGTTGAGTCTCTCTTGCTTCTCTCTATTTGATCCCTAGTTTTGAAGGCCAAAAGATTCTCAAATGGAAACAACACTTGGAGCATCATCTGAGCAAAAGATTACCAGGTAAACACTGAAAAGGATTCAAGGGGATTTGCCAACCCTCTTTGAGAAAGTATAACAGCTCATCAACCTCTGTAGAAGGTGCATCGAAAATCTCAGGTCTGTGTGTCAGAAGCAGATTTTGAATGGTAGAATTCCCAAACTTCCCACACTGACCTGATTTGTTAACCAGCTGATGCCAGTCTCTAGGTCATCTTCTGTCCTGAGATGTATCCCAGAAGAAGATCTCAAGCAACCTTTGTCTTCAGGCAAGAAGAAAAGGCTGCTGTATGGAATTCTTGTAATAATATAAATAATTTGAACTTTTAACAGGATTTAATACATGTGAAGTGTCTACACTGTGTAAATGTTGCAGCACCTTGTGGTAGTTATTTAGCTTTATTTCCCTATCCATCGGTGCAATTTGTTGGACGTCTGGTCAGGACAAATAGGGGATCTGTGACCTCAATGGGCATTTGTTCCAGCACTTACCTCCTTAATTTAATGATTTATTGGTTTGAGAAAGTGAGAAAAAACAGAGGAGGTTAATTTTTAAAATTTAATTTAGACATACTGCGTGGTAACAGGCCATTTCGGTCCTCGAGTCCGTGCTGCCCAATTTATATCCAATTAACCTACACCCCCGGTAAATTTTGAATGATGGGAGAAAGCTGGAGCCACTGGGGAAAACCCACGCAGACAGGGGGAGAACGTACAAACTTCTTACAGACAGCATGGAAGTCGAACCCCAGTCCCTATCGCTGGCACTGTAAATACATCGTGCAACCACTATGCCAACCCGTGCTGCCCTGACTAAATTATAATCACACCTCAAAAAAAACCAACCTGATGCAGAAAAAGAAACAAACTGAGGGTGGAGAAGAGGAAATAGAATTTAAAAATGGAAGAAATAGAAAAGTAGAGCTCAAAATTAAATGTTCAATTTTTGGGGCTGACATTTTGCTGGCACATCTCCTGCCAAAATCACACCATTCCAAATTTACCTGGCCGTCCAAGAAGGGGTTCATCCTGCTGGTCAAAGCATTTCCTTGAGTGATGGACAGGGCTAGAATATTGAGCAAAGAAGCACTTCCTCCCCTTCCAAATAAATGTGATGGCTAAACTCCTCAGCATAATTTTTGCATGAAGGATTTTCTTGGAAATATTTAATTATCCTTCCAAAACTCTACTCCTGGATGCTTTCTTGAAGACAGTGCTTGAGAACCCCATCACATGCAGATACCTCTCAAACCCATGAACTATCCTGACTTGAAAATACATCATTGTTCCCCCATCGTCATTGGGTCTAAATACTGGAACTCGCTGCCCAACAGCTGAGTGAAAATTTCCAACAAAAAGACAGCAGTAGTTTAAGAAGGTGACTCACCATCACTTCCTCATGGGCAATAAATGATGGCTTTGCCGCCACGCAAGAGTAGGTCCTGAAAAATGAATTTAAATAATCATTTTTAGGATTAAGCTCCATCTAAATATCTAATCTGGCTATTTTTTATGCAATGGGTAAAATACCATTCACAAACTGCTCCAAGAACTTGAATTGAGACTGGTAAGATAAAACATGAAAATGAGGTGGTACCTTTCGATATGGAGAGCACACAGAATGAAGCTTCAAGCACTTTGCTTGTCAAACCTTTGTAATGAGGGATAAAAATTGCAGCAACCTAATGGCAGACAGTCAGAGGAAAGTTTGCAAGAACGTGTGACAGGCTTGCACTCTCTCTCATTTCAAATGTTGGCAGAGGAACAGGCAGCTCCAAGGGAAATGCGATGCTTTCATACTTGAGTAATTGATGAATTGTATGCAATATGCAAATGAGAATACATAAATCTTATGAATGACAGCTTAATTTATGTGAGCCTTAATGAATGCAGGATTAGATTTTAATTAAATATCCTCAAAGGCACCCTGACTTGTTTTCTGGCCTTCTTTTTGAAGACTTGTTCCACATTTAATGGATTCTGTGAAAAGTAGTGGATCAGTCAAAACAGGTTTTTCAGAATTGCTTTTTGCTTTAATGAGATTCGGTGTTGCCTGGTTGTTTGAGTAGACAAGCATTTAATATCTATCAAAAATCAGATCTACATAAAGAAGTGCATTTGGTTATTTCTCTGCCAAATGTCTTGTGAACCTTATTACATCAAAGAAACAGTGAGTGAATATTGTTTTAGAACTGCAAATATTTTTCACTCTAGTGGCAGTCAGATATGCAGAACAATTCGATTTGTTGATAAACCCTGAGAAATGCCAAATAATGTTGAGTGGGATATTTTTGCCAAGATTTATTATTGGGCATTTCTGGAAATGGATATTGGCATGGTATTTATTTCTGAGTTTATGCATTTGCATGTACAATGTATTACCCACTCTCAGAATGTTATTCACTAAGAGTCTGCTTAATGTTGTTTTATCCTTATATGAAAATAAGCCCAGTGGAATAGTCATCTGCTCAATTGCATGAAAACACCTGAGCCCTATTAGGACATATTTATTCTATAAAGGCATGGAAACCTACATCTGCAAAATGATATACATGTCTGTTATAGAAACTGAATAACATTGATAGTTGCAAGGAACTATGAAGGTTATTAGTGCCTCAAGGAAAGCTGAGCCCATTCTTAACCTACTGGTGCAGCTCTGGAAAATCCAACTGAACATCAGTGCTGGGTGACAAATTATCAATATACTTAATTGGATCCAGAAGCAGACAGCTTGAGGAAGGATTTTCCTTTTAAAAAATACATTAGAAATGTCTCTGTATCTTTTGCGTGTAGCAAATTAGCAGGAGATTCTGACAGATCTTCAGCCAATATTTCAAGACCAAGGTAGCAGCAGCTGTCTTTTACCTTTTCCCTTTAAACTGATTTTATTTCCATTTGATGTTTCCAGTTGTCTTGAAAAGAACAAGTTATTCACTGCCAAAAAAGAAAGCAATTCTCTTTGAACAGTGGTAAAGAACATTTCTTTACAGATGGGCCTGTCTGATAATCCGGCCATGATTACTTGGAGTTGCTTGCATACTGACAGTTTTGAGAGATAGATGATTGATAATACATTCTTTTCTCTTCAGTATAAATCAACAGTTTTATAATGCTGTCACAGCATATACCGATGAAAACACATTATGTTACATAACATCTTGCTCAGACAGATAGTACATATTATAGTATGGCAAGAGTTCAGTTCCTTTCAATCTGCATAATATAACCTTTGAAAGCAATTCAGTATATTTCAAAGGAAAAATATCAAAGTCTTTATTTCAAACTGAGGTTCATAAGTAGATGTTGCACTTCAAATGGTCACAAGAGTCAGAGGATTATGCAGTAACCTGTCTTCTTGGTACTTATTGCCAACATATTGACATTGAATAGAGATGAGCTCTGCACATAATAGTGGTGTGTATCTTTTGTTTTTAAAATCTATCTGTGGCATAAATAGAATACTGCCTCTTTTATCTAACCTAGGCCAATCATAACAGATCATATCTACTAGTGTATACTAATTCCTATTCATTGGTATCTGTTTATTAGAATCTTGCCCGAGCAGCTCTGAAGTCTTTTTGAGAAGAATTCTGCCATCCATTTCTGATCTGGGGAACTTTCCCAATTTGATGAGTTTGAAAGACTAGCAAGCAGGAAGTTGTGTATAAATTTTCTAAATCCTAACAGTTCTTACTTGTTGTAATGAGGCAGGATATTGAGAATGCATGTGTCACTTTTCTATTTAAAAATGCCCACTAGAGTGTATTAAAAGAAAATAATTATTTTAATATAGCACTGCTATTGAGAGCCACTAATTGGAAGATAAGATCAGAAAGTGTTCACTGGTTTCTAGTAGCACTTTAAGTAGACGTGAAATGGTTTCATTATCAAAATTGAACTCTAAATTGGTTGGCAGGACCATAGTAATTATTTTTTATTGGCATTCAACTATGAATTTCAATTCCACCCTCATGGTGCTTTCCCAAAGAATCCCACACAAAATTGGTGGGAGAATAGTTTTTGCTTTCTGGCACGTCATGGAGGCCAGTAATGTTGCATGAGGTTTCCAAGTAGCTCCCATTAAATGAGGCAACAGGAAAATATTTAAAAAAAAAGTTTTGGGCCAAATATTTCAAGGAAGTGAAAGTGTCCTTATGAAGGTACAGTTCTGCCATTAACCACTTCATTCTATGGATCTTGAATACTCTAAATTTTATTTGCCTTTAATAAGAGCAGAATTTTTATTTTGTAAATTTAAAGAACTAGAAAATCCTTTCTGATTTTCATTGTTTTCCAAGTAGATATATAGAATCATTTTTTTTAAATAGAAAAGCTGCAGGGACTCAGTGGGTTAGGCAGCATTTGTAGAGAGAAATGGGGAATGAACATTTTAGGTCTCAGAAAATGGTCCCAACTCAAAACATTGACTGCCCATTTCTCACAAAGATGCTGCCAAGCTCGATGTGTTCCTCCAGCATTTTTTTTTATTTGCAATCAAATGTTGGGAAAGGAAGAAGACAGCAGCAGGTTACAGAGATTAGTAAAGGATAACCATCTATAATCATTTTCCCAGGTCTCTTAATTGTTGCCTCATGAAGCCAAGTTGCAGATGCCACTTATTAGTTCATCAACCATTCTTAAATTGAGTTTTGTAAGATTCCATTTCTGATCCCATCCCAGTAAGAATTTAACGGAAAATGCCTGACAGTTGGCACCACTTGCCACCTTTCTCTCCAACACTATGAGAAATATAATATTACCAGTATTTCCCTCTCCAATTGTCCCTTGTGACTTGTGTAGATGTCTCCTGAAAAGTGTCTGCTCTAATAAATTGTGGCAGTCTCAAGAAAGAAATGTGTCCTTGTCCCAGAATAAGAATAAGATGGACCTTCCAAGCCAATAGAATCTTTCCAGATCAAGGTGAGGACAACCTCTGAAACTCCAGCTTATCTGACTTTGGACATGCTGTAAATTTTAAATGTTTTGCCATTGTGTTAGTGATTAAAATCACAGATTATTGCATAACAAAATAGAGTCCACCATTGCTGCTGCTATATTGCTGTGTACAATGAAACCCCCATTTTACGCACCCAAGTTTAATTCAAATTCAGATATAATGCGAGGAGTCATTGGACTCAGGTGTCAAGCTCCTGGCAGGAGCAGGGAGGCCAGTCTCCCTCCAGCAGCTGGGATGTCGGGCTGCCGGCAGGAGCATGGACCTCAGGCTGTTGGCAGAAGCAGAGAGGTTGTGCAAATGCAAGTACAGTGAAACCCTGATTTAGTGTGACCCCACTTTTTTCGCAATGAGATTTCATGGACCCAAATGATTGCGTTATAGTGAGGTTTCACTGTGATTCTCTCCTTATTCTCAAAGCTGTACGCACTGTACCTGAAATGGAAATACACATCGCATTAACATAACACAATAATAATAACAATGTAATAATCAAACAAGATTTGGCACGCTCTGAACCAATGGAGTAGATGACTGAAGGTTGGTTGATGTTAGATTTTGAGTATCTGAAAGAAGGGAAGAGTGGATTCTAGTTTTTGCATAATAAATTGGAAAAAAAAACTGTTCTTCAACCTCTGTGCTGGATTGCAGCCTTCTGTACCCTTCTGGTAAGAGTAGAGGTTGTGGTCAAGATGATGGGGATCTTTTACAATGATGGATGTCTTCTGATGGACCAGGCTAGATCTGCCACTTTTTGCAGTCTTCTAATTTCCTGGGCACTCAAGTCTCCAAACCAGAATGCAATCCCACCACGGAGTATACTTTCGACAGTGCACTTGTGGAACTTCAGTCAAGTGCTCAATGAATGTCAAATCTCCTCAGATTTCTTAGAAAGTGGAGGTATTGGTGTCTTTCTTCATGGTTATCTTGATGTGCTGGTTCTAAGAGATCCACTTCCTCTGGCATTTTGCTTTATTGAACCACCATCCTTTGTGTGAAAAATGTGCCCCTTGGGTCACTTTTAAATCTTTTCTCTCTCACCTTAAGTCGATGCCTTTTGGTTTTAGATTTCCCTGCTCTGAGGAAAAAAAGATGATTACCATTTAGTTTATCAACACATTCATAGTTTTGTAAACCTAAGAGGATCTGAGAAGCGATTCCCAGTAAGTGGAGGAAATGTTAGTCAGTTCCTATTCTGCTTATGGAGTCCATGAAGCATTCAACAATGGATGGATTGCAACCAGAAAACTGGTCTGCAGATTGGAGATGTTGAAGCAGGAACCTCTGGTTTGCTATAATTTATGAGCATAAACATTAGGAGATCTAGGGGGAATTGCAGAATTAACCTGAGGTATGCAATCTCTCTTCAGTAAGCCCATACCATTCCCAGCACCTGGCACACTGGAATTTACTGATGGGCAGAGAGACATTCATTTCCATCTGTGTATCTGAGATAGACTTGTTTCTTCTTGGGTCTCTACATGCTAAAAGGTTGTTAACAAAGATCAAGTGATAATGGGAAATAAACATTCATTTCCATCTGTGTATCTGAGATAGACTTGTTTCTTCTTGGGTCTCTACATGCTAAAAGGTTGTTAACAAAGATCAAGTGATAATGGGAAATAAACAAAACTTTTTTTTCATTAATGTAGAAAATGAGTGAACAGAGATCCTTTGTAAATGTGGAATGCTTACTTCATATAAAAGTTTTATCTTCAATGGTGCTTCTTCTGTTTGACACTTTTTGTAGGTTCTTGGCAAAGGATAGTATGCATGTTTAACTCTTCTTGGTCCCTGAGTTCTCATAGTGCTTTGAATATTCACTTGCCACTAGTTTGTAGCTTAAGGAAATGAGTGCTGATCACATGTAAAATAATTACTCTTCTGAAAGATTACAGGACACAAGGTGATGTGTTTGCAAGTTAGTTGTGAATTGGAAATCCCTTGTAGAAGCAGGCACTTTGGGTGATTAACTCATTTTCTGCTAACTTGGCCAAACTGCCTCTTCTAAATATGTCAAGGGTTAATTTTCAATCAGAAAGACAGATGTTAAAATGATATTATAAAAGCAAAGATTGAGCTGCTGGAGGACCTTACGTCAGGGGCAACACCCATGTATAGAAATAGTCAGTCAAGAAAGGTTCAGACACTTTATCAAAACTAAATTGAAAAATAAGGTGCTGTGATGTATAGAAAGGGGGAAATCAACTGGGGAGGAGTCAGGAGGTGATTGGGTATAGGAAAAAAATTATGAGAGGTGAGAGAAAGAGGGAGAATTGCTACACATTTGTGTCTGTACTTGGCCTCATGCATTGATAGGGTAAAGCCAAGCACAGACATACCTGTGTAGCAATGCTTGGTGGAGTTGAAATGGTTGGCGAAGGAAGCTCAAGTTTAGACCTACAAACAGAGCTTAGTGTTCAGCAAAGCCATCGGCCAATCTCCATTTGGCCTCACTGATGTAGAGAAATGTTTCTCTGATCTTCTATGAGGCTATTTGACTATGATAGTTCAAGGAGATTTTATATCTGTTCTTAAGCAGCTGTAATTTGAAGCAGAACTCAACTTAGCCAAGTTATTTGAGTGGAAATTTGAACTGATTTTTCCAAATCGTTTTGTGTTCACATATTATAATTCTTTTCTCTCAATGATCAGTCCTCATTCACTATCAGTTTCCCTCATGGACAGTTCACATTTGATCTTGATATCTCCTGATATGTTTGGTGCAAGTTGCTCTCGATTAGCCAGAAGTTAATATAATGATCATATTTTGCTAATTAATAATTTTTCAGTTTATTCCCTGGGCCCTTGTGTTAAAAGATAATTTTTTGGGGGAAACTTTGATTGAGTAATATCCAGGTACTGTGTAACTGAAGTAAATTTGCCTTACTTGTCCAGGACTCTCAGTGCCCAATAAACAGATTTCTGCATGCACATCATATTTTAATTATTACTCCTCATGCACATTTATGTACTTTCTCCCCAGGATGACAATAACTTAGAGACCTTGATTACATTTCTGGTCAGAAACTCAGCAAATTAATCCATAAAGTATGCAGCCTTACCTCGTCCAAAAGAAATATATAAAAAAAATAAACTGGAGATAATGATTATGTTAAAAGGTTACCCTGCATGACATAAAAGCTATTCTGTTAATTTATTTGCTTACTGGTGGAGCGAGATAATATTGAGAACAATTAGGGAATATTTGGCAAAGCATTTGGAAAGGTAATGACTACTCTTATTGGATTATAAGTTCCATTTTGCAGCTGGGTTTAAAAAGCCCCAAGGAGAATATTCAAAGCACAAATGTTATTAAAGGTGATTGGAGAATTGTTTACTCATTTGGTCAGCAATCCTTAACATTTGAAGCAGCTTTTCAACATAGTCTCAGTGCCTGCTGCAGTATACTATGCCATAGTGTCAACAGTAGTATTTTGCAAATGTAACATTAAACTGTGGGCACTCCTTTCTACTCTGAAAAGAACCTGTGGCGCTCTTTCACGAAAAGGGATTAATTTTCTTGGTATGCTGTCTAATTTTTAACTTTTAACCTGCTTTGCAAAATATTCTGGTACTGGGTCGCAGTCCAAAAATTTTGGCCTGTTTCTCCATCCACAGGTACTGCCTGACCTGACTTTATCCAGTATTTTCTGTTTTTATCTTTATTTCATTTTTTTTTTAGCACTTGCAGTTGTTTTTAATTATTTCCAAATTTTATATAGTAGTCTTCACGTTGCTCTTTCTCATAGCGTGCCGTGCTCAAATTGCTGGCTCTATTTCCAGCATTCCAAACAAACTGCAACTAATATAGCTGCAATGATATTTCTTTGGGGCAATGAATTGTGGCCACCTTTCAAGTTAAATGATCAGCAATAAATTATAGTTATGCTTTTGGAGCTGCCTGTTCTGAGCAAATTCGTGGTGTTTTGAGTATGTGTTCTTTCTCTTGATGAACAATTGAGAAAAGCCAGCTATTGATTGGGATTGAATGAATCTCAAGAGCAGGTTCAACCTATCATTGCAGTGTCTTTTTAATGCTCAATGCGTACACATCCAATCTTTTGCAAAATGTCAAGAAAAATGCCAAAATAACAGCAGGTTGGATATAAAAGCAATTTCTATAGAAAGTTTCTTCATTTGCATTCGATTCCTGCTGCTCTTTATAGTCTTTCGCAGAATAGAATAAATGCTTTTGACAATAACCTGTGGGAACATAGCCAATAGTGAGATTGAGTTATTTTATTCACTGCTTGGGGTGTGTATGTTGCTGACAAGACCAACATTTATTGTACATTTTGAATTGTCCTTGCAGAAGCCTAATAATTGTCTGAATATGCCTGAGATTGTCTGAGCTTGGAAACTAAGCAGACTCAGGCCTGGTCAGTACTTGGAGGGGGAGACCACCTAGGAACACCAGGGGCGCTGGACAAGGTGGCACCTCTCTGTCTGCTGTACAGTAAACAGAAGTTAAATTACTTCATGTATGTTACATACTAAATGTAGAATTACGTGGCAATAATGAACTTTTACCTTTCAGAGGCACTGCAGTTTTTTCCTGTGAAAGTGCTCTGTTGTTCATTACAGGTTTAGACATCGTGACATTGAAGATATTACTGAGCCAGGATGGCACGCAACCTAAAGTAGTGTGTTTCCATGTACCCTGTTACCTTTATCCTTCTGACCGAGGTGTTGTCAAAGTGGCTTGGGTGTGTAAAAGAGTTGCATAATGAAGGTGGCACACACTGCAGACATGTTGCACCAGTGATGGAAGGAATGTGTCATTGAGGTCATACCAGCCTTCTTTGTCTGCGTGTCGTTGTGCTTCTAGAGTCATGTTGATGCTCCTTAGAAAGAATACATCATTCTATACTGCTCTTAACTTGTGACTTGAAGAAAGGCTTTCAGAAAGCCTTTGGGGTGTTAGGAGCTTAGTTATTCGCTTCAGGGTGACAAACAATGAGCTGCTGTTGGAGCCTCAGTGTTTGTGTGGCTGGGGCAGAGCAATTTCAGAAGGGGGTGCCCTCCCTCCTTCACTCCATCCACACCTGCAGGATGTTGAAGGTGGAGGTCCTACAAGGTTGTTGAAGATTAAGGGAGTGAAGATTATAATCAGGTTTGTTTTCCAGGTTTAGTTGTAATGATTGTTAGATTGTAATTTAAAAAAAAATAAATTTAGACATACAGCATGATAACAGACCCTTTCGGTCCACAAGTCCATGCTGCCCAAGTATATCCAATTAACCTTGAACCCCAGTATGTTTTTGAAGGGTGGGAGGAAACCCATGCAGACACAGGGAGAATGTACAAACTCCTTAACGACAGCACGGCCTTCGAACTCCAGTCCCGATCGCTAGTGGTGTTACAGTGTTGCTCTAACTGCAATGCTAATTGTACCAACCAAAATATGTAGAAGAAGAATGACGCCATTCAGTCCATCAAGGCTGCTCTTCCATTTGAATCATGTCTAATGCATTTTTCCTCTTAACTCCATTATCTCGCCTTCTCTCAATAACCCTTGACACATTTACTCATCAAGAACATATCAATCTCAACCTTAAATATACCCAATGTCTTGGCCTCCACAGAAATGAATTCAACAGATTCACCACCCTCCAGCTGAAGAACTTTCTCCTCACCTCTGTTCTAAAGAGACATATCCTGTTACTAGATCTAGGCCACACGTACTATATCTTCAGGTTTTGTAATACTTGTTCACCTTAATCTCTTTACCATTGATATCAAACTGTCTCCACACTGTAGAACTTCAGATCAATGCACATGGCGTTCTTTCATTGTTAGCTTCTTGTGTTTGTGTGATGATAGATTCCACGTGGAAGGATTTTTAATTTCAAGAGGACAGCATTGGAGTAATTTTCAAGAAAAAGAGCACACACTATAATTTGGCATTGTGAAATAATCTTGTAGTATGTACAAGGCACTTACCATTCATGCCACCTGTTTATACATGCTAAACCTGAAGTAATTCCAGCTTCAGGCTTAGTTTAAATAGTGCACTTAAGACCAGCAGTGCATACTGACTAAATTAACTCTGTCTGTGCAAATAGGACCTCAAATAATCCCACTATATGTTTTAATGAATCAAAGCACCGTGCTGATAGAAATCACTTCACAGGGATTTGATGTTTCTTTTGCAATTACACAGTGTCTTCTTGGATGGATATTAAGATGCCAATTTTAAACACTTTTTATTTAGGATAAATGGAGTGGATGGAATGTTTGAATTAAAGGCAGCATAGAAGCCTGAGGTGACAAGTACAAGAAGCAAGGGATAGGTGTTTCAATCCACTTTATCTTAAGGATGTCGATATAAATCTAGTTCAGTCACACAAGGAGAAGGTATTCTGTGAACACTCTCCACTATGTTTTATGCATCATTGATTTGGGAATTCTAGATAAGATGCTATAGAGCAAACTTTTACCCAACATCAAACCCAGCATATGCTTTGTCTGTGATTACTTGACATGTTGGGCAGAGGGAGTTGGGTTAATGCAACAACATAGTGAAGATTAATTTAACACTGTGGGAGAAAATCTGAATTGGATCTGATGTGCGCTGACCTGGTTAGAGAAGTGCGGGATATTTAATGAAACATGCATACAAAAGTATACCCTATAGTGGGTCCAAAAAAAATTGTTAATGCATATAATACTGCTAAGGCCACGACTGTATATCATAGGGGAGGTGGTGGTCTGTTTCCTGCTGGTAAAGTCACAATATTTGTTTTGTTTCAATTTAAGTTTATTTGTTACTAATCCCTGTTGCAGTGAGAAGGGTTCTTCTGCGGGCAGTCCAACAGGTCAAATTTAACACATATACAACTGTAGAAATCAGAAAGACAAGAACAGACTTGCACAATGTGGATAACAATGAAAATAAAATCTTTTTAAATCTGAGAACACTGTTGTGGAGTTCATTTAGGCCATGAAGAAAAAACTGTCTTTCGGCCTGTTGGTGCACAATTTCACATTCTTAAGCCTTCTCTCTGATGCATAGAGGGAGAAGAGAGTGTGTCCAAGGGTTAATGGATGTTGGGTGTCTTTCGTTGACAATGGTAGAAATAGATTAAGTCCCTAAAAGGGAGGAAAATTTGTGTGGTGTTCTGAGCTTCACCTTGTGCAGAGAAGCTCCCATACCACACATTCAACAAATATCGAATGGAGTGTGTTTGGCAGGGAACCTGCAGGTAATAGTCTTCCCATAAAGACTACGGTGACATTTGCAGGTTTGAAAGATGTTGCCTAAGAGAGTAGATGCAATATATTTAGGGAATAATTCACACTACAGCCGGGGAGCACCTGTGGTAGTGTTTAAGGTGACGAGTGACATGCTAATCAATAAGGTTGCTTTGTCCTGGATGGTGTCAGCTTTTTGGAAAGTTGCTGGATCCACAGTCATCTTGGTAAGAGAAGAGTATTCATCACATTCCTAATGTGTGCCTTATGGATGGTAGTAGAGCTTAGGAGAGCCAAGAGACCAATCACCTATCGTGATTAACAATGAAAGAGAGCTTGCAATCACACATAAACTGTTCTTCTATAGATCTGGAAATGGTTGGTAAAATGTTTGTTCCCTTTGATGGTCCAATATTTTATTTCAGAGATTTAAAATCTTACCCAGAATAGTATTGCAAGCCATATGAGTGGGGTTCAGATTCTTCCCCTACTGGAAGTGTTCCTGACAGAAAACTGGGACAACATTTCTTTTAAATGTTTCCTGCCAGATTACTTAATTACAGATTGTTAATTTGCCATGACTGGTATTATGGATCAGATGCCTTTTTATTGAAGCCGCCCACTTCCATTTCCATGGAAATAAAATTTGATTCTTTTTTGAATAGATTGTAAATTTGAAGGAACATATCTATGGCATAGTGATATGAAAATGAGGTGTAGCAGTTAGCACAACACTGTTACAGCGCCAGCAACCTGAGTTCGAATCCCACATCATCAGTGAGGAGTTTTTACATTCTCTCCATGTCTGCATGTATTTCCTCTGGGTGCTTCAGTTTCCTCTCACCGTTTAGAACATACTGGGGGTGTAGGTCAATTGGGTGTACTTGGATGCATGGGCTCAAGGGCTGAAAGGGCCTGTAACAGTGCTATATGTCTAAACTTAAAAAATAATGTAAATTCAGAAAAATGTAAACTCTTTGTTTTGAATGTTTTGAAAGTTTGATGTGATTTCTGCGATTAAACAACACATTTCAATGTTCCTGTTTATGGATAACAAAAAAGAGCTTGCCTTAATCCATGGCAACTTCCTGCATCACAAAATTCTGTGGACACGGTGGTTGAAGTGAAAACACAAACTGATGGAGAAGCTCAACAGGTCAGACAGTGACCTTTATGCAGCAAAAACAAAGATACATAACTGACATTTTGTGCTTGAGCCCTTGATTAAAGTATGAGAAAATGCCGGCAAGTGTCTGAACAAAAGAGTGGGAGATGGGAAGGGTGGGGTGACAAGGGGAGGAGATGATAGGTGAAGAAAGGAGGGAGGATAGGGTTAGGTTAGGTTACAGGATCCCACCACCAGACACCCTTTTCCCTCTTGTCCCTTCTCGGCCTTCTGCAGGGACTACTCCCTCCGCGATTCCCTCATGCACTCATCCCTCCCTACCCATCGTACCCCTGTGCTGGTAGGAGGTGCAGCCACAGTCCTCCCTTACCACAGGCCTTTCACATGAAGCAACACTTCACTTGCACATCCAGAGGACTTATTTACTGCATCTGGTCCATCCTTTGTGGTATTCTCTATGTCGGAGAGACCCATCGCAGATTGGGAGATTGCTTTGCTTAGCTCCTTCTCTCCGTTCGCAACTACAGCAACCTCCCATTGGCCAATCATTTCAATTCTGGTCACACTCCCGTGCTCACATGTCTGTCCATGGCCTTATGTATTGTCCCACCCTGATCGCCTGCAAATTGGAGGAACAATACCTTATTTTCCGTCTGGGCCCTCTCCAGCCAGATGGCGTGAACGTTGACTTTACTGTCTCCCAGTTAACCTGTTTGCCTTTCTTTCCCCTCGCCCCTTTTCTGTCTTTCCAGTTCTTTCACCTACACAGCCCTAACATCGCACCTCCCCCTCTTTGCTGCTGTCCCCTCCATCATTTCTTTATCTGTCCCAATCTCCCACCTTTGTGACCCTCCCATTCCCCCCTCCTACTCTGTTGTTCGGACGCCTGGCGGCATTCTCTCATACTTTGATGAAGGGCTCAAGCTCGAAAGGTCAGCGATATATCTTTGACTCTGTTACATAAAGGACACTGCTTTATCCTGCTGAGCTTCTCCAGCACTTTGCTGTCTTAACTCCTGCATTCAGTTAATACTTACTTATTTGCAATTAATTCATTTTGATTGGAATTTTCAACCATTTGTATCCAGGAAAGATGTATAATTAATTATATTAAAAATTGGTTGATACTTGTTTGAGCACCCCTTCATGGGAATAATACTTTCCAGTCCTCTTTTAAGAATGATATGAAATTACTGCACCATGAATTATTGCAACCAGGATATATATTTGCAGAAATATTATTGGGCACCAAAATGAGATAAATGTAAAGGACACACCCACTGATGTTCCAGTCTGCCACTAATGTCCCTTACTCGGTTGATGGGTTACTTGACTGCTCTCATGTGTAGATAAGTGGCATGGATTTGGAGAAAGTTGATGGAATATGAGGAGGGTAAAATAGGATAAGTATAAAGGGGGCGGTGAAGACTTGGTGAGTGGAAGAGCCTATTTCCATGCTGGTCAACAGTATGATCTCTATGACCCTAAATGCCAGCTCACTACTGAAGAGGCCAGTTTATTCCTGCTGATGCAAGAGATAACAGATCAAGCTGTGGCCTAGGGTAATGCAATCTTGCCTGGAAACTCAGTTGGAAGCATGTCATTCCTCTGGATTGCAAAACTGTGAGATTTTACAAAATTAAACTCAACAATAATTCATCCTATCACTCAGGTTCTGTTATCCTCTAATATAGGGAACTAGGATGTGCATCTGCAGAGATGAGTTTCTCTTTCAGTTGTAGCAGGGAATCCACAAGGCAGCCGACCAAACACATTGCTTCATTTTCCTTTCTTTTGAAATAAAGTGAATAACACCCAAAGGTTCTCATGGTGTAAATAAATGTTCTCCATGTCACTTTCTCAGTGGTTTCATTCGGAAGGTAATAATCCTGTGCTTTCTTATGTCAGATAACAAGCTAATTAAATAAAAAGAAGATTGTTTGTTGATATTTCAACATAGATTTGGAGCATAAAACCAGCTAAAAATGATCACTGCATTTATTCCCATCTTGTAAAATACTGCCAATACTGGAAACCAAAAAAAAGGCCATCTCAATTTCATCCTGTCATGAACTGTTGTGCACATTTTGTAAGTTATTACAACTAAAAACATGGATAATTTTATTTTTGATTATTTGATTAATTCATCAATTTTGAAGACGAACAGTCATTATCCAACTCTTAGAGACATGGTAAGGAAAATGGAGCTTTGAGTTTCTTATTCCAATTCATCCAATATTGTTTGAATACCTTCATCTGGTTGGAAAGTACTAATTATGACTTTTTGCTGGCTCCTTTAAATGGCATAATTATGATTCAAAACATGGATTTTAACAGTGTATTTTTTAACAGTTCAAAGCTTGTGCACAAGTTAATTTCATTGATCATTCTACTGAATAGTACTGTTCTTTTGAAAGAATAAAAACCAGAGAGAGTTAAAAAAAGGTGATTAATTGATGCAGTTCATCTTTCTCCAATGACAACGACTTTGTTGTGTTGAAATTAGGAAAGTAATTGAGTGTAGTTTCTCTTTAATCTGATTGCTTTACCAGCAGTTTGTTTGATGGTATCAGGTTCAATCCTGCATTGCTAGGTCAACATAGACCCATTCCATTAAAGGAGCAAGGTTCAGCGAAAGTTCGGGCTCTATTGTTTCACCATGGTTACAAAACAAGAAAGGAGAAATCCTGCATTTGCCTGCAATGAGCCCTGGAGGTACAGTAGCTTGTTATTGTTTAAAAAATGTAGCCAGATATATAAACCTCACAATTATCTCCTGTGTAAACAAGAGTGCCTTTCACTTGTTTTGTAAGCTGTACACAGATGTTCAGAAGTTGAATCTATTATAAATAAGTTAAAAGTTTATATTGCTTTCACTTTACCTCTGTTGCCTTTAATAAAGTTTAAACAATATGTACCCTGGTCAGAATTTAGAATCAGAATTTATTGTCATGAACAAGTCATGAAATTTGGTCTTTTGTGGCAGCAACATGGTGCAACTATTCATATAATAACCATCTTACTACATTAGTATAAATAAAGAAAAAAATAGTGCACGAAAAATAAGGCAGTGTCTTTGGTTCATTGATTACTCAGGAATCTGAGGGCAGTGGAGAAGAAGCTGTCCTTATGGCACTGAGTGCTGGTTGTTAGGCTCCTGTACATTTTCCCGATGGTTGCAGAGTGAAGAGGGCATGGCCTGGGTGCACGCCTCCATACCAGGCAGTGAAACAACCAGCCAGAATGCTCTCCACTGCACACCTGTAGAAGTTTTTGAGAGTTTGCTGATGACACCCTTAGTTGTCGGCAGAATCACAAACGGCAATGAGGAAGTGTGCAGGAGGGAGATTGATCAGCTCGCTGAATGGTGTAATGATAACAATCTTGCGCTCAACATTACCTCTGGAGTAGAGCAGTGGGCTAAGCATGCATCTTTGGAGTGTGCCTGTGTTGATAATCGGTAAGGAGGAGACATTGTTTCTTATTGTTTCTGACTGTGGTCTTTCAATGTGAAGTCAAGGATACAGATGCATGAATTGCATATTAGCATATTGTAGTTTAACACTATTTCTGTGTGTGCTCTGGTATAAGATGTTGAAACAAATTGTTTACACATATCAAGAATTCTAGTCCTTGTCAGATATGCTAGCATTTGCTATTTGAGGTTGTGGTGGTTTCCTATTCAGGCCCATGCACGTGGAAATGCCATTGTAGATTTGGCCCCCTTCCTACTCTATATAACATGAAGCACATTAAGGACGTGAAATGGCATAGATACATACTTGTTCTACATCCCCCTCAAAAGTGATTGTATTTAAGTTTTTATGCACAGCTCTGACACTAATATACACATGTTTCAGCTTACTCATGTCATAAAAGGAAGTGATTTGACCATTTGAGTCCAGGCATGGGTTTCCTTTGGAGGATCTTTGTAAATTGATGGACCGATTGGCCACTGTAAATTTTCCCTAGTGTGTAGCTGAGTGTAAGAATCTTGGGGAAGCTGATAGGAATATGGGGAAGATAAAATGAGATTGGTGCAAATGGGTTGCTGCTGGTTGACAAGGTTATTATGGGCTGAAAGGCTTGTTTCAGTGCACTATAATTATGTTGTTTGAGAACGATGGTAGTCCAGACACAAATGTGATGCTCTTTTGCAAAACATATCTGCCTGCTTTCTCTTTTTGCTGGTGGGGTAGGATTTCACTTCACCTTGTATCAGTGGTTTTCAAACTTTTTCTTTCCCTCACATACCACCTTAAGTAATCCTTATGTTCTGTGGTTAGTGAAGGAATACTTAAGGTGGTATATGATGGGGGGGGGGAAGAAGAAAATTTTGAAAACCTCTGTTTTAATCATACCTAATTGACTCGTTATGTGCATGGTTTCATCACTCCAAAGGAAATGGGCCAATGAAAAATGTTCTCAAGCAAAATATTTAGTAACAATTGGGTCCAGAACAGTGGTTCTCAACTTTCCCTTCCCACTCACGTATCACCTTAAGCAATCCCTTACTAATTGCACTATGTAATTCCAAGAGAGTATTCCAGTGCTGCTTTCATGCTGTTGGTTTTAAAAAAAAGTCCATCTCAAAGTTTTTTCGGACACGATCTGATGTTTCAACACTAATATCGTATGCCATTGCTATATTGTGCTCTGGCAAACAAGAACAATTTGTTAATTGCGGTGGTTCTCAGAACAACAACTGAACAAATAATACATTCAACGTGATATGATTCACCCTCAATGATATCATTGCTCTTTAGAAATCAGTTACTGGAAGGATAGTTTACTGTGCAACAGATTCTCATGAATATATTTGTCATTTATCAGTATACCATCTTGTACAATACAATGTCCAAGAACAATATGACTAAAAAGGCTCATGGTGTTAGTTTTTTTTTAGCTTAAAAATGCACTGAAATGCTGGAGGTACTCAACCGGTCTTTCAGTGTTCCATAAAAAAGCAAAGATATATTGCCAATGTTTTGGGCATGAGCCCTTCTTCAAGAAATAAAACGAAGCATATTCTGAATGTGTAAGGTGACTGAACAGAATCCAGGGCTAGTGTGTTGATTGGATTATATTGTTAGCTACATTTTTTTTAGCAATAGTTCCTTTTGACGCTGCAGAATAATACCGCTTCAACAAGGCATTTTGGTGCTGTGTTGCATGGCAAAAGCCTGACTTAGAGCTAAAAGAAGCTGCAGCATTATTAGAAAGTTTAATTACTCAAGATTCTTGTCAGACTAGAGAAATATAGTATTATTTTTCTGAAGGCAAATCAAAAGTAGTAATTAATTCAAGGTTTAGACATTATTAAATAATAATAATTAACTTTACTGAACATCTTTAGCAATGGGAAGTTGAACCAAATAATATTTGGAAGTAAAATACAAAAGTCTGCAGACACCGTGGTTGAAGTAAGAACACAACTGGAGAAACTCAGCAGGTCAAACAGTGTCCTTTATATAGCAAAGAAATTTCAGGCATAAGCCCTTCATCAAAGTATGGGAAAATGTCAGCAGGCGTTGAAATAAAAGGGAAAGGGGGGGGGTGTGTGGTGTCATTGCAAAGACAGGATATGATAGGTGGAAAAGGGAAGGAGGGCACAGCAGCAAGCAAGGGGAGGAGGGATGGCTAGGTGAATAGAGGGGGAAGGGAGGAGGAAAAGAAAGGTCACCTGAAACTGGAAAAGTCGATATTGATGCTATCAGCTGGAGAGTGTGCAGACAGAAAATCAGGTGCTGTTCCTCTAACTTAGGGGTGGTGTTGGTGGGAAGTACATGAGGCTATGGACAGACATGAGTGTGGGAGAGTGACGCAGAACTGAAATGGTTGGCTTCTAGGAGGTCTCTGCCACTGGTGTGGACAGAGTGAAGGTGCTCAGAGAATCAGTCTCCCAGTCTGCATCCTGTCTCTCTGATGTAGGGAAGGCCACAAATGGAGCACTGGATTTAGTAAATCAATCCTGTGGATACACGTGAAGTGTTGCTTCGTTTGGAAGGCCTATTTAAGGCCCAGACAGTGGTTGGGGAGGGAGTGTGGGCTCCTGTGGCACTAGGGAAGGTGCCGGGTGGGGGGGGGGGGGGGGGGGTGGAATTGGTGGGGAGGGATGAGTGCACAAGGGAGTCATGGAGGGAGTGGTCCCTATGGAAGGCACAGAGGGATAGAGAGGGGAAGATTTGTCTTATATTGGGTCCTGTTGTAAGTGCCAGAAATTCCGGTGAATAATATGTTGGAGGTGATAGATAATATTTGGCATTGAGTTATTCCAGCAGATTAAGACAAGTTTTAAGTAGATTCTGAAAGGAGAGAGAGGAAGTAAAATGGTTTGGAATTCCTGGGCATTGCTTTTATTCTTCTCTTTGGCATCTACGTCATGGATGGCCAATGTTATTTGTTTATTACTTTGTTGCACAGTTGGAAATTGATCTTCAGTTATTAGATTTAGACATACTGCGTGGACTTCTGGGGCCATAAGCCATGCCCAACGCCAAATATACCAATTAACCTATAATCTCCGTATGTTTCTGAAGGGTGGGAGTAATCCCACACAGACATTAGGAGAATGTATAAACTCCTTACAATCCTCGTTAGCGCCAGATTCAAACCCAGGTCACTGGCACTGAAATGGTGTTTGCACAAAAGTAAAAACCACAATGCTGGAGAAACTCAGCAGGACAAACAATATCAAAGATAAAAATACATAACTGACGTTTCAGGCTTGAGGCCTTCATTATTGTTACATTAACTGCTACGCTAACCATACTGTTCAGTTAGATCTGGAGTTCAAAATGTTTGATTTTGTCATGCTGAAGGTTTGAAAATGCATTTCTAAATTGAGGACATTGCATGGCTTGTGGTTGTGATACTAAGTGTCCACAATTTTCTTTAGTTTGGATGGTAAAAGTTGTTCTAGCTGATGTCAGGACAAGACTTTAAATGCATTTGAAATTTGTACTTGAGTAAATGACAATAAATTTATTCATTGTATGGTAAGAGAAGTTTTAGCCAACACGAAGGTTGTTTGATGTTCCCTAATAATAAGTTTATGCATTAGGAACACACTGGGTTGGCACTATCACTAAGCAAACTAAACAGCTACCGAGGGCGCAGACCTTAGAGGGGTGCAATCAGAGTGGCCAAACATCCAGTGTGTTACTGGTCCTGGCACCCAGGGTGAAGGTGTCGGCGATGGCCAGCACCAGTGCACTCTTCCACATCTCACTGAGCTTCTGGAGTGAGACAGCCTGACGAGCTGGTGGAGCGCCTGAAAGCTGCCAGTGCCAGGCTTCACCACCCCGATGGCCCTCTCCTCCTGCAGCTCTGCACCGAGCTGGCCAAAGCAGACACCTCCCTCATTGACAGAATGGCCCTCTCTTCTTCAAGGGGCTGGATGACTACTTACCCGGCTGCTCCGAAGCCACATCTGCTGTCATCCCGTCCTGTGACTCTGCTCTCCCGGGCCAGCTCACCGACGTCCTCAAGGCGCTGTCCTTGCACCTGCAGAGGACAACGGGTCAATTTCTCCATCGTCCACTTCATCTCCATGCTGGCTGTGCACAACACAACAGAGGTGGTCTCCTCCTCCTCTTCTCCCCATTGCCCTCCCATGTCAGCAATGCCCCCCCCCACCCGCTCAGTCTGGCCAGTACCCCGCAGCAGTCAGCCCAGCCTAGGGCACAAAATAGTCTGGTACCAGCCCTGGGAACAAAGTCCCATTCACAAATTATAATGGTGAACCAATCTTTTCAGAATGGGTTACTCAGAGCAAAATATACTGTTGTTTAAATAGGGACATGTGTCTGGCCATTAATCTGGGGATGGGTTTCTTAAATGTGCAAATTTACATATCAAGCCTTCTCCTGCTCATAATGGGAGGTGGAGAATGTGATGGGGGAAAATCAGTTCTCCTTGGTGAGGCTTTCTAGCATCATGTGAAGAACATGTTAACGGAATCATTTATTAGCCATTAAGAAACAGTAATACAATATTTTTTTTAAAAAACACACTCTGCATCTCTGCCAATATTCTCATATGCCAGAGGGTCCTTACACTTGCTGCTATAGCAGGAAAGTTCCATTGCCGCTCTTTGCTTGTCCCTTGTCTGTTAGGTGTCATTCCTTCTGCAGGCTATTGAAAAAGCCAATCACTTCCACAGGTGTTAAACAAAGGAAATGATTGTGCTTTTTCGATAATGATGGAAACTCAGTACTCAAATGGTTATGTGTGCCTCAGAGAGGTCGGGTACTGACTAATGAAGGGAACAAAACATATTGTTCATCCACTACTGTTTGAAATGCAATGGGGATTCCAACAATAGCTATTGTGCAAATGTTCACTACTTATAGTTCCTTTTAAATCATTAATGATCATTTCTGAACCTTTGCAGCAGGAGAATACATGTCATAAATTAAGGTCTTTTTATATTTTCTGATGTTTTAAAGACCACTGGTTTAAAAAAAATTTGAAACATACTTTAGTTTCAACATTGTACTACTGTACTACCAATGGGAGCTAAATGAGCTTCGTTTTGAAACAAATGCTATCAATGTCCCTCGTTCTGCGAAGGATGAAGGATCAAGAGTTTCAGTAAAGCTTAACATGGTCCACTGTTGGAATCATTCCTTGCACAAAGGATAAAAGTTATCGTTGTTGAAATCAGACATCCCAGTCCCAAGATATCAGTGCAAGATATCAGTATTTCGAGGCAGTTTCAGGCCCAAACACCAACAACTTTACTTTCATCATAAGCCATTGTGGAGATGTTCACTGAGGAATGCGCAGCCTGCAGCATATGCTGATAAACGGCAAGTAATATTTGCACCATATAAAAGCCAGCCAAATGACCATGTCCAAAAAGTGTCTAACAATCTATTCTTCATATTCAATGGCACTGTCATCACTGAGACCCCTGCCATCAATTACCTGGGAGTCACCATTGAGTCACCTTACACCCCAAAGCCTTTCCTCAAGACATGAGTCAAGTGTATGATGGAATGCAAGATCAGATGATACCTTGACAAAGGACTCAGGCCTGAAATGTTGGCTAATTTCTTTGCCTCCTATGGAGGTTACAGGACCTGCTGAATTTTTTCCAGCACTTTATGTATAAATTACAGCATCTGCAGACTTTCTTGTTTTAATTTAAAGGTAAACGTTCCATTATTGTCATGTAATACTACATTTAGAATGGGACATACATGAAATTCTTTAACTTTTGTTAACTGTAAGGAAGACAGAAAGTCGCCACTTTGTCCAGCACCCCTCACAGGGGTGAGGTCCCAGCAAGAAACAAACTCACAACCCTTGGTTTACAAGACCAGTGCTCTAACCACTGAGTTATGGAGCCTCTTAACATTTAGTAAATGTATTTGTGTCTTCTTGAACTATGTATAATTTGAAGTAGAGCAGTATAGTTTGCCCCAGAATTCTCTATTTATTCCTCAAATAACATCACAAAAAAGAGGTGATTGGGTTGTGATTTGTTCCTTCTTAGCGTTTTCAAATAATATGCTATCTTCCATGAATTACAACATGAAATAAGACTTGCAAAGTATATAATGTGCTATGGTTTGGTGCATTTAAACACATGCAAAACCACATTCTCTTTTGCTAGGACACAGAACATTATGGTTTAATCTTCACTTTAAGTTAATGGCTCAAATTGAGCTGAATTTAGCTTACTGCCTGTGACTTCTGGCTGTAATCAGTTTGCTCCAGATGTTGAGGGCTAATCAAGCTAACCTTGGGAAGAGGCTGAGCTAGCCGTAGAGGTCTTACTTGTCAAAGCTCTCATAAATTTGCGAAGCTAAAGATTGAGGAGACTTGGCCTTCGATCTCTAGGGTTAAGAAGGGTGAGTGGTGGTCTTATCAAAACTTAGAATATTCCTACAGGAATGGGCAGGATGGATGCAGCATGGAACTTTAACCTGGCTGAAAATCTAACAAGGAGTCACAGTCTCAGAATACGGAGTAGATCAATTACGAATGAGATGAGGATTCATTTGGAATGGAGTGAATTTCTGGTATTTTGAACCCAGGACAGTGGATGCTCAGACCTTGTGTTTGTTCAAGAAGAAATTGATAGCTGGATATTAAGGGAATTAACCGATACAGGAAAATGGCCTTGAGGTAAAAGATCAGTTGTAATCTTCGATTCATAGTTATATAGAATCGAAGCAGTCTTTTCCATGCCAGTCAAATTACCTACTTTAGCTAGCTCCATTTGCTTGAATTTGACCCATATACCTCTAATCCTCTCCCATCCATGCACCTGTCTAAATGTCTTTTACACATTGTAATTATACCTGCCTCTGTCACTCCCTCTGGTTGCTCATTCCACTCACGTACAACTGTGTGTGTGTGTGTTTAAGTTGCACCTTGGGTCTCTTTTAAATCTTTTCCCTCTTACCTTAAACCTATTTCCTCTCATTTTAAATTCCACTACTTTAGGAAAAAGACTGTGGCCATTCACATTACTATAACATATCTTCCACTCATGCTAAAAAGCCAAAATTTAATTGGAGACCTTAATGGCAATAAATGGAAATAAATAGCAGAAGGAAAGGAAAGGGGAAAAAAACCACAAGAAAAACTTGAAAGCTGCCAATCAAATAGTATACCTATCTTGACAGCACTTGATAGCTATAGACTTCATACAGACTGTGTCTGATTTACTGAGTATTTTAAGACTATATGAGCCAGGGTGAATAAAATATGAAAAGATTTGCTATGTTATGAGCTCTGTCTAACATATTTACTTTTGCTTCAGGCTGGCAATTTAAAAAAAAGTTAAAATGCTTTTCTTGAAAATTTTGAAATTAGCAGCTAATATGTTCTTCCATTACTTGACAAGCTAATAGTATCCTCAAAAGTTTGACTAGTTCCTCAACACATTAAATGATGTCAAATAACACTGTTTAGAAATGGGCATATATGATCTGAACCATATGGATCACACCTATTTTTTTCCGTGGATGACCTCATGTGGTATGAAAATGGCTGTCGGGCACACAGCACATACCATGGACCACACTCGGGAAAGATAATTCACCTTTACTGTTGAGAAAGGCTCCAATTGACATTAGGACTTAAAATACACTCTTGACTCTCTATCTTCTTCTGAGAGCCTAACACTTATACTTTGGATGAAAATGATATCGTTGGCACTTCAAAAAGCATGTAAAGTGATATTGCAGAACTCCTGGTTAGAGCACATTTGAGTCAATAAAATATTCATGTTGTAAACTTACCTTCAAGACCTTTTTAAGAATTACTGTAAAACTGAATACTTACAGACAAGCAGGTTTATCCTTAAGTTCTGGATTCAATTGTTTTTAAATATGATGCGGGTAGACTCTTGAATCACGGCCATTTTCTACCAAACAAGCATTTAGCATGGAAAATGGCAACTGTGACTTTCAATAACCAAAAATAAATTTCAAACATTCTTGACGAGAGGAGTACTAAGTTGTTTCCTTCCCCCTTTTATAACATAACATTAAAAAGTATGTCAGATAATGTAATCATTTGTTTCAACTGCAACCTAAGGGGAGGGGAATTGCTAAAAAGTTTAATCCGTTTGTCCAGTATTTATAACTTAAAACCCGTGACCTTGGATTTAAGTCATAAATGGATTCTAGTGTTCAGGAATGCAAGTGGAATATGATAGAAAAACTCAGCAGGCTGAGCAGTATCTGTGAAGGGAGAAGCAGCCAATGTATCAGTTTTAGAGCCCTTCATTGGACATAGGAAAGAGGAAGGTGCATGTTGCTTTTCCGCCCCCCCCCCTCCAATAGATTGGAGGAGGAATGTACAAAATAAGGGGAATATCTCGATGGCATCATTTATCATTCATGCAACTACATTGTACACTGCTGGGAGGTGGTGGGCAAGTTGGACAAACAAGAAAGATAAAACAAAATGACTGAACATGATATCAAAACAGGAAATGGAAAATGCTCAAAAAGTTTAAAAAGTGGTGCTATCACTCTCAAAGAGCAGGAAGTTGTCTATCTTCAATTATGTATAAGATGTGAGGAGTTTGACAGTCCTGAAATATACCAATTGCAAACTTGTCTGCTACAGTACTTATGCACAGTACAAAATCCTGCTGGACGCATCAGTTCAGTTAACACTTTTTCTTGCCTTTTTTGCAGTCTATTCTGCTGAGTATATTCAGTGCAGTATTTTCTGTTTTTATTTCAGATTTGCAGTATCTGCAGTATTTTATTTATGCTTAAAGCCATTAATTAGCCTTTGCTCTGAGCTCTGAGTGCTAATAAATCTCAAGTCCTCCACTGACTTAATTCTCTATTGTGGATGTTTTTTTTTAAAATACCCCTCAGTCCTCACTGGCTTCAAGACTAATTTGTAACACATCACAGGTGACATGAAGTTTTTTTGTCTTAACATCAACAATTACATTAATTAGATCAAATGCTCCAATGCAAAATTATTACATTTGATAAATAATGATGGAATTAACAATAAGGAGATATGTTTTCTTAAAATGTCTATATTGGAGACCAACTACAATGGGAATCATTTTTAAATTGTTGTGCAACCATTTTGTCTGCATTAATCCAGTGCCAACACTGCTGCCTTGATATAATTGGCAAAGTGCTGTAGTATTATTCACTCTGAGTAAACAATAGATTTGCTTATCATTCTCATGCCCCACCCAATTTTCTTTTGTCTTTTGAAGTGTGATGTTTCCTGTCAGTGAGAACAGATTGGAATTGTCAAAGTTCACACAGATATTGCAGCCTCAAGGGACAATAATATATATTGGTGTACAAGTTTAACCCCTATCCTGTGCATTAAATGCTACTTGGGGGTGTGGGATTGGAAATATGTTGATCATGTCTAAAATTCACTTCATTTGACTTGGGTGGAAATACATTTTAGATCATTGCATCACACATTTAGCATATTTGACAGAGGGCAAACCATTACCACCAAAACGACAAAACATAATGCCAGCCACATTTTTTTTTCCACTTGGAAATTTACTTCAGTACAATGTGGTCTGGAGAATAGTGTTGTACACAGGAGGGGATGGCAACTGGTTGGATTGCTGGTCAAAATCTGCCGCATACAGTATGCCCAACCCCCTCCCTCATTTTATATCCTGCCAGCTAATTGCCAGATTAAAAAGTGTAAAGCAGAGGGAACAAATCTCCTAGGGCTGACATTGCCTTTTAATTTTCTGCAGAATCCTAGAATAGCTTTCATTTAAACTACTACATATATTTGGCTTTTAAAAATCCCATAAATCAATATCAAGCTAACTGCAGTAATTATTACAAGTTAGAGCATAATTTTCAAGCTGAAAGCTCCATGTCGAATTTTAGCATATGCAAACTAGGCAATTCTAACATGTATAGATATTAATATTGAGGATCAGGTAACGAGGTACGAGTTATGAATAATACATTAGCAGTGGCTGTTCTTTATGAACGAAATGAATTCAGCATGTAATCTAATTAGTAAAGGCAGTCTATTAAATCCAGTGAAAAAGCAGCCGTCCTTGAAATAAGTTTATTTACAGTCTCTCCCAGTACTTCCAACAACTTTAAGATTGTTGCCATTGGTGGGGATGTTCACTGAACTTTGCTGTGCATTTCATCGCCAGCTGGAGCTCACTTTGTAATACACTCACCCGAGTCTGATGCGTGTGTGTTTAAGTTCCAATTCAGAGAGTAGAACACATGATCCCAGCTGACACTCCAATGTAATATTGAAGGATTGGAGCACTGTTGAAGGTGCTGGTTTTTTACATATTAATTTGAAAGCTGCTTGAATCTTCAGGCTGACATGTGAGATCCCACATTAATATTTCAAAGGAGATCAGGAGAATTCCCTCCAGACACTTGGAATGATCTCCTCATTATCCAGATCATTGTGGAAGCTTGCTAATTCTTTTGTATCAATACCACTTTGTTACACTGGCTACATTGGTATAACACAATAGTGTGTGTGGTGGCTGCCTGTATGGATTTGTACATTATCCCTGTGACAGAGTAGATTTCCTCCAGGTGCATTGGTTTCTTCCCATACCCCAAAGATGTGAGAATTGGTTGATTAATTGGACTTTGTAATGTTACTTGGGAGGCTTCTTAAATAACTTAGATATTCAGGTAACAGAAGAGACTTTACTTATTGATGTCCTCCACCATCACAGGACACTGTTCACACACTCACATATACATACACCCCACAGTGGTGCACTACCATTACTGCAGTGAGAAGGGTGTATTCTTATGCAGTTACAAAATAGTTCACATTATCCTGACTATAACATCCCTCCTTCTAAAATCAAGAAAGATTTAGTGTTCTGTATCACTTTCTTTCCAGTGCAATTTAAGTAACTGAGCTTGTACACTAGTTTATTTACACAACTAATTTTTAATTTTTTTTTATCGCTATCGCACTGGTGGCAGTATATTGCTTCGCCACCTTGTGGCGACCGTTCGGCTCTGTTTTGCTGTTTTGTCGTGCTTCACCTGCCAACTGCTGTGTTGATGTTTCGGTATTCGTGGTTGTGGTCTCTTCACCTGATACCTCCCTTGATATTGGTGTTGCAGGCTTTGCTGGTATTAAAGCTTTCTGCTTCATCACATCTTGTGTCGGCCGGATGTGAATTCTGTTCCTCCTCAGCTGATTGCCAGAGTTTGTCTCAACAATGTATGGTCTTGGTGTCTCAGCTTCTCTGATGATCTTTGCTGGGGTCCATGTTTTCAACATCGGCTCTTCAATATGCACCTGCTGCCCTTTGAAGAGTTTGTGCATGTTTGTTATAATGCTGGTGTCCTTCTTCTTGTGTGTCAGCCAGTCTTCTTCTGGTTTCCTGGAGGGTGCATTTTGCTTGGTAGAGTTGTTTTATATCTCCTGCCATTTAGAAGTTCTGCCAGGGACTTCATGTCAGCCCTTAAAAGTGTTACTCGTAATGATAGAAGAGCTAGATCTGGATCTTTTGTTTTGCGATACTTAACTAGTGTGCGTTTCACAGTTTACCCTTGTCTTGAAATGAACCCTTGACTTTTGGGGTAGTATGGGGATGATGTAATGATAATAAACCCATATTCTGCAGCCAGCTTTCTGAATTCTTGTGACACGAACTGTGTTCCATTGTCACATATTACTTGCTTGGGTATTCGTTGTTCAGCAAGGAGCGCTCTCATTTCTGAGGTGATAATTGACGTTCTCAGGTCTTTTACCCTTTTGACGAATGGAAACTTAGAGTAGTAACAGGCTACTATTAAATACCACTCTTGATTCTCGGTGAGCATGTTTGTTCCCACTGTGTGCCATGGCCTGGCAGGTACTTCTGTGGAAATTATTTCCTCTTTTGTTGTGTGTTTCTGTACTTTTGGCATATTTGACATGTAGCCACCAAATTTTCAATGACTTTGTTTATACCAGTCCAGTACATGGCTGACTTCGCTCTGAGTTTGCATTTCTCCATTCCCATGTGATCTTCGTGTATTTTATGGAGAACCTCTTTTTGCATTGTTTCAGGTATAATCAGTTTTGTTCCACCCAGCAGAAGACCATTCTCCAACAATATGTTGTCTCTGGTAAACCTATATTGATGTACTGGTTTCTTCTCTGATCTGGCTTAATTTATTACTGGTCACACTGTCGAGATGATGTATCTTGAATCCCATGTCTTCCATTTCATATTTTACATTAGGAGAAAGTTGTAACAAGGTATCAGGAGGCACCATCTTTGTCTGGTATGTATTTTAAGTCGAAGTCGTATCATTGTAGTTGTAGAAGTAATCTGTGCAGTCTTGCTGGTGTCTTGGTTAGGTTCTTTCTCTGGATGTTCCAGTGGGTGATGATCACTTTCCACTATAAACTTTCTTCCATACAGAAAGTCGTGAAATCTCTCACACCCACATACGACCGCCAACAACTGTCTCTTAATATTGGCATTTCTGGTCTCTGCTATTTTTAGTGCTTTTGAGGCAAAAGCTATTGGTTTTCCTTCTTGTACTAATGCTGAACAAAGGCCTCTATTAGATGCATCTACTTGCAGAGTGAGGGCTTTTTCTCTAACTAGAATCTCAACTCCACTTCTCTGCATATTGTTTCTTTGAGCTGGTCAAAACTTCTCTGATGTGATGGTGACCACTGAAATTCCATGTCTTCCTTCAGCATCTCCCTGATGTTTGCTGTGTAGTCTGACATATGTGGTGTGAAGGAACTCATATATTGGACCAACCCAAGGAAACTTCTGAGTTCCTTTTTGTCCTTTGGGTGCTCTATCTCAGCAATGCCTTTAACCTTCTCTGGGCTTGGCTTTACCCCATCAGGAGTGGACACCATTCCAAAGAATTGGTATTCCTTTTATAATGCATTTGTCTGCATTAAGTTGAATTCCAGCTCCTCTTGTTCTCTCCGTGGCCTCGTGCAGATGAGGTTGGTTCTCCAATGGAGTATCTCTAATGTTCTTTTTGGATATCTTCTTCATCTGGATCTCATAATTGACAGAGATCAACTGCAACTCCCAGCGGCTATCCAGACCTAGAATTGCTGGACCATCTGCATCTACCACGTAGAATGTTGAGAGGATGTTTTTTCCCTTACGGCAGCCATTGATCTTAGCTCTCCCTTGCTGCTTGATCATAGGTCCAACATAGGCTATTAATCTGACATTTGCTGTTTTCAATGCACTGTCTTTTGGATCCCCTTTTATTATGTTCTCTGGGAACATCTGTTGGTAGAGTCTGAGTGGAAGGACGTTGCTTTGTGATCCAATATCTAGTTTCACCCTTAGGTTAAATAGCATAAGCTTGTTCTGGATTGTCCTCTGTATTTGGATCCTTGTGTGAACTCAGTTCCTTCTTTCATCTCACCTGACATCTTGTGAAGGTGTATGGATTCCATGTCCAATATCTGGGTGTCGGAGTCCTCATTGTTGTTTCCTTTGATTTGGTTGATCTTCTTCTTTCTTTATTGGTATTACTGTTTTCTTCATACCAGACTTGCACATCTTCGCCCAGTGGTTTGCTTTACGACAGGCTCTACATTCAGAACTATATGCGGGGCATTTGTTTCGTTAATCGAATGGGTGTTGTCTGTCACAGTTCCTGCAGGTCTTGGGGGGGGGGGGGGTTTGCACTTTTCTGATTGTGTTCTTTATAACATCAACCCTTCCTTCTTTTTGCTGTGGGTGTATCTGCATAGATAGGGATTTCATTTGCAGCTCTGGCCAGCTTCAAGCTCTCCTTCCCTATAAGACACTTCTGCACTTTGGGATGGGCACTCCCCTATATTAGTTGATCAACTAATTTTCCCTCTATATCCTTAAATCTGCATTTTGCAGCAACAATTTTTAGTCTAGTGAGGAAGTTATCAACAGTTTCATCAGTCTCTTGAAATTCATAGCGTTTAATTCTATGATTAGACCTGGGTTCAAAGTGAGAAACAAACTTTGCAAATATCTGCTCAGAATCATTTTTTCTCCACCTCTGTAAGCTCCCAGCTAGTAAATAAGTCAAAGGCCTTGCTCCCCTGTCCAGAGAAGTATATCACTGACCTTCTCCTCTGCAGTTGCATTTTTAAAATCACTTTAGAATACTAAATTTCACTTCTGCTGAAACCTTTTAAATGATTCAACAATGTCTTCAGCCTCCCCGTCCATCATTGGGTGAACTGCTGTTGCTCCAGCCATTTTTTTTCATTAATTGTTTTTCTCCTCTTTCCCATCATATTTCAAACACTTACAATCAATTGTATGGCCTTGTTCTTGTTCCCTTATACTGCTGCTATTATGTTATGTCACTGTGTTACTTCGGAGGCTTCTTAAATAGCTTAGATTAAAGAAGAGACTTGGCAATGTCCATGGCAGGACATTGTTCACACACTCTCATATACATACACCCCACAGTGGTGCACTACAGTGAGAAAGATGTATTGTTATGCGGTTACAAAATAGTTCACCATATCCTGACTATACAACAGTATTTTTTAAAATTTAGATTTAGAGATACACTAGGCCCTTTCGGCTCATGAACCCATGCCATCCAGTTTACACCCAATAACCTACACTCTCGGTACGTTTTTGAAAGGTGGGAGGAAACCAGAGTCCGGGGAGGAGGGGGGGAACCCATGCAGACACAGGGAGAATGTACAAACTCATTACAGACAGTGCAGGATACGAACCCTAGTCGTGATTGTTGATACTGCAATGGCATTGTGTTAGTGAGTGAGTGAATCTTGGGAGAATCAGAGGGAATGTGGAGGATTGAAATGGGATTAATGTTGATGTTCATGATGGTCAGTCTGTATATAATGGGCCAAAGAGCCTGTTTCCGTGCCATGAGTTTATGATTGTATTTTGGCAGACAATAATATTGGTTGTGGGATGCCTTGAGGCAGGCTGAAATAGATGCAAAAGGCACAACAGAATTGTAAATCTGAGCCTTCCATTAATTTTCAACCAGTATCTTCTTTCCTTTTCCAGTTCCAGGCCAGGAAGACCTCCAAAACGATCCCAGAGTGTCACATCCCCTGAGAATTCTCACATCATGCCACACACTGTGCCGGGCCTAATGTCTCCGGGAATTATTCCACCTACAGGTAATGCAATTTATTTTCATCCAGTCTACATAGTTGCCTTTCATTTCACTTTGCTTGACCCTTGACATTATTTGAGATTCTGTCATTTTTTAAAATCAAGTTTGTGCTTCTCTCGTGTTTTTTTCCATTGTTCCAAAGCCTTGGTGGGGAAAGGAGAGAGAGCAAAAAACTGGATACCTAGTCCTGATCAATGCCCAGCAGAATAGAAAATACAGGGTTAGTTTGATTCTTAGCCTGATGTGTCTCTGGGCTGAATTCACATTGGAGTAATCAGTAGTTAAATAGCCAAAAAAATCACAAAGAGCAGTGGGTCCCACCTCAGTCCTTGTATTAATGAAGCTTCAGCCAGTCTGGCTGACAATTGAGTTCACTATTTAAATCTATAATTGCACTCTTGATTTCTTCCAGTGGAGAGTGTTTTTACCATAACCAGCTGGCTTTATCAGGTCCCAAGTGAACTAAGGGATGAAATTAAAATAAGGATAAATTCACAAAATCAATACTGCTTGTATTATTTCAGAAGGAGGAGGATTTTTTCTAGGTCCAATGAGCTAACCTGTAAAAATTTGCCGCTATCCACAGTCATCCTGTTTTTCCAACTATCATATGCTCCCTTCTGACCACAATTCCTTCCCAACTGTCATCTCTTCATATTTCTGCTCTCCAACAGAAGCACCATCATCAGCTTGTCCCTGTGATATTCCCAACTATACCAGGCCATGTCTCCACGGGAACTCTTTCCAAGATATCAAGATCTTATCATCTGAGTCCCCAGATTTCCAGACCTCCTGTCACACCAGCTCATCTGCACCTCTCCCTGGTGACCCAGCTATAGCCATAATCAATTTTACTCCTACTTACTTGTATCTTCTTTACCAATGTGTAGCTGTCTTTCTACTGAAAAAAAAACCTCCAGCTTATGACATTGCTGATACTGGATCCCCCCTCCCTCCCTCCATCCTTCCCTCTTTCTTCTTTCCCTTCTCTCTCCTTCCATTTTCTTTCCTCCTTCTTCTGTCCTCCTGTCCTCCCTTCCTCCTCTTACTCCTTCCTCCCTTCTCCCTTGTTTACTCATTCCTTCTGCCCCTTCCTCCTCCTTTCCCCCTCCAAAAAGTGCCTAGCATAGACAATAAAACACAGAACATTATAGTATAGTTCTTTTGGCCCCCAATTCCTTGACCAAATATGATGCCAAATTAAACAAAATCTCTTCTACCTGCAAGGATCCATATCCTTCCATTCCTAGCATAATATGTCTATTTAAAAGCCTCTTAAATGCTATTATCACATCTGCTTTAACCACCATCCCTGGCAGCACATTGAAGATGCCTACTATTCTATTAAAAAATACCTCCTTAATATCTCCTTTCATCTTCAAGGCATTTTCTCCAGTATTTACCACTTTTGTCCTGGGAATAAGATCCTGACAGTTTGCCCCTTCTATACTCTTCATAATTTCATAAACTTCCATCAGGTGTCCCCTCGGCCTCTGATGCATTAGAGAAAACCATCCAAGTGTGTCCAATCTCCCTTTGCAGCACATACCCTCTAATCCAGAGTGCATAGTGAAAATGGGTGTGAACTGGAGCATGAACAGGAGAGAGGAAGATCTCAATGGTAACAGAACACCTTGAAACACAGACTATGGGATAGACAGTGGCACTCCCAGTCGAGCTGCTGACCCACAGCTCACAGAGAGTACTGAGTGCCAGTTGTACTAATTTTAGCACATTAAATTCCATTGACTTCAATAAAACTGTGTCAAGGTGAGTATGGCAACGGCCATTGCTTTTGCATGTTTTTACTTACAGCTTTATGTGTGTTCCTTGGTTAAACTTTCTTGATGTTGCTCTGGATATCTCATTAGCTGCCAATACTTGAGGTCGATTGGAGATTCAAATGAGAAATGTTTGTGGATGTGGAATATATGTAGAAATTGCTGGAATAATGAAGATGTTCCACTTTTGCAGGGAGACTTTAAGAACATCCTTGAATCTTTTCCTCCATCCATGTGGTCATCTCTTCTGATGGTGTTCAGGGTAGAATTTGATATCAAGCATGCCTCTCACATGGTCAACCCAACTGAAACACCTAGGTCCAATTACAATTCAATGCTTGTGAGAGTATATTTAACCAGCAAATTGATTTGGAAGATTTTTCAGGTTCAGAACTTGTATTGGCTCATGAGTACTTCGTAGTGTCTGTTGTAGGTAGTCTAAATGAAGGAAACAGATAGGGTGAAGTCACTACTGCAGCATAAGCCAATGAGCTTCAAAATCTCATTCACCATGGTAACAATGGCAAATTTCATTACACATGCCTGCTTTTATTGGGATATGAAAAGTAGTTTGTTTTCCAGGGACTCATCGCAAGTATTGTCAGTATGTGAGTTGTGAATTGAGGTAGAGGACTTAAGTCAAAGTTGAGTGGAAGGTCAACTCTCTCAGACACTTCAGCCAATGGCCAGGAGATTGCAAATTGCACATCTTTGGCTTGGCTTCGCGGACGAAGATTTATGGAGGGGGTAAATGTCCATGTCAGCTGCAGGCTCGTTGGTGGCTGACAAGTACGATGCGGGACAGGCAGACACGGTTGCAGCGGTTGCAGGGGAAAATTGGTGGGTTGGGGTTGGGTGTTGGGTTTTTCCTCCTTTGTCTTTTGTCAGTGAGGTGGGCTCTGCAGTCTTCTTCAAAGGAGGTTGCTGCCTGCCGAACTGTGAGGCGCCAAGATGTACGGTTTGAGGCGATATCAGCCCACTGGTGGTTGTCAATGTGGCAGGCACCAAGAGATTTCTTTAGGCAGTCCTTGTACCTCTTCTTTGGTGCACCTCTGTCATGGTGGCCAGTGGAGAGCTCGCCATATAACACGATCTTTGGAAGGCGATGGTCCTCCATTCTGGAGACGTGACCTACCCAGTGCAGTTGGATCTTCAGCAGTGTGGATTCGATGCTGTCGGCCTCTGCCATCTCGAATACTTCGATGTTAGGGATGAAGTCGCTCCAATGAATGTTGAGGATGGAGCGGAGACAATGCTGGTGGAAGCGTTCTAGGAGCCGTAGGTGATGCCGGTAGAGGACCCATGATTCAGAGCTGAACAGGAGTGTGGGTATGACAACGGCTCTGTATACGCTTATCTTTGTGAGGTTTTTCAGTTGGTTGTTTTTCCAGACTCTTTTGTGTAGTCTTCCAAAGGCGCTATTTGCCTTGGTGAGTCTGTTGTCTATCTCGTTGTCGATCCTTGCATCTGATGAAATGGTGCAGCCGAGATAGGTAAACTGGTTGACCGTTTTGAGTTTTGTGTGCCCGATGGTGTAGGCTTCGTGGTCAAGGAACTCCATTGCCTCCAAACTCGAATACCTCCCGACAGGCCACTTGGAAATTGCACATACACATGCATTATCTACATACTGCATTTAAGTAACTAAGGTTGAGCGACCTTGGATCTTGTGTGGAAGCTCTGTTGGTTGAACAGTTTCCCATTTGTCCTTTTGATAGCTGCACTCCAACAAGAAGGTTGGGGGTGTGGTGCAGCATTATGCTGAGAAAGGTTGACTACAGGGTGGAATGATGATGCAGCCTTCTCTGTAGTTCCTTTTGACTAACAGAGCAATAATATTTACTTTGAGTCAATATAATGAGTCTTGGTTTGAACTGAGTGTGGGGATAATGAGAATTCATTGTTAGTTGTGAAGAATTGTTATCTTATGCGATAACCCATTTTCTGCCATGATAGAGAACATATGAAGTATTTTTCTTGAAAAAAGAATAAAAATGCATTCCTTTCAGCTTTCATCATTGTGTGAAACATTAAATAATTAGTTTAACTACCAAATTGTAACTGGGGTTTTAAAAAAAGAGCGTTAGTAAATGTTTAACTTTAATGATATTTTTCGCTGACATATCAGTGTACAATATTCTGGAAATAGTTTTTGATCCCATCATGGCACTAAAAGACAATAGGAAGTATTAGCGAAGATGTCTGTTTGAAAGGAGTACTCAGCTGGGATTCCCTAATCACCAGGCTTTCTGAAGGTCAGCAAGAATCTGAACGACAGATGTAACAAGACTGAAAGAGGAGAGGAAATGCTTATTCTCTGTATGTGGCACTGAGTGCCCTTTTAAAAGCTCCAGTATACCAATGGGATAAATTCCTTGAGGTAGCTATTGCTGTCAAATTATGCACTTGAATCCAACAAGCCCATAATTCTGCTTTACCTTGAGTAGCTTTGATGTTACCTGTTGTGAAGAAACGCCATCGATGTCTCTCACTAAATTGCTAGGACATTCTTACATTTTGTGTTCAGTCGTCAAATCATGAGAACAGTGTTCATAAACATTTGCCTCTAGAAATATCCAAAGCCAGTGCTGAACAGTGTGTGGACACTGCCTATGGAAAATGCAAAGGGAAGCTGTATTTAAAGACTTGGACTTCAAATTCTCTGATTCTCTCAAGAAATAGACATTGAAGGAAGGAAAAGTGAAAATTACACAGCCACTTGTATACTCCAATTATGTATTTTAGTTACTTTCACATGATTGAGTTGAACCAATGATCGCAATTAAGCTTTCACAAAATTAACACAAAAATGTGCTGAGAATATTTAGTCATTGAGTCAGCATCAGAAATTAAATGGTCGCAATGCTATTTTAGTGTGCATCTATATCAGAAATCATGAAGTCATGATGGTCATAGGGCTCTGTTCCTTTCCAAATTTATACCATGTGTTTATAGACAGGATTTTGTGCATTAATTTTGAAGGATAAAAAAAACTTGTGTGTAATAAACAATCCATGTGAGCTTATGTTAAGGTCTGGTCCAGTTACATTAATAGGTTAAATTATCTTATAAAATTATAGGGAGGGAAATACATTACACATTCTTATTCAAAGTACATCTATCTGTTGTAATCACCATGTCAGATTTATCCCGATGGAACCACTGCATGTTTAAATTTTGTTTTGTGATCTCTGTATCTTATCAAAATCTCTTTTGGAAGACTTTATACACCGCATTAGGTGTTAACTGGGGGCAATGGCTTCCATTTGATGGTACTATATCAAATCAGCATTGCATGCCATTCTGAATTTAGCATGAGAAGGCCAAGGTACAGATGCCTAACCCTTTATCTAGAATTCCAAAAACCAGCAACTTCCAAAAACTGGCACTTTCTTTGGTAGATAACTTCTGCTCATCAAAGATGGAGCATGGCACCAAACGTGACCCGACACAACCATTGCTCAACTCCCATGTATCCTGTCGTGTTCCATGTCAATAATTTGTAGTATTACCACCTAATATGTGGCCCTTCATGGTGTACAGTTGCTAATTAGTGTGATTATCACTTTATAAGAGCAACTCCCTGATGGGCATCATTGCTGATTAGCGTGACCGTTACTTTATAAGAGCCCCTCTCTGTTGACTGTCTTCACCATCTGCCCACCCAGTCGACACTGCCAGTCAGAAACCTCTGTGAAGACAATAAGCACGGCAAAGAGAGCTGTTGTGCTTCCCTTGAGTGATGGGGAAACTGCTGAAATAGTGCTACCTACAGATAAGCATGAGGAGAGCAGTGATGAGGATGGAGACATTGACGCACAGGTGAAAAAAATGACCATCGATGATGTGGTTAAAATGTGCAATCATTTAATTGGTGGGATGGAACAACAGTGAGCATGAGATTATGGGTGTTTATTCAATTAAAGAGAGACTGTTTAGACAGAAACCTCTTTTAATGAAACAGATGACACTGGAAGAAGTCTTCATAAAGAGTTCATTCTGATGCAATATTTAAGTTGTAATATGTGTTTACTGCATTTGAACTGTTTTAGATGACCGCAATGTCTGAGCCAGTCTTATTGGAAGTTTTATTTTAAAATTTAAAAAAATGTTAAGATATTATGTTTTTTTATTGTCTTTTTTTATCTAAATTCATTTAACACCCCACACCCCCTGTTTTGTGCAAATTTGCGTGATTTTTGAAACATTGCATTTGCTTAAAGGATCCACCATTTTAAAATGATTCTGAAATCCAGAGGATTCTGAACAATGGCAGGTGTCTGGTCCCAATGGCCCCGGATGAAAGGTTAGGCAAGGAGAAGTGAGGGAGTGTTGCACCTTTGGAGGATTTGCCTTTCAGATAAAATATTACTTGTTCTTCCCCCAATGCAAATCAAATTCCATGGCTACTCTTTTGAAGAAAAGGAGTTGAAATGCCCCCAGTGATCTTTCCAATAAGTAATCCTCATCGAAAGTAACTAAAATAAATTAATTAGTTCATGTCACAGTGGTTAATTCTGCTGCCTTGTAAGGGCTTAATCGTGACCTTACACATCCTCCATGGGACCATGTCGGTTTTCCCCCAGTTGCTGCAGTTTCTTCCTACATGTGAAATATGTGCTGATTGGTAGGTTAATTGGCTACTTTAAATTACCCTTGGTGTAAGTAGAGAGGAGGGGCAATGTCAATGGCAATGCAAGTAATATCTGCAGAGGTTTCAACTGTTGAAATTAATTGGAGAGGCATTTTTTGAATATTACTATGTATATGAAAATTCATTTGAAAGCATTAGGCTGTATGCTGTGATTCTGTTCACCTTTTGCAAGTTGAAAGGAGTAAAATGGTTTGAGGAAAGTGGACATGTTGCATAATTTCCTAAACAAAATACAGTAATAAATCTGTAAACTGTAAGTCTTTAAATCTGTGAATCAAGACCTCAGATCACCTTCAACTTTAGTGGACATTGTAGTAACTCCATTTGGTAGCTATTTTTGTCCCATGCCAGGACAATCCTTGATGTTGCCATAAACATAGTCTCTTATAATGATTATTACCAGAATAACCAATCAGTTATTAAATTATCCTTATTAAATAATGTTTATTTCTGAAAAACTGCATGAAACTCATTATAACCAATGCCATACTGATGTATAGAGTTCCATTTTATTTGGCAAGATGTAGAATTTGTCTAAATTAGTTAAGATAAGTGAACTTTTGATTTTTTTTTCCTTCTATTTTTCTTTGCCATTAAAGAAGTACATCACAAATTAGTGGTCCCAATTTACTTGAGGTACATAGCTATCTTTTCTCACCATATCACAAGCTTCATCAAGCATACCCACTCAAAGAGTCTCAAAGCAGGCTACCTGCAGTTTACAAATGGAACACAAGTTTCCCCAATTTGTGGGTTTCCAAGGTTTTTGCAATCAGAAAAAATACACATCACATGTTTCGGCAGATCTTTTGTATTTGCTTCTGTGTACAACTATGATTAAAACCCAAAAAGATCATTGGGATATGGTGATTATTGTCCAAAGCAATATTCCAGCTTACTAAACGTTGTTCCAAGTCGAATGGAAATAAACTCAAACTTCAATAATGAATGATTGAAAATGATTTTTCCTGTTAATGCATGAGATCCTATTAGGTTTTAAGGACTAGTTTTTTTTTGCAGTAAACATTTATTTCATTTGGCAGTTGACGAGATCAAATCTAGTGACCGATGCTTTGGGTCTTTTGATCCTGGGCTTGATAGATAAAGTTGAAATGATGAAGAAAATTTCTTGTTATTCTATTAGCTTAATACATCTTCTTACCTGATTTCCTGAAATTACTCTGAAATGTCAAGCTTCCTGCAGTAATCTTAAGATTGTTATTGCAGAGACTTTGGCCCTGTTATGAGGGGAAAATAGTGCCTGGACAGGGGAGCAAGCTTGGTGCTATGAGTGATGGGGGAAGGGATGGGAAGGATATTAAATGACAAGATGGCTGTGAACCCTGATGAAATTAACATCAGAGATCTTATTGACAAGTTTGTCATGGCTCAAAAGTGGTAAAAATTTGAAATGTTATTTCTCCTCATTGCTACAACTGTACAGGTTGTGGTGAGAGCATACATGTAATTCCATGAAAACATTTGACCTCCTTATTAGAGGAGGGATAAACTTCATTCAAGGTGGTGCAGCAAGGTTTCATGAGGTTGTTTCCCAGAATGAAGGAGGTGTTTAATGAAGAGTCCAACTGAAGCTGCACAGTGGGTAGAGCTGCTGCCTTATAGCTCCAGCGACCCAGATCTCCAGTGCTGCCAAGTTTACATGTTCTTCCTGTTTTCCTCCGTGATTCAGTTTCCTCCCATGTCCCAAAGTTGTACAAGTAAATTGTCCCTCAGTGGTAGATTCAGGGGTGGGGTGGAGACGATTCGGAGAATAAAATGGGATGTGGAAGATTAGTGTAAATGTGTGCCTAAAAGCTCGTGTAGATGTCATGGACTGAAAGACCATTTCCATGCTCTTTCATTACGTGACATGATACCTATTGTCATTAGATTTAATTGAAATGTAATAGTCAAGGGCAGTTTGACAAAATTGATTATGAAACATCATGAACTTGGAAGTTTAATTTCATAAAAAAGAATAGTGTCTTTTTAAAGTGGAGATGCAGATAATTTGTTCTTTCAGGGGTTTGTGAATCTTTGAAATTCTCTGCCCCAGAAAGTTGTGGAGGCTGAGTCAGTAAATATTTATAAGATCTGGATGAAGAGATTTTTTTCTTTCAGGGAGTCAAGAGTTATGGATAGAGCAGTGATGTCAGTTGCAATTTCATTGAACGGTAGAGCAAAATTAAGTAGCTGCTCAACCTTCTTTATGTTCTAATATTCATCCACACAAGACAGAAGGTTCATGCTCCCAGCCCCAGATGAGAGACTGAGAAACTTGAATACAAAAATCTTGGCAGAATCTCCACTGTATTACTGAATGAGAACTGACCTCTATGGAGTATCATATTTCATTTGAGATATTAAACTAAGACCTTACTCTCATGAGTAGGCACAAGATTTCACTTTGATGGAAAAAAAAACAGATCACCAGTGCCTTTGTATTCCCCCACCCCCCACAATATCACAGTTGCCTTGGGAATTATTTATCCCTGAATGAACATTAATAAATCAGATTATTTAGTTACTTTCACAGTACTGCTTATGGTCCTATACTAACTGGCTGCATCTCAACTTGGTTTGGAAACTTGGGTGCCTAGAATAGCAGAAAGTGGCAAACCAGGCTAAATCCATCACAGGTACTGACCTCCCATCCAGTGAAGACATTTGTGTGAGGTGCTGGCTTAAAAAGACAGCCAACATCACAAAGGATCCTCACCATCCTTGTTACAAACTCTTCTCTCAGGTACCTTCAAGGAGAAGGTGCAGATGCCTGAGGTCCACCTACTCCAAAGTTCAAGAACAGCTATTGAGCTTTTCAATGTCACCACGCTATCCTAACCCTAAGCATAAGCTACTGCAGAGCTACAAATAGGTCTGTCTGCTCTATTGAAAGATTACTTGTTTTAACTAAATATAACCGTGCATTTTATTTATCTATTCCATTTTATTATCTCTTTCATTGTGGGAATTTAATTTGTTAATGTATCTTACGTACCTGTGCAGCTACAGCAAGTTAGTACTTTGGAGCATTTCTACAGTGTACGTGTGTGTCTGACAATAAACTCTCATGCTCATAGATGACCATATAGATGTTGACTATCATATTTCCTGTCCTACAGTAGTACCGACAGTTCATAATTAGTTCATAAGCTGTCAATCCCTTTGGGATGACTGAAAGGGAAGTGAAAGGCATTGCAAACATTTTTTTTCTGTCACCAAGACAGGCTTAAGGTCACATCTGCAAGATGGCATCTTTGACAGTGCAGCATTCCCTCAAGACTATGTAGGAGTGTCAGGCTCACGTCATTAAGAGCTAGAGAGAGGGTGGGGAGGTTAGGAATATAATGCTTTTATTTGTAAATATTAGCTCTAATATTGACACATGATAATTGTTACATTAAATTCTATTCCCAAAATGACAAACTCTTTAATCAGTCATTTGAGGCTTCTGTACTTGACTGTAATGCATGGATGTTGGGGTTATGTCAATCTCCTGTTCCATGTCTTAGAGCAAATATCAATTAATTGCAAACCTTTCTCTCCATCTTGAGAGTTCTCATCAGTGATTCTCACTCGAGTTCATGTCCCCTCCTAATGCTGATTACAAATAAGTACTCACATGATGTGGTCAATAAGCTAGAGATGGCCCACCATGATACATAGTCAATGTCTTTAACCAGGCCTTTCTTAAGCACGTAACCTGCTGTACCAGATGTCCCAATACACTTGATCATTGCTACACCAAGTAAAGGAAGGCATATTATTCCTTCCCGAGACTGCATTTTGTTAAGTTGGATAACCTGGTGGTGCTCCATTTGCCTGCATACAGACAAGACCTAAAAAGAGAGGCCCCAGAGATCAGGATAGTCAGAGGCTGGTCATGGAAGGTAAAGAATGGTTATAGGACAGTCTCAAGTCAGTGGATTTGGAGGAGTTCAAGAACTCGGGTAAGGATCTGAATATCACACCAGGGCCGTTTCGGACTTTATCAAAACAGATGTGGATGAGTGTATCCCCATCAGATCATTCAGGGTTTTCCCCAACCAGAAGCTCTGCATAAACAATGAAATCTGGAACCTACTGAGAGCAAGATCACAGGCATTTATGTCTGAAGACCCAGGACACAACACAAGGAGAAGGTACAACCTATGGAAAGCTATCTCCTGAGGGAAGTAGATATTCCAGATGAGAATAGAAATAATGAAAGACACCTGACAGCTATTGCAGGGCCAAAATGACATAATGTGCTACAAATCTATATGTGGTGCAATAGGAGAAAACAAAGCATCACCCCCAGATGAGCTCACTGCCTTCTGTGCCCAATTTGACCATCAGAACACCACGTCTCCTGATTATCTTCTACTGTTAGTATCCAAAGATGTTTAATGGAGGGCCTTCAGGAGGGTGAATCGAAGGAAAGCATGTGGCCCAGATGGAGTACCCGGCTGAGGACTGCAAACTTATCCTGACCAACTGGCCAATGTATTCATGGATATCCTCAAAATCTCACTCTGAAAAGGCATGGTACCCATCTGTTTCAAACAGGCTTAATTATGTCATAGTCCAAGAAGAGTGTGATGCCCTGCCTAAATGATTACTTACAATGGCAACTCACATCCACAGCTTTGAGAGGCTGGTATTGAAGCCTATCAGCTCCTGTTCCAACTTGCCTTCCATAGCAACAGGTCTATGGCAGGTGCTCAGTAAAAACCCTGGAATACCTGAACAGCAAAGGCATATATATCAAGATTCTCTGTATTGACTACATTTCGGCATTCAGCACCATCATCCCCTCAAAACAGATCAGCAAGTCCTAGGCCTCAGTTGTCCATTGTGCAGTTTGGATCCTGGATTTCCTCAGCTCCAGACCCCAATCAGTGCAGATAGGCAAGAAAACCTCCTACTCAATCTCCATCACCACTGGAGCATCATTCTTAGCCTCCTGCTCTACTCCTTTAAGACCTACACGTACTGGGGCTCGGTACGACATCACCATTTATAAATTTGCTGATGATACCAGAGCAGTGGGCTGTATAAAAGGGACCTTTCACTCCGTGTTCAACGCCACCAAAACTAAGGAGCTGATTGTAGACTTTAGAAAAGGAAACCCAGAGGTTTACTTTCCACTGATCATTGAGGGATCATTCTTCTATGCATGGTTCAATGAGAGAAACAAGCTGATACCAAAGAAAGTTCCGTGTTCCCCGATGAAACTCTGCATAGGTGCAGCCAAGATGAAGAGAACCTAACCAAGGTGAACCCCACAAGGTAACAGGACCAGACAGCATACCCAGTCAGGCACTGAAAGAATGCACAAACCAAATGATGGAGGTCCTTACGGACATCTTCAACACATCACTAAGCAGCCCATTATCCCTGCGAATTTCAAGACAGCTACTATGCTGGTACAAAGGAGGTGACAGTAACAAGCCTCAATGACTACTACCCTGTGGTGCTGACCCCCACCATTATGAAATGCTTTGAGCATCTGGTGATTGAACACATCAAAGCGCACCTCCCAGAGATTCTGGACCAATTTCAATTCACCTCTCAAAGAAACCGTTCCACTGATGATGCTATAGTCTTGTTCCTCCACTCTGTCATCCCCAGCTGGAGAACGATTCCTCATTCGCCAGACTGCTCTTCATTAATTGGCTCAGGATAGAACATAAAATTCCTCAGAGGCTGATGTAAAACAGTCCTCATTGGGATTCAACAGCCCCTTGCTATTACTGGATTGCAGACTTCCTAATGGAAAGACCAAGCGTATCTGAGTCAATAGCAGAACATTGAACATCATCACACTGGAGAACCTCATGGCTGTGTGAGCATCCCCCACCGATTCACGCTACTGACCCCCGACTGCATCACCAGATCCATCTCCAACAGAGTCATAAAGTTTGCAAATGACACATCAGCAGTTGGCCTCATCAGCACTGCAGAGAAGAGGTGGAGACTCTCGTGATATGGTGCATCAATAACAACCCAAGACTCCACGTGGACATAGTAAAGGAGATCATTGACGACTTCAGGAGGACCAGAAATAATCAGCTTCCACTACACAGCGACTGGACTTACTGAGAAGACTGAGGAATGCAAGGTTACTGGCCACCATCTTTTTACAGGAGTTCTATTGAGAGCCTCCTGGCCGGCTGCATCACAGTATGGTATGGATGCTGTAGAGCATTGGATCAAAGGTCAATCCAGAGGACTACGAGCAGCAGAGAGGTTCACTGCATGCACATCTTTCAGCTACTCCCGTCAGGAAAGAGATGCAGGAGTATCAGATTCAGAAACACCAGGCTGAAAAATAGCTTCTTCATGTGGGCAGAAAAACAGCTGAATGACTGAATGAACTCCATGATGCTCCTATTTATTAAACAATATTTTTTTATATAGATATATATGTACTGCATATTTATTGCTTGTATGTGTGTTACGTCTGTTTGTGTGTTTGAATATTTTTACACTAACAGTCAGAGAACACTGTTTCATGGGGTTGTACTGTATAATCGGATGATAATAAACTTGAACTTAATTTTAAATTCCTGGGAGTTACAATCTCGGAGAACTTTTTCAGGACCCAACATAAGAAGATCACCGTGAAGAAAAAAACATAAGTGCCCCTACTTCCTCAGGAGTTTACGGAGGTTTGGTATGACATCAGATACTTCGGCAATCTTCTACAGATATGTCCCAGAAAGTGTGCTGACCGGATGCATCATGACCTTTTATGGGGGCACCAATACCTCTGAGTGGAAATCCCTGCCCAGCACATCATTAGTAAAACTCTCCCCATCATTTAGAAATCTATATGAGACAATGCTGTCAGAGAGTAGCAGCAATAATCAAGGATCCACACCACCCAGCACATGCTCTGTTCTCGGTGCTGCCATCAGGAAAGAGGTCTAGATGCCACAAGACTGGCAGCACCAGGTTCAGGAACAGCTGCTACCCCTCCACCATCAGACTCCTCTACAACAAACCCAATCAGAGACTCACTTAAGGGGTCTTACTTTGCATATTATTTATTACTGAATATTTATTTTATTCTGTATTGCAGTTTGTTTACATTTCTTTCTTTGTTTGCATTTCTCTTTTATGGTATACATTTATTTTTGTTATTGTTTACAGTTAACAATAACTCAAAATTCTGCCTAGACTGCAGTAAAAAGAATCTGGTCTTATGTGATGTTGTATGAACTCTGACAATAAATTTGAACTTTGAACTTTGGTAGATTGCAAACAAACCAAATATGTTCTAAATGAGAGAACAGGAATTGGGATTTATATAACAAATGTCAGAACCAGCACTTTAGTTATTTGAAGCATATGTTCTTTGAATATATTTATGTAATAAACAAAATTCTCCTTTTATTCCATTTGCCAAATGTACCCAAGCCATATGAATTATCGATTCTATAGAAAACAGGAAAACTAAAAATGCAAAAGAAAAGATCTTGATCTCACGACACCATCGTTCTTTGTGGAGCACTCTAAACTCATGGGAGCAATCTTTTTTGGAAATGTTTAGGCCGATCACCAGCAGAGAAATCCCCAGAGATATAAAAATCTGGGAGAGAAATGGTCAGTCAGGCTTTGGGTCGAAACCCTTTATTGTGTTTCAAAGGTAAAAATTTGGATGGTAGGTTTAGTTCCCTTGATGAAATAAATAGAGAGAGATAAATAGATAGACAAAGAGAAGGGTCCAGGCCCAAATTTTTGATTGTCCTTTAATTGCTTTGGATGCTGCATGACCTGCTAAGTTTCTCCAGCTCATTTGTGTGTTGCACTCGACCCCAGGTCTGCAGACTTTCTTATTTAACTCTGGACAGAGAGAAACTATTTTTTTTAAAAGATCAATGCCTTCATCAAAGATGTTGAGTGTGAGAAATTAAATTGGCATTAATCTGACATTTTAAAAATAAAATAGAATAAATTTAATGGGTTTAATCTGTCTGAAAATCTATGTAGTTTAACCAGCAAGATTCCATTTGTTTCATTCTGTTGGTTTTCTATAATAATAAAGTTCAAAAACAGGAAATTTCTCATGAAATAGAAATTGCCAGAAATGTTATGTCAAGAAGTAACCATTCAAAGAAAATTTGAGTTAACTTTTGGATTGTTGAAATTCAAGTTTGTTTGTAATCCTATTATATTAGTACAACCCGACAAAACAATGTTCTCTGTTCCATGGTGTAGAACAGTGCAAAACATACATAAAGACATAACAAACATACTCACAAATGATACATGTACGTAGTGCATATGTACATATATTTAAGGGATTTGTTTTCATTTTTAATGTTAAACTCTAATTCTCATATATAAAAATGTCTTAGTGAAGTAAATTATAGAGTTAAAATATTGTATCTGTATTCTTAGTAAGTTAGTTGTGGGCTGGTATAGGGTGACACAAAAATCATAGCACATTTATGGAGAACCATTGTTTTCAGAGAAGAGAATTCATTTTTGGAAAGACATGTATTGGATTTGAATTGAGTCTTAATTATTCAAGGACAATGGTGTATTTGCTTTATTAAAATCTGGAGTATCGAAGTACTCAATAAGAACTGCTGAACGAAGCCATCTATTTTTAAACTAAACAATTTAAGGCCTCTTGAACAATAGAAATGAAATTCAGAGCCATGCAAGTGATATACTTAAGCCTTTGAAACAGAAGTGAGGTCATCTTATGGAGTCGAGTCGTCTACAAGATAGAAAATGAAGATTTAAAATTCTAATAACTGATCACATGTTTTCTAGGAATTAAGAATGACCTCATTGATGTTGTATCTGTCACATGGTTTGGAGAAATATATTATCGAATTCAGACACTTTTAGTTCAGTTTGGCATTTACAGAAGTCAAAACCTTGTGACACAGGAGTTGAAACCTTGTGAAAGACAGGGTTGAGCTACAGTAACCAGAATAGGTGCTGTTGTTTGTGTTACTCCTGGAAAAAAAGGCAACGCTGAATCAGTGACTTTTGAAATAAGGAAGACCATGTCACTGTCTCTTTGGAAAAGAGATCAGAATTCTACTAGGTCTATTTTTGTATGGCCACTTCATTTAACCCTTGTCTGGGTCAGTGAATTAATCATGGAAGTAAATAGCCACATTCTCTGTCTCGTTGAAAGAGGTCAGAATTGTGAGTGAAGAGACCTGAAGATATGATGTTTAAAAGCACTTTGTATTTATTTCTGAACTGAGAATTTAAGACCTTCAAGTAAAACCAAAATGATGCTGAAGTTTTAAAAGTAGACTTTTGAGAGTGGGACTTTAATCTCACACACACACACACACACACACACACACACACACACACACACACACACACACACACACACACACACACACACACACACACACACTTTGCATTTCCGCATAGTGGGGTTGAAGAGTTAAGTAAGAAATGTTATGATATTAATTGTTTAATTTAAAAAAAAATATTATTTTGAATTTACCACACACACACACACACACACACACACACACACACACACACACACACACACACACACACACACACACACACACACACACACACACACACACTTTGCATTTCCGCATAGTGGGATTGAAGAGTTAAGTAAGAAATTTTATGATATTAATTGTTTAATTAAAAAAAAACTATTATTTTGAATTTACCATTGCCTGGTGAATTTTGCCATTGCTATACCTTTGCCAGTGCTAACTAAATCCCTTTAGTCCAAAAAATAATTTAAAAGGTTGTTAGTTTGTAATAATGTTGAAATAAATATTATTAATAGTATTAATACTATTAATATTTAGAGTCACAGAGAGTTGTTTTAGCAGTTATTCAGCGGTCTCTCTGCCAATAGGAAGAACCTGGTGGTCCTGGCCCTGATATTTCTGTACCTTTTTCCTTACAGGAGAACCTGTAAGATGCTGGGTGTTAGGGGTCCTCAATGATTTTGCAAACCCTCTTTAAACAATGATCCTTGTAGATCACATTGATGCTGCTTCTAGTCTTGTCAATTGATCTCTGATCTGATGCTCTACTATAACTGTACATCCCTGTAATGCACAGGCTAGGACACATGATGGAACTCCTGCAGAAAGCTAACAGAATACTGGCCTGTATCCTTGCCTGCTTCAGCCTTCTAAGGAAGTCCAGTAAGAAGATGTTGTGTGTCCAAGATGGGTCGGAGGAGCTTGTTGCTCCCCACTCTTTTGACTACCAAGCTATTAATGAGTAAGAAGGGTGATCGTCCCTGGTCCTCATTAATATTCAAGTTGTTATTCTTGTACCATCTCACGAAAATTTTCACCTCCTCTGTACTGCAACCCATCATTGTTGATGATGAGTACAACTATTGTGTCATCTGCAAACTTGATGACTCCGTTGGAGCTGGATCTGGTGTTGCGATCATGGGTCAGTAGCATGAATAGGAGCAGGCAGAGCACACGGCCTGAGGTGTGCCAGTAGCCAGCATGCTGGTGCTTAATGTTCTGTGGCCAATGCGGACAGATTGCTATGGAAGCAAATTTCGAACTTTTTGTTCAAGTTTATGGTTAAACCAGAACAACTGAATCTGACTCCAAATGGACATGGTTCTGAATGCTGAGCCATGTAGATTAGTTCATCCCAAGGTTTGTGTAGAATTAAAATGGTTGAACCTCACTGACAAAAGGCAAAGGAGGAAAAACCCAACACCCAACCCCAACCAACCAATTTTCCCTTGCAACCGCTGCAATCGTGTCTGCCTGTCCCGCATCGGACTGGTCAGCCACAAACGAGCCTGCAGCTGACGTGGACTTTTTACCCCCTCCATAAATCTTCGTCCGCGAAGCCAAGCCAAAGAAAAGAGTGGTAGAACAATTGATGGTTATTAAGTTGGGATTCCTTTTGCTGATTGTGGTGTTGAGCAGTTACATGGATGTGTCAATATCACTTACCTGGCCATTGAATGCTAGAAGAAAACATCATAACAAGTCTGCATAATAATAATTCATTCAAGTTGCCAGAAGTCCCTGGACCTTCAGGTATGAAGAAGGGAAAACGACAAAGATTTTAAAAATTCTAAATTTCAAAGTCAATTTTAAATCAAAGATTTGTTTATTCTATGACAGTAAAAAGGTGTTGTGACAAAGTCAACATTTATTGATCACAATTAATGGCCCTTCATCTCCATGAAGAGGGAGGAAATGAGTGAGCTCCATTACTGTGTCAGGTGTCATCTGAAAACTCAGACTGTGTAAGGATGGCAGATCTTTCATCCACAAACTAGATACATTTTTTTTAATGAAAAACTAGTTCTTTGCTGTTAGCTTCATGCTTTAAATATTCTTACTTACCAAAATTGAATTAATGTAAATCATTCGTCCAAACTTCTCAGTGACTTGTAAAGTGGTATGCCTCACTACCTTGGTATTTTTGACACCATGCAATTGAACTCTTTCTGTTGAGAGTGCATACATGTTTAATTCAGAATACATTGGTGATGACTAAAAGTGTTGTTAACAGAGGTTTGGTGATCAGGTCAAGAAGTTGTTGGGTTCTTGCATCTAATGCAAGGAAAGTTTTTCAGTTTATTCTTACAAAGGAGGCAGTGAGTAAAATTAAAAGCCTGTTTTCCAAGAATCAAAGTAAATAGAAAAGAAGTTAAGTGGTGGTCATCCTGAACATTTTCTCTGAGTGCTTACACAGCAATGCTTAACAGGCACATTCCTTCATTGTCAAAAAAAAACAGGTGTACATTTGTGTCAAAGTGAGAAAGTGTTATAGAGGGGAGGGCCGAAGTTGTTTATACCCAGGCAACACACATCTCCGCTCTCCACATCATTCTAACTGAGGCTTTGTCAAAATGGAACACAATTTTTAAAAATAGTTTTGAGTATTGCACTGACAATGAATTTCTATCGTGCAGCATAACATTTTTTGGAAATAAAAAATATACCAGAAATGTTTAGCAGGTCGGGCAGCATACGACAAACCTGAAATATTTATTTTTTCCCTCAGATGTTACCTGACCTGTTGAGCGTTTCCAGCATTTTCTGCTTTCACTTTTGATTTCCTGCATCTTTTACTTATGATCTTTGTGTTTCTGGAGCAGGTCTGTTTCCTTGACTGATTGATAAATTGCAAATGTTGCTTCCAGCTGGTAATTGGTTGTCCCTATTGTACAAGATTGGTGTTCTTATATCCACAGTGCTGTAGGTCCAATTGTGGAGTCATTAATCTTCTCAATAGGTTGAACAGACATAATAATTCTCAGCTTTGTATATGTTTAACTTCATTCCATCAAAACTAAGTTTATGAGAAACTAAATAGCTACAAATAAAAATTTACCACTTTGTTTATTCTCATTTATCTTATCACCATCCTTTTTAATTTGTAAATTTACCCCATTTTTATCGATTGGTGAGTGAATATTCTATACCATTGTGACCCATTTATCAATTACAGATCAGACAATTTGCAATCTTTGTCCTCTGAGATTTCAGTATAGTTGTTTATAGAATCTACAATAATTATACCAAATCCTTTTACAATATACTGGTAGTGTAGCGGCCCACACCTTGGGCTGACACAGGAAATGGCCATCAAATGCAACGACCGGCAAAGCATCATGCGGTCTGAAACACCCATTTCCTTTGGCCACCAGCAGAGTGGTGAAATTGGCCAATCACCGCTGGTGGATCGCAGGGGGCCGAATTGGGGCCCGGGCATCCAAGGTAACCAATTGGCAGCCAGCCCACTCAAGCCATGCCTTGGTGGTGACACAGCTGAGCTGACAATAAAAGGCAGAGCTGCCAGTGAATAAATTCAGTGTCAAATACGTTCTACTGGTGTGTGTGTGTCTTTCTCCTGTGGATTCAAGCTATAGCCTTAGGGCTATAACCGAGAGCTATAACCTAGCCATAGCGACCTCACCACAGTAGTCTTATTTAGTAAGAACATTTCTTGGTGAGCAGTTTCAGACTAGTGTTTGATAATGATGTCTGGAGTAAGTAGTAGAAATTTTGTTTACATGTTGTGCAATACTCCTTTAAATTTTGCATAAAATTCGAAAAAGTGAATTTTTATCCTGTATTCCTGATTTTTGGGAGTGATTTATGAATTCCTGAAGGGCGAATTTTTGTAACTTGAACTGTGTCAGGCAGATTTGCTAATGGTCTGAGACATTCAGCCCACACCAGCACCTCAAGCCTTAGCATTCAATTAATTAGTATGTGATATATTTTATACAAACTTCTACCTTTTTTGCAAAAGACTTCTTTTACTGCATTTTGAAATCATTCAAAGAGCAGAAAATGAAATTTAACTCACACTTTTAACAGATATAGTACAACTCGGATTATTAGAAATCGGATACTCCAAAATCCTCATTTATCTGAATTTAAAAATAAAGTTGGATAAATGAGAATATTGGAAACAAATAAGAAATCCTCATTCATCCAAAACTTTTTTGGAGCTGAACTGATGTCACAGTTTAAAAAAAATCACTCAACATGAAATTAGAACAATAATTGTCCTCATTTCAAATAACTCCATGCCCTCTCTCTTTTCATTTCTTCTTTACCTTACCCTATTGACTTTTCTTTCCAACTCTCCCTGTCAAACTGCATGCCACTGTCTCTCAGCCGCAATGGCGAAAGAATCCATTGTCTCAGTATCATCAAGAAGAGTGGCCTCCTGGGCAAGAGCGGGACCTTGGGCTCAGTGGCGTTCTGTCCCCTCTCCTCCTCTCCTTTTCTTTCCCCCCCTCCTCGGCACCAACGCCAACTCCAAATCCTCCCCTCAGCTTACTCCCCTGGTGTGCGTGTGCACTAGGCTGAGGAGAGGATTCAGAGTCGAGACTTCAGCGTCAGGAACTCCAGTGACTGGGGAGACAGGAGCCCACCTACTTATTAGTGAGAGTTCCACCAGCCCTGGAAGCCTCCCTGGCATTAGCAGTGGCAGTCATTTTGTGTCAGGGATTGGCAGCAGCGGTTGGGTGGTCTTGTTGATCAACGACCACTTTGGGCTCGTCTTGGAGATTGTCAGCAGCCAGCATTTTCTTGGTGAGAATTAAACATTATTTTAATGCTTAAAAATCTTTCCCTTGTTATTTGTTATTTAAACATTGATACAAGTGATTTGCTGTGGCTACTTGGTTGTTATTCAAAAAAAAGACTAGTTTTCTAAAAAAAATTTATCTGACATAGGCCTGGACCTGAATATTTTGGATAATTAGAGTTGTACTGTATCACTGCTGAACAGGCAGACCCTAATGACAGAATGATCTTGCTTGCTACCAGCAGTCTAAATAAATGCATTTAATTATTACAGATTGTGCCAGGAGCTGCTGTCGTGATGCATTAGAGAGGTTCTGCAAATAAAAGGCAGACAAACCATCTAAGCTCCACTGGACACAATCATCTTCTGTAATTTGTTAACAATTTGTTTTGAAATAAAATGTGGTAAAGTTCATTTTACTGTCCTTGAAAATATTTACCCTTCAACGAAAATGGATCAAACAGATCATCTGATCATCATCTCATGCAGTAATTGTGTTTGTGACCTTGCTGGGCACTTATTGATCATCACGTTCCCAGTGTGATATAGTCAGGATAATGTGAACTATTTTGTAACCACATAAGAATACACCCTACTCACTGTGGTAGCTGTGGCACACCACTGTGGGGCGTATGTATATGTGAGTGTGTGAACAGCTTCCTGAGATGGGTGAAGACATCTGTAGGTAAAGTTTCTCTTGTTATTTGAATCTTGCATCTCTAAGTTATTTAAGAAGCCTCCCAAGTAACACAGAAATATAACACCTAGCATTAAAGCTATGTCCTTGATTTCAAGACTTATTTGCTCTAATGTATTTTTAGAATTGAACATATTGTGTAAATTCTTTCTGTTCTTAAAAAAAATTGTCTGATGTCTAATTTTTATTTAGGTTCCCTGGCTATCATTGAACGAATGTTGACGAATCACTATTTCTGTCTTTGCAGGACCAACTTTTTAGTACAGTTTGGGTGAAAGGTCATCCAAATGAAACTTTGGCTGTTTCTCCCTGCTGAATGTTTCCATCTTTCTCTGTTGTCATGTTAGGTTACGTTATTTTTAAATATCTGGCATTTTCGAGTTTTGCACTTTTTATTATTTAAACAGAGTGACTCTTTGCTTCAGATCATTGCTGATTCCAGAGTGGGGAAAGGTCCCTGCTTAGAGACACATCCACTACAGTCATTATTTTCCTCATGAATATTTAGATGAAGCCTAAATGTCTATTTTAAGTTACAAACCATTAGCTGTACAAATTACATGCCGGTTGTCCTGATGCCCATAATTTTAAGTATAACAAATGGGTACAGTGAATACTAAGTTTAATTCACGTGGCAGAGTAGTGCAACTAGTAGAACTAGTGCCTCCAGAGACTCGTGTTCAGTTCTGTCCTCTGCCACTCTCTGTATGGAGTTTGTATATTCCCTCTATGACTCTATGGGTTCCCACGTTCTCTCTGTGACCACAAAATTCACTCCTTGAGTGCAAATGAGTGATAAATCAGGAGGGTGGGAGGAAGGATTGATGAGAAGGTGGGGAGAATAAAATTTGATTCAAGTGAATTGATGCTTGAGTTTGTTATGGAAGGTCTCTTTCAGTGCCAGTGGAAGAGTCGAAATCAGTCAAAATTGATCTTATGCCAGATCCCAACACTGGTGCAGAGGAGTGGGAAAGATCAATGTTGGGGGAAGTGGGGTATCTTCTTTGGACATTTTTTATATTTTGCTGCTTAAACCTTCATTTGGTAGAATCTGGGCTGGAAGTAATTTGAGGAAGTTCACAACTTTGGATGAGTTTTCTGAATGAAACCCTAATGTGCTATAATGCTGACAATATTTTAAAAGGACTTCAAACTGCTGCAAAGAGCATTGCGGCCATCTAGGATAACAAAATGGCACGCAAAAGCAATTTTTTTTCTTTTCACTTACTAAGGGTACGTCAGAATCTGGATGAATTAAAGCAGTGATGGGAAACCTACAAGCCAAAACTATTCTGCCTGGTTCATGGCTGTCCCCCACCCCCCACCCGGTTTGAGGCTGCACACCCCTCAGTGCGAGCTCCACTTGAGTGCTTGGCTCCTCTGTTCTCAGCATTGGAGGTTCCTACTCACTGCGCTGGAGACCCCTCGCCCTCTGTGCTGGAGACCCCTCCCCTTGACACCCACCACCCTCTGTGCAAGACTCCCACAACCCTCTGTGCAAGACACCTACTGCCCTGTTTGTGAGCCCTCCCCTGTGACATTCTTCTCCCCCCCCAACGGTGTCATTCTCCCCCCTCTATGATGTAATTCTCCCCACTCTCAAGGTGACATTCTCCCCCTTCCACAGTGTCGTTCTCCCCCTCTTCACCATGTTGTTCTCCCCTCTCCCATGGTGTAATTTTCCCCCTCCCACAGAGTAGTTCTACCCACTTTCACCGTGACATTATCGCATTATTTGTTAGAGCCTTCTCCTTTGCATGAGAGGCCCATGTCTGTGAGAATCTCTCTCTCTCTTTCTCTCTCTCTCTCTCTCTCTCTCTCTCTCTCTCTCTCTTCCTGTTCCTGGATGTGATACTTTTTCTGTGTGTACCAATGATGCCATCTTTCTGTGTGTCTCCTCGTCTTTCTGCAATCATCTGCCTCTCTGTGTTAAATTCCATCTCAGAGTGTTGTGCTTCCTCTCCCTGGGTTGGAACCCCTCTCTTTGTGTATGGCTTCCCGTATCTGTGCAGAAATCCCTCTCTCTTTGTCACTTTCTCTCTCTGTGTGTGACTCATCCTCTCTCTGTGTGAGAGCCCCCACTCTGTGTGAGGCTCACCCCATCTTTGTGTGATATTCTCCCCCTCTCGCTGCTGTCTGTTTTGCGGTTAATTATTTTGCTTCCATTTTTCTCCTAATTTTTCTCCTTTTTGATTTTTTTTTTACTATGTGTTATTTTAATGACTAACGTGATTTTTGGTGCACTTTGAGATTTGAAGATGCCTTCCCTGACCTAAAAAGCGGCATCATATTCAATCAATTGTTTTTTTTCATTTCATTCATGGTAGCATCAGTGCGGCCCACACATGGCAAAAGGTTGCACGCCCCTTAATTAAACATTTCAGGATCTATTATCTCTCTGAATAAAGCTATTTCTTCTTTCTTATTTTTGTTCTCTCAGTGACTCCCAGTGTCTCCACCCCACAAGATCCCAAAACAAAGGAAATTCAAGTAAAAAGCCACTTCTGGACTTTAAAATTATTGACAGAATTTGTTCTTTGACATCTCTGCTCCATTGAAATTATCCCTTGTATCATGAATATCTCTTCATAATTATTGATTTCTATTCTTGGAATTATGATGGTCAATTCATATTACACAGTTTATCAAAATGCAGAATGACTGTCGGTCAGTTATGTGATAGTTTGCTTGACAGTTTTAATAGCTAGAGAATAAAATTTGCAGAACTGTTCTTGAAAGATTACATCAGTTGAATAGAATGCCTGATGCATCAAATTATGCGAGGCATTAGTAAAAATCAAGTTTGATGAGTTAAATAACTGGGCTTGTCATTTCTTTTCACCCTTTGTCTTTGCTAAAGAGCACCAACTCAGGTAACAATGGTGCTAGACTCTACAGTCAAAAACAATTAAAATTAGATTTTTGAAAGGTTACTTGAAAGTGTGATACATTTTGGTAAAATACATTTACTCAATGCATTGTGCAATATTGGATTAACAGGAGATGTCCAAACACAATTAATCAATTTACCTTTCAGAGTCACTCCTCCCAGCCCTTCTATGAATCCTGAAATTCCACTGCTTTATGGTGGACAGTCGGAGAATATAATATCATTACTGTATTTTTTTTGGCATATAAGGCCCACTTTTTTGCCCCCAAAAATATTAGCTCAAAAATGTCCCCCATGTCTTGTATGCAAAGTTGAAATTGAGCTACTTGCCCAGCTTTAATAAGCCTGCGAAGATGCTGCAGCTGACCCGGAAGCATGCCTGCAGCTTCGTGGGCCACATTCCCTTGCGTGGCCTGTGCTTTCCAGAGCCGCCGCCGCTCCTCACTTCCCCCAGTGAAAAGGCCAACCACGGTGGTCACTGCCAGCTGTGCAAGACCGTCCAGAGCCACCTCCACCTCTCACTTCTTCCGGGGAGAAGGTCAACCACAGTGGCCTCCTCCAGCAGTGGAAGAGGTGCAGCAAACCTATTTGCCAACTTACCTGTAAATACACCAACAAAAAGTTCTTAATATTCCCTGCTGAAAATGGGGGGGGGGGGGGGAGAGGGAGGTGTACTTGTATACCCATGGGTCTTGTATGCTGTCAAATATGGTACATCTTGAAGATATTTGAAAATAATATAACTGAGAACAATTCATAATAAATACATTAGTCCTTTGAAGAAACCACTGTGCAATTGACTCTTTGTTAGATATTGATCATTTATTAATGTTAATAGGGGCAATAAGTATACATATTACTTCTTCATGATCAGATGAGGAGCAAGAGTTATCTTCAGAGCAACCTCTGTTTCCAATCTTCTTGATGCTGGTTTACTCCGCTATGGGTTAAAAATGGCAGACAAGATTATGTTGAGTTTTTTGTAGATGTGGTTGTACGAGGAAAGTTTGATGTACAACACATAGAAAAACAACAAATCTTATAACAGAAATTGGACAAGGTTACGCAGAAATGAAGATAAAAATTGAGTATCAAAATTCAGCATTGTTTGGAGAACTAACTGACAGTTACTTTTTACTACCTAACATATCATCATCTGCTTAAAAAGGCCACATTACTCTCCAGTGGATACTTACATCAGATTCAATCCCTCGATCTACCACAGAATCTCTACACAAAACTGTTGTAATAGATACCCCTCTGGGATTTAGCATGGGGAAGAATTCATAAAGTCTGTGTTTTCATTATAAAGAATTCAATATATTACATAACCAGCATTCTGATGGAAAATAAATATCTTTGTACAGTTTTACCTAATTTTCAGATGTAACATCTTTTATATAATACGATTAATTAACACTGTGAAGCACGACTAATTGCACTCAGAGACAAGTGAGGAGGACAAACACGTTTTTACTAGCTTACAATCAATGGCCGGTAGGTGAATCTGAGGTAAGGTGGGAAAACCAGGGTTTATATTGGGGTAGGTGAGGGTGGAGCCAGGGGAGGAGCCAGCCATCCAACACACAGACAGTGAATTCCAGTTCACTGCATAAACCCCTTCCTTCAGAAGAGAATCTACATTCAAAAAAATAACTAATAGTTGACAAACATTTCCAAGTTATGTCGGAGGGGGGGGGGGGGGTGGTCTAGTTATTCTGGTCAAACCCCTCAGTACTGGAGGACCATGGGCGTCCTGAACTTCCTGGACCCCCTGTGGTACAGGATTACTTGGTCTCGTGGCCTCCGGCACTGGTCGCAGAGTGGATTGGACCACTTCCCGAGTGGAGTCGTCCAGAACCCTGGGTGGGGTTCTCGGTAGTTCCTGGCTCTCTTGATTTCCAGTGGGTGCCAGGTCTCTGATTGAGTCGGTGTCCTCTCTGCCGTCAGGGTATGCCACATTGGCATACGTTGCATTGGCATGCAGCAGGTGCACCTTCTTGATCAAGGGGTCTGTCTTGCTCCTCTTCACACGCTGTCTCAGCAGAACCGGTCCTGGTGCCATTAGCCAAGCCGGGAGAATGGTCCTGGATGTAGATTTCCTCTGGAAAATGAACATGAGCTCGTAAGGAGTTGTGTTGATCACCGTGCAGAGGAGCGACTTTTATGAAGTGGAGCGCCGTGGGTAGGACTTCTTGCCAGTGTGAGTCTGGAAGGCCTTTGGACCAGAAAGCCAATTTTACGGCCTTCCATACAGTAACATTCTATTTTTCAACTTGTCCATTCCACTGGGGATTGTAGCTAGTCATCCTGCTTGAGACAATACCCTTTATGAGCAGGTACTGGCATAGCTCTTCGCTCATAAATGAAGAGCCCCGGTCACTATGGATATAGCTGGGATACCCAAACAGAGTTAAAATAGAGAGCAAGGCCCCGGTGGTGGTCATGTCTGGGCTGGAGATGGCGAACAGAAATGTGAATACTTGTCAATGACATTGAGAAAGTACATGTTTCCATTGGTGGAAGGGAGGGGACCCTTGAAAGAAATTAACAGTGAGTTGTTCGAAGGAGCGGGATGCCTTTATCAAGTGCACTTTGTTGGGGTGGTTGAAGTGCTGACCTGACAGGACCTGGTCATTTCTGATATTCTCAATGGAGTAGGGCAGGTTGTGTGTCTTGAGAAAATGAACCATGCAGGTAATGCTTGGGTGGCAAAGCTCATTGTGCAGTGACCGCAACTGGCCGGTGTGTGTAGAGGCAGAGCTTCCTCTTGACAGGGCATGTGAAGGTTCATTGAGAGTACCTGGCCTGTATGCTATATCATAATTATAGGTGGAGAGTTCAATCCTCCACCTAGCAATCTTATCATTTTTTTTATTTTTCCCCTTTTTGCATTATTAAACATGAATGCCACTGATTGCTGGTTGGTGAGCAGTGTAAATTGTCTACCAGCCAGGTAATGTCTCCAATACCTGATTGCTTCTACAGTGGCTTGGGCCTCTTTCTCCACTGATGGGTTCCGAAGGTCATGGCCTTGTAGGATGCTGGAGAAAAAGGCAACTGTCCTGCCTGCCTGATTAAGGATAGTGGCCAGAGCTACGTCAGAGGCATCGCTTTCTATCTGGAAAGGTGAATTCTCATCCACTGCGTGCATGGTGGCCTTTGCAATGTAGCTGTTTCTTTCTTTGGCTTGGCTTCGCGGACGAAGATTTATGGAGGGGGTAAAAAGTCCACGTCAGCTGCAGGCTCGTTTGTGGCTGACAAGTCCGATGCAGGACAGGCAGACACGGTTGCAGCGGTTGCAGGGGAAAATTGGTTGGTTGGGGTTGGGTGTTGGGTGTAAATATAGCTGTAAATATAGTCAAAAGCCACCTAGGCTTTGGCCGATAATGGGAAGGAGATGGATTTTATGAAGAGGCGGATTTTTTCCGCGTAGTGAGGGACCCATTGGGCATAGTGGGAAAAGAAGCCCAGGAACCTCCTTAAGGGCTTCATGGTCTTCAGGATCAGGAGGTCTAACGTGGGTGCATTCGATCAAGGTCAGGGCCAATGACGCCATTCTCCACCACATAGCCCAGAATCACCAGACGTTTAGTCTGGAAAACACATTTACTGGAGTTGTATATGAGATTCAGGGCCTTGGCCATATGGCCTGAACCTCTGAAAAGGCAACACTTTCACCCATGAGGTTGTCAGCTCCTAGTTGGGCCTGTTCGAGAGCTTTTGCCAACTCCAGGATGCTGGCCAAGTCTTTCTTCCCCAACTCTAGCAGTTGCTGCTTCATGTACCTCAACCTTACTCCTGCCACGAGGGTGTCCCAGATTTGTTCCTCCTCTCTAACCCAGGCCGTGACAGCTTCGTAGTGGCATTTTGTAGTCATGGGCTCAGAGTTCAAGGACATAATCGTCCAGCGACTCACTCAGACGTTGCCGATGTTGAAGAGTCGATGCCTCTCGAACATGTCGTTCTGGGTCCTTGTCTAATGGGTCTTCAAGCCTTCTATGGCAGACTCGTAAGTAGCATGGTCCCTGATGACATCGAACCCTTTGGGGCCAACTCGAGTGAGAAGTGCAGATCTCCGGAGATTATCGGAGTTGAAGGAGTCTTGTGTGGCTGTCAGGTAGGTCTGGAAGCTCTCCAGCTAGTAGGTAAATTCTTTTGGGGACAGAGGATCGACCTGGATCAGGCCTGGTTTCAGCAGGGCTTCCATCCTGCTTCAATGTTAAGCTATTAAAATTGTAATGTGACCGATTGCACTCAGATACTTGAGAGGAATACAAACACGTTTTTAATAGCTTGGCCGGTAGATACAATAGTCCTCAGGTGAATCTGAGGTAAGGCAGGAAAACTAGGGTTTATATTGGGGTAGGTGAGGGTGAAGCTAAGGGAGGAGCCAGCCATCAGAACAACACACAGACAGTGAATTCCAGATCACGGTCCACTGTAATTTTGAGTTCCACCTTTGTTTGGCGTGTGACAAATGATATTCATTTATTACATTATATGAGATTTTATATTTATTGCAATTACTGGATGTTTGTTTTTGACTGAGATTTAGGACAGGTGTTATTCTTAATCACAATGTATCTGTGAATTTTGCATGGTTGGGTGGCAAGGAGTCATTTACTTGAAATTACAACATAGAAATAGGTCATTAGTCCATCTGGTGCATGGTAGTGGTGCACACAAGCCTTTATTGCCCTATTCATTTCCTCTTTTCTGCATTACCTTCTATTCATTTCTCCATTATGTTACTTTCTGTGTATTCTAACTTCCCAAAATGGAGGTTTTAGTGGCCAACTATTACTGTACAATTACTTCAACAGAGAAGGATGCCATTTAATTAATTGTGTGCATGCCATCCTCTAGCAGAGTAAACCTATAAATCCCATTCCCCCCTCTCCTTATTGCCCTAAAGCTCTGCAACCTATTCACTCTCTCATGTGCCCATTAAACTTCTTTTTAGTTCTTTTGTCACTTGGCTGCACCAAGGGGCAATCATCAGTATGTAAAAGAAAACCAAAGCACCCCCAATGGAAACCTTGAGTGTGAAAGGCTGAATAAACAAATTCCACGTACCATGTCAGTTTTCAATTTGGTCTCTGGAGCTAAGATGTGGCAGTGCTAAATGTTGATCAACTGTGCCACTCTACAGTGGCAGAACTGAAAAAAAAAATGGTGTAAAGTTTCACTGTGGAGTGATGTGACCCATTATGAGTTCGGCAATTAAACTCAACTGTCAGTTCTCCAAATATTCTCCAGTTTGGTTACACTCAAGTTCCATCCTGGCTTCTGCCTGACCTTGCTCAGTTGTCATAATGATGTTTGTGCTTCTGCACTAACATATCCTGAAAGTTTGATGTTCAAATAGTAAATAAAACCTTCCAAAGCTGATGATCAAAGGACCAAGGGAGGACAGTAACTACATCTTAGAACAACAATGAGGTTAATGAATAACATCAGGAATCTAACTGATGATTACTTCCTATTGAGATAACACACTACCACCCTCCTTCCCAATTCAATTCAAGATTCAAGATTCCTTTATTGCCATATACACAAAATATACAACATTTATTTTCCTTTCTGTAGTGCACTACCAGTAACCACAAAAATTAGGCTGAGAGAACAATGGGCTTTAATGTACAGAAGAACCTTGCTGGCCCGGATCCAGGTATAGGTATGGCGGGAAGGGAGAGATGGCTCAACCTTTATGGCCCAGGACCACAGGGGAGGAATCATAGGGTATGAGTCAACAGCTCCATAAATACAGTAGTCAATCATAACTCTATACAGTGGAGGAAATGTATCACCACACTTTCTTTGTCCCATAAAGCCATGCAAGCCACACAAAGAGGCAACACATCGAGCACCACTACCAAGATGAGAAGGAGAAGCAAAAGAGAGTCCCTTTTAGAAACATTGAGTCTGTAGCCTCCTTAACCTCCATAGTCACACAGCCTTCCGTCTGTTCCAGCGGTGAACCCAAGCTTGAGGCATCTGTCACGCTCCTCAGCCACTGTTCTGAAGCCCTGATGGGATGAGGAAGCTATCATGTCCAGGGCTCTTTGGGCACCCTCATGAATCCGGTCGCAATACCTAGTTCCATGAGCCAGTTGTCATCAGCCCAGGGCCTAGTGTAAGGCCTTAACAATCACAGAAAAAAAGTAGAGGGAAAAGATTTCCTGAGCAACAGTATCAAATAAATGGAAGTCTTTGTAATTTTGCCCAAGGTGTATGCCATTTATGTGTTGGAATGAGATGGTGGAATGTCGCAACATGTAAAAGTTTGAGCAAGCAGCAGGCGAACCCGGTAATTGTTCTTGTAGTCCGGCATTTTGTTTAACTATGTCCCTCTGAATAAACAACTATTCATTATTTTCAAACAGGTCAATTTTTTCATATAGTTTCTTCTCTGTCCCAGAGGTGGATTGTCCACTTCACTATCTCACAGATGGATTTGTTAACCACACCTCATTGACCCAGAGATGGATTCATTCACATGACGGTGCCACAGATAGATTTGGACATATCCCTGTCGCAGAGATGGAAATGTGACTCTTATTATCCCATAGATGGGTTTATGCTCCCCACAGACTCACAAATGGATGTATATATTTCACTGTCCCACAGATAGAACCATATCTGAAGGCCTTTCTTATTGATTTCTTGTGAATTTTGAGTATAAATAAGCAAATAGTTAAGTTTGAGCCAGCTGGGTCACAGAGAGAGAGAGAGCACTGGGGACGTTTGGTGATTAGGAAGGATGCTAAATGACATAAAGCTGATGGATGGGTGATCGTTGGGGGTGTGGGGGTCTGGAGTTACTTATATTGTCCAATTGGAGGCAAGAATATGAGTAGAAAAGTGAGGTCCTACCATTACTACATCCTGTCTGGCAGACGTTTTAAAATGCAGTCTGGTGGAGCAAGCGCTCTTAACTCCTTGTGGCACCAATGGCAGAGAGATTTCAAAACAACAGGGCAAAACTTCTCTTGGTACATTCTGACACAAAAAAGTGCTTAACCTATTTGTAAATTACTCTTTTTAATTCCAGTATGGTGCATTTCAGCTAGGAAACTACACACAGAAACAATGAATATTGGCAACACTAAAAATTCACCTCTAATGGTCTGAATTAGAAACGCTAAAACGCTAAAATTTAATCAATGTATTGGTATTACAGTTGAGTAAAGGTAGCAACAAAGGCGTGAGAGAAGAGCTAGCCAAAGTTGATTGGAAGGGGTCCCTTGCAGGGATTATGGTGGACCAACAATGGCAGGGATTTCTGGCAGTATTTCTAAAGGGAGGATGAGGTATCTCCATCTGACAAAGGAAGTATATGCATATGCACAGCAATGCATATACTGTAACTTGCAAAGGTTCGCAGGAAGCCATAGGATTCGGAAGGCAACTAACAAAGTTTTAAGGGGAGAATTAAGGAATTATGAAGCTAAGTTATCCAGAAACAAAAATAAAGACGATACCAGAAGTTTTTCAAATGTGTCAAGTGTAAAAGAGAATGAAGAGTGGACATTGGACTGCTTGTAAATGATGCTGGTGAAGTGGTTCTGGGGAATAAAGAAATGGTGGAAGAACTGAATAATTATTTTGGGTCAGACTTCACTGGAGAAAACACCAATGATATGTCAGAAATTCGAGACTCAGGGGCACAAGTCAAGGTAGTAGCGGAAAAGTCCAAAGGTGGATAAGTCACCTGGACTGGATGAACTCCACCCCAGTGTTCTGATGGAGGGAGCTGAAGAGATTATGGATGCATAATAGTGTCTTTCAGGAATCACTAGAGATGGGAATGGTTCCAGAGGACTGGAAAACTGTAAATGCATCTCCACTCTGGAAGGAAGATGAGTAGCCAAAGACAGGAAATGATAGATCAGTTAGATTATTTTCAATAATATTCTCTTGTCCATTCTTAAGGATTGAGATTTCAGAGTACTTGAAACCACAAGATAAAGTAGGCCAAAGACAGCATGGTTTCTCTTAAAGAGATCTTCCCTTACAAATCTGCTGGAATTCTTTGAGGAAGTGATATGCAGGACAGATAATGCAGAATCAATTAACGTATCTAACTTGGATTTTCAGAAGGCCTTTGACAAGTTGCTGCACATCAGGCTGCGGTGTTATGGGAAAAATACCAGCATAGATGGAAGAGTAGCTGGCTGCCAGAAGGCAAAGAATGGGAATAGAGGGGGCCTTTCCTGGCTGGCTGCTGATAACTAGTGGTGTTCGACAAGAGTCAGTGTTGGGTCTGCTACTTTTCACATGATATGTTCATGACTTAGAAGATGGAATTGATGCTTTGTGGCCAAGCCTGTGGATGACAGTGTGATAGGTGGTGGGGCTAGTAGTAGTATAGGAAGACTGCAGAGGGACTTTGACACTTTAGGAGAATGGAAAAAGAAGTGGCAGATTGAATGCAGCATCAGTAAGAGTTGGGTCATGTATATTGGTTGAAGGAATAAAGATGAAGACTATTTTCAAAAAGTAGAGAGAATTCAGAAAGCAGACATCAAAATGGACTTGGGAGTCAGAGTGCAGGATTCCCGAAAGATTGATTTGCAGGTTGAGTTGGTAGAAAAAAAGGCAAATAAAATGTTAGCATTAATTTGAAGAGGACTAGAATATAAAAGAAAGCCTGTAATGCTAAGGTTTTGTATAATGCTGGTCAGACCACACTTGGAACATTGTGAGCTGTTTTGGTCTTCACATCTAAGGAAAGATGTGCTGGCATTGAAGAGGGTCCAGCGGAGGTTTAAGAGAATGATCCTGGGCATGAAAATGTTGAACTGTGAGGGGTGTTTGATCGCTCTAGTCCTGCATTCACTGGAGTTCAGAGTATGAGGGGGAATCTTAATGAAGCCTATCAAATATTAGAACAGTAATTCAGCACAGTATAGGCCTTTCTCATGATGTTGTGCTGGCCAATGTAAACCTACTCCACACAATCTAAATGTTCCCTCCCTCACACCCATGATCCCTTATTTTTCTTACTTTTGAATGTCCCTTTGTTCCAGTCTCCTCCACCTCCCCTGGCAATGCATTCCAGGCATCCACAATTCTCTATGTAACTATCTTACACCTGAAGTCTCCCCTAAACTATTGAAAGGGTTGTATAGAGTGGATGTGGAGAAGATGTTTCCAATGGAGGGAGAATCTTGGAGTAGAAATGGAGCAGAGTGCACAGCTTCAGCCAGAGAGTGGTCAATCTGTGGAACTCGTCACCACAGATGACTGCGGAGGCCAAGTCACTGGGTCTATTTAAAGTAAATAGCCTCTTGATTAATAAAGGTTGAGGAAAAAAATGCATCAGCCATGTCATGAACAGTGGTACAGATTTGATGGGCTGAATGGTCTAATTCTGCCCATCAAGTTTTATGGAATTTCTAAACAATTATATTTTCAAGCATCATTTTTGGCTTGCAGGTCCTACAGCAGTGCTTTGTAACATTATTTTGGAAAACATTTGAAAGGTAATGATCTAAAGGTAAGAGCAAGATATCAGCACACTTTTATGAAAATGGAGGGATTCTTTTGAGTTTATTAACAACAGAGCTTATCTTTTTCTGTTACATGCAGATTACATGAGTACATCCAGCATTTGATTTGTTGTTTGCTGCCTATGTATATACTATAACGTGCCTTTGCATTCACTCATGAGCTACACAAAGCATTCTGTTCTAACAGTTATATCCCATCTGTTTGACTGCAACCCTCCTTAACATTGAACAGGTGACTCAATTAAACATAAATCAGGTATGAAATGCTCAACATGAGCCAGTGCAGTGAATCAAACTAATCATCAAATGGCAAACGGATTTTGTGCTCTGGGCAATATGAGCTGCCAATGCTTATACTCCAAAATTTCACTCAGTGTAAGATTGATTTTATTTTATTGTGTTTATTTTAATTCCCTGCAGCAAGCTGCATTTATGAAGCAAAAATCTGTCAGCATTACTAGAGTCCCTGGAAATGATTTCCATTTATGACCAATCAAAGTCAATCTGGCTGGATTCTGCTTCACAACAGATAGTATCTGTGAAAAGCCTCCATTTTAGGGATGGTTGCTGGAATCAGAGAGCATATTTAATGGATTTTGTGACTCATTCACAGACATCATTGGAAAGGTCAGCATTTGGGGCCTATCGCAAAATAATGAGAAATGACTGGCTGTTCACTGCCCTGAAGTACTGCAGTCCACTTGGTGAATGTACTGCCATTATTTTTGGGGAGGGTGATATCATCAAAGAAACATTGATATTTTTCAAGGTCAGGGTGGAATGTGAGGAAAGGCTAGAGGTGGTGAAGTTCTTTCTCACTTCCTGTTCTGGTCCATCTAATTGGTAGTAGTCATGGGTTTTGGAGATGGTGTCCAAGATGATTTGCCAATGCTGCAGACATGTTGTCGATGATAGAAACTTCAAAGTAGTGTGCCTGAGCTGAAGGAAGTGAATTTTTTAGGAAGGTGAAAAGGGTGACAGTCAAGTGGCTTGCTTTGTCCTGCAGATTGTTAAGTTTAGTTAGTATTGTGGGGGATGCACTCGTCCAGGCAAGTGGAGTATATTCCATTCCACTGCTGACTTGCTGTGTAAATGAGACAATGACTTTGCAGACTTGGGTAGTGAGTTTCTTCTCTCGGGATACCCAACTTCTGATCTCTGTCTCAATAAAGGACTTCAGGGGCCAAAAACATCACCTGTCCTTTTTCTTGCACTAACGCTGCTTGACTCATTGAGTTCCTCCAGATATATGTCCAGGTTGAGAATCCAGCATCTGTAGAATCCAATGTGCATTCCAGGCATGTGCATTTATCTTGCTTTTCCAGTTAAGGTTGTGGAATTGGAAATACAGGATTCGGTGAATATAAATGCCATCAAATCTCAAAGGTAAATGATTAGGCTTTTGTGAGAACTAAGTTTACTTCCCTGCCATTATCCTCCCAGCGACCACCTCCAGCCAATCAATGTACCTTGATAGATTCCTGCCAACAAATAAATCTATAGCCCGCCTTCCACAGCTCTCCCGACTGCTGACCTGATGTCTCATTGACCGCCCAGCTTACACCTTGTGTCAACCCCTTAAGCTAATTTGTAATAATCCATTACAACCCTACCAGACTTCTACCTGAAGCTCTCCTCTCTATCTGAAGTCCTCGACCTCCAGTCAGCCTCCTTTTTTTTCTAGAAGTTATCCTCATTCCTCCAACCCAGTCCTCATTGTCTATGATTCTGCAATCGCACTGTTTCCAGTTCGATTCATTTGCAGGTAAACCCAGAGACCCTCTTTCCATCAGGCTTTAATTGATATTGACACTTTGGAAGATAGTGATTTCTCTTCTCATGCATAGTTGTTTTTGCAATCTTTCAAACGGATTGATTAAAAGAGAAATGCAATTGATGTGATATGAAGGTTTAATGTTAGATCCATAAATACAAAATGCAGATGCACCAAAATTCTTATTTTCTACGGCAACACAAGTTCATAAGATACACCAATAAAAATAAACATATAGTGTACAGTACAGGATCAACCCCTTTCACCCACTTGTCTGTGCTGAACATTATGTTCAAATCAAATGAAAGCTCTGCTGATTGTACCTGATAGATGGCCCTCTACACCATTCACATTCACATGTCTATCTCAAAGCCTTTTAAAGGTTACTACTATATCTGTTTCCACCACCACTCTTGGCAGCTTCCAGGCACCTATCACTCCTGATGATGTCCAATATTTGCTCCACATATCTCCCTAAACTTCCTCCTCTTCACCTTAAGCAAGTTGTCTGGTATGTGATGCTTTTGCCCTGGGAAAAAAACTTTCTGACTGTCCATCGTATCTCAATGCCTCTCACGATTTTATAAACTTCTATCAAGGCATTATTCAGTCTTCTGCACTTTGGAGAAAACAACCCAACCTTGTCCAATCCCTCCCCATTTTTAATTCTCCCTAAACCAGGCTACATCCAACAATTCCACAAAACTTTGTATCATCTGCAAACTTACCATCCACCCACCTACCTTTGTAATCCATGTCATTTATGTACATCACAAGTAATGGGGAGGGTCCCAACACTGATCTATTTGGGACGCTTTTGGTCACAGGCCTTCAGCCTGATTAACAGCTTTCCCACCCCTATCCTCTGTCTTCTATGAGCCAGCTAATTTCTTATCCAAACTATCAACTCACCATAAGTCCCATGCTTATGAATCAGCATTAGTCTTTGCATTAAAATAAACACATTTCAGTCCCCCATTCACCCATCTCTTCCTGTCCTTCCTTTCTGGCCTGTTTGCCCTAGCATCAGCCATGCCCTTAACTCCTCCGTTAGTTGTCCTGTTTTTCAAGTTTCCACCCCCCCCCTCCCCACCCCAGCTATTGTAGCTTAAAACCCAAATAAATCTCCATACTGGCTATTAGTGCAAATAAGAAGTGATGTTTTAAGAGTGCATACAGAACTCTTGGTTGTCTCAGAGTAATTTATGATTAGGATAGTTTGGGAGATTCAATATCCTGATACCTGTTGGAAAAACAAAGTTCTTAAACCAAGAGGTGCTGGTCTTCATCCTTCTGTACCTGAGGAGACATAATGACCAGAAATTTTTCTGATTCACTCAGATGTTTTGATTTACTTGTTGTAAGAGTATTGGAATTATGGAATAACTTAATATAATTCCCCAACTTTGCTATTTGGGGCTTGGAGTTTCCGAAATTAACTCATTGCTTCCTGAAAATTGATCTGCTAACCTTGGGAAAGTGGCAATGACTTTGATGGTGTTTAAATAACTGTTCTGTGCTCTTTTCCCAATGTTGTTTACATGATGGTTGAATGGCTTTAATATATTTTGATTTTAGACTTAAATTAACTGGGTTGCAAGAAGTAGAATTTTGCCTATTCCATTCTACATACTTTTAAAATAATAATGTGGGTCATAATTACCAACCAACATCTCAAATCTGAACATAAAGTATCACAAGTACAGGGCCTCTTTTCGTCAAATTGTGTTTGTTGTTGGGGGCCCTTTAAAATACAAAATTTCCTTCTTAGATATTGGAAGATCCATGAAACAGATTAGTTATTGGGATGTATTGCTACTTTTATTGCTCATTGGAAATAAATGCTCAATACTGATCACGTTACATGACAAGATGGGCAACGAAGCTCATACTATATCAGAGTGGTCAATTCAGTATCACAATTCAACAGAGTTGGATTGACTTTGACTTCTTCATTGGTAGACTTGTACCATAATCAAAAATCTCCCACGTTCATCATAACAATTCATCCTCTCTGGAACAATGGAGATTATTGATAGACCTTCTGGGCGAATGCTGCTACTTCAAAGCATTTGTCTGTATTGGAGGTCAGATTTCTTGAATGGGGAAAATAGTTATAAATAAAGAAGACAATTATTTGTCTTGAACTTTGCATTCATTAAGGAGCCGTTAAGGTGAAAGAATTAGGCAAAATGCAACACAGCATAAATGGATAATATTTTGAATTAATGATTACACTTCAGCTGACTAATGCATGTTACTATTTTTAGGGAACATCCTTTTGGAGAATAAACAAGCAATCTCCCTGGGAGTTATTTCTAACAATAAGTAACTGAAACTATTGCGAGCCATGGAAGAATGAGATCACTGATATAATTTGTTGTTCAATCACCAGCTGAGTATTATTCAAATCGATCATAAAATCTTGCCATTGTTTATATCCCTGTGATTAAAATCCACTGACAGAAATTATGATTAAATCTCCCAGCACCTGTTCCCTGGCACTGCATCTCTGTGTAACTTATGTGTGCCATGTCAGACCATAATTGCAGCAAGGGTGTAAATTCTGCAATATTATTTCTGTTCCAATACCTTGCACTCCTAACAATTCTTATCAAAAGAACACGATAAGCTTGCTTGAACATTTTTGTCAATACTGTAAAAGTGAGCAATAGAATACCTTTGAAACCAGCAAAGTGCAAACTTACCACCACCACTCTGATTTTTAGCACTTCTTCCTACCGTTAAATCTATTTAACTATGAATTAAACTCAGACAGCTCCAAGAAAAGTGCAGAGAACAAAACAAAGGACTCTACATCACCTTTGTTGACCTCACCAAAGCCTTCGACACTGTGAGCAGGAAAGGGCTTTGGCAAATACTAGAGCGCATCGGATGTCCCCCAAAGTTCCTCAACATGATTATCCAACTGCACGAAAACCAACAAGGTCGGGTCAGATACAGCAATGAGCTCTCTGAACCCTTCTCCATTAACAATGGCGTGAAGCAAGGCTGTGTTCTCGCACCAACCCTCTTTTCAATCTTCTTCAGCATGATGCTGAACCAAGCCATGAAAGACCCCAACAATGAAGACGCTGTTTACATCCGGTACCGCACGGATGGCAGTCTCTTCAATCTGAGGCGCCTGCAAGCTCACACCAGGACACAAGAGAAACTTGTCCGTGAACTACTCTTTGCAGATGATGCCGCTTTAGTTGCCCATTCAGAGCCAGCTCTTCAGCGCTTGACGTCCTGCTTTGCGGAAACTGCCAAAATGTTTGGCCTGGAAGTCAGCCTGAAGAAAACTGAGGTCCTCCATCAGCCAGCTCCCCACCATGACTACCAGCCCCCCCACATCTCCATCGGGCACACAAAACTCAAAACGGTCAACCAGTTTACCTATCTCGGCTGCACCATTTCATCAGATGCAAGGATCGACAATGAGATAGACAACAGACTCGCCAAGGCAAATAGCGCCTTTGGAAGACTACACAAAAGAGTCTGGAAAAACAACCAACTGAAAAACCTCACAAAGATAAGCGTATACAGAGCTATTGTCATACCCACACTCCTGTTCGGCTCCGAATCATGGGTCCTCTACCGGCATCACCTACGGCTCCTAGAACGCTTCCACCAGCGTTGTCTTCGCTCCATCCTCAACATCCATTGGAGCGCTTACACCCCTAACGTTGAAGTACTCGAGATGGCAGAGGTCGACAGCATCGAGTCCACGCTGCTGAAGATCCAGCTGCGCTGGATGGGTCACGTCTCCAGAATGGAGGACCATCGCCTTCCCAAGATCGTGTTATATGGCGAGCTCTCCACTGGCCACCGTGACAGAGGTGCACCAAAGAAAAGGTACAAGGACTGCCTAAAGAAATCTCTTGGTGCCTGCCACATTGACCACCGCCAGTGGGCTGATAACGCCTCAAACCGTGCATCTTGGCGCCTCACAGTTTGGCGGGCAGCAACCTCCTTTGAAGAAGACCGCAGAGCCCACCTCACTGACAAAAGGCAAAGGAGGAAAAACCCAACACCCAACCCCAACCAACCAATTTTCCCTTGCAACCGCTGCAATCGTGTCTGCCTGTCCCGCATCGGACTTGTCAGCCACAAACGAGCCTGCAGCTGACGTGGACTTTTTACCCCCTCCATAAATCTTCGTCCGCGAAGCCAAGCCAAAGAAGAAAAGAAGAAATAATTATCATCTTCCTTACCACATTGCTTTTTTTTTAATGTATTATGGCTTTAACATTGGAGCAAAAGTGAGGGAGGCTTTTTGACACTTCATACTGTTGTCTACTGCTGATGGGAGTTTATTGCCATATTCATAAATACAATGTGCAGATGCTGATGTTCATGTGTGTCTTCTTGCCTACACCAATGAAAAATCAGAAGATTCTTCATCATCTTGATGGGTGAATCTTGCATTGGAGATAAACTTGATTTTGTCTTGTTCAGGTGCATAATCCTTTTACAACTCAGGATCAAAATACATAAAGTAAGATTGTAATTTTTAATCCATTGATTTTGTTTAAAAAATTAGACGTACAGCATGGCAAGAGGCCATTTTGGCCCACGAGTCTGTTCCACCCAATTTCCACCCAATTAAACTACACCCCCCAGTGGGTTTCAAAGAAAACCCGCGTAGACATGGGGAAGAGGTGCAAACTCCTTACAGACAGCGCAGGAATCAAACCCTGGTCCCGATCGCTGGTACTGTAAAGGTGTTGCGCTAATCGCTATGCCCACCGCGCCACCCCATTTTGTTGAAACATTGCGCAGAATTGGCCTGTAAACTCCACACCAATACTGGAAGGCAGTCAACTCTGTGAGCAGCTTTATTGGAATGCCCAAGGCAGCAATAATACTTCGTTTGTATGCTTGTATTCAGGAATAGTTTCCAGTAGTTTATTGTTAACATCAACACAACGTGCCTTACAGAGGGACGTGGACGGCCAGAGCCCAGCTGAAAAACTTGAACAAAAATAATTCACATGCTTAAGACAACAGAGCGCAAATACATTGGGGTTTCACATTACAAATCATTTCAGTCAAGTAGCAGCAAATGAGTGTTGAAGGTAGACTTAATCCCAGTTCCAAATTAATATTTGTCAGCCTTGCAATACATTTTGAATTCTTTTTAAGTCCATCGTCAGTTTTGTACCTTTACCAGTGAAGTGGGCTGTGGTTTGATTGTCTTCACTTTTATCTCCTTCTGCTCCAGCTCTTTCTTTTTTTTCATTTAATGATGGAGGATAAGGGAAGTTTAATTTTTAATCAGGGTTCTATGGCTGCTCTGGATTCCTGGACCTTAAAGAAAGGAGGAAGAGCAGAGAACATTTCCATCGTCTTTGACAGGACAAACATTTAGTCAAATATGTGTATTTTTAGAAAAGCTTGCATAAATTAGTTCTAAAGCAAGCTGTGACTTACCCCATAATAAAACATGCAAGGTGAATGTCCCTATTTGTTCCAACAATAAAATTAATTGTTCAAGAAGCCAGTTCTCCTAATATTAGACTCCTCAATTGGCTCCCTCATCAAATTGCCAATACCATCGATATTCATGGAAAGTAGGTTATCAACTTTTGGTTCTCTTCTCATTGAGGTTACCCTTTCAAAACTCTGAAATCTTGAAAACATCTAACCCTCAACATTAAATTTAGGAAAGATAAGCATTGGGCCCTTTGGTTAAGTGGAAAAAAGCAAGTTTTGGACTTTAATTCACAAAAGTGCTGGAGAAACTCAGCAGGTCCATGCAGTGTTCTTATATGGCAAAGATACATAACCAACATTTTGGGACCTGAGCCCTTCATCAACGCTTTCGCACAAAGCAGGGCAGAGCCTGAATAAAACAATGTGGGCAGGGACATGTGGAGGTGCACAGGCCCACAGGCAAGACTTCATAGGTGGATGAGTGGGAGGGCAAAATAGAAATAAAAGCTAGAACAGTGGTTCTCAATCTTTTTCTTTCCACTCACATACCACTTTAAGTATTCCCTTTCCCATCAGTACTCTGTGATTAGTAAGGGATTGCTAAAGGTGGCATGTGGGTAGAAAGAAAAAGTTTGAAAACCACTATTTTAATCATACCTAACTGACTCATTATATGCACAGTTTCATATCTCCAAAGAAAATGGGTCAATGACAATTTTTCTCAAGCAAAATATTTCAGTAAAAATTGGGTCTGGAGCCGTGATTCTCAACTTTCCCTTTCTACTCACATCCCACCTTAAACAATCCCTTACTAATCACAGAGCACTGATGGCATAGGAATTACTTAAAGTGGTATGTGAGTGGAAAGAAAAAGGTTAAGAACCACTGAGGTACGCAAAGCCTATTAGTTACTTGCGGAGAGAAATTGTATGAAAAGATCGTAACCTATGACCTTCGTAATTAAATTGCATATCAACAAAGTATACATCAAGGTAAAAGTAGGGAATAGGTTTGACTTAAAGTTTCCCCTTGGGACTGTCATTGCAACAAGTTTAAAATGATCCCCTGTGATTTTTGTCTGTATTAAACTGGGTAGGTCACGTCTCCAGAATGGAGGACCATCGCCTTCCCAAGATCGTGTTACATGGCGAGCTCTCCACTGGCCACCGTGACAGAGGTACACCAAAGAAGAGGTACAAGGACTGCCTAAAGAAATCTCTTGGTGCCTGCCACATTGACCACCGCCAGTGAGCTGATATCGCCTCAAACCGTGCATCTTGGCGCCTCACAGTTTGGCGGGCAGCAACCTCCTTTGAAGAAGACCACAGAGCCCACCTCACTGACAAAAGACAAAGGAGGAAAAACCCAACACCCAACCCCAAACAACCAATTTTCCATTGCAACCGCTGCAACCGTGTCTGCCTGTCCCGCATCGGACTTGTCAGCCACAAACGAGCCTGCAGCTGACATGGACATTTACCCCTCCATAAATCTTCGTCTGCGAAGCCAAGGCAAAGAAAGAAACTTGGATGCCAGCAGCCTTCAATTGACAACTGCAATCAACATATCCCTTGTTCTGTAGCTCCATCCATGTTATTGATTGTGGAGCCTTGAGATAATCCAGAGACATGATGTGAAATTGGCCCCTTTGGTGCCTACAAGAAGGGGTGGGGGAATGCCCATGAACTATTGCCTACTGTTTTTTGCAACTTCCCTTAACCCACTTTGATTTAATTATTATAGCCTGAGTTTCCCACTGGAAGGATCGCTATAACAGCAGTAAAAGTGTTCCCATGCATCAGTGTTCAAATGAATATAACAAGCTGTGGTGGATATGAAATAGATAAAGGCAGAGTTCGTGGCTTTTTTTTTTAAAGGGGGGAAACCCACAATCACAGAACATTAAAGTAAGGATATCTCAATATATGCAATTTTCTGGACTTCAATTTTGTCAATAAAGCTAGACATTGTGCAAAATTTGTGCACTAATAAAAAGGGAGAAATCCAATTTCTGGGCAATAAACCTTAATCCTGGCTATGACGTTTTGAATCTCAATGGCCATCATCTTAAAATGTAATTTGGTGCTACATTTTTTTTAAACTGTGTCACTTTCTGAACAATAATGGTTGAAATTTGTATTAAAAAAAACATTCAAAAATGCTGGAGAAATTCATGAGGTAAAGATATATAATCATTTATTTTGTTCCTCCAGTATTTTTGTGTTTTTACTACAATCACAGCATCTGCAGATTTTTGTGTTCCACTTGATGATTGGAATATGAGTTTAGGAAATCCAAGGCCCTAATTTTGTTTTAGTCTTCACAGCACAGTGACTTTGGGGAAGATATACAGTAAATTGACCTCAATAGAAGTCTAGTGCAAGTAAGAAAATAATTTTTTGGTGACACAGGAATACTATTGAATAATAAATTTGAATACTAGGGGATATTAGGACAATGAACTCAAAGGTTTGTTCAATAGCTACTTAGAGGAGGACTAAAGAGTGGAGAGGAAGAAAAATCTGGAACATAAAGAGTTAGAAGCTGGTCACAAAACCCATGAATTTTGTGCAAAGTGGACAGATTTTTATGTATTCTGAGGTCTTGGGGGCATAGTAGGGCAGGAAGAGATGACAGAGATGGAAGGATGAAACTACCCAACTAGAATGGGTCTCCTTGACTCATTGTTCCCCTAGGAACTAACCATCATAAGTCAGTTCACAGAGAGATGAACGAGTGGGATGAAATGAGTGAGCAAGGAAGTGACACAGGTGGTGTTTCTGCTCCACAGCTCCAGTAATTCAGGTTCAATCCTGAGTGAATTGTGGATTTTGATTGTGTGGGTTTTCCCCTTGGTGCTCTGATTTCTTCCTGCACCCCAAAAATGGGTTGACTGGTAGATTAATTCAGAACTGTAATTTGCCCCTCCTGTAATTTAAATATAGAGCATGGTAACAGGCCCTACCGGCCCATGAACCTATGGTGCTCAAATGCACATCAGCCTCCTACACCTTTGGAATGTGGGAGGGAACTAGAAGAAACCAATGTAATTGTACAAACTCCTTTGCAGACAGCATCCTTGGTCACTGCCACTGTAATAACATTATGCTTCTGGTGGGAGAATCAGGAGAAGGAAGGAAGAAGTGAATGGACACCTATGAAAGAATATATATGCGAGAGTAAAATAAATGGGGTGGGGGGATGGGATTGCTCTGAGCGCTTTCATAGACTACATGGCCCACATGGGCCATACTTTGTAACAAAATAGATGTAGCAAATGGACAGAACAGGCTGATTTTGATGGCACATCAAAATATTTCAGTTTTCACTACACCACAAATAAAATACAATGGTTTTATTTTGGAAGCAGTCAAGTTGTCAGTCTTTAGTTTACTTGGCTAAAACTTTGAAGCCACACTTCAGTTCCTTGGAAATAATGAGCTGACTTTTATTCATTGAAGACAATCTCCATTTAAAATCCCAGGAGTTCTAATAGGCCTGATGCCATCAAAACAAGTGGAATACTTTTCCCACCAATTAGACTGGGAGACAGTCTCCCACTGATTTTAATAAGACCAGATGAGACAGGAAAGAAGATTAGTGTTTAAAACAATAAAGCTCCATACAAATTATTCTGATATTTGCAAAACTGCACTTTAGAGTTAATGAGTGATGATATGTACCATAATGGGTACCAACAATTGATTAGAGGATAGTGATCTAAAGAAGGGTTGAGCTCAGGTACTAACCTACCTTTAATTAACTCAGCTGAGTTATTGTTATTTTTACAATAAGGCCTTATCCAATTTTGCATTCTGTTTGAATGGTGATCATATTACAGTTGCATTGAGTTTAATCCTGCAAGGCAAAACAAAACAGCAAGGAAGCTGGGAATGCTCTGAAATGTCAACTGAAAATTAGAGGAACCTACAACAAGGACTCACAAAAAGATTAGAGAGGCCCAATGATTATTTGTGGAAAGAGTTGGCTGAGGTGTGACCTGATAGGGGAAATTGAGAAACACAAATGTAGCAGATGCTGGAAATTGGGAACAGGTTTCATGAATTACAAGTTAGATGTGGAGGAATTTGCCTCAGGAACTCTTCATTATATACTGTTTCTGACATTTGCTGTTACATATTACCACAGGCAATCTATAATTGCTGGATTTTCAACCCTGGACATTTCCATGAGCTTGAAAGATTGAAACCAAAGGTTAAAAATATATAATGGTCACTCATGGTTCCAGTAAAACATAGGGGAAGTTTTTTTTTCCTAAGACCAGTGGAAACTCACATCTACAAAAGCCTATGTGGCAAATTGCATGGATAAAGTTCAAGATATCACAGATTATGTCATAACTTCATCTATTTGGCAAATCAGCTCACTTTTACCTCATTTTGACATTGTTAATGTGAACCCAAAGGCAAGAAAAAGTGAAGTAAAAGCATTCAACAGGTCAAACAGCATCAATGAATGAAGAAACAGTAAATGGTAACAAGGTGGTGGCATACTCTCTTAAACCACCAGAGTCCTTCATGTGAAAATGCTCTTACAGTACTTTTGAAAGGAAGTTCTATGACTCAGACTTAGCAACAATGATGAAATAGAGATCTATTTACAAGTCATGATAGTGTGTGAATTGGAAAGGAGCCTGCAGATAAAACATTTACCTGCCTTTTTCTTTCTAAGGGTGGGTGAAGCTTATTGGACAGCAGCGCATCATCGAATAAATCTTGTGATTTACATCATGCATTTTGAGGTTAGTATAATGATTGTATGGCTCCGCTCCATCCTCAACATTCATTGGAGCGACTTCATCCCTAACATCGAAGTACTCGAGATGGCAGAGGCCGACAGCATCGAATCCATGCTGTTGAAGATCCAACTGCGCTGGGTAGGTCACGTCTCCAGAATGGAGGACCATCGCCTCCCCAAGATCGTGTTATGTGGCGAGCTCACCACTGGCCATCGTCTCAGAGGTGCACCAAAGAAGAGGTACGAGGACTGCCTAAAGAAATCTCTTGGTGCCTGCCACATTGACCACCGCCAGTGGGCTGATATCGCCTCAAACCGTGCATCTTGGCGCCTCACAGTTCGACGGGCAGCAACCTCCTTTGAAGAAGACCGCAGAGCCCACCTCACTGACAAAAGACAAAGGAGGAAAAACCCAACACCCAACCCCAACCAACCAATTTTCCCCTGCAACCACTGCAACCGTGTCTGCCTGTCCCGCATCGGACTTGTCAGCCACAAACGAGCCTGCAGCTGACGTGGACATTTACCCCTCCATAAATCTTCGTCCGCGAAGCCAAGCCAAAGAAGAAAATGATTGTATAAAGAAAATTCGCCAAATGTTGATCAGGAAGAAAAGGTTGGGTGCCCCATCTTGTATGTTTTAGTAAGATTGGGCAAATTATTATGTTTATCCTCCCCTCCTATTTTCTCACATAACAAGATGAGGCCCCAGATGTGCCCCAGGGATATGTGGCACAAGGAACATTGAATGAGTGCAGCCGTAGAGGTAACATTTACAGCTGTCTTGCAACCTTATTTGTCTGATCATACCCCTGAATGAAGCTGACAACAGTTTACTGAAATTTGAGAGTTGACGAATGTATTGAGCATAGTCAACATCAAATGGTAACAATAGAGGTTCAATTCATTTGTAGGTTGGCCTACAAATGTATGGGAAATCCAGGTGCCATAGCAATCTGTGATAAAGGATCTACTTTCCTCCTAACATTTTGATGCAGCTTGATTTTTGCAACAGATATAGTGTAAAATAACCATTGAGAATTGCTTCTGTTTTCTCTGCAATATTTACAGCTTGCTTTATTTTGCTTTCTACAGTAAGATTATTGTTTGTATAAAGACTTTATGGCCATGATTATTTTGCTCTGGGGTGGGGTGGGGGGGTGGGGGGAGGTCACTGCATGTCCAATGTGGACTACGTTCCTGGCTAAGGATGTGCATGTAGTCACTAAACTGCGACCAAACAAAACCAGCACATAAAACCCACAACCTCCATCTCCCAGGTGGCCAAGCAGGTGAATAAGAACCCAATGACCACCCCAACCAATCCCCCTCCAAATCAAACAACATTCTGGGAGCTCCCAATGAAAATGTACTTGGTCAGTGCCTTCCTTGAAAGGAACTTCAACAATTAGAGATCAAAACCTTGCCAGTAACACTCACATCTGGCAAATAAATAAATTAAACCAAGTCAGCAATATTTAAAATATCAATTTCCCAATCAACAAGTGTAAATGATTGGAAATCTGCTCATGATTTGGTAAATATTCAGAGATCGTTTCAAAGTGTTTTTTTTCAATTATTGTGGCTGACAACCGTTATTCATTAAAATTGAGGGCTTGGATTTTTTAAAAATCTCCACGTGCTGTAATAAAATAATGAGTGCTCTGGAGGCTACCAACAATAATCTGAACAGATGATGTACATAATTTTTAGGACATAGACACTGTTTGCTTTTATTTGCCCCTGTGCTCCATAGTTTTAAAATTGCAATGAAACAATTCACATGTAATTAAAGTGCACATTCCAGAGTTTATTCAAGGTTATTTGTATACATTTTGGTTTGACCATATAGAAATTACAACATTTTTTATAGGTAGTCCCTTCATTTCAGGGCACCATAATATTTGGAACATTTGGCTTCATAGGGGTTTGTGAGTACTCAGGTCTGTTTAATTGCTTCATTGGTGCAAGTATAAGAGATCTATACTTGCTTCTAAGCTTTTGATCACCTTTGCAATGTGTAGTTGTCATTTTTTTCAACATGAGGACCAGAGTTGCGCCAATGAAAGTCAAAGAAGCCATTATGGGGCAGAAAAACAAAAAAAAAAATGAACTGAAAGAGACCTCTCCTAAATATTAGGATTGCCAAAATCATCATTAAGAAGAAGGACCATACTGGTGAGCTCATCAATCAGAAAGGGACTGGTATTCCGCTGATAATGGAAGAATTCACTTCATAATGAAGAAAAATCCCCAAACGTATGTCCGATAGATAAGAAGTATCTTTTAGGAGGCAGGTGTGGATATGTCTTCTATCCACAGAAGATTTCATGAACAGAAATACATAGTCTTTGGAACATTTGGGATAATCATGTCCCTGGAACATAATTTACAGAAATGAACTGGAAGACCAAGATTGGGGGAGAGGTGATGTGGTGGTGAAATGATGTTTGGTAAATGATGCAAAACATCACTGATATTATTGTAATTCCCTTGTCCATTAGCAATAAAAGGAAAACAAGAGTAGATGTAAAATATTGTCTATCTACTACAATCAAACCTTTTCAGTTCCAACCCCTGGTACACGCCCACACTCACACCTGGTTTGTGAGATTTTTTAAAAATCTTGGAAAATAATTGGTACATTTTCAGTATTTCCACCAAGTTACTGGAAAATGTTGTTGTATTTTTTCAGCATATCGTAGAAGATAGTATCTAATTTACCTTCAGCATTTGAAGATTAGATAGGTAAATAAGATGTGGGCGAGAAGAATCTTTTGCTTGGATTATGTTAGACCTTTAACATTTGATTGTTGATAGTGTTCAGAAGAGAGTGAAACATGAAAGCCTGCAGACGCTGTGATTGTATTAAAAACACACCGAAATGCTGCAGGAACTTGGTCAGTCTTTTCAGCGTTCATAAAAAGCAAAGATATATTGCCAACATTTCCAGTCTGAGCCCTTCTTCAAGAAATAAGTAGAATGAGCCAGATGCAGGAAATCTCAAAGACTCAGCCAATTCAGCCAATGCTGACTGGGGGAGGAATCCAGACCATCAAAAGATGTTAATTGGATATGATGAGGTAAGAATTTCTCATGTTTGTGCAAAAGGAGATAGGGAAAAGGGAGAAACACAGAGCTGGGAGGCGAAGTGGGGGTTGGGGGTGGGAATAGCCTCGATTTTATAAGCACTGCTGTGCTGTGGGCCTGACAGGTGGAGTGAAGCCACAGCCTTTCCGCATTACCCTCCAGGGTTCAAGCTGTACAGCCATTAATCAGAATTTGCCTCCAATGCAGTTTTAATCACCTGTAGAAAATGGAGCCTGTAATGGTTTTTGCATCAACATTGTCTCAGGTCCACGATCCAAGATGGAGGTGTCCACAATCAGCCAGACCTCAAGGGTTGCAGGATCCTCAGACATTGATAGCTTGATGCAGAGCATCCAGATCACCTACCTTCTCAGGAAGAGCTCTTGTGGGATGAAAAAACCATAGCAGTGGACCAGGTCAGCAAAGGCCAATCTACAGATTGCTGCAGACATGGAGGCTTCTAGTGATCTTTCTGGGTTGCTTTACTGACCACAAGCAGCTCAAAATGGCTGCTGTAGCATGCTCCAGATTGGGGTTCATGGTCCAATCTACAGATTTCTGCAGAAATGGAGGCTTCTAGCGATCTTGCTGGGTTGCTCTACTGACCACAAGCAGCTTAAAATGGCTGCTGTAGCATACTCCAGATTGGGGTTCATGGTCCAAAGGTCTTGTGCCAGGCTGCAGGAATCGCGACCGGATTTTGAGTAGGTACAAAGGCTAGCAGACTTCCTAAAGGGCTCGGGCATCAACAGCTTCCAAAACTTCAGTGATTTGGAACCAGGGACGAGGCGATATGATTAGGATATGGGGCTTTGAGCTTGGATTCACTGCTGAACAGTATGCTATCCAGCTACAGAAGTCATAAGGGAGCAGAGGTCGATTCCTTAGAGTATGTGAAGAGATCCATGGCCACTCAATCGCTCTGAAGGGACTTTCTTTGCTTCTCTTTTTCGTTTTAATAATGGCACCAGATTACAAAGTGATTGTTTATTTGCCTTTGTAGAAAAGCAAAATAAAGATTTTCTTAAAATTTATTTTGCATACATGCCAAAAAATAGTCTGAATATATCATATAGATGCTGACGTATGTGAGTCTTATCTTGGTGGAGAATCAACGCAATGAGCTTGTCCAATTTCATGAGTAAAGCAATTTATGTTTTAACCTGACTTTAACTTGACTTTGAGCTCAATATGTATGGATATCTTTTCTCTAAGATATTATAGTGTTCTCGTCAAGGTTGCGATGTTGCAGATACAAGCTTCAAGTAGTCTTTTTCTATATTTTATCTTGGTCATTGCTAGTGTAATGTTTAATAATTGTTGTCACAAAACTTATGACCAACTTTACTATGCCTCGATGTTCAGGGAGAAAAGCTTTCAGAAATGGTTATTCTGTGATCCAGAATATTCCCTTGTTTATTATTTATTCTTCCCCATGTAAGCCCAGTCATTATGTTTCACATAATAGGCTAGAACTAGTTACTGATGATACACCAGTCACATTCCCCACTAACCTCCACTATTCCACCTCCACCCCATCCGCCCCCCCAACCCCCCCACCCCCTCCTCAGGTAAATATAAACTTCTCCAGATTTTCCAATGTCCATTCACTACCCTCAGGCATTTCCTTCCTTTGAGCCAAAGCTTTATCCCTTTGCATGACCTTGTGTTTCATACAGACAAGCAGAAATAGGCTTTACCCACAATATAGCTGAGAAACACTTCAAATGTTGGTCAGCACTTGTCCCTAGGGTTAATCAACTGCAAAACTGTAAAATTCATGAGTGTTGAGAAAAAAAATTAAAATATATATATTTTAAAAAAGAAATACATTTAACTGATGGTTAAATGTGATGGTTAAAATGGTCCCCTTTTTCAGCAGAGGGACAGCCTTAAGACCACCTGGATGCATCCCCGATCCAAACACTGGCACCTCCTGGACTACATCCTGGTGCGAGAAAGTGACAAACGAGATGTGCTCCACACCAGGGTCATGCCTAGCGCGGAATGCCACACTGACCACCGGCTGGTTCGCTGCAAGCTCAACCTTCACTTCAAGCCAAAGCCCAGGAACAATAAAGCCCCCAGAAAGAGGTTCAATGTTGGAAACCTGCAGTCAGACGAAGTGAGAGGAAACTTCCAGGCAAACCTCAAAGCAAAGCTCGACGATGCAACCCGCCTCACGGACCCGTCCCCTGAAACCCTCTGGGATCAGTTGAAGACTACCATACTGCAAACCACTGAAGAGGTACTGGGCTTCTCCTCCAGGAAAAACAAGGACTGGTTTGACGAAAACAGCCAGGAAATCCAGGAGCTGCTGGCAAAGAAGCGAGCTGCCCACCAGGCTCACCTTACAAAGCCGTCCTGTCCAGAGAAGAAACAAGCCTTCCGTCGCGCATGCAGCCATCTTCAGTGCAAACTCCGGGAGATCCAAAATGAGTGGTGGACTAGCCTCGCCAAACGAATCCAGCTCAGTGCGGACATTGGCGACTTCAGGGGTTTCTACGAGGCTCTAAAGGCTGTGTACGGCCCCTCACCCCAAGTCCAAAGCCCGCTGCGCAGCTCAGATGGCAAAGTCCTCCTCAGCGACAAGATCTCCATCCTCAACCGATGGTCAGAACACTTCCAATCTCTTTTCAGTGCCAACCGCTCAGTCTAAGATTCCGCCCTGCTCCAGCTCCCTCAACAGCCCCTAAGGCTAGAGCTGGATGAGGTTCTCACCCTGGATGAGACATATAAGGCAATCGAACAACTGAAAAGTGGCAAAGCAGCAGGTATGGATGGAATCCCCCCAGAGGTCTGGAAGGCTGGCGGCAAAACTCTGCATGCCAAACTGCATGAGTTTTTCAAGCTTTGTTGGGACCAAGGAAAACTGCCTCAGGATCTTCGTGATGCCACCATCATCACCCTGTACAAAAACAAAGGCGAGAAATCAGACTGCTCAAACTACAGGGGAATCACGTTGCTCTCCATTGCAGGCAAAATCTTCGCTAGGATTCTACTAAATAAAATAATACCTAGTGTCGCCGAGAATATTCTCCCAGAATCACAGTGCGGCTTTCGCGCAAACAGAGGAACTACTGACATGGTCTTTACCCTCAGACAGCTCCAAGAAAAGTGCAGAGAACAAAACAAAGGACTCTACATCACCTTTGTTGACCTCACCAAAGCCTTCGACACCGTGAGCAGGAAAGGGCTTTGGCAAATACTAGAGCGCATCGGATGTCCCCCAAAGTTCCTCAACATGATTATCCAACTGCACGAAAACCAACAAGGTCGGGTCAGATACAGCAATGAGCTCTCTGAACCCTTCTCCATTAACAATGGCGTGAAGCAAGGCTGTGTTCTCGCACCAACCCTCTTTTCAATCTTCTTCAGCATGATGCTGAACCAAGCCATGAAAGATCCCAACAATGAAGACGCTGTTTATATCCGGTACCGCATGGATGGCAGTCTCTTCAATCTGAGGCGCCTGCAAGCTCACACCAAGACACAAGAGCAACTTGTCCGTGAACTACTCTTTCCAGACGATGCCGCTTTAGTTGCCCATTCAGAGCCAGCTCTTCTGCGCTTGACGTCCTGCTTTGGGGAAACTGCCAAAATGTTTGGCCTGGAAGTCAGCCTGAAGAAAACTGAGGTCCTCCATCAGCCAGCTCCCCACCATGACTACCAGCCCCCCCCCCACCACATCTCCATCGGGCACACAAAACTCAAAACGGTCAACCAGTTTACCTATCTCGGCTGCACCATTTCATCAGATGCAAGGATCGACAATGAGATAGACAACAGACTCGCCAAGGCAAATAGCGCCTTTGGAAGACTACACAAAAGAGTCTGGAAAAACAACCAACTGAAAAACCTCACAAAGATAAGCGTATACAGAGCCGTTGTCGTACCCACACTCCTGTTCGGCTCCGAATCATGGGTCCTCTACCGGCACCACCTACGGCTCCTAGAACGCTTCCACCAGCGTTGTCTCCGCTCCATCCTCAACATCCATTGGAGCGCTTTCATCCCTAACGTCGAAGTACTCGAGATGGCAGAGGTCGACAGCATCGAGTCCACGCTGCTGAAGATCCAGCTGCGCTGGATGGGTCTCGTCTCCAGAATGGAGGACCATCGCCTTCCCAAGATCGTGTTATATGGCGAGCTCTCCACTGGCCACCGTGACAGAGGTGCACCAAAGAAAAGGTACAAGGACTGCCTAAAGAAATCTCTTGGTGCCTGCCACATTGACCACCGCCAGTGGGCTGATAACGCCTCAAACCGTGCATCTTGGCGCCTCACAGTTTGGCGGGCAGCAACCTCCTTTGAAGAAGACCGCAGAGCCCACCTCACTGACAAAAGGCAAAGGAGGAAAAACCCAACACCCAACCCCAACCAACCAATTTTCCCCTGCAACTGCTGCAACCGTGTCTGCCTGTCCCGCATCGGACTTGTCAGCCACAAACGAGCCTGCAGCTGACGTGGACTTTTTACCCCCTCCATAAATCTTCGTCCGCGAAGCCAAGGCAAAGAAAAAAAGAAATATGCAAAATAACCAGCACTTGCTCTTTTCACTTCAAACCATACATCTCTGTTGAAATCAGTACCCTTGTTCTTCCTGCCTATCATACTTCACAATGATGTTAGTCCAGCAGCGACTCCAGTGGAGCTCTTGCAAAATTGCTGCAAATTCGCATTCATCTTCAATACTCTGTCAGGGATTTGATGTGGGATGCAGATGTAAAAATCCCTTACAGACCTGGCCATCTTTTGTGATAATCCCCAATTTGGGGGCACACACAGTGAGAAAAAATAGTCGTCTCTCAGCAATTTTCAGTTTGATTGTTCAAGTATCAAGAGGGAGAACTCACAATATTTCTCTGCTAAGATATGATATGAGAGCATATTGTCATATACATTAGTACAATGTACAGACGTACCAAAATTCTTAATTGCTGTAGCAAAGCAGGTACAGAAGGTATACCAACAACAATGAAATGAATTAAATGACCACAATATTGCATGGGATAGAAAAAATAGACCATAAAAGGATGGATAAATAAATATTTACAGTTAAAGTTAGTGCAAAAAAAAAATGTGATGTTTCAATAGTCCTGGAGTGGTTTATATTTGTGGCAGTATGGGAAGTCTCAAGAGTCTGATTGTTGCAGGGGAAATAAAAACTGTTTGATAACCTAGAGGTTCAGGACTTCAGGCTTCTGCACCTTATACTTGAAGTTAGCAGAGAGAGGAGATTGTGCGCAGGTGATGGGAATGTTTAATGATATTGGCTGTCTTCTTGAGACAGTGGTCCCAAATAGACAGTGACAGGGAACTCCACAAGTCAAAATCTACAGTACAACATTCACTCCAATCCATCCATGCTTCATGTAAAACCACATCCCATCCTTTTTCAATGGGAAATTCCCATTCCTTGTTCCCCCCCATGTATTTATTTGGTTTCCCATTGAAATTTTTATGCTTTGTATGAAGTATTTATTCCCTGTAGTGGCAAATTTTACATTCCACACCGTCTGGATAATGAAGATTTTCATGAAATTAATGTCAATTTAATCAGTGCCCACTGGATGTGATGGCACTGATTTAGGTTTCCATTCTTATTTTCTACCTGGATCTCCTGCCCCCTTTTGCGAAGGCATTTACAAAGGTCACTTCCAAAGTTCCCCCATAAATGTCACTGGACTAAAATTTTCACTTGATTTACCTAAAGTACATGAAAATTCCGTTTATTCACTCTGCAGGCTGCTACAGTTCCTGTTCTAAATTATAGAATCTTGGAGCACATAATGTACGATAAAGCTATTTAACACATTATTGCACCAAGTTTTCTTGTGCCAAATCAAAATGCCAACTAATCTGCTGTGCTCTTATTGTCCAACGAGCAGATCAGAGAAAATGCAAACTAAGTGATTTGCAATTCATTCAGAGATTTCAGCAGGTGTTTCTGTTGCAAACCACAGTCATTTGTGGTTACTTATTTAATAATAGTCGGTAGTTGACAGCATGTGATGTTGTTTTAAATTCCTAATTAGAAATTGCCTATGTTACAGACATTTGCACAGTGAGCAGTTGAAAAAAAGTGCCCATGCTCATCCGAATGTCTAACTTTAAAAGGGTGTGAATCATTGATACACTTGCAACTACTTTTTATAGAACTTGTTCAGAAGTTTGTGAGTGTCACCTCTTGGATAGGTGTACACTTCATAAGCATATTCAAATCCCTCTTCAACAATGCAGTTGGGAGTCTGATTTGCATCTTAACTATGCTTGGCCAGAATTTACAGGGATTAGGAAAATCAACAGTAAAGCAGGGGGCTGATGGTGACGCATTAGTTGTATTACCAGATTGGTAATCCAGAACCTTGGAATAACCGTCCTAGTAAATTCAAATCCCACCAGGGTTGTTGTGCAATTTAAATGTAGATAGCTAAGTAACCTGGAATTTAAAATAAAATGCCTATCTGGTCCTTAAGAAACTAAAATAACAAAGTTCACTTACAACCTACAGAGGAAGAAATTTAAGACGATAAGACTGATGCAGAATTAGGCCATTTTCTGTCATTCAAATGATGGCTGATCTAAACCCATTCTCCTGTCTTCTGTCCATAAACGTTTGACACCCTTACTTACTGTACCTCACATACGCAGGTATAGGACTTGCAACCTATGTGACTTATGTCCATCTGTACATATGGCCAATTTTTTTTTAAATGAAGAAAACATATAAAACTTACCCGATTTTGGTGAAAATTGAGCCAATTTATGGTGGCTGTTGTCCAACCTCTCGTGACAGCTGGCCTTGGTGGCTGCCATTTTGAGATATTTCATTGCATTTTAACTCCTTGTGTCCAATTTTTCTGATTCTATTGCTCAATATTCTGATGGTCAGTCAGATTTTCGAGGCCAGTAGAGACCGCAGAATGCTCAGGGTCCGCAGTAACAGAGAGAATGAGAATGATTCGGAAATAGAGAATAGAAAGAAATTGATGGCTTTACTCTTCAGTATCACAGGTAGGGCAGTTCCAACATACATCCATTCTGAGGTACGGCCAATCATCCAGTTAGGAACCCGAATGTATGTAGGGGAGTACCTGTACTCAATGGCAACCTCCATGGGCATTTGTGACAACAAATTCCATAGAATCACCACCCTCTGGCTGAAGAAATTTCTCCTCATCTCTGTTCTAAAAGGACAGTCTTTTGTCCTTACCTTGCACACGTGCAGACTGACTATAATGTGCTTGCCTCTTGGACTCGGACAAGGGGCCTATAAGTCAATCAACTGAAGAAATGTCACATTTAATGTGAGAGGTAGTTGGCTCATCATGACTTTCACATGTTGCATATTATTAGCAGTTATAGTCCAAATAAATGAATGTCTTCAACTCTGTTACTCTGAATGGCTCGCTATTTCTGTTAGAATCTTGAGAATCAACCATTTTACTGTGGCTCTCGGGTCACTTGGTAACATGAAGATAAAGGCAGTTAGGATCTTCAGACTTGTGAACCTGAACACTGTTCATCCTTGAATTACACCAAAATCTGTTTGTATTACTAACTCAGCCCATTTTAGCTCGATGGCCAACTGTGAAAAAAATTAATTATTTGTTTATTAATTTCCTCTTTTTAGAGTGAATGCTGTTTTATCTTCTTGTACAATGGGAGACTGCTGCAAGTTAGATTTCCATTGCATCAGTAATTTGTACTTATGTATATGACAATAACTTTCATGCTCTCAATTAGAGATGGACCTCGCCAGTGATGTCCAAATCCTGAAAAACAAATAACATAAAGAAAGAGCTATAAATATTCTTTACGGAATCTTCCAAATAGGACTGTAGGTCACAAACTTTTGTGGCAGATGACACATTTGTGGAAGGCTTACCCAAGTTTGTGTGTGTGTGTGTGTGTGTGTGTGTGTGCATGCGCACACATTTGCTAGAGTGCATTCACATGTGGGGGACAGTGTGTGCCTACATCAGAGTATCTCTAGCAATGTATGTGCGAGTAAGTGTTTGTATGTATGTTGGTGCATGTATGTAATTGATGGGGGAAGATGAAGAGGTGTAGGGTGGGGGAATTGGTAAGGCTATAGTCAGCAGGATTTATCCCAATGTATTCTTGCCAACAGTTTATATCAAGCAGATTTGTAACCGGGTAATCAGGGATTAATGGTTTGTTGCCTTGTAACAGTGTACACCTGTTTTATCTATGTGAATGCAGGCCAATTGGCAGTGGGCATTAGGGGTCAGTTTTGTTCTGCCTGATTGAATTCCTCATTGTCAGGGCCAAATCATGTGGAATATGCCCACGAGACCGTTTGTATCGAGGAAGGCACAACTAGGCTTATGTTAACTTGTGAATGGGCCAGATTCTTGAAGCATTAGAGTTTGAAATTTACTAAAAAAGGGTCTTTAAATGAAAATGGACACAGGAGACTATGACCATAAAGTATAAAAGTATGTAATTTCTGACACACTCTACTTGGCAAAGGAGCAAACAATTATGACAGGTCAGATGAACTTCTGCACACCCTCTAGTATTTCTCTGAAGAAATAATTGCTGCTTAGTTTGGTGAGGAATGGTATTCTGATCTGAAATATGCAATGCACATTTTCACCTGTTTTCTTTCTCATTAAACGTCACCCCCATAATTACCATGGTTTCCCACTAGCTTGAGAAATTTACGTTGTGTTTGTGTGAAATAAAGAAAGCAGGATACAATTAATCTTTTGTATCTTCCTTGGATGGGGCTTGAGATGAAACACAATGTCCATTTAAAGGATTGAATGTGGGTGTAATTCAAGATGTATATTTTTTTTGTTGTCTTCCCACAGTTGAAAGAAACTTTCAATGAAAACTATATTAACTGGCACAGATCCCCTGGCCATGAGAGCTCATTTATAATCAGGCTCCAACCTGTTTTGCTTTTCTATTTTAGCTTAAAAAGAATTTGTAAGATAATACTTACTGAAACAAAACCTTTGACCTCTTACTGAGATGTTTCCCCAGTAATACGTTGGGTGCGACAGTCATGAGATGCTGTTTTTAATGTGACCTGAATTTGGGCATAAGGTGAATAGCCCAGTTGACTGACTTTTAGTTCTGATAAGTAACATATTACTTTTCTGAAGGAATTGAGAAAGAGTGACACAATGATTAAAATAAACTTCTATGAAACATGTTTGTGGAGTAGAGTGTATTTTATATGTCCAAAGGAAAATATTCATTATGCATGATTTTTAAATAAAGGCATCGTACTCCTTTGATCTCCTTCAAACATTCTTGGAAGGGAGGTTGTACACTGAAATGAGTATCTATGCAGTATACAGAGTGAAATTTAATACCAAATACCTTTATTTATTGCTGCTAATCTGTGTCATAGAGTCAAACAACATGAAACAGACCCTTTGACCCAACCTTACCATGGGGACTCAGTTGGAATTCCAAGCTACAACTATTTGCATGCACTTGATCCTTCTGTATTCTTCCTTTCCATTTATCTGCCTAAATGCCTTATGAATATTGCAATTGTACCCATTTCTATATTTTCCTCTGGCAGGCCCTTTCCAGATTTAGGCAACCCTCTGAATGGAAAAACTTGCCTCTCAGATTCCTTTAATCATTGCCTTTCACAATTTTATAAATCTTTATAAATTTTATAAAATCCCTCAGCCTCTCACGCTCCAGGGAATAAAGACCCAGCCTATCTAATCTCTCCATATAATTCAGGCAACCTCGTGGTCATTCTCGTCAGCATCCCTTCCAACATTGATATCCTTCCTATAGCTGGATGACCAGGACTGCACACAGTACTCCAAGTGTAGTCTCTCCAATGCCTTGTACAGCTGTATCAAGTTATCCCAACCTTTATACTCAATACTCTGACCAATGAAGGTGAGCATATCAAATCTCTCCTTTACTATCTGTCCACTTATGATGTCACTTTCACAGAATTATGCTCTTGTATCCCTACTTTTGTCTATGTACTTGAATTCCATGCTTGTGAGCATGTGTGTATGGGTGAATATAAGTATTCATTTCAAGATTCCTTTTTGCCATGTAATGGTACAGAACAAGTAATATTGCATGAACTTGCCTTCTGCCTACTGTAAAGCAGAAAAAGAGCCACTATTAGAGTCGTCTAGCACCCCTTATAGTACAAGTGCACATGAACACCAATGCACTTGTGCATATTTTACATATATATATATATATATATGTGTATACAGTGTATTTGAGTAATGGTGAGAAATATCAATGATCAGGTTTGTTGGCAGATAATGAGTGATTGAAGAGTTGAAGGAAAAATGTTTAAGAATCTGAGGTGAAAATCAACTGTAAAAATATATAATAATATCTGCTGATTTCCCAAGATATTCAAAAGGGTGCAGAAGAGTAGCCCTTTGCTTTTAATCAACAATTGAGTTAAAGTGAATTGTTACTGATGACTCAATTGAACTTTTAATCTAGTGGCCTGGGCCTGGTGCAAAAAATAACAATCTTTCAACATCAGTAAGACAAAGGAGCTATCTTCAGAAGAGGGTAGGCAAATAAAACCCATTCCTCTCACCACATCAATGGCGCTGAATTGGACATAGTAAAAAAGAGCTTCAAGTTTTTGGAGTAAACATTTCCAGTGAGCTGCCTGGATGGCCAGTCATGTTGATATGCTGGTCAAGAAAGCATGCCAATGCCTCATTTTCCTTCAAAAGTTTGGGATATCCTATGTGTCCCTTAACAACTTCCATGGGTGTTCTATCAAAAGTATGCTTGCCGGATGCATCATACTGTGGTACGACAGCTGTACAGCCCAAGATCAGAAGAAGCTTCAGAAGGTGATGAAAGCAACTCAGAACATCACACAAACATCCCTCTCCATTGAGATTTCCAGCTGCTTAGGAAAGGCAGTCAATATACTGAAAGGCCCATCCCATTATCGACCCCCTTTCTTCTCCCTTCTCCTGTTGAGGAGAGAGTTGAAGCCTGTGTAAAATGTGTACCAAAAGGTATGAACATGGTTTGTTCCCCAAAGTCAACAGACTGCCATGGAATGAATCTTCACACTGTAATTCCATATCTGTTATACTCCGTAATTGCGCTCTTGGTCTTCTACTTTGCACATCTGTATGTATGTTAGGGTTGATTTGCTAGACTGCTTGCAGAAGATATGTGACAAAAAATTTGAACTTGAACCTGAAAGCGTGATGGATAGATCTGTATCCCTTACATTAAGACAAATTAGTGTCTCTATTTTACATGTTAAGTTAAAATGGAAGTTAACATTTTTAGCATTCAGTCTTTGCTTTACTGCTAGTTTAAGGATTACTGCCTCATTTTCTCATGATTCAGATTAATTGCCCACAATATGAATCAGTAAGCTCCTAAGTATCAAAGTCAGGAGGCTTCCAATAATATCTTGATGATGTAACATTTCCTTTTGATATCTGATCCACCTCCACCACCTTACCTTCCTATCTGTTGTGTTGAGAAGATAATCAGATTCAGTGGGATCACAGAGAAATGAGTCTGGACACAAGTGTTACAATTACATGTAACTTTTATTAACACACAGGAAACAAACAGGGGAGAATGTTAAACGGTACACAATTACTAATTCATGTAAGCGATGATACAGACATTCACCTCGGACATCAGTTAGACTTTGACAATGGTAAACTTATATTCAACTACTCTCACACATTATAAACAGGTCTCTTATGGACACACCCGGTTCCCTGATCAACGGGGATGCAGTTCCACTGCAAGTATTGATCTATCGCAACACTATGTCTCAACTTCAGTGTAGTGCACATTTTACTCACAAACCTTCCAATGATGTCCGCAGTATGATCACCCTAAGTGATTTAAATGAGCCAATGGTGAGGTGTGCACTAATTAGTGCCCGGAGTCCAACCTTGACTGACAAGTGATGTGACTTCCGAATAAGTTTCAGACAGGTAGGACACACGACCACCAGTAATACACACATTCCAGACAGGCAAGGAAGCCACAGTTCTTCCACACAGAACACTATCCTAACCCCAATCTATTAGAGAATAGTACTTGGTCTTAAAGTACCGTATTATTGATTTTAGGTGGGGGAGGCCAAGTGATCTGTCTGCAATGATGGGATAGAGCTGGCAAGGGTTAGAACCTTAAAGAAGACAAAAAAAGTGACTTTGATTGATGGTCAGGATTCAGTCAATCAGTTCTAGCAGAATCTACTTACCAGCTGGATGTGGGATGGACAGATTAGGCAATCATTAGCTGAAATGTAAATCTGTGTTGGTTGTTGGCACGAAGCCATTTGATATTAATCATTCAGAATTAGGTCAATCAGAATTAGAAATTCTTTAAAGAATGGACGCCATGATCGAGTAAACCAACTCTATTCGGTGGCATAATGTTTGCTGCATAAAATTTAATTTCGTGATTGGTGCATCTTGTAGTTGAAGCAAGAAAGAATTTTGGTGCATCTGTGCATTGTACTTAGGCATGTGATAATAAACTCTCATAATCTCGCTCCACCATTACCACTATGCTTTGAAAATTGGTATATTATTACTGGAGAGTAGGTTCCATCCTGAGGCATGTTTGGGATATTTCTCTTGGATAGCGAAATAGGATAAAAAGAATTCTCTCATCAAAACTAATATTAAGCCATGTAGAGCATCCAGTCAGAAACATGTTTCACTTTTAATTGTGGTAATTTGAATCAACAAGGAATAGAACTTCTGAGACCTAATGTGTGCAAATTAAATTAGTGCAGATTGTTATAGCAGGTGGCATGTTTGAGGTGTGCTGAAGGGTTCGTTTCTCTGCTGTACTCTAATGCTGTATTCTTTTGCATTAGAATCTTGGGCATCTGCAAAAGCATTTTACATTTAAGAATATCTTAAGTTGAACAAGAGCATCTGCTGATGCTGGGGTCAAGTGCATTGCAGAAAAGTGCTGGAGAACCCCTTTGAATATCACTGTCTCATGAATTTATTTAGCTCCTTAATGCAATAAATAAAACAGCCCAAGGCATGATCAATGGACAGAATTTGGCAGCTAGCAAAATAAATTTGAAAAAAAAAAATTGATTAAAGCAGTAAGTTTAGACTTAGATGAGGAAAGACAGCCAAAGAGACGTGCAGCTTCATGGAAGGAATTGCAAAACTTATCACTTGTGTAACTGAAGGCATGGTTTTCAATAACAAAGTAACAAAGTGAATTAGGGCTGAACAAGTATTAGATCAGCACAGAGATTTTGCTGGGTGATTAGGTCACATTCTGAGTGAAGTTATATGACCCAAAGCTAATCAAGTAACATTAGATGGCAGAACCAATGGTCAGCTGCCTCTGAGCTGCTGTGTCTCAGTGAGATGGCTCCATCAGGCAGTTCAGAATCAGGATTTAACCATATAACCATATAACCATTTAGGGAGCGGAAACAGGCCATCTTGGCCTTTCGAGTCCGCAACGGTTCACTGATTTTGTGCGCCCTCTTCAGGCATTGGTCCCAGTAGTTATTGACATTGAACAAGTCATTCCATTTGATGGTTTGCAGCAGCATCATGGTGCAAACATATATATTTATAACCATTTTACAAAATTATTGTATTCAAAAAATATAGTAACAATAATAGAGCATGAAAAGTAAGGCAGTGTCTTTGGTTCATTGATCATTCAGGAATCTGATGGCAGCGGGGAAGAAGCTGCCCTTGTGCCACTGAGTGCTTGTCTTTAGGCTCTTGTACCTTTTCTCAATGGTAGCAGGGTGAAGAGGGCATGGCCTGGGTGGTGTGGGTCTTTGAGGATATTTTTTAAACACCGCCTCATGTAGATGTCCTTGATGGAGTGAAGTCTGGTGCTTGTAATGCCGCAGGCTGAGTTTACAACCCTCTGGAGTTTATTCTTATTCTGAGTTGGCACCTCCAGTACCAGGCAGTAATGCAACCAGCCAGAATGCTCTCCATGCTACACCTATAGAAGTTTACGAGAGTCTTTGGTCTCATACCAAATCTCTTCAGACACCTCACAAAATATAGCCACCTGTGAGCCGCCTTTGTGATTGACCCTAATTAGAAACAGTAAGAAAGAAAATGTATCCTTTAAATTAAAGTAATTTCACTTAGGTGTTATGTTGGGAAGCACATCTGGTGGCCTTCTTGATTTCTCCTCTCATGTGGAGTTGGGGTGGTAAAGGGAATGGGGGTAGAGTGGGAAAGTGGTTCCATAGAAGAGTAGGGAGTTGTGTGGAAAAGTAGCTGGAGGTTGGAAGGGAATAGGTGGGTGTGATGACATTTTTTTGGAAGCAAAGATACTAAGTGACCAAAACATAAACAGAAGATTTGGCAGATCAGGTTGCATTTTCAGGAGGAGGAGGTTAGAAATACTTTGTCAGAACTTGAAAGTAGACAAAGTAACTTTTAAAGTTGCAGGGAGGGGAGGTGAGGGGAAACACTTTTGACAGGGTAAAACTGGAATTAATGTAGTTGTAAACAATTTTTTCAGGCAGTGAGAGAATCGGAGTAAAACACAAAAGTGCGCAGTCACCATGATTGAAGTAAAAACTCAATTCTCAGTGTACTTTCTATAGCAAAGATTAAAATACATAACCAACGTTTGGGGCTTGAGGCCTTCATTAATGAATGAGCAAAATATAAGCAGACGATCAAATAACATGGTGAGGGAAGGGTGAGCTATTGTGATGAATACTCCTCTCTTGAGAGACTGAGAACTTCGACAACACAGATAAAAAGTTTTAAGGCTTGCGAAATCCAGAATTCTTGCCCAGAGTCAAGTTGAACATATCCTCCACTCCCAGACAAAAAGAAAAAAAAGGAAAAATAACCATTAGCTAAGTCAATATCACAAATGGGTGACTGATACTGATGGAAATCAAGTTCTGTAATTCAATATGAGATCTATAAGGCAGCAATGAGTTAAGACAGGTGAGTTGCTATTCCTCAAATGAGCATTAAGCTTCATTTTAAGAGGCCATCCAGAGAGGGAGCAGGATGAAGAATTGAAAAACACAATTCTGGAGAAACCCTTACTTACACCTCCTCCATTTCCCACTCATCTGCATTGACCCCTTCTGCCCCCAGACATAACAAACAGAGGATTCTCCTTGTCGCTACCTACCACCCCATGAGCTTTTGCATCCAACATATTATCCTCTGTAATTTCTGCCACCTGTAATATAATCCCATCTTCCCCTCTCCCTCCTTCTCAGCCTTCTGGAAGGACCACTCTCTCCGCGACTCCCTCCTCCACTCCTTCCTCCCCACCAATTGCCCCGCCCCTCGTCTGTTTCTGCAGGAATTGCCACACTTGTGCCCACACCTCCTCCCTCACCACCACTTGAGGCCCCAAACTGTCCTTTCAAGTGAAGCAACACTTTACTTGTGAATCCGTAGACATCATCTACTGCATCCAGTGCTCCTATTGTAGCCTTCTGTACATCAGAGACACGTAGTGCAGACTGGGCGATCGCTTTGCTGAGCACCTTTATTCTGTTTGTACCAGTGACAGGAATCTTCAGTGGCCAACCATTTTAATTCTGTGCCTCATTCCCATGTTCACGTGTCTGTCCATGGACTCTTATACTATCTCACCAAGACCACCTGTAAATTGGAGGAACCATGGTTGATTTTCTGGCTGGGCATTCTTCAACAAGATGGCATTCATATCAACTCCTCCAGTTTCTGATGGAATACTTTCCCTTCGTATTTTTTTCCTGTAGCTCTCCACTCCCTTCCCTCTCCATTCACAGAACCATCCCTCCCTCCCTTATCTACTTAAATCCGCCTGATTTTGGGGCCATGCTCCTCCCTGACCCCTTCCCACCTACCATTTTGCATTTGTTTCCCAAAGTAGAGGAGATAACATTATGAGATAGCCAGCATCTGCAGTTTTTCTTAAATATTAAACGATCAAGATAGTTACTTGAATTAAGAGTCAAACTATTGATGACTGACACAACAGGCTGAAGAAACTGAGTGTGCTCCTGTTCTTAGATTCTATATGCATATATTCTTTGTTCATTTTTAATTTTTTTTTAGACATACAGCACAGTAACAGGCCTTTTCTGCCTATGAGTCAGTGTCACCCAATTAGCCTACACCCCTGGTACGTTTCAAACACTGGGAGGAAACTCGAGCCCACGGGGAGAATGTACAAACTCGTTACAGGCAGCGCGGGATTCAAAACCCGGTCCTGATCGCTGGCACCGTAAAGGCATTGCGCTAACCTCTACGTTAACAGTGCCACCCCAAATTCATGATACAACTGCTTTGTTTATTGTGATACCAACTCCCCTTAGCTCCTGCCAATGCTCCAAACCTTGCACCCCTAAGGACACTGAGGTACTGTAATTTTGTAAAGCTGTCAGTGAATTCTTTGATTGCTTTGCACCAAACACTTAATGCTTCAGAAATGCAGCATACTAATGTAATTCCTTGATTGAAAAACAGGAATTGACATTCATCACAAGAAACAAAATCAATGCCATGTGTAGTGTCAGTTTCAGTAAATGGTGCCAGTGGAAGGCTCAATTTGTTTATGACCTCTGTGTGCTGCTGGTTTCCACATTTATTTATTAGAATGCAAACAAGGTTTTACATAATGAAGCCCTTCATTTCAGCTGGAAAGTCCGCATCATGCCATCTGCCTGTCTGATGTTTAGGAATCAGGGCTGCATATCAATGCCACATGTTTGTCTGTCCCTATTTTCCTTCAAATCCTTTTCCCCATTACATCCCAAAACAAACAGATTCACGTTGCTTAGACCTCGCGCTGAATCACGTTGCTGCAATGTATGCAAAGTTGAAAGATGAGATATGTATAAAACTGCAATACAAATGGGAATGTTGGTCCTCATTGCTTTTGGGATGGAATGTAAGAGTAGGGAGGTTATGCTGCAATGTACAAGGTTCTGGTGAGTACTGCATGAAGTTCTGGTCTCCTTAGTTGCGGAAGGATGTACTGGCTTTGGAGGAGGTGCAGTGGAGGTTCGAGGGATGAAGGGGTTAGTCTATGATGAGAAATTGAGTTCACTGGCACTGTACTCGCTGGAATTTAGAAGAATGAGAGGGGATCCTATAGAAACATATAAAGTTATGAAAGGCATAGATAAGATAGATAAGTTGTTTCCATTGGTAAGCGAGACCAGAACTAGGTGGTATAGCCTCAAGATTCTGGATAGTAGATTTAGGATGGAGATGAGGGGAAACTGCTTTTCCCAGAGGGTGGTGAATCTGTGGAATTCCCTGCTATTGAAGTAGGGAAGACACCTCAGTTTGGATTCTAGATTGATAGTAAGGGAATTAAGAGACATGGAGTAGGTGGAGATGAGCCTATCATCAGATCAGCCATGATCTCATTGAATGGCCAGGTGGCCTACTCCTGCTTCCTATTTCTTATGTTTTACCCATTTAAAAAAAACAGGAGCCTGAATAATAGATATTAAATTGTTTCCTAGAAGATACTTCTAAATCTCAGCTAATAAGAAGTCTTCTTTCTCTGTTTCTGTTGGTTGCAATTGTTTAAATGCTTTCATAGGACTAGCAATACCCATCCTGTTTATCCTTGAATCTGAAGTCAAATTCAGGCCAGACTGGGTGAGGGTTCCTTCCCTGGAGGAAATTTAAGGAACCAGTGGACTTTTACAGCAACTCAGCTGTTACTACAGCCAACTTTGTAACTCAGATTTAAAGATCTTAATCTCCAGATGCTGAGGTGGGATTCAAACTCAGGTCTTCGGATCAAAAGTTTAGACCGCTGAATTCTGATCAGTAACTTAACCACTGTTCAACTGTACTTTTCTCCTTGTTGCAAACCACAGCCTGATCTGCATGAAAGGCTCAAAATCTTTAAAGGCAGAGAAGCTAAGAATAATCTTTAATATTGTTCTTTTACTTCCCCAGCCTCCTCCCACTGCCTCTCCATAAGCTGGTGCAATTCTGCCTCAATGATATCTGTTCAGGAGAAAGTAGTTCACCCCATACAGATGACACTTTCCAGGTTCTAATATATCCTAATTTCAAAACGTGTCATCTTCAAGAAACATGGGGACAATATTCCAAGTTACTATCTTATTAATCCAATAAACCAAACTTTGTGGATGCAGCTTTATGTAGCTTTAATTCATTGATAACATGGATAAACATTTTGCATAACTTCACATTAAGATTTCATAACAATGAATAAACAAAGCATTTGCTGTATTTAAAGACATAATGATATTCAACTTGAAAAAGGAAATAAGACAAAATAAGATGAATTCAAAGAAAAGTATCTCGAGCTCACGTCTCTTTCATGGTTCGTCAAAGCATGAGATGCAAGCTCTTAGTCCGCTTGGATTTTATGACATATTAGATTATAGTCACTATAGTAACACTGCAAACAATAGTTTTTCTTAAAGGGATAGGCACAAAATTAACTAAGAATCAAAAACACAAGGTTTTAACTTTTTCACCCCATATCTGATATTTTGATTGCTCAATTTATAGTACCATTATGTTATTATGGATAAGATTCATTAAAATTGCCAATAGGATGATGGATAAAGTATGGTGAAACTGATTTCATTTAATGTTGAAGTCCATATTCAAATGGTCCATAACTTTCAAAAGGCATATGAAGAGGTACATGGATGGGAAAAGTTGAGAGGGAAATGCAGGAAAATGGTTAACACAGACATAATAGGCTGAAAGGCCGGTCCCTACGCTGTGTAACCTTAATGACATATTGGCAGAGAAGGCAGATATTTAAAGTGAAAAGTTTTTGCCATGTGTTCAGTTCCAGAGGGCCTTGGGCTTAAAATTCACCAACCGACTGATGGTGGAAATGTTTGCCTTTCTGACTTTATCTCCTCTCTTCTCTCTCTCTCTTTCCCTCTCTCACAGGGCTCACAGCGGCGGCGGCTGCGGCTGCGGCAGCAGCAACCAATGCAGCCATCGCAGAGGCTATGAAGGCAAAGAAAATAAAACTAGAAGCCATGAATAGCTTCCACGGGAGCAACCACCAGCATGGAACTGAGTCTGAAAATGGTGATGTGAACTCCAGTATTGGTGAGTTCCCCCTCACAAAAATTATCAGCTCTGATTTCAATCCTATTGACATATTAGTTAACATGAGGTTTTCTCAACTATACTAGATTATAAGTTGTACATTGGGCAAAAGGGCTCAGTGTTTCCTGAATGAAGAACACCACGTGAGCATATTGTCTTGACTTCTTAACGTAGCTCAAGCTGTACCCAAAAACTGTGAGACTACAAATTTCCTGTATTTATATTTACATCGGACTAGATGGAAAGTGGTACTAAAAACACAGCAGGAACCAAAGTTGCTATTTTTGATCATGTTTAGTAATTATTTTCAAGAATCTGAGCTGAGGGACATCTGAGATCGTCAGATCTCAGCTGGGTAAATGAACAGTAACTTTCAGTGTGCTCTGAACGTGTCTGCAATTCCCCAGTCCTCCACAGGGTCTGCTGTATTACACCCTACTCCAAAGCCTTGAAAATGTCAGAGCTTTGAATGCTTTGAATTGTGTCCTATGCTTGAATTATTATTTAAGAATTTTGTGGCTCTGAGAAAATGAAACATGTGGAACTCTTTAGTAAATTATTTCAAAATTTTGTGCTTTTCAGCTAATATGTTTTGGTTTTGTTCAAACTTACTGTTAAATTGTCTTCATTTGCCCTGTGGAGTATCTTTAAATTTAGTTTAAAAATTCTGTTTTCTTCTTCTAAATGCATTCTTCATTTATCCGTGTCCTTAGCTGATGATAATACTGCAGTGGGCACCAGAGATCCAATGAGACTGATGCCCAACAGCATCCAACTCTGGATTTCCACGCCATGAAGACTGTCAGGTCTTTGCATGGAGTGTTTCTTGAGGTCAGCGGCAAGTCCAGTCATTTTTGTGTTGACCATAAACTTTAGAACATAATCACACTGAATTGCCCATAATATTTAGAGTTTTTTTGTTCTTTTGCAAACTCAGCAAATGGTCCATTTTGCTAAATGCGCTTAAACATTATGGTAGCCCGACTTTAACTTGACAATATTATTCATTCCATTGATTTATGCTCATCATGCATTGAATTTACATCACTGTTGTTTGTGAAATTCAGGTGTACATTCAGATTGGTGCCATAAACTTTAATGCAAGACTAAAGGCCAATAATCGTATGTGTTTAACTCTTAAAGGGAATCTACTATGCTATGTGGTAGACTTTCATTCTTAAGTAATAATACCTTTGAGACTGTTTAATTGTTTATTTTTTATCACTATTAATGCAAAAGTTACTTCTTGAATAGCAATACCATCTTTCTCTCTTCCCCAATCCCATTCAAATTCAAAGTGGAGGCTGCTGTAACAGTAGAAACATGTCTTCCAGTTCTCCTCCATGAGGTCCTACTGCATGGTCATTATGGGAATGGTCCTGAACAAGTTTTAAACATTCCATGGAAGGGGCTGGTGGTGCTTTTCTTAAACCATCAGCAATACCACAGAGGCCTGTGCCCAAGATGCCGCTTTCTGGGCTTAGGAGCTTAAGCCATGAGACTCACAGGCCTCGGAGGATCCACGAACCAGCTCAGGGGATCAGGGCAGAAGAATACGTTCACCGCGCCCCTGGTAGAAGGAGAAACCCTTGCGGGGCCCCTTCAGGGAAGGTGACCACAGCAGTGGATCAATGAGGCAAAAAAAAGCCTATCCCCAGGCTGTGGTCCACTGGAGACTGGCTCATGCGAACCAAGTATCGGGATCAAGGATTTGTAAGTGGGTGGATGGAAAGAAATGCTCCCAAAGAGGCTCGGGTGTTAAGAGCTCCTGATCATATCAATGGTTCAGAACTAGCAGTTTGGGTTCACCATTGGACTGATCAAGATATGATCCTGATCATATCAGTGGTGTGGTGACTGGTTTTCTAAAGCAATCAGTTTAGTTTGCAGTAAGGAGTTCTTGGACAGCACAGCATGGTATACAGAGCACAAATCTTAATGAATAAATCTTTGTGGGACACAGGATCGCATTCTGAAGTACTCTGCATTTTGATCTCAGAATAATGGCAATAATCGTGCCAATTTTGCAGGAAAGGCTGGTCAGGTTGACAGGTTGGATGAAGTTGCAAGAGCTGAACATGTTTATACTGGAAATTAATATTGTGGTAGACCTTTAAAAATAAGTGGAGGAAATAAATGTTTAACGCATTAACAAATTCCATGAAAAAAATTACATTGCTTCAAAATTGAAAATGGGAAGGGGAGAAGATGGTCTTTTTGTAGCAATAACCTCTTTTATATCAGGTAATTTTATGTCAGTCCTGCAAGGAATTTTACAGATTGTCACAAATAAAATGATGGAGATAGGCAGAACACTTTAGTTGTCATTACCAAGTGATATTTGGTTTAATTGCATTATATACCAATCCATTCAGACATCCCAGGCTGGGTTCTATTCATTGGGATGGCTTGCAGCAGAATTCATGTTCTAATTATGTATCAAGAACTTAAAAAAAAAATTACCAGGTGAAAATATTTGTGAAAGGAAATGGCGAATGATGAGGAATATTTTTCCTGCATACTAAAATCAATCTGATATTCTAGATTTTCATAGATTCCTGCTGCAGATGCTGAATTTGTGAATCATTACCAAGCAACTTCCAAGCACCCTACTATTTAAATTACTGGAAGATAAATAAATAAACCTAACCCACACAGGGTCCTTCACTAACGTGGCTGAGTTTAATGTTTTTTTTAATTACCTCCAAAAAAAGACCAACATTTATTTCATGACTCCACCACAATAAGAAGTTCTGCAAACATTTACAGCTACAAAATGACTGCAGTTACCAAAAGGAACAGAACAACCAATTTGAATGCAACAAAAATCTCTCAAAATTCAACGAGATGTTGCCAGATAATTTGTTTTAATGATGCTAATTGAGGGATACATATTCATCAAGGAATGGGAGAAAAATGGTTTGCTCTTCTTCAAGGAACCCAGGTTAAAGGGCCAGATTTTATACTTCAGGAGTTTGCATGAGATTCAGAATAAGAGTGAAATAAGACTCAGAAATAACAGTGGCATTTGTGTCCAAGGCATATGAAAGCCACATGTAATCACTGCAGAAATTAATAGAACGTAGAACCTTGCAGCACAGTACAGGCTTCAGTCCACGAAGCCAACGTACATAACTATGCTCAACTCACTAAACCTTCCCTACTGCACACATGTAGTTTTCTTGCATCTATATATCTGTCTAAGACTCTTTTAAATGTCTCTATTATACAAGCCTCCCCCATCACCCTTGGCAATGCATTCCATTCACTCACTTCTCTCTGGCTAAAATAGACTTGCCCCTGACCTCTCCCTTAAACTTTCGTCCCCTCACTTTGTACAGGTGTCCTCAGGTGTTTGCTACTCTCACCCTGGGAAAAAGGTGTTGGCTATCTATGCCTTTGATAATCTTGTAGACCTCTATTAAATCACCTCTCACCCTTTTTCGCTCCAAAGAGAAAACCCTTGTTAACCTTGCCTCATAAGACATATTCTCCAATTTAATAGTGAACATTTTCTGTAGAAGAGACCATAAAATGTTGTCAGCCTAACTGAAAAGTCAAAATAATTGTTCTTGATCAATTTCATGAATATGCTATAACAACCCTTGCACTAAGCAATGTGGAGATAACCCAGAAAGAGAAGGTTTAAAACTTCACACAGACAAATGATACAGCTGGACACTGGGCTGCTGGGATGGTATATTCTGTTAGAGAATCCAGTGTTGAGACACTGAGCTCCAATATCTATTCACAGTAATAATCTGCAGCAGAATCCAATTAATCTTATCCAAGTGCAATAATTGTGGGATATATGCTTTAGATATACGTCGTGGCTCCTTCTGAAAGCGAGGATAAAAAGGAAGTAAAGTTCAATGATCATGTATTGCAAATTCTGTAAAAATGTCAGTCATTTCCCAGGTCATTTTCCACCTTCCTGGTTTTGATGGACCTCTTATCAATCAAAACATAATTCTGTAAATTTGGTGCCCGTCACTCAAGGTTTATCAAAGTTTGGAGAACGATATGCAGAAGGCAGCATAAGTTCTGCTGAACCTTCTGTGATTGTGTCCCAACTGGGAGCAGGAGGGCAACTGACTATTCACCTTCTTGATGGTTTTTACAAAATAAGATTACCCTCTTCTCGAAAGAAGGACAGGACTGTTACTGCCATCTGCCATCTCTCCTCATTTCTGCCAGCAATTTGAAGCTGTCCCACCATGCAGAAACCTTGTCACTGGGACAGCCTGATTAGCTAGATTGCCAATTCTTTCCACAATTGCTTTAAGGCTGCTTTATGATTCACCAGCTGGAAATGTAATTTGAGACTCTGTGTGATATCAACAAATGTGTTTGCATTAAATCTTTCCTTTTGCCTCTAAGTTTTTTTTACTGGTCATGGAGTTGGAATCATAAATCAATACAGCATGGAAACAAGCCCTCTGCCTCAATTCGTATGTGCAGACCACTTTGCTATCTGAGCTTGTCCCATTTGCCTGTGGAAGCAAATTTCATATCCAAACTGTGTGGTCACTGAATCTTTTAACATGGTTAGTGTAGCAGTTAGCATAATATTGTTGCTGTGCTAGTATCCCAGATTTGTAAGGCAGTTGTATGTTCTCTCTGTGTCTGTGTGGGTCTCTTCTGGGTGCTCCATTTTTCTCTCACTCTTCGAACACGTACGGGAGGTTGTAGGTTAATTGAGTGTAATTGAGCAGCATGGGCTCGTTGGTCAGAAGGACCTGTTACTGTGCTGTGTGTCTAAATTTAAAATTAAAATTTAATTTTATTTCACCCTGTCGACAAAGGAAGTCCCATTTGTGGTTCCCTCCCAGATCCTGTTAGCTAACCAATTTTCCAGCCATACAAATATATTACCTCCCAGTTCTATTTTCTGCAAGAAAAAGTTTGAATATCATTGTTTTGATCGAACTTAATTGATTCTTTATGTGCACAGTTTCATAACTCCAAAGGAAATAGGCCAATGACAATTTTTCTCAAGCATAATATTTCAGTAACAATTGGGTCTCAACCTTCCGTTCCCACTCACATTAAGCAATCCCTTACCAATCACAGAGCACTTGTGGCATAGGGATTACTTAAAGTGGTAGGTGAGATGAAAGAAAGGGGCGGGGAACCATTGGTTTGGAGTTGCAATGAAAAAATAATCATTTACTGCAAAGTAAGAGTATTGTTGTGGGGATCATTCAAGAGCCTGAGGGTTGCATTAAGAAACTGTCTTTAATCCTGTTGGTGCATTATTTTGCACTTTTAAGTCCTCTCCTGATTGGGTAGAGGGAGACAGAAGCGTGTCTGGGATGTGATGGGTCCTTCTGTATGTTTGGTGTCTTTCCACGGGGAACAAAAAAGGAGATCTAGAAGTTCCACAGAGGGAAGGTAAGTTTTTTTTTAATGTTCTTGAGCTGCACTAAGCAATTCATATTCATTCAGCAAATGTAGAAAAAGAAAAATGGTCAATGTTTCAGGTCAATGACCTTTGGTTCTGATGGAAATTTACTGACCTGAAAGATTGACTTTGTTTCTCTCTTCACCAATACACCCTATCATGCCATTTACAGGATTCTGACTTTGTTGCAGTAGGTTTAACTTGAAGAATATTTCCCCTTTAAGCAAGCTTGTGTAAAATTGTCAGCATGGTTTGTGGAATGCGAGGCAGCAATGAAGAAGTTCAGTTTTCTCCACTTTGCAGAGCATGTATTTAATTATCAATCTTGAGGCTTGTAGTTGTTGGAGTTTATAGCCAGCACCAGGCTCAGCATCAGGATCCCATCATTGGTCACTTAACACAACCCCTTCTTGACCCAGCCAATGGGGAAATGAATGGCATTTCCTTTACCTAATTAGCCATCAGTTTTTTTTAAAATGCACTTTAATCACCTTTTGACTACAGCAAGTAAGAATTTCTGGGCAGATGTACATTTTACAATGTATATGACAACAAACTCATCGTCAGTATTTTCGATGCTTTCAGAGCCAATAGACCAGAATGAAAGCGGCAGTGACTCTTTAATTCCTAGACATTCCAGGACAAATCTGGACAGTGGGTAATCATTTTTAGTGGGTACTAAATATGCCCCAAGCTCAGTATTCAGTACGATTTATGGCACCTGGTGTTAGGTCATTGTACTTCTTTGTTGTGTTCATACAAAAAAAAAATCTCGCTTCTGCCTTCAAAAGTGTGAGTGACTTTTATTTTACATTTACAGTAATCAATAAGTACTGATAAATATTCAAATACAATTTGTCAGAGTTTCATGTTACAAAGAAAATAATTTGCTATCATCGGTTGTTTAAACACTTTACTGACCATGGATTTACCTTTATCCTCCTCATGATTTAAAGCAGAGGATTTTTTTGGCTGTGAAATTTAACTTATTGTGTCCAAAGTCAGTTGTTGTGCCTGTATTAGTTATTTGTGAGCCTATTGGAACGATGATTGCAAGTAAGCTTCTTAACTCTGGCATAACCAATGGTTTTAACCAATTCTTCTTAATTCAGTGCTTTTGATTGAATATTTACACTTTATTTGATTAGAGACAGTCTGACTAAGAGTATATCTTTGCTATATCTGTATTATGAAGTTTAGTTTTCTTTTTGAAGGCCAGTTGCTATAATGGAATATATATTTTCTTTGGCTTAGCTTCGCGGACCAAGATTTATGGAGGGGTAATGTCCACGTCAGCTGCAGGCTCGTTTGTGGCTGACAAGTCCGATGTGGGACAGGCAGGCACGGTTGCAGTGGTTGCAGGGGAAAATTGGTTGGTTGGGGTTGGGTGTTGGGTTTTTCCTCCTTTGTCTTTTGTCAGTGAGGTGGGCTCTGCGGTCTTCTTCAAAGGAGGTTGCTGCCCGCCGAACTGTGAGGCGCCAAGTTGCAGGGTTTGAGGCGATATCAGCGCACTGGCGGTGGTCAATGTGGCAGGCACCAAGAGATTTCACGGACCATTAACAGCACCATACTGGTCACATAACCAATTATGGTTTAAACTCCATCCAAATTTCCTCTCACGCTATCTGAAAATAAAAAAAATCAAATTAAAATGATTAATTGTAAAATGAATGGAATGTAGCGAGGTCACTATGGCTACAGCTAAGACGTGCTGGCTCAAATGTCTGTGGTGGTGCTTTGATGACAGGCACTGAGTACAAGTCCTGGCCCACAGGGCGATCTCTTTGTGGAAGACGAGCTGGACATACCTGTTCGCCACCATTTTGACTTTAGTCCTGATGGTGGAGTGAGCCAAGTTGTGGACTGTGTTGAAAACCTGTCTCTTCCATGAAATCAGAATAACAGGACGAAGTTTACCCATCAAGGTGTCGCAGAACAGCATGCGATAGCCGGGAGTGATCTGAATGTCCTCCAGTTGTAAACCGGTGAGCGCTATCTGGTATGCCGTAATGATAGGGTCTGCTTGCTGCACATCAGCCAGGGCCGCGTCGTCAATGCCAGGGGTAGGGTTGTGCATCGCCAATATAGCCAGACAGGATAGGGCATCGGCCACCACATTGGATTTGCTGGCTTTGTGTACAATGTCCGTTGTAAGTTTGGAAATGTAGGACAGGTGCCACTGTTGCCTGGCTTACCACGGATATGACACCTTACTGAAGGTGAAGGTAAGGGGTTTGTGGTCTGAATAAATTTTGAACTTCCTCCCCTCCAGTGACAGAAGTGCCGAATTGCCAGATATAAAGCTAACTGTTCTCTGGATCACATTACTGTGATCCACCAGCACTGTTCTTGAGCTCTGGTGGCCTGAGGTGTTTACTGTAAAAGGCCAGCGGTTTCCATTGTCCATTCATCATTCACCAGTTGCTCAAGCACAGTGGAGCGTCTGTTGTGAAGGCGGTTGGGGCATCTGTCCGCGGGTGCACGAGGAGGGTGAAATCAGCTAAGGCATTTTAGGAGACCTGGAAGGCCTCAGTTGCCTGCTGCATCCATTGTATGTTTTTCTGGGTCCTGCCATGAAGGGAAAGAGTGGGCTCCTGATGCAGGCCACTGCAGGTATGAAGAGGCGATAAAAGTTGAGCATATCTATGAACTCTTGATTTGCCGGTCTCCGCGTTCAACAGCCAATTCTTGTGTCGGCCCAAGGAGTGGGCCGCGGGGCGCTATAGGAACCATTAATTTTTTCCATTTGAACAATAATCTAACTGATAAAGTTGATACAGATTGACACAATGACACAACCAGTAGTACTGCCGCCTCCAGTGATCCTGGTTCAATCCTACCCCTGGTAAGATGGAAAATTCCTTAATTGTCATGTAATAGTACAGAATAAGTAATATTACACAAAATTACCTTCTGCCTGCTGTAAAGCAGACAAAAAAGTTGCTATTAGTTTTGTTGTCCGGTGTCCCTTACAGTAAGAGAGAAAGAGTAGCAAAAGAGAGCCAGTTCAGAGTCATGGAGTATCCATGAATTCACCTCCAGGGCTCCTGCAGCTTCTGTAGCCACACAGATTCCTTTTCGATCCATTGCCAACATGAGCTCCAGATTGAAACATCTGACAAGATCAGGAAGACTTTAGCACCCAAGGCCCTTCAGGAGCCCATCCTGGCCTCAGCACCCTCTGGTGTTGGCTGTGTGATGTTTGCGCATGACCCATGTTGCCATACATGTTTCTTCTGGGTTCTCTGGTTTCTTTCCACATCCCCAAAATTGCTTGGTCACTGAAAATTGACCCGCTAGTGTAGGATCTGAGGTGAATTGATGGGAATGTGAGGAGAATAGCATAAGATTACTGTAATTGTAATGGGCGGAAGTCTTTGCTACATGGCTGTGTGCTCTGGTTACACTGGCCTGAATCCACTAGGGGCTTTCAGTTGTCATCTTCAGATTCCAGCTCCTCTCTTTGTGGGAAAGATCTCTTAGATCTTCTCAAAACCAAATATCTCTCACCTTAAACCTATGCACTTTATTTCTATCTAAATTTCCGTGTCAAAATCTAACTTTGCATATGACTCAATCTCATGCAATAACATGCACTCTAAATTGTTTAATATTTGTGTTACTCTTCCAGCCCCATGCAGTATTCCTTTGAAATAATCTAATTTTTTTAAAAATCTGGCTGTCTTGGTTGAATACTTCTTGAGAAAGGGTTTCTTGTTGATATATACCAAGAGAAGCATGAACACCTAACGAGGGTTGAAACCCCCTGGGTGCTGTTATAAAAAAGAGGGAAGTAATACCAGCCTAAGAAGTTAAAATACATTCTTGTTTTGATTGGAAAAGGTGAGAATGGGAAGGGCTGTTGGATGGTAAAGATTGATCTGCATCTCCACTGAATATAACAAATTAAGATTTCAAAACACACTGACTGCACTGATATAAATTGGGTCAAAAGTGAAAAATGAAACATAATCAACTCAGCTCTCACTTGCAGAGGAATTAATCTTACAAAAATTAATTCATTGGCACTGCAGCCTTACAGTGTATCAGGAAGTGATCTCTGCTCTGAGAAAAGGTACTGGAGGTGGTTCCTCATCCAATTTGGTCAGAAACCCCAGCACATTACAAGGTGCAATGCAAAACAAACTGGCCTTTCCCTTAGGACTCAAATCTATGTCCGTTGTTGAGCATTGGTTTAGTTTCCTGTCATGTTATGTTTGAATATGGTTACTGCATTTGCTGTACACAGTATGGCCTCTTCTGCATTGTTGAGACCAAATGTAGATTGGGTGACTGCTTCGCTCAACATCTACGCTCTGTCTGTGGGTCTAAGCTAGAACTCCCAATTGGCAACCCTCACCTTTCCCACACAGCCTCATCCATTGCCAGGGTGAGTCCAAATGTAAAATTTGAGGAGTAACACAGCATATTCCACCTGGACATCCTTAAACCCAGTAATCCACTACCATGTTTGGATCTGGCATGGTATCAAATTTCATTTAGATAATCCTCACGTGAACTGCTTTGAAGGAGCAATGAAAATGTAGGCAATGGCCATTTCTATATTAATATTTCTAAGCAAAAGAAAGTGTACATTTCAACAAAGGAGGGGTTGGAACTTGCATTTTATTTTGTATTTTCCCTTAGGCCTGGAATTGTTCTTTTGGATTTTATTCATGTCATGCAAAAATCAGCTAATTTTGGATTTTGAACTGGGTCAAAATGCATCAAAATTTAGTCATTATGAGCATAAATAAGTAAAATAACAAAAGGTCGTGGGCTGATGAGATATATCTGTACATTGATTTTGCAAGCACCTTGTTGGTAATTTGAAATGTACTTACCCTGATTGTACGCCAGTACACATGTGAGACCCCTGACATTGGTTAAACATGGTGATAAAGGCTGGTGTTATCTCTGTTTTTTTTTAAAAGAGTGAGTGGATCTCATTATTTGTGCCATGCATTATTCAAACATTTGCAGAAACTGAAGAAAAAACTACTTTGCAATCTGGCAGGACATGTGTTTGGCCCTAAAGTGATCGCTACAGTCACAAAATTTACAAGCTGCTCATTGATCACTAGAAGTTGGTCAGAAAATTGCACCTGGGCCACAAAGCCTCTGGAGCAAAATTCAAGACATTGATCAACTTTAACAAAGTTTTAATTTTCTTCTCCATAGTCATGCACACCTTTGGTTTCTTGCTCCTTTCCCAGTTGGGCTTTAAGCTCCCGCCATTTTTCAGTTTGCAGCACCAACCAGGACACCCCGTTCAAACAAAATCAGTCAACATTCTCATCATCTGGGGCAACCTTAAAGCAAAATGCAAATTCTGCACTGTTCCCCTGTAGTTCCACCAGCGTTTATTGTTCATAAGGAAATAAAATATTCCTTTCTGTGCCAGTTTCTTTAACCTTTTGACAGATCTTGAATTATTTGGAGAGGGCAGTGGCAATTGCAAATAGAATTTCTGTGCTGATTGTAGGTTGTCAGTAAATCATCAAGATTTATAACATTTTTGAATTCAAGGCACTGTGCAGTCCTGTGCATTTGACTGAAAAAGATAAAACAACTGATATACTCTCTCGAGTATCCTCTTACAGATGCTTAAGTGTATGTTTATCTCCTTTCTTTGACCCTCTCCTGTTATTGCTAGTTCATCCCTGAGTACGATTCAACATCCTTCTGAAGTTCATGCAAATGGCATTCTTCACCTAAGAATCGTGGTCAGTTGGCAGCGATCATGCCTTACATTTCAGAAGATTGTCAGTTCAAGACCCCCTCAAGATATGAGCACTTAAAAAAATGAGGCAAATAGGCTGTAAAGCCTGCATGCTGCTCATGCTTTTCTGTTGCCCCATTCCCCTCATGTACTGTTCTCAAGCCAAGGGAACTATTACTGTTCAATCACACTCGCATCATCCCTTAAAAGCATGCATGCAGTTGTGCATATGTTTGTGGGAATTCATTGTGCATTAGTTAGTTGGGCATCTTTCTCACTTGCAACATATGATTGTTTGCAAGATGCATGATAAATACAAGTTCGTCTTTCTTCCTTTCACCAGTGGAACAGATGAAATGGTGGATTGTGATTCAGAAGTGAGCTCTTGTCTACTTTGTGAATATCCAGCAGTGGAAACTGTGTTGAACTTCACCCTCTTTTTCTCTTCCAAGTTAGGATGATTCTCAGATTTATTTTGATTGTAGAGGTGTGTGAAAGGAGTCGGTATGAAAACTGGCTACTTGGCCAACTGATCACTTAGTGCCCTAATCCTGCCCTAACCCATATTCTTCCCATATTCCTAACCGAATCCCTCAGGTTCTACCACTACAGGTGTAATTGACAGTGACCAATGATCAACCAACACACACGTTGTTGGGTGTGGGAGGAAACTGGAGCACATGGAGAAATGCCACAGAGTCAATGGGGGATATTTATTTATTATCTCTTTCTCGGTTGCTTCACAATTTCTTTTCGCTGCCGGTCTCGAGAAGAAGTCTGAAGTTCAGCATCTTTAGATTTGAGATCAGATTTTTCCTGACGGCTGCCAGGCTCTTGAATCATAAACCAAGAGCATCAAAACAATCTGTCTGACTTATTGAAACCTCAATTATTTTACATTAATTTCAACTGTGAATATTAACTTACATAGTAAAAACACAGAAATGCTGGAGAAACTCAGCTTGTCTTGCAGTGTCCATAGGAGTTAAAGATTTATTACTGACATTTCGGGCCTGAGTCCTTCCTCATGGGCTGGCTGAGTTCCTCCAGGATTTCTGTGTTTTCACTACAATCACAGCATCTGCAAATTTTAGTGTTTCTCTTCATATTTATTCACCTATAATTATTGTCTCTTTTTCAGTCTCCTGGTGCATGGTGGTAATTTATGCTATTGTTGTTGGTATATCTTGCATATCTGTGTGGCTGAAGTAAATAAGGATTTCAGTGTGTTCAGTATACTATATTTATGTAAAAATTCGCATACTCACACAAACATGCCAGTTCCACTCAGACAACACCTGAGGTGGGTAACTGTGAGGAAGCAGCTCTTCTCATTGCTTCACTGAGAAATGGAAGTTGATGTGTTGTCGAGAGGCAGTAAGAGTACAGTGTTCTACGTTAGATCCAATAATTTTAGATAAAGGGTGGATGGCGTTCCATCTGACCTTGCATATTCATTATCATGAAAGGAAATAGAATTTGATGTAAAGCATTGCTATTTGCCTGTAAGTCTGTCATTTTGTAATGGCTGCCTGCAATTTTCCAATCAAGCTGGTCATCCAGTTTATTCAGACCCACTTTGGGATGAATGAAAAGAGCCCGGACTGTTGGCTGATAATGCATAAAGATAATGGGAGCAAGGGTTGTGGAGAAGTTACAGGAAGGGCAATAAAGTGGCAAAAGAGCAACTGGCAAGTGTCTTAAAGCCAATAGTGTACGGCAGATAGTGTTGGAAGTTCAAGAGTCGACGAGCAAAGGAAAATGGAGAAAACAATCGCAGCAGAGAGTTTGTTTCTTCAATAGGGAAAGAATACAAATATATTCCCCTAATTGAAGCTAATTCTGGGGTGGTCTTGGTCCACCTTGTTCCTTATTAAAATATTGTTTGTTACGTGCATTCAGTTTTAGCTATCATTGTTTACTATTTATTTCCCTGATCAAAACCTTGCACCTCTACCTGTATGTGCTTTGTTTAAAGTTACTGTGACCTTGGCATTCTGGAAATAAAACACACCCTGAAATGCAAACCAGAAAAATGTCCACGAGAATTTTCTTTGTGAAAAAAAATGTGAAGGAAGTTGAGATGGAGAAGCTGTTACTGCAGATAAGCAAGCTGACAGGGTCAGACTAATTGGCCCAGCTGAGATCTGCTGATTAACTTAGTGCTGACATGCCAATGAAACTAATAGAAAACTGTTTTATCTCTTCCCTTTTACACAGTAACCTTGAGCCACAGCCTGAAGCAGCGTTATAATTCTAGTAAATGAGGTGCAGACGGCATGGAAAGTGAGGCATTAGCAGTTTGAGTAAAATATATGGTCATGATACCTATCCTCCTCCATTCACAATCAATTGGACTCCTTTGCTTTAATATTTACTTGCTGGGATGAGATGGCCGTCTGTATGATGAAGAATGGCCTGCCAGTGGCACTTGAAGGTGACCTGTCAGTCGGGATGGACAAATCTCCCGCTTTGTGAAACATACAAAATAAATCATCAAAGCAGACAGACACACGGTCCACGGTTTAAATCACCTCAGATTTATTGTTGGAATTAATGCTTCATTTGGTCAGAAAAATGGAGAGTGGGGAAAATCACAAGCACTTGAGGGGCTTCAATACAGGAACCATCCTACTATTGATTACCAGGAATGTCTTTGTGATCTCTTGTTTATATCAGGCATGGCCTTGTGATGGATTTGCTGATCTGAGCTAATGACTTACCGATAAGGTGGACAAAATACGGTGTGTCACAGCCAACTGGACCTGACAGCATTACAAAGGGTGTCTCAGAACTTTGAAAGATTCATAGGCTTTGCAGTGTGCTTATACTTCAAGGTAGAGTTTTTATTTAGACAGGAATACACTAACATTAACATCAAAAGACATAGCATGGTCAAACAGCAAACTATGGCAACGATGCTTGTGGTGCCTAACAGAACATTCTGCTTTGTGCTAATTAACCAGCAAGAAGCTGCCAACTGTCCACAGTGCAAGTTTGGAAAGACGTGTGACTGGCTGGAAGGTCAGGTGTCCATTTCACTGGATCCCACCTCCTGCTCGACCATTAGAATCACCATTTTGCCTAATGATGGAGCCACAGTGCAATGAGGATAACAATTTATATGATTTGATATGAGAGTTTATTGTCATATACAGTACACTGCACAATGTACAATGTATAGCTGTAACAGAATTCCTGTTTGCTGCAACCACACAGGTACATCAAGAACCAAACTCTAAGTTAACTTATCACAATGCCCCATGAGACAGAAAGAGATCAGAAATATAAAGGGCAGATAAATAAATATTCACAGTTGCATTTTATGCAAAACATAAGTGATGTTTCAATAGTGCCGACAGATCTTTTGGTGGTCCCAGGATAATTTATGGTTAGGATAGTTTGGAAGGTTCAGTCACCTGATGACCTATGGTGGAAAAACTGTTCTTAAACCTGTGAAGGTAGCAGTGAGAAGAGGTCATGATTGCCTGAACTTTGCATCTGCCCTCTCAATGTTGCATAAGGGAAAGTTAGTGTAAGAACAACTTGGTCAGCATGGACAAGTTGGGCCAAAAACCTGTATTCATGCTGTAAAGCTCTTTAACTCTAAACCTCTCTTTACTAATCCTGTAAAGCACCCAGCTTTGAGGGTTTTAAAAATATTTTAGAATTGTTTTTATCACTTTCCAATTTTTTTAATTTGATGCTGCTTCTTTTTAAACATTTTCTAAATGTCTGCTTGTAAACATTTAATATCAATTTGATTACACTAGACAATGACAATTTTGCTTCCTGAACACGATTGGATTAATTCTATAGGCAGCTGATCATGAAAATCACCTTAAAATTTTCCTATCACAATGGAGGGTTTGGCATGGAGAAGAGGGGGTGGAGTGGGGGGTGGGATCCAGAATGAGAGTGCACAGAATAGGGCAGAAGGTCAAAAGCATGATGCAATGTTCTGAGTTTGTGAGGAAGGCAGGGGAGGAAACAAATGTAGTCAGTTGGAGGGTTTGAAATGTGTCTATTTCAAAGCAAGGAATATTAGGAGAAGAACTTAGAGCATGGATCAGTACGTGGAGCTATGATGTGGCCGTTGCAGAGACTTGGCTGAAGGAAGAGCAGGATTGGCTGATGCAGGTACTGGGATTTAGGGGTTTTAAAAGGTATAGGATGGGAGGTAAGAGAGAGGGGGGAGTAGCAGTACTGGCTAGGGATAGTGTCCTGATAATAGAAAGGGAGGATGTTGCAGAGGGAGTGTTAACTGAGTTGGTGTGGGTGGAAATCCGAAATAGGAAGGGAGTAATCACTGTGCTGGGAGTAGTCTATAGGCTTGCAAATAGACCTCAGGACACCAAGCAAGCAGATTTTGGAATGGTGCAGGAATTACAGGGTTGTTGTTATGGGAGTCTTCAACTTCCCTAATATTGACTGGCATTTCCTGACTGCAAGAGGGATAGATGGGGCTGAATTTGTCAGGTATGTTCAAAGATTCCTAACACAGTATGTGGACCAGCCGATGAGAGGAGAGGCCATACTGGATTTGATACTGAATAATGAACCTGGTCAGGTGGCAGACCTCTTGGTGGGGGAGCATTTTGGTGAGAGTGACCACAACTCCCTGAGCTTTATCATAGCTGTGGATTAGGATAAATGGGAAAGTGTTTAATTAGGGAGGAGCTAATTACCATGGGAAGAGGCAGGAAGTAACAAGAGTAAATTAGAAACAGATGTTCAAGGGTGAAAGGACAGAAATGATGTGGAGGAAGTTTAGGGACCACGTGCTGGGTTCAGGATAGGTTTATCCTATGGTAGGGAAAGAGAACTGTGGTTGACAAAACAGGTGAGGCAGCTAGACAAAAGGAAAAAGGAAGAATACATTAGATTTAGGCAGCAGGAAACAGGAATGGCTCATGAGAACTACATGGTATCCAGGAAGGAGCTTAAGAAAAAATTCGGAAAACTTGAAGTGGGCATGAGAAGACCGTGGCATGTAGGATTAAGGAGAACCCCAAGGCGTTCTATGCATATGTGAAGAACAGAAGGATGATGAGAATGAAGGTCTGGCCATTAAAGGATAAAGGAGGCAACATATGCCTGGAGGTGGAGGAGATTGGGAAGGTCCTAAATGAATATTTACTTCAGTATTCACAAAAGGACCTTGATCAGGCTGAAGTTGGAATAAGACAGGTTTGTATGTTGATGATGTTGAGATTATGGAAGAGGAAGTGTTGGATCTTCTTATAAAAATATTAAGATTTGACAAGTTCCAGGGGCTGGATGTCATCTACCCCTCGGTTGCTCTGGAAAGTGAGGGAAGGGATATCTGAGGCAGTGGCTATGATCTTTGAGTCCTCTTTGGCTACAGAGTAAGTGCCAGAGGATTGGAGAATGGCAAGTGTGGTCCATTGTTTTACAAAAAGCTAATAGGGAGAATCCTGGGAATTATAGACCAGTGAGTCTTATGTCAGTGGTGTGCAAACAATTGGATAGGATCTCTGAGCATTTGGAGAAGTACAGTCTATTCAAGGATAGTCAGCATGGATTTTTGAAGGAAAGGTCATGGCTCATGAACCTAATTGAATTTTTTGAGGAGGTAACAAGAAATTGATGAGGGTAAGGAGGTAGATATGGTCAACATGGATAACCTTGATAAAGAGGCAAGAGGATGAGTCAGTATGTTTTCAGATGATACAAAGGTTGGAGTAGTTATGGGTAGCATTGAAGGTTACGAAAGGATATAGACAGGATGCAGGGTTGGGCAGAAAAGTGACAGATGGAGTTCAATCTGGATGTGTGAGGTGATGCATTTTGGAAGGTGAAGCCAGAAGGCTGAGTTCAGGGTTAATAGTCAGATACTTTAGAGTGTGGATAAACAGAGGGACATTGGGTTCCAAATCTGTACATCTCTCAAGTTCATCACACAGGTTGATAGGATAGTTGAAAAGGCTTATGGAATGTTAAGATTCATTAATATAGGGATTGAGTTCAAGAAGCAGAGGTCATACACTCTACAAATCTCTGATGAAACCATACAGAGTATTCAGTTCTGGTCACCTCATTAAAGGATGGATATAGAAGTTATGGAGAGGGTGCAAATGAGATTTACCAGGATGTTGCCTGGATTAGAAAATAAGTCTAAGGTGGCAAGGTTAGCAGAGCTGGAACTTTTCTCTTTGGAGCAAAGAAGGATGAGATGAGACAATGGAGGTCCTCTGGATTCTGAAAGGCATAGACAGAATGGACAACCAGCCTTTTTTTTCCCCAGGGGTGGAATAGCAAACATGGAAGGATATATGTACAAAATTAAGGGAGGCAAGTTTAGGGGAGACATCAGGCAATAGTTTTTTTCTCCACAGAGAATTGTGAGTGCTTGGAATGTGTTGCCAGCGATATTGGTGAAGGCTGAAACATTCAGGGTATTTAAGAGTTTCTTGGGTAGCCACAAGGGTGAAAGAAAAATAGAAGGTTATGAAGGGTTTAGTAATTTTTTTTGTGGAAATGATATATGGGTCGGCACAACACCAAGGTCTAAAGGGCATGTACTGTGCTCTTGTGTTCAATGCTCAATGTCATTTTCTGCATTTGAACTTGGTGCTCTTCCCTGCTGATCTTGGTGCAGTCAGTGATGAACATGGTAAAAGTTTCACCAGGACATTGTGACAATGGAAAAGTGGCATCAAGGTAACTGAAATCCATCAAATGCTGGTCGACTATTAGACACTGACATGAGAGGCATCAGATGCTGAGTACAAATGAAAATCAGCAGCAAAATATTTTTTATGTCAACTGAACTAATGAAATATGTCAGTATAATTATGTGATTAAACATGCTAATTTTTTTAAAAAAGATCTAATTTAATGTTTCTACATGATACAGCAATTCTGAAATTATCTTTGTGTTAATCTTGAATTTGTCCATCATATTACTCAATTTTTTTCAGGAAGCAAACCTACGGAAAAAAAGAATGTTGTCCAGTGTTATCAAATGTATCTTAACAGTTGGAAAGGATTTATTGTGAAATACTCTTAAAGCTTTCTGGGGCACAAACCTTGGGATGTGACATCTGCGGACTGGTTGTTGCTGCAAGCCTGCTTCACCTCATGCCTTTGACCCTCTGCATCTGGATAAAGTAAACATGGATGGATATGTATGGCAGACAAGTCCAGCACTAGTTGGTCAATGGTCCAGTCACCTTGTGTCTGTATTTACTACAGCTATCAAAGAAATGGGCCTTTGAGACAAGAACTGCAGAAGCCAGAACCTGAATAACCTGGAGGAATTCAGCATTGAGGAGAAATGGTCAGTCACAGTTTTGGGTTTTGGCCCTAGGTTGAGGCTCAACAAAGCATCCTAATCCAAAATATTTCTCTCCATGAATGCTGCCTGACCCTTTGAGTCCCTGCAGCTTCTATTTGTTTGCTCCCAATGAAATTCCAAGGAATTGGAATGTCTGTTATTCCCTTATCCAACAATGCCTTGCAGCATTGTGTTCTGCTCAGAATGCAGATTTTGAAGCAGTACAACTTGTGTCTTCCCAAACTGATGATGCAATATGAACCTCACAAATGAATGTTACATTCGCGACCCAAATAATTCATAGTAAAATCTCGGTTTATGTTGCTTTCTGAGGTGATTCTGTCAAGCCTCGATACGTGCAGTGATAACTTTCACTCATTTTTGCCAATATCAATTCAAAACTGCATAATTGATTTTGTTCATGGCAACTAACAACTGGAATTCAGTTGACTATGCATAGAATGCATAGTCCATTTAAAACTTCATCTATTTGCACCTCTTCACTCTAACTTTTTAAATTTTTTTTTTGCTTTTTGAGTTCACTGGAGCTGAGTTGGAAGCTCCTCGATCAAGATATCCTTCTGATAGTGCTGGCTACCATTGGTTAAGCACTCAGTGGGAATCTTATATCTAGCAGATGGGATCGCTAATGGCCTCCCTGGTTGTACGTGGGTTTTGGGAATCACTCCAATGGATGGTAAGATATTACAGTGTTCATTCTTAAACTGCCTGCCACATCACACTAGTACCTAAGGCGACATCAAAATGTCGATCAAGAAAGCAAAATGTACTTGTCAAATTTCCAATGTTGCCTTTTGTGCACAAGGTCTGCATGAAATCAAGAAAATAGCAAACATTTCCAGTGGAAGTTGCATCCATTTAAAAAGTAGACATTTTGGTTTGTGATTGATCTCGGCATGTTAGATGATTGTCTGGCAATGTGATCAGATTGTCAATGTTAACAATGCTAATCCCCACTTTACTGAGGGAAATTGGAGTAATAACGTGCTACCTACAACTTACGAAGACAAATCTTAGAAGAACAAGGTGCAAACACCATTGCAGGTTAGCAAAAAGATATGAGTTCATTTGTGATGAAGGGTCTTCAACCTGAAATATTAATTCTGTTTTACTTCCCAAATATGGAGTCTGACCTGCTGAGTATTTCCATCTTTTTCTGCTTTAATATATTTTAGTTATATTTCATTTGCTGGGAACATTGATATTTTGCTGTCCTTATCTGCCTGCCTGAGTTTTCATTGCTTCTCATGTTTGTTATATTGTTGCTTAGACTCAATGCTCTCAGGACACAGTATGCTTTTCAGCTTACACTAGGACCCAGAGCAGAACAATTAACCTTTAACTTGGATTGTCTTGGGATCATTATGACATAGAATTCAGTTAATCCTGGTGAATGAGGGCAGGCAACCAAACACACTGTAAAATGTTCTCCAACACCCTGTATTTTCCCTCACCGCCATGGCAGCCATTCATGCTACTTCATTGTACCTTTCATGGAGAGAGTTCCTTCAGGCTTCAATCTCCTTCTCAAGATTCTGAGAAGCAAAGATGCACCAGATGCAATCTCTGCAGGCAGTTGCCATTGGGAACTTGCAGGTTAGATTTTAATGCAGCTAATGATTTGTTTTTAAACAGAAGTTTTTTCCCAATTTCACAATGCTTTAGGCATCCCTCGATTGGATATTAATGGTACATGCAATGCCTGTTGAGAGGATAAATTAGGGTGAGATCTTATTTCCAGGCATATGTTCTTGGAACCTTCCAAAATTCCTAATTCTGCTAAAGCCTGCAGTGGACAAAAGTAAAATCCTGCCAATGCTGGGAATCCGAAATAAAAGAGAAGATCCTTGAAATGTTCGTTGGGTCAGAGAGAAATAAAATGTTTAAGGCTGATGTTCTGATAATAGGTCACTTTTATTTGCTGCCTGCCTTGCTGATCCTTTTCAGCACTTCCCATTTTATATAATGCAGTGAACAAATGTTGACAACTCTGTACTGATAAGCTCATCCACAGAAATTTTTTAATATATTTTTATTGATTTTAATAAAGAGCTTAATAACAATACAATACAATGAGATGATACATAATTAAACAATCAGTAAATCAAAAACAAACATAAATTGTAAAACATATCCATAATTCATAGTCCAGGTATTTTTAAAACAAAAAAAACTAATAAAGAGAGAAAAAAGGAAAAGACAGAAAAAAATAAAAATAATAAAAAAGAGAAACAAAACAGAAAGAAAAAAACTAATTTCCCCTCCCCAACAGCATTGCAGATGCTACAAATGATTATCATTAAAAGAAAAACAAAGGGAGAGAAAAAAATATTTTAAGTAATCCAAGGCTATTTTTAAATAAATCAAACATTTTAAAAAAAGATTACAAGATCAAAATGGCCATAAGTTATATGAAACTTCATTAATTTTGGCATGAGCTTTGTCCTTCAAAATCAAAATTGATTAGAAAGATTGACTGTTTCCATAGGCCCAGCAGTTAGCAATTTTTTGGGGGGGATTCCATTGCTCTTTAGGAGGATTAAGGAACCTAGGATGCAGCATGGGTTAATAGGGACCGGCATGGCCAATTGTTATGCACATTTTCATAGGTTGACACTTTATTTATATTTACCTCAAAGCACCTGTTAGTCAGAACAGTAGCATTTTAAATGATAAAGACTGAGAAGCTGGAACTTCAAGCGTGAGTTGGACATCATCACCCAGCAGGAGGGCATAATTACAAATGTGATAAGTTTGCAGAGTTCTATTACAAATGGGAGCATAAGGACTTAGAAAAATTAAACCAATGATGGAGCTACCAACAAATTATTCTTTGCACATGGCAGGAGCAGCTTTTAGAAAATTAGCATTCCCATGGGTGAATTTTGAGTGCTACGAGAAATGTACTGTAAATTCAAACAATGGAGGTCAGAGGCGTTGGACAGTTTTCCGCCAGCTAATTTTAATGATGTCAGTTCCTGTGAAGCCTGCCAATCTCTGATGTATACCCCAGCTGTTCAAAATCTACCCTAGAACCAGTGTTTCATGAATTTAATCCCATCCACCACAAGCAAAGAACAAATGATTGGAGTTCATTAAAAAAAATTCCTTTAAAAGTTTGGCACATTTCAAAACTTCAGAAATACATCAATGTACATTTAATTGTGGTTATTATAAGTGGACAGGGAGCTAATTAGGCTTCATTTGAACTTAATGGCAAGTTTCCACAAATCTATGTAATTAATTATATTCAGCATAAAATATATGGTGTATTATTTTTCTCTGGGTAATACTCTAAATATTGAACTTTGTTCAATAAACTTTGTTTTGATCTTTGCCGCAAACACAAAAATAGTGTTTTTAAATTTATGTTCAACTTACTGTCACATTGTCAAGGACAAAGTTCTGATTCATCACATACAACCCAGGCCAGGCAGGATTTCTACTTTTCGCTAATGCCAAAAGCACTACCAAAATGTACGCAAAAGGGAGAAATTTTAAAAAAGGAAAGAAATGTAAACAAATTGTGCAATGCTAAAACAAAATTCAGTAATCAATAATGTGCAAAGTCAGAATACTGAAATTAGTCTCTGATTGAATTTAAAACACAAAATGCTGGAGAAACTCAATTGGTCAAATAGTGTCGTTTATATAGCAAAGGTAAAAAGAAGTGTATTTTTAACCTTTGATACAGAAAGGATACTCTTTGACCTGCTGAGTTTAACTCTCCAGCATTTTGTGCTTTTACTTTAACCATGGTGTCTACAGGTTTTCATGATTTACCTCTGATTGAATTTGTTGTTTTGTGGTCTGATGCAACTGTTCCTCAACCTGCTGGAATGCAACTTGTGGTACCTACCGTATACCTCTTTCCTGATGGCAGCAGTGAAAACAGAGCAGGTCCTCAGTGGCATGGAACCTTGATAATTTCTGCTGCTCCTCATCGACAGCGTTCCATGTAAATTTTCTTGATGGTCGGAAGAGTTTTGCCTGTGATGTACTTGGCTCTGTCCACTACCTTTTGCAGAGCTTTCCACTCAGGGTTATCAGTGTCCACATATCAGGTCATGACACAGATGGTCAGAACACTTTCCTCTACACTTATGCCGAAGTTTGCCAGTATTTCCAATGTCATACCAAACCTCCGCAAACTGCTAAGGAAGTAGAGGCACTGACATGCTTTCATCATGAGGACGTTCATGTGTTGGGTCCAGGAAAGGTTTTCTGAGATGGTGAGTCCCAGGAATTTAAATGTGATCACCCTTTCCACCTTTGATGCCCCAGTGATCACTGGATCATTCACCTCTAGTTTTCCCTTCCTAAAGTTCACAATCAGCTCCTTGGTTTTGGTGACAATGAGTGAGAGGTTGTTGTTAGGTCATCAATCAGTCATTTCAGTATCCCTCTGTGATAGTACAGATTCTATCACCAATGTGTATATGTACAGATGGTAGTGTAGGATGAGTGTGATTGGCTGAGAGTGTAGCCACACCTACTGGCAGGCCTTAAAGGATTGCTCCTAGCCAGACCAGGTCATTCTGGACTGGTCAACCTACATGTGATACGCTCCAGTCTTCTAGTTAATAAAAACCTTGGTTTGGATCAACAAGTCTTTGGTTCTTTCGACGCGTTACACCTACTGGCAGGTCTTAAAGGATTGTTCCTAGCCAGACCAGGTCATTCTGGACTGGTCGACCTACATGTGATATGCTCCATCCAGTCTTCTAGTTAATAAAAGCCTCGGTTTGGATCAACAAGTCTTTGGTTCTTTTTACATGCTCTACACCCTCCTACTCATCTCCCCTTTTTATACAACCCACCACATTAGTATCATAAGCAAATTTGTAGATGGTGCTGTTGTCATTCCACAGTCATGGATGTAAATCAGGTAAAGTGGGGGCGAAGTACGCAGCCGTATGGAGCTTCTGTACTAGTGCAGAATGTGGAGGAGTTGTTCTTGCCAATCCCCACTGATTGAGGTATGGAGTGAGGAAATCCAGGACCCACTTACACTGTGGGGTATTGAGTTCTAGGTCTTGGAGTTTGCTGATAATTTTTGAGGGGATGATTGTGTTGAACGCTGAACTGTAGTCAATAAAAAACATCCTGATGTATGAGTCTTTGCTGCCCAGGTATTCCAGGACTTTGTGTAGAGCCAGTGAGATGGCATCTGCTATAGATCTGTTGCTGCGGTAGGAAAATTGCAACAAATCCATCTTGTGGCTCTGACAGAAACTCATATGCTTCAATACCAGTCTCTCAAAACACTTCTTCACTGTACAGATAGAGTGAGAAAGTTTGTTTTGCTAGTTAGTCACCTCATACATCATACAGCAATGTCCATTAGTCCATTAGACACCATCCTTGCACAAGGATTTTTATATAAGGCTGTATCCCAATTTATAAATGTTAACCCAAAGCTAAACTTTTCTTGTACATTAAAGAAAAAATCCCATTCTAATCTATTGAAAGCCTTCTGTTCATCCAGGGCTACTTCCACACTTAAATCATTCTGAGCTAAATGAATTAGGATAATCAATCTAGCAACATTATCAGCAGATTGTCTCTTTTTGACAAATCCTGTTTGTTCCATATGAATTAAATTTGGTAAATATTTAGCTAATCTATTTGCTAAAATTTTTGCAACAATTTTATAATCTGCATTCAGTAATTATATTGGTCGATAAGATGCTGGATTTGATGGATCCCTATCTTTGGTATAACTGTAATTATTGCAGTTGAGAAAGATTCCAGTAAATCTGCTGCTTGATTTAACATCTCCATAAAAGGAGGTATTAAAATATCCTTAAACTTCTTAAAAAGTTCAGGCAGAAAACCATCTTTCTCCAGTGAATTAGCATTTTACAATGAACTAAGTGCTTCACTGACTTCTCTTGCCATAAAGGGAGCATCTAAATCTATTTGATCTCAATATTTCAAAGTAGGTAAACTTATCTGAGTTTAAAAAAAAATAACCATCTCTACTAGACTCAGATTTATATGAATTGGTATAAAATCTTTAAATTAATCATTAATGTGTGAGGTTAAAAAGTAATAATCTTTGGGATTTTCCTACTGGGATTGATTATTCTAGGATTGTTCTGTATTTAACTGACATGCAATAACCTTATGAGATCGTTCTCCTACTTCATAATATCCCTGCTTGGTTCTCTCAATTAATTTTCCATTCTATATGTCTGAATTGTATTATAATGAAGTTTTTTAATTATTAATTTCATTATTTTCTTGTCTGAATCCTTTCTTTGTAAATCCTTCTCCAAATCTTCTGTCTGTTTCTAATTGATCAACCTTTTTCATATATTTCTTAATTTTTGCTGTAAAATTTATTGTCTGACCTCTCAAGTATGCTTTCAATGCATCCCAAACAATAAACTTATTAACTACTGAATTAGAATTTATTTCCAAAAATTCTTGGATTTGCTTTCTTACAAAGTCACAGAATCCACCCTCTTCAACAATATCTCCACCTATAAACAGATTGCTCCTTCTCAGACACTAATCACGTCATTAAAAGTGGTGAGCGATCAGACCAAATTCTGGCCTAATTGTCCACATGCATAATTCTTCCTTACAACTGCGCTGATATCAAAAACAAATGAATTCTAGAATAAAAGACATGCCTATGTGAATAAAAATATTAATCCCTTTCTTTAGGATTTAACCTTCGCCATATATCTATCAAGTTCAACTTTTTAATTGTACTCAAAGTTACCTTTGCTGCTTTAGCTCAAGTAACTGATCTTGATGTTTTATCCAAAACGGGATCAAGTCAACAATTAAAATCCCATCATATCAATTTTTTTTTCATGTGCTTCAGCTAAAAACATAAATGTATCACAAATAAATTCTTCATCATCAATACTCATAAGTGTCCACATTTCAGAATAAATGTGACAGTGGATCAAGACAAACCTCCCCACAGGATCAGTAACCACCTATTGAATTTTAATATGTAATGTTTTCTTTACCTTTATCACCACACCTCTTGATTTAGAATTAAATGTTGAAACTATCACTTGACCTACCCAGTCTTTTGTTAGTTTCTGATGTTGCCTCTCTGTTAAATGAGTCTCTTTCAAGAAAGCAATATCAACTTTAATTTTCTTCACATAAGCTAAAAACCTAATTGGATTATTAAGCCTAATTATGTTAACATTTACAAAATTTAATACTCAACTAATAGCCATTGATCTACTTCTCAAGAATGCAGAACTCCCCTTTGCCTCTCCTCTTGGGCCTCCCAAATCTAAAACTGTTAACCATACTTGACATCTCCATCCAAAGGAACAAAGTAAAGAAAAAAACTTTTTTAAAAAAAGCATCCCCTCCAAAAAAATATTATTTAAAAAAAAGGCCAGTGCTACCTCCCTCTGTTGTGAGGGAAGTGGGTCTCGCCACTAAGAAGCACATAATAGTTAAGGAAGGAGAAAGAAAATAAACCTCTCTCCCTCCCGCCCCCCCCCCCCCGCCGAGAGAACAATCATTATATTAATTTAAAATCAGTTCATTTATAGGCATAGGCAGTCACTTCAAGATCTCTATTGACTTGTTTGTCTTCAAGATCTTCAATTTCTTGTTGTGTTAACTCTTTCTCTTTAGCTTGTATCTTCTTGGATTGTTGAATATCAAGCTTTGCACATCAACTTATTGATCCTTCTTATCACATGCAAGAGAATGATCAAATATCTAAGCTTCCTATCAGCCACTATCAATGAGCCTTAATGTTGGTGAGCATTCTGGACAGCGGCTCTCAGTATTCTCTCTTTAACTTGATAATGCAAGCACCTTATCAAGACAGAGTGTGGTGTCTGTCCAGGTAATGGTTTCTTTCTATTGGCCCTATGTGTTCTATCCAATTCAATTCCATTCGGGATATTATCAGACCCAAGAATTTCTGGGATCCATTTTTGAAAAAAATCTTTACAGGATTGGAACCTTCAAAATCTTCTATCAAGCCCAACAATCTTCACATTATTTCTTTGTCTTTGATTTTCCAGTATATCAATTTTTTGTAAGAGCTGTTTCTTCTTGACATCCCATCCCATAACCAAATCTTCCATTTTATTAACCACATCCTTGCATCGTTCCATTTCATCGTGATATTCTTGCAAGTTTTCCTCAACTTCCTGAACTTGTGCTTTAACTTTATAGATAACTTTAATATATTTTTTTCATTTCTTCCTTAATCTTTTTCATCTCTCCTTTAACATATTCAAAATGAGTATTAACATCACGCAAACTACATATCCATCTTCTCACTCATTGCCTGTAATTGATTCATCAATTGTCTGCCCATACCTTTTCTCCTAACTTCAGGTGCCTTTACTTGCATGGTCTTCATTCCTTGTGTTAGTTGGGCATCTTGATCTCCATCTTATTCTTCCTCCTCCTCTTCTTCAACTTGATCATCTTTCTCTTGTCCTTCTATGTCACTTAAGGTTGAAAAGGGAACTTAGGAGTCTTCCTCCGACTCTATAGGAGGCAGGACATGTGAGGCAGTGCTTCGGACATGCATTTTTTTTTGCAATCTCTGTAGTTTTATGATCTTCTTCTGGACTCCACCGCCATCTTCTTAGGCTCCCTTGAGAGGTGGTGCTGGAATTATCTGGATGCTTGCGGCTGCATCTCCAGTCACTTAAGGAGGAAGAGGAACTTCAGCCCAAGGTTCCAATGTTAAGGTAGGCTCAACGTTCTCAGATTTAAAAAAAAATTCATTGCTATTTTTCTACTTGTCTGTATCTTCCCTTTCTTTGAAGCTATAGTAAAAACTTTGCAGGTAAGTTCCCAAAGATATATTAGTTATTTAATTAAAAAAAAAACTTTTTAAAGGTCATTTATTAATTAATTCTCCTGGGGGAGGCATAGTCCCCCGTTCCTTGTTCACACCATCATGCCATGCCCCCTTCATCTTGTAGATGTCCTCAATGGAGTGAAGTTGACATGTACAGGAAGACTTTGACCTGAATTCTTCCACTTCCTGGCAACAACACTCCCCTTATCCCCTTGTCAAGCCTCCTCAAACTCCTCACAAAGTATAGTTTATAGTACCTGGGCTGTGTTACATTTTGTGTCAAGTATAGTCTTACTGTATGATCGATAGTTATTTGTGTGTGTGGAATTTTAGCTAATGTGGATTATTAAAGTTTTTAATTGAAGGAGAAACAAGATATTTCATTGCTGTTGTAACATTCACAAAAAAATGAACATGGAGGCTGATATATATATATATATATATATATATATATATATATATGTGTGTTTAACTGTAAAGTTTGCAGTAAGTTTAGAGATGGAAAATTAAAAATGAATGGTGAACGTGACTGTGCCCACAAGTTCACTAATGCTCAGGAGTTTGCATGGAGTACGAAAAAGAAACTGGATGCTGAGGGACACTGGGACACTGTCATTTAATGAATGAATAAACTAATGAATGGTTTATTATTATACACATACATATGTACACTCTACAGTTGCAATAAAAGTCTTTCTGCAGCTTCACAGACACTTAAAATACATGAACAACAATATAGCTATCATCAACTGCAAACATGGAACAAATGATAAATAAAAAGAAAGGGTTGTTAGCAGTTAGTTTGTTGGGCAAAAATGAGTGCCTTCTTTTCTATTTTTCATATGTCCAGAATTTTGGAATCATAACCCTGTTTGATCCTTTAGCCTCATCTTTATTTTACCATAACCTGTGACCTCCCAATAGCCCAGAAATTCATCTTGCTTTCTTGGAATGAGAATGCTGAAAATTTCTATCCCAGAGAGCTGACCATCTGAAAGGATTAATTCTGCTCACCTCCATGCTCTGAAACTATGCCCCTCAGTTCTAGAACACTGGACAACAGGAGAGACAAGCCTTCAACATCTAACCTATTTAGACAGGTACATGGATGGAACAGGTATGGAGGGCTATGGACAGGGTGTAGGCCAGTAGGACTAAGCAAAAAAATAGTTCAGCCTTGATTAAAAAGGACGAAGGAGCCTGTTTCTGTGCAGTAGTGTTCTATGGTTCTACTTTAAGCGGAATCAAAATTTTATGTTTCATTGAGATTGTATCCATTCTTCTAACTGCTAAATTAACACGAGTCCAAACTGTTGCTTCTTTTCTCCAAAAATAAACTTTATTCACAATTGATTATTTCCAAAAAGAAGCCGCTCAAAATCTTTTTCATATCCATACATTTACATCATTTTATATCGTTACAGCATTCTCTTTTCAGTATCAGTGATTCCTTGTCATTACTCCACACATCTGTTGTTTGAAGGACTTCCTCTCCGTTTCATGCCCCTTGATGCCCAGTAACGGAACGACACTCACATGTAGTCCTTCCCCACAGTGCCGTCGCCTTTGGTACACCAAGCCTCAGTGTGTCCCTCAGCATGTACTCCTGTAGCATGGAATGTGTCAGTTGGTAGCATTCCCACACCGACTTCTCTGTGTGCTGAAAGACCAACCATGGGGCAGACCAAAGGGTGTCTTTTGCCAAGTTGATGATCTTTCAGAAGTTCTGGATGTCTGTCTCTATGTGCATCTCTGGGATCAGCCATAATTCAGAGAGTCATCTGTCACATTACTACTGGGGATGTACCGTCACAAGGACCTTTGCATCCTTCTCCACACACTCTAAGCAAATCTGCATTCTTCAAAATGGTGGGCAACTGTCTCCAATCCACCACAGTCATTTGGTGGACTACGTGTGATGTAGGTAATATTTCTGTCATAAGGGAAGGATTTAACTGGGAGGGCTCCTCTCACTGCCAGCCAGGCCAAGTCCTATTGTTTATTAGTGAGCACTGGTGATGAGGCATTGAACTAAATTACCTGGTCAGGGAACCACCCCGCCATATCCATTGAGTCCTTGTCTCTCTGTGTCTGCAGGATGTTCCGTGCTGAGCTCTGCCTAGCGGATTTGTAGTCAAAGGTGTTTGTCTGGAAAACCTTTTCCACAAAGGATAGATAGTGTCCTGAATACGTTTGAGGTTGTCTCATCTCGGAAGCTAAGCAGGCTCAAGACTGGTCAGTACTTGGAGGGGAGACCGCCTTTGAACACCAGATGCTGTAGGTTCCTGTGAGGAGCACTGGACAAAGTGGCAACTCTCTGTCCGCCTTACAGGAGACAAAGTGAAAGAATTTCATGTATGTTACATTCTAAATGTAGTATTATGTGACAATAATGGAACCTTTACCTTTACCTTTATCTTTAAAGTCAAGCTGACTGGAATATTGCATGACAACAGTCCATCCTTTGCAATACCTTGGACAGGTAGAATCTTGGGGAAGGCAGATTGGTCAGACATGTTACCAAAGAGCATTGCCTCGCTCTTCTTCCATTTTAAACTGGCACCCGATGCCAGCTCCAACTGGCTACAGATGCTGATCAGTCTGTGGACCGATCATGTGTCTGAACCGAAAACGGCAACGTCATCCATGTACAGGAAGACTTTGACCTGAATTCCTCCACTTCCTGGCAACATCACTCCCCTTATGCCCTTGTCCTTCCTTTTTTTTTAAACTTTATTTATTCATTCAAAAAACAAATAGTATATGACATATACAACAATTAACCATAAACATGAAAGTTATTTTATATATATATAGAAAAAAAGAAAAGAAAAGAAAAGACCACCCCCCCCTTCAGCCAACTCTCCTATGGAGAGCCATAAAGAAAGAAAAAAGAAAAATTATTAAAGAAAAATTAAATATACATATTAAGATCTAATCAATGTAAATTGAAATGTAAATATTCTGAATATAACAACCACTTATTAATTAAAAACCAATTATTAATTAAAAAATATAATTATCACACAAAACGCACATAATTTTTTCCATTATTAAGCAATATTTCATCTCATTATGCCATCTATTAATATCAATCATATTTGTATCTTTCCACGTAGTAGCAATACATTTTTTCACTACAGATAAAGCTAAATATACAAAACCAAGCTGAAACTTATTTAATTCCAAGCTTTTCAGAGGTTGCAAACTACCCAATGAAAATTCTGTCGGATCTAAAAGTATTTTAATCTTATCTTTTCTATTTTCTTTGGCTTGGCTTCATGGATGAAGATTTATAGAGGGGTATGTCCACGTTTGCTGCAGGCTCGTTGGTGACTGGCAAGTCCGATGCGAGACAGGCAGGCACAGTTGCAGCGGTTGCAAGGGAAAATTGGTTGGTTGGGGTTGGGTGTTGGGTTTTTCCTCCTTTGTCTTTGGTCAGTGAGATGGGCTCTGCAGTCTTCTTCAAAGGAGGTTGCTGCCCGCCAAACTGTGAGGCGCCAAGATGCACGGTTGGAGGCGATATCAGCCCACTGGCATTGGTCAATGTGGCAGGCACCAAGAGAGTTCTTTAAGCAGTCCTTGTACCTCTTCTTTGGTGCACCTCTGTCTCGGTGGCCAGTGGAAAGCACGCCATAGAACACGATCTTGGGAAGGCGATGGTCCTCCATTCTGGAGAGTTAGGTCTTCAGCAGCATGGATTTGATGCTTGCGGACTCTGCCAGCTCGAGTACTTCGATGTTGGTGATGAAGTCATTCCAATGAATGTTGAGGATGGAGCAGAGACAGCGCTGATGAAAGCGTTCTAGGAGCCGTAGGTGATGCCGGTAGAGGACCCATGATTTGGAGCCGAACAGAAGCATGGGTATGACGATGGCTCTGTACATGCTGATCTTTGTGTGTTTTATCAGGTGGTTGTTTTTCCAGACTCTTTTGTGTAGCCTTCCAAAGGCGCTATTTGCCTTGGTGAGTCTGTTGTCTATCTCTTTGTCGATCCTTGCATCCGATGAAATGGTGCAGCCGAGATAGGTAAACTGGTTGACCGTATTGAGTTTTGTGTGCCTGATGGAGATGTGGGGGGGCTGGTGGTCATGGTGGGGAGCTGGCTGATGGAGGACCTCAGTTTTTTTCAGGCTGACTTCCAGGCCAAACATTTTGGTAGTTTCCTCAAAACAGGATGTCATGCGCTGGAGAGCTGGCTCTGAATGGGCAACTAAAGCGGCATCGTCTGCAAAGAGTAGTTCACAGACAAGTTGCTCTTGTGTCTTGGTGTGAGCTTGCAGGCGCCTCAGATTGAAGAGACTGCCATCCGTGCGGTACCGGATGTAAACAGCATCTTCATTGTTGAGGTCTTTATTGGCTTGTTTCAGCATCATGCTGAATTAAATAGTAAAGAAGGTTGGTGCGAGGATGCAGCCTTGCTTCACGCCGTTGTCAATGGAGAACGGTTCGGAGAGTTCATTGCTGTATCTGACCCAACCTTGTTGGTTTGCGTGCAGTTGGATAACTATGTTGAGGAACTTGGAGGGGGGCATCCGAGGCGCTCCAGTATTTGCCAAAGCCCTTTCCTGCTCATGGTGTCAAAGGCTTTGGTGAGGTCAACAAAGTGATGTAGAGTCCTTTGTTTTGTTCTCTCTACTTTCTTTGAATTTTCTTCCAAAAAGATTGTATATGTATATATACATGACCAAACAGCATGAAAAAAAGTTCCAACTGTATTACCACATCTAAAACACCAATCTGGTTCAGGAAAACCATACTTTTTAACATTTTTCAGGTAAGTATAATTGATGTAAAAGATTATATTTAATCATTGCATAACGTGCATTTATCAATGTAGTTACACTATCATAACAAATATCTAACCAATCATCCTCAGAAAAAATAAAACCAATCTCCACCTCCCATTTACTTTTAGATCTATCCCAATCATTTTTATCCATACCATCCTGTAATATTTGATACATAGATGAAAAATAACCCTTCTCTGATTCCTTCATAAGAAAAGTCTCAAATTTAGTAATTTCAGGTAAAATCATATCTCTTCATTATACCAAAGATCGAATGTGATAATAAAGAAACAAAGAGTTCTTATCAATACCAAAATCTTCCCTCATCTGATTAAAAGATAAAAATTTACCCTCTTTAAAACAATCTCCCAAAATTTTCACACCTTTAAATCTCCAATGCAATAAAATTTGATTATGTATTGAAAAAGAAATAAGTTGATTATTATACAACGGAGTCAAAGCTGATTATTTACCCTGAAAGCCTATCATTTTATTTTTCTTTATCCATAACTTCATTAAATGTTTTAGTATAGGCACATTATATTGTTGTAACAAATTTATATTCCATCTAAACAAAAATTGATATATTTCAAATTCTGAAATACTTGCCATCTCAATTTTGGCCCAACTAGGAGGCCGTATCAAATCCATCAATGAACTAATAAATTTAAGTTGGGCTGCTTCATAATAATTTTGAAAATGTGGTAAATGTAATCCCCCTAACTCGTATTTCCAAGTTAATTTATTCAAAGCTACTCTCGAAAATTTACCTCTACATAAAAACTCCCTAACCATTTTATTCAAGTCTCGAAAAAAAATATTATCAACAAATATTGTATACGTGGAAAAATATTCATCTTAATTGTATTTATCCTACCCAATAAATCTTTCCATTTAATCAAATCAGTTTTAATTTTTTTTTATTAACAGAACATAATTTAATTTATATAAAGATTGATAATTAACATTCAAAATTATACCCAAATATTTAATTGGATATGTCCATTTCAAATTAATAATATTCTTATAAACTGAATAATCTTGTTCACTTACTGGTAATATTTCACTTTTTTCCCAATTAACTTTATATCCAGAAAGACATCCATATTGTATTAAACACTCCTTCAAGTGCAAAAGTGCCTGAGCTGGGTTTGTTAAATACACCAATACATCATCAGCAAATAAATTAATTTTATACTCCTCGTCTAAAACTTTCATACCTTGTATCTGTGTATTTTGTCTTATCAGCTGTACTAAAGGTTCAATCACTAACGCAAACAAAGCTGGTGATAAAGGACAACCTTGATGAGTTGATCGAGTCAATTTAAAAGGTTCCGAAATCAAACCATTCATCAATACCCTAGCTACTGGTTTACTATATAGAGCCATAATCCAACCAATAAAGAAAGGACCAAACTTAAATTTCTCCAAAACTTTAAACAAAAAATTCCATTCAACTCTATCAAATGCTTTTTCTGCATCTAAAGATATCACCATCGGGTGATCTGAAGATTTTCGAAATCTATTAATCAAACTAATCACGCACAAAATATTATCTGAAGCATATCTATTCTTTATAAAACCTGTTTGATCCATATGAATCAACTTAGGTAAAAATTTAGCCAATCTATTCGCTAATATTCTAGCTATTTTATAATCTACATTTAACAACGAGATTGATCTATACGAAGATACTTTCAAAGGATCTCTATCTTTTTATTGGGATTACTGTAATTAAAGCACTAGAACAAGACTTAGGTAATTCATAATGTTCTCCAACTTGACGTAATACATCCCCAAACACTGTAGATAAATCATCATAAATTTTTTTAATAAAATTCAACTGAAAATCCATAATCACCAGGTAATTTACCACTTGGCATTTCCATCATAGCCATTTTAATTTCCAAATCAATAAATGGTTCTTCTAACTCCTGTATATCTTCATCTCCTAATATCGGTAAATTCAACTGTGATTAAAAAAAAATCAATCGATCCAGTTTCTCATTTTCCTTCAGATGTAGATAACTTTTTATAAAATGAACAAAATTCATCATTAATCTCACGAGGTTTATAAGTAATAAAATAATTCTGTCTAACAGCATTAATAGTCCTCAAAATCTGTTCTTTCTTCAATTGCCACGCCAATACCTTATGTGCTTTCTCTCCCCATTCATAATACCGTTGTTTAGTCCTATTAATCACACATTCAAATTGATAAGATTGCAAAGTATTATATTCCAATTTCAACTGAGATAATTCTATTTTCTGATCTTCTGTAGCATCTTTCTGGAATTCATTTTCTAACTCATCAATCTGTTTCTCTAATTCAAGACTCTGATTTAATCAATTTTTTTATTTTAGAAGTATAACAAATTATTTATCCTCTCAAATAAGCTTTCATAGCATCCCATAATACAAACTTACTTTGAATAGAATTAGAATTTTCTTTCAAAATAAAATTAATTTTTCTTTTCAAAAAATCAATAAATTCCATATTTTTTAACAACATTGTATTAAACCTCCAACGATAGGCCACTTGAATTTCCTCAGAAGTTGCATATGTAAAATATAACAAAGAATGATCTGAAATCACCCTACTTTTATATTCCGCTTGTTGTATTTTCCCTTGTAAATTTGCTGATACTAAAAAGAAGTCAATCCTTGAAAATGATTCATGTCTAGATGAATAAAAGGAGAAATCTTTCTCTGTTGGATTAAGACGTTTCCAAATATCTACTAAATTAAGATCTTTCATCAACGCTTGAACCTGAACTGCCATCTTAGATTTTTTAACTTTCTTCAGAGATTTATCTAATAAAGGTTCCAAAACACAATTAAAATCACCACCAACTAAAATATTATCATTAGCCTGACCCAAACATAAAAATGAATCTGAAATAAATATTTCATCATCTGCATTTGGGGCATAAATATTAAGTAAAGTCCAGAATTCACTAAAAATCTTTCAATTCAATTTAAGAATACATCCTCCCTTTTCCTCCATTGATTGTAATTCAAAAGATAATTTTTTATGTATCAAGATTGCTAGAATTAAATGAAGAAGAATATACATGCCCAACCCAGTCCCTCTTTAATTTCATACTTTCCTTCACATTCATATGTGTTTCTTGTAAAAAAAGCAATATCAGTTTTCATTTTCTTAATATACGCCAAGACTCACTTATGTTTAATCGGACTGTTTAATCCTCGAACATTAAAAGTAGCAACCCTCAACTTCAACATATCTACTATTATTACTAAATACCAATAATATCAACGTATATAGGCCCTCCAATAGGAAAAAAAATCAAATTAAAAGCTAACTAAAATAAAAAGAAACCCCCCCCCCCAAAAAAAACTACCAAAAGGCAGTAATCCCTAAACAAAACTTGGGTGTGGGTCACCCACCAGTGGCTGATGACTAGTAAAGAACTTAGAGCAAATCTCTCCCTCCCCAGCCAAACAAAGAATAACATCAAAATATCATAACAAAAAAATAAAGTAAGAAAAAGAAAATTCTTCTTTTCATCCAAGAGATTCCAATCTTGAAGATCCCATTTCAGAAGAAGTTGGACTTTTTCCATTCCCGTTTTTCCCATTTCTGCCATTTCTTCCATTTCCAGAACAAGCAGATTTTTCTTTAGGAGACAATGGTGGGCTACGTCTTTGTCCTCTTATATCTGGCAATGAATCAGCAAAAATCATTGCATCACAATCATTCTCAAAAAAACGAAATTGATAGTCTCCATAAAACACCTTCAACACTGCCGGATAGCAAAAAGTAGACTTATAACCTTTACACCACAAAGCTTCTTTAACTGGATTAAATTGACGTCGACGTTGAATGACCTCTTGACTCAAATCAGGATTAAAAAAACTCTGCTATTCTGAATCAATAACGGAGTTTGTCGTTGTCTCGCATTTTGCACTGCTAGTCGAAGTATTGCTTCTCTGTCCAAATAATTCAAACATCGAATTGTTACCGGTCTCAATGGTTGACCAGCTGAGGGTGTTCTTCTTAGAGCTATATGCGCTCTTTCCAGTACCAATCCTCCAGAAAAAAATTCTTGCCCTAATACTTGTGGGATCTAGTCTTTAAAGAAACGAAGAGGATCTTGTCCTTCTATACCTTCTGGCAAACCAACGATTTTCACATTATTCCTTCTGCTTTGATTCTCCAAGTAGTCAATTTTCCTCTCTAACTTCTTCTCACGTTCTCCCAATTCTATGACTGATTTTTCAACCTTCAACACTTTTTCTGTGTTAGAAGCAACTTGTTGTTTACAGTCCAAAAACGCAGTCTGAAATTTTTAAAATTATTCATAAGATGCACCCACACGTGCTTTAACTATATTCAATTCTGAACTTATCATTTGAACCATCTCATTCATTAGAGGCTGAATAACTGCATTTAGTTGCATACACTGTAGATCAGAAAAGCTCAGCCCTGCTCTCTCTGACGTAGTGGTAGAACAAGGAAACTGCAGCTCCTGCTGCAACTCAACAGAAGGCATTTTAAAAGTTTTACTGCGGCTCTGGACTCCCAGTGAGGACCCCGACTTCCTCAGGGGGTTGCCGCTGGTCTCCCCCGCATCTTGTTGTTTTTTCACAAAATCATGAAGGAAAGCGATACCTTCAGATTGAAATGCTTCCTGATGCATTTCCAACAATGGAGTCATCTTCCTGCATGCTCCCTTCGTTGAAATAGAAAGGCTTTCCAAATCGGGATCCACTTCTTGGGAACACGCTCCTTCTTCCAGAGAACGGGTAATTCCAGCGCCATCCTTCACTTGGTGAGTAATAGACATTTTTTTTCCACCTCCCACAGGCAGTCTTTGAGGTTTAGACACTGAAGAGATTAAGCCTGGGGCTGTATCAAGTCGTCTAGGCCCCAAATATTCAACACTTCAAAAATATAACTTCTTTTGTACTTGAGGTTTAATCTTTTTACCATTAATGGCCATAATAGTTCCTTAATACTTTAAACTAAAATTTAAAAAGTTTAAACTTGAAAACAAAGGGTTAAAAAACAGGTAATTAAAAGTCTGGCCAGAGAGGTCGAGATTACACATCTAGACTCTACGCCATCTTGCCACGCCCCCGCCCTTGTCCTTCCTGCTGGATTCAACAAAGGCCTCTAAGCTGAACACTGGAGAAAGCAGACAAACCTGCCTGACTCCAGATTTGATTAAGAGGGTATCTGAATGGATACAAGTCAGTGGGACTAATGGAAAAATGTTTCAACACAGACTAGAAGGGCCAAATGGTCTGTTTTTCGGTGCTGTAGTGTTCTATGGTTTTCTGTTTCCCACCCATTGATTTGAACTGCACTACAGATGTCCATGTAGAGCAGTTTAATCCAATTTTGGATTCCCCCAAAACCAATTTTGGAAAGTATGTATGATATACAATATCCGGTCAAAAGCCTTCCTCAGGTGCAAGCTGTCGAGGCATGTGTCCATCCTCCTCTCCAACACATAGGTAATGATATCTCTGACCTTGCTAATTTACTTCTCAAAACATAAACACTTATCTCGGGATTGATCAAATGAATGTTCTCCAAAACACATTAAATGTAAAGATACACCTCTTTAAATAAGTTGAGTGAAAAAACACAGTCCTCCAGTGGTTGACTCTTCACCCAATAGAGCTGTAGTAGGACTTTGTAATTTTGACCCCCCATCATGAAGGACTTGCTGTACTCTCACGTAATTCACTGCATTCTGGGTATGTCTTCACGTATATCTCCCTGAGCTAAAGCTTTCTGAGGTGTGTCTCCATTTAAAAAATATACTGTTTTTGTATTAATCTTACAAGCTTTGTATCACAATCTTGGGTTATGCAGAAGCATTTTGTAAACAAATGAAATATTTCTGAAAATCTTATAACAGAGGAGACCTCATTTTGATATTTCAAACAAACTGAGTACAAACATGGATTGGAGGGTGCAACTGATTCCAATTACAGCAAACCTCAGCAGAGAACAAGGGTCAATGTTGGATTTGCAAATGGAATTTCTTTTTTTGCAGAACTCATGGCATTCTGGTAAAAGCCAAGGTACTTGCAGACCACAGAGCAAAGCTTGGCACTTTCTCATCTAATTCCCTGCCTTGTTGATGTAATGAACCTGAAATCCTCACCATAATTAGATATGGGAATTGTTTATATTTCCAAACAGATGATGCACTTTTAATGAAGTGAGTGACAGGGAATTTGAGCTCCCTTCATGGTACTCATTCCCTTTCAGTTTTGAAGGCTGAAGGGAAGCTTTTAAATACAATAGATACAAATTGGCTCTTTGTTGATGGATGGCAGTGAAATGATTTGCATTTAGAGAGCATCTCTCACAACTTTAGGATATCCCAAAACATTGCCCCAACAATTGTTGCTTAGTCCACACAGAGTTGCCAGGGAAGATGTTGGGAGATGTCAGGGTGCTTGATGCCTGTTCCTATCTGGCCTTTTGTATAGCAAGGGGCAAGCTCAGGTGAAGGCTCTGAGTTCAGAGCACAGCTGTAATATCTGATGAGTTAATTGCTCGTTATCTCTCATCCCATTCGTCTTCATTTCTTTCCAATTACTGGTGTTATTGGTGTTTTCCGATGGATGCTGAAGTTAATCCTTTTGGCTTTTGTGGTTCAACTCACAATTTTAAGCAGCTAATTTCCTAAAAAGTGCATGGGGTTAACTGACAGATGCACCACCAATTTACAAAGTACTAGAATTCAATTTTATTGTTCAATCTGACCTTTTTTACCGTTTATTTTATTTTTAATCAGTTTTACTTTTCATGTTAAACAAAGGTGAAATTTTAAAAGTATCCTTTAATTTTCAATCCTCTATCTCTGTAATTTCTTTTCCACAGTGCAGCACTCTAAGCTCTCTCTGCTTCTTTAATACTCAATGCTTGTGTGCTCCTTCCATTCCATGATTGGCAGCTATGCCTTCTGTTCCCCAGGGCCTAAACTCTGGAACATTCTCACAAAGCCATCATTTTCTCTTTCTACTCCATTAAGAAAAAAAAACCTTTTTGGGCCTTTGCATGACAGATAATGTGGTTAGATTCATTTTGTTTGATTACATAATTATGAGGATCCTTAGGTCCTATTGCTGGGCCACAGGCACAGTTCGATTGCCCAAATGGAATCTGCATCCCACAACTGATTGTTCAATGTCAAACAAAAGTGGGTTGGAATTTGAACTTCCCATTAATGGCACTGGTCACTTTGCATCCTTTGCTTTCTCCAGCTTGGATGGGAGATTCAGTTTTACCACTTTGCTGTACATCTTTACCTCTACTCTGCCACTTCTATCTGGTGGCCTCCTTATGGAGCATACACACCTGAGGCAGGTGTACAATACATAGGCCTGGTACTTGTTTACAACAAACATGTTCTCCAATGAGTGAACAAGAAGCCTGGCTAATCTAGTTCAATTATATGTTTTGTTCATAGAATTGCTGCAGATACATTACAGATTGTCACATTTGGCAGAGTGGACCACAGATCAATTAGGTTAAGTACAATACAGGACACTCCAGGGTACCTTACTCCACTCACAGCTCGGATTACATCAACATTTAAATTACAATGAACACTTTCTGATATATACAGCCAGAGGGCTGGTTCCAGAGTCTCATTGTACAATAGCCAGTTTTTTATGGAGTCTATTTTCTTTCTGATTGGCAATCCAAAGATTTCTTTATCTGAAGAAAAGCAAATCATTGCCCACATATGCAAGGTAACCAATTAACAAAGCACTGGCTAGAACTCCAAAGACTGAAAATGAATATACTGATTTTTACTTAGAGCTCTACTTTACCTAGTTGGAATCCAAAGCAGATAAATGCTAAGGAAAATAGAGACATTTATTAACATAATAAATGCAATGAACTGTATCTGTGAGGACACTTTGGATATATATATTGTGGATCGTTAGAATGTCTAATGAATTATCTCCCTAATCACCTGGGAACAGAACACTGTAGAATGTTCTCACTGGGGATATTTGCCTTGAAAAGAGATATCGAAGAAAAAAAAAGACTATAATAATATCATGAACAATGTTTCAAACCATAAAAGCACACATTGCAATTAATGTTTAACGTCAACAGAGCAAAATAACAATTACATACTACAAATAATGGGTTGACTTTCCTTCTCCAGGTGGTGTTGCATGCATCTCTGATGTGTCCAACATGCTCCCTGCAAAATTGCAAAAGCAGCATCATTTTATTAAGGGAAGAAAACAACCAGCATGAAATCATTGAAATGTACCAAAAATTTGCAAGTTTGGACACTCTCCAATTCAGATCTCATTGATTTTTTTTTTGCTGGCAGCTATGCCCTTTTCATTATTAAAAAAAACAGAACTGTGGCAACAATGTGTTCATTCAGGATCATATGTGGTGTGTGGAGGGCAGCTTCATCGTCTGCAGCACTTGAGGACCACATGTGGGCAATCTGGTGACTATTGCGATGCAATGGGCCTGAAAAAACCAATGCTGCAAGGCACTGGGAGCTGTGGAAGGAAGCAGGCTATGCTACTTAATATATACAGTTCACTGATTTCCAAATATGAATGCCAATCAGTCTCTACCACAATGCTACTTGAGAAAGGAAGATAAAAGGTTTGGGAACAGGGAGGTATCTTGGCTAATGAAGAAACCCATGAAACAGAAAAAAGTCACTAATCTTGTCTGCTACCAGGTAATGAATAACGTGAAGCAAAATAATCCACCACAAAAGTTATCTAAACTGAAGAAGGAAACTAATGAGTAAAAAAAATGTCTGCAGACACCATGATTTTTTTATTTTTTTTATTTTTTTTATTTTTTACACTATGAACCATACTGACCAAAATACACAAACATTTCCCTCTTGAATATACACAGTGTCATTTTCTCCCCTTTTCCCCCTCCCTTCCCTCCCTCCTTCACCCCCCATCCCCACCCACTCAACGTTCAACATATAAGATACATTAAACCCATTAAGCAATATCATCACATAATGAAAATAAACAAGAAATTTGTGTCTTCTACTTTTACATACTGGGTCAGTTCATTTCGTCTTCTCCTTCTGTCATTTTAGGTGGTGGATTGAAGTAAAAACATAATGCTGGAGAAACAGTGTACATTATACAGCAAAGATAAAGATACATAACAAACATTTTGAGCCTGAGCCCTTCATCAAGGTATAAGCAAAATGTAGGCAGCTGCCTGAATAAAATATTGGGGAGGAGGGGCAGGGGAGGAGGACAGGCCCACAAGCAAGAGGTAATAGGTGGATAAGGGAGGGAATGCACCACAGAAAATAGGGAAGGCAAGTAGCTCTATGCAGGGAGAAAAATTGGAGTGGAGAGCTGGATGAATGGTGACAGAACGATAGTGGGACACAGAATAGAAATGGTTGCCCATTGGATGATTTTGTCATTGATTTAGACAGAGTGAAGGCACTTAGCAAAGCAATCTCCCAGTCTGCATCCATTTTATCTGATTGGAGAAGGCCACAATGGGAGCACTGGCTGCAGTAGATGACTCCTGCAGATTCATGGTTTATTTTATTGTAATAAAGAAACTTGGGTTCTCTTAAAATAACTAAATTTTATTAGCTATAGAACAAACTCAAAACCATGTGGAGACATCTATCTTGAATCCAATGGAGCTGCCACAAACTAATCTCCAACTCCCTCTAGTGGTCAGAAGGATCACTACATCCCCTTTCCTTGAGATGTTTAATCTAACAACATGACACACTAATACTGTATTCATTTCAATTTAAATTTCAACACAAATGTAAACACAATATCAGAAGAACAATTTCTTTAAGTGTGCCATTCTTTCTATTTTAGAGATTCAGTTTGCCAGATGCTTTGATAACACGTGTGGATCTTCTTAACACCGGTGCTTGTGTCGGCTCTGCTGGTCCACAAATGTCTAGCACTGTTGCTGTTTCCTCTGTTGCTGGGCAGACTGGATCTTCTTCATTTGTCCTGCAGTGTCTCTTCCTGAACAGTGGCCTTTTGTCCCAAGTGTTGGAATCTCTGAGTCTCACTGTGTCATGTTTGCCAGTGGCCCTAAGCTTCTTGCTAACTTGACATAGTTTGCTTTTTGTCTCCATCGCAGATGTTTTTGTTTCCGTTTGACACTTTTGTTCTTGTTTGGGTCTGCAGAGTAGGGACATGTTACGCATAGTCTATATCACATCAGAAGTTCAGCGGGTGGCATACCATGTTCAACTGGCGAAGCTCTGTAACTCATAGAGCTAGGTACAGATCTGAGCCATTATCTAGTGCTTTCATGAGCAACTATTTAACTATGTGAATTCATTTCTTTGCTTTACTGTTTGACTGTGGATGCAGAGGACTTGAAGTCACATTTCAAAAATCATACTTTTGTAAAGTTCTGGAATTTTCTACAACTGTAGCATGGTCCATTGTCACTGTAGATAATTTGAGGAAATTGAAGAATTTAGTTTATTTGATCACACAAACTATAGACATATTAGGAAGCAGCACAATCTCCATATAATTCGATAGATAATCAATAGTCAGCAAGTAATTCTTTCTATCCATGTGGAACAGATTAGTACCAACTTTCTCATGGTTCTGCTGGTAAGTCCGTTATTATCATGGGTTCTTTTGCCTGCTTTGCATGAATTTTCAAACCCATCTCACAGCTGGAAACCATCTTGTCAAGGTCAGCATTATCCCTGGCCATTAAACAGCAATTTTGACCCTCCTCTTGAATTTTTCCATTCCAAGGTACACCCTTTTGAGCATCTCTTGTCGCAGTGATTGAGGAATGATAATTCTGCTCTGTCTGAGTACACTCAGCTCTGCTCTGATGTTGCAGTATGGCTGACATTCATCTCTAGGCCATCCTTCATTCAGATTCCTGATGACTTTCTGTAGAACTGTGTCCCTTTCTGTTCAAGCAGTGATCTGCTTGGATTTCATGTCAGATATGGGAAGAGATTCAGTGATTAGGTTCACTTGGAGATTCTCATCTGTCTCTGTGGAACTCTCATTGTGTGCTTCACTCTGTATCATTGCCTTGGATAATACATCAGCTAACACAATAAGTTTCCCTGATGTGTACACCAATTGAATTTTGTAACATTGTAGCTTCATCATTAATCTTTAGATTTTCAGAAACATTTCACTAGGCTCAAATCCTTTCCCACAGCCTGCAGTAGTATGGCACCTATTCCATGTTTTGAAACATCTGTAGACATTTTCATCCTTCTGGATGCATCAAAGAACATCAACAGCACCGGTTCATGGTCTTTGGTCATCCCCATTCTTCCTCGTGGTTGGTTGTCCACTTGAACTCAAATTTGTCCTGTAAGAACTTCCTTAGGTACATTGTTTTAGAAGACAGGTTTAGTATGAATTTACCAATGTTTTGTTCTTGTATAGATCCCCATAGGATCATGTCATCCATATATACAACTACCCTATTTATGCCTTCTATGATGTACTCCATTGTCCTGTGGAACATTTCTGGAGCTGAGGAAATTCCGAAAGGCATCCTCATACAGAAGCATCAGCCAAATGGTGTATTAAATGTAGAGTATTTTGTGCTATCATCATGCAGTTTTAATTGCCATAAGCCCTGGGATGCATCCAATTTAGTGAAAAACTTTTCACCGGCCATCTCATGTAATTTCATCCCTGGTTGGAATCTGATAATGTTCTCTCTTTATATCAGCATACAAGTCTTTCAGGTCCATACATAGACATAGGTCATAATTCTTCCTTATGACACACACTATTGAATTCACCCATTCTATGGGTCCTCCACTTTCTTTATGACATTTAGTGAGTCATTTGTTTATGTTCCTGCTTGAGGTTTTATTTTTCTGGCACTGGAACCTTGCTAGGGGTGTGTACTGCTGGCAGTGCATCCACCATTAACTGTATCTTATGGGTGAATGGTAGAACTCCAAAACCCTTGAAGATGTGTTGAAATTGATTCAGTATTTCCTCTATCTTGTTCCATGCACTGTTCTTATTAATGTGGTACACCCTCTTGACTAGGTTTAAGTTTTCACACATTTTGTCACCAAGCAGTGATTCATGTCCTACTGGGAACCTGAAGCTCTTTATCTTTAACTTTTACCTTGAGTTTATATGAACCTTTTGTGTCGATGTTCTATCCATTGTAGGCTTTGAGCTGTACAGGTTTTGCATGGATGTATGGCTTTATCTTCATTTCTCAGATGTCACGCTCACAGATCAAATTGGCCTTTGCCCCTGTGTCCAGCTTGAAAGAATATTTGTTCCATTTGTACATAATGACACAGTCCACTTGTCCTGCTTGACTCTGTTCGTGCTTGGGTGTTCAGTGTCTGTTGGTTTATAATCTTCCTGCACTCCCATGCCAATGAAGAGTGTATCACTGAGGACAGTTTCTTCTATAGTGTATACAGGGTGCATTTTTTCACTTCTGTTTTGTTTCCCTTTGGAAAAACATTACTTTGCATAACTATTCTGCCCGTGGTAATATTACAGACTTTTCCATAGGCTAGACATTGTTTTGGTGCATATTGATTGCCACACCTACAATTGAATGTCTTTTCTTTTTGTTGTTTCCTATATCTCATTTTTTGTTTATGTGTGTAGATACACTCTGTGCCTATGTCTATGCCTTTGTTTTCACTGTATTCTTTTGCACTCTCACCAACCTTTTTCATGTGCTGCAGAGCTTATTCACTGGCATGGCATATCTTCACAGCTCCAGCTAAGGTAAGCTCTCTCTCTTGCAGCAACCTCTCTCTCACTTTCTTATTAATAATCCCAAACACAATTTCATCATGGATCATTGAATCTTGCAGTGATCCAAAATTGCATGTTCTTGCTTTTAATTTCAAGTTTGTTTAAAAAAAAATCAAAGCTCTCTTCCTGCAGCTGTGTGTGTTTCATTTTTCTTTGGTGAACAATGTTCATCAAATATCTCAGTAACCTTGTTGAACTTGCCCTGCTCTTCTGCCTCGGCAATAACAAATGTATTGAAAATCTCTGATGCTTGAGATCCCACCATGGTGAGTAGCAGTAGGTACAGAATGAATCTTTGTTTGAACAACCTCCACTGATATTTCCAGTCCAATTTACAGCATCAGAATGCTTTACACTCCCCATATCTTTGCTGATAACAACTGATCCACATTCTTCACACTCCTGGCATTTGTTCCCCTCCTGGTACCATGTGATGTTTATTTTATTGTATTAAAGAAACTTGGGTTATTTTAAAACAACTATTACTTTATTAGCTATTGACAAGACAAAAAAAACCATGTGGAGGCATCCATTCTGAATCCAACAGAGCTGCAACAAACTGCTCTCTAACTTCCTCTAGTGGTCAGGAAGATCACCAGCACTGTTACACTACAACAAGTGATAGTTTTGCTTCCTTTGAAAGAACTGTTTGGGGCCCCGAATGGTGGTCAGGGAGGAGGTGTGGGTGCATGTGTGGAAGTTCCTGCGGTCACAGGTGAAGGTGCCAAAGGAGTGATTAATGGGAGGGCATGATTGGACAAGATAGTGTGGTCCCTATGGAAGGTGGAGAGGGGAGGAGAAGGAAAGATTTGTCTGGTGATGGGATCATGTTATAGGCCATGGAAATTGTAGAGGATAATATGTTTGATGCAGAGGCTGGCAGAGCGGTAAATGAGGACAAGGGATATCCTGTTTTTGTTGCATCTAGGGGCAAAGGGGGCCAAGGTAGATGTGTTCACAAGAGTGGCACTTTTTAAAGCAAACCAGTGAGAAAGTGTGATTTAAGCAAAAGGATAAAGAACAAATGTCTCAAACCAAAAAAAAAGTGTTTTGTTTTACATTTATTTGCAGAATACTTCCTCCATTGTGGACTTTCTCTTTCCTCTTCCGAACTCACTTTGAGGCAGACCTTGTTGACCTTCCTCCCATTCTGATGCTACTTGATGCTAAACTGGAGCAGGGTTTATGCAGTGGAACCTACCTGGGACTTATGCCAGAGAGCTTATGCTCAGACCACCCAAGCTTCAGGCAGTGGACTCGCCTGATGAACATTGGATTTTTCAGTTTTATGTCAGTCCCCTCTTCCTTCTTCCCATCTATAGATCAAGATTCAAGTTTCAAGATTCCTTTATTGTCATGAAATAGTACAGATCATGCAATATTAAACAAACTTGGCTTCAGCCTGCTAGACAGCAGACAAAGAGTCACCATTTGTGTTACCTAGCGCCCCTTACAGTAAGAGAGAAAGAGAAGCATCAGAGAGTCCCTTCAGAATCATTGTGTGTCCATTAATTCACGTTCACTGTTCCCGCAGCTTTCCTGTTTAATCCATTGGCAATCTGAGTGTCCGATCCAAACCTTCACATCCAAACTTCCAACATGAAGCCTTCAGTGCCCAAGGCCCTTTGGGAACCTTTCTTGCCCTCAGAACCCTCTCAAATCCAAACTCTGATAGCTGGTTTCCATGAGCAGCAGCCTGAAACCCTTCTGTTTCCCTCGACCACAAGTCACCTGCAGCTTGTTTGGGTACCTTAGACGCTTTTCCTTCTCAACAGAGGGTGTTCTCCATGTTTCTGGTGCCTGCGTCAGTCCATTGCTCCCTGGAACCTATAACTCCTCATTGTCACTGCTGAGCACAAGTGCCACCATTTTGTTCATTCCCTACCTCTGCCCTATTTTTGTCCCTTCCCCACCCACCCCCCACACATATTTTCATGCCCCTCCCTCTCTCATTCTATCCTCTTTCACCAAATTTTCCTTGGATCCTTCTACCCTCCCTCCTTCCATCTGGGTCCATCTGAAATTGTCTGTCCTTCCCGAACTGCTCTTTCTCAACAGCTCACATAATTGCCACTGTTATTACCAACTCTTCTTATCAAAATCCAGCAGCCTTTGTCTCAACATATCATGCCACCATAGATGACTCAGCTTCCATCTGACCCATTTTTTTCCCATCTAGCCACTCTTGCCCCCAACCCCTCTCTCTCTCCACCTGCCAATCAGCCTGTCTGTCATCCTTCACCCCTCTCTGATTCACCAATAACCAGTGCCCTGTGTCCAATCCCTTTCACCCTGCCCACATTAAAGCAGCTCTCCCCTCTGCATGTTCAGTATTAATGAAGAGTTCCGGCTCAACATTACAACTCTTTCTCTCCCACTGATGCTACTTGACACGCTGAATTCCTCTGGTATGTTGCTTCAGACAGTAGACTTCTAATTATCACATGGCTAATCCTGCTTTCAACTATACTAGCACCAGTTGAAGTGCATGAGATGAGAGATCCAGATTTCCTTTGAAGAATATGGAGTTCAATAATTATCTTGATGCTTGGTAGTCAAAAATACCATTCTGGTTGAATCCATTCCTGGTGGTTTCATCATCTGATCTCCTACATTCAAGAATCATAATTCAAGATTCAATTTATTGTCATAGTAATAAAACAGTGTCCTATTACATGAAATTCCTTTTGCCCGCTGCAAGTAGATTTGCCACCAGCAGAAATTGCCTTAGTGCCTCTTACATTGTTTACAGTCAGATCTACAGTCAAACTTACAGTCAGAAAAAGAGAAGCAAAAGAGGGACCCCCTCCCCCCGTGTCAGCGAGTGTCTGAAGATTCACTTCCAGTGCTTCCGCAGTCACCCCAAGTCCAATCCAAACCATTAGTGACTCGAGCTTTAGATCTGAACCTCTGATACAGTCAGAGACCCTTCAGGCACCTCCTCAGCTCCCGGTTCCTATACCTGGTATTCTTCCAGCCAGTTCGAGTCAGTCTCCAGCAGACGGCAGCCAGGTGCGTGTCTCCCGACAGCAGTCTCCAGCAGCTTCCATGGGTTCCTCGCCTCGAGGCGCCAGCTGCCCACCGCATGCACTGGTCCCTCAGTCACAAAGCCTCCTCACTTGTCCACCTCTGTGTTCGCCCCCGTGGGTCGTCTCCTCTGCTTCTCCTTCTTCCCAACCTCTGGTGACCTACTTCAGTCCCTCTACTTCCCAGGAGTCTGCAGCCCCCGTGGCTGCTGCCGATTAATAGGCGCCGCTATCTTGGGGACAGACTGCTACAGTCATGGGATCTCAACTAAAGCCACCATTCCATGCCCGAGTGGAACCGTCAGCAGTTGACTTGGCAGCTGGATCCCACGGGAGCGCTGCATCTCTGCTCCCTCTCTCCCCACGGGCCCCCACCAGTGGCACCACTCCACCACTGAACAAAGGTGTCTATACACCCATCCTTTACCTTCCAAATGGATGATTTCTCACTTGCCAATCAATTAGTCAACATTTCCATCTTCACACACTTGTCACAAATAAAGCATTCAAAGAAAATGAAACAAAGCATTCAAGTATGTTTTAATGGTACTATGAATTTTCTTATGGCCTCTGTGACATAGGGCCATGGGGAAGAATCCATCAGCATAAACACATGAAAGTTCTGGTAGCTCATTCCTCATAACCACCATGCTCTGTGTGGAAAAAGTTGGCCCTTATGTCCCTTTTAAATCTTTCCCATATCACCAAAACAGATTCCCTCTACTTTTACCCTGGGTAAAAAAAAAGGATTGTGATAATTTCTTATCTATGATTTTATATACCTCCACAGCCTCCTATACTCCAGTGATGAAAAAAAAAACCCAGCCTATCCATCCTCTCCTTACATCTTAAGGTCTCCAATTCGATTGAAAGCTTTGTGAATCTTTCTCACCATTGTTTTGATAAGGCTAGAATAATTTGTTAATGCATTTTCCTTCCCTTTCCATTTCTCTTCTATCCACAGACTTCCATCCTAGTTAACAAATCAAATTTGGAAATTTTACGGACTCACTTGGCCAAATGGATACAAGAGGAGATTTTAAATATAGGATCTACACACATTTGGACTGGGAAGTTGTTTTTGCACGATGCATTACTTAAACAAATTCAAAGCCAACTCAGTATAACTTTACCACAGCAGTGCAAACAATCATCTTACCACTACTATGTTGAGCTATTAAGAATGGGCAATAAACACGTGTTATGTCAATAACACTCATATCTCAAAAAAGAAATAATGTTCAAAATATCTTTGCTTATTCTTGCCACTTTAGTGCATTGACCAAGTTGCCAAAGATTTATATCTCAAGAACTAGGCAGCATTTTATTACAACATGTATTCAAGTACAGGGATTATTAGCTCACAATAACACCAGATATGACTGCTTCTTCTACCATTTTTTTTGCCTAAATTGAAATAATGACTACCCAGTTCCACTTATCCACAGCTTAATATGCTATTCGTTAGCCCATGAACATTTGTAAATAAACACTACAAAATTAATAATTGCATTTCACATTAGTTCTGCATCTTGGTGTCAAACAATTACCTCTGAGATGCTGAATAAACACAGCTAAGAATACAGCCTGAGAGAAACACAATAGGATGCAGACGCTGTGATTGCAGTAAAAACTCAGCTGGTTTATTCAGCATCTAGGATCTTTTTTACAAAAATGTATTACCAATGTTTTGGGCCTGAGCCCTTCTTCAAGGAAAAATCAGGAAAGGCAGAAGCAGGATATATAACAGAAAGTCTCAGAATTCAATCGACGAGGAAGGAATCCAAAGCAATAAAAAGTGTTAATTGACAAAGTCTCTCAACTCTTCTTCTGCTACATCACTGTCTACTTTGGTGCTACCTCATGTACCCATGATGCACTCATTGACTTCATCCACTTTGTAGCGAATTTCCACCCTGACCTCATATTCACTTGGTCCATCTCTAGCAACACTCTCCCTTTCCTCAATCCTCACTGTCTCCATCCCAGGAGATAAACTCTCAACAGACATCTTCTATAAACCCACCAACTCCCACAGCTACCTCGACTACACCTCTTCCCACCCTATCCCCTGTAAGGATTCCATTTCCATTCTCTCAATTCCTCTATCCCCATTGGATCTGCACTCAGGACGAGGACTTCCACACCAGATCATCAGAGATGTCCTCCTTCTTCAAGCAATGAGGCTTTCCCTCTACCACCATCAACTCGGCACTCACCCGCATATCCTCCTTTACCCGCAGATCTGCCCTGGCACCCTCCGCCCCCACATGCAGCAACGATAGGATTCCTCTTGTCTTCACTTACCACCCCAACAGCCACCTCATCAAACTCTTCCTCTGCTGCCATACTTACTACATGATTGCACTAATAGACATATTCCCCTCTCCACCTTCCGCAGGGACCACTCTATCCATGACTCCCTTCTCCATTCCTCCCTCCCCACCAGTCGTTCCCTTGGGACCTAACCCTGGGACTGCAGGAGATGCTCTACTTGCGCCCACACCTCCTCCCTCAATACCATTCAGGGTCCCAAACAGTCCTTCCAAATGAAGCAATAGTTCACTGTGAATCTGCAGGAATCATCTACTGCATCCAGTGCTTCCCCTGGTCTCCTCTATATGGGAGAGACTAGACACAGACTGGGAAATTTCTTTATTAAGCACCTCCGCTCTGTCCAACACAATAAAGTGGATCTCCCAATTGACACCTATTTCAATTCTCCATCCCTTGCCGACATGTCTGTCTATGGTCTCATGTACTACCAGACTGGAGAAACAACATCTCATCTTCAGACTGTGCACTTTCCAACTGGATGGCATTAATTTCAACTTCTCTGGGTTTCATTAAATTTTCACCCCCTCCCCCCCCCCCCTCCCCCTTGCTTCCCCCGTCATCTCTCCATTGCCTGTCTCATTGCGCACAGACATGATAAATTCCACCTAGACTGTTATCACGTCCAATTAACAACTTTTTTTGCTTTGGATTCCTCCCCTGTTGTTTGAATTCTGAGACTTTCTGTTATATATCCTGTTTCTGTCTTTTCCTTGAAGAAGGGCTCAGGCCTGAAACGTCAGCAATATATTTTTGTCAGAAAGATCCTAGATGCTGAATAAACCAGCTGTGTTCCTCCAGCATTTTGGTGCTTTTACTAAGAATACAGCCTCCTACTGGTGTGAATTAATTGCAGTGATTAATGCATTTTGCAGGATTATTGTATTTATGCTGTTGGGATGGGATTTAAACAGTGGGTATCCAAGACTGAACTGGTTTTATTATTTTGGAAATTGAATATCAATTAAGAAAATTACATATTTCTTCCTATTTTAGTCTGTTTCAAACAGTCCAAAGCACAGCAAAGTAGCATTTGCTTTATCTTAACCATTGATGGGGTTTCTGAAGTTGAGATAAAATCTTCGCCTTGTTCCTTCACACAAGATGTCTGGTTATTTTAACACTTTACATCCCTGTGCCAATTTCTCCCATCACCATTTCTGTCCAGACATGGCAGGACAAAATTGAACTGGGGTGAATAGATCATATACTTCTCTCAGCAAGCCTCTTAGGGCCTGTGGTTTGAGATAGAGAGAGGAAGACATGAGTCTGCTTACCTTTCTGCTGGTGGCACAGGAAAGGTAGCCTTTCTCATCTTCCTTTGCCACCAGCTCTTCCCCCTTGCTAGGTTGCCTTGGTAGGGATCTGGTTGCAGCCAGTGTTGAGAGTGTAGTAAGTTCCTAGTGTCATAATTGAACTTAGTTACACTCATATGAAAGGAGACTTAGATACTCATATAAAAGGAGGCTGTTCTTGATGTTGACTCAGTTGAGCAGTTTCAAATGCAAAATATCATGACCTGTAGCACAGATATATTTAACAAGAAGGATGTTACTGCTTTCTAATCCAGTTTTAATTGGATGTACAATGTTACTATCATTTCCAAAATTTCATTTATAAACACTACAAAATTATTTTAAGCTGTAAGAAAATGGAATGCGTCATTTTTTCTTTGACCAAACAATAGAGATGTAAATTAATGCAATAGTGGAAAGGAACTTATTTTATTAGTGTTCATAGAGTTGACTTAGTGAAGCAATGGACTGATTGTAAATTTGACCATGAAGTACAACTAAACTTTGAACAGTCAGTAAAGACAATAAGCAAGGTAGATTTAATAGTTAGCTTCAAAGAAACAATATTCAAGCCACTTGAGAAGTTGAAGCTTTTTTTATTTTAAAATTTTTATTGTATTTTCTTATCAATTCTTGCAATTTTGTTTGAGACTAGTCTGTCCACTACATCTAAGCCAGATGTAAGCGAGATCAATCCCATTCTGGCATCTGAGACAGAAGTGACTGCTGGAATCAGAAGCATAAAACAATCTGTTGGAAGTACTTAGTGGGCTGAGTAACATCAGAGGGAGAAAAAGAATGATCATATTGGAGAAAATGGAATGGTCAAATTCACTCTTTAAGGGTTAAAAATAAAGAAAAATACTGTAAATGCTCATCACACAACAATCATAAAAATTATTGATGTCCTGGATGCTATTTTGATCTGAGCCAGAAGGGATCCAAGATACAATTATTTAATGAAAATCTTGTTGCACTCAGTAGAGACTCGGGTGATGCAGCAGGTTATGCCTGGTTGACAGTCCAGATATGGAATTACTGGACTTACTGTTGTTTAAATATGCTGACCACTAGCAATTTTGGATGGGAGTGTTTAAGTGCTGGCTGCACAGTGGAGTAAAAGTAGGCACTGCCATATTACAGGACCAGCAATGCAAGTTCAATCCTGACATTTGGTTCTCACTGTTGTGCAGTTTGTATGTTTTCTCAGTGAGGTATGGGTTGGTGCCAGATGCTTTGCTTTGCCTCGTGCATCCTTAAGATGTGCTGGCAAGTTAAATAACTGCCAAGAATGATCCCATCATGTAGGTAAGGGAACAAAATAATTAAAGGAGAATTTATGGCATGTGAGGGAGGGAATAAGTTCCAGGGCTGCAGGGATATATGGAGGGGAGAAAGGAATAGATTGGTTGTTCTGTTGTGAATCAACATAACTTCAATGAGTCAACTAACCCTCCTTTGAATTTTCTTACTTGTAAAACACAGAGGGAGACAATGAAATCAAAATAAAATCCTGCAGATGCTGAAAATCTATAATCAAAACAGAAAATGTTTGGACCATTCAGCAAGTGAGATGAGAAAGAAAAATAGTTAACATTTCACGTGAAAACCCCTTCATCACATTTAATTAACTCTGCTTCTCTTTCCACAGATGATGCCAAACCCTGTGCATTTGCAGTTTGTTTTTTCAATATTTCTTTTAGATTCCCAGCATCTATAGGATTATTAAATTGTATTTCTATTGGCATGGAATTTATAAATTGAATCATGAGTTGATGCATTAAGCTGTTTCATTGTAGAGAGAATCTGGTGGCTAGAATTAATTTTAGAATTTAGAACTGGAACAGATGCAGGAAATTTCATTTCTCTGTCTTGTGCAATAACACAGTAGACCAACAAATCCTATGACAACTTCGGAAAGTTTCTGACAGCTTGTTTATTTATATATATATACATGTATATGTGTGTGTATACATATATATATTATATGGTCCATAATAATGGGTTTGCAAAACCAAGGAATGTTTTAGTACCATTGTGAGATATTGAACAAGGAATCTAAAAGCAGACATGATATTAAGGTGAGGTATAATTAACAGTGGCCAAAGTTTTAACAGAGCATTTTGGGAGATTTTGTTCTAGGAGGCAGAAGGGACAATAACCTAAAAACACAAATTTGTGGAATTAACCAGAGGGTCAGGGATGAAATTGTCAATGCCATAAATTCCAATGTGTTGGAATGTGTTGTAAATTGAGTAGTGGAATTATAACAGTAATTTTCAAAGGGGGGATTGTGTGCAGTCTTCAAAAGGAATGATGTTCCAAGCTGCAGAAATAGGACAAATTGATGGTAGTAAATGGTGAATCCTTTAGGAAAATGCCTCCTTCTGCCCTGCATCATTTGATGATTCATGTGCTAGTTCATGCTCAGCACTGCTGCACTTGATATATTGCTATGACTTGTGGGCGTGGTGGCGTGGAACCAGAAGGTGACTGGGCCTCAGATGGCAGACCCCCATGTTCTGCTCACAGACTACCTTGCCAGCTTTGCAGTGTGAGGAGACCTTTGCTATTGTCTCCTAAAGTCCCCATTGATCAAAGTTTTATAAAAAGCTGACTATGTTTAAATACAATAGTTTTTAAGGCACTTTATTAAAAAAAAAGTGTACTTGTAATTAATTAAAATATTCTCATCAAAGGGGAACATCCAAATCCCTCAACTTCACAGTAAATGTTAAAACACCTCATTCAAACAAAAAGGGCTACACTAAATGTTCCAGGAGTAGGTGGGGGGATAGGGATGACATGCATCCAGACCCTTCATTCTGCATGATTAGGAACATCCCCTAGATTCAGTAACTTTTCTTGGGAGTCTGGATATCTCCACCATTTTCCATATTGCTGTGCCGGTGTGGAGACCAGAATACAATTACACATGCATAGAAGTCATCAGGAACACAATACATCCGATAACTAACCTAATCTGCCACGAGATTCCAGCGTGATTAGTTATTTGGTTCTGAAATAACCCTTTACTTTCTAGTACATAAATTTTCCATTGCAAACCATCATTGGACTTCTATTTTTTTTCACCATGAAAGAGTCATAATGCCATGCAGCACAGAAACAAACCCTTTGGTTGACCACATCCACAAGAGGCATTAATTACTTTGCTGTAGTCATCCATTCAGCAGTACTTGGTTCATGGCCTGCAAGTAAAATATTGGCATAAAGATGCTGAAGGAACTCAGCTGGTCACACAGCGTCTATGGGAGGGAAGATATTCAACAACATTTCAGGCCTGAGTCCTTTTTCAAGATATACCAATCTTGAAGAAGGGCTCAGGCATGAAATGCTGTTCATATATAGAAGGTTGGTTTATCTCCTATTGATGCTGCATGATCTGCTGAGTTCCTCTGGCATTGTTGTATTTTTAATACGATCACAGTGTCTGCAGAATTTTGCTTCAAGGAAAATATTGGGCCATGTTGAGTCCCTTTCATATGGGATATGTGATGCCTATTTGTTGAATTATTAGAGAATTATAGACTCCTTTAACTGCCTACAGGGTGAGGAACAATCAATGACTATGATCCAAAATCCTGCTTGGAACATGGATTGAAGCAATTGACTCAATCAGACCAGATACTTCAATCCATGGCCTTAATTAACCTGCTTTTGGTTTCGCTATTCAAGGGGGAGGTGAAACTCCAACTGTGTTATCCAGCTCGTACTCCCAAGTCCCATCAAACATTTGCCTCTCTGACAAAGGACAGATCTCTCAGTTAATAGCACTGCTGTCCATTAGTTTCATTTGCACCCCCCCCCCCCCAGTGTAATTAGCAAAGGTCATTTATTCTTTTTTTAGGAAGGATTCCCACTGCTGAAGGAGAATGAGGTTATTACAGTTTTATTTCCAGTCAAGTAACATGCTCATCAAATGCCCTTTCAGTTGAGCCAAAAGAGGGTAGCTACAAAGGGAAACACATTCCTCTTTTTTTTAATCAATTCTACTTCTAAAATTATATGGTATTATTTAATGCTTTTGCAGTGAGTCTGAAAGCACATTATAAAGAATGGATTAGAAATGAAGTGCACCCTGCTTGTAGATATGGATCTGCTCTGTCACAGGCAGTAACAGCTGTCATCCCAGCCACACTGCTGTGATTTAATTAGTCTGTTTATGTCCTTTCTAATAATAATTCTGTCTCTGTGAAAGGGCAAATGTGAATAGCTTTTTTTTATACTGGCACTGTAAATTGTGGAGTTTGGCCTACATCTGATCCACAAAGGCTATAATGTGGAATAGAATCACTATCCCACTCACTTCCAACTGCTGATAGATTGGGGAAAGGAAAATGGTGCTTATTTCCTTTGGGGTCATGCAGAGGTCAAGAGCACAAACTAGAATATGTCATAGGAATGTGTATGGCCTATTGTCATCTGTATTATGTGGCAACTACACAAAAGGGCTGGAGAATCGCAGCATCGATAGAAGGCAAATATATTTAACCAAGGTTTCAGGCCTGAACCCTCTGTCAAGGTTCGAGGAAAAACCTGATAGGCACCTGAATACATGGATAGGAGAGTAGAAGAGAAAAGTTAAGAATTGATCGGGGAGCTGGTAATTTTTGAATGCAGAGCTGGAGAAAAGGAGGCAGAGGGATAGGAAGAGAGAAGGAGGGGGAGTGAGAGGGCAGAGAGTTGGAGAAACTAGAATGTTACAATTCCTGCAGCTAACAGAGTAAAACGCTTTGCCACAATATGAGCTTCTGTCACATGAAGCTCAGAAATGTCCTTCTATAATTTCTATTTATTTAGATTCAACTCCAATGGACTGGATAAAAAAAAAACACAATGTCAGTAAAACTATTCTTCCCATGTGTCAGTGCCATACAATCTTTAGTACAAAACAAATGGGATTATTGTAATTGATGATATCCTTGGTGTCAATGGGAAGGAGCATCTGTAGACATTGAGCAACCTTGTCCCCAGTAAAATGTTCTTTTACAGTATTTCCTCCAGCAAAAATAATAAGAATGATGATCCAGTCCTGTCAGAAATCCATGGCTTTTGCACATGCTGCTTTGTAATATCATCGTTAAAGAGGGCACACTCTCCTGAAGTGTGCACAGCAATGTCAGCAACTTGCCATTGGACCTCACTTCAGGGTGGAGACACAGTGGTTATACAAACGTGCATGCTGAGAAACTCCAAGATACACAACGACTGTCTCAGAATAGTACAGTTGTGGGATACTGATAGCTGTTTTGGTTATTGGACCTCTGCTGGAATACTCAGTCATGCCTTTTTGTTTGAAAAGAGGGTGATAAAGATTTTTGGAGATTAGGATTTTGTGCTGGGGGAGGGTGGTGTTGCTGTGAATCAGAGGTTTACGCAGGAAATTGTGTGTGTTTTCTGGGGAGGTGGGGTGAAATGGATCTTTATAGATCAGAGGGTGATGGGTTTGGGCTTGGTGCAATGTGGGGATTGAGGGGGTGCCATGGAACCAGGTAAAAAAAGTAAACCTGATTGAAGGCATCCCAGTCCCACTCTGTATTGAGAAATACAAGATTTACTCACATCAATGATGGGCCAAGTCTCCAGGACATTGCCAGGCAAGGGTCACCCAGTAGGGATTCGAAGTATTACATAAGTAATATATTTCTATGTGGTCCTGACATGGACATCACCTTACATTCCAGAAAAATAAATCAATTTTCAATTATGGAACACAAGAAAATGGTGTTTTGTAATTGAATTTCTGGGCATCAATAACTACTTGAACTTTCAAATAGTGTTTTGTTAGTGCTGCAATGACAAAAAGAGGTAGAGGAAAACATGTTTTCCTATTTAATGGATGGAAACATATTTCCCTGTCACCATGCAGTATAATTGTTCAAACGAAATGGGAAATTTTCAACATTCTCTTCCTAAAAAATGTCTCCAACCAGCTCTCCTTACCTACCACCCCACTTGCCTTTGCATCTAGCATATTATCCTCCACAATTTCTGACAGCTGCAGAGTTTTTCCACCACCAGATACAGCGTCCACTCTTCTCCCCTCTCCGCCTTCTTCAGGAACCACTCCCTCTATCACTCCTTCATCTACATCCACAAGTGCCCCCCTTGGTACTTACCATGTGACCGCTGGAAATCCTGCACTTGCACCCACACCTCCTCCCTCACCACCACTCGGGGCCCAAAAGAGTCCTTCCAAGTGAAGCCACATTTCACTTATGAATCTGCAGGGGTCATCTACTGCATCTGGTGCTTCCATTATGATCTCATCTACATAGAACAAACTGCTAGGTCGTTTCAATGAGCACCTTCACCCCAGCTCTATTCTCATGCCAACATGTCTGTCCATGCTTATATGGATTTTCAAACTGAGACCCCTCAATTTGGAGAAACAACACTTCATATTCCATCTGGGCATCATCCAACCCTATGGCATTAGCATTAATTTCTCCAGTTTCCATCAGCAACCCTCCCCCTAATCTCGCACTTTCCCTATATCTCCTTTCTCCAACTCACCACCCCCGTCTTCTTCTTTGCCTATCCTTGTAACTCTTTTCCTCCGGTTCTCCATTCTTAGAGCTACCCCCCAACCTTGATCAGTTCTCAGGTTTTCTTTTCTGTTTCCCATCCATGCCCACCTATGGCCTCTTGGCTGTTGAACTGTTCCACTCCCCCTCTCCTTTTTTCTCTCCTCTCTGGATCTTTTTATTCAGGGGTGCCTGCCTGAGTTTTGGTGATACCTTAACAAAGGGCTTAGACCCAAAATCTTTGCCTCCTGTGGATGCTGTGGACCTTCTGAGATTCTTCAGCACTATTGTATCTTAACTATATGGCAGCATCTGCAGACTTTCTGGTTTCACTGTATCAAGTTGCATATTCTTTATTTAAATGTTAACCTTTTACAATGTACAGTAAAATGAAGCCAGTCTATCTGCATATGTGTTAAATGCATATTTAGACATACAGCATGATACAGCCACTTTGGTCCACAAGCCTATGCTGCTCAGTTTTACCCAATTGACCCCTACAACCTCCAGTATGTTTTGAACAGCAGGAGGAAACTGGAGCATCCAGAAGAAACCCACACAGGCACAGAGAGAACCCTGGTCACAATCGCTGGCGCTGTAATAGCTTTGCTCTCACTTTGTTACATTAACCATGCCATAGAATATAGATTGGTCCAAAATTCCTTAGAACTATCAAATTGCTTGTCCTCTTCCAATTCTAGTCTCTTGAATCCCCCTAATTTTAGCCCTCCATCAATTTTGGCTATGATTAGTTGCTGAGATCAAAAGCTCCAGAACTTACATGGCTGCATTTGGCAATGCAGGTTCGTGGTCCAGAAGGTTCTCTTGCCAAGCTCTATCTCTAAATTACAACAGACCCCCATCCGAAACCTCCCTCCTATTAAGCTTCTTTATTCAAACATACTTTTGTGATCCAAGACTCAGAGTATAATTTTCTAATGGCTCAGTTTCAAATTTTGTAAATTGTTTGACAATACATTTGTGGAGCATGAAGCAACATGACCAACAGTACTGTATAGGTGCAGATTGTTGTTGTTGGGAATGGTACAACAAGTTACAACTCATTGTATTTGTACTGTATGAATTGGCTAGCAAATGCAGGGAATAAAAACATAAACTGCAGATTGTGATCATCAAGGTCGATTGACTGTTTTTAGATTGCTCAGCCAGTTGCTTCACTCAACAGCATCTCACTCTTATCCTTACACCATTATTTTTAGAAATGTAATTGATTTGCACATGAAACCGAAACTGAATGGACTGTAAAAAGACATTTAATTTGCACTGCAACTGATAGAATTCTCTCACAGCACGAGGGATCCTGGTTTAATCCTGATCTTTCTGAGTGTGGAGTACAAGGGGAGACCAGTTGGAGTAAACCAATGCAGTCACGATGAACAAGGTGCAAGCTCCACACACAGAATGGGCAAGATTTAACCAGGATCCTCCCTCATCCCAAAGCTGTGCTGGTGGGACAGATTAACTTGTCACTCTTAGTGGTCTTTGTGTGTAGTTGAGTGGTAGAATCTGGGGGGAGATGATGAGAATTTGGAGAGAATATAATAGGATTAATGAAGGATAATGTAGGTGGGCGACAAGTGGTCATCATGCACTCGGTGAGCTGAAGTTTCTGTTCCTGTGTTCTCTATGATTCATACATGATAACACTGGTAATTCTGCAGCAATTTTGAAGAATAATATAAACAAATTCCCGCATTGGAGAAAATTTTGTAGCTTAAAGAAAATCTCATCCAGAATTTGTCTTTTTTTTCTCTCTCTCTCATTCTGATTTATTCACTTTTTCTTTATCTTTCTTTCTGTATTTGATTTAATTCCTGCTCCTACAAAGCTTGACTGGAAATAGTCCAATAGGCCTCACTTTAATGCTTCTCATTTATTAGGGAGAAAAGACATATGCATCTCCCTCATCGCAAGAGCTTCTTTATGTCCTTGACATTAGCTTGCACTTTCTGCAGGTTATGTGGCAAAAAAAATAAATGTGTTGAATGTTATAGGAAAGTGTTTACTGTTGAGAAGATGCTCTAGTCCAACGATATATGTTGCAAATTTAAATTTTGCCACATAAAGTAATTTACTGTAATTTTTATACTTCATTCCTTCTCTGCTAACCTTTCTTCATCTCAGTATATCTGCTATTCATCACACTCACCTGTTTTATTTGCTAGTCACACTTAAAACCACTGTTATTTACTTAATTTAAAATATATTTTTGAGACTTCTTCCCTCTACCTTGAAGGTTGATAGTACTGAAAAATTACTCTCGAAGGGAGGTGAGAACCTCTCCCACCTTCACTTCATTCACCACCATTTCCCACTGCTCCACATTTCTCTGAGCTGCAGTGGTTGGAGAACTGACACAAAGGAGGAGATAAGGCCTGCAAAAGATCACCATGAATGACAGGGCAGACTTGAGGGCTGAATGATCTGCTGCTTTATCTTCTACCTCATCCCTCTCTCTACCTCATCCTTCTCTCTATCTCATCCTACTATCTATCATAGAAATAGGTCTGCAGCAGAAGCCATCTCACTGGCTCTATACAAAGCCCTGGAACACCTGGACAACAAAGATGCATACTTTAGATTCTGCTTTATCGACTACAGTTTGGCATTTAAGATTATCATCCCCTCAGGACTGATGAGCAAACTCCAAGACCTGGGAATTAACACCTCACTGTGTAATTCGATCATAAATTTCCTCACCTCCAGACCACAATCAGTGAGGAGTGGTAAGAACTTCTCCACAATCTCCATCAGTACCGGAGCACCACAGGGCTGTGTTCTTAGCCCCCTGCTCTACTCACTTTACACCTACAACTGTGTAGCTTGGTATGACAATAACACCATCTATAAATTTGCCAATGTTAACATGGTAGTGGATTGTATAAAAGAAGGGGAGGAGTCAGCGTACAGGATGGAGATTGAAAACTTGGCTGTATGGTGCACCAACAACAACCTTGCACTCAATATCACCAAACTAAGTTGCTGATTGTTGACTTTGGGAAAGAAAAGCCAGAGTTGTATGATCCAGTGATCATTAGGGGATCAGAGGTGGAGAGGGTGAGCAAATTTAGGTTTATGGGAGTCACTATCTTGGAGGATCTTTCCTGAACCCAACACACCAATGGGATTGTGAACAAAGCATGTCAGCACCTCTATTCCCTCAGGTGTTGTGTTGGTTTGGAATGACACCAGAAACCCTGGCAGATTTCTATAGAGGTGTGGTGGAAGGTGTGCTGACTATAAAGCCCTCCAAAATGTAGTAGACACAGCCCAGGACATCATAGGCAAAACCCTCCCTACTAATGAGTACATACACTGCCGTCGGAGGGCACCAGCAATCATCAAAGACCTGCACCACCCAGCACATGCCCTGTTCTCACTGCTGCCATCAGGTAAGAGGTAGAGGTACCACAAGACTCACACCCTCAGATTCAGGAACAGCTGCTACCCCTCCACTATCAAACACTCAATCAGAGACTTATTTAAGAACTCTTGTGAAATTTATTGATTTTCTTTGTTTTCTCTGAATTGGACAGTTTGTTGGTTTACATGTTTATACTGTGTACAGTTTATTTTTTGCCCACCAATTGGGAGTAATTCTGCCACACCCACAGGAAAAAAAAAAGAATCTCATGGTCGTGTGTGATGTCATGTATGTACTCTGACAATAAATCTGAAATCCGATCTGAAAATCTTCTAACCTTTCGCTGTATTTCTCCAAATTCTGTTTTTTTATGTCTTCCAAATTTATATCCATCATTATTAGCAGAGCCTAAGAGTGTTAAGTCCAAATTTATTTCTAAACTTCTCCTCTCCTCCTTCTCATTTTCTCTTATGAGATATTTCTTAATATCTACTTCTTTGAACAATGTTTGATTGCTCATTGTGCAATCTCCGTGTGCTTCAATGTCAACTTCTGGTTTTGGATCTGACTTCCTGAACATGTTGGGGATCTCTTTTGGAGGGCCGAGACATGCAACAAAATTTGTCAGAGCGGATCTCAATGGTCCACCAGAAATTGGGTCTGTGGGTACCCACTCCCTCTCAACTTCAGGGAAGAACCTAGTCATCAGGTTCGAAGTGCTCTTGGATCTGCAGCAAGTGTGGCCCAACCCCATTCCTCCACTCTGGCAGACTACTTCATATGGAGATCCAAGATGGAAAGAGTCTTCTGGTTCATATGGGGATCCAAGATGGATCTGCTGAGTTTCTCCAGAATTGTGTTTAAACTTCAATCGCAGTGTCTTCAGAGTTTCATGTTTTATGGAAAAAATAAACTAAATCCTATTGCCTTCACATTATCCATACCCTTCATTCCCTGCAATTCATCTGAGATCTTCGCTGTCTTATCTGCTTCCACCACTGCACACCTACCATTCTCTGTGTGAAAGTACATGGACTGCACATCTCATTTCAATCACCACCCCTGCCTCTCTGCCACCCACAACCCTCCAACACCCTACAATCGTAAACATGCGTCTTCTCATATATGATATTTTAACCCTGGCAACAGTGATTCTGATTACCAAGCGTATCTTAATTTTATAAATTTTTATCTGTTCTCCCACCAGCCTGCAGCACCCAGATGCTGCCCTTAAAGGGGCACGCTGAATCTGAATAAAAACTGTCATTAATGACCTTCAATGTGCTGACTGTGTTTCTTCCACTGTTCATACCGCCGAGCCCAGACATTTTTCTGGACTCAAAACACCATGGATTCAGCAGAGGTTAATGCTGTCTCCATCAAGCTTCCCCCCCCCCCCCCCCACCCCCCCCAATTTGGACCCACTAACTGAGAACATGGTTCGGACAGACGGAAGCACAATTTTAACTCCGCAACATCTCCTCAGACACTCTGATGTTCCATCATGTCGTGAGCTCTCTGGACCAAGATACGGCAGGCAGGGTGGACGAAATCATACAGCCCCCCTCCCACCGGCTATGGGCAAGTACACCACCCTCAAAGACCTGATGCTTGGAACTTTCGGGCTAACTCCCCAGCAATGGGCTTCCAAGCTCCTTCACCTAGATGGGCTTGGGGACTGTAGTCCGTTGGCGCTGGTGGACGAAATGCTGGCCCTGATGGAAGACCACAAGCCTTGTTTTCTCTTCTGCCAGATATTCCTGGAAGAGATGCCAGAGGACATCCAGCTGCTCCTCATAGATGAAGACTTCTCGAACCCGAGGAGAGCAGCAACCCGTGTGGATGCCCCCTGGTGCATGAAGAGGGAGAATGAGGCAGCCCTCAACCAGGTGACACAACCAAGAACCAGCTGACCGCAAGCTGCTCCCAAGACCAAGCCAAAAGAGGGCCAGTCAACCTGGTGTTTCTATCACCAGCGCTGGGGAGCGCAAGCCCGTAAGTGCCGCCAGCCCTGCGGGTTTCAGGGAAACGACCAGGCCAGCCACCATTGATGGCTGCGACAGCTGGCAACACAAACAACCTCCTTCATGTGACGGACAGATCCACTGGCCACCGATTCCTGGTAGATGCAGGGGGTGAGCTCAGTATCCTTCTCCCCACAGCATTAGAGATGCACCCGATCTTGAGGTCCAACCCTGTGGGCAGCTAACGGCTCCACCATCAGGACTTATGGCACCCGCACGACACAGATGCAGATTGTGAAGGAGAAGTTCCACTGGAATTTCATCCTAGCCTCCGTGGGCACCGTACTGTTAGAGGCCGACTTCCTCAGAGCTCATGGCCTACTGGTTGACAGAAAAGGCAAAAGGCTGGTCAATGCCTGAATGTTCCACTCCACCCGACTGGACACAGCAGAAGCCCGCAGGCCCGAAATCACCACCGTGCCGCCACCAGGGACGAGTTCAACGAGATCCTCCATGCATTCCCCGCCATCTTAGAGCCTTGGATCAACGCTGCCCTGCCCCAGCATGGGGTCTTCCACAACATCGCCAGACAGGGCCCCCAACTGCATGCCAGACCCAGATGGCTGCCGCCCGGGACCTCCAGCAGGCAAAGGAGGAGTTCTCCAGGCTTCTGGAACTGGGAATCATCCAGCGCTAGGACAGCGCCTGGGCATCGTCGCTCCATATGGTCCTGAAATCGTACGGGCGCTGGAGACCATGCGGGGACTACCATCGGTTGAATGTCACAACCACCCCCGACAGGTACCCGGTGCCCCACATACAGGATTTCTCCACAAACCTCCATGTCGCACGGGTCTTCTCCAAAGTGCACCTCATACGGGGATACCATCAGTTCCTGGTGCATCCAGAAGACATGGGTAAGATGGCCATTATCACCCCTTTTGGCCTCTTCGAGTTCCTGCATATGCCCTTCAGTCTAAAGAACGCTGCCCAAACATTCCAGCCTCATGGATGCGGTTCGAAAAGACCTGGACTTTGTATTCATTTACCTGGACGATATTCTCATTGCCAGTCTCCACATACTCTTGGTCCAGCTGGCGGATTTCGGCCTCTCGGTCAATGCGGCCGAATGCCAGTTCGGCAAGGAGACCCTCCAGTTCCTGGAGCACACCATTTCGGCAGCTGGGGCCATGCCAGCACTGGAGACGGTAGCAGGTGTTCAACAATTCCCCAAACCCTCCACCCTGAAAGGCCTCCAAGACTTCATGGTGATGGTGAACTTTCAACGATAATTTCATCCCTGGGGCCGTGTGGACCATGCACACTTTGTTCGTGCTCATGGCCACCAAAGAAAAGACTTTATCGTGGTCAGAGGAAGCGGACAGGGCTTTCATCATGACAAAGGAGGCTTTAGCCAGCGCCACACTGCTGGTGCACCCACGACCGGAGGCACACATGGCGCAGTCTGTGGACACCTCAGCTATGGCAGCGTTGGGGGTGGGTTCTGGAACAGTGGCTCGATGAACAATGGCACCTGCTGGCCTATTTCAGCAATCAGCTGCACCCACCGGAGCTCAAATACAGCACTTTTGATCGGGAGCTCCTGGCGCTGTATTTGGCCATCTGCCATTTCCGCTATTTCCTCGAGGGCAGGCCATTCACAGCCTTCACGGATCACAAGCCCCTCACTCAAGCATTGGCGATGGCCAAGGATCCATGGTCCGCCACTCAGCAGCGCAACCTCTCGTACGTGTCTAAGTTCATGACCGACATCCGACACATGGCCGGCAAGCACAATATAGTGGCGGATACGCTCTCCCGTCCAGCCATCAACACTCTCGCACCCAGCCTGGATTACAAGTAACTGGCTCAGGCACAGAGGAACGATGCGGAGACGCAGGCCTTGCAGACTGCCATCTTGGGCCTCAAACTCAAGGATGTCCGGGTGCCCTGCTCCCGGACACATTGCTCTGCGATGTCTCAACAGGCACACCGTGCCCGGTGGTCCCGCCGCACTGGAGGGCAAAGGTCTTCAGTCTGATCCACATCAGTCAGGTAAAAACAACAGTGAGGATGGTTGCAGAGCAGTTTGTGTGGCATGGGCTGAAGAAGGAGGTGGCAGAACTGGCCAGGAATTGTTCCAGGTGCCAGACCTCCAAGGTCCAGCGACACACGCGAACCCCTATCCAGAAATTTGACCCGGCAATTCGCAGATTCCAACACATCCATGTTGATGTCATCGGGCCCCTGCCAGTGTCCAAGGAGGATCATTACCTCCTCACGGTGGTGGATTGGGCCACAAGGTGGCCGGAGGCCATCCCAATTAAGGAGGCCTCCATGGAGACATGCGCCAGGATTCTAGTCAGCCAATAGATTACCCGTTTCGGAGTACCGACACACATCACTAGCAATAGAGGGGCGCAGTTCACGTCTGCCCTGTGGACTCAGATGGCGAAGCTCCTGGGGTCAAGCTCCACCACACCGCAGCATACCACCCGCAGTCCAATGGGTTGGTGGAGAGGTTCCAAAGGCACCTGAAGGCATCGCTTATGGCCAGGCTCTTTGGACCAGACTGGGTGGACAAATTACCTAGGGTCCTCTTTGGGATTAGGGTGGCACCCAAGGAGGACCTGCAGGCTTCAGCAGCGGAGATGGTCTATGGCGCACCGCTTTCCCTACCGCTGAGTTTTTCGGCCCAGACCCTGACACCACGGCCACTGACAAAAACCTGCTGGGTGGCCTATGCAGGCCACGGCACCCAGCTATTTCATCTCCACAAAGAGCTCAACTCGGCCCAGTTCATTTTCGTGCAGAGGGGACCACAAGGTGCACCACTACAGTAAACATACGAGGGGCCATACAAAGTCTTGCACCGGTCTGGTGGAACTTTCACCCTGGACGTTGGGGGGAGAGAGGAACTTTTTACGGTGGACCGCCTGAAGGTGACCCATCTGGTCTTATCACACCGGGTGTAGACGGCCATGCCCAAGTATCAGGGCTAGCCACCAAAGCGACAGGACGCGTAGCTGGTTCGGGGTGGGGGGGGTTGCATGGCGGCGCACATCCTCATGGCGAAGCGGCCCCACTTGATTGCCATGTGGTGGGGCAGCCATGGGGAAATGGCGTGGTCAGAGGTTTCTCTCTGACTCCAACATCTCTTCCAGCGCGCACCCTGGGCAGCGATTATGACGTCACAATGCACCAGGTGACTGAGCTCCTGCTGCCCTTAAAGGGGGCGCGCTGAATTTGGATAAAAACAGTTGTTAACGACCCTCAACGTGGTGACTGTGTTTCTTCCACTGCTCACACCACCACAATCCTTTCTAAAGCATCCACATCCTTTCTGTAATGAGATGACTATAATTGTATACGATACTCGATTTAGAGGTGTGCCGGAAAACCTTCAATGAGGACAGAAGTTTCAATGGTTTTCCCAATGATTTTAGGGATTGAAAAATATATTAGCTTTAATAAACCTAAAAGTTATACATTCAGAAATCCCTCTGGTTCATGTTCTATCAGACCTGGTGATCAATTGCAGTAGTTTCCGATTTTCTCCAATACAGATCTAGATTTACCGTTCACTCATTTACCCGAATAGTCTAATCTAATCACTCATTTTCTGTGCAAGGTCAATTGTTCTTCCCCTTTCAAATACCTTTTCAATTTTTTCTTTCTGCACATTATCATCGAATCTGTTTCTACCACCTGAGAATTCCAAATTGTAAAAAAAATCCCAAAAAGTAATTATTTCTCTTTTTGCCACTTAGCCTGTGTCAGTTACATTAAATGTACACCCTCTGATCCTCAATCCTCCTTAAAATAGAAACAGATACTTCCCATTGATTAAATCGCTTCATAACTATATTTTTAATTAATTCCTAACTGTTATCAAATAATATTTTATAAAATAATGACTGAAATTTAAGGAGGGGCACAGAGGTTAGGATAATGGATGAGTATTGACAGGCTTGAGCTCATGAAGGAGTGACATGAACTTGAATCTCACTATAGGATCTGGGAATTCGAGTGCAGCAATTAAATACATTTAGAACTCAAAATAACATCTAAACTTGGTAATAGTGACCACAAAACAATTTGATTCTTAGGGTTTACTCATTTCTTTAGGGCAGTAAATTTGCTATCATGACCTAGTTTGGCCTCTTTGTGCTTGATGTTTAATTGCCCTCTGAAATGGCCTGGTAAAGCATTTAGCTTAGGGGGTCAGTGAGGGATGTTACAGTAAATGCTGACCTTGCTCTTGATGTCCGTGTTTTGTTGATGAATAAAAAAAAATACAAAGAAATGTTTTATATTGCTGAGACATGCAGAGATAGGAGGATGTGGAAGGTTTAAATCTGGAAAAAAAAAACACTTTTACAATTTAATTCCATAATCCATATTTTGTTGAAACCTGATTTTGACAGCATTTGGATTAAAATGCATAGTATGATTTCTGTCATCAATGTTTGTGTATGATATAAAGCACAACACAAAACGGGAGCTCAAGGACGTTTCTGCTTCAGATCCCCATGACACTTTCAGCTGTACTATGAATGTTATCAGGAAACACTTCATGTCCATGATACATATGGGAAAGCTGTAAACAGCTGTCAGAAAGCCGGCTTGTCTGTGTCCATTTAAAGCTAGAAATATCTCCTTCCCTGTCTTATTTATCATATTTCTCCTTAAGCGCTACAACTAGATTGAAAACTAATGGCCATTGCAAAAAATGGGCCACTTTGCACATGAACAGTGGGCTTTTGCAAAGAATGCACCAGATTAACAGAAGATGAAGATGAATTAGCACATATACAGCACAAAGCAAAGTCATTCAGATTGTAACATGGTCATTTGGTTTTTTTTAAAGAATATTACATTGAAGGAATGCTAACCTTTTATTTTGCTGCAGAGGAAATATGAGGGAACATTTTATTCCAGATTGAATTGTCACTTTTAAACATAGTGCAACACTTTAATTTGATCTATGCAAGACAAGCTCATCACATTTCCTTAAAGAATTATAGTTATTTTTTAATTAAACATACTTGGCATGAAACACTCACTGAAAAACTTACTTAACCTAATCAGTCTTCTTTATCCATAAAAAAATTGCCATTATTTATCCTCCATTAATTATACACAGTCTTTAATTCTTGATAATCCTGCGTGTGTGTGTCAAATACTTTAAATTTTCAGTTGTAAGTAGTATTGTCTCATTAAACTCATATAACACAAAATGGTGAATTATCGTTAGCCTAATTTTTAATTCAATTGCATACATTTAGAAAATGGAAATTGTTTGTTCTAATTACAGATTTATCTGAAACATGTATTGTGCAACATTATAATTCACAAATTTGAACTCAATTCCCAAGCATTTTAATTCCCCTCATCATTCCCAGACAGATATGTCAGCCCTTGGCCTCATCCATTGCCAGGGTGAGGACAGATGTAAACTTGATCAACTACATATCATACTCCTTCTGGACAGCTGTAAATCCAATGCTATCAGTTTCTCCATTTTTCAATAACCCTTATCTCTATCTTGTTGCATTGTTTCCAGCTCTTCTTTAGCTACTGCTGTTCTGAATTTTCTCTCTATCCTCCAATGGTCTCTCCTTCTACCTGATTTTTTAAATCTCTCCCACCTTCTGTCCAATACTCTATCACTTCTTAGCCCCTCACCATGCTCTTACCCTCCCGATCTCTTCTCGCCCATTGATATACAATATTTGATATCACCCTTTTTCTACTTTTGTCTTAATGAAGGGTCCCGAAGGGCAGCTGCATGGGACCCATATACAAACAAAAACACTACTACCATCAAACAAGTCTAGAGATAGGCAGCCTGATTTGTCATAAATACATATGGAAGAGAAGCGAGTGTTACAAATCTTTTGGATTCATTAAAATGGAGCTCTCTCCAAGACAGACATGAAGCACATCGCCTGACCTGTTTCTACAAAATGCTCAATATAGACTATTAATCCAACACTGAACCCAGGCCTGCAAGGAGCAGATTTGTAGAGCCATCTTCCAAGACAGAGGTGTACAGCAATCCATTCTTTCCCCGTACAATTAAAGCATGGAATAATCTTCAACCTACCATACTCACACAACCAGACTCAGTTAAATTTAAGACAGCTCTTCTCCAAAACCTCCTCCTTAAGCACACTCTATCCACCTCCAGTTTAAATTCCATAGGGAATATTTTGGAGGATCAAAAACCAAGAACCAAAAGCATTGACTGACCATTTCTTTCTATAGATGCTGTCTAATCCATGGTTCCTCCAGCTTCTCATAGTTTGCATTATAACTTACCTAACCTTTACAAAAGCTAGGTAAGATATTTTGTAAACCAGGATAAAGTATATGACATGTATTTTTCTGAATGAATAGGATAGGAATTGGACAGAGTTTGGAGAAAACTGTTCCCTGCTAATCGTGGAGCAAGTGAATTGAATGCTTTATATGTTGTTCTTTGGATTTTCTTCTTCATTTTTTCATCAGTGGTTGTTGCATTCAAAGAATAAAACCAAATAGTGATCTGCTGAACACAGATTCATAAGGAATAGATCCAAAATCAGAAGACTGTGGTAGTATTGCTTTATTTTAGAATAATGAAAAATGTCAAGGCATTATAGAAGTGCAAGAATGACAGAGCTTAAATTGTTAAAAGATTCCAACCTGAAACATTGACTCTTTCTCTCCATGGATTTTGTCCAACCTGCCGAGTTTCTCCAACCTCTCACTGTATGCTTCACTTTGCCTGTCTCATTCCATTTTTACAAAAATCTTATTATTGTCAAATGATATTATTGTCTTTTTATTAAATTTCTCTTTGGAATGATTTTACTTGTTCTTTTGTGACACTTGAGAAATTGCAGACATCTCTTCCCAGTTTGTCAATTTGGGGCTAAAGTTCTGATACCTTTGAATTCTCGGCAAGAACACTGGGATTTCTTTCAGTCTATTGGTTATATTGTTCTAAATGGAACAACCAGTTCAAACTTGTCAAGTCTAATGCAAGGGTTAGCTCTGATATCTGCCAGTCTAGAGGCAAGGATAGCTTATAATGCTATTATTTTGGCCACAGGTCCACCATAACTGCTGCCAGTGTAATGAAAGAAATGCACCTGTGTATTGTTAACCAAGTGTTTGGGATATCTCTAGCACCCTAGAGTATCTCATGACTTTGAAATGATGAGAATCAGAAATAGTCCTGCCAATGCAGAGAATCTGGAAAGGTGGGATAGTTAGGTCTCCAAGTTGTTCATAGTGTACCTATGTAAATGAAATACATTAGAAAGTCATAAAACATTTAAACAAGTCCATCAACCTATTGAACCCACACTGACATTCAAGCACCCACTTGTCTTCCAACAATCCCATTTTGTTTTCCCCCATACCCACCAACTTTTCTCCTTGTTTTTCCCATCCACATACACAATGGGGGTAATTTACAGTGGCTATTTAACCCTCCAACCCACGTATTTGTAATGGGAAAGGAAGTCAGATCACCTGGAAGAAACCCATGTGGTCATAGAGAATGTAGAATCTCCATACACAAATGGCAACATAGAACATGCAGACTTTATGTAGCAACAGAGATGATAAGTGAATACGGGTTGCTTCTACTACTATGGTCTTTTCCTGATATATTTTGTGTTTATCTATTGCCAAATTAGAGTATAGGAGGTGGAAGCAGGAGAGGTCCTAAATAATTCCTTGATTTTATCCTGCTTTTCAAACATTTTGTGTTATCTTGTCGCTTATCCTCAGCACCATTTTCCAAGCTGTTTCTCATAAACTTTGCCTCTCTAACAGATTTTTTAAAAGTGTCAATTTCAACCTCCATGGGGCTCTGGCACAGAGATTTCTAGCATTTCGTGATTTAGAATGCAAATTCCTCCTCATCCCTGTCTGAAATATGTAGCCCTTTCTTTTAATACTATGTTAGCTTTTTTGTTAGGTTTCCAAGTGATGGGAAGAATCCTCTCAACAAAAAAAAGTTGCTCCATATTTTAAAACATCAGGAAAATTCTGGTTTCATATGAACCAATGGAGCTTTTATTCTCAGAAAACCTTTTTCACTTAAACTGTTGACAACAACATTTCATCATTCAAGGTCAAGAGTTGGAACATCAAATATCATAATGTTTAAAAAATTACTTTCAAGGTGTAAAGGAATAAATCAAACTTCAAAGTTTAGAAATAACTCACATTTTAATGGTTAATAATAAAGCTGACAATTTATGAAAGCAGGTTATTACCCTACATTTGATTGAGGTACAATTGATGTTTTCAGATCCCTTTACTTAAATAAATATAACAGTTGTAGTTACAGGAGACTTCTATGATATTTTTGTTATTTAATCATTCTATTTCCAATGTAGTCTGCAAAGAACTCAGCATTAGTTTATTCAAAATGCCATTATAGTTATTCAAGAAGCATTGTAGAGAAACCAATGCAGAGAAACATTGTTATCTATTTCTCAACTTGATATATAACTGTAGAATGTCATAATACTTTGTAAAGATTTTCATATTAGCTAAAGTCACACAGCTTCTTTTCTCTGACAAAGGCTTTAAAACATCTTTGAAAAAGGAAAATGCATATTTACAACAGTTATTTCAAGAAAATGTTGTAATTAAGCTAAAGTTGAGACTAACATATGCATAGTTCCCTTTGTAATGGTTGCTAATGGCAGCGCCGCAGAAATGAAGTACCTCCACACAACACGAGGGTGAACCAGTAACTGACTTTCAGGTTATGACCCACTTCCTGTCTGGGGCGTGCTGGTCTATGGGAGTGACATCAGTGCGTTGCGAAGTCACTACCTGCCCAGCAATGTGCGACCAGGAAGTGGCGACATCTCCCTGGCAATGGGTGTCACCAAACGCAGCCTTCTCCTGAGAAGGGAAGGAAGGGGACCAATGCCATCAGCCGAATGGGGCAGTGATTCAGCCCGTCTAACTGCACGGTCACTCAGCCCACTACACCTTCATATTTTTATGCAGCCAATGAAATATTTTTTTCAGGAGCGTAGTCAATGTTGTAACATGCTCATTCCAAGGTCACATAAATAATAATGGTAATAACCAATAATCTATTATAATGTTGGCCTACAGGACTCCTGAGATAATTTTCTTACTCTTCTTCACAATAATCTCAATGAATTTTTTCCATTAATTTGAGAGCACAGACAGAGTCTTAGTATTATTGAAATTAAATTTTGTCTGCAATGCTCTATCTCTCAGCAGGAAATGAATGACTAGAGAAGTGGTTCTCAACCTTTTTCTTTCCACTCACATACCACTGTAAGTAACCCCTCACTAATCACAGAGCACCAATGGCATAGGGATTACTTAAATTGGTATGTGATGGGAAATAAAATAGTTGAGAACCACTGGACTAGAGAAACTCTGAGGGCCAAGCAGCATCAGAGGAGGTAAATGGAGACACAGTGTTTGAGATGTAATTTTTTTCCAAATTTAGACAAGGCATAATATCCATTAGCCATTGTGAATATATAAGTGGAGTCTTATCTTTCCATTTAATCAAGATTGCACGTCTGACCATTAACAAAGTAAAAGATAAAATGCGGCATTGAATTAAGTTCATCTTCTCGGAATGTTCCAAAAAGAACAATTAAATTGAGAATCTGAATTAAATTTGAAAAATTTAATTCTAAAATTGTTCTAAGTTAGAGCAGGTCCAGAACATATGAATTAAAGAAGTATCACTTTTTAAAAATTTATCACATCAGGGATTTATGTCTGAATAAAAACAAGACAATTTAACTTTAGACAGGTGCGCTCTGTGCACCACTTTGAATTGCCACAGATGATGTCGAGCATAATGGGATGAAATGTTTTTAAAATTAGAGTTCCAAACCTCATATGACAGCAAAAGATTCAAATCTTGCTTGCAGGTTTTCTTGATTTTAATTAACAGGGTTCACCTTAGATCAGCCAATTTGTCATAAATAAGAGATATTAAGCCTTAATGGGGATGTTGTAATTCAAAAACTGTATCAAGAATATTCACCTCGGGAGTCCCAGGATCTGAGATTGAACAAAATGTCTAATGTGTAAATATCTAAAAAAATAGCTTTAGATGAGTTAAATCTTATAACCAATTGTTGTCAATGAAAAAGGTCTTCAAACATTTAAAACCCCAATCTGTGCCAATCCTTGAAGGCAGAGTCTTGCAAAGAAGGTTGATAAAGGTGCTTAAATATAATTGGGATAGCAAAAGAAAAACTCTGAAATCCAAAAACCTTCTAAATGGTCCCCATATTCTCAAACTGTGTTTAATGACCAGGTTGCCAGTTAATTTGTATAAAGAAGAGGACTCCAACAAACTTGGTTCTCCCTACACTTTCCACTACTGAGGATATTTGTTCTGAGGCCCATGATCATCTCCGTTGTCTTGCACATGTCTTAATCTCCTCACAGGATTGTAGTCTTATACCTGTCTTTTCTGTCACTGTGGTGCTTTATGTTGTCTGATAGGTTCACTGTAATTGGTTTGCTGCAACGTTGTTGCATTTCTGTGTAATTGACACTTTGACACCCATTTCAGTTTGTCCTTGAAATAGTCAGCATGTTATTTTCCAAACCAGATCTGTCTGTGATGTATCTTGTTTTTCCTTTTATGATCTGTACCCGATAGATGGTTCTCTTTACTGATGGCCCAGATGTGATGGTGGATATTCTTGCCACTTGACATTTTAATTGTTGAAGTCATTCAACTCATCACGGTGATTTCTGCAACTAAATTACAAATAGATCACACTTTGTTGCTTTAATGCTATGCCCTATTGTCTTAATCTGTTGCCATAGGACATGTTGTAAAGAAAGGGTCAGTTTTTGATTGTGGAAAATAATAAAATATTGAAGAATGAAATCATCTTGCACAAAAGAAGTTCATAATGAGCTATGAAACATAAAAGGACATCCATAGCAAGAACCAGAATAAATACATGTCAGTCCCATCAGCTTTTGGAGAGATCAGCTTATATTTGGAACAAATGGCCCTCAAGACAATTTTAGTCTGTATCCAATGTAAAATGAATTCCAATTTAAGGAAGGATCAGGGGGCAGAATGGTGAAAGTTTACTTGAACTGCATGACTTCAAAATAACTTGAAGCAGTATGTCTGAACATAACCCATGAATCATTTTTACTACTCAGAAATAATAGTTTTTTTAAAAAATAATTTACATGATGTACCATCAATAATCACAAGAGACTGGAGTTATGAAACTATTAGGCTTTTATTTACTATAGACTGGAACTTCCATTGACCTCATTGACTTATTGAAGTAAAGTGAATAATGGTTTACCACATTCCCCACTCCTTTTTACGAAGAGTCCTGCGGGGTGAGAAAAAGAGAAAAGATGAAACATTTGTACATCTATGCATTTTACAGGTTAAGTCTATTGGGGTCACTCCTCTGCCGCAGTGAGTGACATGGTAATGGTAGGGTCACTGCTGTAGCCTCCTGAGCAACTTGTGAGGTTGGCATGTTAACAGTTTGTCGAGGGGTGGGGAGAGGTGGGGTGGTGGGGGAGTGTGGAGTTGGTACACCATTGACGACAACAGTGGCCAGGGGTAGGGGGTGTTCAGCTGCAGGTTACAGGACTTCTAAGTTGAAGTGGGGCGGGGGGGGTGTCGATTGAAAGTCAGTGGTGGTCATGTCAGCTCCTGGTGGAGCAAGGTCCTGGATTGAGACGATGTCTTTGCATCCATCAGGGAAGGCAACTTAAGCATATTGGTGGTTCACATGGAGAAGGCGGACCATCTTGACCAGCGGTTCAGTCTTAGATTGCCTGATGTGCTTCTGGAGCAGTACTGGTCCTGGGGAGGTAAGTCAGGCAGGCAGCTTAGTCCCTGATGCTGCCTTCCTGGGGAAAGCAAAAATCTGTTCATGAGATGTATTGTTGGTGGCCATACATAAGTGACCATTTAGCAGATTCGGGGTGGATAAGGCTTTCTGTACTCCCGCTGTCTAATAAATAGTTGATAACGTGCCTGTCTAGCTGGACATCCATCATGGACCTGGCGCGTTTGTGCAGTGCCTCCTACTTCATGGTGATGGAGGCCAGTATGGATTCATTGTCCAAGTCTGATGGGTGCTCACGTGCCCAAGATGGCTACCCTTGGCCCCAAGTTGGCCAGCTTCGACCCCTTATGGTATCGTATGCCTGGGAAGATGGTGCTTGGTGTGCAGCCTTGACTCATACATGGCATATCTGGTGTGCACGGAAGGTGGCGCCAATTGGCTGTCTGGAGTAACAACTGTCCGCATGTGGCACTGCTAGATTTCACAGCTGGTTTGAACTGGAAAACTTTGATGTAATGCCCATTTTTTCTGGCACCTGGAACACACTGCATCCTTGGCAGGGCAGCATTTCCTTGGGTGCTGAACCTGCCTGCAGGATTAGCAATTTGAGGAGATGACCCACAATGGCAGCCAAGGTCAGATCACGAGAGTAGTGGGATGGTGTAGGGGACCAGTCATTCAAGGGGCGGGATGGTGCCCTGTCCCAGGATAGTGGCGCCTGTGGCAAACAAGTGGCCAAGTAATCAATCTGAGTTCTGGAGGGTCACCTCCGATGTTTCAGTAAGTTCAACTGCCCTTTGCAGATTGAGCATCTTTTATTCCAGTATGTACCCGGAGCAGATACCAGCCACGTACGTATCTCTGATGAGGTCCTCTACATTCAAGGCAGCTGACATGGTCTTACAGTCACACGCTCTGCACTGGTTCTGGAGGGCCCTCAGGTACTTGGCATTTGACTCACCAGGTCTCTGTTTTCTGGTGGCTAGGAGGTGGTTGGCATTGACCTCATTAACCTTCCTGTGACACTGGGCTTTGAGGATCTCCATAGCTGGTTGGTATGCACTGGTGTTGCTGATCATCAGGAACAATTGGTGCCTGACATACGAGAAGAAAAGTTTCAGTCACTTAGTGTCCATGGTGATGGTGTTTGCGGCCACCACAAGGAAGTTTTCAAAGCAGCTAAAGCTCAAATGTGTTCGGAGCATCCGGTGACTGGGGAATAAATGTCAATCTTCTCAGATTTCAGGTGCTGTTCCATCAATAGATGTACCATCAATTATCATAAAGGGCTGGAATTGGTAAACTATCAGGCTTTTATTGACTAAAGACTGGAACAACCATCAACTTAATTGACTGACCGAAGCAAACAGAAAGGGGAAACACACAAGGGGCATGGGTAGGATCAGTCTTGGGTAACATGTCCAGTCGGCAGCAGCCAGTCATGGTATAACAGTGGTTTACCACAGCATGTTAGTGCCAAGGTTACAAGGTACATTTTATTGTCATTTAATAATAGATTAAAAAATATAATATACACGATATACTTTAATTTTTGTCTGCTGTCAGGCAAACAAAGAGTCACAATGAGCATTGTCTGGTGCCACTAACAATAGGAGAAAGAGATGCCAAAGAGAGTTCCTTCAGAGCCCATTGATTTGCCTCCAGTGGTCCTGTAGCCTGTCCAGCTGCACAGACTCCAGTTCAAACCATTGGCAATCTGAGCTCCAGATCCAAACCTCCAATATGATCAGGAAGCCTTCAGTGCCCAAGACCTTTTGGGAGCCTTTCTTGCCCTCAGTATCCTCTTTGAATCCTGGTTCTAATACCTGGTTCCCATAAGCCAGTCTCCAGCAGCCCACAGCCTGTATTGATCCTTCAGCCTCTGAGCCCCTTGTTGGTCTGCTGTCATGATCACTGCCCTATAGGGTCTTCTCGTATGCTTCTCCTTCTCGGGGGAGGGGGGTGGTGGGTTTGTCCTCCTATATGTGGTCCCCTGCTGGTCCATTGCTCCTTTGAAGTCTGCAACATTTCACGGTATGCTGTCCAGTACAGGCACCATCATCTTGGGCACAGAGCACATAATTGCAGGATTTGGGAAAAAAAAACACACCTTGAGCTCCTTTAACAGGCTGTTTAAAGCCAGTACAGAGCCAAGTCTTTACACAAGTTACATGGAATAATGAGCCCAGAGAACATTGGAGTTTCAATCATTAGTGATATTTAGTTACTCATAGAGTCAAGGAGACACATAGCAGAGAAACACCTCCTTCAGTCTACATTGTCTTTCAAGCACTCATTCACTCTAATCCTATTCAAATCTATTTTATTTTCCCCACATTCTCCCCATTGTTTATCACACATTAGGGGCAATTTACACGGCTTAGTTACCTAAAAATGCAAGTGGAAGGAAGCCCACATGGTCACAGGGAGAATGTGCAAAATTCCACACACACAACGCTGGGGATTCAAATTAAACCTGAGTCCCTGGAGATGTGAGGCAGCCGCTATGTAGTTGCTGTTTCACTGCAATTCTAATATAAAGGGATATTGGCGTATCTACCACTCCATCTGCTTACAAATTCATAAAAGCTATATGAATTGAAATGCCCAAGTTTGATCAAAACTTTTACATATCCAATTTATGTTGAGAGCTCTTGGTTCATCTCTATTAAATTCAATTCAAATTGTGAAAGTTAACATTAAGTGTATATTAATATTAAGTACTGTATAAGTGCTCTATTAAGTATGAATGTAAATTCTGTTGAGGGTGGGCTTCTTCCATGCCTTACATGAATTTGTCCCTGCAATCTTTGACCTTGGATTAGTGGGCCATAGATGGCCTTGCATTAGAACCCACATTATATCATGGGTGACAGCAAGTTGTTGAGTTTACTGTGCTCTCCCCTTCAATCTCCCGTTGTTTAAGCACAGGTATTCTGTTGGACCAATGAGAACATTGCTGGGGGACAAGTGGGGGGAGGGGTAATGATCCTACTCCTCCTTCTATTCCTTGTTCTGTCTGCAATCTGTAGGTCAATGCCTGTAAACATGAAAGTCCAAGATGAGCTGTCACCTGACCTCACTCTTTCCTGTTAGAATTGCTACTATACTTGACAATAGAGTAATAACATGTGTGAAGGGGCTGCTTGCACTTTGCATCTGACCCTAGGATTACAGCAGGCAGAGCCAGTCACACAATCACCATATGTAGAGTTGCTAATTATGAAAAGTGTACGCAAAGATCAACTTCATTTACTTCACTGTATTTTATTGAAAAATTCATTGTTTTATGAGTTTTCTTTTTTTTAACCTCTTTTTAAAATTATTTAAATAATATGCAGCTTCTACATTGCATTCGGTGAGATTTGAACAATGACAAGGATAAGCTGACAAATAGCCATCAAAGCAGTGGGAATGGCTGAAGTCTGATTGTAGATTGGAGCCTGATCCAATTTTACTATAATCTACTATTTACTACAATCCTCTTGCTTGATTGAAAGGGGTGGAGGGGGGAGGGGGGTTCATCTGCCAGGGAACCTATACAGAGAAAATAAACTTAATTCCTAGAAATGTGTAAGCGGTGGAAGAAAGACCATCCAGGAAAAAGAAATTGACTTCGTTTGAGTTCTAAAGTTGGGTAGCGTTATTACCATTTGTATCCACCATGTTATTCTGTGTATGGTTTAGTGGAATGTAATCACTGGTTCACCCAGAGTTTGTAAATTGTTCACCCAGTTCAGTTGTTTTGCTTTCAGATCTTGAAATCATAAATCATCTCAAGATCAATACATTAGCAGCTTGGCCTCAATATATTCTAAAAATATCGCTCTTCCCATCAGGATTACTTGGTAGGCAACATGCTCACATTTGAGGCACAAGGCAATGGGATTAAATCCCACTTCAATGATGTCCAACTAAAATCTTGGCTCTTTATCAGATGTACTTTTGGGAGAACCTTACACTGACTTTCAGATAAGTTGTTAAATTAAGGCTTTGTTAGGAATTGTCTTATCAGAATGTGGCTGTTGGAATATGGATAATATTTATCCTTCAATCCAGGGCAGAAGGGAATCAGATGATCATGTCATCAACACATTCCTGTTTCTGGGTGTTTCCTGTTTTTAGCTTGGCTGTTAACCCTTCTATTGTGTTAACACATCTGTCATTGGCTGTTAAGTTATCTGGGATGTTCTGAAAGGATGTGAAAGGTCTTGGAGAAATGCAACTCTTACCTTTCTTCTTTGACAGTCTATCAAGCACGTTGAATTCAGTAGCCCACCACTGTAGACTGCCTGCAGTGCAGTTTAGACTAGAGCTAAATTACTAGGACTGCCACTGGAAAAAAATTTGGAATGGGGATGAGTTGCTCATTCCTGTTCCAGCCGGCGTTATGGGAATTTTTTGAAATTTTCCATTTGCAGTGGCTATGTAAAAACCATAATAGGAACAATTTGCACTAATAGAGCACCTACAGACTGAAAATTTCAGCATTTCACAGCGATGTGTAGAAATGAACAATGTTTACTAAAAGGATTACTAAGCATATGGTGAATGGGTTGATCAAAGATTGGGAATTTACACATCTTGAAAGAATGAAATTGCAAGTGGGTTTATATAGGTTTGAATTATAATGTAAGCTTGAATCATAGGAGAGGTTGGATTGCCTGTGACTTTTCTCCTGGGACCATGCGAAAATGATGCTGGGGAAATTGTAATGGGTTATAAAGAGATGGCAGAGGAGCTTAATCAAAATTTTGCATCTGTCTTCACCATGGAAGACATTAGTTATATCTCGGACAGAGGCTTCAGGGAGTAGAGTTAGATTCAGTTAGGGTTACTAGAGAAATTGTGCTAGGCTAACTAAACAGATTAAAGATTGATAATTCTCCCGGGCCAGATAAGGTTCATCTGTGGGTTTTGAAAGAGGTGGCTTTGGAGATTCATTGGCGATGATCTTCCTGAAATCGATAGACTCTGGAGAGATTCCAGAGGATTAGAAAGTCGCAAATGTGGTTCCGCTGTTTAAGAAAGGTGGGAGACAGAAAAAAGGAAACTATAGGCCGATTAATTTGATGTCGGTGGTTGGAAAGATATTAGAGTCAATCCTCAAGGATGAGGTGATAAAATACCTAGAGATGCATGACAGGATAGGTCCAAGTCAGCATAGATTTTTAAAGGGTAGATCCTGCCTGACCAACTTATTAGAGTTTTTTTGAAGAAATCTCAAGTAGGATAGGCAAAGGAGAGGCTGTGGATGTTATCTATTTAGATTTTCAAAAGGCTATCGATAAGGTGCCGCATATTAAGCTGCTCAATAAGATGAGGGCCCATGGAATTACAGGGAAGTTATTAAACTGGATAGAGAAGTGGCTTATAGGCAGGAAGCAAAGGGTTGAAATTAAGGGTTCTTGTTCTGAATGGCTGCCTGTAACTAGTGGTGTTCCACAGGGATCAGTATTGGGGCCACTGTTGTTTACAATTTATATTAATGATTTGGATTCTGTATGAGACCAAGATAGGTGGCAGAGCAGCAAGTGTAGTAGAAACCGTAAAGTTGCAGAAGGATATAGACAGATGAGGAGACTGGGCAAAATTATGCCAGATGAGGTTCAACGTAGAGAAACGTACAGTTGTACACTTTAGCAGTGGAAACAAACAGGCAGAATACTATTTGGATGGGGTGAAAATTCAGACCTCGGATGTGCAAAGGGACCTGGGTGACCTTGTGCAAGGAAACCTAAAAGTTAATGACCAGGCGAAATTGGTAGTGAAGAAAGCGAATGTTATGTTGGCATTCATTTCACGAGGTATAATGTACAAGAGTGAAGATATGTTGATGAGACTCTATGGGGCACTGGTGAGGCCTCATTTGGAGTATTGCATGCAGTTTTAAACCCCCTATCTTAGAAAGGCTGTGATGTTGTTGGACAGGGTGCAGAGGGGATTTACTAGGATGATTCTCGGAATGCAAGGGCTAACGTACGAGGAGCATTTAACAGCTCTTGGGTTGTATTCATTGGAATATAGGAGAATGAGAAGAGATCTCATAGAGGCTTTTCATATTTTGAAAGGTTTAGGTAGGGTGTATGCAGGTAAGATATTTCCCTTGGTGGGTGAATCAAGGACAAGGGGGACATAGTCTGAAAATTAGAGGCTATCCATATAAAACAAAGATTGGAAAGAACTTCTTTAGCCAGAGGATTGTGGATCTGTGGAACTCGCTGCCGCATACACCAGTAGAAGCCAGATCACTGGGAGTATTTAAAAAAGAAATAGACAAGTATCTCATTAGTGGGAAAAGGCCAGAAATTGGAACTAGTGTAGAGTAGCTTAGTATAGTTTTATGGAACAAACTCGATGGGTTTAGTGGCCTGGTTCTGCTCCTTTGTCTTGTGATCTTGTGATCTTATAGAGATTTATAAAATTATGAAGGGTATTTGTAAGGTAAATAGTCAAAGCCTTTTTTCCCACAATAGGTGAAGTTAAAACTGGAGGTTATATATCTAAGGTGCAAGTGGAAACATTTTAAAATGAAGGTGAGGGGCACCATCTTCACACATAAGGTAGTGGCTATGTGTAGCCAGAGGGGAATGATTGACGTGGGGGAAATTGGAATGCTCAGCATACATTTGCCCAGGTACATAAGGAAAGGTTTAGAGGGATATGTGCCAAATGTAGGTAAATGGCACCGGCTTAGTTGGCATGTACAAGTTGTCCAATGGATGGATTTCTGGTGTGAGAAGACTCTATGAAATGAATTCCATTGAATGGGTGGGCAAATGGTTGAAAGTACAGCTGCCATCATTGGAATAAAGAGAAAAACAGGGTTGATGTTAATAGAGGTGTTGAAGTTTAATTTAATTTTAATTTAGGGATACAGCATAGTATCTTTCTGGCCCACAAGCTTGTGCCACCCAAATACGTCAATTAATCTACTAACCCCATCATTTTTTGGAGAGTGGGAGGAAACTAGAACATGTAGAGGAAACCCTTGTGGCCACAGGGAGAATGAATAAACTCCTTACAAGACAGCGCCCAGATTTGTACCCACGTCGCAGGCACTCTAATAATATTGCACTAGCTGCTAGAGTTAAAGGAAGTTCAAGAGGAAGTTCAGGCCAAGCCAATGAACAGTTAAATCCTTATATAATACAAATCTATCAAGTCACCATATAACATTTGATTTTGTGCATCATTCTGCACACATGCTCAATCTGGGAAGAATTTTGAGTATTCCAGATACAGTGTACCAATTGGAACTCGAGGCATTTCCATATGTTATATCCATACTCTGTCTACATTGGAAATCCTGAGCACTTGGGTGCATTGCTAATTCAATTTTTCTTCCCGTCTCTATCTTTGCCTTTCCCCACTGCCAGAGAGAGGCCCATTGCAAATTAGAGGAACAATACCTCAATTCTGCCTGGGCAATCTATAGCATATGAATATTGCAGTTTCAAATGTCAGGTTATGCTCCCTCTTTCTTCTTAGTTCTTCTTTCTTCTCCCCCATTTTAGACTGGTACCCAAACTTAATCCTCTCCTCCTTCTGTTACCAACAATAACAGGATTTCCCCACCCCCCCCATCTTCAATTCAATCTGGCCTAATTTATCCATCATCTCTCCCCAAAGAGCTTCCATTAACTTCTCCACCTCAGATTAACAGATTGCTTTTGTGTCCATTTATACATCTTCATCTAGCCATCAGTTTCACCCTACAGGACTCATCTTCCTCTACCTGACTCCAAATTTTTTTTCACATCTCTCCTTTTATCTAGCACCTGCCATTCATGATTCACCAACTCCTGTTGGCCCTTGTCCAACCCCTCCAACCAAGACCCCCTTATACAGGCTTTCTCCTCTCTGCACTCTTAATCTTGATGAAGAATTCTGACCTAAAACATTGACCACTCTACCATTTTTTTTTCCCCCACTGATGCTAAGATAGAGATGCATCACCCCCACCACCCACCTCCTTTCCCAGCAGGGAATAAAATCCTAATCTATCTATTGTCTTTTAAAACTGAAGCCTTCCAACCCAGAAACATCCTTGTGCATTTGTTCTGACCTTTTCTAGCCTAATGGCATCCTTCTTGTAATGACCAGAGCTGGACATAATATTTTAAGTGAGGCCCCATCAATGTCTTGTACAGTTTTTATGTGACATCCCATTTCCTGTACTCATTATTCTAATTAATGGAGGCAAATGTGCCAAAAGTCTTCCTCACCACCACTATCATGGAAGTAGCACTTGTACTCCTAGGTGTAACCCCACTGAGTTCCTCCAGCAATTTGTATTTTTTATTGGCTTAAGTGTCACCAAGCCAAAAACACTTTTTAAAAATAAAATTAGACCTACAGCACTGTTACAGGCCAATTTGGCTCTATGTGTCCATGCCGCCCAATTGACCTACACCCAAGTAGGATTTTTGAACATCCACAAAGTTTAGGTAGAATGCAGAATCTCTTAATTCATTACATTTGTAAAATGCAAAATAATTAAATTTAGGATTTTAGTCAGAACTGTTAATTCTGACATTGAAGTGTCTATTATAAAATCATAATTTACTTTACAAATCCAGTGAAGGAAAACTGCTTGAATGTGGATTAACAGGGAACCAAAGTTACTAACAGCACCAGGCTTTTGGTTTGAGTGTCCATGGAATGGGACTCATTACTGGGTGTCTGCCAAAAGAGCTTTAGCCTGTGTGCAGTGTGGGGCTTGAGAATGTGTCCTGATAAGAAGCTGGATCTTGGTGAATGAGTTGCTGTAAAGCCGAAACTGCTGGGGGGAAAAAACCCTGCAACTGAGGTAATGCACATCACCCTTCCTAGGTAGAGATGCAAGAGACTGCATATTTCTTGAATCTAGAGGAAGAATGAACTGCTGGAGGAACTCAGTTGGTCAAAAAGTATCTGTGGAGGCAAAGGAGAGGTCAGTTATTTTGGGTAAGATTCGGCATTAGTTCTGACAATTATGAAAAACTACACATAACTGAGTTCCTCCAGAATCTTGTTTATTTCCCTTCACAAGTATACCATCTTGAAGAAATGAAACATTTTAGTTGCTAAATGGAAGGAAATATAGCCATTCAGGGTAGAGCCAGGACTGCAAGCCAGAATCAGGGAACGAGATTCTGAAATTGGTAAGCAGAGTGAGAAGCAAAACTTAAACAGCATGTACGCCACTAAAGATAATGACAGAAAAGCTATGCTTTTAAAATTAAAATGAAAGCTAATGGTCAGTGTATTGATCTGAAGATCAATGCAGCTGCTGGCTGCTTAACTATGGGTCAGGATAAAGAAAGAAGCATATGTCAGGTATAAGCAGCTGGGATCATGCAAATCCCTTGGGGAGTATAAGTGATATGAGTTCACATCAGAGATAAATTAGGAAGCCACAAGAGGGGATGAGGAAGCTTTGACAGATAAGGTAAAAGAGAATCCAAGAAGAATATATCATTATGTTAAAAGCAAAATACCAACTAGAAAGAGACCATGTCTCCGTAAAGATCAACATGGTTGTCTATGTGTGGAGCCACAGGAGCTAGGAAATTATTTAAATGAGTATTTCTCACCTGTACTTCCATTGAAGAGGTCATTGGAAGCAAAGAAACTAATGGAAGAAAATAGTGACATCATGAAACATATCTATATTACAAAAGAGGAGGTGATGGCAGTTGTAAAAAGTACATAAACATGGATAAATATGTGGGGCCTGACCAAGTGTATCCTAGGGTATTGTGGGAAGCTTGGAAAAAAATTGATGGAGCCCTGGGTGAGATATTTATCTCATCATTAGCCAGTGATGAAATAATAAAGTCTGGAGAGTTTATTTAAGAAGAGCTGCAAGGACAAGCCAGGGAATCACAGGCCTAACATCAGTGGAAAGTTAATGGAGGGGATTCTGTGAGCCAGGATCTAAACTGCATTTGGAAGGGTAAGGACTGATTGTCTGTGTGGCTTTGGGTGTGGGAACTTATTTCATGAATAGAATTGAGTTTTTTTGAAGAGGTGCCAAAAAGCATTGATGAGGGCAAAACAGTGGAGATTGAACTTTAGCAAGACCATTTCAAAACCCCACAAGGTAGTCTAGTCCACAAGGTTACATTGCCAATTGGGTACAAAATTAGCCTAGTGGTAGTAGTCAAAGAGCAGTACTGGAGGGTTATATTTCAAGTTGTTGGCTTGTATACTAAAATAATTGATGCAGGTCCACTGTTATTTGTTATCTAATATTAACAACATGGATGACAATTTCATGAAGATGTTTGCAGTTGGCACCAAAATTGGTGCTAGAGTGGAGAGTGTTGGATGATACCTAAGATTATAGCAGAAGAACTGATAATGCAAGTAATTAAATGGCAGATGGAATTTTATTTGTATGAATGCAAGGTGTGAATTTAGGGACTTTAAACCTGCGTACTGGACAGTGTTAAGGAACAGAGACACCTAGGAGTACAAGTGCTACTTCCATGATAGTGGTGGTGAGGAAGACTTTTGGCACATTTGCCTCCATTAATTAGAATAATGAGTACAGGAAATGGGATGTCACATAAAAACTGTACAAGACATTGATGGGGCCTCACTTAAAATATTATGTCCAGCTCTGGTCATTACAAGAAGGATGCCATTAGGCTAGAAAAGGTCAGAACAAATGCACAAGGATGTTTCTGGGTTGGAAGGCTTCAGTTTTAAAAGACAATAGATAGATTAGGATTTTATTCCCTGCTGGGAAAGGAGGTGGGTGGTGGGGGTGATGTGATGTTGGGGGGGGGGGGTGGATACTGAAGGATATAAAATCATGAGAGGTACAGATAAGGTAAATGGGCAGAGCTTTTTTCCCCCAATGTAGGGGAGTCTACAATGAGGTGGGAATCTACAATGAGTTCGCACAGAGGTTGTTTCATTGCTATTATAATGCCAGCAGCCTGGGTTCATATCCAGCACAGTGTGTTACGAGTTTGTACATTCTCCCTGCATCTGCCTCTGGGTGCTCCAGTTTCATCCTGCCATTCCAAAAACTTATGGGAGTTGTAGGTCAATTGGGGTATTTGGGTGGCAAAGGCTCGTGGGCCTGATGGGCATGTTACTGCTCTGTATGTCTAAATAATGCATTTAAAAATAGACTTAAAACGAGGGAAAAGTTTTAGAATGCCTGAGGGGTGACTTTCCCACCCAGAGGGTGCTGGATGTATGGAATGAGCTGCCAGAGGAAGTGATAGAAGTGGGGGCAATTACAATGTGGAACAAAACCCCACAAGGTAGCCTAGTCCACAAGGTTACATTGCCAATTGGGTACAGGTACATGGTTAGGAAAAGTTTAGAGCTTTCTGGGTGAAATAGGCAAATTAGACTAGCTTAGATGGGCAATTGGCTGGTATTCTTTGGATGCAAGACCTGTTTCTTTGTGTGACTCCATGACTCTAGAGAGGTAGAGAAACACTGTTCAAGAGATTCAGAAGCATCATTAACAAAAATCACACTGATTCTGAAGACACATTCTAGTGAGACTATGATGTGATGTGGACTCTCCAACAATGATCAAAACATCAAGCTATCAATCACTGCAACCAACTACATAAATAGGTCAACCCTATTGGGATAAGTCCTATCCCCATTGGGATAAGTCTGAATCAAAGAACTAAAAGTGGATGAGTAGAATATTTTTAGTGTGAGCACTTTGCCGCCATTAACTAACATTAAAGGCACATTAAGAGCACATACATTTTGAAGTGAAGAACAGATGCAGAAAGGGGTGGCTTAGTTGATCTGTGGGTGGACACAGATGTTCTACGACCCTTCAAGGTAAAAGATTCAGGCTGCTGTCAAAGTTAAATAACTCACTTCCAAGAACTCTTGTGCATGAAACCGGGAAGATCCAACACGTTTGCTTTGCTTTTCTCACTCGTAGTTATTCAGTACCATTGAATGTTCCAAAGTGCCGATGAGCTTATTTTATGGATAATTTACAACATAATGTAGGAAACACAGTTGCTAAAATCTACCCCTTAAGCTCTCATCACGAGGAATGTAATGATAACCAGGTAATCTACCAGCTTGAGTAATCATCAGTAGCTGTCCTCCATTTATTTAAAATATTGTCTGAAGCAAATTTTAATTCATCCATAACAGAACTATCAGTGTGATGGCTTCACATACTAGTTTATTAAATACCACATTAAATAAAAGTTGGAAACATTATGATATTATGCTGCTTTTCTATTTTTATTTCATTCTTGAAATCCTCTACAGCAGGGGTGTCAAACACAAATTCACGGAGGGCCAAAATTAAAAATTTGGACTAAGTCGAGGGCCGAATTAAATATTTATTGAAAATTTTCAACAACATCTGCATGTTTTCTCTTATTTCAACATATGTAATGTTAAACTTTTTCTTATTAAAATAAATGTTTAATAATAGTTTTGGATAAACTCTTTCCAGAAGCATTAACAAATGAGAAATAAAATATTCAATAAATAATATTTCTTTATAGAGGATTTGTCAAATGTTGAATAGTAAAATCTGAGGGCTATTGAGAATGTGGGAGAATAACATGATTCCTGAAACAATCAAATGGGTGACTGATTGTGGGCATGAACTCTAGCAGGGTTATTTGCCATGCCCTTTTTCCATTGGTACAGATATCCTTTGATTTACACACTTTTCAAGTTTTATGCCTAATGAGCTTGTATCCAGGTGCAGGACCATTTTTAACCAGGAATATATTTATCACTGTGACATGAAACTATTGGAAGATCGTTTTATCCTGAGATTAAAGTTCATAATACTTACTCAGGCCTGTGTGCGGGAGGGCGGGGTTTGCGGGCGATCGGGTTGGACAACGACAGTGTGGGGGCATCGGCTCTCGATGCAGGGCGGCATCTCGGCAGATCAGCGGCCTCATCACAGTGAGTCGCGGGTCAGCCTGCGGCAGGGAGGGGGAGTGGGCAATGGTCCTGGCGAGGTCAGGCCCGAGGCCTCTGGTTCCGGGCGCTGGGAAGCGGCCTTGGCTTCCCCTGTCACCGGTCAGGCCCCAAAACCAGAGTCCACGGTGAGACCCTGCAACGTAAACAGAGGAGGTGGGGGCGAATAGCGGGCTGACGCCAATGCATTCTGGGATTTGTTGTATTACTGTGCATGCGCTATACTGGCGCAGCGGCCAGCGGGCCACCTCTAATACATTTTTGAAATGATCTTGCGGGCCAAATATAATTATATAGCGGGCCAAATTTGGCCCGCGGGCCAGAGTTTGACATGTGTGCTCTACAGAGACTTTTAAAAGTGGCCCAAATATATTTAATTTCAACAGATTACCAAAAAGCATTGAAACCATCTGGGGTAGGGTGAGAGGACCCTCTGACTGAGGCTTAGACACTACTTGTGGTCTGCTCCACCTCTCAAGGTGGATGCTTTAATCAGGCCTGTCATTTATCTGGACATGCAGAATTGTAAAAATGTAAATGCAATTGTATCAGTAATAAGTACAAGGGACATGTTGGATCAAAGAGGATGTTATGGGATGGTTTGCAGATGGGCTGTAAGTTTAACAGCAATATTCTTGATCATGCATTGGAATGGGCTTCAGTGTCTGTTTCCCTGGCAGAAGTTCAGTTTTGCATCCATAGGTGTAACAGCAGTAAAACTACAGGCTAAAGCAGAACACTTCTCAATAGCTAGTTTTCATCAACCAGCGATGATTAATCAAGCTAATAATAAGAGTAAAAAGCAACAAGGTTGGAGTACAATATAGAGCACTTTCTCCCAGAATATTTGCTTCATTGAATAGACATGACCTTATTTCTTCATTTGCATTGCAAAGAAAGATGCGACACAGAGTGAGTACTCCCTATTATGCATTAAATTAGCTGATTAATGATGCTAACTGTCTAATCAACTAAAATTTTTATTGAAATATATAATCTGAAATGAACTCATACATATTTATTTTTGAAAACTGTCCACTGCAGTGGTTTTTTTTTCCAAAGTGACATGATGGACCATATGCGGAAGATTAGTAGGTAGGAGTCACTTCCTTTCAACAAAGGGAACCTGAGAGGAGATTAAACGGAGCTGCATAAAATTCTGAAAGAACTTGATAGAGTGAATGGGACTGACTATTTCCCTGAGTGTGGAGGTCAATAACCAAAATTAAATTAACAGAAGAGTTTGAGGCGGGTTAGAAAAACAAATCGTGGTGGAGGCATACACACTCACCATGCACTTTTCCATGTACTGTAAGTTCTTAGATAGTCACTTGATGTTCCATTACCTTCAAAGCTCTGATGATGAGTCGGAAAGTTGGATGAGACTGGCATGGATACTGGGGGAATAGTTTAATCTTATATCACAATTACCTCTGAATCTATGACACTCAGAAAAAAAAAAATGACCAGGCAGAAATTCTGAAAGAGGATGCCTTGTCTGCTTCTACCATGTCCTTTGCTGCCATTTTCTGTTTTGGACACTAATCCAACCAGCAAAACGGCATCCATGTTCCAGTCAGTTGCAGTTCACTAAGCTTCTACACTCTGAGCTTTTTTCCCCCATGGCCCTCTATGATTGGGAGAGAGATGAGGTTCAAGAAGGTAGCTGATGTGGCAGTTTGCCCATCCAATGAGTAGAAAGGATCCCATTTGTTTGTAAATATTGGGTCAATGATACAGAGAACTATTTTCTGTTTACAAGAGAATAGTTGCTGATTTTGTCCTGCTTCTTTCCCTCCATTTGAAGTTTGTACCACTTTCTTCATGGCAACCAATCTACATTTTATATCATTTAAAATGTGAACCAATGACACTCTTCCTTGCACTCTGTTTTTCTACAGTGTCTTGAGCTTTTTTTTTCCATTTTAAATCAATCGCAGCTGTAATCGTTCGCCTCATTCACTCATGGAATAAATTGCATTGTTTGCCATCTGCAACCAATGGTGTCAATACTTGGTGGTCAAACACATATACAGACTACTTCAAACCTGAGCTTGCGGAATAAAAAAGTTGTTTGTTCACAAAATTATGTTGAAATAGCAAAATAAAAAAAAATGCAGTTTATCATACCTATAAATAAAATTGATGGCTATATCCTGCAGTGCTGCTGTGTATATTTTTGACTGATTTATTTACAATACTCTGAGCAATCTGACAAGACCTGGATCACTGAAAGACATTGATGTATAGAGACCTTGATGCTTGCGGTATAAAAATCCAGCTCTGTATAGGTCAATGAAGAGAGAAATTGTCTTTTTAATCAATCATACCAAACTCTGTCTGCTGCATTCAATTGATTCTTGCATCAAGTAATTCAGAGCTCCCTCACTCTTTGTCAGCATCTCTTAAATGTTGAAGAGAGATGCAGGTGATGGTGAAAATTGGGAGAGATGTAAAATTGGCGAAGGATGTGATATTGTCCTTTTGTGTTTAATCAACCAAGGTCAAAGTGACCCCCAGTGCAGTTGAACAAATCAAACTGTTCTAAATGTGTCATACAAGCCTGTGCTCTTGGTCTGGGAGGAGAGAAGGATTGAGTAACGTGAGTGCAAACATGATGTGTTACAACCAGGGCAGCAGAGGAGGGAATATATATTGTATTTGACCTATGCAATTCTCAGGTCAACAGAAAAATTTGGTTGCCATTTTTTGTCATCTGTAAATCTCATGGAAGAAGATTATTTTCTCTATCTGTGTGGAATTTCCCTCATCCCAAGCTTTAAAAATGGAATGAAAAATAAAGCCATTACACGGAAGGGGTTTGGGAGGCAAATTACAAGCCAGAAATATTTTTTGGGTAAATGGTGGTAAAATAAAAGAGATCATTTTTTTATTACAAGCTATTTCCGTTTGTCAGAAAATTGGTTGTTCTGTGACAGCATTACGGGTACAAAAATTGCAATTTATAAATTTAGATATAAATAAATTAATGGAAAAGAAGAGGAAAAGTGAAGTAGTGGCTTCATTGTCTATTCAGAAATCCGATAGCAGAGTGGAAGATGCTGTGTTTGTAATGTTGGGTGTATGTCTTCAGGCTCCTGTGAGAAGAGTGCATGGCCTGGGTGGTGAGAATTCTGATGATAGAGGCTGCTTTCTTTTGATTTAAATTTTATTGAATTCTTTAAAAAAAATCCTCAAACCCTTGAGTCAATGGTAAAGTTATGTAAATCATAAGTTACAAAACATAAACTAATCCATCAAATAGAAACAAATATGGCAGCAAAAATATTAATATAATAATGTCTATTTAGTCCTCTAATAACAGGAAAAAAAACTTGTCATTCATTGATATGCTTCACCACTACAATTCCCCCTCACCCCAACCCCAGGAAACCTAGATATTTGCCCCATTTTTGTGTATAGATGTCCAATTTGTTTTATTGTTTGTAAGACGTGCATTCAAATGCTGCCACATTGGCCATTTAGGGACTGCTTTCTTGAGACACTGCCTCTTGTAGATGTCCTTCATGGAGTGAAGACTAAAGCCCAGGATGGTGCTTGCTGAGTTCACAATGCTCTGTGGTCTTTTCCTGTTCTATGCATTGGCACCTCCATACCAGAAAATGATGCAACCACTCCAAATGTTCTCCATGCTACTCTAGAAATTTTCAAGAGTCTTTGATGACCGCATATCTCCTCAAACTCCTCATGAAGTATAGCCACTAGTGAGCCTTCTTCATGATTGCATCATCGTGAGGCCTAAGGACAGATCTTCTGTGATGTTGAAACTCAGGAATTTCGTATTCTTTACCCTTTCCACTGCTGAGTCCTCGATGAGGACTGGTTTGTGTTCTCTTTGTTTCTCCTTCCTAAAGTCCACAATCAGTTCCTTGGCTTTGGTTGTGGTTATGGCACCACTAGCTGATCTCCCTCCCTCTCTCCTCTATGTTTCCTCATTGCCGTCTGTGATTCTGATGATGACATTGAGGTAGCTCACCCTGATCATCTTGGGCACTAGTATGATTGATGCCCTTTTGAAGCAGGTGAGAACTTCCATATGCAGCATTAAGAGATTGAAATGTCCGTGAACATTCCAGTTAGTTTGAGCACAGATTTTCAGTAACGTACTTCTTGAAAAGAAGTTCTGACTTTGGCCTCATGGACAGATATCACAGGACACCAGCTTCTGCAGGGATTCTCTGTGGTACCATTGAATTCTCAGTTTCAAAGTGCGCATAAAAGGTGTTCTTGATTAAATTCTATTCTCTGCTCGAGGTTTGATTGCAGCTGATTGGGAACGTACTTTGTCTGATTTTATTAGCACGGCATTTATCATAAGGAATGGTATTTGATTAAAATGTTTCATGCAAAATAAATAATATTTAATGGTGAAGTATATTAACCTGTGTGAAACATGTTGGGATAAAAGCCTCTTGATCCCTTCCATTCTAAATCATGACTGATTTGTATAATAACTGCATTGGTTCAACAACTCCTGGCTTTTAGAGAAAATATCTTCCTTCTAGATATTTTTATTTGATCTCCAGCCTCAACTGTATCTCCACTGCCCACAAAAATGACAGGCTTGAGGATTTTACTTCAAGTGTGTATTACGTTATTTTATAATAATTTATCTGTTGGACACTAAAGAGGATTTGAATTGTAATGAAACTGGTGAACTGATGGAAACCAATGCCTTGTCACGGTGCTGATATCTAGCAAAAACGCCAAATGTCTGGATTATCAGTTCCTTGAGTCTTTGTAAATGGAAAATGTATGATTATCTAGTTCTTATTGACAATGACTGTGGACATGAGCTGCTCCAGGCTTATCACAGATTTCATAAAAATTCCCATATGATTTGGCTGACATTTTTGACTGATTTCTCAAGCCTGGTAATAATCTGCCTCACTGCCTCAGTTCTATTACTGGATAGCAGGTGGCTGAATACTGGGCTTTCATCATCTCTCACCTTGATGATCAAGTAGTGTGCAAAATAAATCAGTAAATGATCTTGGTTGTTCCCTGTAGGTGTGGGGTAGCCATATTAAAGAATTTAAAGTATCATTTGCCACATTATTATTTGTATTGAGACTTCAGACCAGGTGACTATTGGCACAATAAATGATCCTGCATGTTGCTCCATTTTTAATATCGTTGATGTCAGAGTTCACTTTATACTGTCCTTATTGATACAGTACATCTGTACTACAATGATGTTCCTTTACAAAACAGTCCATTTAATAAAGTCCATTCAAAGTTGTTTACAGGAAAATTTAGTCATGCATTAAAATGTTTAATTTCAGGCTTTCCACTCGAGCGCTGTGAAGTATTCACCACAATCAAAATTGTCCCTTTTAAGTTTTGGAGGGACAGAAAGCAGTTCTGAGCCAATGATATCAGGCCATGTTGGCAGGTGGCCCCTTAATCTTATGAATGATTCTGCTTAATTAAAACAGACATTGCATAATGGGGAAACTAATTGGCTGCTTAATCACCTTGACTGCTCGGCCAGGTTACAATGGAAACACTACCATGTTGAATTTACTGAGTCAAACAAAAGCAAATTCTAATTTGTTCAGTAATCTCATGGAAGATATGAATGTTGAACTATGAAACAAAAATCGAAAAGATAAATTACTGGGTCTTCCAAATTTATTTCTTCAATGTGGATATGCTTTTCTTACAAAAGATGTTTAAGATCTCCTCAATAATTAATGCAATGAAACTTTACTTATCTACATTATTTATCAGCATTTTCCCCACATTAAAGGGTACACAGTGGGTTTTCACTGGGATTAGAACATTTATACTCTAATTGTAGACCACAGATTATATCATTTGTTTATCTTCTGAATAAATTACTTCTCTCAGTGGTCTCCTCTATATGGATTCTAAAACTGGTAGTGTAGAATTGATGTTGACACCCATTGTGATTCCGCCATCAAACATCCAATTAAAATGCATATTTATTTTATTTTTATTGATAGTTGATCTACGATTGGTGTTGCTCGTTAGAATATAAAATGTGTCTGGCTCTTGTCCTGAATTAGTTGGCTTTTGACTCCACAATTCTTGTAGCAGAGAGGAGCACAACATTCTCAGCTGACACCTTTGTGTAGAGACAAACGAGAGAGTTGATATTTGGAAGAGCTATCAATTGGGTAACATGAATTGAGCACTCCTCCTATTATTTGCTCTTTACAGTGGACTTAAAAGACCCTGCTTTGATATTTCAAGTGTGTTGATTGAATCAACACATCATCTGGAAATTGTCACACTGCTCTTTGTGGGAATATGTACATGTATCGGCCATCATGATTTCAGAGTGACTACATAACATTCTGAAAATGAAATGGAGAAGATGATCATGCCTTAGTTGGGCCTTTTCTCTGTATCACTGGTCACAGCACATCAGCAGTTTTCACAGCACACAGCCCATCTAATCTAAACTGACCAAATATTTTGGAGTGATTCCCATAATTGGTCCATAGCTGACAAAATGTTAAGAAGATCCATTCTACTCCAGTTATACACTCTTCTCCTCCTTTCTGTCAGGGAGAAAGTACAGATGTTTGAGAACCTGAACCTCCTGCCTCAAGGACAGTTCCCCCCCGCCCCCCCTAATATTACTAGACACCTAAATGGATCTCACACTGACAAAAGGTGATGTCCTGACATTATTATTTATGACAATACTTTTTCTATTCCCTGCACAATATTTTTGTACTTTTTTTCCACAGCTGGCACCATTTGCATTTTCTTACTTTATTTAACACTTTTATTTGTCTTATTTGTTTATTTATTTGTTATTAATGTTCTAACTACTGTAAGATTTGGATCGCTTGGATAAAATGCAAATGAAGCTTCTTATAGTATTTCAGAACAGGTAACAAATGAACCATTCAATTCATTATCCCTATAAAATCAAATCATTTTGCCTATCTTGTCTAATTCTTCTGCTCCTTGCTTATTCAAGTTCCTGTCTAAATGTGTCTTAAACATAATAATTGTATCATATTTCATCAATTTCTCTGGGATGTGTTGTAAACATCATATATTTTCTGTGTTTAAAATTCTCAAATGTCCTTTTAAGATCCAACCTCTCATCTTAAACCTATGCCCTCTTTATTTTGATACCCATACAATGGGAAAATAATTTGATCATTTGTCCTATTATTGCCTCTCGTAATCTTGTGTGCATCTGTAAAGTTTACCCTCCATCATTTCAGGGAAAACAAGCCTAACCAAGCCAATCAAGTTTAGTTTGTGTTGGGTTCTGGAGAAGTTTGCCTCACTAAGGTAGGGAAATAATGGGAGGGTGTAAAGAACAATATTGTAGAACAGTTAACCAAGAGGAAGAAGGAAGCATACATAAGGTTTAGGAAGCAAAATTCAAGCAGGACTCGTGCGAATTATAAGGTAGCTAGGAAGGAACACAATGAGGGATGAAGGAAGGCTAGAAGGGGGCACAAGAAGTCCTTGGGTAGTAGGATTAAGAAAAAAACAAAGGGGCTCTATGCATACATGAAGGAATGAAGGATTCACATTACAAGGTTTTGCTGGTACTAGTGCTACTGACTGAGGAAGAATTTTCATGCCACCTTCATTGGTTCTGCAGCTGCTGCCAGACACACTTTAGCAGCTTACCAAAATCCTTAAAAGATTGGATTTTGCTGATAAATCATGTAAAATTGCACTATTCACCAGCGATAATGTAAGACAAAGGTATCCCAGGTATTCCAAAAGGTAAGACCCAGCCTTCAGAGAAGAATCCAAAGGGAAATTTGTGTGGGGGGAAAAAATGGTTTAGAATGATTTTAATTACTGATGTGTTTTAATGTCATTCAATAGATTTATTTCAAGGGGTATTCAAGGGAAATCTATTGAATGACCGTGACAAATTTGACAACCATCATAGCTGGGGAGAGGCTTCAATGCTTACAGGGCTTTTTTGGAGAATGGGGCTTCTTCATTTCAATGCCAGGCGCCCTGACATTGCTCAGACCAAATGGATAAAGCCAGGGAGACTTTTAGTCCAGCAGGATAGGCTGTTCTCAGTTGGAGGTATTGATTTAGATTAAAAATCTATATTTCAAGTGGCAGAACTATTTTCAATTATATTGACAAAATCTCACCAAAGTGCCACATATAAATGGATCAAATGTATACTTTCTAATGGAAATTTGACAAAAGGCAAAATCACTTTTTTTTCCAACCAGACTGCTGACTGAAAGCTTTTATTTTTTGATTGTGCAAATAAATTACAGCATAAATCTGGAGCCTTCTCTCGAATCTGCACATCATGGACACAGTTCCTTTATTCACACAAGTGGAAATTCTTAATTGTTCATTTGTCACCTGATAAAAAAACAGCTGGCAAAATACCTTTGAAATGTGCCATTTGAAAACGAGGAAATGCTGACCAATGTTCTAAACACAGCAATTTCCATGGAGTTACTGTTAATAATACATTTTCATCATGAATTCAAAGGGTTCCTAGGAAGAAGTGGACTATTTCTGTTTCTTTGCCGTTGTGCAATTAATTTCAGCAATTGAAATACAAATTAGATTAAAGTTTAATGAAGTACAATTGGGCAAAAGAGAGAGATAAACCTGTTTATTTTTAGTCCCTCCGCAATCAAATTTTGTTAGTTTTTTTTTATTGTACCCCTGACAGTGCCTGTGTTTGTCAGGCTTTGATTGGAATGATTGTCAGGCATCTGCTTGCATTCAAATTTTGCTGTTGTACTTGCTTGGTCTGCAGGAAACAAGGACAGCAGGAGGGGAGGGTGGAATATCAAATGTCATTCTGGAGAAGATGAGGACACAAGTCTTGTGACAGATATGCAACGTGTTTAAAGCATTCGTGCCAACTGCAATGGGGGAGAAAGATATAATGTTGCATTTTAATAATGTAAAGGAAATGACATTGAAGAGTTATGTTAATTTCACCGACTTGATATTTTGAACTGTGTGAGGGAGTTATTTGCATTAAAGAGATGAGTTGCATACCAATGTTATAACTTAGTTGCTGACCCAAATAACAATGTTGTTGGCATCCTTCCATCTCTAGTTATAGAGCTTTCAACCTTTTGGGAGGTCATATGATATGCCATATTCTGGAAAGACAGAATCCCTTAGAAGTTCCAGATCTGAAAGTTATTCTGTGGCAATGACCATAATCCATTCAAAGTGAGGGCAATGGAATTAGTTGGGGCCTTAATGAATAAAGAGCAAATTCTATCTTTTAAAACAGGGAATAGTTAATGACCGGGTAAAGAGCATTACTGGGGTTGTAACCATAAACTGATAATGAGTTTATTATCATATATACATACATATATTAATATATAAACAATTGTATAGCCTCCATAAAGGAACAACTTTATTTTTTGATTTGCTGCCTGGATAATATACTAATTATGTTTTTGACACCATATATTAAGTTTGTAGCATAATTTCATGAAAACTGCTTGAGTGACGAGGGTTTTCGTATATAGTCCTTTCGTATATGTTTTGTGCTTTCAGTCTAATGAACATCAGTGATTTCATAGGAAAATGTATCAAGCTAGTGTGTGCATTTTCCCAAATCTCATGGACTGCCTGGTGTGTATAGTGACAGAATAAGGATCAAGGTCAGTTATACTATCAGTTTGTGCAAAATCTTAATAAGCCCAAATGAGTTATACAATAAAATGCTCTTCCCAGGAATACTTAATAGCCTTGAGGTAGATTGTCGAGGTATGTAAAAGGTAGCTGTTTATAATATTGTCCCATAAATACTTCACAAATTCATTTGATGCTCCTCTTTCTGCCATAAATTATTCCTGAACTTCTATGGTCAAGGTCTTGAACAGTATGCATTTGCAGGAAAGGAGTGATCTAAAGATCATGACAGTTAAGTTAATGTTGCCGAGGGCAACATTGCTCTTTGAACCAACTTCAAACCTCTGGCAATAAAGATATGGATATGCAATGTAATTTGATGGAATAGAATAAAATAACCACATATAAAAATGTGGAAGTCATTGTTGCGATAATCAAGCAGGACACATTTAACAAGTTACCACTCACAGGTTAAAGTTGCAAGTAAATATTTAATCATAAAATACTTTGGCAGTTTAATTATATATTCAAATATGTCAATGGTTTCCAAATGTGTTTTAATTTGTGATATGTTTAACTATGATTTTAAAGAATGATGAGATTTAATATGGAACTGCAGACCTTATGATCAGTGATATCCTACTCCTCTGCAATGTGCTTTTCCAGTGTAATCAGCAGAAATCAGTGATCTGTCACGAGCATCAACTTTTTATGAACTCTTCTCTCTTTATAAAAAAAAACACGAAAAGATTATACCTTGTTAAATGAACTGCAACAGCTTTTAATGGTGTTCTGTGTTGCAATTTCTGCAAAACAACCCCTCTGACCCTAAAATATTTTTTTTATCCATGTGGAAAGACATTTCTTGATACCTCAAAATGCAGTAGATTTTAAAAATAAGGACAGTTTTTGATTTTGTTTTTTGCAGTTTATTTGTGATAGTCAACTTTGAAATTGTCTACATATATTTTCAGTCTTTATTTTGCTACCTTGTTAAAAGACTTTTTATAAACTTCCTGGGAGAATTTTACCAAGATGTGAATTAGCTTGTCTATGCGAACATGGCATAAATTATCTGGCACTGATGGCTTGTGTCAGAAATGAGGAAATTGGTGCCACACAGATTATTAGAAATACTGTTTCTTCTTTTCCTTTGGCTTGGCTTCGCGGACGAAGATTAATGGAGGGGTAATGTCCACGTCAACTGCAGGCTCGTTTGTGGCTGACAAATCCGATGCGGGACAGACAGACACGGTTGCAGCAGTTGCAAGGGAAAATTGGTGGGTTGGAGTTGGGTGTTGGGTTTTTCCTTCTTTGTCTTTTGTCAGTGAGGTGGGCTCTGCGGCCTTCTTCAAAGGAGGTTGCTGCCCGCCGAACTGATAGGCACCAAGATGCGCGGTTTGAGGCGATGTCAGCCCACTGGTGGTGGTCAATGTGGCAGGCACCAAGAGATTTCTTTAGGCAGTCCTTGTACCTCTTCTTTGGTGCACCTCTGACTCAGTGGCCAGTGGAGAGCTCGCCATATAACATGATCTTGGGAAGGCGATGGTCCTCCATTCTGGAGACATGACCTACCCAGTGCAGTTGGATCTTCAGCAGCATGGATTCGATGCCCTCTGCCTCTGCCATCTCGAGTACTTCGATGTTGGTGATGAAGTCGCTCCAATGAATGTTGAGGATGGAGCGGAGACAACGTTGGTGGAAGCATTCTAGGAGTCGTAGGTGATGCCGGTAGAGGACCCATGATTCAGAGCCGAACAGGAGTGTGGGTATGACAACGGCTCTGTATACGCTAATCTTTGTGAGGTTTTTCAGTTCGTTGTTTTTTCCAGACTCTTTTGTGTAGTCTTCCAAAGGCGCTATACAGCAATGAGCTCTCTGAACCCTTCTCCATTAACAATGGCGTGAAGCAAGGCTGCGTTCTCGCACCAACCCTCTTTTCAATCTTCTTCAGCATGATGCTGAAAGACCTCAACAATGAAGACGCTGTTTACATCTGGTACCGCACGGATGGCAGTCTCTTCAATCTGAGGTGCCTGCAAGCTCACACCAAGTCACAAGAGAAACTTGTCCGTGAACTACTCTTTGCAGACTATGCCGCTTTAGTTGCCCATTCAGAGCCAGCTCTTCAGCGCTTGACATCCTGTTTTGCAGAAACTGCCAAAATGTTTGGCCTGGAAGTCAGCCTGAAGAAAACTGAGGTCCTCCATCAGCCACCTCCCCACCATGACTACCAGCCCCCCCACATCTCCATCGGGCACACAAAACTCAAAACGGTCAACCAGTTTACTATCTCGGCTGCACCATTTCATCGGATGCAAGGATCGACAACGAGATAGACAACAGACTCGCCAAGGCAAATAGATATAGAGGGTTGGTGCGAGAACACAGCCTTGCTTCACGCCATTGTTAATGGAGAAGGGTTCAGAGAGCTCATTGCTGTATCTGACCCGACCTTGTTGGTTTTCGTGCAGTTGGATAATCATGTTGAGGAACTTTGGGGGACATCCGATGCGCTCTAGTATTTGCCAAAGCCCTTTCCTGCTCACGGTGTCGAAGGCTTTGGTGAGGTCAACAAAGGTGATGTAGAGTCCTTTGTTTTGTTCTCTGCACTTTTCTTGGAGCTGTCTGAGGGCAAAGACCATGTCAGTGGTTCCTCTGTTTGCGCGAAAGCCGCACTGTGATTCTGGGAGAATATTCTCGGCGACACTAGGTATTATTCTATTTAGTAGAATCCTAGCGAAGATTTTGCCTGCAATGGAGAGCAACGTGATTCCCCTGTAGTTTGAGCAGTCTGATTTCTCGCCTTTGTTTTTGTACAGGGTGATGATGGTGGCATCACGAAGATCCTGAGGCAGTTTACCTTGGTCCCAACAAAGCTTGAAAAACTCATGCAGTTTGGCATGCAGAGTTTTGCCGCCAGCCTTCCAGACTTCTGGGGGGATTCCATCCATACCTGCTGCTTTGCCACTTTTTAGTTGTTCGATTGCCTTATATGTCTCATCCAGGGTGGGAACCTCATCCAGCTCTAGCCTTAGGGGCTGTTGAGGGAGCTGGAGCAGGGCGGAATCTTGGACTGAGCGGTTGGTACTGAAAAGAGATTGGAAGTGTTCTGACCATCGGTTGAGGATGGAGATCTTGTCGCTGAGGAGGACTTTGCCGTCAGAGCTGCGCAGCGGGCTTTGGACTTGGGCCCCTCAGATATACTGTACATGAACAATAATTGTCCAGACTGAACTCTGTGCCAGTTACCTCAAAATCTTGGCCAATCTTATTTTGCATATCATTGTTATAAGTCAGACCAAATACTCAATTTAAAATTGGGATTTAATCAAATACAATTTATAACATTGAAGGGGAAATTTGGCCTGTTGTACCCAAGTTGGTCATGAAAGAACGACTTGTCTGAATTTTTCTTTCTACGAGTAAGTACATTTGTCTTGGTCCATCAAGTACATATTCAGGTACTTTATTTTAAAAAAAGTGAAACTTTTCTGCCTCTACCATCCTTATAAGTGAGTTTCAGATCACCATGTCCCACAAGATTAAAAAATGTGCTCCTCTTCTTCCACACCCCCTCCCCCCACCTCACCACCCGCCCAAAGTCCTTTTATTCCCTTCAATCTGTGTCCCCTGAATTTTCACTTATCAGCTTATGATGTGAATGCTTCCAATATCTTCTTCCTGGGCTCCTCAGAATTTTATACACTTCTCCCCTCAGCCTTCTTTACTCCAAAGAAGCAACCCCGGCCTGTCTAATCTTTCTTCACAGCTACTATTTCCAGTCCTGATGATATGCTTGGAACCAAATCTTGAACTTATTTTAGGTAAAAATATACCTAGTGGAGATGCTTTGAAATAGTTCATTTTCTAACACTTCATGCTTTGCAAGCTCCCATCATTGGAACCATGATCTAAGGTTAACAGATTTTGGGGATATTTTGATATGAACAGCAACCAAGCTTTGGAATAAAAAGTAAATTTTATCAGAAAATCTAAGTTACAAAATCCTCTGCTCTTTAGTGTTGTCATTTATTGCAATATCTATTATCACTGAAATTATCTATTTAAAGTTCAAAAAATTCAGTTTTAATGTCAGAGAACATACAGCAGAATTATCACTTATTGGTCGTGCAAAAAACTATACTTAAGTAGAGATAAGTATACAAAAGAGAGAAATGTAAAGCATCTGTGCAATACAGAAAAAAATATTCAATAATAAATAATATTCACCCATAAATGTGTCTCTGAGTTTGTTGTTGAGAGTCTGATGGTGGAGGGGGAGCAGCTGTTCCTGAACCTGGTGGGTGTGAGTCTTGTGGCACCTGGACCTCTTTCCTGATGACATAAGTTCACATGATCATGATAAGGGAGCACTCTACATATTTCCTGATAGCCTAAGTTCATAGGATATAGGAGCAGATGTTGGCCATCTGGCCTATCGAGTCCATTCTGCCATTCTCTCAGGCCCTGATCCATTCTCGCACTCAACCCATTCCCCTACCTTCTTCCCATAACCCTTGATATCCTGAAATTCTCTATTTGTCTATTCCTTTCCTGTTTACTCATTTAGATTCAGAGCACGGAGGCTCCACACATCATCTGAATTAAACACAGCTTTAGCTTAACCTTGAAGCGAAGGATACTCTTATTTAAAACACCCATAAGAGTGATTTATAGTAGATTATAAGCTTTTACTGTAAATATTTACAGTCACATCGGACTACAAGAACAGCATTAAGTCATTGAGCTTTCAAATCTTCCACCATTTCCCCATAATGTTGAGAGAGCAAAAAATCTTTACATTTTATGTTTGCATATTATAATTAACCCAACATCAATTGATAGTTGCACTTGAATAACAAGTGTTCCATGAATTCACTTCTATACGAAAGCCAGATTCTACTTGTTTCCACGTTGTGGAATTCCTATCAACTTTACTGATGTTCATAATATAGATTTGAACATTTTCAAAACTATTATTTTTGTATGTTTATTTTAAGAAAGATTTTTGTCATGCAAAATAAATATACATTATTTTTTTTAATGCTTATTTTAAGTTGCCTTTGGCTTGTGTTTATGACAATCCTTGCATAGGTGAATTGCACTCAGAGACTTGAGGTAATCATTTAGATTAGGATCGTAAGTACAGCTGGTGAACTACTATGCTTTTGAAGTTACCGATACTTCCTTTAAAATGAAACTTTAATTCTGTAGTTCATTTATTGTAAATGATCCTGTGTATCTGTTCTGAAGAAGAGAAGGGCAGTTGTGGCAAATATTTATCTCTTATCTAACATCATCTTGATAGATAATGTAGTTGTTTTAATTTGTTGTTTGCGGAAATGTGTTATGTGCAAATGTTTCTGCATTCTAACTCTTACATTCATGCCATAAAGTGTTTCAGGATGCCGTAAATTCCTGAAAATGGCTATTCAAATTCAATTTCCTTCCACCCTGTTTTTTTAAATTAGAGTATATGTAAATTATGTATGGCATCATTTATGATGCGTTTGATCTGACATGTGCTGGTCTGGTAGTGCACAAAAGAATCTTGAATAAACAAGACACATTAATTTAATATATGCTATTGTAGCTTTTTAACAAAGTATTGTTTGGCTGCAGCAAGTAAGAATTTTGGTGCCTGTGTACGTTGTACAATGAAGTTGAAAATAAACTCAGTACTCATTTCCTTTCAGAGCTCCCAATTGTTTACCAAATTACATATTTTGTGAGTTTTTCGTACATTATCTTCAATAGAATGAAAACAAGCATTTAGAGTGCACTTTGACTGGTCAATCCAATATCTCTTATTCTGTATTGCCAATAATGGAAAATTTGACTGAAATTTACTCTGTAAATAAATTGGCCAAATTCATGGAAGTGTATTGTATTATTTCTAACAATAGGGGAAATATTTTGTAACCAGAGTCAACTATTCTTTCAAACAATTCAAATGCATTTAAAACATTCCCTCTGTTTATGTTATGACTCCAATGTATTTGAGTCGTGTTTGAAATGATGATGCTCAAATTAATGGCAAGTTAAAACATTCATAAATATTCTTGAAGTAGTCAATACAAGTTAATTCTTTTGAATACAAAAGTGATTTTACCCCTTTCATTGACATTGCAAATAATGCATTGTTCTCAGTATTTGGAGGAATTTTGAATTCATAATGTATAGACATAGCCTAATTCTGATTTTTCAATCATTTTGTCTGAAACAAATTACACAGAGAAGTTTATGCCATTTATATTTGGTCAGCAACTCAGAAATTGCTTCCAAGTTTTCTTTTGCTCACCACTGCATGTTTACCAAATGACATAGTGGTTTGGTAATAGTTAACCACAAAAGTTCCTGCCTGAAATAGGCATTAACCTCCATAAGTATTCAGATTCTGTTTGCGTTCAATTGTGAATAACTTCCATGAGGTATAACAAATGCTTTTCAAAAGGTTTTCTTGGGAAGCCACAACAAGGACCAAATTGGTTTCTCACCTAGAAATTTGTATTAGGATCAATAGCGCTTAACATATAAAGCAGTAGGAGCACCTTCAGCTTGCTCTATCAATCAATATGATCATGGTTAACTCAATGAAAACATATTCTGGAAATGGGAAACCGAAGACAGAGATTAAAATACATTGTCTTTTAGCCCCACTGATCCAAGGACAATTTTCTTCCCCAACTTTCAACTGCATCCGATTTCGTTAGGGAAAAAAATATATTGGGATGCTGGATCTGATTGGAGGAATGCACATGTATTCACACCTGACTCTAATCCCCATTACCTGCCTCACATATGTCCAAACCAAGGTCCAATGTGCTGACAGCACCTCTTTGGAAGACAGTAAACATGCTGCATTGATCTCCACAGAGTTGCATTCATTTTCCTAGCAAGTAGTGAGCATTCACAATCTTGCCATTAATCATTAGATCAGCAGAATCAGCACCTTGGATGAGTCCCTCAAAAATATAAGAAATAGGAGCATGAAAAGGCCACATGTCACCTTGAGTTTGCTCTCCCATTCAATATGATCATGGCTAATTTGGCCTTGGCTTTTGATGCGTGTTCCCCTCAATCCTTAATCACTGTCAGACCACAAACCACTTCGAATGGATTCAATAACTTAGCTTCTGGGGTCAAGAGTCCCACGGATTTATGACCTTGTGGGACAAGAAATTTCTCATCCTTCTTGAACCTTATCATCAACTCTGTTATCTTTGACCCAAGTAATTTGTTCTGATGTCATTTATCTCCATAACTTCTTCAATATTACTCAAATAAGGTTAATATATTGGTGGTGATTCTAACATTTTGTTAGGAATACATTTTATTGCTTAAACTGTTTCTTTAGTACATTTCTCCAACATGCTACAAATAGTGTATGGCAGGAAAGCAAGGATTGTAACAATGTGGATGATGTCCAAATTCATGGTATAGTGAACAATGAAGGTTATCCAAGATTGCAATAGGATCAAGATGGGCTGGGAAAGAGGGCCAAAGATGGCAGATGGAACTTTATTCAGACAAGTACAAGGACTTGCATCTTGATAACTTCAACTGATGCAAAGTAAGTACACAGTAAAGAGTAATGGCTTGTAGAAAAGAGAGGCCAAGGGATACAGGGACATAATTCCTTGAAAGTGGCATCACAGGTAGACATGATATTGAAGAAGGTATTTGAGATAATCTCCTTCTTTGGCATTGAGCATAGGAGCTGGGACATCATGATTCTACTGAGATGGTACTTGAAATATTGGGCGTAGCTCCGGTCATCAAGCTTCATTAAGCTGGAAAGGCTGCAGAACAGATTAACAGGGACGTTACCAGGACTGGACTGCTTGGGTTCAAAGAAGATGCTGCCTGCGTAGGATGAAAGTTTTCTCCTGGGAGTGCAGGAAGCTGAGTGTTGATCTTGTATACCATATATAAGATAATGAGGGGTATCATTCAGGTGAATGCTCAGTCTTTTCTCCCAGCATTAGAGCGTTTAAAACTCAAGCCCACAAATTTAAGATGAGAGAAATAAGATTTAGAATGATCTTTCACACAGACATTATGCGGAATGAACTGCCAGAGGAAATGGTAGACGAGCATACATTTAAAATGTTCAAAAGATATTTAGACAGCTATATGCATAGGAAAGGTTTAGAGCAGCAGTTATCAACTTTTTGCTTTCCACTCACATACTCACTCATTACCATCTGAGCTGTGTGATTAGTAAGGGATCGCTTAAGGTGGGATGTGAGTGGGAAGGGAAGGTTGAGAACCACTGCTCTAGACCCAATTGTTGCTGAAATATTTTGCGTGACAAAAATTGTAATTGGCCCATTTCCTTTGGAGTTATAAAATTGTGCACGTAATGAGTCAATTAGGTACGATTAAAACTGTGGTTTTCAAATGTTTTCTTTCCACCCACATGCCACCTTAAGTAATCCCTTACTAATCACAGAGCACCTATGGCATAGGAAATAATTAAAGTGGTATGTGAGTGGAAAGAAAAAGGTTGAGAACTACTGGTTTAGAAGATATGGAATAAATACAGGCACATGAGATTAGTTTAGGTAGACAACTTGGTCGGCAGAGTCAAGTTGGGCCAAAGGGTCTGTTTACATGTGTAAAACTCAATGACTTTATAAAACCACCAGTGCAAACTCCTCAGTCTAATTTCACATTTCAAATCTCTTCTTGGACACAGTGTAATAATCTTTTATCTTTGAAAAAATTCTGCTGCTTGTATAGTATTTTACTAAGGTTTACATGTGGGATGTCCATTTCTGAAATTATGGGGAAGTGAACTAACCTACTTTCTGAAATTCTGCTTGCAGAATCAAGACTAAATACTGATTGCTACATAAACACACACAGCCATGTAACTCATAGACGAGGCAGAACAATAGAGAAAGCCAAAGGATAACATAGATTTCATTGTGAGCAATGGTAATGCCATGTGTGAAACTAGGGAGAAATAAATATTTGAAAGTTTGAGAAACTGAGAGTTATGGGGAACTGGTACAGAAGAGGAATTAAGGCCAGTGTAGATCAGCCACATTATATTAAATAGTGGGGCAGACTTGAGCTGGCTGAGTGGCCTCTTTATGATTCTATTTTCTTGTAATCTTGTGCATGATTTCAGATCAGATGGTGTACAGACTATGTACTGATATGTTTTCCTCCATTGTATAGTCCCTACCACTATTCTTTGCAGACGATGCCGCTTTAGTTGCCCATTCAGAGCCAGCTCTTCAGCGCTTGATGTCCTGTTTTGCGGAAACTGCCAAAATGTTTGGCCTGGAAGTCAGCCTGAAGAAAACTGAGGTCCTCCATCAGCCAGCTCCCCACCATGACTACCAACCCCCCCCACATCTCCATCGAGCACACAAAACTCAAAACGGTCAACCAGTTTACCTATCTCAGCTGCACCATTTCATCGGATGCAAGGATCAACAACGAGATGGACAACAGACTCGCCAAGGCAAATAGCGCCTTTGGAAGACTATACAAAAGAGTCTGGAAAAACAACCAACTGAAAAACCTCACAAAGATTAGCATATACAGAGCCGTTGTCATACCCACACTCCTGTTCAGCTCCGAATCATGGGTCCTTTACCAGCATCACCTACGGCTCCTAGAACGCTTCCACCAGCGTTGTCTCCGCTCCATCCTCAACATTCATTGGAGCGACTTCATCTCCAACATCGAAGTACTCGAGATGGCAGAGGCCGACAGCACCGAATCCACGCTGCTGAAGATCAAACTGCGCTGGGTGGGTCACGTCTCCAGAATGGAGGACCATCGCCTTCCCAAGATCAGCCACCGAGACAGAAGTGCACCAAAGAAGAGGTACAAGGACTGCCTAAAGAAAGCTCTTGGTGCCTGCCACATTGACCATCGCCAGTGGGCTGATATCGCCTCAAACTGTGCATCTTGGCGCCTCACAGTTCGACGGGCAGCAACCACCTTTGAAGAAGACCGCAGAGCCCACCTCACTGTCAAAAGGCAAAGGAGGAAAAACCCAACACCCAACCCCAACAAACCAATTTTCCCTTGCAACCGCTGCAACCGTGTCTGCCTGTCTCGCATCGGACTTGTCAGCCACAAACGAGCCTGCAGCTGACGTGGACATTACCCCTGCATAAATCTTCGTCCACGAAGCCAAGCCAAAGAAAAGATAGTCCCTACCAGTTACTATATATATGAGGCTGAGCTGCCCACTAATGACTCATCCCTTAAGTCTCCTCCCTTGTTTTCCCCTGGCCTTAAAGGTCACGTTACGTCCCCCTTTCTGGCAGTCCTGTACCTGGATCTGGGCCAGCCAAAGTCTTGTGTGCATTAAAGCCTATTGTTCCTGCAGCCTATGACTCTGTGGTTATTGATAGAGCCTATCATAGTACTAAGACAACATTATCAAGGTCTATTGTAACTTGGAGCTGAGCAGTCCTGAGTTCTAAGAGTCTTGATATGTTTGCTCATCTACCAATAAATACTCACGAAAACAAAATCACTTCCATTTTGTCTTCAATGTTGTACATCTGCATTATTTTGGCACAATGACAAAATGTAAAAACTTACTAAAATCAGGGATAAAGGAAATAAATTCATAATAGTCTCCTTTGAGACTTTCAAGGATTAAAAATGCAGAACTCAGGTGGTTTGTTTCATAAAATATAAAGTAAATATTTTTTGCTTAATCAATCTCCAAACAGAGCCAGTGTTCCATGTTAGAAAGTAAATCTCTCATGTCACACTGTACAAAATAAAGTATTTATACAGAGCGGAGGGTACGGTGTTCAGATAATAAGCAAAGAAAGTATTTCTGCTCCACAATTAACACAAAAATAAAGCAATTTATATTGAGACATGCTTTGTTAGCCATTTGTATATGAGACAAAAGATTCAGTCATAGGATTCCAAACAATCTGAGGACTAATTTTCCACAACATAAACTCAAGGTGTCCTTTATTTCTTCTTAAATGCATACTGATAGGTAGACATTCTGAGCAAAAGATTTAAAGGAGTCAACGTTTTCAACTTTTGTTCTGCACTTGGGTGTCTTGGCAGATAAATTTCCAGTAAGAGAGAACATGGAAGGGGGAAAAAAAAAACAATTTTTGGATTTCATCATCCCAATCACAAGAATTTAGATTAAAGGGAGATCAAATAAAAACTGTACTGAGGCACATTTCCTTAAAAAATTACCTGGCTTGTTTCTTTAAGACTCTTTAGATTTCTTGCTCACAACGACAGATACTCTGAAAGCCAAAGAGAAACTTGTCTCTGGAATGAGAGATATTGGAAGGGGACTTGGGCACAGATAATAGAACTTATAATGTGCATGTGTTCTTACAGAGTCAGGTCAAGCTTGTCATCTGCTGAAACAGCATACTCTGGTCCTCAGTGCAAAACATGCAGACATACAAACAGACATAACACCCATACAGACAAATAATACATATGCAGGACCTGTATTATATCTATAAAAATAAAGAAATAAGTGTTGTATTGTACAAATGTATCTCAGATGGTTAGTATGAGCAGTTTCTTTGCCGTTCAGCATTCTCACTGCCCATGGGAAGAATCCTCAATCATGACTCCATTTCATAATTCCAAACACCCCTGCAATACTTCTCATTCTATGTGGCTCTCAAGCATATTTGTCTATCCCGAAGCAACAGGCTATATTATTTCACCCTAACTCTTCGCCGTTTAACAGTTTACCTTGTGTAAGAGCAGAATCTGAGCTTCACACCCAGTTAGAGGTTATACTCTAATATACTGGAAATGAGAGATCAATTCTGACATGGCTTTTACAGGATGGATTGTAGATTTAATTATTCTGCAATGAAATATATTTCTGGAGAGGATTTTTTTTAAATTGCTATCATTTGCTGTGTAGTGGTTTGTTGGGTGTTATAGATGGCTTGCTGACCCTCAGTTGGTAAAAATGGTAACAAAAAGATTGAAATGAAAACTTCGCTGTCAGTAATATGTCACTTGAGGTCAGTACTCTGCACAACTAACAGCTCCATCTTGTCCAATATTCACAATTCTGTCACACTGCATTGGGTGAGCAATATAGATTCACTCTGAGTGAAGACATTCTAACACGTGATTGCCCTGACAGTTTGCTCCCACGTATCCTGGCTCACATACAAATGGAAATTTGCAGAAAAATAAAGTTATACTGACAGCTAATGGCAGCGATTGAGATCTCACAGTCGGCAGAGAGTTTTGCTGCAGAAAATCAGTCACAACCTTTCTACAAAAAAAAAACTCTAAACTGGCACTTCGATGTAGTGTTGAAGAATTGCTGCTGTTTTCCAGAAGAGATATGAGCCATGAATATTTGTTGATACTACTACTGTTAGTGACTTGGCTAATATTTATTAATTGACTCCCGAAGCCCCTTTCACACTGGCAATCCACTAAATAGGCGAGTAAGCGACCTGTCTTGCAGTACTGGGTGAGCCGTTCACACTTGACCATGAATTCCCTGGTTCATGGATCTGCGGGAAAGTAGGGGGGGTGGTTGGTGATGGCAAGAGTGACGTACTCACGGCGCAGTGAAATTGAAGCAGGAATAAAGCACATGTGTGCACAATTTTTGAAAGCGTGAAAGGAAAGCAATGCACACAATTTAACAAGACATACTCATGCAATGTATAAAAGACCATGGTAAAATATACTGCAGTGGGCTTCACACTGTTCAAACTTGCGACAAACCCATAGACCAGCTCCCTCACAATCTGGCAGACCTAGTGTCAAATCTTTGTGCTTTGTAATTAACACCTGCACTAAAAAAAAGCCTTTGAAATATAACTGCTCTGATATTAAAGCTACCAGACTGATGCACGCAGACACTGACATCACTCATGGTACCAAATTGAGCAGGTTGTCCATTCACATTGGAGCTGAGACAATTCTGATAAAACCCCTGGGATGTATTAGAGCCTGGGGGTTTTTATCAGAGCCTGGTTGATTTTTACACCCCACTCCCCCACCCCCACTGCCTGAGCTTTCACACTGGCAGGTGAAATACCTGCTAAATTGCCCACTTCAACCCATGTTCAGTGGCAGTGTGAAAGATAGTCAATGGATTACCTGGTAATTTTCACATACTTTCCACACAATTGGCTGCCACATTACTTTTATCACAATTGTGGCCCCACTTCAAAATACTTCATCGGTTGCACATGACTTAAGGATAAAGCTGTAGCCCAAAGAGGAGATATAATGCTTTTGCCTGTAAAATGAAAGGGAACAGAACAGTTTATCAGAATCATAATTTGTCATGAACAGGTCATGAAATTTGTTTTATTTTGTAGCAGCGTCATAGAACAAAAATTCATATTATAACCTTCTTACAACATTACTATTAAAAAATAGTGCACGAGTAGTTTACAAACTCTCAGTGATGGACTGGAAATGTAACAAACAAAATGGAGGACATTTTTGCAATTCATAAGGAAGTCAAAGGTATTAAGGCCAAATTGAAAGAATCAATTTGCTTGTGTTGGTTAAAACAGATCCCCTTCAGAATCAAGTGTTTCAATGTAGATTCATTTATCTTCAATTCTCCAGAGTCTGCAGTACCTTCCCCACAACAGCTCAAATAATTCATGCTGACAAAGAAGTACATTACAGCTCTCCTTGTTCAAAATCAATGATTTACAAAGGCTGGAAAAATTGGAAATAAAAGTAGATAGTACTTGAAATACTCTGTGCCAGACAACATCTGTGGAGATGTTGCACAAAGCTTCCCTTTCCATTACTTCCCTCTTCTCACGTTTAAAATTGGTTATGTCAAGGCAGTGGGCCAATTAGCTGCCATGTTTCATATATTGCAAAAACAATTTCATGTTAAAAGTTTTCATTGGCTGTAAGACATTATCTTTCTTTTCTTTGGCTTCGCTTCGCGGATGAAGATTTATGGAGGGGTATGTCCACGTCTGCTGCAAGCATTATAGGGATCTTTTAATATCATGGAAGTTTGGTTCTAAGATTCTGTATCATGAGAGTGAACTGCCAGCTAACAACCCCTCTAAGGTACCATAAAAACAGTGTGATAGACATGATAAGTTTATTCAAAGTTGATAACATTAATTGCTGTTGTTTATTTAAGTAGTGGAATGAATTTTGGAGCCACACAACCTCATATACAGCTTATTCAATGCTACCAAGTAGATCTGAATTTCTGGGTAAACCTTGAATAGGTCAAAGAGACTGTGCAGAATGTATGGAGTAACAGCTGCTAAGTCTTCCTTTTATTGCACAAAAATATTCTCTAATTGGGTTTGCATCTCAAACAAATTTAACTTTGCTCCTAAGCAGGGTTTTGCTATCAAGCCACATGAAGAATATTACAGATGAGAGGAACAGAAGGCAGGATATGTGCCTGGGGAAAGCAGGTTCAGGAGAAAGAAGGTTGCAGCCTCAAAACCAGAGACATCATCTTAATCGGAGGTGGAAAAAAAAACAGGATTTAAAAAAAAATTGCTATCATTTGCAGTGTAGCGTCGGCTACACTGCTAACTGAAGGATTGCAAAACCAGACGGGTTGAGTTCACTGAGCAAAAACTGATTTATTGCAGGCTGCCTGGCTGGTCTTGTACTCCCAGCCTGGACCTGGCTGAGAACTGCGCTGGGGGGCCCCGACGTTACCGGGACGTCATGTGGGTCCCCAAGTGTGGGCTTCTGAGCCCGGTGCCGAGGTGGGGAGGAAATCCCAGATGGCACCATTTTGGCCGGCTGCCCCGCCGCGTGCGTAATAAGTGGGGCCGGTTCTCCTGCCTAATGGCGTACCGCCACACAGCAGCCCCTCCCCCCCCCCCCCCACCAGAACCGACGTCAATGTCCTTTTTGGCTGGGCAGCCTCTCTTCTTGGGTTGGGCCACAACTACTGGTTCGGTGGGGTCGAGGCGGGCTGGCTTTAACCTGTCCACCGTAAACAGTTCCCTCTTACCACCGATGTCCAGCATGAAAGTGGATCCTGAACACTGGACGACTTTGTATGGTCTTTGTAGAGATGCTGTGGATGGGCCCCATCTGATAAAAAACGTACTCTGCTGAGTACACTCGCTGGGGACATAAGAGGCCGTGTCTGGGCAGCGGTGGGGGTATGAAGGAGTCCAACTGTGCCCGGAGGCAGGGAAGTAGACCATGCGGTGACTGCTGGGCGTTGTGAGGTGTGTTGACGAACTCACCGGTGGGGCTAGCGGTGCACTGTAGACCAGCTCAGCTGATGATGCCTGTAGGTCTTCTTTGGTGTCAAGCGGATGTCCAGGAGCACCCAAGGCAGCTCGTCCACCCAGTCGGGGCTGGTGAGGCAGGCCATAAGTGCCGACTTAAGGTGGTGGTGCAATCGCTTGACTAGCCCATTGGCCTGTGGGTGATAGGCTGTGGTGTGATGTAGCTCAATCCCCAGCCTGTTGGTGAGCTGTGCCCAGAGCGCAGAGGTGAACTGGATGCCCTGATCACTGGTGAGGTGGTTCGGGAGGCTGAACCAGGCAATCTAACCATTCAAAAGCGCTCGGGAGCAGGAGTCCGTGGAGGCATCTGGCATTGGGATCGCCTCGGGCCAACGAGTGGTGTGGTCTACCACTGTGAAAAGGTAACGGTTATCTTGGGAAATAGGCAAGAGTCCAACGATGTCCACATGTATGTGCTGAACCATTCCTGGACGAGTTCGAAATATTGTACGGGCACTCTGGTGTGCCTGTGTACCTTGGAAAGCTGGCAATGGGTGTAGGTTCTGGCCCAGTCTACAATCTGCTTCCGAATCCCGAGCCAGATGAACCGTTCTGCCATCTGGTGGAAGGGTGGGAAAGGTCATGGATGTGATGGAAGACTTGCCTGCACCACTGCTGGGGAACCACTGGTCGCGGGGTGTCCATGGAAACATCGCACAGGACTGTGTCCTCACCATGAGGAGTCGGGAGGTCCTGGAACCGCAGGCCCGTGATGGCAGTCCTGAAGGCCCACGTCTCCTCGTCAGACTTCTGGTCGTGGGTGAGCTGGTCGAAGTCGAGGCCGGGTGTCAGCGTGCAAATGGTCGGTCATGAGAGTGCGTCGGCGACCACATTGTCATTCCCTGCCTTGTGCTGAATGTCAGTGGTGAACTCCGATACGAAGGAGAGGTGATGCTGTTGGCGGGCCGACCAGGAATCTCTTGCCATAGCGAACACCTGAATGAATGGTTTATGGTCAGTAAAAATGGTGAAAGGCCCAGGAAATGGCGGAAATGACGCACTGCCAGGTAAACGCCCAGCAACTCACGATTGAAAGCACTATACTTGCGCTCTGGCGGGCTAAGGAGTCGGCTAAAGAATGCCAGTGGTTTCCACTGTTCATTCACCTGCTGCTCCAGGACAGCGCCGACAGCTGTGGCAGAGGCATCGACGGACAGCGCCATATGCAGGTCGTTGCATGGGTGGACGAGCAGGGTCGCCTTCGCGAGGGCATCTTTCATGGCTTCGAATGCCCTGCTGGCCTCTGGAGTCCAGGCGAGTGTCTTGTCTTTGGCCGCGATGATGAGGGCAAAGAGTGGCTGCATGATGCATGCACTGCCTGGAATGAAGCGGTTATAGAAATTGACCATACCCACGAACTCCTGTAGCCCCTTGAGGTTGTCTGGGCGTGGGAACTCCCTGATTGCAGCGACCTTCGTAGCAGCAGGTGTGGCTCCTTCAGCCATGATGGTATGGCCCAGGAACTGCATGGACTTCTTCCCGAACTGGCACTTGGTCGGATTGATCGTTAGGCCGAAGTCAGCCAGTCGGGAGAAGAGGGTGCGCAGGTGAGACATGTGTTGTGCCTGGTCTCTGTTGGTGACAAGGATGTCGTCCAGGTAAATGAATATAAAATTCAAATCCATGCCCACTGTGTTCATAAGGTGCTGGAATGTCTGGGCAAAGTTCTTGAGCCCGAATGGCATGTTTAGGAACTCGAACAAGCTGAAGGAGGTGATGATGGCGGTTTTGGGTATGTCCTCAGGGTGCACCAGGATTTGATGATACCCGTGCACCAGGTCAACTTGGAGAATACCCTTGCACCATGCAGGTTGGCTGTAAAGTCCTGGATGTGAGGGATTGGGTAACAATCAGGTACTGTCAAGTCATTAAGCCATCGATAATCTCAGGGGTGCCAGCCGCCAGAGGCTTTCAGGACCAGGTGGAGTGGTGAGGTCCAAGGACTGCCAGAACTTCGAATGATCCCCAGCTCCTGCAGATGTGAGAATTCTTCCTTTGCTATCTGGAGCTTATCAGACAGGAGCCGACGTGACTTGGCGTGGACCGGCGGGGCTTGGGTGGGGATGTAATGAAACACCCCATGGCATGGTGAGGCAGTAGAGAACTGCGTCTTGAGGAGGGATGGGAACTCATCCAGGATAGGCTGAAACTCGTCCTTGGGCGTGCTGACCATGGCCATCTGTGGCTGCTCTGTGCAGGAGGCATTGGGGCAAACGAATTGGAAGGTCTGGGCATCTACCAGTCGCCTTTCTCGAATGTCGACCAGGAGTCCATTGGTGAGGAGGAAGTCGACATCTAGGATGGCGATTGGAAGGGACAAAATGGTGAACCTCCGCAAGAACTTAAGCTGGCTGATCTGGAAGTGGATGGTCTTGTCTCCATATGTTTGGATCTCTGTCGAATTGGCTGCACAGAGGGGAGGTCCTCGAGGCTGTTTCCAGGACTCGATGGCTGTGGCCGGGATGATAATGATCTTGGTCCTGGTGTCGACGAGGAAGCATTGGCTGCTGACTGAATCCCACAGGTAGAAAAGACAGTGTTCTTGGCCAGCCGCCGCAGCCATCAACAGCTCGTTTCCATGGAACGAGCAGGGCTGATTACACTTCCGAGCTTTGGCTCCCTAGCACTGGTGGAAGAAGCAGAGATCTGAAGTGGATGACCTGCTTCTGGCTATGCTCTTTGAGGCTCCTACAGGGGCCGGGTGTTCCACCACAGCGCTAGAGGAAGGCTTGGCGTGGTCATGCTCGTGACTCGTAATCTTCTAGACTGCTGAGCCCTCCGGGAATCGTTCGAGCCATAGCTCCTGAGCCTTTTGAGCGACCTTCCTAGGGTCGACGAAGCACTCCTGGGACAGTAACGGCTGGATGTCTTCAGGCAGATGGTCAAGGAAGATGTGCTTGAAGAGTGGGCAGTTGGTGTGATCACCCATGAGTGCGAGCATCTCGTCCATCAACTCAATTGGCGTTTTGTCCCCCAAGGCATCGAGGCGCAGCATCCAAGCGTCACGCTGGCGTCTGGAGAGGCCGAGGGAGCCGGTAAGCACCCTCTTGATGGTCCCTTACTTATCTTCCATGGATGGGTGCTGAATGAGGTACAGCACTCGTTTGGCAGTGGCCTGGTCCAGGGCGGTGACCACATGGTAATACTCGTTCGAATCCGATGAAATCTGGCCAAGGTGAAACTGAGGCTCTGCATGACTGAAACAGGTGTCTGGCTCCTGAACCCAGAAGTCAGGAAACTTGATGGCTATAGCGTTGATCCAAGGATCATACATGTTGGGTTCAAAGATGTTTGAACCTGTCGGGGTCACCAATTGTAGCAGTGGCTACACTGCTAACTGAAGGATCGCACAACCAGACGGGTTGAGTTCAGTGAGCAAAAACTGATTTATTCCAGACTACCTGGCTGGTCTTATAATCCCAGCCCAGACTTGGCTGAGAACCATGCTGGGGGCCCCCGACGTCACCAGGGCGTCATGTGGGCCCCCAAGCACAGGCTTCTGAGCCTGGTGCCGAGGTCGGGAGGAAAATGCCAGAGCAGCATAATATATTTCTGCCATTTATAAGACTCAAATGTTTGATTTATTTTTTGGATCTTATTTCAACATAGCAGTACTAGTGCTCTAGCTAATTTGAGTCATACGTTTCTGATCCTAGATCTTTTTTTTTAACTTTAAATCTCTTCAGTTTGCATTGATTCTTAACTATAAATCTCTCAATTTTCATGACCATCAACCACAAAGTGACTAGAATCCAAAATTTTTGTTAAATCTTTCCTGTTAAAATGTTGTTCAAAGGCATCAGATTGGAGGAGGCACAAAATATGACAGAGAGAATGAGCTCATTTAACATCAGTAGGGGATGCTCATTAAACCAGAAGCAATTCAGTCATGATCTCATTTTGACTATCTGTGCATTTATCTGCATGGGCACTAATTGAACGCCCTTGATTGTGAACTTTATCAACTCTTTAAAGCCAATTCCCTCACAATAAAAGTGAAATGAGATTTAAAAAGGTTCTCTTAATTTAAGTACAAACTAATTTTCTCATACTGTGGAATCCAAATACACAAGTTAAGGCTTTAGAGAACAGGTTTCTTTCAGATTTGAGGCATAGGGACTTGCTGAGAGTTCAATACTCACTGCTTATGAATCAAAATGACATGAGTGAGGTGATGATGATTGGTTGGGAGCACTAGCTTAAGAGTGCACCTTGAAGTTCAGATATTGAACTTTAAGGGCATCTCAGTGGAAAATGCCTGAGTAAGACTGACTTTTTTGAGCGATGGTGACATTTCTGTGTTTATAAAAGATTAGTGTGTGATTTTTAAATGGATTTTGACGTATTATTTCTTTCTTTATTCATGAGCTGAGCCCACTTAATGGAAAGGAGCCAAGATTTACACAAACCCATCTTAAGACTAGGCGGTGCAGTAGGTAGCGTTCCTATGCCACATCTCCAGTGTCAAAATTCACTTCTGATATTGGGTGCTATCCTGTGAACTTTGTGCATTTCCCCTGTGATCATTATAAATTGTTGCCCATGTGTTGAAAGATAGAATCTTGGAGCAGCTGATGAACAGCATCTGTGCAAATTGATAATTGCTTTGAGGTAAGAGTAAATTTGGCAAGTCAGAAGATCTGTTTCAATGCACTATGAATTTAAGCTGTGCTTTTACGTAACTTGATATAAAGTGCCTGAGAGTTTAACTGACAATCCGTATCCTGTGCACAGTGATTTTGTCGTTCATGTCATCACATTCAAGAATTATCCAGCTGGCAGCTCAAGCCAATCTCATCCACGTCGTCCTACTCAAACACAGGAGCAGGCTCCAGGCTTCTCCAGTTAGTTCCTTGATGGTCTGTGATGTAACTCAATTTTACTGATGGGTTCCAATCTTCATTATATTCTGTTTTCACAGTAATCTCATGTAAAGATCTAACATTTTACTGGCCTCTTCCAGGCTCTACAGATATTTTGGGGGTGGGGTCAGTGGTGGGAGAGAACAGGTTTCCAATAATCTTGTGTATAGGATTTATTCCTGACATATCGGAACTGTTTAAATGTAATTTTACTTTGTGTTCTCTTAAACTGGTCTCCTTTTGCTCAGTGGTATAAATCTCTCCCTACTTATTTATCAATCCCTGTAATTGTATTAATTGGTAATTATCTCTCACTTACCATCACTTATCCGATTATTATAATGTTGATATGGATAGTAATATAAAATGGATAGCAAAAGCTTCTTCAGATATGTTAAAAGGAAGAAATTGGTTAGGGCCAAAATGGGCCCTTGAAAGCAGAGAAAGGTTAAATTATCAATGGGGACATGGAGATGGCTGAGAAATTTAACAATTACTTTGCAGCTGTTTTCACCAAGGAGGATATAGGTTATGATCAGAATAGGGGTAGGGGTCAAGCAGTATCTAGGGACTTGGTGAAATTACCGAAGGAAACAGAGAATCTGATGGATATTCAGATCCAGAAACATGTGGTTGTGGGTAAATTGTTAGAACTGAGGCCTGATAAGTCCCCTGGGCCTGATGGGCTGCATCCCAGGGAGCTTAGAGTTGCTCTTGAAATTGTGGAAGCACTGGTCAACATTTTCTAAAGTTCTTTAGATTCGGGGGAAGAGCCTGCAGAGTGGAAAGTGGCTGATGTTGTACCACTTTTTAAGAAGAGAGCGAGAGAGAATATGAGAAATTATAGACCGGTCAGCCTGACGTCGGTGGTGGGGAAGATATTGGAATCCACTATTAAAGGAGAAATAGCAGAACACTTAGGAAGGGATAATAGTATCGGTGCTGGTCATCATGGGTTCCTTAAAGGAAAATCTTGCTTGACTAATCTCCTGGAATTTTTCAAGGACATAACAAGGAGGGTGGACTCGGGAGAGCCAGTGGATGTGGTGTACTTGGACTTTCGGAAAGCCTTCGATAAAATCCCACACAGGAGGCTAGTTTGCAAAGTCAAGGAGCATGGTATTGGGGGTAGGGTGCTGTCATGGATAGATGGTTGGTTGAGAAATAGGAAACAAAGGGTTGGGATAAATGGGCCATTTTCTGGATGGCAGGATGTGACGAGTGGGGTCCTTCAGGGATCGGTGTTGGGTCCACAGTTATTTATCATTCATGTAAATGATTTGGATGAGGGGATAAATAACTACATATGCAAATTCGCAGATGACACTAAACTGGGTGGTGGTGTAAAGAGCAAGGAGGATGTCAGGAAATTGCAAGGGGACTTGGACAGGTTTGGGGAGATGGCAGATGAAGTTTAATGTGAGTAAATGCGAGGTTGTCCATTATGGAGGCAGAAACAAGAGAGCAGAGTATTATTTAAATGGAGTTGAGCTAGGGAGTGGGATCATGCAAAGGGATCTGGGTGTACTTGTTCACCAGTCATTGAAAACTAGCATGCAGGTTCAGCAAGCAGTGAAGAAGATGAACACTATGTTGGCTTTCATAAAGAGGGAATTGGAATATAGGAGTAGAGAAGGCCTCCTGCAGTTGTACAGGGCCCTGGTGAGACCTCACCTGGAGTATTGCATCCAGTTCTGGTCCCCATATTTAAGAAGGGATATACTTGAGGGAGTGCAGTGCAGGTTTACAAGGTTAGATCCCGGGAAGGCAGGGTTGTCATATGCAGATAGGTTAGAAAGACTGGGATTATATGCGATGGAGTTTAGAAGGATGAGGGGAGACATGATTGAGGTATTTGGGATTATCAAAGGGCTTGACTGTGTGAAATCAGAGCACACGTTCCCAATGATGGGTGAGACTAGGATTAGAGGGCATAGTTTAAGTATACAGGGAAGGCCATTTAACACAGAAATGAGGAGATTTTTTTTTACCCAGAGAGTTGTGGGTCTGTGGAATGCATTGCCACAAAGGGTAGTGAGGGTGGATTCATTGGATAGATTTAAGAGAGAATTGGATCAGGCTCTTGTGGGCAGGGGAGTTAAGGGTTATGGGGATAAGGCTGGAATTGATTATTGAAAGGGAAAGATCAGCCATGATCCGATAAATGATGGTGTTGGCTCGAAGGGTCAATTGGCCTACTCCAGCACCTATTGTCTATTGTCTGTTATACAGTCACTTGGAATATCTGAAGGAGGGCACAAAAAGTGCAACAAAAATACAAGTCTTTCAATTAAAACAGCCATTAATCTTCTGGGCAGTGAAGGGAATGCAGGTTGGGCCCATGCAGCTTGCCTCACAATTGTTTTCAGTCCTGGTATCACAGAATGATAGACTCATGGAAAATGCTTGACACTAAAGAAGCCAATGCAGTCCAAAATGGCAGTCCGAAGTGTCAGTGCTGGTCAGTAAAATGTAGACCAGCCTTCATTCTGTCACCCTATGGGTTCTTCAAGTATGCATCTAGGTACCATTTAAATGTGATATATGTTTCAACCTGTATTACCCTTTCATTCAGTAAGGCCTGGGCTCCTACCATCCTCCAGATATCTTTTCACAGGTATTATAAATGTATTCCCCCTTATTGATCATACAGGTAAAAAAAAGTATTTTCTATATACTTGATTGACTACTCTTATAATTTTGTATACCTCAAATAAGTCACCAGTCACCCTCCCACTGCTTGAAAGAAAACAATTTAATCTAATCCAGTTATGTTTCCAAATTTTTAAAAAATTCAATCCTTGCAAATAACCTCATGAAATCCTTTACACCTTCCATTGCAATTCCATCTATTCCATCTGGTGGTCGAAACTGTTCAGAATAGCTGTGGCCCAAAGTAATTGTATACCAAAACACAAGAGGTCCAGATGATGGAATCTTTAGCAAACTACAAAAAGCTTAATGAGGAACTTAATGAGTGAGGCAGCATCCATGAGTAGAAAGGCTCAGTCAACATTTTGGGTCAGTGCTCTTGTTTGAGGCTATGAAGAAGTGAAATTAAATGAGGGGGGAAGAGAGGGGTAGAAGAAGCTGAGGAGAGGTAATACAATATTGGACAGAAGGTGAGAGAGGCCACTGGGAGTGAGGGAGGAAGGGAGGAAGAGAGAGTAAGACTTAGAGTGGGTAAAAAAGAGTTGGAAACAGTGAAACCAGATGGGGTTGCCTAAAATTGAATGTTGAATATTCATGCCATTGGGTTTAAAGCTGTCCAAGCAGAATATGATCCTCCTCAAGTTTAAGCTTGGTTCTACCTTAGCAATGGATGAGGCTGAAGGCAGATATGTCTGTGTGGGAATGGTTGCCTATTGGAAGTTCAAGCTGAGATCTGCTGACAGAGCATTGGTGTTCAGTGAAGCGGTCACCCAGTCTATGTTTGGCGTCAGCAATGTATGAGCGACAACACCGAGTACAACTAATCCAGTGGCCCTCGATGGAGGTGAGAGTTGTGACGTTAGGACAAGATTTGCACTTCAAGTGCCTAAGGTAGTGGAAGGGTGGGTGCTGAGGGAAGAGCAGATAAGGGAGTCGATGGAATAGAATTAAAGTGTAGACAATACCATGATAACATTCTGGTGAATCTGCAACCTCTCTCTGGTCTAATTCTTCTGAACAGATGTGGAAACCTAGCAAATAGAATTTGACCTGCTGCCTAAAAATATTCAATGGGCAGTATAGGCATTAGACTAAAAGCCCTACTAACTCCCATTATAGAGTACAAGACTCAGAAAGCCCAACATTTAAGCAGATTCTTATTTCGTCCAAGATTTACTGTGCTGTTTATAATTACATTAATGCATGAGATTTCAGGGAGGCAAATGGAAGAATATGTGTTTCCAACCCCTGGCCTCATACTACCAGCAATTTATTTATTGTACTTCTTTGGGATGCAGACAATGCTGTACAGCCAGCATTGAATTTGTACAGTAACTATAGATTCTTGAATGATACAGTAGTTTGGTGTTGATTGACTTCCAGACCTTACAGGCTAAAACTTAACAGTAAATAACTTGGTCATTCAGTGTAAATAGACCTTATGTCTGCATGACAGCCACACATCACTTCTACCCTCTCTTTGGCATTTCTGTTTTTTTGCCTCTTGAAACATCCTTTCATCTCTCAATTGCCCATTGAAGTATATTCTGCTGTTTGAAGGGGATGGTAGAGACTTCAGACAGGGTTAAATCACAAGGGCACATTATATAACCCAGGCTTCTCTCCCTTGACAAAGCAAAAAAGCAAGGGGGGGAGAAGGGAATTCAAATGAAAGAATAGTTTCCCCCCCCCCCCCTCCAAATATAGTGGGATTTTATAATCCTTTCAATATCTTGGTCAGCATTACAGGCATTTTAATCAAGTCCCAATTTAATTTTGTTAATTTAACTTGTTTTAAATTCCTTTGCAATTACAGTGGGATTTGAACTGATGACTCTTCTTTCCTTGTCCAGCAATGCAAAAATTTTGTTAGCAGTCCTCCAAGTTGGAGAAGATAAATAGACATGTCATTCAACTTCATTAGCTCTTGGTAGACAATTGTAAGGTACTTTGCTGGTTAAATGACAGACTTGTACCTGAAGGCAAACAATAGGCCTACATCAATTATACACCACATCAGAGTTTTCTGCAAGTTTCGGAGGGCTAGAATTGAAGTAAGGTTGCTGTGGTGTGAAAAATGCAATTTCTCTCCTCCCTGTTTTCAACTTGAAAACGATAAATCATTCCACTGAAGAGATAACAGAGTTGCAAGTGGACACAGCTTTAACTCTTGTCAGGGGAGATCTTCAATATTTGCTGAAATAATGTGATAGGAGAAGGTCAGGGGTGATGGGGTTAGAAAAACTGCCCTGATTAGAAAAGTCAATGCAGAGAAAATGATGGATGGCCTTGAGTTATTTGAAGAAAATGTAGAGAAGGAAAGAAATAAAGTAGAAATTAAATAATTGGCTTGTTTCTGTTGAATAGGAGGGAAAGATATTTGTTTGGAAATGTTTGAAGTCTGTGTGATTTGTTGGTTCAGGGTGAGCTGGAGACTAAGATTCCACTAGATGGAGAGCGAAACAGAAATTTGTTTGCTCTGGAGATTTCTTGGTGCCATAACAGCTTAGACTTGAGCTTGCAATTACAAGCCCCCACAGAGTTCAAGATGCCAGTGCTTTCACCAGACCACCATTTCTGGAATTCACATGTGCAGGATTTCCCAATTTTGCACAAACAAACCTGGGCTCTCTGTTCCATTGTCAGTCAGATCTGGCATGGGGATGGGAGCCCTCGTGGATTTGAATAATGGTTCCCAGCTCCATGTATCAGATGGAAAATAGTTAAAATAAATATTATTCACTAGTTTTGTTTTAATATTATTTGTTATTCACTACAATTTTGAAGTATTTTAGTTTTATTTTTCAGTTGTTCTAACTCTTTGAGGAAATATTAATTGTTTTTCAAGGCTTATGATCATAAAATGTAAAAAAAAAGAGGCTGAGCTGGGTGCTCCTGAGATTGGATTCGGGTCCCTGCCTCCCCTCAGATGTTGGGTATTCATGTGGGTGGGGTCAGGATGATTATGGAAAGTATTCACTGCAGAGAAATTAACGAAAATGCTTCCAGCAGTCAGGTGAAGCTGAAGATCAGATCAGATCATCCATGATCTAACTGAAGGCCTGTCAGTCACAACCAGCACCCTCCTGCTCCCATTTCTTCTGTTCTTGCATAAAGATTCCATTAAATTACTCACCCTATCACAGAGGTTTTATTTTTCTCTTTTCTCCCTTGCACCCTTCTCTGTCTGGGATTTGCAAAATTGAATCACTAGCCAGAACACTCATTTTCCAAAAAAAAATCAGTGTAGAATTTTTAATTTAAATGTAATCAGAAATACTTATACTAATTATGATGGATTTGAAAATGTTTTTTTAAATCTTTTCAAAAGTTGTCCGATGGAAATGCTGCCATTCAATTATCACTATAGGGCTGAGAAGTGAGAGATGACGTTTTTGAATATAGGCGGCAAGGTTGGCATCATGCAACGTCTTTACAGCACCAGCGATTGGGAACAGACCTGGGTTCTAATCCCGCACTGTCTGTTAGGGGTTTGTATGTGCTCCCCATGTCTATGTCGGTTTTCTCTGGGGGCTGTGTTTTCATCCCACCCTTCAAGAACATATTTGGGTATAGGATGCCCCCCAAAGTTCCTCAACATGGTTATCCAACTGCACGAATACCAACAAGGTCGGGTCAGATACAGCAATGAGCTCTCTGAACCCTTCTCCATTAACAATGGGGTGAAGCAAGGCTGTGTTCTCGCACCAACCCTCTTTTCAATCTTCTTCAGCATGATGCTGAACCAAGCCATGAAAGACCTCAACAATGAAGACGCTGTTTACATCCGGTACCGCACGGATGGCAGTCTCTTCAATCTGAGGCGCCTGCAAGCTCACACCAAGACACAAGAGAAACTTGTCCGTGAACTACTCTTTGCAGACGATGCCGCTTTAGTTGCTCATTCAGAGCCAGCTCTTCAACGCTTGACGTCCTGTTTTGCAGAAACTGCCAAAATGTTTGGTCTGGAAGTCAGCCTGAAGAAAACGGGGGTCCTCCATCAGCCAGCTCCCCACCATGACTACCAGCCCCCCCACATCTCCATCGGGCACACAAAACTCAAAACGGTCAACCAGTTTACCTATCTCGGCTGTCCCATTTCATCAGATGCAAGGATCGACAACAAGATAGATAACAGACTCGCCAAGGCAAATAGCGCCTTTGGAAGACTACACAAAAGAGTCTGGAAGAACAACCAACTGAAAAACCTCACAAAGATAAGCGTATACAGAGCCGTTGTCATACCCACACTCCTGTTCGGCACCGAATCATGGGTCCTCTACCGGCATCACCTACGGCTCCTAGAATGCTTCCACCAGCATTGTCTCCGCTCCATCCTCAAAATTCATTGGAGCGACTTCATCCCTAACATCGAAGTACTCGAGATGGCAGAGGCTGACAGCATCGAGTCCACGCTGCTGAAGATCCAGCTGCGCTGGGTGGGTCACGTCTCCAGAATGGAGAACCATCGCTTTCTCAAGATCGAGCTCTCCACTGGCCACCGTGACAGAGGTGCACCAAAGAAGAGGTACAAGGACTGCCTAAAGAAATCTCTTGGTGCCTGCCACATTGACCACCTCCAGTGGGCTGATATCGCCTCAAACCGTGCATCTTGGTGCCTCACAGTTCGGCGGGCAGCAACCTCCTTTGAAGAGGTCTGCAGAGCCCACCTCACTGACAAAAGACAAAGGAGGAAAAACCCAACACCCAACCCCAACCAACCAATTTTCCCCTGCAGCCCCTGCAACCGTGTCTGCCTGTCCCGCATCGGACTTGTCAGCCACAATCGAGCCTGCAGCTGACGTGGACTTTTACCCCCTCCATATATCTTCGTCCGCGAAGCCAAGCCAAAGAGAATGGGGTGTAAATTAGGCAGTAGGGCCGAATTGGCCTGTTACAGCACTGTATGTCTAAAAATAAATTTGTTTTAAAGAGAATTTCAAAATATATTCCAAGGTTAATTTGGGAGTAAATATATTTATCTTAAAAATCAACATTTTATTATCTAAATCTCTGAGTAATCCAATACTGAATTACTGAAATTGCCTTTAGAAAAAATAATTTTTATGTTTGACTGGATGCACTGTTCAGTTCCTTAGGCAAATCAAAGCAGCAAATTCTTTTACAGTGTTTGGAAGTGTTCTCTTGCTCATAAACCAAAAATCCAGTTGCAACGTCGGAGCTTCATTGAAGATCTCTAAATGAGCACAATTAGCAAAGGTCCCATTAGCGATCAATTCAACCTGGGGCTTGATCTATCTTTGTGGGTCTGGCCTGTTTGAGTTGCATCGTTTTGCCAAATGAATGAAAAAGTATCAGTAATTCAATTACACTGAACCCAAAATGTATTTCCTATCTACAAGGCTTAGAAATTTTGCTGCAAAGAGATTCCTAATGGAATTTATCTGAGCTAACTTGGTAATTGCAATTGGGACTAAGCAGGTATTTTTCTGGATTTTTGATCTAAATTCTCCATGTGCAAAAAACCATCTATGCAAGGAGGTCATTGTATTTTCACATAGACACCTGGATTCAACATCATGTCAATTGTCTGACTATTTCATTGCCCAATGTGCACTTTACTGGATTTAACCTACTTTGGCATGCCACAAAGAGGGATCTACCTGTAGATCCTGAGATTCTTCTTCCAGCTAGGCTCTTCTTAAAATCTTTCTACTTCAAGGTGTTGTACATGGAGGAAATGTGGCCTCCTTGCCTGTCAAAAATGTGTGTATTGCGGTGGTCACATGTCCACCCTGTCTGAAACTTATTCGGAAGTCACATCACCTATCAATCAAAGTTGGGCTCCAGCTACCCATTAATACACACCTTGCCATTTTAAAAATACAGAGGGTCATCATTAGCTACATGCACAGAGTAGCACTGTATATAACACCAACGCACATCAAATTCTTTCTCTCTTCCTTATGGTCCAAGACCTGGACATTGCTCCATGCCAGTGCACTACTGTGAACATCGCTGGAAGTGTCATGGGTAAGATGTGCACTACACTGAAGCTGAGCCAGAGTATTGCAATAGATCAATACTTGCAGGCAACCACACTCAAATCAATAATTGAACCATGTATGTGTACAAGTCCCTGATTGTAGTGTATGACTGGGTTGAGTATAACTTCACTATTGTTGGAGCCCAACTGAAGTCGCTTAAATGAAATAGTGATTGAGTACCGTTTAACGTTCTCCCATTTATTTCCCGTGTGTTTTTTTTAACCCTTGTGTCCAGACATGTCTCTCTGTTAACCCACTGAACCTGATACTCTTCCCAACACAATGCAAGGTTACTCATTCACTTTGTTCATCACCCACAATTGCCACTTGTTGTTCACACCCATTTCTCTAATTGCCTCCAAACCAGTTTACCTTAATGTTCCACCAATCAATTTCTTCATGAATAGAATCCCTGTCCTAATAATCACCTGACTATACCCTTCCCATCGACTTTGGCCCAGCATTATCTCCTTCCTTCGTGCTCAATGGAATATTGGTGCATAAACCTGGCCCATATTTGAGAACCAATTTCTTTCATGCTAGGTTTATGGTTTCCAGTTCTTACACCTAATGTCTCCAGGTTCAATTAGAAAGAGTTTATCAGGAAATGATTTTGAGTTGATCTGTGATATTCTAAATCATTTCTTTCACGGACATGGGAATGATGGATAATTAGGAGTGATCTATTAAACAAGGATACCTAGAAATGAGTAGCTGGGAACACTGTTGTGACAAAATAGGTAATAATGAATTCCTGGTGTGAATGTAAAATAAATGTTATCTTGGAATGTTGAAAAAGGAATGATAAACATTGGGGTGAGAGCAGAAAATTTTCAATGATGGATGATGAATACTTGATGTCTGGTTTCATTCAATACATGTAGAACATGGTTGAAGTTCTGCCGGGTGATTTAATCTCCATTTAAATTTAGACATACAGCACAGTAATAGAACCTTTGGGCTCAATGTGCCCATGCCGTCCAATTACACCCAATTGGCCTTCACCTCCGGTATGATTTTGAATGGTGGGAGGAGACCGGAACACCCAGAGGAAACCAACACAGAGATGGGGAAAATGTACAAATTCCTTACAGACAGCGCGCGATTTGCAGCCTGGTGCCTGACGCTGTAACAGTGTTGTGCCAACTGGCCCACCCTTCTCTGTTTCTTTCTGATACTAGATGTAGTTACGAATGCCAGTCATTATCCATTAATATTCCCGCAAATGATTGTCATAATTACTGTAAGGAAAAGTCAACATTGGATAATCAGAAAATAACAGGCTATTGTGTATTAAAGTAATTTTATGCCATACCTAGCTCAGCAGGCTGGAGTGTTTTATTTCTCTGCTCTCAGAGACATTACACTGATCCAAATCTAGCTTATTTTGCATCATCACTTCTTGGAACACTGCATCTCAGATGGAGCAAGAGTGAGGCAGATGGTGTGTGAATATTCACATGTGGAAATAAGATTATTTATCTGTTTGCTTTTGAAAATGCTGAAGGTTGTAAAATGTGAATTATTCCAGAAGACATGACAATTGACATGTAAACTTTCTGGCCAGTCATATTTTATAAGCTACAGTGCTTGCGCATTTCATGAACAAGTACAAGAATGAGCATTTATTGTCATATACATAATTACAATGTACATATGCACTGAAATTTATATTTGCAGTCAAACATGTTATGTGATTATTATTTGTTGTGAAAGTATTTAAAGGAGCGTATCCTTCTTTTGCTTCTCTTTGCCTTAAAAGCCCTATTTCTTTAGTTGTTTTTATGAAGGGCCTCCGCTTTGAGGCCAGGTCCATCCATGGAGAAAAATTTTAATTTATCTTTTTATAGAGCTGCCCTAAGAGGCTGTTCCAGCATTGCTTTTATGTGGAGCCGCACTTCGATGTGTCCTCAGGAGCCACTGTAGACAGGGCAACTGTTGCCGTGGTGATGCCTGTCATAACTATGCAGTGAGCAATGACCCACTCTGTTACCCATAATCCCCCATGCAGCTGGAACTGCTCTGGGAATAGCAGACCAGTTCCAGCTAAGTGTAGCATTATGGCTAAAGAAGTCGTCCATGGATCATTTTTTCCACTCAACTGTGAGTTCACGGTTCTGAATATAGAAAATCATCAATGAAAATAGTTATCATCACTGCACCTTTGGGGCCCCAGCTTCATGATCCTGACCCGCCACGACCGGGAGATTGAGAAGGTTGAGGAAGCGAAGCAGCAAATCCGGGGTCATTTTTTAGTTCTGTAGATTAAGATATGCTCTTGATTTTCATTTAATCATATACTAAAGGACAAAGAATTACATTTTGGAATCCTGGCGATTAGCCATGATTACAGTGAATGGCGGTGTTGGCTCAAAGGGCCGAATGGCCTACTCCTGCACCTAATGTCAATTGTCTTTCCCTTAGAGTGCTATGACAACTTCAAATTTCTCACTGGTCTTTCTGCAGCACTAGTGTGGCACAAAGGAGCCATCTGAGAATGGGTGAAAGGTGCAGCAAGTTTGAAATCCAGACTGGCATATTTTGCATCAATGTGTCATTGAATTATACAACACTGCAAAGAACTCTACATTTCATTCTGCCACTGTTGCTCCCTCACTCTATCAGCAGGCTCCACAAAACATTTTATTCCATTCTTGGGCACTTTCCAAAACTGAATTTGATTGCAAAATTTCAATCTAAGTTACAACAATATACCTAATGCATACTTCTTATACCAACTTGCAACGAGTGAAATAGAACTAGGCCATGCAATATGTGTGAGGTTATTGAGGTAAGCAACACCATTTTGTATGATAAAATGTTGACATCACCAAATCTGTTTATTTAATTAATAAAGCTTGGAAGACATCCTGTGGAACATTATTGTATTTATACTTCACTCTTGTAAATTAGAAGACTGAAGAATTATTGTTGATTAAAGCTTTTGTTCAGTTAACAAAAGTGCTTGAAGGGAGAACAGTTATATTGCACCAGGCTAAAATTGCTGGCTCAATGGAAGTGTGAATGGGAAGAGAAGGTTGAGAATCATTGCTCTAGACCCGATTGTTACTGAAATATTTTGCTTGAGAAAAATTGTCATTGGCCCATTTCCTTTGGAGTTATAAAATCGTGCACATGAGTCAATTAAGTATGGGGAGAGATTGGACAGATTGGGTCTTTATTCTTTGGAGCGTAGAAGGTTGAGAGGGGATTTGATAGAAGTATTTAAGATTATGAAAGGGATAGACAGAATGGATGTGGATAGACTATTTCTGTTAAGAGGAGGAAAGTTTAAAACAAGAGGACATGAGTTAAGAATTAAGGGGCAGAGGTTTAGAGGTAACATGAGGTGGAACTTCTTTACTCAGAGAGTGGTAGCTGTGTGGAATGATCTTCCGGGAGAAATAGTGGCGGCGGAGTCAATTGTATTATTTAAGAAAAGGTTGGACAGGTATATGGATGAGAAGAAGATGGAGGGTTATGGGCATTGTGCAGGGAGGTGGGATTAGAAAGGGGTGTTTGGTTCGGTGCGGACTAGAAGGGCCTAATGGCCTGTTTCCGTGCTGTAATTGTTATGTTATGTTAAAACAATGATTTTCAATTTCTTTCTTTCCACCCACATATCACCTTAAGCAATCCCCTACTAATCACAAAGCATCTATGGCATAGGGAATACTTAAATTGGTAATGTAAGTGGAAAGAAAAGGTTGAGAACCACTGGGTTTAAATAGTCAAATCCAGATGTTAAAAAGACGATTGATCCGGATAGGTGGCTGCACAGTCAGGGTGGTTTTACTGAAATTAAAGAAATTATAACTTGTTATTAGAAGCAACCACACATCAGAAAATTAGTTTCGTTATAATGGCAGATGTTTTAAATGCTCAAAGACTATCTACTGAGAAGGATGAATTAGATGGACCCTCACAGTATCTAAGTGAATGTAAATTCAAGGCAATGTACTAAAATTCCTTTTAGCCAACCACATTGCAGAATGAGGGACAGCTTTCCTTTGCTGTTTTGTAGTCTTTGAGCCTCCTAAAGGTTGCATCATATATCTTAATTTGATTGTAATCTTTCCTGATTAGTTAGTGATGATATTTCATTCAAAAGGAGAGGGAAAGTACGTTAGAAAAGATGCAATTATACTGATTTTAGTTACGTCATCGTAAAGATGATGTAAACAAAATTAGACCATGTGCACAGAAAATATATTTTTAAAATTTCTTCTGTAAGATGACGAACAGAGCATTAGTTTTTGCAATAATATCTTACCATCAAGTTGCTATTCCTTCTCCATGGAATAAAGAATATTTATTTTCTGTAATGATATAGGAACTAAGCAAAACAGTTTTCTACACAGCAGTGTGTTTGTCTTTTGCTTAGATGCTTTGAAAGTTTAATTTGCCTGGACAAAGGTGCAGTATTCATTGAATGAGCTGGTAAAGGAGCATTTAATGTGCAATTTCAAATTAGAGTTGACGACTGCAAATACACACCAACCGACACAGTAATAAAATCAATACACACATTTCCCTTGGGGCTACTATTTACTGATAGCAATGCCATTTTCCTAATGGGATGACATTTATGCTTTCAGAAGCCTTGTAAGTACTACTTTTCATACTTTAACTAACCAAGCATTGTTGGATCAGTGCAGGAGGAAGCCTTACATTTTTATTCAGTCACCTACAAAGCTATTTTTCTGGACTCTGGTTTCTGTGCAGCATTTGATAATGGCCTTGAATCTCTACTTCTCTTGCTTTTAATCAAGATTTTCTTCACAGAAAAGGCCTGGCTCAAGTATTTTGGATCTAGATCCTCAGTTGCCAGGTGCCGCCTATTTTCAGATTTTATTTGATAAAAAGAACTGGAGGCTTTTTTAAAAACGAAAAAGAGATAGGAAAAGAAAAATTGAGGATGGCAGTGCAAATCTTCACAGGAATGTTTAACCAGACCAGTAGTCCTGATTTGGCACTACCCATGCCACTAATTAAATAGTTCTCATTGACTGAGAGTGAATTGTGAACAGGTCACCAGATTAAATGGTTCCATCTTAAAGCAAAGGGATGGGCACAATGTGTTAGTTATTTATAAATAACTAAATAAATAAATAAATAGAAGTCTGAGGGAGGTTGGAACAACTCAGCCCAGTGAGATTACCGATAAGGCAGAAATGTATTCTTACTCACAAGTAATTTGTCCTCCCCTTCTGAATTTTTGTCATTAGAAATCAATGAAGATGAATTTTGAAAGTACCATGCATAATGGCTATAATATTGTGCATTCACCATTCGTAAGCAAGGAAGAATTTTCTTTATCTTTTCTGTTGTTCTGTCCTGGAAGTCTCCAGCTCTTTAGTGTTCAGGTACTTTAAACCTTGCTGTAGGTCTTACTAAGATTGCATTATTTGAGTCAAGCAGCATGGAAATGGGTCATTAAATGCATACTAGCCATCTTTCTTTTTCTTTGGCTTGGTTTCGCGGACGAAGATTTTTGGAGGGGTATGTCCACGTCTGCTGCAGGCTCGTTGGTGACTGACAAGTCCGATGCGGGACAGGCAGGCACGGTTACAGCGGTTGCAAGGGAAAATTGGTTGGTTGGGGTTGGGTGTTGGGTTTTTCCTCCTTTGTCTAGCCATCAAGCACCCATTAACAGTGGTCAATTAGTACCTTTGGAACGTGGGAGGAGCATCTGAAGGAAGCCCACTTGATCATAGGGAGTATGTGCAAGCTTGTGTGAGAAGTCATCTCCGTAGAGTGCCAAAAGGCCAGCAGGAAATTGAAACAATAAAAAGGTGTTCATCTCAAGAAAATGTCCACAAGGACTGATGAAACACTTCTGAAATCTAGCCACTGTTTAATTGAGGCAGCAATGAAATGCCAATTGTAGATGTGGCAGATGCTGAGAATCTGAAGTGAGTACAGGATGTGCCAACCATTATCAGCATTTGGTATTGAGGACTGTTTATCAGAACTGGGAATACTCTACATGCAGCCCCCAGGTTATGAAAAAGTTCTGTTCCTAAGTCTGTCTTTAAGTTGAATTTGTAGGTAACTCAGAACAGGTATGGTTCTTATTTAGTGCTTTTAGTGGCAGTTAGTCAAATGTTTATAGTATATATTTTACTCTTCTGTGCACTTGTTCAATCCATGTCTTGCATTGCGGGAAGGGCATTCGTGAGGTGACATTATGCGCATGTGCGAATTGGGGGAACAGTCAGTTCATAAGTAAGAGTCGTCCATAAGTCAGACGTACCTAACACTAACTTTGCAAGATGTAAATAAAGGGAAAGGGGTGTGGGCAGGAGAAATGGCCAGGGAAGGTCAATGAGTGGATGAAAACCAAGAACGATTAAATGATAGAGTGGATGATAATAGAAAGGAACAAAAGTTAAGAGGAGATTTAAAAAAAAATGAAAAATGACTGTGGCAAATTGAGAAGGAGATTCACAAGAAATGTGGGAATGAAAATACTGGAAGGTAACAAATTGAAATTGTTGTACTCATTTTCGAGTCTTGATAGATGTATTGTACTTAGAGGATGATCTGTGGTTATGGGCCCATGAGGTAAAGAGTGTTAGTAAATGAGGCCAAATAAATCCAGGAATTTGAAACATGAAAATGAAATATTTTTTGAAAAACAAATTTTCAGGGAAATAAGTTCCATATCTCTAAAGAAGGAAATTGATACCTGAAATCCAGTATTTTTTAAAAAAAATGCACCACTCGGAGGAAGGAGATTCTGAAAATTTACTTGGAGTTTTAAGAGAAGAAAATTGCAGGACAATAATCAGTACCTGGGATCTCCTTCTTGAGCTGATTCTTTTGATCAGTTAGAGCATGGCTCACCTGTATCTTCACTGCTACCCACTTTGAGCTATGTTCCTCACCATCATTCTTGATAACAAAGGCTTTCAATGCTTTTAAATGATTTGTTGACCTCACTAGATTTCATAATGATCCTCAATGAAATTTAAGAGTGTTTAATTCAATAGAGAACTGCACAGTTACAGGGCATTTCGACCTGTGAGTTGTGCCACCCAAATAAACCCATATGACCAATTAACCTATCAATGCTGTGCATCTTTGGAATGTGCGAGAAAAATGAAGCAAATATTTTGGCAGGTCCTAAATGCCATAACCTGTTACTAAACCAAATCCGGTAAAGTAGCTGACAGCAAAGCTTCTCTCCCAAAGGATCTCAATGCCTTCTATGCTCGATTTGATGACAGTACCAGCAAAGAACCACCCCTATGCACTTTCAAAGCCCCTGTTAATCCCACCTTGCCCTTCTCTTAAGATGACGTGTATGCTGCCTTTAGGAGTGTGAATCCAAGGAAAGCATCTGGCCCAACAGAAGTACCTGGCCAAGTATTAAAGATATGTGCTGATCTACTTACCAAGGTATTCATGGATATCTTCAATATATCACTCCAGCAGGGCATGGTGTCCACCTGTTTCAAACCGGCGTCAATCATACCGGTGCCCAGGAAGAGTGCAGTAACCTGCCTTAACGACAAATCAACCTATAGCACTTACCTCAACAGTGATGATGCCTTTTGAAAGGCTGGTGATAAAGCAAATCAGCTCCTGTCTGAGCGGTGACATGGATACATTCCAATTCACCTATCGTAGTAACAGGTCTATCTCACTGGCTCTACACAAAGCCCAGGAACACCTGGACAGCAAAGATGCAGACATCAGGATGCTCTTTATCGACTTCAGTTCAGCATTTAACACAATTGTCCCATCATAACTCATCAGCAAACTCCAAGACCTGGGACTTAACACCCCACTGTGTAATTGTATCATGGATTTCCTCACCTCCAGTCCACAATCAATGAAGATTGGTAAGAACTTCTCCTCCACAATCTCAGAGGACCACAGGGCTACAACTACAACTGTGTGGCTTGATGCGATAATAACACCATCTACAAATTTGCCAACAATACCAAAGTAGTGGGTTGTATAAAGAAAGGTGATGAGTCAGCATAAAGGATGGAGATTGAATGATTCACTAACAACAACCTTGCGCTCAATGTCACCAAAACTAAGGAGCTAATTTTTTTACTTCAGGAAAGGAAAGCCAGAGGTATACAATCCAGTGATCATTTGGGGATCAGAGGTGGAGAGGGTGAACAAATTTAGGTTCATGGGAGTCACTATCTCAGAGGATCTTTCCTGGACCCAACACAATGCTATCTTGAAGAAAGCATGTCAGTGCCTCTACTTCCTTAGAGTTTGTGGAGGTTTAGTATGACATCAGAAACCCTGGAAAATGTCTAGAAGTGTGGCAGAAAGTGTGCTGATTGGCTGCATCACAATCTGGTATGGAAACACCAATATCCCTGAGTGTAAAGCCCTCCAAAAGGTAGTGGACACAGCTCAGGACATCACAGACAAAACTCTCACCACTGCAGGGAACACTGCCATTGGAGAGCAGCAGCAATCATCAAAGACCCTCACCACACAGCACCTGCTCTGTTCTTGCTGCTGGCATCAGGAAAGATGTATAGGTGCCACAAGACTCATACTACCAGATTCAGGACCACCTTCTACCGCTCCGCAATCAGACTCAATGACAAACTCAATCAGAGACTCAGTTAAGGACTCTTACTTGTGCACTTTATTGATTTTCTTTTTGTTCTCTTTGTATTGCACAGTCAGTTTGTTTACATTAATTATCTTTACAGTTCTTTGTTTATTTATATGTTTTATGCTGTGTACAGTTTATTTTTGCACTACCAATTAGTGGTAATTCTGCCATGCTTGCAGATTAAAGGATTTTAAGTTGTATTTGATGTCATGCATGTACATGACATGCATGACAATAAATCTGAAATCTGAACTCCTTACAAAGCCTGAGGGGGTGAAAAAACTGTGACCATTCAACTCTGATTTTATTTACCTCTATGAGGTCATCCTTCCAGTGCTACATGGGAAAAACCTAGTCTACCTAGTCAGTCCTTCTAACTCCAGCCCTGTAGTCCCAGTAACATTCTTGTGTGGTCATGCTCCAGTGCTATTTTAGCCCACTTAAATCTTTTAGTAATTTTTAATGTATCAAAACATGCTTTTGTAAGCTTTCAATCTTGTATCAAATGCCATGTATATTTGCTTTTATTCTCCTTTTGCTTTTCAAGGAGACATTTATAATCAATGTTTTCTCCTTTTAGATTTCTGCCATTAACTAGATTTGCCAGTCTGCAATTTAATTGCACTAAGCTGTGGTTTTCTTTCAGCCTTATTCACTCAGAAATTGTTTTTCTTTGTCATTTCCAAACATCACTCCTGTAATTCAAGCAGGTGGTTCCTAGAATGATTCACCGTACATCATTCCATATGCAAATCATAACAAGGGACAATATGAAGAACTTTGGACTGAATTGCCTTCATCGTGACCATCATTATGTACTCCTGGGTCATGAGTGTTGAATTGGACAGCATGAGTGGATCTTATGCTGTCCTTTGTCCTTCTGACCCCCACCCCTCCCCACACCACCCTACGCCTTTCTTCCCTATATCACATGCAACATCCCTGGGCCCAAACTCCAATCCCTCTCTATCCCTAATAAGACATCCATTGCCTGAAGACACTGAATGAGGCCCTGATCTAGAAACACATCCACCCCTAATTTCTCTCAATCTATCTTTGGCATCCACTGATCCTGAGGTTCTATATAATCCTTTGTCTCAATCTGTCCCTTCCATCCCCAGTTCTTTAATTGCTAACCAGTTCTCAGGCCTAATTCTTAGTGAAGATCCACCCACACCCTCAACCAGTTATTTTCCTCTCCACTGGCCCTCTCAACTCCTGTTTTTCCCAAATGTCATCTTAATCTAATTTAAACATGAAGTCACTGAAATTTGCAAGGCCCTGTGTATTTCATTTAAGTTCTCTGGACATGTTATTTTTGTCATGGGGATCATATATTTTTCTGCTTGTGTAGTGTGTTGGCCAAGGCAGCTTTTGATTTCTATCTCTGGTTGTCTTTGAACTACCTTTTTAAAATACTACAGTCTTCTGGTAAATGTACTTCTGTATTGCCCATAAGTAATGTGTATCTTGATTTGACCCAGCATTGAGGGAGTGAATAGCAAGTCCTTAAATAATGCTTTGTGTGTGTGGCTTTCCTTGAAAGATCATGACTTTGGGAAGTCCTATTGAATAATCTTTGGTCATATGTTGCAACAGGTTTATTGATCCTACTGACTTTGCAAGTAATAGAGCAGAGGTTCCCAACCTTTTTCTTTCCACTCACATCCCACTTTAAGTAACCCCTATGCCACCCCTATGCTCCGTGATTAGTAAGGGATTGCTCAAGGTGATATGTGGGTGGAAAAAAAAAGTTTGAAAACCGCTGTTTTAATCGTACCCAATTGACTTGTTATGTGGAGATAACTCCAAAGGAAATGGGCCAATGACAAATTTTCTCAAGCAAAATATTTCAGTAACAATTGGGTCTGGAGCAGTGATTCTCAACTTTCCCTTCCCACTCGCATACCACCTTAAGCAATCCCTGACTCAAAATATAGCACCTATGGCATAGGGATTACTTAAAGTGGGATGTGAGTGGAAAGAAAAAGTTTGAGAACCTTTATGGAACTTCAGATAATAGCTGGTTTAGCAATCAGGTTCATCTCTTTGAACTGGTTCTGTTAACAAGGGAACACTAAAGCAGCAGTTGTATGTACATCTGCAACTGATTATCCCTTCTTTGTCCCAGCAATGCCAAGTCTAATTGCTGCCCCTCTTTTGTTGCACATTTGAGGACAGTCAGCATTTTAATTACAAGAAAAAAATCAGTTTAGAATCTGCAATGAAGTTAATTTATTTTATTATCTCTATTCAAATCAAAGCACTTTTGTGCTATTCTCAAAGCAAGAAGATCATTTGGCTTTCTTTGCCATTTTGAAACGTGAATTTGAGTCGGACAGACTAATTGAATTTGCTTTTTTGCCATCTATTCATGATGCTTGTAAGTGAGCTTTTAATTGAGTCTAACAGAGTGAGCCGTAATTGATACAGAATCACAGTTCGATAAGAGCTGTAATAACAAGGTACTGCCAACATTGCTTAATCTCCTTGAGCTCCAATTTTGAATGTTTTTTTTTAATATTACGAACTTTGGAGAGACTGGATGGCATCAGATAGTACAGAGTGTACCAAATTTGCTACTTTGGAGAGGAAAACGGACATTGGGTGCTTTTTCCAGAGACACAGGTGTTGAGAGCATCCTATGTGTGAAACACTGAAGATATTGCACTTTATGACCAGTGGCCATCTCACCGAACATTGAGCAAGAATGACTCTGTGTGATAATGGACAATTCAGTTGATTCTCCCTGTCAGGGGAATTATTGAATGCCCAGCATGACTAAAGGAAAAGTCACTTTGATTTACTCCTAACTGGGTTTTGGAAGCAGGAGAATTGCTGCATCAGATTGTGACCAAAGTAATGGTCATTTTGAATGGCCCATACCTGGGTTTTGGAGGCATTGTGGAAGTCACGTGTTTTGTTCCCCTATGCAAAGAAAAGGGGAGTTGTGACAACTCTTCGTACAAAAGGATATTTCTCTGGAAGAAACTCAATAAGGATTTGTGAGTTTTCAGCAGTCCAGTCACTCAGTCTCTCCCATCACTTTTGAGATTACTTCTGTGCATCAGTTTAAAAGTCTGCATTTTGACAAGGGATTTCTAAGATGGAACTTTAGAATGACTTTTCTGATTTGTACCCACTCCACAGCCACAATTTTGATTTGACTTGTGTTACATTATTTGTAGTTTCTAATAAACATAGTGTTTTAAAATAAATATATCTATAGTACTGCCTTGGTGAATTTCCATTGCTGCTAGTCTGTGACATAACATTAATCAGAATTAATCATGTTGTAGCTTTCTAAGGTTGCTTTTTTATGCAAATTAATCATTTTATGGTTTTTTTTAAAGTAAACCTGAAAATAATCAACAGTGTACAATTTAGATGGTATTTCATTGAAGAATTTTCAAGAGCAACAGATCTCCAAGTGCTCCAAGAGTAAGGCAGTAAAACACAAAAGTCGGCAGATGCTCCAGTTGTAGTAAAAACAGCGAAATGCTGGAGAAGCTCAGCAGGACTCTCAACATCCATAGGAGGTAAAGATATATTACTGCCATTTTGACCGGAGAAATTCCTCAAGGTGAGAGTACTGCAAAAAAAGGGAGAAATTCAAGTGCTGCTGCTTGTATCTTTCAATTCTTGTTCAGGTTTAACATCCTGGTTGGGTCTATTTATTTCCTTTAATTTGTCCCTCCAGCTGACCTAGCATTTCAGTAAACAATAACAACTGGCCAACAAACAACTAAATAATTAATATGTCACAACTTTTCCTTCACTGTTGATGTCCATGCATAAATGTTGAAAAATGAAGTGAATTGATCAGCGATGTTTACATTATTAAATCTGGGTTGCACTGAAGAGGCTTTTGTCTCTCCATCTTGTTTGGCCACTTAATTGGTAGGCACGAGCTCATGGGCCAGATGGGCCTGTTAACATGCTGTTGCTCTAAATGTAAAAGAAAACAAATTAATTGGATTGATGCCTATTTGGGGTATTGGTATATATTGTTTTGTTATATTAGCAAAATAAATCATCGTCATATTCTCCAGCACCAAAGTTTACCGTGGTCGATAGGTCCCTGGAAGGGCTCAGCATATTTTTTTTCCTCCGCTTGACTCTTACCAAAGTCTTAATTGGAATAAACATGGAAAGGTGAACTGTTTTAAGTCAAATGATTTATGACTGCAGCGTTAATGTTGAAAATGATGTTTTAATCCTTGATTTATAATGAATCAAAGAGTAATGAATACTTAAGCCAAAGGCATTTTGTATCACAGATTTAACAGGGATTCAGATTAATTTTGGGCTAACTCTGAAAAGCATTGTTTTTCCTGTAAAATGGATGTTTAGTATTCCCTTCTTATTCTACTCAGAGAGCATTGCATTGAAACTGTCCTGACAATAAATGAATCAATACAACAGGAGTGATATGATTTGTGACAGCTTTTGTTTTGGAAAGGTGACAACCGTGTCACTCCCAAATCTTTCTGTGATCTTTCAAAGAAAGCTGCACGTGGTAAAAGTGGTTTTGAATCCCACAGGAGATTTCAAACTGGAATCACACATGCAGGGTAATGTAGGGATAAAGCTGGGCAAGAGATTAAATCGGGAGCTCTTTCAAAGAACTGGCACAGGCACAGTAGGTCCATTGATAGTCCCCTGTGCTCTCGGGGTAGAGAATTGTCCTCAATTGCTTGTGTTAAATGGCAATATAGGCAATGGTCTTTCCTCCTTCTCTTCTTGGGAATGGCTGTGAGCAATGTTCCTGGACCAGAGAGTGAAAGAAAATAGGGAGAAATCAGGTGTTATGAAGGGGCAGAAATTTCCATGCAAAATATTGCTGCCGTCATGCATTACACCTTTTTCCTGAAGTGTAGTTACCCCCTCCATAAATCTTCGTCCGCGAAGCCAAGCCAAAGAAAAGATACATGGATATGAATTCAAAACCTCTGACACACAGGCAAGTGTTACCTGACGGAAACATGCCTAATGCATGCATTTTTAAGAAAATGTGACTTCGAGTGCATCCCATTTATCACCCTGGTTACATTATGTCAGCATTATGCTCTCTCTGAAAACCAAATTAGTCACACATCTTTTCCAAACACATTAAATCTTAAGTGTTGCTTTGTAGTGCACTTTAGAGTTTTAATCAATATGTGCGTGTAAAATGATAGAATGACTTGGGGTGACAGACCTAGTTTGCGATGCAAACAGTTTCATAAGTGGAGTAAAATAAAATTAAGTATAATCCCCACATCGTTTTCTTTAGCAAAATAAAACATATAAATAACATGAGCAAATAAAAAGTGATTTAATACTCCTCTTGGGTCAAAATAATCTGTTACTGTGTGGGGATCTTAGCCAGGGTGGTAGGAAGGGGGTGTTCCTTTAAGAAACCAATTAGAAGATAGAATGCCTTGTAATTATATAAATTCTACATAAATTGCAATTTAATGAATAAGTTTTGGAGGCTGTATTTTATATATTATTCAAATGCATATGCTCTGGGGGTATCAATAATTCATTGCCTATAAAGGCCAAACTAATTTATTTATTCAGCAAAAAAATTAGGATTTGTGCTTCTTTTTTAAACAATGAAATGTCAGCATAAAAAGATTCCTGCGGCACAGCTGGCTTGTCATCCCTGTCACAGTCACATTGAGTGTTCATCTGATATATATGAAGATTGATGCTGAATTTAGCATGCAAACATTAAGCCCAGGAAGCATTAGGGACATTGCAATCAGTATTTGGACGTGAGATAAACAAATGTGAAGCAAGGACATGTATTCCTTAAACGCAACCTGATCATCAATAAAGAAATGAAGGGGGTCAATGTCAGAACTATCAAGCACTTACTCATCTATCACTTGCTGACCAAGATTGCCAGGACTACTACTGTGTAGATGAGAGTGAGGGGATATGATTGAAACATGGAAAGGATTGTGGAACATTATCCTTTTGATAGAAATCTAGAACCAGGAGTGACTGATTTTTAAGCCGGTATTGCCCATTAAGGCAAAGACGAGGAAGAATAAACATCTTTTGAGTGTTTCAAACATTTCCTCAAAGTTACCTTTTGTTTTGGAAAGGTAACTTTCCAATAGTTAAGGTGAATAGTCAGTCTTTTCACCTCGCCAAACTGAAAATGGTCTTATCATGGTTCAACAGCATGTGTACTTACCAGAGGAGAGAACACCCTCGATCAGTTGTACACCAATGTCCCTGATGCATACAAGGTTGCATCTCGCTCCCACCTTAGTTATTCGGATCACATATTCATCGTGCTAACCCTGGCATACAACGCGCAGGGGAAGCAAACTAGATCAGTTCACAAGGAGATCAAGACATGGCCAAGCGGGGGAGTGGGTGGGTTTGGGGGAGCACTCTAGCATTATAGGATTGCTTTGAGACCACAGACTGGAGGTCACCTACAATGGTCATGAAAACCTAGAGCATGCACAAGTTCAGTTAATGGCTTCACAACTAGGGCTAACCAGAAACCAAGGTTGGATGCAAAGATCTGGGCCCTTCTCAGTGCTCGTGATGCTGCCTTCAGGACAAGGTGTAGGATGGCACTAATATCAACCAGTGCTGAACTCTTTGTGCAATCCAGAAGACAAATGGGGGAATTCACAGACAGCTGTGCAACACTGGTGACATGAGGCGTATGTGGCAAGGGATCACTAATCAACTTTGAGAGTTGAGGATAATGACACGTCCCTTCTGGACAAACTCTATATCTTGTATACACGATTTGATGAGAAGAACAGGATGATGTCAACTAAATATCCGATGTCCCCCTGATGAATGTACCCCTTCCATAGCTGTGGCTGAGGTGAGAAGAAACCTATCCAAGGTGAACCCACAGAAGATGGTGGAACCAAACAACATAGCTGCAGGGGCACTGAAGGACTGCACATACCAATTGATGGAGAGCTTCATGGACATCTTTAACACCTTGTAGCTGTAGTCTATCATTACTGCAGGGTTGAAGACAACCACCATCATCCTTGTACCCAAGAGGGTGACCATAACAGGCCTCAATGACTACTCCCCCATTGCACTGATGTCCACTATTATGAAATGCTTCAAGCATCATATGATGGGACACATCAAAGTCCCCTCCCAGAGACGTTTGAACCATTTCAATTGACCTATAAAAGAAACTATTCCACAGACGATGCTACAGCCTTGTCATTTTACTCTGTCCTGGCCCACCTGATGAACAACAACTCATACGCCAGGCTGCTGTTTATTCACTTCGGCTCAGCATTACCCAGAGGCTGTCCTCTCTGTAATTGAATCCTTGACTTTCTAACAGAAAGTCAACAGTCTGTCTGGTTTGGCAGCAGAACATCGAGCACCGTCATGCTATTCACTGCGTCACTTCGGGGCTCGGTGCTCAGACCGCTCCTGTTCAAGCTACTGGCCCACAGCTGTATCAGCAGATCCAGCTCCAACAGTGTCATCGTGTTTGCAAATGACATAACAGGAGTCGGCCTCATCAGCAAAAATGATGAGTTGCACTTCAGAGAAGAGGTGGAAAAGCTAGTGAAATGGTGCGAGAGTAACAAACTGAGTCTCAGCATGGACATGTTGAAGGAGATGATGAAAAGGACCAGAACCATCACTCTCCACCACATATCGGCAACTCTGTAGTAGAGAGAGTGGAGAGCACCAAGTTCTTTGGAGTTCACGTAACTAGTCACCTATCATGGACACTCAATTTCTGCTCACTTGTCAGCAACAGTGACTTCATTTCCTGAGAAGACTGAAGCAGGCCACTATTACGTCGACCTTCTATAGGAGCTCTAGAGAGAGCATCCTGGTCAGCTGCATCACAGTGTGGTATGGTTGGTGCAGAGAAATGGATCGAAGATCAATCCACAGGATCATAAGAGTGACAAATAGCATCCCTGAAGTCTCCCTCCACCCCCATTGACATGATCTACTGTGACCATTGGCTAAAGAGGGCACACAAAACCATTGAGGACCCCTTTCCACCTTACACACAGTATCCTTCAGCTGTTCCTGTCAGTTTGCTGCATGACCAAAGGAACTGCTACACTAACCATCTGAAACTCCTGTATTTATGAAACAATATTTATTTATTTATAGATGAAATACTTCTCCTGCATATGTATTGTTTGTCTGTATGTGTGTTATGTCTGGTTGTGTCTGTGTCTTTTGCATTAAGGACCAGATAATGCTGCTTTGTCGGGTTGATCTTGTACAGTTAGATGACAATAAACTTGATGACTTTAACCCAGTGTAGGAGAGCCACAAGGATTGGTGGTACATGGGATGAGGTACCAGAGGAAGTTTTAGAGACTGGTTCAAAGACATGTTTGAGACATTTGGACCAGTATATGTATAAGAAAGGTTTTGAAGGACAAGGGCTAAGTGCAGGCAGATAGAACTTGCTCAGAAGGGCAATTTAGCCTGATTCCATGCTGTATAACACCATGACTAGAAGACAAACAGACTCTCTGAAGTCAGAAGCAAACTGATTAGCAAGATTGAAATATTGTAGTGATGTAGCAATGACAACTGAGGTTCTAGTTGGAGGAGCCATTGTAACTAACATTAAATAGCAGAGGAGCTTGGAAGGCTGAATGCTTTTCTCTTCCTTTGAATTCAAATGTTTGTATGTACTCAGCTCTAGATCTTAATAAACTCTAGGTCAAACATGGTCAATAGAGCCAAAATTCAGAAATGATGCAAAGGTGACCACCACTAATGCAAGGCAGATTTGCCAACATGTGGCATCAAGGAGCCAAGATGCTGCTGAACTAGGAGAAGACTCTACATTGACTGAAGTGTAAAGGATTGCGATTGCAAGGGGTTGATCATTGCTACATGTCTTGGCATCTGGGCTTAGCCCAAATTGGCAGCAAGGTTCTGCTGAAGATCAGTTAAAGAGGGTTTCAAAATACAGTACCATGCAAAAGCATGAAATGCAGAAGAAAAAAAATAGGACTGTTCCTGTTAATTTTGGAAAGGTGCAACATTAATGTCTTAATGACCAAGATCTCATTGGACCTAGCCTGTGATTCTCATGGGATGCCCACATTTGAACTTGAATATCATGGCTGCTCAACTCCCAACAGGAAGGTGATAGAATGTAAGAACCCCTCCATGACCCACCTGATAACCTGTGCTATCAAAGACTTCATATTTTAGATGCTGGGTTGGAATGTTTAAAAAGGTGATGAATTGCAAAAATAAATTCATTTTAAATCACATTCAACATGTAAAATAATTAACGTTTAATATTAATTAAATAAAGTAGAAAACTCTCACTCAACTAATTGTGCTGTAGCAGCTAACGTGACACTGAGGGCCTAGATATGAAGTGCATCCAGTTCCTCATCTTAGTAGGGTCAGCAACAATAGGTTCCAGTGGGACAGAGGGACGTTACACATGCAGTGTGCCTATGAAAGTGTGGAATTCTTGAAAGTATTTTCTTGGTTGTTGGACTTGGTTGCTCTTCTGAACAGAATTGCTGGTTAGTTGTCAAATAAATCTAGCACAATATATGTTGTTTATAGAAGTGGGTGCAAACTGAATAAGTCTTTGTTTGAGGCTAAAACAAATCAAAGGTTTCATTCATTTCTTATATCCCCTCTTTCCCCTTGTGCTTCTGCGTAGATGTTATAATATTTCCATAAATGTGAAGGCTGTGGGGGGTGGGGCTCAAAACAACAAGGAAACCAACCCAAACAAAGCAAATGTACTGTACACTCCAGTGTATTGAAAGTTAATGTCTGTGCATTAAACTGCTTGAGGGATAATGAGTAAATGGTAGGAGCTGGTTGAAGCAAAACCATAATTTACTTGTGGGTTGGGAATGGGTCAGGTTTAACATTTAATAAAATCATGAACTCACTTTATAATCATTGAACCTTGAGATTAATTTTGTCTCACAAAAGTTTTGCAGTATTGTGTATATTTTCAATGGAGCCAGATCACAAGAACTTGGAGTCGTCAAAGCTTCTACAGCAGTTTTAGCAATGGCGACAATAGGGATTTATGTAAGAAAAAATACTGTAAACCCACAGAGAATTGTGTTTTCTCTTAAAGCTGGTCTTGATTTGGCAACAGACATGGAACAAAAATACAACGTTACAGGGCTCAACATGGCCATACAGTGTGGAAACAGACCCTTCAACCCGGCTTGCCCACGCTGTCCAATATTTCCCACCCACACTTGTCCTAACTGCTTGCATTTGGTCCATATCCCTCTAAACCCATCCTATCCTATACCTGCCCATTCTTATGCCAATGCATTGTAGTGGGAATATAATAACTCAGTCAGATTTGTACTGAATATAAAGATGTATCCATCATCATAATGCTAAATGAACTACTTTGATCCACATTCAAAATTTACCCAGTTATGGAAAATCAGTAATTTGTCTGGATGCTGAATTGTCATTGGCCTATAAATCTAATTGCATTACACTTTTTACTTTCAGAGTTATGCAAATAAAAATAGTTGTTCTTAGAGTACAAAATATATTTGCCTGGCAAGAGAAAGTATTAGTTTAATACTGAGGTGAGCAGTCCATCTATAGAGATGAGTAGTGCGAATGATTGTGATGCCTCTGGCAGCTAAAGTCTCAGAGCAGAGGTTCAATGTGTAGGGGTTTGGCTTCATTCATGGTTTGGGCTGTCCCATGTAGGTGGAATTGCGCCACATTATCCAGAGGGACATTCCTGGAATGACTCGGTCCTCACAGAACAACATTAGATAAATTCTTTCCTGATGTATTGCCTTTCAAGCCATCTCCCAAAACTGTACTCTTAACAAGCTAAATTCTCTCCAACCAACCAGTTTCTCTCCAAAACCCCTGTTTGCACACCACCTAACTTTCTGATCTACTGGATGTTGCCATGTCTAACATTTTCTCATATTTTCAGCAAGATCTTGAATTCCTGACCTTTACTCAAGGCTAGAGTCCTACTCGATCCCTGCTTACAGCTCAGACTGTACGGGCTTGCAATTTCTCAAGGTCATCAATCCCCTAGACCTTGGCCTCATAGGAAAATTTTGATTCCAAAATCTGATCTCAAGTTTGTAGTGGGTGACTTATGACTGATTTAGTTAGCACTTCATGACCCAGTTAATTCCCTGAACATGGAGTAAAACTATTAAGTATTTCTTCCTCACTCTTTAAGTCTTTCACAAATTTTAAATTGAGACAGAATGCTGACCAACATTTCTTTTACATTTTAATTTAATGATACAGCATGGTAGAAGCCCATCCTGCCCATTTAAACCCATGCTGCCCAGTTAACCTAGTTAACCTACCAAACCGTACATTTTGGAGGATGGGAAGAAACCAGAATATGCAGGAAAAACCCACAGAATTCATGGGGAGAATGTACAAACTCTGAAACTCTTGCATTTATGAAACAATATTTAGTTATTTATAAATATGAGTACTTGTCCTACATATGTATTGTTATCTGTAGGTGTGCTTTGTCTGGTTGAGTGTCTGTGTTTTGCCGTGAAGACCAGAGAACGCTGATTCCTCGGGTTGTATTTGTGCCGTCAGGGGACAATAAACTTGATCTGACGGACAGCGCTAGATTTGCACCCTGATTGTTGGTGGTGTAATAGCATTGCACTAACTGCTGCACTAACAGTGCCACCCAGATGCAGAATCCTCTCAGTAAAATCTTTCACTTTTTTGCATTTCTGTTCTCTGGGCTCTCCTTACAACCTAATTCTTGATTACCTATACTAACATTTCTCTCAGTGGCTTGGAGTACAGGTACTCCCTGACTTGCGACTTATGTGACCATCCGCATATACGACCTAATTTTTAAAATATTTAGATGAAAAAATATTAAATTTGTGTGGTTTATGTTATATTTGACAAGCTATAACGGGGATAACAGGGCATGTAAGAGTCAAAACGCGTGAACTTAATTTGTTAGTCAGGATCCATAGACTAGGTGTGGTCATCTTGATTCCTGTGCACATGTGCAAGGCTTCGGTTGGTGCAGTGCGTTCGCGTATTGGAGTTCGGTTGGCACCTCTGCGAGAATTAAGAGCCCTGACGATATTGAATTTGCACCCTTAACTCTCAGCCCATATCCCTCTGAACCTTTCCACTCCTGTTTAATTTTCTTTTAAACATTATAATTATCCATGCCTTCATCTCTTCCTCTGACAGATGGTTCATTGTACACTCCACCTTCTGTGTGAAGAAGGTGCTCCTTGGTTCCCTTTTCAATCTTTACCATCTCTCCTTAAATCTTTGTCCACAATTCAGCATTATCATGTTAAATTGCATATTGTCAGTGGCTTGAGTTCAAATATCACCAGCCAGCATCCTTCTGCATCCATCTCCTCATTGACTCTCCTCTAAATGATTTGGAATGGGATTTAGGCAAGTGGGTGAGGATATACATTTTATTACACCTCACTTTCAACAATAGATCTAATTTTTTTTTAAATTTAGATAAAACAGTCACAAAAAATTAGCTTGTGCCTAATTGAGCTGCTACTTTAAAAACATGTGGGGGGGGGGGGATGTGTTTTCTGTACTTCTTGCTGTAGTGCTAACAGTATTAATTTATTGGTCTTTCTCTCTAACTGAGAATGTTGGATTTGCTACAAATAATGAATGTAATCTCTGGTCTAAATTAATCTAGCCTATTCATTTTTAAAGCAGGTTATCACATAGCAGTTCATAGTTAATATTCATTAAGTCTCACAACATACTTTACACAGACTGGTTCTATCTATGTTAAGTCTTAATTCATATTAAATCTAAATTAATAGGTTTTGTGTCACTGGAACTCGTAGGCAATTTGGATTCATTAAAATTGAGTATAATAGGTCATATACTGTTGATGTGGATTTTAAGTTGTCCTGCAATTTAGGTAGAAGAGATTGAACAAAACGGGAAATTAACACATTTAGTATTCTCAAGACATAAATACACATCATTTTAGAAGTGCCTATCTCACAGGAATGTTAATGTTGATTAATAAATGGTGAGTTTAAGCTTTTATTTTAAACAAAAGACAAACTTTAAAAATAGTGGGTGAAAAAAAAACTGCAACAGATTTTTAATTTTATTTCAATTTAATTTAATTTAGACATAACAGGCTCTTCCTGTCCTCAAGCCCATGCCATCCCCAATTAACCTACAACCCTGGTCTGTTTTGGAGGGTGGGAGGAAACCGGTACACCTGAAGGAAACCCACATAGACACAGGGAGAACGTACAAACCCCATATGGCGAAGGAGGATTCAAAATCAGGTCACCGGTGCTGCAATAGCATTGTGGTAACTGTGCTGCCCCAGTTGTGGGCAGAAAATGCAGATTAACTAAACAAATTTTGTCAGCCACATCCCATGCTTGAAATTGTCCTTTTTTTGTGTCAGACAGATGTCCCCTAATTGTTGGTATTATTGACAAACTTCTAATTTGGTGCACTGCATTCCTTTCTCACAAATTGATCTTTTAAATTAAAAAAAATATATTTAATTTTTTTTAAATTTAGACATACAGAATGGTAACTAGTCATTTCAGCCCCTGAGTTCGTGCTGCCCATTTACACCCTTGGTACGTTTCAAACTTTATGAGGAAAACTAAATCCCAGGGAAAAACCATGCAGACATGGGGCAAACGTACAAAATTCTTACAGACAGCACAGGATTTGAACATCTGTCCCAATCACTGACACTGTAAAGACATTGTAATAATCGCTACACTAGCCATGCTGCCCCATGATCCCTTATATTGTTTGTAATGATTTAAAGGATGTGGGCTTCACAAGCTCAGCCAGTATTTAATTTCCAATCCATAATTGCACTTGATATGGTGAGGATGCATTGGCTTCTTAACTGCGGCAGAACTGCTGGAAAAAAAAATGGAAATTGGGTGAATGTTGCATAGAACACCTTGGTTCTTGCTGCAACTCCCCATTTTGACATCTCCGTCCTTTTTAATTTTTATAGTTTTTAATTTTAGTCAGATAGCACAGTAACAAACCATTTCAACCCATGAGTCCATGCTGCCCAATTCACACCCTATTAGCCTACGCCCCCAGAACATTTTGATCAGTGGGAAGAAACCAGAGACTCCAGCAAAAACCCACACACAATGTACAAACTACTTACAGACAGTGTGGAACTCTAACTTTGGTCACCAACCATGCCACCCTTGTCCCAATAAATTCCAATTCCAATACAAGATTAGAGAACAACACTTTTACCTTCCAAGTAGGCACAATGCCACTGATGGGTACTTTAAGTAATCTCACATTTTGAGCATTTTTATTTTTATCCTCCTTTTGAGAGTAATGTCTCACATGCATTTATTATCTCCTATTTACAAGTTTCTGGGACTAGCCTTTGATTAGTTGCTAATGTCAGTCTCACTATCTTTCACCTGGCTCCAACTCTCCTTATGCCATCTTATTCTCTAAGTATCACAGACCTTTCATTTTATACTCTTCTTTCCTCACTTTTCCTTTCCCTGCATCTTAAAAAAAAACTCTTTAAATTCTACACAGAGGTGCCACTAATCCAGCACTCCTCTCAAGAAGAAAAAGAGAGCAAAAGAAAGGGGATCCTGGATCCCACCTCCTCCTCTCATGCCACTGTCCCCTGCTTTTCTGTAAGCTCCATAGCCACACGATCTTCCGAAGCAGTGAACTCAAGCTGCAGGCATCCAAGTCACCATCCTCAGCCCCTCCTCCATCCTGTTAACACTCGAGGCCTTTCTGGAGCATTGCGCACTCTCAGCGCCATACAAATCCCAGTTGCAATATCTATTTCCCATGAGCTGGTTTCATGTTGGCCACCGATCATCTCTTTGGTCCACTGCTGACATCTCTTAACTTGTAGGTCCTTCTTCCAGGCTCTCCTTCTTAGCAGGGTGGTATTGTCCTGCTCTAGTGGCCTGTGCTGGTCTGATGTTCCCCTGGACCCTGCAACCATCGTAGCCTGGCCTGCCAAATATAGCTGCCACATTTATGGCATGGACACCCATCAGTTCTCTGATTGCCTATTCTACTGGTATTTAAAATATATACAGGGCTGTCAGTGTAACAACCGGGCAGTTGGATCCTGTGGAAGAGCACTGGAGGGCATGACTTGACATCGTGCTCTTCCAAGTCAACTGTCTGAACTGTCTCCACTGATGCTGTCGGACCTGCTGAGAATTTCCAGCACTGTTCATTTTGTTTAGTGGAAGGTCCTTTAATAAGACCAAAATATTTTGTTAATAGTTTCAGTCTGAAAATGGGCAAAGTAGGCTTGTTGAGAAAAATGTAGACCTGTCAAAATAGTAGGATAACTTGAAATTGTTGTTTATTTCAACAACCTTCAGTGCTAACATTCTATCTAATCAAGCATAAAACCAAAAAGGGAATTTGTTGGATCTGCATGAGAAGAAAATCAATGTGGCTCATTCACAGGTAGAGCTTCCTGTTAACATGTGATCAACAGTGATGAAAGAGGCATTATTGAGATCATTGGTGGAGAGATGTTATCTGGTCCATAGTACCATGGTGCTGATCTTTATTAGCAGTGGATCTTGGCGGTAGTTCTTTGCACACTTATTCATGGGCAAACAAAATTCTCATCATGTTGGGCTCACAAATGCTGAAAGTCAAAAATTTTACCAGTGTTCACACTCTACAATCTAGATTTAGCAAAATGGAAACATGGATTGAATCAGTGAATGGATTTCTTATCCCAAGGCAGAATTTCAGACAGCTATTAGATTGTGGAGCTCATTGCCACAAGAGATAATGGAAAATGAACCACACAGAGAGAAAAAAAAAAGAAATAAAAAGTTGTGCTGGCTAAGATGAAAGAAGGTTTGCATCGAGAGCACAGTTTGGCCATTTTGTCTGCTTCAGTGCTGTACACTCCATGTAATTTTTATCTTAGTTACTAAAATACCACCCACCCCCCTCCACCGCCACTTCTCCACCCTGCTGCTCCCAGCACATAGAAGGGTAATGGATATGTAGATAAAGTAAGGGTAGAGTGGGTACATTTATTTGGAGTGGAAGTGCATCATTGGCACCAAACCCAACCATCATCTTCCCAAGATGCTCACCTTCTGAAATTCTACTCATGGACCTCATCAACATCAAATTCTGGGCAAAGTATACAATCCACATCAGCTAAAATATTTCTATCTTTTATCCCTGTCCATGGGAAAGTGTGAGTGCTTCAAATAAATGGCATGGTTTGGCCACAATTCATAAATCTATTCCTCCTCAGCTTGAATTGGGCTATAAGGAAACATTGCATGTAAGTTTGTGCTAGACTATATTTGGTCATTGATGTAGATGCCTGAGTGCTGTGTCAATGTCCTGCAGACAAGTCTCATTTGATTACATTGAATTAGCCTCCAGTTATGGAAACTATTATTTTGTTTACTACTACCAAAAGGAAGGTGTTATGCTTTCAGCTTGGAAGGATAGGATAAAAAGACATTGCTGAGATCACTATTAGTCACAAACAAAAGCTCCTGGTCCTTCATGCACTCTATCCCATCAAGGACACAGGATGCCAAGCAGTTGACACTGGGCAGAAGAAAAAGCTGGTGAAGTCCAATTCACTCATAATGTGTTCTATTTCCTGTCCTACAGGTAGCATCGATGGCCCCTGGGATAAAGAGAAACTACAGTCTCCCAGTGCCCCATCTGCACAGGCTTCTGTCAGCCATGCTGCCATCTCCAGCCATCACAACCTCGCAGTAAATCATTCCCTCAACTCCCTTCAGCAGAACCACTTATTACCCAATGGTGAGGACAATGTTCTGGGTCATCAGATGTCCTTGTATTTGCCATTTTTCCTTTGTATCTATGCCCATGTTGAATGAGCATGCTGAGTTGGCTGCAAATTAACAATGTGTGGCTGGCAACTTTTTATCTTGCATGGTTCAAAGGTAGCCAGTGGCTATTTAATTACTTTACAGATTAGTAGGTCAACAGCACCTCAAGGGATATTCATTGCACAAATAAAAATAACTAATTAAATCATATCTAAAAAATGTGATGCATGTAGAACAGATATTTTATAAAATGAGCTTCTGCACTTTATCCTTGTATTGATGCTAATCTATTGTTTCTGCATCATACCACATATTAATCCTTTTAGAATGTAGGAGAACTGTGGCTCTAGATTCTGCTAGCTTATTTTCTATTGTTGCTTTTACCTCTGTGTATGTAGCATGCAGACAGTTATTTTGGAGCATTATCATATCCACTGTATGTTGGAGTGGTGTCCAATTTGAGCAGATCTTCATTGTTGGATGGCACCTGTGTGGTTGCTACGAACTTTAAAAAAAACAAGGTTTTATTTGACTGATTTTAATGCTTTCTTCCACCCATATCTAAAATTCACTTTTGCTCCAGATCTGGCTTTCACTGGAGCTTGTTTTGTACAACTCCTTCATTTGATTTTCCTTTCCCAACGACATCTGAATATCTACCTGTGAATTGCCATAAACTCTCTCCCAACTCTTCAATTGCATTTTTGGTATTTTTCTCCACAGGTTCTCTAAGTCTCCAGTGCTTTTCCAATTAATCTTTAATTATTTTTATCTATTACCTCCTGCAAAAGAATGCAATGGTAAATTTCTCCGAGCAACAGAATAAAGACAAGATATATTTTTTAGAGATCAGGGTATAGAGATAAAGGTTGCTGTGCAGTTTTAGGCTACTGAATAATCCTTTGGGTTGCTCCGTGTGTTTAAAAACTATAAGTTATTGCACAAGAAATTGAAAATGTTTTTTGTGTTCTGCTCATCAAAACATCAACACTGGGAACATTCAATATTTTCACAGTTCAAGAATAGACCAATACTAATTTCATGAAATCTACTTAATGACCATGGGTCCATTCCTTTGAATGAAAATCCAAATACATGTAGTTAGTAGCAATTAGAACAGTGGATCTGATTTGAATCAAACTCAGTAAATCGTAACTGTTCCTGAGCAACAGTGATCACTTCTCTAACTCACTGAAATGTTTGGAGACCCTTTATTTATATATGATTCCTCATGTAGATATTGAGTGGAATCTTGAAGGAAATTGTCAGTAGAGCTTCCAGTTTAAGGTTGGTGTCTAGTTTAGTCACACTGGTTGGCATTATCAAACAAACCTTGAAATGTAAGTCAAATCTATATAAGAAAGCATGGTAATAATACACCTTGAAATATATACACATGCATTAACATAGCTGAAATTTACGACAATTCTTAATACCAACATACTAATTACCTTGGCTATACGATTTCTTGTTGAGTACAATCTCCATCATCTTAGTTCATCTGTTTGTTCCAGCAGTTTTCTCCTCTATGGTTTAGCGCCAGCAACATGAAACAATTAAAGCAACTGAATCATTTTGATCTTAGTTGCTTAAGATTACTGTTTTGCCATGCTAGTTTGATGAATGAATTACAGCATACTTCAATATACGGAAATAAAATTGCTTCAAACACCTGGAGATAGTTAAGAGTAGAGCTTATTTCTGTCATCTCATTTTCAGGATGGAAAGCATATTGAAAGAAAAATAATTTCAAAGCATTTAAGATCTGATGGATCTTAACGTGGTGGATATATAAAGGATGTTTCTTTATATGGAAGAATTGAAAAATAGGGATTATATGCAAAATAAGGGTATGCTTCTTTAAGGCAGAGATGAGATGAGTGATTGTTGTGAGTCTTTGGAAGATTCTACCTCAGTGGGTGGTGGAGACATGGTGGAGACATTTTTGAATATTTTTAAGGCAGAGATATAGTTTTTTGATAAACAAAGGGCAAATGTTATCATGGGTGGATACAAATGTGAGGCTGGGTTGACAGTCAAATCATTCAAATGCTGGAGCAGGGTTGAAAAGCTGAGAGGTCTATTCCTGTTCCTAGTTTGAACCATTAATATATTTGTGGGTTTATATATAACAAAGCAGAGAGAGGCATGAGAGTGTACAGACCTCCAAGCCTGACTCTGCAATCTTGATGCATCAAATTTGGACCAAAAATTGACCCTTTGTAATATTGTCTATCCGTACCAGCAGCATGCAAGGTTGTGTAAGGATTAAATTGCCATTATATTAATTTCAGATTAATTGTCAGGGTGCATACATGACATCACATAAAATCCTGAATTTTTTTTTTCCTGTGGGTGCCACTTATCAGCAGTGCGGAAAAAAAATGACACAATGTACACATGTAAAGAAATGGACTGTGATACAGCGAAAAAAAGTCAATAAAAAGCAAAAATAAGTCCTTGAATAAGTCCCTGATTGAGTTTGTTGTTGAGGAGCCTGATGGTGGAGGGGTAGAAGGTGTTCCTGAACCTGGTAGTGTGGGTCTTGTAGCACATATACTTCTTTCCTGATAATAGCAGTGAGAACAGAGCTTGTGCTGGATAGTGTGGATCCTTGATAATTGCTGCTCCTGCTCCCTGATGCCAACGTTCCCAGTAGTTCTGCTCAATGGTGGGGAGATTGCCCATGACTTCCTAGGCTACATCCATGACCCTTTGCAGGGCTTTTGCTGGACCATGATGCAGCCAGTCAGCACATTTTACACCACACAGATGTTGAAATTTGCCAGGGATTAATGTGTCCCTCTCTTTATATGGGATGAACTTTGTTACTAATGAAGTCGGTCTCAAAATTTTCTTGGGATAAGCAGTTTTCAGACCTGATGTGACAACATGTTTCTTCTGGACTGATTGTGCCTTTGTAACAAGCAAGTCAGTGAGCCTTTTCCACATGCAATTAGAACACTGCCATTACCTTCAGAAAGGTTCAATGTTCGCTCCTTATTATGCAGGATGTGTGTCAATCATGAACTGGGGCTGAAGATGATCAATTGCTGATTGGTAGCTTTTGAGCCCAATTATTGAAATTGAATTTTATATTTTATTCGTGAATGAATATTATTTGCTTCAATATATTTTATCTTTGCTGCATTAACTGTTACATAAGGCCAATTTGACCAATTATATTTGGATTTGATAAACAGTCCTTAAGAGTGGGAAATAATGTGTTGCCTGAAGTCAGAATAGTTGTAGTTAATCTAAATGACAATAATAGTTAAAACATTGTTTGGAAGATATTAGAAACTGAGAAGGAAATTTCATCAGGAATCATGGTCTATTGTACTTGAGTCAAATGATGTTTTCCCTTAAGGTGGCGATGCTTCTGGTCAAAAAGTTTGAGTTAGCAACATATGAACATTGAAATCTATTTGAAATTTGTTTCCTTTAATGTACAAAAAACATACAATTTCACTACATTAGGACTGAAAAATTGTTATTTCAATTAAATATTTGAATAGCCAAGGCTATTTTCTTTTGGATGAGGTGATTTAATTGAGAGGACTAAAAACTATGAGGAGACCTGATAGGGTGAGTAAGGAGAATCTATTTCCCTTGGCAAAGGAAAAGCGGGTGGGGGGGGGGTGGTGGGGAGAGGAGGGGTAGAAGTTTTTAATAATTCTCAGAAAGATTAGAGGAAAAATAAATTTTATCACTTAGTAGAAGTAGTTGTTCTAAGAAGTAGTTGGATGTGAGCTTGAAGAACGCCGACCTATTTATTATTGGAGATCAAATTGTGCAGGAAGCTCTTTCTTGACTGGTCAAAACCCAATGCACCAAATGGTTTCCTTGTGTTTTGTAGATGTTCTATGATTCACTGGCTTTCAGTTGTATTCTATTCTGTTAACACACCTGCAGATTACACAAACATCCTCCAGTAGTTTTCTTATTTATTTTTAAAATATCATTTGATATTTTACAGTATAGCCAATTAAACAACGTGCTATAAGATTCAAGAAAACCTTAAAAATATTCTCATGTTAAGGAAATCCAGAGCACAATGAAGTAAAATTTAACAACAAAAAAAAGGAAAGAGAGGAAAAAAAATTCAAAACCACTTCCTCTAAGCAAGGTTGAAAGTTGTCATGTATTAATCAAGTGACACCAATGTGGAGAGGGACAGCACGGCGCCAAAATTCCAGAACAACACTAAATCTTAAGATTGTGTTAATAGTTCATAAATGGGCCCCATATCTTTTGAAACTTAATATTTGAATCCTTGATAGCATATCTAATTTTTTTTCTCGAGTTAACCAAGGCATAATATCCCTTAGCCATTGTGTTTGCGTGTGTGTGTGGAGTATTATCTTTCCATTTAACCAAAATTTCATTCTGGGTATCAATGTAGTAAAAGATAAAATTCGGTTTTGAATTGAAATCAGTAAAACGTCAACATCTTGAGGTGATCCAACTAGAGCAATTAAAGAGCATATGAACTAAAGATGCATCATCTATTTTACATTTGTCACATAAAGGATTTCCGTCTAAATAAAAATGAGACAATTTAACTTTGGACATATGTGCTCTATGAACCACATTAAATTTCAGCAAACGATGCCGTGCACAAAAGGAAGTAGTGTCAATCAAATTAAAAATGAAGTCCCATACCTCATTGAACAATTAAGGATTCAAATCCTGCTCCTAAGCATTTTTGATTTTAACTGGGGGGGGGGGGGGGTCTAGTCTTAGATCAGCCAAATTATCATAAATACAAGATGTTAATCCTTTATGGGAAGATTGTAGAGCAAAAAAAGTGTAAAGAACAGTCACCTCGGTGATTCAAGGAAAATCTGGGATCTGAGATTGAACAGTGTCTAATTTGTAAATATATTAAAAAAATTAGTTTTAGATAAATTAAATTTTACTTATTTCTTATTTCTAAAGGCAAATCCATTTGAACATGCAATCCATAGCCAACTTCCTCTGCATATTTTTCACATGACCAGGGAATCAAAAATTCTTTTCAGCAGGAAAGTGTAAAAGGACACAAGAACAGGAATACTGAAAGACAAAATGCCGAATATTAAACATTCTCTTAAAACCTTTATTCCTAATGCGCATTCATTTTGGAGTCAGTTTACACAAATAATTCTTGTACTATTCTCATACTCTTGTCCTTTTCAGGTTTGGAGCTCCCATTTATGATGATGCCCCATCCACTTATTCCTGTTAGCTTACCTCCAGCATCAGTTACCATGGCAATGAGCCAGATGAACCACCTTACCACAATCGCTAACATGGCAGCTGCAGCACAAGTACAAAGCCTTCCTTCAAGAATGGAAACCTCAGTTATTAAGGTAAATTCACACTGTCATGAATACAGTTCCATTGCCTGGAATATATTAATGTTGTGCATTGAGGAGCTGAGACAAACTGTGCGAGAAATAGTTCAACAATATTTTAGTAAGACGCGAATGTGTCCAAGCCAAAGGCAACTAATAAGGACTCTATGAATGTTGTGAGATATTTAAGACATTAGTAAGTATATACTTTTCATCAATGGCCTGTTCTTGTAAAATTAAAAATTGGATACTAGTAAATATTTTTCATTCATCTCATATCTTTGGCAAGATTAAGTAAATCAACACTTGAATATCTGAAGATTGTCACTGAGATGTGGTTGTGGGTTTTCTTGAGAGCTGATCCCTTTGAACCAGGAAAACACCATATTTCATCTACAAGCTATGTTGTTTAAGCATATTTAATTTGAGGTGCATATTTTTTGTACTCTGGATGTCGGAATGAAGTTGGCTGGCAAATTCTCCTGCTCTTGGATACAATTCATGTTATATGTGCATATTGGACCTGCCAGAACTCATGGCTTCACACTGTCTTGGCCAATCGTGCCCCTGCTACCTTGTGAGAGAAGCATCAAAAATAGCACTTCTAACCCTCTACAACTATTTTGCCAATCTCAAGTTTAACTATAATGGATGATATGATTTCATTAGATGTAATGGAAATGATGCATTATAACTGTTCCTACCTTAGACTACTGGAACCCTCCTCCATGCCTTTTGTGCATTTAACCATAACTGTTCCAGGGTGTTACTGGATGTTCTCCCTTCTTATATTCATCCAAAGATCTGCCACTGTAATCAAACAAACATAAAGTTATGTTTGCCCATCAACTCCTATGCCTTACTGCCCCACACATTGGGTTGTGGTTCAACAGCACTACAATTTTAATTTTCTCTGTGTTACATATAATCCTTGGTCTTAGCACTCTTTATTCATGATTTTGCCACAAGTCCGAGAATCCTCGCAGTATTTCCCTCCTTCATTTCTAGCCTCTTGATCATTCCCAGTTTTTATTATTTCATAACCCAAGCATTCTGCCAAGAAAACCTCAAACTCTGAACTTTTCACACATCTAAATATCGAAAACCTGCCTCAGAGACCAAACTTTTTTTTAAACCTCCTCCAGTATTAGCTGAGGCTATATTCTGTCCAGTTTGGTCAGAGAAAGTTCTTGTAACATGTCTGGGAATGTTTCTGCATTGCTATAAATGCTATATAAGCTCAATTATTGTTGGTGTAAAAACTATTGAACAAATCATTGATCAAGCTCATGAGATCAGGCTGACGTTTTACTCTGTGCTTATGTTCCATACAAAAAATGAAGCAAATTTAGCCTATCGTGTGTGCTAATTCACAGAGCAATACCATTCCATACTCATTTTCCCCGTAACCCATGAATTCTTCACCACCCCTCCTCTTCACCCCAGATGCTCCCATCCAAGGGTCAAGTTACAGAACCAATCAACCTGCAATTCTTTGGGATGTGAAAGAAGGTCTGGAACACCCAGGAATAACCCCTGCCAACAGCCGGAGAATGTGTAATTCTGTGTAGACAGTACTGGAGGTCTGCATTAAATGTGAATCATTGAAGCTGTGGGGCAGCAGCTCTATCAGTGAGCCAAACTGAAATTTTACCAGTATGCTAGCAATTGTTTTCAAACTCACTGCAGAAGAATTTCAGGAAAAAACATTCCAACTCTCCTTATCCTCACTCTGCTTCAAGACCAATGTTGAATTACAGATTTGAAGCTCATGTTTATCTCTTTACTGGCATATGTAAATGTCCTTGATGCTCCTTCAGCCATGTGGAAAAGTATTCTTCGGTTCCTCTTTATTCAATACTGAGGCTGATGCACCTATGAGCCATTATTTCCAGATCTTCAGAATGGCTGGAGAGTGAGAAGCATATAGCTCGGCCTAACCCTTGCGTAAATTGGAATGAAACAGCTGGACAGAGGCTTTGGCCTATGCAAATCTGATTTGTGATCTTCACTATCAGATGCAAATAGCCCTTAATTTCTCAGCCCTCCGGATTTGCCAACAGAACATGCTTTACAAATATTTTAGTCATTCTATATTATTAGAGGTAAGCATAGATAGAAATTAAAAATTAAAACGTTAGGTTTTGAGCTATACTCACTGTATAAGTCTAACCCAAGTCTGGCACTTACCACTGAGAGAGAGTGCTATTATTAATGAAGGAGTGAAAACTTGAGCCTTTCCAAGAAACCCTGTCTGTAAAAGTTTAAATTAGATCAGCCATTTCATAAATTAGATCAGCCATTTCATAAATTAGATCAGCCATGATCATATTGAATGGCGGAGCAGGCTCGATGCGCCATTTTTGGCCTACTCCTGTTCCTACTTCCTATGTTCCCATGTTCCTAAATGTCACTGCCAGATTTAGTGTGATCGGCCTGATGAGGCAGTGTAAACAGAAGGCACCGTGGGACCCTGGCTGAATGCTTACTATTTGCCACCTGTTGGAAATGGTGACTGGTATATGTTGTTAGCTTCATTTGCTGGGTTGTTATTTTAAGGTATGTTAGAAAGGTTTATAATATACATTTGTTTTAATATAACATTACTATTAATCTAGCTTCCCAAATGTAAGTTTCAGTAGGAAAATACTTAGTGGTAGAACCATTGAAGTTAGGTGAGTGTTTTATGCCATTCTCCATTGCCTTGGGTGGGGGGGGGGGGGTGGGGAAACACTCTAAACCACAGGATATTGAGGTTTGGATTTTATACTTGGCATATAAGACATCCCCTGATTTGGGGGTAACATTCTGAAGGTTCAAATACTGCCTTGAATGCTGATATATATGGCAATTGGTTTTCAGGAGGGGTTTTCATTCACAGAAATGGAGATCAGGAAATTGAATTGGTTGCATCCAAATCACAAATGAATGAAAAGTGCAGCATATTTGTGTATCTTTACTTCGGAATACCTGATTCAAACTTTGGTTAAGTGAAACCCACACTTGAAAACCATCAGCAATGATACTTTTTCAATCCAATCCACAGGAACACAAGATCTGAGTGTGTGAAATAAGAACTATGAACGTGCAGCATTTATAATGAATAAATTTGTAGTGACTAATTGTGGCCTTGTTCTATATGTGGTCAAGACCTAGATTCCTTAGAGAGTTTGTCACGGATGATTTACGAGGCCTCTATTACTTGCTGAGTAAACTGTGTTAATTCATTGTGTGGCAGGATGGTAGTGGTGAATGCGATAGTACAGATTCTATCACCAATGTGTATATGTACAGATTGTAGTGTAGGATGACTGTGATTGGCTGAGAGCGTAGCCACACCTACTGGCAGGTCTTAAAGGATTGCTCCTAGCCAGACCAGGTCATTCTAGACTGGTCGACCAACTTGTGATGTGCTCTAGCCTTTTAGTTAATAAAAGCCTTGGTTTGGATCAACAAGTCTTTGGTTCTTTCGACGCGCTCTACAGTGCTATGCTGCTCCAGGCAGAATGAAATATGAAGAGGATTAGTTCCAAAGCATGTGGGTGATTTAAAAAAAAATCCAAGCCATCTGGTGGAAAGCTGGTGGATTTGGAAGTTAGCAGGCTCTCCCTTGTAGTCAATACAAGCACATGCAACAAATTGGTGGATCTTTTACCTTTGAAAGTGCATGTCAGGTAAAAGTCAAGTGGGTACTGGCTTGGTTGTAGGTGAAGCTGTTCTGAATAAAGGTTTTTATTGTCAGTCAGATGGAAGAGGAGATAATTCTTGTGACGAGATGCCTGTTGTTTGACATAACACCTCCCTCATTCTTCAGAAAACTCGTCCACATTTGGACTTTCAGTATCAAAGAACTTCAGAAACTCTGCAAGTTGACACTCACCTCCCATCCATCCTCCCCTTCATGTTCATCGGCATTATAGGATTAATTCCGATCAACATCCTGAAATCAAATTTGACTTGAAAGCTAATCAGCCCAAATCAATAAATGCTATGGCTATCAGGACAGGTCAGAGGCAAGGTAACTTTCTACATCTGGTTAGGATCCTGGTTTTTGATGGCTTTCCACCATTATAAGATCCCAAATATGTTAGAGTACCCGCCTCAAGCTTGGCTAAGATTTCTTCCAATTATAGTCAAGAAGCTCAAATATTTTGATGGACAAAAGCAGTCCTATTAAAGAGCACTCTCTCCACCTTCCAATGCATTGACTCTCTCCACCTGCTGTTCAACATCTTTGCACTGTGTCCCAGTTACAAATGTTGATGTAGCCACATAACAAGGTTATTCCAAATCCATGGTCTTCATCACCTAATCTGGTCACAAACAGAGGGAACACTGAAGTACCTTCACCTATGTGTTCCCCATTCAAGGCATGCAAATTTTTGCTTTGAAAATTATTGGACATTGCTTCATCATTTGGTATCCAAATATTGGAAATCCCTACACAAAAACACTGCGGGAGCACCTCCACTAGTAAAGTGGACCTGCAAATATTTGACAATCTAAAAGAAATGCAGCTATCAAGTGCTTTGCTGTTACTTTGCAAAGCATGAGAAGTCAGTTTCAGCAAGAAGAACTGCCACATGCAGTTAGTCTCACTACAAGGGAGTTGGCACTTTGCAGCTGTATTTGTATTCATTTGTCAAATATTCGCAGGTCCACTTTAACACCGCCAGAAGGATTGCCCTGCTTCAAGTAGACAGCTCACCACCAACTTCTCTAAGCAACCAGCGGCTGCCATTAAATTTGGCCTTCCCATTGCTGATATTCTGCCATAAATTAATATACTGAGGTTTTGGGCTAAGATTGCTGTGGTCATATTTCATCTGTAGCTCAAGTATCCAAATCAAACTAATGAAACTTGTCAGTTGCAACCTTGCCCCATCCACCATTCACCTTGCATTAAGAGCTATTTCTTGATATATGGAGAATGATAATTTGGTTACGGTCATTTTAAAAAATGAAAATTGATTGATCACAAAAATTAAATCATTTGTATTTGCTTAGGGCATCATTTGTAAGTAAACATGTTTTAAAAGACCAAAAATAACAAATGTTCATTTGAGCTATTCATAGTTACATCTCATAGAAACAAATTAAGTTAGGAAAGGGAAAAGACAGAGTTAGGAATGTTATAGTAGTTATGACAAGAACTTGAATAGCATCAAGATTTAGGATTGCTTTTCCCAGAGACGAGAGTGGAGAATCTGTGGAGTTATATGCACAATGAAATAGTAAATGATGCCTAATTAAATATATTTAAGACAGAATTAGATAGATTTTTGCAAAGTAGGAGAATTAAGGGTTATGGGGTAAAGGCAGGTAGGTGGAGCAGACTCGATGGGCAGATGATTTACTCCTGATCCTATTTCTTGTGCTCCATTATTGGCGTGGAGTATGTATCTTCTTCAAGCATGAAGAGGCTTACATACAGGTATTTTTATAGCATGCCTATTAATAACCTCATGCCTTGAAAAGTTGATTTTATATATATATATGTACCATCTTTTGATTTCCACAATTTGAACCTTGCAGCAGTGATTTCAATGGTTTGTGGAAAGGGGTTAATGAGCCAACATGTAAAATGGAGGAAGATTGCCAGTCACCCTCAAGGCTTCTCCATGTTTTTATTCCCTGATTAAGTGATTACTTAAGTCAAGCTCAAGACTTAAGTTTTAGATTTGCTTCCAACTTTGTTGACTTTGCAACCACATTGAAACAAGATAACTTTTTTGCTTTTGGTGGCTCTTGTCCTAGTTCAAATGAAATGCACATCCCTGTCTTTCTGTGCCAATGTGAATAGAGTACAGTATGGTCATCACATAGCAAGCCACTACTTCATCACTGCCTACATCCCTTTTCAAAGTCTTTTGGTAAACCATAATGGATAAATCAGAAATATATTAAATGGCACATTCAAATTTTGTGGAAAGGTATAGTCCCAATCACACATAATAAGCTCAACCACATCCAAAGCAAAGGAGCCTTCTTAAATAACACCAAGTTGTCAACCATTCGAGACATTAATTATTTTCACAACAGTGTAAAGAAACTGAAGTTTGCATCGTCCACAAAGATGCAAAGCTTCTTCAATTGTACTTCCAAAACCCATGATCTGTAACACTTTGAGATGTAAATGCACATCAGAACAGTTGCTTGTAAGTTTCTCTTCAACATGCATTATGTCTAATATTATCACCATACATTAATTGTCGCTGGATTTAAGTCTTGGCATTCTCACACCTCCATCACCATGGGGAGTGAAGCAGTTGTGGGAGACTTTTACCTCATCCCTTTACTGTAGCCACTTCCAGCCATTTCACCTTGGAGATAGAACATCCCAAATTCAAATTCTTCCCAAGGGTGACATTGACTTGGCATAGAACATACACCCACCCTGCATCTGTAGAGATGGATTAAACTCGTTTCAGGTCAAGCAGTTTGCTAAACTGCTCAGTTTCTCAAGGAGCTGTATAATTAACATTCTGCGTTTATTGTTTGTAGGAACGTGTTCCCGACAGTCCTTCACCTGCACCTTCTTTGGAAGATGGCCGTCAGCCAGGGAGTCATCCTTCCTCCCACCGGAGCAGCAGTGTATCCAGTTCACCAGCTCGGACAGAGAGCTCTTCTGACCGAATCCGTAAGTTCATTCCTCTGAGACTTTCTGAATTTATCCAAATGCATGGCTAATGTATATTTTAAATGTACTTTGACCATGTTTACAGGACAGAGATGACAGAAGATGAATCGTGTAATCCCAAATAAGCAATGCAATTGAATCTGCATATTTTCTCACTGATTTCCAACCTTCTAACCTTCCTGGATTATCGGACTGGATAAATCCACTGGTTCCTTAAGGAAAAGTTGGAATTTAGCTACTTAAATGACTGTATGCTCATGAATTCCAGACGGAATGCAGAATCTTTTCATTCACTCCATAGCTAAACACATGCAGGCTTGTGGTACAAGCCAATCTTGCAGAGATATTCCAGAGCTACAGGAGGAAATGGTCTCTGGGATCCTACACTGGGTTAGGATGGGTGCAGGATTTGGGACCCTATTGAATTTAGTTGGGATTCTCAGACAACGGGTGAGGATGGCACATTGCTTGCATGTAATATTTTTAATTGTTTAAGTGATTTCACACATTTCTAGTTAACCAATTTTAATATAACACATATAATACAGAATATCAGAGATTTAAAAATTCTATAATAAATCTCTGTCAAAAGAGGCTTCTCTGGCTTTTAAATCTCTCAGTGCTGTTTTGAGACAGGGGTTCCCTTGCTATTACGCAAGAGACCCTGCCACTGATCAGGTCATATGGCTGGAATCTGGATTGTTCTGGATCAATGGATAAGCTATAAGATTGGCAATGAAGGACTTGGCAAGATAGACCTGGCCTATTCAGAATTGTTGTGGCATCACCCAATAAAACTTCATCCAAGTCTTTAAGATTCAAGATTATTTTATTGTCATGTAATAAAACAGAAAATGTGATATTACACGAAATTTCTTTTAGACTACCGTAAGGTAGACGAAGATTCACTATCAGCAAAAAATTGCAGAATGCCCTTTACATCCAGATAAAGGAGAGTCCCCTCAGAGTCACTGAGTGCCTGTGGATACACCTCCAGTGCTCACACAGCCTTCAGTCAGAACCATCAGCACCTGAGCTCCAGATGCAAACCTCTGACACTATCAGGAAGCCTCCAGCGCTCTCTCGCACCCGGGTTCTGATACCTAGTACCCCTCGAGCCGATGTCAAGCAGTCTACTATGAATCCTTTGACTGCAGTCACCAGCAGCTCGCTTCCTGGTGTTCTTCAACCTCAGAGCCCCTCATTGGTTCGCTGCCAAGGTTACTATCCTATGGGTCTTCTTATCTACTTCTCCTTCTCAAAAGATGGGGGTAGATGGTGCCCCCATTTTCCTGTGACCTGTTGTGTCCTCCACTTCACTGGAGTCTGCAACCCCTCATAGTCACTGACAGACATAGGCGCCACCATCTAGGCCCAGACCCCCCCGTGCTCAACAGATTTTAAAGTAGACCAATGCCAGCTCCCTTCACACGCCGTTTAAAGCCTGTGGAGAGCTGATGGAAGTTGAGCTGAGCTGTTGGACCCCATGGGGAGCACTGAGACTTCACTCCCAGCTCTTTGTAGGTCTGCACCAGCAGTGGCGCTGCTGTACAGCAGCTCCGGCAGTGCCACCATTTTTTTTTGTCTGGAATTTCTGTCCGTGAGCAACAAAAGTTCATGAACTGCTGAATGAATACCTGTTTCTTCTGGTGATACCAACTTATCTTTTTCCCGTTACGTTTCTCCCAATAATGCCACCTACCGCTATCAGTTGAGTAAAACTAAAAATGCTTGCAAGTTAAATTTAATTAATATTGGAAATTTTTGTCAAAGCACATGTGGTTCAGAGATGGTAGTGTGCTCATAAATCTGACTTGTTTGTTGCTGCTTGATTACTGAAAATTATTTCCTTTTCTGACAGCTGTCCATCAGAATGGACTATCAATAAACCAGACCTTGCTGGGTTTGTCCCCCACTATCCCACCTGGCTCCAAGGAAGGAGATCTTGCCTGTCAGGATGGAGGACATGAATTAAAAAGAATACACGCTGAGAAAGGTAAAATCCAGTGTTTCAAATATATGTTCTGCAGTTATTAAGTCAATTATTCCGAAGTACATTCCATTGCTGGAGAGCAGGCAAGAATTTCTGTTTATCTGGGATTTGTTCTTAATCCTAGTAATAGTTTTCACTGTGCTGCTCTTCCTGACTCAGGGCTCTGACCGTACTTCACCTGTGCCATTACCTTGAAAGGTTTCTATACTCTTAACTCCCAGTCATTGAATTTATGAGCAAGTAATCTGTAAATCAAGCAGTCATCTAAAAGAAAACAATTCAGTGATGGTAAGGATATGGAATGCAAAAACCAACCTGTAAATTATGGTCATTCTCAACTTGTAGTTTATCTTTTACTCATTTAATAATGGTCTTAGACCATAAGAGATGGGAGCAGAATTTGACCATTTGGGCCATGGGGTCTGCTCTGCAATTCGAATCATATCTTAATTATTTTTTATGTATCTCATGCCTTCAGAATGATTTTACTGAGGTTAAGGTGGCATCAGTGTGATACAGGAGACAAAATAAAGCTTTCTTTGTTTGATAATACAAGGGAAATGCATCCTCTCTTCAGGATGCTTCCATCTTCATGCAATGATGTATGTACAAAGGGTTCCACTTCTGGAAATTGATGTTATTGTATCCATAGAACAGATTTTCAAAAGCAGAGTTCAACCTGCACCTGCTTTGCACAGAAAATAATTTTCTCCTCCAATTTTCCCATCTTAAAGCACTAAGACCTAGACAGAGAATAATGACATTAACCTCTGTAGCTGCCATTTCTCTAACTGGTTATTCTTCACATGTGACCTTATGTAACAAGCTTGGTTAGATCATTCTGAAATGAACACCATTATGGTTATTCTCGTGTCACTCATCTTTATCTTTCCACACATTAAGGAAATTGCTTGATTATAAGTTGGTCTCAATTCGTCAAAGGCTATTGGGAGAAAGCCAGGGAGTGAGGCTGAGTGGAAAAATGGATCAGCTCATGATTCACTGGTGGGGCAGACTTGATGGACTGAATAGCCTATTTCTGCTCCTATGCTCCCCTAAGCTCACTAAATGGCAGTCAATAAGCTGCAAACATTTTTGCAGGTGGGCTGCATTATGCTCTCTGCATTGGTAGAAGAACAGAATTAGATGTTCAAGAACTTGTCTATCTAATTGTTGGGGGCTACAGTAATACTTTCTTCATGCATTCCTAATTTCATTCCCCTCAAATATGCTGGATTTTATTGAATGAGAGCTGTTGACTCTATTATTCCCCTGGTCCAGTCCCTCCCCACCTATGTGCGGACAACTTCACACATCTTCTATCACTTTAACTTCTAGTTCCTTAAACTCAATCGCCCTCTGTTTACCTTGAACATTTAATCCCTATGCAGCTCCATCCCCCTTACTAAAGTTCTCAAAGCCCTTCATTTCTTTCTGGATAATAAACCCAATGAGTTCCCCTCCACCATCACCTTCCTCCGGCTGGCAAAACTTGTCCTCGCCCTCAATAATTTCTCCTTTGACTCATCCCACTTTCTCCAGTTCAAAGGGGAAACTATGGGCACTCGCATGGGCCCCAGCTATGCCTGCCTTTTTGTTGGCTACATAGAGCAGTCCTGCTACAAGTCTACACAGTTCTTCCTCTGCTACATCGATGGCTACTTTGGTGTTGCTTCATGCACCCATGATGAGCTTGTTGCCAAATTCCACCCTGACCTCAAATTTACTTGGTCCATCTCTAGCAAACTTCTCCCCATTCATGATCTCTCTCTGCCTCCATCTTGTCAAACACCTGATAGACATCTTCTATAAACACAACTCCCACAGTTACCTTGACTACACTTCTTCATAATCCTCCATAAGGATTCCACTCTATTCTCTCAATTCCTCTATCTCCTTCACATCAGCACCCAGGATAAGGACTTCCATGCCAGATCATCAGAGATGTCCTCCTTCAAACATCATGGATTTCCCTCTACCACCATCATCCCTGCCCTCTCCTGCATGTCCTCCATTACCTGCACATCTGCCCTAATCCATTCTGCTCGCACGCGCAACGGCAGGATTCCTCTTGTCCTCACCTCCATTGCACCAGTGTCCACATCCAACACATCCTCCTTCACCATTTCTGCCACCTATTATGTAATCCCACCACTAAACTCATATTTGCTTCTCCTCCCATCTCTGCCTTCCACAGAGACCACTCCTTCCATGATCCCTTGTCCACTCCTTGCTCCCACCAATCCTTCCATTGGTACCTGACCCTGTGACCGCAGGAGATGTGCTATTTACACCCATGCTTTCTCCCTCACCACAGTTAGGTGCCCCAAACAGTCCTTCCAAGTGAAGCAAAATTTCACTTGTGAATCTGCAGGGGTCATCAACTGCCTTTGATGCTCTTGTTGTGGTCTCCTCTACATTGGAAAGACTGGACACACTCTGGGAGATCACTTTGTCGAGTACCTCAGCTCCGTCCGCTGCAATACCATGGATTGATCTCCCAGTGGCCACCCATTTCAATTCCCTACCCTATTCCCTTGCTGACCAATTTATCCATGGTCTCACACACCACCAGATTGAGAGCACCCACAAATTGGAGGAACAACATCTCATCTTCCAACTGGGGCCCTCCAACCTGATGGCATTAATATCAACTTTTCCAGCTTTTGTTGAACTCCCTCCCTTCCCCCCTCCCCCAACTTCTCCCCCATCACCTTCCCCCAGCTCTGTCCCTCCCTTCCCTGTCTCTCTTTGTCAGACATGATAAATTGCCTCCTCTCCCCTTATATCCAATTAACACCTTTTGTTGGTCTGGGTTCCTCCCCCAGCCAGCATTGTCTGAATTCTGAGATTTCCTGCTTCTGGCTCACTCTGCTTATTCCTTTAAGGAGGGCTCAGGCCTGAAACATCAGCAATATGTCTTTGCTTTATATGGATGCTGAAAGGCCAGCTCAGTTCCTCCAGTACTTGGGTATGTTTTCACTGTTGCTTTCCCTCTTTGACCCACCCTTCAGTGACCTCTATGCCTCCCTTCACTTTACCTCAAAGCAACGAAGAAGGACAACCTGCATTTTGCAATCAATTGTAATTCATCTAGTTCAAGTTTATTATCATTTGACTGTACCTTTGCAACCAGACAAGACAGCATTTCTCCCGCCCGCAGTGAATGTGCGCGCGCGCATGCACACACACGCTCCCTTCCCCTTCCCCACCCCCATAATCAGATATGTATATGAAGGTATAATTTAAAATAAATAGCTGTGTATATAATATTTTGGGATGATTTACTTCAATTAAATTTTGCAACCAAAATAATTTGATTTAATATTCTGATTGGTGTCATAGTTCAAAAAAATGCGAGGTGCTTATTAATATTATGTGAGAATTAAAACTGGGCAAATATTATGCTAAGATTCATTCATGCTCTCACTGTTTGGTGCTTCAAAACTACAAAGGTTTGCAAGTTGTTTATTTATTAAGTGCTCTTGAAGGGGCGATCTCAGTGAATCTATAATCATACATGAATGATTAATCGAAAAAAGGTTCTGTCGTCAGTTGAAACATTTAAAATAGAAAGCATAATTACAGGGTGTTTTAAAGATGGTGATTGATCTGCTTTGAGAAAGATGATATTTAGGTAGAATATATTAAAAATTCTTAATGTAATGTTGGAGTTTATGATGGAATAGAAATATTTGCACTGCATGGGAGAAAAGAGGAATGATGGGCTAAATGGACAAGTGACTCAAGCTGCCTGGTGACTACTTGTGTGTTCACCAACATTGCATAGTATTGATCTGCAGAAAAGCTGTGAATATCCAAATCCAATTTATGTGCATATGATATTGTTATGACATGAGAAAGGACATAATGAATGGCTTTTTTTTTAAATAGTTGAAAACTTCATGCAATAATGAAGCAACAATTCTTGACATATATTTCAACTCATTTAATTATTTACATTTTGCCTGATAATTCTTAGTTATACTGATAATTATTATATGATGTTGGAACATAAAGAAATTGCATGATAGGTATTAGTTGGGCATCGATCAGAATGGACTATAATAGACTCTAGGTGTGCTCTACCATGCACTAAGCATTTATAATAGATTGGGTGTTTATTTGCTAGTTAAAAATAAACCCACTTTTTTTTGCTGGTGTAACTTTACTAGGTTAGCTATTTGCCAAATTGGTCTTTGTCAAAGACAATGAAAAGAATCCCATTGATCTTCCTCTGATCTCTTTGGCTGTTCATTTGAGGAGTATTTCTGGAAGATCCTGGCTTGCATTCCTGCTGGCTGGAAGCAGTGGTCCAAAAATAGATTTTTTACTGCTTTAGGACCATTTCTGATTTGTGCAATCATCAAGAGATTGGATGCCAGTAGAGCCTTAAACTATAGAGAGCTCAGGCACAGCATCAACTGTCTTGGTATAATTGGTGCACATTGAATCATTAAAAATTTTCAAATAATTCTTCATCCATATCATAAAAATTGCACTTTATTTCTTGTGAAGAGAAGATTGTTATCCACCTCAATGCAGATTCCTAAATGTGAAAAAGAAACTTTAAAGAGTCAACCTTAAATAATTCTCAGTTAGTGGATTAGGATGAGGAAATTCATCACAGCATGAGATCTTCCATTCCAGATTACCTGATGTCCTCCTCCTTCAAAAAAATATGGTTTCTCCTCTACCACCATCAACTCAGCTCTCACCTTTATCCTCTTCACCCCCCTTCATTTTCCACAGTGACTGCTCCTTCCGGGAGTCCCTCATCTCTTCCCACTAATCTTAGTACCCAACCCTGTGACTACAGCAAGTGCTACACACACCCACACCATATCCTTCACCATCGTTCGGTGCCCCAAATGGTGCTTCCATGTGAAGTTACTTGTGATGTGAATTTGTAGCTGTCATCTACTGCGTATGATGCTCCTGTTGTGGCCTTCTCTACATCGGAAAGGCTGGACACAGACTGAGAGAGAATTTCACTGCCCACCTTCAGTTTGTCCACAGCAATGGTGGGAATCTTCAAGTGGCCAACCATTTCATTTCCACATCCATTCCTGTGTTGACATGTCTGTCCATGGCCTCGTGCAATGCCAGACCAAGGCAACCCATAAATTGGAGGAACAAACCTCCACTCTCCAACTGGATTACACTAACATCGACTTTTGTTTTCAGTTAGTGTACTCCCCTTTCTTCCTATTCTCCCCGTTCATCTCTCTCCTTTCCTCCAGATCTCCACCCCATCACTGTTTAGCTTTTTTCTGTTATACCCTCCTACTTATATCCACCCTGCCCCTCCCCAACCATTTTATTCAGGCGCCTGCTCCATTTTGCTCATACCTTGATGAAAGGCTCAGGCCTGAATTATTGGCTAGATCTCTTTATCTTTGCTGCATTAAGAAGTTTGTGGGACTTCCTGAGTTTCTCCAGTATTTTTGTGTAAGTTCATCCTAACCCACTTATCTGTTTGAGGACAGATAATCCAGTAATCACCAGTTATTTTTAAAATAATATTATCATTGAATTTTATAAGAATAAACAAAGCATATACAGAAAATTTGTAAAGTACACAACATAAATATCAAAAATTGTCAAAGCACATGCATGTTATACAAGCACAACATATAAGTTTATCCCCAAAAGCCCTTAACTCTTTGGTCCCATCCATACACCAAAGTTTTATATTAAAAAATATAATTCATTCCTGTGGTAACAGATTAAGTTGCTGGAAGTTGCATTTTATATTAGAAGAAGAGAAAAGAACAAAAGGAAAAGAGAAAAAAAATGAATGAAAAAATAGTCCTTAGTTTAAGTAAGGTTCTGAAAATAATTATGGAAAGGCCCCTTACACCATTTGAAGCTTTTTGTTTATATTACTAATGGAATAGCAAAACTTTTCTAGATTTAAAAAGGCACAATATCTCTAATCCACTGAGTATAGGTAGGTGGGGCAGCATCCCTCCATCTTTTTAATATCGCATGTCTAGCTAAAAGATGGGAAAAGGACAGAGGGCAACATTTGATTGAGGTTAAATGAACATTGCCTTCTCCAGTGATACCAAAATAGGGAAACCAAAGTTAAATTGAGGTTTATAGACAGGGCTTGGAACATCACTCTCCAGTACTTTTCAAGGCTGGGACACTTCCAGATCATATGAATAAGGGATGCCTCATCTCTCTCACATTTGTCACAACAACAATCCATATTTGAATAAATACGAGATAATTTGACTTTGGACATATGAGCCCTATGCACAACTTCAAATGTAACAGACAGTGATGGGTACAGAGAGAAAAAGAATTAACCAACTTAAATATTGAATCTCAATTCTCATCCACTGCTTTAATCGTACCTAATTGACTCGTTATGTGCACAGTTTCATTACTCCAAGGGAAATGGGCCAATGGCACTTTTTCTCAAGCAAAATATTTCAGTAACAATTGGGTCTCGAGCAGTGGGTTCTCAACCTTCTCTTTCCACTCACATACTACTTTAAGCAATCCCTTACTAATGACATAGGGATTGTTTAAGGTGGAATGTGAGCTTAGGGGGCAGTTTGAAAACCACTGGTTTAAATCCTATTCCCAGGCGCAGTTTTAATTTTATCAAGAGGGGTAGGTCTTAAATCTACCATCTTATCATAGATAACAGATATTAAACCTTCGTGTGAGGGTTATAAACTAAGAAATACATCAATTGTATTTGTACCAGATATCGCAGGGAAGTTTGGTAACTGAGAGTGGAGAAAATGTCCGATTTGCAGATATCGGGGAAAAAAAAAAGACTATTTGGCAGGTTAAATGTTTCGGAAAGTTGTTCAAATGATGCAAAACTGTTAATGATAAAAGATCTTTAAAACACTCAATACCCATTCTATACCATACTTGAAATGCAGAATCATGTAAAGCAGGTTGGAAGAGATGATGGGATAGAATAAAGGTTGAAAGAGTAAAGCAGTGGTTCTCAATCTTTTTCTTTCCACTCACATTCCACTTTAAGTAATGCCTATGCCATCGGTGCTCTGTGATTAGTAAGGGATTGCTTAAGGTGGTATGTGGGTAGAAAGATATGTTTGAAAACCACTGTTTTAATCGTACCTAATTGACTCGTTATGTGCATGGTTTCATAACTCCAAAGGAAATGGGCCAATGACTATTTTTCTCAAGCAAAATATTAGCAACAATTAGGTTGAGGGCAGTGATTCTCAACCTTCCCTTCCCACTCACATACCACCTTAAGCAATCCCTTACTGATCACAGAGCACTGATGGCATCGGGATTACTTAAAGTGGATTGTGAGTGGGAAGAAAAAGGTTGAGAACCATGAAAACCCAAAAGTTTTCTGAATTGATCACAAAACTCTCACAGGATGCCTGATATCGGATTACCAATTGATTTTATTTAAGGAAAGAGGAAGAAAGTATCTAATATGTGCTGGAACAGATTTTTTTTTAGCAGAATTCAACTCCATTGCTACCCATAATGGACAGTCAACTCCAGTATGAAAATATAACCAAAACGTAAGGTTGTGTATATTGGCCACCCAGTAATAAAACTGGAAATTAGGCAATGCCATGCCTCCATTCCTTTAGACTTTTGAAGATGAATTTATTTAGTCAAGGGTGCTTATTCTTAAAAATATAAAATAACAGAATCTAATGAGTTGATTTAAAAAAAAAAGATTTAGGAATGAAAGTTGATATGGAATGGAAAACAAAATTCAGCAAAATATTCATTTTTATAGAATTAATTCGGCCCACCAGGGATGAATCAAGGGCTCTTTTTCACATGTTTTAACAGTGAGAAAGTTTTATTTAAAAAGACACATATTTTCTTGTGACTGTAATACCAAGATAGGTAAATTGATTTTGCACAATCTTAAAAGGAAAATTAGTATACACTTATGTAAATATATTCACAGGGAAAAGTTCACTTTTATGTAAATTTAGTTTGTGTCCTGAGAACTGGGTGAGTAATGACAGTGTGAGGGGAGAGAGGTTTCAGGGCTTGATATGAAAAGCAACAGATCATTTGCATAAAAAGAAACTTGTTCAACTCTCTTCCTCCAAATCCCTGACATAGCCTCACAACTTAGAACACTATTGTTAATGGCTCTATGGTCAGATTAAAATGTAAAGGGCTAACGGGCACCCTTGATGGGTTCCCCATTGGAGATTGAAATGGAACAGTTGAAAGTTGGTGAAGTTAGAAACAAAAGGCCACAATTACAGTAATTTTATCCATGTAATATAAAACTTGGTCCAAAATTGAATTTTTCTAAAATCTCAAATAAATACGTCCACTCCACATGGTCAAACACTTTCTCTGCATCTAGAGAAAGAAAACCTTCAAGAATGGCATCCAAGGGTGAGTATAACATATCAAATAGATGACGCACATTAAAGTAAATCTAGCGGTTTTTAATAAAGCAGGTTTGCTCTTCAGGTATAATTGATGGTAAAATGTTCTCTAATCTATGGCCAAACATTAGCCAAAATTTTGACATCAAGTGTTAATAAAGAGATTGCCCTATAGGAGTAGCACTGTATTGGATATTTACCTTTCTTTGCAATGAGAATGATACTCTTTGAATAATGCAGGAAATTTACCTTGCTTAAATGAATTAGATGGTGCAGAATGTAGATGAGATGAAAGCAAAGAAGAAAATTATTTTTAAAAAATTCCACAGGAAACTCATCAGGACCTTGGAATTTTCCAGATTGCAATGAAGAGATAGCTGTAACTATTTCCTCTTGCAATTATAGGTTCACCTAATCTTGGTTTGCTATCAGGGGAAAGGATAGGGATGTTTAAATGATTTAAGAAATTCTCTATCAAACTGTTATAATTCGGAAATTCAGAGAAATTCCTTAATTTATCATTAATCATAGAATGATTTGAAGTAATGTTGCAATCATCCAATTGAATTTTTGTGATTTGCCATTTTGCTTTGAATCCTTTCAATGGAGGATTTGAATTAAACTGCCAGTGTCTTTTTATTTGAGGAAGGTCAGGAAAACTAATAGTACAACAGGGACATGATCTGATATCACTATAGTTTGATAATCACAAGAGCGGGCCTATGGGATCATTTGATTGTTGATAAGAAAATAATCAAACCTAGAAAAGATATGGTGAACATGTGAAAAGAAAGAATACTCTCTCCTATTTTGATGAAAAAATGCATATCAGGGATATCATAATTTGACAGGAAAGATTGTATAAGTAAGGCAAATTTACTCATTATACTAGGGTTAGGAGAAGAACAATTTTGTAGAGGATCCAACCAGCAATTGAAATACCCACCAAGCACTAGAGATTATGAGCTCAGAACTGGTAAGGAAGAAAAAAATGCTCAAAAAAACATCATCCGTAATAGGGGTGTAGACATTAGCAAAATCTATTATTTTATCAGAATTACGAATGTGTGTTTCTTTTTTTTTAAATTCTGTTTTAAGATGTTTGATGCATGGGAACACTTTCCTTCTTTTAAAAGGGTGATTTAAACATTTGATATTCCAGCTAAAAAAAACTTTAAAAGGCTATCTATTAATTCTGTTTGAAAATATAGGTTGGTAAGCATAAATTATTTCAAAACTCCACGAGTTGACCTTGGGACAGGAACATAAAACATATACTAGAATAGAGATAAACCCTGCATAGTCAAGGTGAGTATAGACTCCTAGAACAGTTTCAACAATGAAACATGCAACCCCATACCCAAACCAAGACAGCTGCTAAACGCCACAGCAGCAAGCTCTTAAAATCTCCATTTGTAACCCAAAAAAATCTTCCTGTCCCCTATATCATCATCTTCAGTTCCACTATTGTTATTCAAGAGTACATTTAACACTCCCAAAACAACAATTAAATTTGTTAGAAGCATAACCAAATTTATAAAAATCAATTCCTCATAAGATTTCTTAAGTAAATCTGAAAAATATATTATAAAATAGAAATATAACCTACTACTAAAAAATTAAATATAAAATTTCCCAATGATCCTCTCACAGAAACTGAATAGATCACTAAATTTAAGGCAGGGAAAAGTATACCCATAATGACAGACAAAGTAACATGTAAAATGTTACTAAGGCAGGAAAGGTCAGCTGGTCCTCACCACCCGAATACTATATGTCATAGGCTAGAAAAATTAGAAGTAATAATAATCAATCAGCCACTGACACCGAGCAGACATTTATAATGGGTGTGATGTAGAGGGAAGACTGTCTATATAGCTCCATGCCTTGTTGACTGAGTGTGATGTGGAGTCATGCAGGATACAGCAAGAAAGGCTTGTGTCCTCACTCATATAATCTGACATTACCTCGCAGTACTTGGCTTGCTGAATCAGGACTTTGGGACTGTAATCCTCCACAACCTGGATCTGCTGACCATAGTATTCCAGTTTAATCTCCGCCAGGCCTCACAGATCAGAATGTCCTTTATCTGATAGCGACGTAGACAGAAAATAATGGAGCACGGTCTCTATCCTAGAGCTGGTTTAGGTACTAATGAATGTTGAGCTCAATCCACCTGCACTGCAACAGTGAATCATGAACCCATTTCAATTTCCTACTATTTGTATTCAGGAATCGACCACTGAACCTGCACCATGTCATTGCTAACACTTTAAAGGAACTTCAGTCATTTCAAAGAAGAGAAGCAACTGTGAGAAAAAAAAGGTTAAGTATTGGAAAATTTGACAATTTTGGAATTAATTCAGTTTGGATCAAAGTTACTATTTATAGAGTCATACTATAGGTCGGCAACAAATTCAAAATTGGAGTTAAGATTGAATCTGGTTGCTGGAGTTACAAGGTTGCAAGTCCACTAGCTTTGCTTCTGTGCTACTTTGTTTGCCTTCTTGCACTGTTTTCAGTTCTGTACTTTTATCAGTGTTGGAGGGATAACTTTTTTTGAATCTGAATCGGAAAAACAAGCCTAATCAATTGACTATTCATTGAGAAGCCCTGTTCAGGAAAATGTTGTGCCACGCTGTTTACTCCTTGATGAAATACGAGGAATCTATTGGTGTTCACTGTATACTATCCATTATTTTTTACTTCTCTGCACATTAGTTACCTGCAGCTTAATTGTTAAAATAAGGAAGCTTTAGAGAATTTAGTAATGTCATTGACACACTTCACTGAGAAGGTATCCTATGACTGAAACCATTCTTGCAGGATTTTACAGTCATTCTACCCAACATTCAAATGATTATTCAAAAAATATATTTGTATTGATAAAACCATTAAACATGAGTATAATTTAGAATAATCTGGAATTGTTTTAAATGCACTGTCTTTTTTTTTAAAAAAGGTACATTTTTATCTAAGAAAATAATAAACCATTAATGCAGAGGAATGCAATAAATCGCTTGGCAATTTACTGAGAATGAATTAATGAAAGGATCTTCATCCTGCTCCCAGAGTTGCAATTTTCATAATAACCTCAGACCTCCTTTTTTGGCAGATTGTTTAAGTTTTTTTTGGTTTAAAGGTTTTCATTAGTCTAACGAGTTCTGTGGAAGGGCAAGCAGTAAGCATAATTTACAATGGATTGCTGTTGAAACAAATGAGGCAATTTAAATAACATGTTTGGCTTAGCAAAAGACTGAGGAGAGGATCTGCATTTGACTACTATGTTGGATCAGCTAATAAGAGAGGTAATCCAGTTGAAAGTGTGCTGCCGGCTAAATGTACTAGGATGTATACAGCCAAAAAGAAATGATGTATGCAGTTTTCCTGTTAAGCTAAGGCCAAGTGATCAAAAAAAAAGCACATGATTACTTTATCATTAACATAGAAACATGTCTTCAGCCCAACATGTAGTATTTCCATTTACCATCCTTCTCTGGGGTTTATTGCCCAATATTTATTCAAGAACCATCATCACAAAATGGCTATTTTAACTATTGCAATGGTGTTTGTGGAAACTTGCTGTGTTCAAAATGGACATCTCTTACATTGTATTGTAAGTCCTTCATTAGCTATGAAGCAGTTTGGTGGATCCAAAATCTGGAAATTGATTTGATAAATACTAATGTCATTCTTTATTTCAACTAAGAGTTAACAAATAATTTGTCAGATCATGGCTTCAAGATGTATAGCCTCACAAATAGATCCCTTGGTTAAGTTATAGAATATTTGAGTGTTTTTCAAATTATATTTCCAATTACCTTCAACTTTCACAATTCAGCTTTCTCAAAATACCTCAATGTAACAACTGGTGGCATGTTTGATACAACTAGAATAATGCTGCCATTTCTGCAAAAATTAACCAAAGGATACATGGCCTCGGTCTTACAGCTGAATTGACCAATCTCAGCAGGGGGATTGTAAAGATACTTAAAATTCAATACACAAAGAGTACAGGGAATTGAGTAAGGACATTCGCACCCCATCCACCTCCCCCCCCCCCCCAGCTCAAAATCCCTGCTAACATGCATGTGTAGTTATTGTCTGTCAGTACTGGTTGTAATTCATTAGTCACGTCCCTGTGTTTAAATATTCTGTCCATGTCAGAATTAGTTATTATACAAAGGTCACTTAGAAGAATTACAAGTGGTTCTCCAATGGCTATGGAAACATTAAGAATTACAGTGCGGAAACAGGAGCTTTGGCTCACTATCCACACCGATTATCAACCTCCCATTATTGTAGAACTGTGGTCCATTGAACATGTGGCATCTGAGAGGGTAGAAAAAGGGTAAATCATTCCAAGGAAATTAGTGAGAACTAAGTCATGAGATACAGTAGTTGCTTTCACCTGTGACAAGGGCAACACACCCTCAAGGCATTGGCCTTCATTTCATGCTCAAATCACAGGCACTGATCATTCAACCTTGTGGTTCCATCAATGTGGAATAGTCTACAACAGCTGTCAAATAACTGTGTCATAGTGGCACCCAGTTATTCTAACAAACACAAGTTGAAAATGTTTCCAAATTAGGGAGAAGAAATTGATGCCAGAACAGTCTTCAAATGAAACCTAATGTAAAGGATTGCAAAGGATGTAAAATTGTTGATTTAAATTGCAGTGGTGATTGTGGGGTTGGATAGGACAAAGAGATTATATGTGATAGGGTAAGCCCAGATCAAATGGGTTGATGAGAAAGCAATTGAACTTGCTTGTTGGTTGCAGGTGTTATAAATAGTAGGCGTGTGGGATATCTTCAATGGGCCTGGCTGAACAAAAGGTGAGAGAAAATTGAGCCGAGGTGGATGTCACAATGAAATGGGCATCTTTTGTGCAGAGAATGAAACAATTTATCAACAACTGGAGAGTTCACTATTGAGTCCAGACACAGAACATGATATTTTGCAATGCAAGAGAAGCTCGGTACTTGCAGCAGACAGAATCCAGATGATGAATATAACCTGAAGTGTGATCCTCAACAAGAGCTCTGGAGTTCCATGAGCTGCTGAACTTCTCAAGAACTTCAGCAATGAAGGACCTTTCTTTTACAATTATGTGGGTCCAATCTCCTTTCTTTTTCTAACGTAGTAAAAAAATGAACAGAAACAACATTGTTAATTTGCTCAACAGATGCCATCAATGGGTAAACAATGTCAATATTAAGATTTGGTAGATGCACTTTTAATTCATTGAAGTTTCCATCTTTAATCCTAACTTGCAGTGACTAAGTCATAAATTAAAAGAAATGGTACATTTATTATGTCCCCTAACTACCAGTGAGTGCAGTGGTGCCTCACTGAGGCAAGGGTTGTACTACAGCAAGATTATATGCCAATGATCAGCTGAGTTATTCACAGTCACATCCTCATTGAATTATAGATTAAAAGCAACAATGTTGGGCTAAACTGAAAAACTTGAAACAGGAGTAAATGTCTGGGGGTCATGTTTGTTGTCGGAGGTAGCACATGCACACATTCATCATTTATTAAATAGGGGAATCAGCTTCACTGAACAAGCTACCTCATTTGCACGCCTGATACCAGACATCCTATTTTGAACTGTCCTTGGCCCATGTCTCGCTATATGTTTCTTCTAATCCATGTCCCCATCTAAATGTCTTTGAGCCTTGCAATAGTACCTGTATCTACCACTTCCTCAGGCAGCTCATTCCACATGCCTCTGTGTGGAAGAGTTGCCCCTTTGAAATCTTTACCCTCTCACTTTAAATCTATGCTCTGAAGTTTTCAGTCTCTCCTGCATTGGGATAAAGATTGAGACCATTCACCTTGTGTAAGCTCCTCAAGATATGATTTACCTCATTAAATTCAACATTTCAGCCTTCTGCTGGGTGACAAGCCCCAATGTATCCAGCCTTTCCTAGTAACTCACACCCTCCAATGCCAGAAACACCTTTGTGAATCTTTTCTGCTCACTTTTTGAACTGATTTTGATGTTGTGAGTAATGAGGCTACTGAGGCCATTGTGAAGACTTATGGCTCCCAAAGATGGGGAAGGAGGGAGGTACTCAATGGAGCACGTTGGTGGGTAGTTTGTGAGGCAGTGTGCTCCCTCCGCTGAACTCCTTCTATTCCTGATGAATGGCCTTCAGGTCCACAATACTATCTCACAATACTATCTACCAGAGGAAGTGGTAGATACGGGTATTATTGCAATGCTCAAAGACATTTAGATGGGGACATGGATTAGAAGAAACATATAGCGAGACATGGGCCACTATCCCACTTGAAGTGATCATGGATGAATGAATCCCAGAAGTCTATGAAAAGACACCGCCTTTCTTGAATAGGTTTTGAACATGTCCTTTTATATTTCTTCTTCTTCTGTCTACTTTGTACTCTATCCCCCATGATTAAGTTCGGATGACTGCTTGTTTCAGGAGCCTGGTGTTGGGAAAATATTGTAAATGATATGGCCTGCCCAATGCAGCTGACTCCCCCATTTAGGGGATAACAAAGATTAGTTGTGTAAAGCATATTGGTTCTTGAGACAAATAGTTAAGTACATCATATTCAGATAATTTTTGTTCTATAAACAACTCCTAATTAGGATTTGTTGAATAATTTACATTAAAACTACTTTTAGTTTGAACATACAGTATAGGATCAATTACTTCCACTAAGCAGAATATTTTATTGCTGTTAAGTAGAACAAGAATATTTCTCTTTAAAAATCATCAAATGGCTAATTTAACTACAGTTGATTACATTTGCAGGATGATAAATGCATCTCGAAACTTTAACAGAAAGCTGGGACAATCCTCGAATGCTGTGATCAATTATCTGGAGTGAATTTCTGTCTAATTTCTCAGATGGAAGGCTTTGAAGTTTGCTATATTTTATGGTAAAGTCCTTTAATAGTGAAGTGCTTGCTCCTGAGACAGTGGTCCTGTGGGTATCATCAAGTTAGGTCAAGCATTTCCTGCATGGTACATTTGTTTGATTTTACTAGGTATACTGCGCATGGAATGGTTATAATGGAAATAATAATGAAAGGTAGATAGGAATTTGATTGCTGCTTGGGTTTTATTTTCCAAAGGTCTCTAAGGCAATGTGAGAATAAGAGGATATGGGATGAAAATAAAACCTTGAAAAAGTCAGTGGTCAAGAAACACATTTGGTGGCAAAGAGATGGTTGGCATTTGCGGTCAAGACTCTGCATCATGACGGAGAGAGTAGAGGGGAGATTGCTTGGAGGATGTGGGAGAATGGAACAGGTTACAGTGAATAGGAATAGCAAATGCCATGAAGGGATTTGTATATCTGGAGACCTCTGAACGTTAAGAATTGAAGGAGAAAGAACTATGTCAGTGGAAACAGAGGTCATAGCTGGCTGACAATTGGTTTAGAAAATACTCAGTCACAAAATGATTGAAACTGGGGAATTTCAAGTAATTCATTTGATTTTTCTTCAGAGCTCTCCAATAATTATGCCTTGGGTTCAACTGAGGAAGGAGGGGAAGAGGTTCAATTGGTGTGGAAACCTTTTGGGAATGATGGAGAGGGTAAGGAAATATGGACCATGAGTTTTGGTTCATGGATACTCAGGAATATTATTGACTGAGAAATGGAAGGCATGGAACATAATGTTCTTTCCTCTGCTAGATATTGCATGTATTCTCATATACATAAATGTCAGAAGAGTGTACAGTCAATATCACATTAATACAATTAGATCATCCCTTCTTGAAGTAATGTGGAGATAATTAACAGAAATAACAACTGGATTTAAGATATTTATTATAACCTTTCATTGGTACCTTTGGTCACACATAAATCCCACAGCATTGTTGATGTGAGGAGGCAGCTTTGTTCCAAAACTCACAATAATTATTATTCCTCATTTTCAACCCATTTTTCTCCCCTTAATTTCCGTGCTTATCAGATTTCTGAAAATTCTGCTGGAATTGCTGATCACTTTTGTGATAGTTTCTATTGGTAGGTCTTATCTCAACCATCAGGCTGATCTATAGCCGTGCGCTACTCGAAAGAACACACACACACACACATACACACACACACAACAAACACACACACACACACACACACACACACACACACACACACACACACACACACACACACACACACACACACACATACACACGTAGTGTAGTCAGGTTAAGCTCTGAGTTTTATTAGGGCTCAGGCCCGACTTTTATACTTGAACTGTACCCACCTTGGCTGACATCACAACATGCATAACAAAAGCGGGTTTCCTGCACGCGGGTTCTTTCCTGCATAATAATGCTCTTCCCCGTGCACTGTCCCTGTCTGTTGGCTGTGTAGCAAGGCTAGTGCCATTTTGGAGTTACTGCCCTTTAAGCTGCCCTTGCCATTCACCTGCCAGTTTGCTTGTTGGGGCAGTGCTGCTGTGCAGGCTGCTGGCCTTTGGTTGTGCTCACCGCCCTGAGTGCCAGCTTGATCGCCGCCACCACTTGACTCCCCCACCTCCAGAATCAGCAGTATTGTCCTTGTTATTGTCCTTGGTGCCTAGAGGCAAAATCTCTGCAGCCTTTGGTGGCCTGCCTCTTCAGCGTGGTGCTGATGTCTCGTTCAGATGTGCCAGCTTCAGCCTGTCTATGGTGAAGACCTCCATCTTGCCTCTGACTTCCAGCTCAAACATGGCCCCGTTGTTGAGGATGACCCGGAGCGGACCCTCATGTGGCCTCTGAAGTGGTGGATGATGAAGACCCTTGTGAATGAAAACATGCTCACAGTCCTGTAGGTCTTTGGATATGTTGGTCCTCATGTGTCCATGACTGGAAGGTGGAATTGGGGCCAGGTTGCTGACTTTTTCCCTTAGCCTGCTGAGGAACACTGCAGAGTTGTCCTGCTGTCTGCCTGGGGATGGTACAAATTCTCCTGGGACCACCAATGGAGCTCAATAGACTAGTTCGACCAAAGAGTTGTTGAGGTGCTCCTTGTGTGCCATGTGGAGCTTCTCCAGAGGAAGGCATCTTGCCCTTGCGTGGAGCAGGGAGCCCTGGGTCAGGATGTGGTGCTGTACTCTATGTCGGGGCATCACCATGGTGAATTGGGGGGTGAGCACTGCAGGAAACTCGGCCAGGACCCTGGGGTACTTGTTGTCCAATCTCTGTACTGAGTCCAGGTGGAGTGCTGGGAGCCTGGTGTCTTTGAAGGGGAATGTTTAAAAAGTCTTGATGTGGACTGATCTCCTTCCCTTGAAGCATGCAGGAAGTCTGCCCCGAGGATTGGTTGTTCCAATGTGGCCCGGTGAACAACCATGAGAAGGGGCAACCTCCTAACTGCAGATGGACCTTATGGGTATCGTAGGTCCTCAGCGTTGGGCCCAACTGCATGTATTTGGTGTCCTGTCCTGCCGGGGGCAGGACACTGACCTCTGCTCCTGTGTCTATGATGAAGCATCGTCCAGACTAGTAGTCCCAAATGTATGGAAGGCTGTCTTAGTGGCCAGCTATCATGGCCGTTAGCAACTGCTGGCCCTGGTATTTCCTTGAAATGTGCATGGCAGCCTGCACCAGCAGTCTCTGGTGCCCCATCTCTGCTGGTAGAAACACCACGTCATCAGGATCATCTCCTCTGGGGCACTGCTGTTCTCTCGGTGGTTCTGCATGGGTCTGGCTGTGGGGTTTAATGATGAGCTACATGGACGCCGAGCACTCTCTTCTGTTTCCACTGAATGTTCATTCGTGCTGCAACTTTCCAGGAGTTGCTGAAATCTGCGTCAACCAAGAGTACTTGGATGTCCTCGGGCAGTTGCTTCAGGAATGCCTGTTCAAACATGATGCAGGGCTTGTGTTTGCTCAGGTGAGCCAGCATCTCGTTCATGAGAGCTGATGGGGGCTTGTCCCCTAGCGTGTCCAGGTGGAGCAGACATGCCCCTCTCTCACACAGTGAGAGCCCGAAGGTCTCAATCAGCATTCTTGAAGTCGGTGTACGTGGCTTCCGATTGGAGCACCTGGATGAAGTTGGCCATCCAGCCTGTTGTGTCCTGGTCTAGGGTGCTGACCATGTGGTAGTACTAGTTGGATTCTACTGTGATCTGTCAGATCTGGAAGTGTGCCTCAGCCTGGTCAAACACACATATGGTCAATTCATCCAGAAGGTCAGCAGCTTGAGACCAATCTCATTGACTGCTGCCTGTTCACTCATCACTGGTTTAGATGCCATCTAAACTGTCAGGGTCACTAATTGTAGACACGCGCTACTCGAAAGAAGACACACACATACATAGTGTAGTCAGGTTAAGCTCTGAGTTTTATTAGAGCTCAAGCCCGACTTTTATATTTGCATTGTTCCTGCCGTGGACCCCCTTGGGTGACATCACAACATGCATAACAAAAGCTGATTTCCCACACATGGGTACTTTCCTGCATAACAATGTCCTTCTTCCCTGCGCACGGTCCCTGTCGGTTGGTTGCGCACCAAGACCAGCGCCATTTTGGGGCTTTTAAGATGCTCTTGCCTTTCACCCACCAGTTCGCTTGTTGGGGCCAGTGCTGCTGTGTGGGCTATTGGCCTTTGGTTATGCTTGCCACCCGGAGCACCACAAATCAATGTTTTGACTCATTTATAATAATTACTCCTGCCCGTTTTTTCATGTCCGCACCTCACGACTGATGCTTTGTCTTCATACATTGCTATCAATTTTTGAAGCTTGCAAGTCCAAATTAAATTAATATTATGTTTATTACATTTATTTAAATTTAACCTGGATCCAAACTGGGATGGAAAATTGCAAGTAATTGGGTATAAAAATGTTGCTGGGAATCCATAGATTGGCAAGTTTAGCCATGTTTTTTTTTCTTTCTTCTTTCTTTGGCTTGGCTTCGCGGACGAAGATTTATGGAGGGGTATGTCCACGTCTGCTGCAGGCTCTTTGGTGACTGACAAGTCCGATGCGGGACAGGCAGGCACGGTTGCAGCGGTTGCAAGGGAAAATTGGTTGGTTGGGGTTGGGTGTTGGGTTTTTCCTCCTTTGTCTTTTGTCAGTGAGGTGGGCTCTGCGGTCTTCTTCAAAGGAGGTTGCTGCCCGCCGAACTGTGAGGCGTTAAGATGCATGGTTGGAGGCGATATCAGCCCACTGGTGGTGATCAATGTAGCTATGTACTGACACACATTAATCCCTAATCTGAAAGGTCCTGACCAGGAATATGTGAACAATTTAGAATGAGGGGCCAATGTTTAAAAATGAAGTGTTTGTGAGACTTTAGAATTATTTTTCACAAATGGCAGCAGAGTAAAATATTTGAATATCTTAATAAAGAAGAAACAGATATTTGATATTTGTGTAGGGGGGTGGTATGGTTACCACACGTTTGTGGATTTGCACATTCGGCGCCAGAACAAATGTTAGAGGGAGCATTAGTCTGTTAGGGAGGACGTTCAGTTGTGGGGGGATGGGGGGCTAGACAGGACCTACCTGCCTGTCAACAGGAGGAGGTGGGTTGCTAGCCTGGACCTTTCTGTCGATGGAAGGTTGTTGCTATTGGATGCCAGGACCTATCCCTTGTTAACACCATACGTCCCTCCTTTTATTGTGTCGAGCCTCACTAGATGTTACTGACACTGATGTATGCTAGTGACACAGCCAGAGGCGGGTGGAGAGTCACTAGTGTGCGTCAAGCTATGCTCTAATGATGCGAGTGTGGGCGGGTTTGATGACCAGCAATAGCCGCGACTGGGGGGGGGGGGCACAGCAACTCATTTGGGGAGGGCAATGCCCGCGGATGCCCCTGTTAGTGCCAACCCTGGGTATTTGCCATTACCATCAGATTAGCTATGATCTTGTGAAATGGGAGAGCAGGTTTGAGAGGCCAAGTGATCTACTGCTCCGAATTCAGGTGTTTGTGGCCCAAATTCCCCATGTCTTTAGCCAGGCTATGTAAGCCACTGGGATATGTCACTGCATTAACAGCATGGCATCAATATAACTGCTTGGTGCTGCAAAACATGAAACTTAGGCATAGTTTAAAAGACTGAAGGTTTCAAGTGATCAGGAAACATCATCCTTTCCCTTTATAATCTAAAATCCAGAAATTCCCCTGGAAGAGCACTTTGAAGTGTATATGTGAATGGGACACCATGTAAAACAGACAGTCCATGTTGCAATTTCACTCAAGACCGTCTTCCTCATTCCTACTGCCTGTCGAGGCCATGCTATCTGTCGTACTAACCCCCTGCTGCCAGAAATCTGTACATTTTATAAAACGATGCTCTGCATGTCACTAATGTAGAATTCTGTCCCAGGAGGAATGGGACACCAGTCAAACGCTCTTTTCTACCTACAATTTGGGTGCATTTTTCACCATTATTTACTGTTGCTGGATGACTGAAGCATCAGTTATAATTATTTTAAATTGGTCCAGAAACATTTATGCATCATACACTTTTTAAAAAATGTGCTGCAAACAAAATTAATAAAAAAACCCATCTTTTGAAACTGTGGAATGACTTACTTTTTGGTCCTTGCTCTGAATGTCTTTCATAACCTCATATCTAATTATGTCCCCAAACTTCTGTGTCTTACCCAATCACATCCCCAAGACCAAGGTCCAAATTCCTCATCCTAGCTCCCCTACCACCTTCACCTGAAGGCCATTTTTTTCTCTCTCCTCCCATATCCACTCGACCTCCTTCTCCTTGCTTTCGTTTGGTTTCTCTGAAACACCCTACTCCTCCCCAGTCCACAATACAACACCAATATTTACTCATTGGCATGCTTTAGGCCTCTGTTATTTTAGTCAGATCCCTTGGCATTGTGTGCAATACAATGCAACTGTAAACTGGGTGAATAAGTGCCCAATTACACAAGATGGAATAGTTCACTGACACTGCTAGTTGAAAACAATATTTGATGAGATATCATCTCTGAGCTATTTTGTGTTAAGTGAGTAGTTTTCTTGCTATTGATATCCATTTGGAAAATAAATCAAAATCAAGCAGTTGATAATATTCTACCCCATATTACTACTGGTGCTGGAACTAAGATTGGAGATGTCTGTCAGTTACAGACTAGGAATGTTCCATTACCTGCTATAGCTATTAGAAGAGATTACTGTGAAGCATTGGCTGCACATGTAGGCATCTGCATAATGACTGATAGGTTGATTATACCCTTGTTAAGGTACAGCATTGAAATATCCGTGGCCAGTGCCCCTCATGTGTTTTACAGATGTAAGCATTTGTGCTGGAATCAAATTAAATGAGGTACATAACTCATTCCATGGCTATTTCCTGTCTTAATTTCTGAAGTAGACAAAGCAATGAGCAATTTATTGGAGGAAAATATAGATTAACAGACTGTAGTGCAGACAGACTCATCAGAGCTGGTTTTCCTGGCTGAATGGGCAAGTTAAATTCATACATTCAAAATATGTTTTTGCTTAAAATATTCAGAATCAGAATTTAGACTTGCTTAATTATCATGTATATGCCAAAACAATTGATGATTAAGTGTGTCATAGATTAACTTTATCAATGCACATTTGCAAGGTTAAGGCAAAACATGTGTGTTTCTGGTGAAAATATTCTGAATGATTGGTATCATTCAAAGATGTGAAGAAAATAAATTTGTCCCAGTGAGCTGGATTACAGTCTTCTGAGAACAATTCTGAGAGAATGAAGATTACATTTCACTACGTGATGCTATGTGACGCTAAATTAATCAACTACTGGGCTCAAGTTTACAGTTATCAGTGGGATTATATGAACTAGTGAGTATAGTAAATATGTTGGACACACCTTAAGTATTACAATGGCTGAAAGCCTGAAATATGTGGAGAATACTTGAAATATAGTTATAGTGCCCTTTGGCCAAACTTGCCCACACCAAAAATGTCCCACTCAAACACACCCACTGCCTGCATTCGGCCCACCCTGTCAATGTATCTGTCCATTTTTTTTCTTAAACATTGCAATAGTACTTTCCTCAACCACCTCTCTAGCAGCCCATTCTATATGCTTGAAAGCGAGGTAGCATCTGTGGAGATAAAAAAAAAGATTGATAATTCAGGGGTCAGTGACATTTTGAGTTCCATGGTGGAAAAAAATTAGCATTTTCATTGTTGCTAATATCCACTACCAAATTAAGGTGATGCCTTCTCTCAGAGAGCACAAATCAGTCTCATCCTCACACCCACCTCCCCAGAATCTATTATTTAACATTTTCCCAATAACTGCCTCTGTTTCTCCTCCTGATCCACAACACCCCCATATTAAGACTAATTTACAACTGTTATTTTACCTACAAACTAGCATTTCATTGGGAGATGGAAGGAAAATGGACCTCCTGGAAGAAACCTAATACTTGCAGAGAGAGTGTGTAAACTCCACACAGACAGCATTCAAGATTAGGATCAATCATTTTATCATTGAGGCATTAGGGCAGAACTACAGCACTGTGTAAGGAGACCCTGATATTTTGTTGTTCCCGTGGGGTAGAGATGATGATGCTGTTTGAACATACTGTGGTGAGAAGCAGTGATTGCCATTCTGGCGAGAACTCTTGGGATTTGGATCCATCTTGCTGTCTCCAATCCCCTGTCAATTGACTGTTGCTCAATTAATGGCAATCTTTTATTGTGAGAATGTCAGTAAAGTCCCCTTGGCATCCATGGAGTAGAAATTATTTGTGCTTGGTTGCACAAACTTTATGAATAGTAAACCTAAATTTTGAATCAATTTCAGAACCAAATTTTGGGGGAAGAGTACAACTTTCATGCACTGGTATTTTGCTTGTTCAAAGTGTGCAACCTGAGGCAAATTTGTGCACCAAGGTGGCTCCAAGAATTAATTTTGCTGAGGGAAAACTGAAATACACCATTCAAGCCAAATGCATTTGATGCTTATGGCTGAATATTTGATTGACCACTTTCCTGTTTTTTTTAAAAAAGGAACAGTTGAACAATCAAGAAGTCGGAGGGACTCGATGAGTCAGGCGATAACCAAGGAGAGAAATGGACAATCAATATTAATGTCAGAACCCTTTTCTAGACTGATCATAGCATTTTCAAAGGTAGCCTAAGTTGCTGTATAGGTGTCATGAAGATTGATGATTTTAGATTTATTGTCAGAGCGCATACATGGTATCACATACAACCCTGAGATTCTTTTCCCTGCAGGCGAAGCAGAATTACCACTAATTGGTAGTGCAAAAAAAAAACTGTACATGATGTACACATGTAAACAAATAATGAAATGTGAACAAACTGTGCCATACAGAGAAGAAGAAAAATAAAACAATAAAATGCTTAAATGAGTCCCTGATTGAGTTTATTGTTGAGGAGTCTGATGGTGGAGGGGGAGTAGCTGTTCCTGAACCTGGTGATGCAAATCTGGAAATAAATGTTAATGAGGGTGATAGAGGGTGAATTAGAATCAGGTTTATTGTCGTGAACATGTCACAAAATTTGTTGTTTTGTGGCAGTGTTATTATGCATTACAGGCACAAAAAATGTAGTTAACTCCATGCGCAGTGGGAAATATGCTGATGGATACAAGAACGGATAAGCTACTTTTGTTGCAGTCACATAAAGTATAAATTTTAACCTCAATCAGAATTGTTTTGGAGGGATTAGGAAACACCAGATAAGAGGGCAGAAATGTTATAGGTTCTTGGATACTAAAGGAATTTGTGATTGGGATTAGTTCAGGTGGGAGAACTTATTCCCAGTTTACATCAAAGTACTCCCTTACAAAATGGGCAACGGTTCTTTGTAAATATTTCTATTTATTGTCTGAGAGTTGTGTAATTAAGATCCTTCTTGAACACTCGATTTTATTTTGTACATTTGAGTGGCTTTTCAGAAAGAGTGAATCAACTTAAAAGAAATATTGAATGTACTCAACAGGTCAGACAGCATTTGTGGAGAGAGACATAGACAACGCTTCAAGTCTTTAATCCTTTATCAGAAAATCATTTGTCTGTCTACTTCTCTCCATGGATGCTGCCTGAGCTGCTAAGTCCCCCCTTCCAGCTTCTCCCTATTTGTTCCATCCATGTAATGTTGGCCATCCCTTCCTCTGCTTCAGCTGGTAAATCCCTCATCCATGGCCCTCTTTAAATCCATTTTGATCTGACCAGTCTGACCTTTTCCATCTTTGGTCAGCACAAATTCACCCAAAACTCAACTAATTCATTTAATACCCTACTCCAAGGCCTTTTCTAACCTTGTCCACATGAGCAAAACTTTAGCTTCAAAATCATTTCTGTGTGTTTATGTCTCTCAATAGGTTTAATTCCTTCCTAATGCCCCACCTCCAGTTGTAACCTCCTCCTGTCCTTTGAACTAATTCCAGCCTTCTGCACATCTCTGATTTCCTCTACTTTTAGAGTTGTGCTTTCAACAGTCTGGACAGCAAATTGTTAAAAAAATTATTTCAATCCTTCTGTTCCTCTTTTGAGCTACCCTTTATCCATATGTCCAATCTTTTAGGCACTGATTATGTGAGTTCTTTGTGGTAGAATGTCAATATTCAGCTGTATATAAACTTGCATTAAGGACCTTGATGTGCCTCAAAGTAAAACTGACCAACCCTGCCTCTAAAATACTCCAAATACACACTAAGGATAAGTAAACCAAAGCCAATATTTCCCAGAGCTGACAGGGGTGAGCAAACTTATAATTTTTAATTTAGATATACAGCACAGTAACAGGCCATTTTGGCCTACGAGTGGGTACCGGGCTGTAGATTAATTGGGTGGCACAGACTTGTGGGCTGAAATGACCTGTTACTGCTGTGTCTAAATTTTAAAAAAAAGGTTGGCCACCCCTGCCCTGCTAGGACCTAGTATTTGAGTCCCTAATCATGCTTACTTGGTCCCATTGGGCAAGCCACATTGATTGCACCATAAACACAATTGAGACAGGGACTCTGGTTCAAGCTAATAATGTTTGGGACAAAGACACTTTTTTTTTCCTTTATTTGCTCCAGTCATCCACAGTTTTAAATTTGTAATCAAACAATTTGCATGTAATTAAAGTGCATAGATGAGAACTCTCAGGGTAGATAGAAGGGTTCCAGATTTCATTCAAGATTATTTATATACAATTTGTATTGACCATATAGAAATTATAGCACTTTTTATACACAGTCCCTTCATTTCAGGGCACTATAATATTTGGGACATTTAGCTTCACAAATGTTTGTAAGTACTTGGGTATGTTTAATTGCTTCATTGGTGCAGGTGTGAGAGCTAGGCTTGCTTCTAAGCTTTTGTTCCCCTTTGGAGTCTGCAGTTGCCATTTTTCACCATTAGGACTGAATTTGTGCCAATGAAAGTCAAAGGAGCCATTATGAGGCTGAAAAACAAGAATAAAGCAGGAAGAGACCTCACCCAAACCTTAAGATTACCAACACCAACAGTTTGGAGCATCATTAAGAAGGAAGTGCAGACTGGTGAGCTCAGTAGTTGCAAAGGGACTGGTAGGCCCAGGAAGACCTCCAGTGCTGATAACTGAAGAATTCTCATCAAAATGAAGAAAAATCCCAAACATATGTCCGACAGATCAGAAACACTCTTCAGGATACAGGTGTGGCAATTGTTAGGTCTGCTTTGTTCATGAATGAGTGAGACAAACACCAGACTGAGTCGAAATCAGGGTTCTTTGTTCTTTATTACCGGATTGTAACACTTGCGACTAACCATGTTAGTCGGAGAATGCATTCTGCCGTTATCAGCAAAATGGTGATTTTTTATACCCTTGGATATGTGCTTAGAACATCATCATATCATTACTTGTCCAATGACTAAAACTGTTGCTATCCTTTCCCTGCTAGCTTCCTGCCTCTCAATCCATCAATGTCTCTCTTATCTTGTAAGTACAAGGATGCATTCACATCTTGTTACAGCCCTGCACATTCCCATCTCATGATGTTTTACCTTACACTATGTCAGTGACTACTGTCTATAGAAGACTAGTTAGCCACACTACAGATTACAGTTTGCCAAAAAGTATTTAAAAGAGCTTTCAGAATTCTAGAAAAAGGTCTTGTGGACATTTGAGACCAAGATTAACCTTTATCAGAGTAATGGCAAGAGCAAAGTGTGAAGCCATAAAGGAACTGCCCAAGATCAAAAGCAGGGTTTGCATCTTGCAGTGTAACCTCTTTTTTTTTCTGTTCATGAAGTCTTCTGTAGATGGTAGTCATTGGCATATACATACCTGCCTTATAAAGAGTGTTTCTGATCTCTTGAACATGTGTTTGGGGATTTTTCTTCATTATGATGAGAATTCTTCTGTAATTAACAGTGGAAGACTTCCTTGGAATACTATTCCTGTTGCTGTGGCTAACTAGTCTTCTATAGACAGTAGTCACTGACATATCCACACCTGCATCCTGAAGAGTGTTTCTGATCTGTCGGACATGTATTTGGGGATTTTTCTTCTTTATGATGAGAATTCTTCTGTAATTAACAGTGGAAGACTTCCTTGGAATGCCAGTCCCTTTGCGATTACTGAACTCACCAGTACACTCTTTCTTCTTAATGATGTTTCAAACAGTTGATTTTGGTAATCCTAAGGTTTTGGCAATGTCTCTGTATTTTTCTTGTTTGTTAGCCTCATAATGGTGTCTTCGATTTTTCATTGGTTCAACTCTGGTCCTCATATTGAAAAATGGCAACTACAGACCCCAAAGGTGATCAAAAGCTTAGAAGCAAGCCTCGCTCTCTTATACTTGCACCTTTGAAGCAATTAAACTTACCTTAGTACTCAAACATCTGTGAAGCTAAATGTCCCAAATATTATAGTGTCTTGAAATGAGGGGACAATTTATAAAAAGTGCTGTAATTTGTACAATGTCAAACAAAATTGTATACAAATAACCTTAAATAAAATCTGGAACCCTTCTATTTACCCATGAGTTCTCATCTATGGTTCTCATTAGAGTTTATATCCCTCCCAATGCCGATTACAGACAGACACTTGAGGAGCTGCATGATGTGGTCAGTAAACAAGAGGCAATCTACCCTGAAGCATTACAAATCTTAGTCGGAGACTTTAACCAGGCCTGTCATAAGGAAACCCTACCCAACTTTTGCAGCATATAACCTGCTATACCAGAGGACCCAGCACACTCAATCACTACCTCCCCAAGATAAGGAAGGCATACCCTTCTTTCTCAAGTCATCATTTTGGCAAGTCGGTTCATCTAGCTGTGCTCCTACTTTCATGGAGACAGTGCCTAAAAAGGTGCTCTGGGGATCAGGACAGCTAGAAGGTGGTTGCAAGAGGCTGAAGAATGCTTGCAGAACATCCTTGATTCAATGGATTGAGCGGTATTCAAGGACTCAGCTGAGGATCTGAACGATTATGCCAGGGCTGTCACAGACTTTATCAAAACAGCTTTGGATGAGTGTATCATTCAAGGTTTTCCCCAACCAGAAATCCTGGATGAACACTGAAATCCGAAACCTGCTGAGATCCATATTACAAGCATTCAAGTCCAGAGATCCAGACCACTTTGAAAGGTGCAGGTATAATCTGTGGAAAGCCATCTCCCAGGCAAAGTGAAATTTCCAGACTAAAATGGAAAACACAAGGGATACCTGACTGCGGTGGCTAAATGATATAACCTGCTATAAAAACCGGTGCAATAGGAGACAGCAAAGCTCCACTCCCTAACAAACTCAATGCCTTGTGAGCCTGATTCAACCACAAGAACAAGAAAGAACCACTGAGCACCCCCATGTTCCCTGATTACCTCTCCTGCCTGTATCCAAGGATGACGTGTGGGCTGCCTTCAGGAGAGCATCCAGTCAGGACAGAGTACCGGATGAGTATTAAAACTCTGTGCTGACCAACTTAGCAATGCATTCACGGATATCTTCAACATCTCACTCTAGCAGGGCATGGTACCCACCTGGTAATGGACCTAAATGACTATCGACCAGTGGCACTCACATCAATAGTGATGAAGTGTTTTGAAAGGCTGGGGTTTAAGCACATCTGGTCCTGTCTGAGCAGTGATATGGATCCGTTCCAATCTGCTTATCATAACAACAGGTCTGTAGTGGATGCCATCTCACTGGCTCGACACATAGCCCTGTAACAACTGGACAGTGAAGATGCATACATCAGGTTGCTCTTTATTAACTACAGTTTGATATTAAACATAATCATCCCCTCAAAAATGATCAGCAAACTCCAAGCCTTGGGACTCAATACCCCACTGTGTAATTGGATCCTTGATTTCCTCAACTACAGACCACGATTAGTAAAGATTGGTAAGAATATCTCCTCCACCATCTCCATTAGTACGAGAGCACCAGAGGGCTGTGTTCTTAGCCCCTTGCTCTACTCACTTTACATCTATGGACTGCTGTTGGGAGACTCGTGCCGGGCTCCAGACTGCTGAAGACTAGCTTGGAAATGGCTGAAGGGGTACCAGGTATTGGAACCGGGAGGCAAGGGGGTGCCGAAACCACTAAAGGATTCTTGACCATGTCAGAGGTTCAGATCTGGAGCTCGGGTTGCCAGTGGTTTGGACTGGACTCTGTGTGGATGCAGAAGCTGCGGAAGTGCTGGAGGAAAATCTACAGACACTCGGTGACTCTGGGAGAAATCTCTTTTGCTTCTCCTTCTCTGACTGTAAGAGGTGCTTCTGGCAATTTCTGCTGATCGCCAATCTGTCGGCCTTAGAGCAGGCAAGAGCAATTTTATGTAATATGACAGCTTTATTACAATGTCAATAAATTGAATCTTGAACCTTGAAAATTATGTGGCTCAGTATGACAACAACACTATCTACAAATTTGCAGATGATACCATGGTAGTGGGTTATTTAAAAATGAGTCAATGAGTTGAGATACAGAAGACAGTTTGAAAACTTGGCTGAATGGTGCACCAACAATAACATCACTCTAAATGTCACCAAAACCAAGGAGCTGATTGCTGACTTCAGGAAGGAAAACCTAGATGTGTATGATCAGTGATCATTGGTGGGGGTTGGGGGAATGGTCGGAAGAGAGGGTGAGCAAATTAAAGTTTTTAGGAGTCACAATCTCATAGAGTCTTTCCTGGAGCCAACACACTAATGGCATTATGAAGAAAGCACATCAGTGCCTCTACTTTCTCAGGGGTTTGCAAAGGTTTGGTATGGCAGCGAAAACCATGGCAAATTTCTACAGATGTGTGGTGGAAAGTGTGCTGACCTGCTGCATCATAGTGTGGTATGAAGACGCCAACACTCCCGAGCATAAAGCTCAGAAAGAGGTAAACATCACAGGCGAGCCCCTCCCCACTATAGAGAACATCATCTATAGCAGTGGTTTTCAAACTTTTTCTTTCCACTCACATACAACTTTAAGTAATCCCTATGCCATCGGGGCTCTGCTTTTAGTAAGGGATTGCTTAACATGTTATGTGAGTGGGAAGAGAAGGTTGAGAATCACTGCTCTAGACCCAATTGTTACTGAAATATTTTGCTTGAGAAAAATTGTCATTGGCTCATTTCCTTTGGAGTTATGAAACCGTGCACATAATGAGTCATTTAGGTACGATTAAAACAGTGGTTTTCAAACTTTTTCTTTCCACCCGCATACCACCTTTAGCAATCCCTTACTAATCACAGAGTACTGATGGGAGAGGGAATACTGATCTACAGGGAACGCTGCTGTCATAGGGCAACAGCAATCATCAAGGATCCACACATGGTCTGTTCTCACTGCTACCATCAGGAAAGAGGTATAGGTGCCACCAGGTTCAAGAATAGCTATTATCCTTCCACCATCAGTCTCCTCAACATCAAACTCAATCAGGGACTCATTTAAGGACTCTTTTGACTTTGCTTTTTTCTCTCTTCCCTGTATTACCCAGTCAATTGTTTATATATTTTTTTGTTTACATGTGTATATTGTGTACAGTTTTTTTTGCACTACCAATAAGTGGTAATTATGCCTGGCCCACAGGATAAAGAATCTCAGGCTTGCATGTGATGTCATGACAATAAAATCTGAAATCTGAATCTGAAAGTGCAATTTAATCACGAGAATTGTTTGATTACGAATTAAAACTGTGAAGCACTGGGGCAGATAAAGGAAAAAAAAAGTGTCTTTGTCCCAAACGTTAAGGAGGGCAGTGTTTGTTGTTAGAAGAGATGGGGATAGATGAAAGTATTCAAGGATGTGCCCTAAGCCTTGAAGAAATGCAATACTCCCACTCGTGTGAGAGTCCATGACCCACAACAGTTTAATTTAAAGGAGCATAAGAGGTGGTATTGTAAACAAGTTCATGGACAGGGAGCAAAATGAAGCCATGAGTAATAGCAGAAAATAATCAACATCTCACAAACTAGCTGTCCTGTCAACCACCTCCTTTCCCTTCTATGGAAAGATCTGAGGTCCTGCACTCATCTCATTTAACATCTCAGAATTCAGAGAAGCAGAGCAGTAAGAAGAACTATTTGATTTGCACTTGAATATAATAAAGTACATTGGGTTCACATTGTAAGTCTGGGCATTTTAAATGAGTTTCAGTGCTATGCTTTTCTTAATATAAATCTACATTTGTTTCAAAAAATGCCTGGACAGACCTCAAAAGCACCATAGAGAATGTGTTTCTACTATCAGTTCCTTGTCCCATCTTTGTACTTGGTATGTTTGATTAGAAAGTAATGTTTATAATGCTAGGGTATTTCAAGACCTGTCACTCAAGCTAAAACTGATCAGAGAATCAGGCGCAAAGACGACACACCTAATTCAGAATACTTTCAATTTGTGAACAATTTTCTGCATCCATAAAACTTCACAGCCCTAAAAGCTTCCACTTGTAATAATTTGTGTCCCTGGACAGCTCTCTTTGAGTGCAAGATGTTACATTTCTCAGAAGGCATTAGTAAATACTTAAGAGTCCCTATTTATTTCTTGTTATCAGTACATGTAGCAACTAATTCATTTCAAAGCACTCACAAAGGAACACTTTCCAAAGGAAATACATGTAACTCTCTCCATTGGAGAGTAAAGCTTCCTCGTATAACTGATGAAGATATTGATTTCTCTGAGGATAAAAAAGGGAGTTTGAAAATGTTTTAAAAAATCATTTTGAACACAGAAAATGAATGTACACTCAAAAAAATTCCACTTTGAAGGAAACATTCTCCAACTAAAATGTGCATAAATTGAAGTTAGTTTCAAAGATTTTCCAAGGTATAAAATGGTGCAGCAAGAAAGGGAGTTAGAAAACTCAATAAGCAATCCATGAACAATGTAGTTTTTGTTGCATATATTTGTGCAGTTAGGAAATCTAAATAGAAATCTGTTCTGATGAAAACATGGTTGCATATATATCTGTATTAGGACTTCATCAGAAGAGAACACAACCATGTTCTAATCCAGCCATTCTTAACAGGCACCCTACACACCATCCCCTCCCATGGGGGCCAAGCACATTCAGGCAAAAGCATTGTCTTTTTTCACCTCACGTAGAATAGTATTTTTTTAATGTCGTCAGCAACAGAGAAGTCCAGAAAAATCAAAACAACTTCACAGGGAAAGGGGCCCATACACTTTGCCAAAAAAATTCAGAATGGGAATAATCAAATCAATATCTGTAATGGTAATCCCTTTGAAGCAATAGGACTGGATTGTATGAAATCTGCAATGCAAATGGTTCTAGATTTCTGTTAACTGCATCAGATAATGTGAGGGCAGAACATGCTTTATTTATCACTTAGCCAAGTTTAGAGAATAACACTAAGACAGATTTGCTGAAATTAAGTAATGTAAATTTTGATAAATAAAGACTTGGTATCAAATTAATCAGATTTATTTTCTGGCAGATCTATCATGAGATTTGTGAATTCATTCAAACAATAGATGACTGTCAAAGCAAATATTCTCTCAAAACCTATAAAAAATAAAAGCATTAGCTGCATGAGATTAGAAAGGAGTGATATCCACAATCTGGGTGATAAAGCTCTTCAATTAATAAAGTTAAAAGAAATTGGCCTAAGTGTGATCTGTAACATTTCAATGATGTGCAACAGTTTGTAGTAGGTTTAGTGTGAGACCATGGAGCAAATGCAGTGTGTCTTATTTGCTAGCATTTTTGCCCTGTTTATAATCCAACAATAGAGTTGAATGAAAAGTGCTATATCACACAATAGTTGGAATCCCTAAAGCAGCCGTTTACAGTGTAAAGTGACACATCATATCTCTAGGTAGGCCTCAGCTTGGGTGGTTGGATGGAAATGGGATTGCGTGCACCCTGCTCCGATGTTAAGTGGGACATTTCATTATTCGGGACAATGTCCCTGGGTAATATTTGTCTTCTTCAATTTCCCTGACCGGCAAAACTATAAGTCTGATCAGGAAGGCCAAAGTTGCTATATGTTTGAAGATTTTGTGTACCAACTCAAAGGTGGATTACCTAGGAACTATTTAGACAGGACAGTGTTAGCCTGCTCCATCTTTGAGTCAGACAGTCAGGAAATAATGCAGAGTTAGCCATTCAGCATTTTGAACCTACACCAACAGGACCAGAAGAGTGACAGAGAGGAACACTGGAGTCTCCATCTCCCCACCAACCCCCTCCCCCCCCCCCCCCACCACAACCATTGATGTGATCTACCACTATTGTTGGCCAAATTCATTGAGAACCCGTTCCACCCGGCACATAGCATGCTCACCTTCAACCACCCATTTACATGAATCCTGCAATAATCCTATTTTTATGCTCCACACATTCTACCCCTCAACGATGCACTATGCCTACACATCAGTTGCAATTTAGAGTGGCCAATTTTGGGATGTGAAATGAAACCAGAGGATCCAAAGGAAACTCATGCAGTCACTAGCCCCTTTCACTATGGCAGCTTATCCTAGTAATTAATGACCAATATACCAGTTAAAGGGCCAGTATGAATGCTCACAAATTGTTACACAACATCAAATCACCCCAAGGATGGACTTCCCAGGTAAAGCATATCATCCCTGGTCACCTGATGCCTGCATGCCAATTAGCCCAGTGTGAAAGGGACATGTACTATCCGGGGACAAAGTAGTGATGCATTGATGATGTTTTTGCATGAGTGCAGGAGTGTGAAGGAAACAAAAGATTAAAAAGAAGGTATAAACTTTGTATTCAATTTACTAAATCCTGATCAATGTATTATAATCTTGTATATAAATAAAATTAATCATGCCTAATTATAAGATAATTAAGCATTAAGTACAGCACAGTATGAGCCCTTCAGCCTATGTTATTGTGCCAAACTATATAAACCTTTTTTAAATTTATAAAGGACCATGGGAAAGTGGTAGTGGAAATAAAATACATAGTTGTACAATTTATAAAGACCACAGGAAAGTTGCAGTGGGGATGAAATACAGATAGATAGTTCTGGGAGAGGAACAGAGATAGAGCATGATGGTGGATCTGGCCTTCCAGAATTCTGTGCATTAGTGAAAGGGCTGTATGCATGGTGCACTCATGGAAGGGTTTCTCTACCGCACAGAATTCTGGGAGGGCAGGACCACCATTGCTTGATGTGTCACTCAGACATCACCAGAGGAGGATAGGCAGCCCTCTCCCCAGAGATGCCTGGTGGTGAGTGTAAAGGACGCAGAGAACAAATTAACAGTGGGCCAGTGTGAACGACAAAAGCACCTTCTTTAACCAGTTCATTGAATGGCCAATTTACAAGTTGGCCAGTGTGAAAAGGGATAGAATGTGCAAACTCTATGAAAACAAAATTGGAGGTCAGGATTCAATCTGGGTCTCTGAGCTGAGAAGTAGTAACTCTACTTGTTGCATCAATGAGCCCCAAGCCTTTAAGAAGTATAATTGTGCTTTGTACTATTACAACAGCAACATAACCAGGCATGTGTGCTTTCACACTGAGATCCCATTAAATTGGCGTGTCATTGACCTGTGTTTAAAGTTGGGTCAGATTGGAGAGTTCACACTGTTCCAAGAAAACCTGGTTCAGTGAAACCTTTTACATAAGGACCTGTCAACCCAGTGCAAAAGGAGTTGGGACCTGCAGCATTATAACATTGGCATCCCAGGAAGTCGGATGCGAAATGCATCGCTTCTGATTTTACCTAGCTTCACGGGTAAGTACAGGGATGAAGATGACCCCCCACATACTGTGTTGGTCTTGTTCATACAAGAAAGTGAAATGGTAAAAAGGTAGTTGAATGCCAGTTTTCAGGGGCAGTGTGAAAGTACCTAGGACTAATCCAGCTCAAAGGCGCAACATCTTCAAGCACATTATGCTCACCCTTACTTTTTCACACCAAAGTCTATTGCATGATGCATTAAAATATTGCATGTTATGATACAGAAGGTGCCATGCATCAGGACATTGGTAAACAAGAAATCTGCAGCTGCTGTGTTGTATTTCTTCTCATTAAATGGGCTTTGGTTGATGTGTGCAAATGCTGTATGATGCTTTAAAGATCCCAGCTCAAGTTTCTGCCCTTATGCTGAGTTAATTTGCAAGACAACCCAAGAAATACAGTGATTAGCTTCGGCAGCTTTTGATGAGGGAATAGAAAAAATCATCCTAAAGTACAGTTCCTAATTGCTCCCATTGATTCCTGTTGGAAAGTGTAGATGAATGTCTGAAAATGCTATTGGTTAGTTGTGCAGTTGACCCAGTGGCAAGAGTTACTCTTGAAGAATGTTTCTTTGTTAAGGATGTGAAGTACTTCAAGGCAGCAGAAATTAATTATAAAAGTAAAGGAAAAAATGTGCAGAGAATGTGTTGTCTATGTCTAAAAGCATAGTTCAATTTTAAATTAAAAAGTATCTTTAATTATGGGGAAATATTCAAATAGGAAACAGTGAAGAGACTGAGCTTGACTAACGATTGTTTCTTTGTAAGATTGTTCTTCTTAGTTTTTTGTTTTGGAAACAAAAATTCTGTTGAAAACTGGTAGGAGTCATTTAATCATGAAAGGCGAATAAAAATATGTTTATTTTGAATTCAGCTGATCTAAACAAACTCCCGTTATCCTGTTGAGGAAGAGCTTACGCATGTTAAATTATCTTTGGCAGACAACAGTATATGAACAAGTTTTCCAGTATGTTTCAAGAATGATTACATAGAAATACATTACAAAGCTGCTGTACAGAGCTCCTGGAGCATACAATCTATTTCCCTTCACTTTTACACACTTAAACATTTTGAATAGCACAAACACTATTTGTTTGAGGACAGATGTAATTTTGTAAGGCTTTTCTTCTTGAAATTTTTCTCGGTTGCATGCATTCTGGGTCAGATTGAGGAGAAGAGCTATGGCTTGCAGCTAAAATTGCCAATCTTGATAGTAACAGTGTGTTTGAGTAGAGGACAGTGGTTTAATCTGAGGGGAAGAATGGTTAGAGAGGGTCAAAGGGATTTTTTTCTTCCACACAGAGGGTGATTGGAATGAGGAATATGCTACCAGAAGATGTGGGAGAGGTAGAAACTCTCATTAGATTTAAGATACACCTGAACAGATGCTTGAATTGCCAAGACCTAGAATGTCAGTACATAATGCACATGAATGATATTGGTATAAGCAAGCAATGGAGAGCATGGACACCATGGGTTGAGGAGCCTGTTTTTGTGTTATATGATTTTATAGGTATTTCCAGGAGATCCTCTGGAGCACAATCCCTGCAGTGTTTTCCATTAATTAAAAAAACATTTCTTTCCTATGCTGTATATTCATCTAAACATGCTAAACGTTCAGTCAACCCACCATTAAGCCATCATGGTTTCTGTTTGTGTCCTCTACGAAATACTTTGCAGTTACAAATTCAGGCTACTCTGAGGATAAGCTTTATCCTCCTCTGATCAGTCATCATCATGTCTTGGAAATGTCTTTCTTTTCCTGAAATCTCTAACTCGATAGCATTGGAGAAGCAATTCCACCAGAATGACTGGAGCCGATGAAGAAAGTCGCTTGGTGGCACATGTGAGTCAGAATTATACATCACAAAACAGGCACTTGGGCTAAATCCTGTCAATCTTTTACCAGCACTTGGTGGATAACTTTAATAAGTTGGTGATTCAAGTGCTTTTCTAGATATGTAAATATTGTGAGAATACATGGTTCCATTTAGGCCCGAAGTTCTTTATTTCCAAATACTCTGTGTTGAAAATGTTCCGATGATTCTGAATGACTCCAGTTATTAAAAGATCTATAGAGCAGCCTGAAATGGATTTAAAGGGAGCTATATAAATGTAAATTGCTTCAAATTCCCACTAAACTGCTTTTTAACCATTATCCCCAATCTGTACATTTAAAGGGCGATGAGAAGTGAACAATAAATGGGGTTTTAAAAAAAAAATTACATCCTTTTAATAAATAAAATGTAAGTCAGGAATTGAACACTGGGCTCTCTCGATGTGGGACAGCAGGCTCACGAGGCAGATTCACTGGGCCATTATAATATTGCCTAGTAATCAATCTCCAATTTTGATAATGACCGTACAACACTAGGAATTCAGGCACATGACCTCTGAGAATCAAGTCTATATTTTTGTGTATCTCTCAGAAATGGAGTGGCTTGTCCTCTCCTCTTCTAGATAGTGAAGCTACTGTTCAATCTCTGGCAGAAATATGTGCTGTGATCAGGAGCGTGGAAACTTAGGTGGAATGTTTCATCATGTTATCCACAACTTGATGTACCAATGAGGCCTGAGGATGATTTGGTGTTCTGGGGCTGGGTCTACGTAAAAATTTGAGAATAAAGTTGAAGTTGTCCAGCATCCTTCCATGTTCTGGTAATTTGTGGAGAGACAGTCAGAACCCATGGAATGCATCTTCCCAGAGCAAGAGCAAGGCTCAATATATGGACATGCAGGGAATAACTTAATGTTTCCTGCTCACTTTTGGAATCTTCTTAGTTATGTCCAGACATAATCTAATGTACTGATGATTGATAACATTGTTGAGATGCTATCTTTTGGATGAAATAGTAAACTAGGTAGTCATAAAACACATCATGGTTATCATAACACTGTTATAACACCAGCAACCCAGGTTTGAATCCGGTGCTGTCTGTAAGGTGTTTGTACATTCTCCCTGTGCCTGCATGGGTTTCCTTTGGGTGCTCTGGTTTCCTCTCACCCTTTAAAACATACAGGGGTTTGTGGTCAATTGGGTGTAATTAGGCAACATGGGCTCGTGGGCTGGGCAGGGCCTATTATTGCACTGGTATTTTGAAGATGACTATCGATGTTATTTTCACTGTACTGGTCAATATTTAACTCCCAATCAATATCACAGAAACAAACTGATGGGTTGTTTAGATAATATTATTTGTGGAGACTTGCAATGCCAGAATTGGCTTTATATTTATAATGTTCTGACATTTCTTTGCAAATTCAGTATTTTGAAGAACTCTACAGAGAATTCTGAAATGGATATGAAAGGTATTATATCAATTCAGTTTCTTCACTAGGATGCTTTCTAATATAAGGTTGAAGTGGAAAGATTCAAAGAGCTGATCAAGGTTTGTAACGCGAGGACATATTCTTCTGATAGCATTAAAGAAACTACAGTCCAAATCTTTGATCAAATTTTGTTGAGTACAAAATATATTCAGATTTGTTATTTTGTTTAGAAATTTTGCACACTAGTTGGAGAGGAAAGAGAAAACAAACAGCAAAAAAAAAAAAAAAATCTGATGAGCCTACAGGTCGGACCACAAGAATGGTAACCTTAAAGATTTGGACAGAAACTTGAAAGTGCTTGCTTAATGAGACAAAAAGCTGCAGATGCTGAATACATGAAACAAAAACAGAGAATACAGGGAGCACTCTGCAGTTGTGGCAGCATCACTGAGGAGACAATGATTTGGGTCAAGGACCTTGCATCAGAAATGAAAAAGTGAAGAAACAATTGTGTTTCAATTTGTAGTGATGAAGAAAAGAGGGAATGTTTGTGATAGATTGTATCAGTCTGGTGAAGTAACTGTGGCTCAGTGAGAATTTACAAATAATTGCTAATATATGTTTCAGTAAACTATTGAGTAGAACCTTCTTTACTCTTGTCTTGCTCTTTATGTTTACATTGCCTACCTTTGCCCAATCTTTGCTAAATTACTGTTTCAATTGACATTCAGAACTGTTTCAATGGATGCTAGCTTTTCATGGGGACTTTTTTTCTGTTTCAAAAGTTGTCTCTTAGTCTCAGCAGAACCTATTAATCTGCAAGCAGAATAGTTGCTTTGAATTCAGAAAAAAATCTTAAAACCCATGGTAATTTCATAAATATTAGATCAGAATCTGTCTTCACAATGGGCAGAATGGCCAATGCATAGCAGAGCACTTTATGGAATAATGTTTTACATTTTCCCTTCACTTTCTCAGAGCTATCTGCACCACTCTGCAGAAGAAAGATCAGAACAAGTTTTCTATTCATACATTGTGCATGAATCCATAGGTTGGCTCTCCCAACTGTTAACTATTTTCTCTCTGTTGATATGGATAGTTTGTGTACTATTGTTGCAATGTACCATACCATCCTTTTGAAGAATTCATTCATCTATTTTTAGCTGATCACCAGAAGTTCGCAAATCCAATACTTGTCTAGTTATTCCCCCTCCACTCAAATCCTCCTAATGCATATCATTCAGGGATGATGGCATTATAACATCTATGATCTGAATTCAACATGCTTTGAGAATTGATGATCATTGCCTCTTTTAGTTCTGGAAGTAATTTGGTACATTTTCACTTAATTAAATTATTATTATTTTATACATATGGGCACAACAATTCTATTGAAAATGTTATTGTGATAGAAAAGTCATTCAATATCAACACTAATGAGGCAATGGAGTATCAGAGGTAAGTTGCTTGCCATTCTCAATAATCAATATACCAATGTACTGAAGTTCTTCATGTTTATTGCAAATATACAGGTACATAAAATTCACTAATAAGCAATGAGTATAAATTAAATTATTGAACAAGAGAAATCATGGATAAATATTCACAGTTGCAGTAAATACAAAGAATGTGACTTTACAATAGTGTAGATCAATGTAGGCAGATCTGGTGCAGTGTTTTGGTTAGAGTAGTACGAGATGGTTCCAGAGCTTGATAGTGGTTGGGATAAAACTGTTCTTGAACCTGGAGGTGCTGAAGACATCAGGGTCCTATACCGTCTGCCTCAACGTAGCAACAAGAGAACATGACCAGGGTGATGGCAAGGGTCAAATAAATCAGACAGTTGGATAAGTTGAAAATAGATGCGTGCAATTCAAAGTTTCAATATGTTTCATTTACGATCAATTTTACAATCGTGTAGCATGTACAAATAATGCCCAAAGAGGTTGAATGTTTATGAGAAAAATCACACAAAATTTATATTTTGGTTTTAACCTCATATGTAGCAAAATATTTTCCATAGGACATTATTTAAAAAAAAAGAGACCACATAGATGGATGTTGATGTGGATGACCAAAATGTTGTTTCAGGTGATAGGTATTTGGAGACATCCTAAATAAAAAGGTAAAGAGAACTGAGCAGAGGATCTCCTGTATTGAAAAGATTACAAATTTTACATCTATTTCTCTTGCATCCAAATATGTTATACTTTGCCACATTTTTGACAGTTCTGTGGAATTTTTAAAAAAAAATTGTACACTTGATCATTGCCTATTCTTTTGTCCTGTTCATGTTTATGGTGCAACCAACCATTTGTTTTTTCATTATTATGCAAAATGTTTCTGTTCCTTACCTGATGTGTTCAGAAAATGTGACATGTTCAGCAGTTTATTGTATGACATTTTGCAATATGGTTTAAAGTATTCTGGGATATTTTAGATACACATCATTGCAGAGGCTGGCTCTTGTCAGCAATTTAATATTAAATATTGCAAGAAACTATAGCATTTAATTTAACTCTTGAATTGTCTCAAGTGCAAAGAGAATGTTATTTTCTTATTAACTTTTCAGAGGCATTTGGTAAATCTGCAAAAGAATAATATTGTCTATAGTATTCAGAGTAAATTAAAAAGGCATGAGAATACACCTTTGGAGATTTTAAAAGTTATGTAAAGTTGGATATTTGGGATTTCAGCAAAAATCTGAAATTCATCATGCTTTATAATTACTCCTTTGTCTAATTAGTTATTGTATAATCATTCTGAGTTGCAATACCCCTTTTCCTTTTTGTAATTGCTCTATTTTTAATGGTGCTCTAATCACTTTTATATAATTATTCTTGGAATTTCATTTATCATTTTGTAGTTCCTGGTGGTCATCCATTATTCACACCTAGGCAATATAACTTATTCTCCAAACACTCTTCCATATTCACTTCTCTCCCCATAATCACCTGCAGGTATCCATTATTCCCAGATATGTTAACTGGACCCTAATCATTCTTAGATACTCATCATTCTCTCTGTGAAACTCAAATTTGGTGATATTTATGGGAAATGTTGCTCATTTATTCTCTGATTGGAGTTCTTTATTTAGTTCCATGGAGGGTTAATGCTTCACTCACTTGAAATTAAATCGCAGTTTGTTTTTGCAAAGGAGCATCACATCAAGTGGCATTGAGTGGAGTTCCAGAAATATTTAGCAGATCCTATCAAATGTCGTGCCTTCATGTGTGATTGAAGATGTTGGGAAAAGTTGATCACTGCCTATCTCTTTTTATCATAATTATTCAACACATCCCCAGAAAGTCACACAAAGAGATGACCTTACTTGGAAAATTAAAAGCGTAGTATATAAAAGAAACATAAGATCTGCAAATACTGAAATCTTGAACTGGAGGGCCTGAACAGGTCAGGCAAAGTTCATGGATAGGAATGGTCAGCCCTGTTCCCTCTAAGCTGTGTGTGTGTGTGTGTGTGTGTGTGTGTGTGTGTGTGTGTGTGTGTGTGTGTGTGTGTGTGTGTGTGTGTGTGTGTGTGTGTGTGTGTGTGTGTGTGCGTGCACATAAACGTTTTGCAACCAGCTCACCAAGGAAATGAATGTGCACACAAACTGAACACAGCAGTTCAAAGTATAAATTAAAATCTTAACTAAATATGTTACTTTGTAGAATGCAATCATACTAGTATTATATTAAAACATGCCAATGCAGCTTTATGAGCCATGAGAGATAGGCTGTGCCAAAATGATCTTGAAACAATTCCAGATTTACATATGCACAAGCATTTAGTGCACACATAATTTTGTCACAGGAAAAAATTTGCACAACATAGGACTTTTTCGCACCCTGACTAATAAAAATTAGAGGGAGCATTGATGGTCCTATACTGTTATCAAAAAATATGTTGATTATTTTTAAAGATATTAATAGAAACTGAAAAAATACTGGGCTGTCAGAAGATGTGAAATACACCATTATTTTAATATTTTTGTCCCAAAACAACTTGAAGCTCTTTTTAAGAAAAACTAAATCAAGGGACATGGATATCACTGCCAATGCCAGCATTTATTGTTCATCCTTAATTCCTTATGAGCAGATGAGGTAGTTAAGAGACCGGTAGGTCTGGGTCGTTAGGAATAAAAAGACAAACTGCTAGAGAAACACAACAGGTCCAGCAGCTTTGCCGGGGTGGGGAGGGGCGGGAGGGTGGGGGTGGGGGAGGCAGGTGAAAATAAGAACTGTCAATGTTTCACGTCGAGACTGCATCAAGACGATAGCAGATTTCCTTCCCTGAAGTATATCAGTAAATCTAATTAGTTTCCATAATAACCCAGTGACTTAGTTGTCACCAGCTTTTTTTAACAATTTAATTTCCCCAGCTATCTAGTGGGATTCAAACTCATGGCCCAGACTTTTGGCTGCTACTGCAAGTCCAGCAACTTCTGAGGTTTGGTCACATTATTGATTGTGAGAACTCTCCGTGCATCACGATCTTGTACTGCAACAGTGATAATACTCCAAATATCATTCATTGCTTATGAACCATATTCGGATTACCTAAAACAATATAAGTAAAATATAAAATGAGTACGTTGAATTAATATGCAGCTTTTTGCAACATTGAACTCCAAAGATAACATTTTTCTTAGGAGCCCATTACATAAGTCAGAATTAAAATGCCTTTCAGTTATATTGTATATTATGTCTTGGTTGAAACATTACACATTAAGTTCTGCATTATCCTTCCCTGTTTTGAACACAGTTAATGCTGTCTGTTTTGCAACCAAAGGGTATGAATAGGCTTAAAGCATAAAATTAAGGTTGAGTAACTGATACTCTTGTTATAGGTTCTGATCCAAGGAATGCAATTTTCCAAACACCCCTTTAGTCCAGATGCTTGTGTCTTTTGTATACTCCTGTGGCCTGGATTGTTCGACCAAAAATTATGCTGATTGTTTAAATATGAATGGAGAGCAAGCTGCCAGTGGATCCCAGGGCAAGACAAGCTGTCATTCAGTTCAAAACATCTCTGATCTGGGTGAAATGCAAATAACTCAGAATAGTACAATGAATGATAATAATAGTTAAAGTCGTTAGCAGATTGAAGGCACTCACTTGGCAATAAACACCAACATCCCTGTAACTATCCATTCTGCTGTTATTGGCAGTGGGTGAAGAAAGGGTTAAGTGGGAGTTGAGGGCTATTATTCAGCATGGACGTGGGATAGATCTAGTGTGAGGAGCACAAATCACCTTGAATACTGGCCGGAAACAAGACAAATTAACTATTCGAAAGACGCAAAATGCAAGCTGTGTAATTCAACACCTACCATTGAATGTAGCAAGGAAAAATAATCCTTTGATGCAAGTCAACATTGTCTAAATAACAAATCAGCTAAACATGATTCGTGGTCCTGACTCCAGTTTTTCATTAATGTTTACAAAAATCCATTTTAACGCTTTTCTCCCACACACCTCCTCCCCCAGGCTCATCCAGACCAAATTTCACAGCTAGCTTCAGCTTTTGAAATGGAAAAAAAAACAGTTTCAACTCAGTGGTATGGCTTAATGACTTCTGACTGCTGAGAAATATTAATTTAAGCCAGACCAAATGTTCCTCAGCTGCAAATATTTGGTGTTGTTCACTGGGAATGGGGAAGATTTATGACAACCCGATGGCAAAGACTCCACACTCATATGCTTTACATTACAATTGTTTCGCATATTAGTAGATAAAAGGCTATCAGAGGGAGCAGGAGTTGGCAGGGGGTTGTTGTAGGGGAAGTGGTGGGATGGGAGGGCAGCGAGGGGGGGGAGAAAGAAACTTTCAGCAAAATCAAATACAGGCCTGAAGCGATAAAGATCAGAAAAACCGCTGCATGGGGTTCACTCTGCAGCTTTCATCTTTCTGCTACTGAATCAGATCAATTCTGTGCAGAATAAAATGGTGCACTCATTTACCAATCTGTATCTATATTTTGCCTCCCTGCGGTCATTCCCCCATCCGTGCCAATTGGAGGGTTAATAATTCTCTTGCGAATGTGGCACTGAATGATGGGTTCATTGTGCTTTTGGGAGGGATGATCGATTTTCTGAGCCAGTGTAACACTGCTTTTGTGTCATTGAGCAAGGTATCTTTGATAATCTTTGGCAAACTGTTTGTTCCAGCTTATTAGGCTGCTATAATAAGATGAACTTTTCAGCCGCTGTCAATCTTTCCTTTATTCCTCTGCTAAAAATGATGATGTGTGTCACACCAATGGCCAACTTTCACCAGATTGAGAGTTGACTGCTCAACCACAGGGTACACCATATAACTAGTCCTGTACACAGCACTCATTCTCACACAAGTACCTTTCAGATTGGCTTAAGGTTTGAATGGCCAAATGCTCTGATTTATATAATGAAGACAGGTTAATACTTGGTTGGCAATAAACAGAACCTGTCAATTTATATCAACATTTGATGAAACCAAGTAATGCCCACGCAGCCTCTTGCATACAAAGAACAAAGTTAGATTGTGTGAACAGAATGCATAGTGTGGAGGCACACCAAATTATTGGAGATAACTTTCTCATTTTTTTAAGTTCTTGTCACTGAGGAAATATTTGGACTCCCTTTCAGGAACTTCTCTCATTGAAGATCCAGTCTGTGGTCCCTCCCCTCCAAAACTCACAACTGTTCTGCTACATCTCTCCAAGATATTTGAATTCTCTAATCCTGGTGTATTGTGTACCTTAATTTCAATTGGCTTTCAGCTGGTACTCCTGGTTTCTTGAATCCCCTATAAAATTTCTGACTCATCTTCTTTTAAGATGCTTCTAAAAACTTTCCACCACGATCAAGCTCTTTTGCAGCTCATTGATCTTTTTGATCTTCAGCGATCCACCTGTCAGGCACTTAGGGATGGTTTGCCATCACAAAGGCACTATATAAATCTTGTGGCTGCCATAAATGAATCACAGCAACCCTTCTTTTAACCTTTTTCCAATGAGGTGGTAACTATCACAGGGGGAGGCGAAAACAGTGAAACAAGAAAGTCTGCAGACACTGTGATTGCAGTTAACACTCAAAAGTGCTGGAGAAACTCAGTAGGTCCTGCAGCATCTACAGGAGGCAAAGATATATCACCAACGTTTGAGGCTCGAGCCTTTCGTCAAGTTATGAGCAAAAAACAGACAGGCTTGAATAAAAAAAGAAGGCAGGGGAAGATGGGTAGAAGTGGATAGGGGGAGAAGCACAGGCTAACAGCCAAGAGGACGTGGATAGGAGGAAGAAGAGAAAAGCTGAGAATTGGTCGGGTGGGGTGGTGGGGTGGGGGGGGCGGGGTTAACTCAGCAGATGCAAAGCCAGAGGAAATGGGAGAGGGAGAGGTAGAGTGGTGGGGAGCTAGAGGAAAGAAGGCATAGGGATAGGGAAAGCCAAAGATGGGTGGGGAAGAGAGTGATATCGGAAACTGAAGGTCGATGCTCATGATATTTGGATGGTGGGTGCCCAAACAGAATAATTGCTCCTATTTTTGGGTGGTCTCTATTTGGCAGTGTATGAGATCATGGATAAACATGACAGCATGGGAATGGGGCAAGGAATTGAAATAGGAACCACTGGGAGATCCTTACTATTACAATGGGCAGAATGAAGGTGCTCAATGAAGCAATCTCCCAGTCTGCGCCAAGTCTCTTTGAGGTAGAAGAGACCACTGGATGCAGTAGATGACCAGTGCATTCACAATTGAAGTGTTGTTTCACTCGGAAGGACTGTTCGAGGAGCTGAGCACAAGTGTAACATATCCAGTGGTTACAGGAGGCAATTTGTGATAAGAGATGAGTGGACGAGGGATTCCTGGAGGGAGCAGTCACTGCGGTAGGGGAAGAGGGGAGGAGAGGATAAGATGTGTTTGGTGGTAAGAACTGGATGGAGAAAGTTGTTAAGAGAATGTTGAAAATCTCCCATTTTTTTGACCAAATTATACGGCCTGGTGACAAGGAAATACGTGTGAGGTCCAGCCATTAAATAGGAAAGTGTGTTTTCCCTCTACCTCTTTTTGTCATTGCAGCACTAACAAAACACTGTTTGAAACTTTAAGTGGTTATTGATGCCCAAAAATTCAATTACAAAACACTGTTTTCTACAATTGAAAATTGATTTACTTTTTCAGGAATGTAAGGTGATATCCATGTCAGAGCCACATAGAAAGATATTATTTATGTAATATTTCTCTTGGACCCCTTCTGGGTGACCCTCATCTGGCAAACTCCTGCAGACTCCTAATTTGGCCCATCATTGATACAAGCAAATCTTGTCTTTCTCAATACAGAGCTGGACTGGGATGCCTCCAGTGAGGTTAGTTTTTCTTTTACCTGTATCCATGGGACCATATCCATCTCCATATTACAACAACCCAAAACACATCACCCTCTGTAAAGGCCCCCTTCTCCCCACCGACTCACATTGATTCCTCCCTTAATATGATTCCCAACACCACTTCCTCAACACCCACCACCGCCCCCCTCCCCACCCCTCAACTGTCCTGCTCTCTGCCTCATGGAAAATCCTGATCTCCAAAAATCTTGATCACCCTCTTTTCAAACTAAAAGCCATCAGCCTGCTTGTGTAACTGTCTGTTTCCATACTGAAGTGAGGTTCAATAGCAAGAGTGTCCAATATGAGAGTGTGCCCTTATTATGAAGCAGGATGTACAAAAGAAATGAATTTCTGGCAGCATCATTTTTTATCATTTCTGCTGAAGGAAATACTGTCAAAGAACATTTTACTGGGGACAAGATGCTCCTTCCCAGTGACACCAAGGATATCATCAATTACAATAATCCCATTTGTTTTCAACTAAAGATAGTATGGCATAGACACATGGGAAGAATAGTTTTACTGACATTGTATCTGTTCATCCAGTCTACTGGAGATGAATCTAAATAAATAGAAATTATAGAAGATCCTTCCTGAGCCTCACTTGCCTAAAGCTTGTATTGTGGCAAGGTGTTTTACTCTGTTAGCTGCATGGGATGCTACATTCCAGATAATGTAGACAGTTGTTTGCAAGAAAACTCTACTTCCAAGACCTCATGTCTATTATAATATGGGCTGTTAATATTTCTCGTGTAATATTTTGAGAACATGTTTCCATGCCTTTCAACTTCAAATTTGTCAATTCAAATCCTGTCCCCGCTACTTCCACTCTAAGGCAAAATAAGGTTACCCAAATGTTTGCCACCCATTCATGCCCCTCACCAGAATTGACGGCTCGTTCACCAACACTTCCATTTTAACAGTCTTCTTGAAAATCTGAAGAACTTATTTGGAATCTAGAAATAACATCAAAAGAAAATGCAGCGTGTGAGGAATCTTCAGAAATCCCTTCCAAACCTTACTACCTCTTCTGCATTTTTTGGAGTACTTTATAAAGGCTTGCTCTTTGCCTAAACATTAGGTCAACCAGAGCCGTTGTCATACCCACACTCCTGTTCGGCTCCGAATCATGGGTCCTCTACCGGCACCACCTACGGCTCCTAGAACGCTTCCACCAGCGTTGTCTCCGCTCCATCCTCAACATCCATTGGAGCGCTTACATCCCTAACGTCGAAGTACTCGAGATGGCAGAGGTCGACAGCATCGAGTCCACGCTGCTGAAGATCCAGCTGCGCTGGATGGGTCACGTCTCCAGAATGGAGGACCATCGCCTTCCCAAGATCGTGTTATATGGCGAGCTCTCCACTGGCCACCGTGACAGAGGTGCACCAAAGAAAAGGTACAAGGACTGCCTAAAGAAATCTCTTGGTGCCTGCCACATTGACCACCGCCAGTGGGCTGATAACGCCTCAAACCGTGCATCTTGGCGCCTCACAGTTTGGCGGGCAGCAACCTCCTTTGAAGAAGACCGCAGAGCCCACCTCACTGACAAAAGGCAAAGGAGGAAAAACCCAACACCCAACCCCAACCAACCAATTTTCCCCTGCAACCGCTGCAATCGTGTCTGCCTGTCCCGCATCGGACTTGTCAGCCACAAACGAGCCTGCAGCTGACGTGGACTTTTTACCCCCTCCATAAATCTTCGTCCGCGAAGCCAAGCCAAAAAGAGGTCAACCATTCTGATATCTTTTAATGGGACTCTGTTCCAATTCTTTGATATGAGAATTTTACTGTGTCTTTGAATGATTTGACATATTGAAGTCATTATGTAAATGGAAACTGTTGAAATGTAAGCTGTCACTGTTACTTGTGTTGTATTTGTAACAATAATATCACCACTGCCATTAATTATCAACATTGCTATTTAGTGGACCTTATCTGCTTTATAGGACCTTTTTTGGGGGATGTAAAGATCATTATTGAGAGATTTAATTTCAGCTGGAAATGGGTCACTTTCTGTACATTATCTGCCATCTCCAGCACAAAGAACTCCTGAACACCTTGGGAATGATTAGAAGTATAAATGCTGAAGTTAATAAATAGCTGTCCAGTTAATGGGAAACTTCATTTTGCTTCAGCCTCGTTAAATTCCATGGTGTTTACTCAACAGAGCTCACTGATTAGGAAGAGTATTTTCTCCAAAATGAGGAGTTATCACTTCTGGAAGGTGTTTGCAATTGAAATTGAAAAAGCCTCATTTTTAATCACTTTTGCTGACCATCTTTTTCAACCAAGTCATTTTCACTAAATACTTGCATGAATTGAAACAATTTAAATAAAATACTTCATTATGAAACAATTTAAATGAAAGCTCTTATATACAATATAATATTTAAGTTTGCAGAAACCAGACTTAAAAATTAATGGGATTGGGCATTGCCAGTATGTATTTATGAGATAAAAAATAGTATGACAATTTACTGGAATATTTTGAAATTGTAACTAGGAGAATAGATAATGGTAAACCAGTTGAGATAATATACTTAAACTTTCAGAAAGCTTTCAATAAGGTAGCACAAAAGCGAGCATCCAACAGTATTAGAGTGGATGATATTGGTCATAATAAACTGGTGTGGTTGGAAGGTTGGTTAATGGACATATTAAAGAGATTAGGAATAAATAGATCATTTTCAGGTTGGGAAACTGTGAATGCTGAATAGAGGGAACAATATTGAGGCCCCAATTACTCACAATCTTTATGAATGATTTGCATGAATGAATTAAATGTTAAATATCTCATAGTGTTCTAATGATTCAAAGCCAAATGGCACCATTGACTATGAGCAGGATGGGTCCAAGGGCCTACAGAAAGACTAAGTGAATAAGCAAAGAGCCGGGATGGCTCCAAGGGCCCACAGAAAGACTAAGTGAATAAGCAAAGAGCCGGGATGGCTCCAAGGGCCTACAGAAAGACTAAGTGAATAAGCAAAGAGCCGGGATGGCTCCAAGGGCCTACAGAAAGACTAAGTGAATAAGCAAAGAGCCGGGATGGCTCCAAGGGCCTACAGAAAGACTAAGTGAATAAGCAAAGAGCCGGGATGGCAACAAGGGCCTACAGAAAGACTAAGTGAATAAGCAAAGAGCCGGGATGGCTCCAAGGGCCCACAGAAAGACTAAGTGAATAAGCAAAGAGCCGGGATGGCTCCAAGGGCCCACAGAAAGACTAAGTGAATAAGCAAAGAGCCGGGATGGCTCCAAGGGCCCACAGAAAGACTAAGTGAATAAGCAAAGAGCCGGGATGGCTCCAAGGGCCCACAGAAAGACTAAGTGAATAAGCAAAGAGCCGGGATTTCTCCAAGGGCCCACAGAAAGACTAAGTGAATAAGCAAAGAGCCGGGATGGCTCCAAGGGCCTACAGAAAGACTAAGTGAATAAGCAAAGAGCCGGGATGGCTCCAAGGGCCTACAGAAAGACTAAGTGAATAAGCAAAGAGCCGGGATGGCTCCAAGGGCCTACAGAAAGACTAAGTGAATAAGCAAAGAGCCGGCAGCTGGAATATAATACAAAAACTATTCAGTTATCTGTTTAGGTAAAGTAAATAGAAAGGTGTTATTTTTTTTAACAGTGAGACATTAAAAGATGTTGCTGTTCAAGGGGAACTGGAACACTTTTGCATGTACATCACTGATAGATTCAGCAAACAATTAGGAAGGCAAATGATATGACGATATCTGGTCTTCCTACCAGAGAAAATACATGTTTGCAATACTTGGAGTACAAGGTTGATTGCCAGGTTAGTCTTATTGCTGCAGATTTATAGATACATAAAATATGCTGAGAATAATTTAAATATAACTAGCATGTGAGTAGCCAGAACGATAGAAAAAAGATAATATGAAAGAAAGAGATAGATAGATGGATAGATAGATCATTGTGTGAGTAGAGATTAAATAGACCGCACCTCTATTCTCTTTAGAAAAATACAGTAAATCTCATTCAAGCACGCAGAACACATAAAGGGAAGGGGAAACAGTCAGGCTGCCAGTGTAGGGAAACAGTCAGGCTGCCAGGGTAGCTGTACCATTTATATTTTCCTGACTGGTATATTTAGAGTTAAATGTTCCCATCTTAAAACAAAGAGTTGATAATTCAGGACAGAGATATAAAGAACATTCTTTACCCAGAGGGTTGTAAATCTTTCGAATTTTCTGATCAAGCGATCCATGGAGGTCATTCTGACTACATTGAAGACAGAAGCCAATAGGTTTTTGGATGTCAAAGTTTTCCAATGATAAGGGTTAGTGCAGGAACCTGGAGGCATTGAGGTGAAAGATCAGCCATGATCTTCCTCAGTAGAGGTGCAGGGATGAAAGTCAATGTAGCCTATCTTGTTTCCACTACTTTTGTTCCAATGCAAAACAATGTATTGTTTAAAGAATTATGGTGCAATTTTTGTTTTCTGACTTTCTTTTCACACATGGAATGATGTGGATCAATGAAGATAACAGACTTTTTTTTTCCAATTTGCTCTAATATTCTAACTATAAACTCTGCTCTAAATCTGCCAATTGGATAACATTTTAAAATGTCAGCATTTTTAAAACAAAGCAATTACCTAAAAATCATAAAATATGTGAGTGGAACATAGAAGAATCAGAATTTATTGTCATGAAGAAGCATCTTCGTGTAAACATTCGGATTATAAACCATCGTACAACATCGTTGTAATTTTTTTTTAATAGTGTGCAAAAGTAAGATAGTGTCTGGTTTATAAAATTATTGATTAATCAGGAATGTGATGGCAGCAGGGAAGAAGCCGTCTTTGTGCTATTGAATGCTCATCTTTAGGCCCCTCTACCTTTTTCCTGATGATACCAAATTGAAGAGGGTGGTGGGCATATTTGAGGATAGAGGCTGCTTTTTAAGTCACCTCCTTGATGGAGTGAAGTCTGGTGCCTGTAATGTCACAGGCTGAGTTAACAACCCTCAGGAGTTTATTCTTGTCCTGAGAGTTGCTGTCTCCATACCAGGCTGCGAGCAACCTGTCAGATTGCAGACTGATTAAGACATGGATAATTAAACAAAAACAATAATGTTTTCAGTCAATCTGTCATACAGTATATGAGTAAAATGATCTTAAAAACTGAAATATAAACTTAAACTTTATACCTCAGGCCTCACAAATTAATTGTGCATTCCCACAACTAAAAGTTGTGATTGTTAATTTCATTTGTGGCACAATGTTTCCTTTAAAATAGTGGAAGTGATTACAGAGAAAACCGGTGACTCCTTTTTTAAGCTAAAAGATATATTGCTAGAATCTTTATATGGAATTCTCCTGAAGTAGGTAATAATATCATAATAGATCTATTTATTCTTGCGAAAAGAAAGCTGAAAGGGTGTCGTAAGAGATACTTTTAAAATTGGGAAAAGTTTTGAGAGAGTAGATACAAAAAGGTTGTTTCAACTTGTGGGGAAGAATGTAACCAGAGTCCATCAATAAAAGCTAGTCACCAATCCAACTGGGAATTTATTTGAAATATTTCTAGACGAAGATCCATGAGAATGTGAAATTCATTAACGAGGGGAGTAATTGAAGTGAAGATTTAGGAGAGGTTGAACAAGAGAATATGAAGGTTGTACTTTTATATTCAGATGAGGCAAGTTGAGAAAAAGCTTGACTAAAGCATAAACACCATCATGAACTAGATGGGCTGAAAGGCCCATTTCTGAACCATGCTTCCTGTGAAATAAATTTATAATTTGTGGATAAGAAATCAAGTGAATGTCTCCCAACGCTGGCAAATTCCCCATCACCCATTTGCTTAAAAAATACGGAAAAAGCAAAAATGCCAAGTTTGTCCTTGGAGTTCTCAAAGATATTGATATGCTGTTCAATCTATGGATTGACTATTCACAACTTTTTAAATTTTGAAAACTCCAATGCAGTGATCTTAAAGAAAATAACTTTGATCTTCTGTTTCGGAGAGGAAGCTTATCAATTATTTATTTTCAAGTGTGACATTTTGAAAGGACTCAGACCTAATCCTGTTTACTGACTGTGAACTCAAGAAAATAACATGGGAAGAATCCTTTATTTGTTTTTATTGCTGTCACAGCATAAAACTTTGTAAAGCCACAAGGACTTCTAATACACATCACAATTCTCTACTGAAGCTTTTTATTTCCCTGCTCAGTATAATCTAGCCTTGACTTCTGTTCTCCATATGATTACAAAGCAAAACCGTATTGCTCTCAGTTGAGGAATTTTTCTTTGAAACAACATCAACAGCTATTGAAGCAAGAAGGCTGTCAGTGTCCAACAAAATGACTACATTCAGAAATGGCAGAGTTCAAGCTCTAATTTTATTTAGCTGCTTCCTACGGCTGGCATCGTAGAACAACTAGTCAAGATGTTTGATGGAGAAATTTTGCAGAATTTCTTTGTCTCTGCCATGTGTTCCCAAGATGAGATCTTCCAGTCCAGATCTTCTGAAATGTCTGCCTTCTTCCACAAACATGGCTTCCCCTCCAGCACCATCAATTCAGTGCTCACCCACATCTCCTCCATTTCCCACTCAACTGCCCTGGCCCCTTCTGCTCCCAGACACACAAACACAGGATTCCCCTTGTCTTCACCTACCACTCCACCAGCCTTGAAATCCAACACAATATTCTCCAAAATTTCCAGCACTTTCAACAGGATCCCACTACCAGACACATCTTCGCCTCTCTGCCTTCTATAGGAACTCCTCCCTCCATAAATCCCTCGTGCACTCAATCCTCCCCATCAAAAATACTTCCCAACCCTCGGCACATTCCCCTGTAGCCACAGGAGGTGCCACACTTGTGCCCACAGTTGGGGACCTCAAACAGGCCTTTCAAATGAAATAATGCTTCACGTACATCCACAGGATCTATTTACTGCATCTGATGATCCCTTTGTGGCCTTCTCTTCATCAGAGAGTCTGGGTGCAGACTTGGAGATCATTTCATTGAGCATCATCTCTCTGCTGCAGCCATGACAGGAACTTCCCAGTGGCCAACCATTTCAGTTCTGTGTCTCACTCCCATGTGCATATGTCTGTCCATGGCCTCATATACTATCCTATCAAGACCACCTGTAAATTAGAGGAACAATGCCTGAATTTCCATCTGGGAACTCTCTAGCTGGATGGCATTAACATCGACTTTTCAGTTATCTGCTAACCTCTCCTTTCCCTCTTCCTTCGCTTCCCCTTGACTTCTTTCCCTCAGCTCTCCACCCCCTTCCCTCTCTATTCACCTAGCCATCCTTCCTCTCCCTGCTTGCTGCTGTGCCCTTTCTCCCTTCTCCACCTATTACCTCCTGCCTTTGTGACCATGCTCCTCCCCGCCACCATATGCCTTCCCCTTACCTTTTTATTTGGACTCGCCAAATTTTTTACATTCCTTGATGAAGGGCTGAAGCCCAAAATGTGGTATGTGTCCTTATCTTTGCTACATAAAGGACACTGTTTGACCTGCTGAGTTTCTCCAGTATTGTGTTTTTACTTCAACCACAGTGCCTGCAGATTTTTGTTTTACTTTTGCAGTTCATGATCTGGGTTCAATTTCACATCCCAGGCATTGCTTTTATGGAGCTCGCATGTTCTCTTTTTTAACCACCTGAGTTTATCACAGGGTGCTCAGTATGCTTCCAGTTCAGCTTTCCAGTGGAATATTTGTACTGTAGCATAATGGTCAATGTTATATTGCTGATATCATGTAGTAGATTACTAGGCCATTTCAATTCCCTCTAGTGACAGAATCTATAGCCAAGTTAGTGGGAATGTGAGAACAATACAACAGAATTAGTGTAGGACATTGGTTCCCAACCTTTTTCTTTCCACTCACATACCACTTTAAGTATTCCTTATGCCATAAATGTTCTGTGATTAGTAAGGGATTGCTTAAGGTGGTTATTGGGTGGAAACAAAAAAGTTGAAAACCACTGTTTTAATCGTACCTAATTGACTCGTTATGTGCAAGGTTTCATGACTCCAAAGGAAATGGGGCCATGACAATTTTTCTCAAGCAAAATATTTCAGTAACAATTGGGTCAAGAGCAGTGATTCTCAACCTTCCCTTCCCACTCACAAACAACCTTAAGCAATCCTTTACTGATCACAGAGCACTGATGGCATAGGGATTACTTAAAGTTGTATGCGAATAGAAAGCAAAAGGTTGGGAACAACTGGTGTAGGATTATTTTAAATTGGTGGTTGTGATAGTACAGATCTATCACCAATGTATATAGTGTATATAGTTACAGTATCTAGACTGTGCTTACAGCGATTGGCTGAGAGCTAAGCCACGCCTACTGTCTGGGCCTTAAAGGGTTGTGTCCCTAGCCAGGTCGGATCATTCCGGACTGGTCGGCCACCTGTGAAGAGCTCCTGTCTTTTGCTAATAAAAGCCTTGGTTTGGATCAACAAGTCTTCGGTTCTTTCAACGAGCTCTACAGTGGTTAATGGTTGGTTCAGGATCATTTCTCTGCTTTTAATCGTGTGATATAGAAATGCTTTCTATACACCCACCTTATCAAAAACTTTAGCACCTTGATTGAATTGATTTAAAAATGTGAAACTCAAGAGAAAACAAGCTCAGTTGGTTTCCTCTTTTTAAAAATCCCAGAATTATTTTTCTAAATCAGGGATATAATACTGTGAACGCCGACAGTTCCTTTCTGAGGTACAGCATCAAAATATTGGACATAGTTCTTTTGGTGCTGAGTTTCCAATTCACATTCATCTGTTGCTATTCAATGGAAAATGGTCTCAACTCTACAAGACATCAACAATGCAACATTAACCAATGTAGAACATAGTATTCCAGTGGAAATTAAGTGTGGGTAAGTTCCAAAGCCAAAATGTATCCCTGAAAGAAAAATTGTTCCTGGTGAAATATTCTTGTGAATAAATTTCTTATTCACATTCTCTGGACACATTTCAGCTAATGTTTTACTTTGGTTTCTGTGATATAGAACATGCTGCAACCAGCTCTGATGCATGAGAGAAGATCCTATTCTTCATGCACAGAAAAATTCTATGGGTACCATCGCTTACCATGTCATGAGTCATGAGTTCAAATCCCACCATGGCAGATGGGGAATTTCAGGTGGTTTAAATTAAATTAAATTAAAATTTTGAAATATGAAATTAAAGCAGAAAGCATTTTCATTAACAGTCAGCAAAAAAAAATCATTTGATTATCATAAAGGGAGGAGAATATTCTCTTAGCCTGTCATTTTATTTTACTCCAGACCGCATCAACTCAAATATTTTTTCAGTTGAGAGCAATTAGAGATGAACAGTAAATGCTGGCAGAAACAAAGCAAATCCATGAATGAATACATATATATATTTTTTAAATGTCCAATTGCAGTTCAGCCAACAGCTCTGAGCCTAAACCGACATCTCTCATGCCATTGTGAAACTCTGGTATCACTGGGCAGAGGCTATTTTATTCAGTATCACTTGCATGGTTGCGTTGGGAATTCTCCTCTTGCATGTTCTCAGCTGAGTTAAGGTGACGCCAGTTGGGTGTAATTGTTTCAGGAATTCAGGTGATCTTCTCTAAAAATCCTTTCTTCTAATGTAACACAGAGACTTAAACTCTGAAATGACCAAACAAAGTGATTTAATTTCAAATTAAATCTGTCACAGTCTGGATGATTTGTTTCTGAGGGTTGACTTATACACTGAATCAGAGTGGATTTAAATTTGAGCTGAATTCAAGGTCTCAAAGTATATCCGGTGTATAAGCCGACGCCCCCCTCCCCATTTTTGAGAGTTTTTTTGGGTTTCACGACTCAACAGATCCAGACTGTGACAGATTTAATTTAAAATTTTTATTTGAAAACAACCCAATTAGCACCCTTCAAAATCACTCTTGCTATCATCATCTGAGGCAAAGAGGCAATTTCAGCTTTGCCCTCAGTGTCCCATCACAAATCAGCTTCCATACCACCAATTGCACAAGAGATACTGCACTTTCTCTACTTTATTTTTGCCTCATGCTTGTACGCCAAAATATACGGTAGTGACTTAAATCTGTTTCCTACTTTCAACAGGACCTGAAACATTAAAGTGAATATTGGCTGCCAACTTATAGATTTATTTGGACTGCTACAAAACCAAAATTAAACCTCAGAAAATTACAGTGAAGTAAAATAAAGATGAAAAGGCTTTCATCTAGCTCATTAACAGCTGAAGCTTTCATGTTAGGCCAGTCCAAGACTGGCTATTAGCCATCCGTTGTACATAGGTTGAGTGCAGAAAATAATGTTACTGCTCATTATCTACTGCAATTTCTTTCCTCCTGCAAAATGTCCAATCACAAAATTCATTCAAAATAACTAATTGTTAAACTATTAAAGAAACGCTTTCCAAGTGGAAATTAGAAAAAAGCATATTGGTTAATTTACCTTAATGTTTACTTAAAATCTAGCCGGAGTACAATGCACTGATCTCTACAATGTTAAGACCATTGACTTAACAGAAAACTCAAATACAGGCTGAACAAAATGTTAAAATTGTAGGCCTGATGCAGTTGTATGATATCAGTATTTACACACCTGACAACAGATCCATCCTATATTTAGGTTATATTACTGTGACATTATTTATCTGGGATAGTGGAGAGATTAATGTTGGGTTGAAGTTGGAAGAAATACACTTGTCCCTATTGCATAAGGCATGAAGGTGTTATACTTGCCAGTTTTGTCCTTCTCATTATTTCACTGCATTTCTGTTATTCCATTGTAGAATTTTAAGGGATGATTTTAAGATTTCTTTGTCAGTGAGAATACATTTACAGAAGGCCAAAGGTGAGAAGCACTCCAGGAATAAGCACCAGAATAATAGGTTGCATGGCTGGAGAAACAGCAGAATATGACATTTTCTGCTCAAACATACCTTGGAAGCATTAGAAATAACAAGTAGCTCGGCAAGATTGGGTAAAAAGACTAATCAGTAGCAGGAATTTTGGATCATCTCCTGAAGGCAGAGGGCAGGAGGAATGACCTTTGGGATCTACAAAGAATGTTATTGTGTGGGGAGGTAATTGAGGCTGGTTTTGAGCTCCAAGTCTTGTTGCTAATCTGGGAAAGATGCCATGATCTCACCAGGATGGAGCAACTAAAGCTACCAAATCTCTTGACCCTGGTGTGAAGACATTGCAGATGTCGGCTCAAATATCTGGCAAACTGCTATAAAAGGAAATAAAAATGAATGACTATCACATTCATTTTAGGTTGTTGAAATCTATGTTGGAGGTGGGGTGGGGTTTGGGACAGAAATTAAAGGACTATTTTGTGGTAGATTTACAACTCTACATATAGTTCTAACCTGGTCTCTCATTTGACTGGTATTGTGAGAGGAGAGTCCTGGATTTCAAAGAATATTTGTTCCTGGATTTTGTATTTGTGTAATTGATGTGAACACAGAATCTTTTCTCCATCTTATCGAAACATTGCTTCCTTTACCTGTTCTCTTCCCTTTGGAGGAGGTACCAACTAGAGAGGGAACTATGTTGGATTTACTGTTGGAGAATGAGATGGGTCAGGTGACAGAGGTATGTGTGGGGGAGCACTTCGGGTTCAGTGATCATAGTGCCATTAGCTTCAAGGTAATTATGGAAAAGGATAGGTCTGGGCCCAGAATTGAGATTTTTGAGTGGGGAAAACCTAAGTTTGAGGAGATGCGAAAAGATTTACAAAGGGTGGATTGGGACAATTTGTTTTCTGGGAAGGATGTAATAGAGAAATAGAGGGTCTTTTAAAGGAGGGATTTTAAGAGTACAAAATCTTTATAAACCGGTGAGGTTGAAAGGTCAGGTCAAAAGTTTGAGAGAGCCATGGGGTTCTCAAGGGATAATGGAAACTTTGTTTAAAAAAAGAGGGAGTACTACAATAAATATAAGAAACAGGGAAAAAAGGAGATGTTTGGGTACTATATTGAATGTAAAAAGAATCTTAAGAAATAAATTAGAAAAGCTAAAAGAAAGTATGAGGTGGCTGTAGCAAGCAGGATGAAAATAAATCCAAAGGGTTTCTACAAATATATAAATAGCAAAAGAAGACGATCTTGGGAAGGCGATGGTCCTCCATTCTGGAGACGTGACCCACCCAGCGCAGTTGGGTCTTCAGCAGCATGGATTCGATGCTTGCGGACTCTGCCAGCTCAAGTACTTCGATGTTGGTGATGAAGTCATTCCAATGAATGTTGAGGATGGAGTGGAGACAGCGCTGATGGAAGCGTTCTAGGAGCCGTAGCTGATGCCAGTAGAGGACCCATGATTCGGAGCCGAACAGGAGTGTGGGTATGTCAATGGCTCTGTACACTCTGATCTTTGTGTGTTTCTTCAGGTGGTTGTTTTTCCAGACTCTTTTGTGTAGTTTTCCAAAGGCGCTATTTGCCTTGGCGAGTCTGTTGTCTATCTCTTTGTCGATCCTTGCATCTGATGAAATGGTGCAGCTGAGGTAGGTAAACTGGTTGACCGTTTTGAGTTCTGTGTGCCCGATGGAGGTGTGGGGGGGATGGTGGTCATGGAGGGGAGCTGGCTGATGGAGGACCTCAGTTTTCTTCAGGCTGACTTCCAGTCCAAACATTTTGGCAGTTTCTGCAAAACAGGACGTCATGCGCTGGAGAGCTGGCTCTGAATGGGCAACTAAAGCGGCATCATCTGCAAAGAGTAGTTCACGGACAAGTTGCTCTTGTGTCTTGGTGTGAGCTTTCAGGCACCACCGAGACAGAGGTGCACCAAAGAAGAGGTACAAGGACTGCTTAAAGAAATCTCTTGGTGCCTGCCACGTTGACCACTGCCAGTGGGCTGATATCGCCTCCAACCGTGCATCTTGGTGCCTCACAGTTTGGCGGGCATCAACCTCCTTTGAAGAAGACCGCAGAGCCCCAGGACCTTCAGAGAAGTTAGTGAGGAAATAGCGGAGGCTCTGTCAGTGACTTTTCAAATGTCATTAAAGATGGGTATAGTGCCAGAGGATTGGCTTGTTGCGAATGTGGTTCCTTTGTTTAAAAAGGGTTTGAGGAGGAAGCCTAGCAATTATTGGTCTGTAAGTTTGACGTCTGTGGAAGGTAAATTGATGGAAAGTGTTCTTAGAGATAGTATATATAAGTATATGCAGGGACAGGGTCTGATTAGGGACACTCAACACGGATTTGTGCATGGAAGGACATGTTTGACCAATCTTGTTGAATTTTTTGAAGAGGTGACTAGGAATGTTGATGAGGGTAGAGCAGTGGATGGACTTCAGTAAGGCCTTCCATAAGATTCCGCATGCGAGGTTAGTTAGGAAGGCTAAGTTCTTGGGTATTAATTTGGAGATAGTCAAATGGATTTAACAATGACTGGAAGGGAGATGCCACAGAGTCATAGTGGATAACTGTTTGTCAGGCTGGAGGCAGGTGACAAGCGGTATACCTCAGGGTTCGGTATGGGGATCATTGCTGTTTGTCATATATATTAATGATCTGGAGGATGTGGGCGGTAAATTGGATTAGTAAATATGCAGATGATACTAAAATAGGGGAAATTGTGGATGATGAAGAGGGTTTTCAAAGATTGCAGAGGGATTTAAACTGCTTAGAGGAGTGGGCAGAAAGATGGCAGATGGAGTTTAATGCTGATAAGTGTGAGGTGCTTCATTTTGGAAAGAATAATCAAAGCAAGACATATGTGGTAAATGGGAGGGCATTGAAGAATGCAGTAGAACAGAAAGATTTAGGAATAACGGTGCATTGTTGCCTGAAGGTAGGAGCGCATGTGGATAGGGTGGTGAAGAAGGCCTTTAGTATGCTTGCCTATATAAATTAGTGCATAGAATATAGGAGTTGGGAAGTAATGATGGAAACTGTACAAGGCATTGGTGAGGCCAAATTTAGAGTACTGTGTGCAGTTCTGGTCACCGATTTATAGGAAGGATATTAACAAGATAGAGAGAGTGCAGAGACGATTTACAAAAATGTTGCCTGGGTTTCAGCATCTGAAATATAAGGAGAGATTGAGCAAATTAGGTCTTTATTCCTTGGAACGTAGAAAGCTGAGAGGAGATTTGATAGGGGTGTTTAAGATAATGAGAGGGATAGATAGATTTGATGCGGAAAGGCTTTTCCCATTGAGAGTAGGAGAGATGGATACAAGAGGTTGAGAGTTGACTGCCAAAGGTTTAGGAGTAAAATGAGGGGGACCTTCTTTACTCAGAGAGTGGTTACTGTGTGGAATGATGGAGGCAGGGTCAATTTTGTCATTTAAGAAAGAGTTGGGTAAGTATATTGATGGGAGGGGGATGGAGGGATATGGGCAGAGTGTTGGTAAGTGGGATTAGAGGAGGGTACTTGGATCAGTGCGGAATAGAAGGGCCAAATTGGCTTGTTTCCGTGCTGTAACTGTTATTTGGTCTGCACACTCAGAAATACTTTTAGATCATAGAACAGTGTCTTAGGCCCACAATATTTTCACTAAACATCATTTCAAATCAAACTAAATTTCTTCTGCCTGTATGCATGTCATCTGTCTTTTCTGAGACTTTGCCTCAAGAAGGCAGCTAACTTCTTGAAGAACCCTTATCATCCCAGTCACAACTCATTCTCACTCTTTCCAACAGCTATCGGGATCATGAACCTCACCTTGGTACACTCATCATGTACTGTCTGCACTATTGCAAGCCATTTTCTTGCACTAGGATTACTGTGAATTTTTATTATCTATTTTATATATTTATTGTCTTATTTAATTTATTTCAACTCATTTAACATATCGGTTTTCTTTTTAAGTACCTGTTCTACTGCAGCAAGTAAGAAGTTTGTATGTATGGCAATAAACTCATTATCATCCCTCCATTTCTTCCATCTAAAATTCTCATCAATACTATTGTGTTTGCTATTTGACACCAAGTGCCAACCAAATGGACAGGCAACATGTGATGTTCTTTACAACAAAATACTTATCACTTGACATGAAGAGAAAATATTGCTTGTTCCCCACCCCCCCCCCCACTTTTAACCAATTGATCCTTTCAGCTACAGTGCCTTCAAATGGTCCCACCACACAGGATATATGACTGGTTGGAGTAGAATGGCCTCTTGGAGAGATCAACATCATTAATACAGGATCTTGGCTCTTCACCATGTAAATTTAGATCAATGGCTTAAACGAGTTCAATTTATTTTTATTTCTCAGGTCAGTGATTGCAAGTCTGATGCTGAAAACAACAAACTGATAAATTAAATTGCATCATCTGATTCACAACTTGGTTCAATGTTTGTGAAATGGCGAGGGATGTGAAATGGGTATTGGTGGTGTGGGGTGCCTCTGCATTGATTAAAGTGAAACTTTTCAGCCACAGGCACCATGAAAGGCAGTAAATGGGCTTTTTTTGTTAATGAATGTGCATTGGTACAGCTGGGATTGTTTAATATTTTACGAGCCTTACTTTGTTTTGCACTGCGTGATCTCAGGCAGTCAAGGATTTATGAAACATTTTTTTTTTGCAACCCATCTGTGATTCCCTATCTTTTGTGGCCTTGAGAATATGCTTAAATTTATTAAAGGCAAAGAAAGGCTCATTACTTCAAAGTAACACCAAAATGACACCGTGAATTGGTTATTAATGGATAGGCACTGCCATGGGGTAGCTGGAGTTTAATGATATCCTCCAAGAAAATATGAGGGTGTCACTTTCCGAAAAGTCATGCTAAATGTCAGCTTTTAAAGTCACATCACTAATTTTCTGCTGTGCCACTAATGTTTTCCATAGCATTTAAGAAACACGGACCACTGCATTTTACCGATTATCCCTTCACCTTTTTGGGCACTGGAAATGTGCTTGCACAGCCTGTCATTTAATCTCTCAATGTACTAATGGAAAAATAACATGTCTCTTTCACACTCGGCTATGGTGGCTTATGTGGTCTCTTCCCCTCAATCCCCACAAGATCCTCAGTGGTTCAGCTTGCATATATGTTATTCCCCAAATGTTCTCTCTTAAACCTGATAGAAACATGATAAGTACCTCAATACTGGCTGACATTTATTTTGGTCTGCCATTTTTATTTGTTTTTAATGCAATGACTGTTTGTTATTACTGAATTCCCTTAACGCAGAGGCATTTGTTTCCTTCATTTCATTCTTTTGTTAATGATTTGAATTTTTTTTGTTTGTCATGGGGATGATATCTAGGATGGAAAGATTTTTATACTATTTAAGGAGAGAGTGAGAGGAAGGAACAGATCAAACAATGAGCTGCTAGAGGGACTCGCCAGGTCACGCTGCATTCATGGGTAGAAATAGTCTGTCAACGATTCATGTCAGGACATTTTAGTGAAATTCGGAAGGAATAGATTAGGGTATTGAGGACGGTGTGAGCCAAAGGCTGAGGTTATCTTGTCCATTTTATTTCCCCATGGTAGTTAATTCATATAGGAAGTTATCACTGATTTGGGAGACCTACTGTAAATTTGGATTGCGGCTGACTATTTGTGCTTCAATTTGAGATTAAATCTACTTCGAGGAATTTGTTAAATTATCATCATAACTAACCATTAGCCAAAAGAACCTCCGAAACAAAATTCCAAGTTGATAACTAGTGTATGTGAAGCCACAATTGTTAGCTTGTGAGAAGAAATCTACAATGGAACTTGTATTCCACTTCCTCTGCATTATTTTAGGATGGTTTCACTGGCAGCTCTGTGTTTTGAGATGATGATTCCAATATGAACTAGGTGCTTTGCACAAATGCTGATGTAGGGTCTGAGGGTAATGTGCAAGTAGAATCCACTAACACTAGGTTCGGTTTATGGGTGCAGAAAATAACAATGGTCTTTGGTGTGACTTTGAAGTAATTTTCTTTTCATTCTCTTTAATGTATTTAAACATAGGTTCTGCATTTCTTTGCCTGGCTACTGGGCACAACTGTAACTTACTCTGTTAGATATGGCAAGAAAGGTGTTTCCTGGATTTCATGACAGATGACCTACAAGGATGCAGCATGGAGGATGAATTTCAGTACAATTTAATTCTTTTCTCGAAAACACAACAATCTTGGTACTCAAGGCAGGAGACTCCTTTAAAAAAATCATGACCGTTCCACTAAATTAAGAAATGACATCCTGTGGCTGAAAGTCTGAAAAGGGTACATGATCTGTAAACAGAAAATAACGTCCTGAAAGGATTAGCAGAGGTTTGAGAAATGCTACAGTTAATCATATCCACTAATAATTCATAAAAAAAGGATGAGATCCTTCCAAGAATCTGAGAACAGCGACACATCATGCAGTGGATGTTAGAATATCAGAACCTCACTGTACAAAGATACAGACCACATCATTAACAAATAGATAGCTCCAGTGCCCAAGATAGTTTACTGTATGTTAACACTGACATATTTTTCATTGTCATTTTCTAATGTTTATACACTGTCATTCTTTCTTTGACTGGCCCTTTTAATGGTGAACCTCACAATGAGAGCGGAGACAATTAATCTGAAGGTTATTTATCAATGCCAAAATCTGTCGTGCCTTTGTTGTAACTGGAGAAAAAGCAATTTCACATTATGGCATTTCATTCTGAATACATTGTATTTAAAGCTCTCCATTTCTCCTTTGCAGCCTATTATCAGGTGAAAGAGTTGCGGCTGTAATGTTGTTTGTGACACAGGTGACCTGTTAGGATTTGATAAGTATTTACTGCAGCACGCCCTGAGGGTTGTCACATCTGCTGTTGGCAGAACTGATGGAAAAAAATAACCGGGAAATGAGGCATTTGATTTTTCTGGTTCCAACACTCGAACGGCTGTTGCTGTAATTAAGTGGTGCTCAATAATTGCAAACTGATGGTCAAATAAAAATGCATACGACTCACTGGATTACCACCCTGGAATCTTCTATTCTTACACCAATGAAAGCAACAAATTTGTTTACTTCAACTGAAACTGAGGGATAACTATTTTTTAGGTGGCAGATGCTGGAATTTAATTATTAACTTTCCCAGAAGATTGCACTGTTTGTATAATTAATCACTAACTTAAGATTGTAAGAGAAACGTCAGGTCTGATAAACTATGGACTGACTATCAATTCAAGATTGTTCCATTTAATTTTAACCAGTTTTAAACAATAAACCATTTTGCATCTGTGTTAAATTTCTATTAATAAACAACCTGGCCCTCATTTAAAAAGAATGTAGAGTGAAGAGGCAAAGGGAACCAAGCTGTTTAATAAAGATTCCATTGATGCTCTACTGTTGAAGATCCAAATTCATTTTATGGATTTTTGAATGTTCAGCAAAGAAAAAATAACTTATTCAATTTCTGCAAAAATTACACAGACTCTCATACACAAACACATATGCACCTATAAAAACAAGCACAAGTGCACATTTACACAAACCCACACACATGCATGTACAAACACATGCCCAAACCCACTCACACACACAACTACAGTGGTGTGCATAAACACGAACATACATACCACAAACAGGTGCAGCCACACGTAAGGTAAATGATTTGTGTTAGTATTCAGCACTGCCTATGGTGGAAAGATGAATGAGAATGGAAAAATAATTACAATCAATGTCCTCATTACTCTGCACAAATGGATGTCCAACAAATGAATCTGTTTCCTTTAAAAATGATTGTCTGGTAAATAGAGTGCTTCTCTATGTGGCTGAGACTGACAGGCTAATCAGTAATTTTAGAGCAATCTTGTACGAGTTTCAATAAGTGAGACATGGTGGCTTCTTTCATCATTCACATCTCCTTCAGGATGCTGACCTCACGCATAAATTAAGAAATAAAGTTCTACATCAGTGGTTCCCAACCTTTTTCTTTCCACTCACGTTCCATTTTAAGTATTCCCTATGCCATAGGTGGTCTGTGATGATTAGTAAGGGATTGCTTAAGGTGCTATGTGGATGGAAAGAAAATGCTTGAAAACTCCTGTTGTAATTGTGCAGTTTCATCACTCCAAAGGAAATGGGCCAATGACAATTTTTCTCAAGCAAAATATTTCAGTAACAATTGGGTCTAGAGCAGTGATCCTCAACCTTCCCTTCCCACTCACAGACCACCTTAAGCAATCCCTTACTAATCACAGAGCACCGACGGCCTAGGTAACTGTAAATTCAGATCTCCTTGCAGTGTTTCAACTCGTGAAACCTTGTGGCAGTGGAGGCTACCGATGAAAATATTGTTTTCTTAAAAGGTTGTTTCAACTGGTGATTGCAGTAGTCTCAGGATTTATGACTGAGATGAGGAGAAATGTTGTTAGGCAGTGGCTTCCATGTGTTTGGAATTCTCAGCCCAGCAGGTGTGAAAGCTCATCCATTGAGAATTTTCAAAGCTGAAGCCAAGTGGATTGTTTGGCACAAATGGGATGCAGAGAAGATGATTGGGAAAGATATGACAACTGAAGGAATTAATCATTCTATTATTAAATGGTGAATTAGGATCAAGCAAATAAAAGGTTTACATTTGCTTCTTTTTCTTATATTCTTAAATGCTGTTAACACAACCTCAAATTATTTTAAATGCAATGCATAAATTTTTTATAGTTACATATGTTTGTTCAATATATTATAAACCCTAGTCTATGACTGTTTCGTGTGAGACTCACTGTCTGTATTCCTGATTCCCCAGAGCTTACCCTTTCCAAATTTGGAAAGCCAATCTCAACAGTCCACATGATCAAGCAGCAAGGGCCCGAGTGGATCATAACAAACCCCAACCACTAATTTCATCTAGCTCTCTTAATATATGACTAAGACCTGGCCCCACTTTTGCTGGCCTTCAAAGTGATCAAAATGTTAATGATGTTTCTCATGCAATGTCTATCAATAAACAATAACACTTTCAAATACGCAAGATGTTGAATAAAATTCAAATAGTTAAAATAATGTACCTCTTCCAATCCATGCAAACCAGAAATCACTGTGAAAATGAATGTTCTCACCTGGTGTGAGATCTGAAAGTAGTGACCCAACATAAGACATCTGTGAAAATCCCAGCAAGCTCTTGCTTTACCACTCTATGTACGTTGGCAGGAAACTGATGGAGCTCGGCCAGTTTGTTTAGGATGGATGAGTTCTGGAGTCCTGAAACATAGTAGCACTTACAGTGAAGAAAATCAGCAAAACTCAGGCCTTGGAAGACAGAAAAATATACATAAAGGTTGTTTGAATGTTCTTTTCAAAGACTCATCAATTTATAAAGAAGGGTGCATTGCATTTGCTTTGATCACTTCAAAAGAGCAGGACTTATTTTGGCTGGGAAAAAAAGATGTGTCCAACATTTTTATGTTTTGTATTAGGCAATGACTGATATAGGAGTGGTAACTAAATACTTACAGTGTATGTGCAGATGCTGGCATTATCTACAATGTTTTCACTCAATCTGCTGTAGAAATACATGGAATAATAGTATAAACTAATTAACACAGCACCAGCTGTTGCCACTGTTTGGCAGGCATCTGTAAATTAGAGGCTGCAGTATTTTTCTGCGTAATTTAGTTTGCAAAGGAAGTCATGTCTGACAATCCTTTAGAATGCAAGTTAATAGCTCATTGGCTTTACATAGCTGTGTGCGTGTGTGTGTGTGTGTGTGTGTGTGTGTGTGTGTGTGTGTGTGTGTGTGTGTGTGTGTGTGTGTGTGTGTGTGTGTTGATGTGACAGAAAGAAGGGGTAGTTATGGTAGTTGGAACAGATGGCAGATGTGCAACTGTGAAAATTGATGGATGAGATATGATGTCATTACTTAGATTTACAGGAGGAAAAGATTTTTTTTAGGTATTTAACCTTTGTGTTTTGGCCTGAGCTTATCTTAATTTTTAATTCTGAACTCCTTTGACATATTATGATTTAAAATGTGTTTTTTGTATCCTTTTATGTTGTAGCTTAACCTCTGCGTGTGGGAGCCTATCTTTAATGTATTTCAGATAAAGGAAATTCATAGAAATTTTCCTCCTGATACTCAGTGTATGTATGCTTGTCCGATTTTACTGTTATTTGTAATTCAAACCATATGCCTTGAGATTAAATTACCGCAAAGCTAAAATGCACATTTATGTGAAAATTGGTGCTCCCTTAATCATTGAACAAGGCCAAGAAACGATAAGTTCAATCTGCAAGAAGATTAGAATTCATTAGAAAAGCTGTTAAACTGATTTAGATGGCTAAACTTTCTTCTGTGAATTGTAAATGATTCTTTTCAAAAACTATGCATTTAGTGCATGTTTGTCCAGTACAGATTATTGAAAAACTATTTCTTTTAGTTTGTTATTAGTGGCAGTGATTACAGATAGTCATTAAGGGTGGTTTGTGGGTGAAGGATATGTGCGAGCTTGTAATATCATACATAATTTGCTTCATTTGAATGAAGACTCATAGGTAAACTAAAATAAAATGAGAGGACATGTACAGTGTTTTGAAGATAGCAGCCAACATCAACATTTATTTTGCAATCTATTCAATCACCAGGAATAGATTCACTGTTTCAGATTTGAATGTCATTGTCAAAACTTGTGGTATAGTGTTTAGAGAAGATAAAATATTAATGCAAGGTAAATATTTGCTTGCTGAGTTGACCATGGCATATGGGTCTGGTAGTGGGAGCAAGACCCTGAGCAGCCTTAGCTTGCCATATGGTGGGGGTGGAATAGAGAGGGTTAGAGCCTAGACCAAGCTGAGCTTGCCATATGGAGTGGGTGGAGTTGAGTGCAAGCTGGCTGTTGCAAACACATCTGCACCTCTGCTTCTGAAAGAAAATGTGCACAAGCATATATAAATAATAGAACTTTAAATAAAAAGACTGGCTGTTACCCCAGATGAAAGTAGGTGAGCTGATTTCCACTGTTCCTTCCACATAAAACAGTGCCTATTTAAAAAAATGAATAATCCAAGTGAGCTGGAATTTGTTAAAGAGTAGCATCAATCATTTATAGTGGTGACATTTTCACATTGCATTTAACATATGGTATACATGAGTACTTTACAATTGTATGCTAAGGATAGACAAAAGAACGTCTTACATTAATTATTGTATGTAAGAAGCATTCATAATATATCATCAATTTTGTACTGAAATATAACTTTGCTTTGAGCTCATGTATGTCTTATTTATGACGTATTTATAATAAATGAATATAGTGCTTGTTTCTTCCTTCTCTGGTTCAGTTAATTTATGTCCTTTTTGAAGGCAATGACCTAGAATAATTATGCAACTTCTTTAATTTATAAAAATCAGCTGCTTGATAAATACATGAAAATGAAAACTACAGGCAAAAAGGACACAAACCCTTTCTTTAGTCAGAGTTGCCAAGGTGCACCTATAGGCTGCATATGTGCGGAGGCTCTGTGATGGTTTACAATCGGTAAAGACATTTTCTTTTCCTGGGTTAAACAGAGAAACATAGAAAAATGGGTGCAGGAGTCGGCCATTTGGCCTACACTGCCATTCAATATGATCATTGCTGATCAGTATCTAGTTCCTACCTTCTCCCCATACCCCTTGATCCCCTTAGCCACAAGGGCCAAATCTAACCTACTCTTAAATATTTACAAGGAACTGGCCTCAACTACTTCCTGTGGCAAAGAATTCCACAGATCCACCACCCTTTGAGAGAATAAATTTTTCCTCATCTCAGTCCTAAAACATTTTCCCCTTATCCTTAAACTATGACCCCTGGTTCTGGTTTTTCCCAGCATTGGAAACAATCTACCTGCGTCTAGTCTGTCTAAACCCTTAAGAATTTTATATGTTTCTATACGATTCCACCCCCCCCCCCACCGCCCCCAACCTTCTAAATTCCAGGTAATACAAGCCTAGTCTATCCAACCTTTCTTCATATGCAAGTCCTTCCATCCCTGGTATCAGCCTTTTGAATCTTCTCTGCACCCCCTCCATGGTGAGGATGTCCTTCCTCAGATAAGACCAAAATTGCACGCAGTACTCCAGATGAGGTATCAGCAAGGCTGTAGCAGGATCTCTGTACTCCTGTACTCAAATCCTCTTGCTACGAATGCCAACATAGCATTTGCCTTCCTCACCACCTGCTGCACCTGCATACCCTCTTTCAATGACTGATGCACAGCAACCCCCAAGTCTCTCTGCATCTCCCCTTTTCCTAAACAGATATGGTATTCATAAGCTGCAGCCTTTTCAAAGATGTTACTGTGGGAACAGTAACCATAACAGGAGTAGGTATCACCTGAGGATTTGGCCAGAATTAAGACTAAGTCAAGGATGCACAGGATCAGGGTCTTATCACTGGGATAATGGATCTCATTGGGGTGATGTGCTTCGTACCTTTGAAAATGCCATTGCAAACATAGAGGGGGAAGAAACCATTTCAGAACACTGAGTTTACCCAGCAGTAAGGATCAAGGTACAAGAAGCATAATTAATAGTAAAAAATAATCCAGCGTGTTTCTCATAAGTCCGGTCATGTTACCTGAGGTGGAAATGGAAAAGAAAACCATGTAGGAGTTCAGGCTGCTGTGATTTTCTACTCTCTCAAACCTTTTCAATTAAATCTTTGCCTCATACAATACAGAAACAGGGACATCAGCGCATCACTTGCATTGTATTTTTTTGTTAATTATCCCTTTCATGGGATATGATTGTTGCTGATAATGGCAGCATTCCTCACTGGCTCCTAACCAAGGAGGTGGTTAAGAGACAATCACTTTACTGGGTCTGAAGCCAGGCCTGTTAAGGATGGCAAAGTTCCTACTATATGGGCCCTTACAACAGCCTGGTGGTTTCCCAGTCACTGTTACTAGTTCAAGCTTTTTAATTCCAGAATGGCATAATTATGATTTTAATTTCTGCAGCTGCTATGATGGTACTGAAACACGTGTCTCCTAATCATTGGCCCAGACTTCTGGCTAGTAGTAACTTCAACATTTGTTACAGCACTATAAACCTTTTTGCAAAAATAAGGGCAAGAAGTCCTTGTTGCCTGACAATGCTTCTCCAAGCTCATCCACCACCTCCATTTTGTATTCTGTATGCTAAAGTTCATATATGGTAGAATGGACCTTGTTGTTTGCAGGCAACTTCGAAAATGTCCCGCTGATCTTCAGACCTCTCACCATGGTCAGCAGTGAATGTTGCTGGTAAATGTGAATGGGTGATTCATAAATTATGTTAGGTAATGAAAAGTTGTAGAGAATGTGAAATGAATACCACTTTAATATCCTTTAGAAACATCAAACTGTTCAATTATTTTACTTGATTTACTTGATTATTTTAGCCACTGAAAACGCAGTGGTGGCCGATGAAATAACGATACACACAGGCACAAGTAAATTAGAACTCGTTTACTCATGTCATGCGCGTATTCTTTTAAATCACTGAACCGCACCCACCATAATGTTGTGACATCCCGTGCTGGTTCTCTAGACTTCTGGGAGTTGTAGTCTACCTATAGTGCTACTACACGGCTACCCTCCCACCCCCAGAACCGGTACTATCACTGGTAGTTTTTTTGGGAGGCCGACCCCTGCTGGCTGTTGAATAGGGGCAGTTTTGTCAACATGCGAAAGTTTGAGCCTGTCATTTGTGAATGACAGAGGATGCCCGGCAATATACAAGAGACAGGTTGACCTTGTTCATCTTATCACACTGTATGGTCCCTCATATGGCTCCTGCAAGGGCTGTCCACTACATACGAACACGTTTTCACCGTCTTTCAGTTTGTGTGGTTTTCCATGCGATGATGGTGGTACAGGGGATAATTTGCCTACGGTATCCCTTAGTCTGCTCAGCAGCTCTTTGGGAATCTTCCTCTTTACTGGATCCGTGTGGAACAAATTTCCCAGATACCACCAAAGGCGGTTTCACAGACTAAATGTGAAAATCCTCTTTTGGAGTTGTCCTAATGCCGAGCAACACCCATGGTAATTGGTACCATCCAAACGGGCCATTAAAGCTGATTTAAGGTGATGATGGAATTGTTCAACCATCCCATTGGACTGCGGGTGATAGGCGCTTTTATGATGAAGCCTAGAGTCGAGCAGCTGAGATAAGGCAATCCATAATGAAGGTGTAAATTGAGGTCTTCTATCAGAAGTGGTGTGCGCCAGTAGGCCGAAGCGAGCCACCCAGGAATTAAGGAATGGTCATTCACAAGAACATCCGCCATATGGGGAGTGCCTCAGGCCATCTCGTAAACCTATTGATCACCGTGAAGAGATAGCGGTAGCCTCGTGAAACCTGAATTGGTCTCACAACGCTCACATGGATATGGTGGAAGTGGCAAGTTACCACTGGGAAGGGTTGTTGCGGTCCTTTCGTATGCCGATGGATTTTGACTTTTTGACAACCTACACAAGATCTGGCCACTTGCATGACATCATTCTTCAGACTGTGCCAAATAAATTTGTTTTGGGAGGCCGACCCCTGCTGGCTGTTGAATAGGGGCAGTTTTGTCAACATGTGAAAGTCTGATGGATGGACAAGAAAAACCATGGATAGAATCAAAAATGCAATGTCTCCATGAAGCTGGAACCACTGGCCGTGGATGTCCTGTTGACATGTCAGAAACTAGCAGGTTGCAGTCGGCATCGATTCCATTGTAGGTTGGTTACGGAGGTGCGAATTGACTCCATCTCACTGTCTTGGGTAGTGGCGAGAGCAATGTAGTCAATACCGTGGTCCATAGCTGATACCTCGAGCACCACTGAGCAAGAAATTGCATCAGCCACTACATTGTATTTCCCAGAAATCTGCATTATTCTGGTAGTGAATTTCCGAAATGAAGGACAACTGCCGCTGTTGTCAAACTGGCTAGGGCTCCGACACCTTTGAAAACGTGAAGGTCAATGGCTTATGTTCTGTGAACATAGTGAAGTGTCTGCCTTCCAAAAAGTTACTGAAGTGACGGATGGACAAATATATGGCTAGGAGCTCTTTATCAAAGGTACTGTATTTTTTCTCAGCCTCACAGAGGCGGTGGCTAAAGAATGCCAATGGCTTCCATTGTCCATCGACATACTACTGCAGAGCACCCATGGCCACATCAGATGTGTCTGTTGAAATGGCGGGTGTTGCGTTTAGGACTGGATAACTGAGCATGGGTGCTGGAGCTAATAATTCCTTTATCTTTATGTAAGCATTTGACTTTCATCTGCCCACTGATTACATTTGGCCTGACCAGACAGCAGATAGAACAGAGGCTTCAATACGTGACCTGTTGCTACTGGAAGGAACCAACAATAAAAATTAACCATGTCCAAGAACTCTTGCAGATCTTTAACAGTGGTTGGTTTGCAATATTCAGTAATGGTGTCGAAATTAGAAAGTAGCAGAGCCACACCCTTGTATGCTCCAGGAATTCTATGGGCTGTTGTCTGAAAATATAGTTATCTGGATTGATGGTCAGTCCAAATTTTTGCAGATGTCTCAAGAGTGTACACAGATGTTCCATGTGATCTTCTTTAGTTTTGCTGGCAACTAACATGTCGTCGAGATAAATGAAGACTTTGGCCATGCCATGGCCTACAGCGTCCATAACTCGTTGAAAGGCCTGAGCTGTATTTTTTTTAAATTCAAAAGTCATAAGTAAAAAAATTGAAAAATCCCAAAGGGGTGAAGGCAGTGAACTGGAATTCATTGTCTGTGCGTTGTTCTGATGGCTGGCTCCACCCTCATCTACCCCAATATAAACCCTGGTTTTTCCGCCGTACCTCAGATTCACCTGAGAACTATTGTATCTACTGGCCATTGATTGTAAGCTATTAAAATCATGTTTGTACACCTCACTTGTCTCTAAGTGCAATCAGTCACACTATAATTTTAATAGCTTAACTTTGAAGCAGGGTGGAAGCCCTGTTGAAGCCAGGCATGCTCCAGGTCAACCTTCTGTCCGCAGAGGTCATGGAGGAATTTGCCTACTGGTTGGAGTGGTTCCAGTCCTACCTGACAGCCACGCAAGTCGTCTTCAACTCCAATAGTCTCCAGAGATCTGCACTTCTCTCTCGAGTTGGCCCTAAGGGGTTTGCTGTCATCATGGACTGTGCAAATTACAGGTCAACCATAGAAGGCTTAAAGGCCCACTACATGGGGCCTCAGAATGACATGCTGGCGAGGCACTGGCTCTATCAATGTTGGCAATGTCCAGGTGAGTTGCTGGATGATTATCTCCTTGAACTGTGGGACCTGACTAGGAAATTCCATTATGAAGCAGTTACAGCTGAGTGAGAGAGAAAGATCAAATCCAGGACATCCTTGTGGCAGGAGTGAAGTTGAGGTACGTGAGGCAGCGACTGCTGTAGTTGGGGAAGAAAGACTTGGCTAGCATCCTGGAGCTGGCGAAAGCTCTCGAACAGGCCCAACTAGCAGCTGATGACCTCACAGGCAAAAGCAGCATCTTTTCAGAGGACCAGGTCATTAGGATGCCAGTGACCCCCTCAGCCCTAGTGCTGACAGTTGCGGCCACACACAACTGGGGATGCTACTTCTGTGGACAGGCACAGCAAACCCGTGCCCGATGCCCCGTGAAGGATGCCGTGTGCTTAGGATGTAGTAAGCGAGGACACTGGGTGAAGGTCTGCCTGGCCGAGGGGAACCCATATCGGCGTTTGACCTGTGCCAAAGTCCCAAAGTGGCGGCCTCAGCCTCTCCATGCTGTTTACTGTCAGCATCTTGCTGTGCCTCATGGCAAGACCCGCCACTGGAAGTAAAGCATCGAGGAAGCAATGCAGCCATCTTACTGCACTTTATGGTCAACTTCATCTTGCCGCGCCATGTGATTGACATCATCTTGTCTGCCCGTGGGCCCAGAGGAGAGAGTCAACATCAATATGGGGAGCGACAGGTTTTCTGGAGCACTTGCATCAATCGTCCTGGATCAGGCGCAAGACATTACCAATTGAATAACCCGACGATAGAGGTAAGGGTAAATGAACATTTGACTGATTGCTTGGTAGACACTGGCTCCACTGAGAGTTTTATAAACTCTGTGACAGCTTTGCTGTACAAATTAAAAGTGTATCCGACAGACTATCATATTTACCTAGCATTGCACTGGCACTCTGTGACAATCCAGGGTATTGTATAGTTATATCTAACTGTAAAAGGGGGGGAATTTTGTAAGTTCCAGTTGTAGGTACTGAAGGATTTGAATCCTTCTGTGTTGCTGGGCCTGGACTTCCTGTGTCACCCTAACAGCATGACCATGGTAGTCGTGAAGGGGGGAGTGAAGTCCAGGCTAGTGATTGACAATAGCCAAACAATTAATAATTTCACACTCCTGGACGCATACTTCCTCCCTTGAATTTTGGAAATGGGAAATGAAATTGCATAATATCAGGTCTATTTGACCATTGTCCTGAAAGCTACAAACTATCAGTTACCAATCCATTCCGAAGACTGCCCCTACACAGCATTTGAGGCAGACGGATGGATCTATCAGATCCAGAGGGTCCCTTTGGGTATCACTAATGGGGTCTCAGACTTCAGAGACAAATGAACAAAAGGGTCCACGAGTATAGGTTGAAGGCCACCTTCCCTTATCTCAACAACATTACCATTTGAGGACACTCTCTGGAAGACCATGACACCAACCACCAGAAGTTTCTCCACACTGCCAAAGCCCTGAATCTCACATAAAATTTCAGTAAGTCCGTGTTCTGGACGAAATGTCTGGTAATCCTGGGCTATGTGGTGGAGGATAGTGTCATTGGTCCTGACCGCAATCGAATGCGCCCATGAGACCTCCCGATCCCGAATACCATGAAGGCCTTAATGAGGTGTCTGGACTTCTTTTCTTACCATGCCCAGAGCGTCCCTCACTACGCAGATAAAGTCTGCCCCCATCTAAATGTCCACCTCCTTCCCATTATTGGCTGAAGTCCAGGTGGCATTTGACTATGTTTGGAGCTACATTGCAAAGGCCACCATACATGCAGTGGATGAGAATGCACCCTTCCAGGTGGAGAATGAAGCCTCTGATGTAGCTCTTGCCATGATCCTTAACCAGGTGGGCAGGGTGGTTGCCCTTTTCTCCCGCACCTTACAAGGCCACGAGCTTCAGAACCCATCAGTGGAGAAAGAGGCCAAGCCATTGTAGAGGCCATCAGGCACTGGAGGCATTACCTGGCCGGCAGAAAATTTGCACTGCTCATTGACCAGCGATCAGTAGCATTCATGTTTAATAAAGCAAAAAGGGGTAAAATAAAGAACGTCAAGATCGCCAGGTGGAGGATCAAACTCTCCACCTATAATTATAACATAGCTTACAGGCCAGGTACTCTCAATGAGCCTCCAGATGCCCTGTCAAGAGGAAGCTGTCCCTCTGCACACACCGGCCAGTTGTGGTCACTGCACAATGAGCTTTGCCACCTGGGCATCACCTGCATGGCTCATTTTGTCAAGACATGCAACCTGCCCTACTCTATTGAGGATATCAGAGAAATGACGAGGTCCTGCCAGATCTGCACGGAGTGTAAGCCGCACTTCTACAGCCCTGACAAAGTGCACCCGATAAAGGCACCCTGTCCCTTTGAACAACTCAGTGTTGATTTCAAGTATCCCCTCCCTTTCACCAACAGAAACGTGTAATTTCATAACATCATCAATGAGCATTCACGTTTTCTGTTTGCCATCCCCTGCCTAGACATGACCACCACCTTGCACTGTATTTACAGGTATCCCAGCAACTGGGGCTCATCATTTATGAGCAAAGAGCTACCTGCTCATAAGATGTATTGCCTCAAGCAAGATGACTAGCTACAATCCCCGGGGGAATGGACAGGTTGAAAAGGAAAACACAATGGTATGGAAGGTCGTGAAATTGACCCTCTGGTTCAAAGGTCTTCCAGACTCATGCTGGCAAGCGCTCCACTTAATAAGGTCGCTTCTCTGCAGTGTGACCAACGCAACTCCTTATGAGCTCATGTTCACTTTCCAGAGGAAATCCACGTCTGGGACCACCCTCCCAGCCTGGCTAATGGCATTGGGGCTGGTCCTGCTGAGAAAGCACATGAGGAGGAGTAAGACAATCCCCCTGATCGAGAAGGTTCACCTGCTGCACCCCAACCTAGGCTATGCCTACATGTCATACCTTAATGGCAAAGAGGACACCGTCTCAATCAGAGACCTGGTGCCCACTGGAACTGAGGATCTGATGCCTTAAACAAGCCAGGAACCACCAGGTACTCCAGCCAGGGTTCCGGATGACACTGCTCAGGAAGTGAGCTCTGCGACCAGAGCTGGAGTCCTTGAGACCCACAGGGGGCCAAGGAAGTTCAGAAAGCCTAAAGTTCTCCAGTACTGAGGTGCTCAACCAGAACAACTAAGCACCCTGAAAGACATAACTTGTAAATATTTGTAAAGTATTAAGTTTTTTTGAATGAATGGTCTCTGTTTTTCACCCACAGGTTCTATTCTGAAGGAAAGGATGAATGCAGTGAACTGGAATTCACTGTATGTGTTGTTCAGATGGCTGGCACCTCCCTTGGCTTCACCCCACCTACCCCAATATAAACCCTGGTTTTCCTGCCTTACCTCAGATTCACCTGAGGACTATTGTATCTACCGGCCATTGATTGAAAGCTATTAAAAGGATGTTTTTACTCCTCACAAGTCTCTGAGAGCAATCAGTCGAATTACAGGGGATAATTATTGGCGTTTTCAGGATGTCATCTGGTTCCATTGGCACCTGATGATATCCAAGCACTGTCCACTTTTGAAAAGATTTTCGTCACATGCAGATTCACTGAAAAGAGTAGCGAGCTGGTGTAGTGGCATCATTGAGCCATCTCTAATCTCCACAAAGTCTCCACCCTCCAGTGCATTTTTGAACTAAATGTAATGGAGACCCATGGACTGTCAGACCTGCAAATTATCCCCAGCTCTTCCATTTTGTGGAATTCTTGATTAGTTAATTGCAGTTTCTCTGGAGGCAAGTGACATGCTTTAGCATGATTGGGAGAACCCTTGGTAGAAATATGGTGAGTTTCGCAGTGGGGGGAGTCAGGAAGCTTCTACAAGTCTGGAGAGCTTATCAACAGTCTTACGCAGAGCTTGAAGGCATGGTGCAGGAACATGCAATTCTGCTAGGCGAATAGTTTGAAAGGTGGTACTATCCACTAGCTGACATCATTTTAAATCTACCTTGAATGAATGACCTCGAAGGAAATCAGCCCCAAGTAGCAGTTGTGTCAGTACCACTATAATAAAAGACTATGTGTAAAAGTTCCCGTCGAACTGAACATTCATTTTTTTGTGCCATACAAAATGTTTGTTGGAAATATTGACCACTGTGAGTTGGAGGTTAGGGGTAGGATAATATGTATCGAAAATGTTGTTGAAAAAATACTAACCTTCGATCCTGTGTTCACTAAAAATTTACGTTGGGATAACTGATCTCAAACATAGAAGGCCATTAACTATGGTTGGCCAGGGCATTTTCCAAGAACATACAGGGTGACACAGAAGTGGGGCTTTTGGAGTGTCATATTTGTGCTCTCCATGCTCCAACGGATCATGCAGGATGTCACAAACTTGCTTGGCGGTAGCTTGTTCCAAGGCACTGACGAGGTGTTAATAGCGAGTCGTGTGCACCTCGATCTTCCTGAGGTGAAATTGTGCCTCAGCCTGTCGAAACTACAGCTCTAGTTCTGCCATCCAGAAGGGCGGTAGCTAAACAGCAACAGCTGCAATGTCCATATGGTCCAAGCTCATTTTGGACCCATTGGGGTCACCAATCTTAGCCACTGAATATGCAGTGGTGGCTGATGAACGCGAAATTATCACACACACAGTTGCAGGTAAATCAGAACTCGTTTATTCATGTCATGATGTTATGATGTCCCTTGCTGGTTTGCTAGACTTCTGGGAGTTGTAGTCTGTGTACAGCACTGCTACAATGTGTAGTATGTAGATCACAAAAAGAAGATAGTTTACATTTTCTCAAGAACAGTTGAAGAGGCAGATATAAGCTGGCTTTTCTACGAGAGCACTCACACTGCAAAATATAATAATGGGTAAAGGAGAACAATTTATATTGAGTAAGACTAAATTGGTTTGTTTTATTTTTCGTTGATCATCATTGAAAAATTAGCTTGAAATGGATCATGGGAAGTTTGATTCATGATTCATGAATCACAACAGGAAGTTTAATTTATGGATCTGGCATATTTAAGCAAAATTCTGTTCTATCCAATATTGCAACAAAATCTCTGGTTAAAAACCAACAAAGCTAATCCAGTGGTGTTTGAGCTGATTGACCAAGAGACCAGATAGCCTTCTATCAGCCTATGTCCCCATTCACCTCGTAAAAACGGTCTTCATGACAAGGTTTTGGAACTTTTCTATAAGTAAAAGTCATTCCATTCTTGCATTAAACTATTAACAGTAAAATATCAGTCACTCTCTACTCTTTTCACGTTGATGGACACAAAATTTCATAAAAAGCCAAGTTTGCAGATGATACAAGGATAAGTGGAGGGCAGGAAGTGTTGCGGAAGCAAAGAGGTTGCAGCAGGACTTGGACAGGTTGGAAACTTGAGTAAATAAGTGCAGATACAATAGAGCATCAGAAGTTCCTGGACATGCATTCTGGTAAAAGGAATAAAGATTATTTAGACTATTTTCTAAATGGGAAGAAAATTCAGAATGAGGAGGTCCAAAGGGACTTATGAGTCCACATACAAAATTCCCTAAAGTTAACTTGCAAGTTGAATCAGTAATAAGAAATCTGTAATGTGACTGATTGCACTCAGAGACTTGAGAGAAACACAAACAGGCTTTTAATAGCTTACAATTAATAGCCAGTAGATACAATAGTGCTCAGGTGAATCTGAGGTAAGGTGGCAAAATCAAAGTTTTTATTGGGGTAGGTGAGGGTGGAGCCAAGGGATGAGCCAGCCATCAGAACAACACACAGTCAAAGTGAATTCCTGTTCATTGCAAAATGCAAATGCAATGTTGGCATTCATTTTGAGAGGATTACAGTATAAAAGCAATGATGTTATGCTGAGGCTTTACAAGGCATTATAAACCATTGGAACCTTGTTGGCCCTAGAGCCAAGGATGTGCTGGTATAGAAGAGGATCCAGAGGATGTTTAAGGGAATGATCCTGGAGATGAGGGAGTTAATATAGGTGGAGAGTTGGATGCCTCTGGACCTGCACTCACTGTAGTTTAGAAGGACAGAACCTCATTGAAAGATACCGAATATTGAAAGGGCTGGATAGAGTGGGTGTGGAGAAGATTTTTCCAGTAGTGAGATAGAGTCAAAGACCAGAGGGCACAGCCACAGAACAAATGAATGTTCTTTGAGAACAGAAATAAGGAGATATTTCTGCATGTGTCTCCAGATTTCATTGCCACAAATGGCTGTGGAGACTGTCATTAGGTAAATTTAAAGTGGAGGTTGATAAATTGATGATTAGTAAGGGCATTAAAGCTCATATGGAGCAGGCATAAAAATGCAGAGGAAAAGAAAATACCTAATCCTGTTCCTGTCTCTTATGGTCTTATCACAAGATAGATCAAAGTTTCTAAATTGTATTCAATTAAAATTAAAACACCTATCCTTACAATTTAAGTGGGACAGAAATAAAAAGTTTTATTTAAGGAAGAAGCAGATGCATAATCTTCAAACCAAAGTTGAGATACTGGAAGGGTGAATTTTAACCCAAGCAAGTGTCTTAATCATTTTCATATATACAATAACTAAGAGCAGCCACGCCATTTGTGTGGAATGCAATGAATTGTGCAGCATTGATAAGTTAAACCAAGAGAGATTTAGTGTGTGGTGAATTCAGTTTTCATTGTCTCTGATTTGTCAAAAAGGAATGGACACAGTGTTCGGGTTAAAAAAAAATTGCAATAGGCTGTCTCAACTACTTTCAGGAAACGTATATACTAAAGGAATTCTGTGGATTGATCAGCATCTGTGGGGGGGGGGGGTGAAGAGGAACTTTTAGCTTGGATTCTGACTGAGGGTCATTCAGTTACTATCCCATAGATGGTAGCTTTGCACCATTGGATCTTCAGCTAAGCATGAATGCCAAATGGGACATCCCTTCCCCCCACACAGGTGCTACTCAACCCACTGTGTTCCTCCAGCAAAGGCGTTTTGTTGTTCCAGATTCCAGATCTGCAGTCTCTTCTCTCTCTCATTTGCTACTTTGCTTGCTTACCTCTTACTCAATGATCCTACATGAAACTGGAAAAATACATGCTGCATACAATGAATCGATGTTGAAAACAAGGTTGTTAGCACCTTCCAAAGTGAAATAGGGTAATGTTTACTTTTTCTCTTGTCTGCAGATGAAGTCCTGATCTCAAATCCAACTGCAAGAGACTGTTTTGAGAAGCTTTCTCTGGCTGGCCAACATCTACCACCAGGCTTCCCAGCTCCCTTCCTCTTCCCCGATGGACTTTCTTCCATAGAAACTCTGCTGACAAATATTCAGGTGAGAACAGCTAGAATTTGAGGCCACACTGTGGTATTTTTATGTTGCCATTAAATTGCATTATTGGATTCTGATTAAGAAATTTATTTTCCTCAATGAAATCAGAAAATGCTAGAAATATTCAAAAGGACAGGCTACATTTAAACTTTGTAACTAAAGCCAACTTGTTTTTTTTTAGTTACAAAGAGGGTAGGTGTTGGAACAAAATTATTACAATGGAATCATAGAGTTATATAGCAGACATTGGCCATTTGACCCACCATGTCCATGCCATCTCTTTCCCCCATCAACTCTAATGTCATCTGCCTGCATTAGGTCCATATATTTCCACATGATAATAAGTCAGTCTCAAGAGTTCTAAAGCGTAGAATTATGTCTGATTCTTCTGAAATTAGCATTCTAGATTTAACCATTCTTGGCGTTAAAAAAAAGTCCCTAAGATCCTCATGGTGAAATCTCCTTCTTCTGAGGGGGAAAAAAGATTTTGACCATCTATCCTTCTCATAATCTTCTGCATTTCTAACAGGTCACTCCTCAGTCCCTTTCATTCTAGGAGAAACAATTTTTGCCTATCCTTTCTCTCCCCATAACTAAAATCGTCCAATCCAGGTGAATTTCCTTTGCAATCTCTCCAGCTCAATCACATTGTTCTTATCGCTTGGCAACCACAATTGTGTACAATACTCCATATCATGTGGTTAGGTTACTTGTCTAGAAGTGACGTTCTAGTTTATTAATTTGAACACATGTGATTAACACAAAGGAGTTAGAATATGCTTCCTTAGGATGTGGAGTGGCTTTGACAATGTAATGAAAAAGCAGCTGTGATGACTATTTTATGGAGTAGCAAATATGTGCGATTAATGAATGAAGTAGATATCTTGTTGGAGTTTACAGCTACTATGATTTAAACACACATCCTAGCTTAGTTCAATGGAGAGGTGTAGCAGTGCATCTTGGGAGCAGCGTCAGTCATTCTGAGATGAATACAGGGCATGTCACATGCTGAACCACAAATATAGCTTGCAACAGTCAAAGCTATCTCATAGCCAATGAATCAGATCTAAGTTCTGTGTCCCATATTCAAAAAGCACGATATTTACTCACCCAGGCCACTCTGACGGCACCTCCAAAAGCTGAAACTATATAAACTAATAAGGCCAAGGGGATCAGATGCATGGGAATACCAACACATGCAAATCACACACCCTCTAACTGGGAAAACTACTGTTGTTCCTTCACCGAATCCAGAAACATCTTCTTGAAAGGCACTCTGGGCAGAGCTTCAGCAGGAGTAAAGTGGTTCAAAAAGGCAGCTCACCAGTACTTTCTCAAGGGTAATTTGGGATGAACAATAAATATTGCATCATCCACAATGTTCAGATCCCAAAAATAAAGTAAATCAAAAATGGAAAGGAATGTCCTCAAACCATCACTGGCAGTTCAGTTTGTAAGATATTTTCAAATGCAAAAAAATTATCATTGATTCAATTATTCATGAATCCATTTGAGAATTATCGATGTTGAGTGTGTAAATAATTTTCATATCAATTTATTTGATTTCTCACACCACAGAGTGAGGCAATATGATGCATTTTCTCCGCACTAGTTCCTTAATGGAGTAATCTATTGGTCCCACTTTCTTTGCCTATTCTTGTAACCCAATATTATTTGCCTTTTTAAGTTTGTAACAAATTTACTTTTAATCATTATTACTGAATCTGCATCTATCTTATTTCCCGGCAGTGCATTCCAGAATGAAATCTATTCTTCAAAAAAATTCTTCCCTTCTCCTTGTTTTGGCAATAATTATGTGTCCTTTGGTTACGGAGACATTTGCAAGTGGAAACAATTTATCCTGATCAACTCCATCAAAGTCCATGATAATTTTTAATACCTTTATTAAATCTTACATTAACCTTTCCTGCATCTCATGAATTTACAGTCCTGGTGTAACAATCTTTTTCTCACTTGAATTACTGCTGTATTTCCTGACAATAATTTACTTTTAATATTTCTGTCACTCTGGTTATTTAGTGTTTTTGTAAAATATTTTCAGGTTTGTATGAAATAATAAAGATTGTATATTTTGCATCTAATTTCTTTTCATGCTAGGTCACTTACTGATGTAATATGTGACAATGTAGCATCTTCATGTTTGATAATTTTCAACAATAATTTTTTTCATACTCTGACTAAGCCATCAAGTCATAGAATCAGAAATATATTAAACAGAAACAGATTCTCTGCCCATTTGCCCATGCCAAACAAGATGTCATCCTGAACTTGTTCCATTTGTTAACATTTAGTTCAGATCCCTCTGAACTGTTTCTATTGATGTATTGTCTAAATGTCCTTTAAACATTGTAATTGTAACCACCTTTACTACATCACCTGGGAGTGCATTCCACATACCCACTCTATGTGGAAAAAGTTGTCCCCGATGTCCTTTTTAAATCCTTTCTCTCTCACCTAAAATATGTTAGCCCAGAAATCATGGATTTACTACCCCCCAAAATTTGAATTCGATTGGAGTTATTTTGAACCAACTTGTGCAAATATGCCTCAAAAACTTTGTTGTCAGAATGAAAGTTTGCCTTCCTAACATGAAACATGAGTTATGTACCTTTACCTTTGGTACATAAAGGACACTTCTTGACCTGCTGAGCTTCTACTGCATTACATGTTTTGTATGATTTGCTGCCCTCAATCATTGGTGCTAAATGTACTGGTTGCGGCTGAGTGCTTTCCTCTCAAAATGCATTGCATATCTAATCAAGAAATGAAGCTGAATATGATTGATGATGTGTGTGTTGGCAGCAGATATAATTCAACTTTCTGAACAAGTTCTCCACTTGATGATAGGGTCTTTTGAGAGAAAAAAATATTTCTTCTTACATTTACCACATTGAGAGGATAATGATAAATTTAGTATTTATTGCCAAACCCTAGAAAGCTTGGATGGGACACGAGTGCTTTTGACCACGACAATCTTTGTGGTCAGGAAGCAAGATTTTGTAGAGGGTGATCTGACAGAGGTGCATAATGTTATGAGGCATAGATGGGGTGGTCAGCTATCACCTTTTCCCCATGCCCACAATGGCCACTACCAAAGGACAGCTGTTTAAGGTGAGAGGAGGAAAGTTTAAGGAGATGTCAATAGTTTTTTTTATACAAAGTAATGGGTACTTGGAATGGTTGAGGCTGATACAATAGAAACATTTAAAAAAAAACTTCTGACACATTAATATCAGTAAAACAGGAGTTAATGGAATATGAGAGAGGGATGGATTAGGTTAACTGTGGAATAAGTCGACATAGGTCAACACAACATTGTGGGGTGAAGGACCTGTACTGTACTATTTCTATATTCTATGTTCTCTTTCAGCTTAATGATTTTTCAACTGTACTGCTTAGAGTACAGATAAACAACTTATAAGTTGCATTGAAAGGGAAAAGGTGCAGAGATAATAAAAAAGGTTAGTGATAAGATGGAGGCCAGAAGACATTGAAGTGTGTTTGGTACCACTGATAGAGGGTCTTTAAGGTCAGTTAGTGAAAAAGAAGCTGAATGGAAGGAGAATATCTGTCTGGAGATGAAGTAAACCTGAAAAGCCAAGAAAAATTGAATACTTGAAATTATAACAAGACTATAAAGACTGATTAATTCAGTTTTTTTAAAAAGTTGACACATCTACAAGGCAAACTCAAATGTTGAGATGCTATTGCACATATTCACACTCTGCATTGTTGTAACAGTGTTGGAGGGCAAAAGCAGAGTGAGGTAGGATAGAGGTGTTGTGCATCTTGTGGATTTGGAATTGATAATATTTGATTCAGTAAAGAAGTTTAATCGGAATTCCCTTTTGAATTTTTTGATGACTGAAGAAGAAAGTAAGCAAGAAGATAATGATTCAGACATTTCTTAAGTCAAGAACACAAAACTCAGGAAGCCACAGTGACAAAATATGTACTGGTTCCATTCTCTTTTCCTTATTCAAATAAATAAATGTTCTTTTTTGGGAATCTGTAAACAGACAAGGGAATATTTGGCTAAGGCTTGTATTCAGTTGCCTTTAAATGTGTTAATTTCTGCACAGGTTACAACATTGGAGATGAGAAGGATGAGAAAATATCTTATAGAAACTTAACATTATGAAAGGAGTAGGCAAAATAGAAGCATTGAGGTTGCCTCCACTGGCAGGCAAGACTAAAAGTAAGGGAAATATCTTCAAGATTCAGGGGAGTAGATTTAAGACAGAGGAGGAACTAGTTCTCTCAGAGGGAGATGAATCTGCAAGTGGAAGAGTCTGTCTCATTAAATATGTTAAAGTTGCAGATAGATTTTTCAATATGAGGGGAATTAAAGGCCATGGCTCATTGGTGAATAAGTGAAGCTGAATCCATGTTTAGATCAATATAATAAACACAAGGTTACGCATGATTCAGTATAAATGGTTACACAGGTTATATATCACGCCCCAAAAGTTTTTTAAAAATGGGATCCAACATTATCAGATAGATGTTTTCGCTGTAAGAAGGAAATGGGAACAACAGTACATGCAATTTGGCCATGTGAGAAAGTGAAAAAGTTTTGGGAAGATCTAAATCAGGTATTAAATAAAATCACAAAAAAGCAACATACCAAAAAATCCAGAGATCTTTTCTTCTAAGTAATATAAAAAGCAAAGAATTAGGCCTCAAGCTGGATGAAGCACAAAAAAAGATTTATTATGATAGCCTTATTTGTAGCAAAAACATCTATAACGTCAACTTGGAAATCGGAAGAGAGCCTGAGAGTACAGAAATGGTACATGGAAATTAATAAATGTATTCCATTGGAAAAAATAAACATATAATTAAAAAAAATAAAGTCACATTATTTGAACAAGTTTGGGAACCGTATATGGAACATAACAGAGAGGGCTTGCCTCGGACCTCCACCCCCTAAAATGATAAGAAGACAAAATCACTTGATCCAGTATGCAAAAGTAGATGACACAATTTTCTTGTTTATTTTCATTGTGTGATGACATTGTTTAATGGTTTTAGTGTATTGTGTATGTTGAACTTTTAATGGGTTTGGAGGGGGGTGGGAAGGTGGGGGGGGGGTAAAAAAGGGGAGAAAATGCCACTGTGTATATTTAAGAGGGAAATGTTTGTATGTATTTTGATTGATATGGTTCACAGTGTGAAAAATAATTTAAAAAAAAGCTATGATCTCTTTGAATAGTGGAGCAGACTTGCCAGGCCAGATGGCCCGCTCCTACTCCTATTTCTTATATTTTATTCATTTCACATACCTTAGCTGGTATTCACCCTCTCACTTAGGAAGAGACATGAACAATATATTTTTCCACAGATTATTTGAAAAAGCAGGACAATGAAACTTGTCTTAAATTCAATTTAGTTTTAAAGCATGATTTGAGCAGTATAGGCAACAACATAGTTGCCTCAATTATTTCCTTTTGTTAGGGTGCGTTAGTTCATAGTGATGCTCTCTTGTTTCAGAATGTTGTGGATTCACTTTTCTCCAACCATAAAATCTAGGCCAAAGCTCCATTGCAGGGATAAAGGAGGTGTCTTTCTGATAATGTCTGCACCCTGATGTGATCATAAAAGTGGCACAGCTAGAAGAGCCACTACCTCACAAATGCCAGAGACCCAGGTTCAATCCTGAACTCGAGTGTTGTCTGCATGGAGATTTAATACATTCTGTGACCATGTGGAAAGTTCCACTATCATAAGAGGAAGTGGTAGCTACGTCGCCCATTGCAGCAACTGTGGCTAAGATTGTTAAGCCTGGAATGAAGCTCACAGAGTTGAATGATGGATATGTTGAAACCCAAGATCAATTGCTGTTGGCAAGAGAGAATACATATTTGGATGAAATTATGAAAGAGGTGGAGATGAAAGCTCTGAAGAATATTAACATGTCCAAATATCTGTGGCAAATCCCTCAGCTAAAATAGAAAATCCCATGAAGGAAATTCACTGTTTACAAAAATGCACTGATGAGGCGAATAAGCGTCATTACTCAACAGGGAGAATCAGAGATGCAAAAATGCAAGAGTCAGATCTTTCACAGCAGAATAGGGTGCTTTTGATGGAACTAGAAGATGTGCGAGGAAATCATATTTTACGTGAAGATGAAGCTATTTCTGCTGACATAGCAGATCCTCTGAAGTGATTTCTCATCATCGAGTGTTGAGGAACAGCAACAGCTTCTGGTGACTGTGAACTTGCTGATAGACAGGAACCTCTTCACGGATTTCTGAACATCAGCTGAATTTTGCGGATGCACTTGAGTGACTTTGTAAGGCCAGAAGTCATCAGAGGCAACTAACTGGTGGAAAGAGACTGACCACAGAATGAAGATACTTTTATTATGTAGACATAGTATTGTGTTTTGCTTTTTTTAAGGGAAAAGATTTGTTATTATGTGTGTAAATAAGCACTTTTTCCCAGCATGCAATGTGTGCAGTGGGGCAGAAACCGGACATGACATATGAAGGTTGTTGGTTGGAAGTCAGTCGAAGCAGTTCAAGGAAAATAAAGTCGGTTAAGTGTAAAATCCATGTAAAGTTGTTCTTCTTATAAGAACAAGTATAACAATGACAGAACTTCATTGGGTGGAAAGCCCTTTGGAATGACCTGAGGTTATGTTCATACAAGTCTTTCTTTCCTCTATGGCAATCAATGTACAAGACCAGACCAGCCTTGAATATACTTGTGTTGGATTCCAGCCACTGCTGTGGATATCTTGAATGATTTGTTAACAGTTGCTGTCTGACTTGGTGTTGACAGGGACTACTGAAGGTTGCCATTGACAATGCCCGGGCCCAGGAAAAGCAGGTGCAACTTGAAAAGACAGAGCTAAAGATGGAACTGTTCAGGGAGCGAGAAATGAGGGAAAATTTGGAGAAACAGTTAGCTGTGGAACAGAAAAACAGAGGTAAGTTGTGAGAAGACACACTCCTTCCAGTTATCTTGATAGAGGAATGAATGCCAGGGTTGAATTGTGTGACTACATTTGTAGTCACACAATTCCAAATGTTCTTAAAGCCTCATGACTGTGACCGTCCTCCAAGTCAGAGCAGTCTATGAGCCATATCTAAGTCTTAGGCCTGAGAGCCCACCTCCAAACAGAAAAATATCCTTTTGATAGCTTAATTATTAATTGAATTTCCACATTTGAAAAATATCCCCACTAATCATATTGTAGTGTGCGTGCTTCTGCGAAGTGTGGAAAGAGCCACACACACCCAAGAAGTCGAAGACTGATCTATTGCACTGACAACTTGGCTTATATTCTCTCCCCATTGCTGATGACAGGAGTGACGTCATGGCAGCACTGGCCTTGGATCGGTCAGCATTCCCGCTATTGCTTGTTGCTTCTCACTGTGCAGGTTGTCACCTGGGATGAAGGTCATTGGCCCCCATGGGATCCGCACGGTCGCCACATTTGTTGGCCATCTTGTGTACCAGGTTGTGTCCCAGTTAGGAGGCGGCAACCGACCCCATCCCCACCAAGAACCAGCAGTCAGAGCGCTGTCTGCCACTTTCAGTGGCCTACCTCTGCATCACGGGTTCTGTGTGGAGACCAGTTGGCTAATGTCCGGATGTGCTGGCTGTCAATAGTGAAAGTCTCTTCCTTACCACCGATATCCAGCACGCACATCAACCCGTTGTGTCTGACTACTTTGTATGGCCCCTTATACGGCCATTGCAGGGCCACTGTATCCCCCTCCAAACAAAAATGTACTCACAGGTCTCTAAATTTTTGGGGCTGAAGGACCTGGCCTGGCCGTGTGGTGGAGGTTGCAGAGGGGCTGGAGTACCCAGCTTTCCCTCAGCTTTGTCAATGAGACCATTGGGTCCTCTGGGTCCTTGGCAGCAGTCAAGAACTCCCCTGGTATCACCAAAGGCACGCAATACACCATCTTGGCTGCTGAGGCGTTGAAGTCTTCTTCTGGTGCGGATCCCCGGGAGGATCCAGTGAGGCACATCTGCCCAGTTCAGTCCCTTGAGCCGAGCCATCAAGGCTGCTTTTAGGTGCCTGTGAAACCACTCCCCCAACTCATTAGCCAGAGGGTTGTAAGCTGTGGGGTGGCGGAGGTGGGTTCCCAGCAAGTTGACCAGTGTCACCCAGAGTCCCAAAGTGAACTGTGTACCTCTATTGGAAGACATATACTCCAGGCGCAGGTCTTGGTGGTTTTGTCAGCCAGTGGGATTGCTTCCAGCCATTTCATGGAGCAATTAATCATGGTGAGGAGGTATCTCACCCCACAGGAGATGGGAAGCAGCCCTACTATGTCAATATAAATGTGGTTGAACCTATGTTGCACTGGCACAAATGTCTTGGGGGGGAGGGCATTTGACGTGTATCTGCACTTTGGACGAATGGTAAATAGTGCAGGTCTTCACCCACTGACTGACCTGTGTCTAGAGACCGTGCCAGATGAACCTATTGGCCACCATTTGACAGAAGTTCTGATGACTGGGTGTACCATGTCGAAGACCTGCTGTCTCTGTGCTGCCGGCATAATGGGACGGGGTTTGCCAGTGGGGAGGTCTGGTTACCAGTGCTGGTTACCAGTCCTCCAGCCTGATACTGGAAACTGCCATCCTGTATGCGGGATCTCAGGAGCTTCCTGCTGTGCCTTGGCTATGGCCGTATAGTACATTCCCTGGGATAGGGCCTGGACGTACTTGATCGTGGGGTGGGACAATGCAATGGCCACCACATTGGTTTTCCCAGAGATGTGTTGAATGTCCATGGTGATCTCAGATACATACGAGAGGTGTCACTGCTGCCTGGCCAACCACAGATCTGACACTTTATGGAAGGCAAAGGTTAACGGTTTATGGTTCAGTTAAGACCATGAATTGTCTACCTTCCAAAATAATTCTTGACGTGCCTGACTGCCAGATACAGCGCCAATAATTCACAGTCAAAGGCACTTTATATGAGTTCGAGTGGCCGGAGGTGCCTGCTAAAGAAGGACACAAGCTGCCATTGCCCTCCGAATAATTGCTCTAGTACTGCTATGCTGGAGGTGTCTACTGTGAAAGCAGTTGGTGCCTCTGGCCTGGGGTGTACCAGAAGGGTGCCATTAGCCAGTGCATCCTTAGCATTCCTGATCACCTCCAAAGCCTCATTGTGCCAGGTAATGTCTTTACTTTTCCCACCATGGGTAACAGGGGGCCTTTGATGCTGCACTTGGTATGAAATGGTGATTAAAAATTAATCATACCAGCAAATTTTTGCAGCCTCTTCACTGTATGGGGCTTTGTGAAGTGCCGAATAGCCTCTACGTTTTCTGGCAGGGGCTTTGTACTGTGCCTGTTGATTCGATGCCCCTGGGTCGATCGTTTCTAGTCCAATCTGGCACTTAGTAGAGTTTATAGTTAGTCCAAATTCCTTCAGCTGGGTGCACAGTTTCTTTGGTGGGCTGCGTTCTCCATGTGATTGCGGCTGGTGATGAGAATATCGTCCAAATAGGTGAATGCAAAGGTGAGATCCCGGCCCACCGCATTTATCAGCCTCTGGAAGGTCTGGGCTGCATTTTTAAGTCTAGAAATTCAAAATCAAAAGGAGTAATGACGGCGGTTTTAGGGATGTCGTTGGAATGGACCAGGATCTGATGATAGTCCCTGATGAGGTCAGGTTTTGAAAATACCCGTGCCCCTTGTAGGTTATCGATAAAGTCTTGGATATGGGGTACGGGGTATCTGTTGGGTGTTGTAGTCACTACATGGCCTCCACTCTCCTGCCGTCTTTGGTACCATGTTCAGGAGGGGAGGCCCAGAGGCTGTCGGAGTGCCCCACTATCCCCAGCTCTTCCATTTTTTAAAAACTCTTCCTTGGCGAGGGTGAGTCTCTCAAGTAGGAGGTGGCATGCCCTGGCATGGAGTGGAGTTGGGGGGCATGGGGGCTCAGTGAGAATGTGGTGCCTTACCTTGTGCTTCAGTTCAGCAGAGGAAAACTGTCGCACCACGATCGAAGGGAACACTGCCAGGTTCCGCGTGAATGCGTTGTCAGACAAAGTAACTGAGTTGAGGTGGGGGGTAGGTAACATGGCTTCCCCCAGGGGTGTTGTTTGAAAAGTCCTGACATGCACCAAATGCTGCCTTTAAGGTCCAACAACAGGCAGTGGGCTTGCAGGAAGTCTGCAGTGGTTGCACCACTGCCACAAACATTAATGTCAACATGAACCGGAGAAGGACAGTGAGGGTGCCAAAAGTTCATATGGTGGTGCTGTTCGCTGCCCTCAGTGTCGGGCCCGGTTTTCCATTCCTGGTGTTGTAGGCCGAAGGGGGAAGGACTCTTATTTGGGCATCTGTATCAACAAGCAAGTGCCTTCCAGATAGAGAGTCCAACACATGGAGGAGGTTGTCACGTTGGCCAACCGCTGCAGCAATTAATGATGGTTGGCCATGGCATTTCCCTGAAACGCACAGGGCAGGCGGCATTGATGCCATAATTGGTGATGGTAACAGTACTGGTGGGTGGGGGGGGGGGGGGGGTCCACTTGCCTCTACACTTGCTGTTGCCTTGTTGCTGGCCTAGTGATCTGCTCCACTAAGGTGACGCTTTCTTTCTTCGCACTCCAGAGCACGTCCGCCTGGACTGCAACTTTCCTTGGGTTGTTTAAGTCCTCATCAGCAAGCAAGAGTCGGAAAATTTGCTTGAAGAGCAGACAAGGTCTGTGTCCATCAGTAAGGGTGTGGATCTCACTCATGAGGGCAGATGGGGCCCTGCCCCCCTAATCCATCTATATGGAATAATCAGATGGCGTGCTCATGCCAAGAGAGCCTTGAGGGCATTGTATTTCCCTTGCTCTAGAGATACCACAGGAAACTGATGACCTTTGCTGCCGGACCCTGCGAGCTCATCACATAATAGTAACATGTGGAGTCAGGGGTGATCTGTCAGAGGTGGAACTGGGCCTCAGTCTGTTCACACCACATGTGTGGCTGCGACACACAGAACATTAGCAGCTTGAACGAAACCACATGAAGACCCACCTGGTCCATCATCTGCGTCCAACTGATGGTTGGACCTGTCAGGGTCACCAGTTTAGCATGCATACTACTGTGAAGTGTGGAATGAATGACATACACCCTAGAAGTCGAAGACTGGTTTACTGCAATGACAACTTTGCTTGTATTCTCTCCCCACTGCTGATAACAGGAATGACATCATGTCAGCACCGGCCTTGGATTGATTGGCATTCCCATCATTGCTCGTTGCTTCCCACCATGCAGGTTTTCACCTGGGACAAAGGACGTTGGCCCCCGTGGGGTTTGTGTGGTTGCCATGTTCATTGGCCATCTTGTGCTCCAGGTCGCGTCCTGGTAAGCGGGCCAGTACAATATGTGCATTGACCGACCATCTGGAATTAAATATTTATCACAAAGTATTTTCAAACTGTAAAAGTAATAAATTAATTTTTTTTTGGTGATAGAAATGAAGTGAAATCACTAAAGTTAAATGAAACAAAACAAATCCTCAGTTGAATTCACATTTCCCATCACGTAAATGATGGCCTGCACAATTTACATCGTGGCTGGGGTAAAGAACGGGCTCTTAGCCCAACTGTTGGTGACCCCTCCCACACCCAGTGGAGTTAAGCAATGGAATGAGCAGTCAGCTGGGTTACATGTCCACTAATAAGGTGAACCTGTTGATGGTCTGGCTGTAATCGATGACCATCTGGTGCTTCTCCCCACTCTTCACCACCACCATCTGCACCTGACTCCCACACAGCAGGGACAAAAGGAACAAGATACTGGCATTTCTTGACAGGACTGATGTATTCTAACCCAAGCACAAAACATGGCCATACCATAAAACAGACTTTACTCGACCCTGTGTTCTTTTTCCAGCAATAATTCAGAAGCGGTTAAAGAAAGAGAAGAAAGCAAAGAGGAAATTGCAGGAAGCACTTGAATTCGAGACCAAACGACGAGAGCAAGCCGAGCAGACATTAAAACAAGCTGCCTCTGCGGACAATCTCAGGGGCCTGAACGGTAGGTGCAGAGCTCAACCCACTACACTGCTGCAGCTCCCTAACATTATCAATCTTTGCTAAACTCCACTGTTTGCTTTGCTCATGCCATTTGTTGCCTCTTGGTTTGACTACTGCGTCCCACTTCTGAACAGGCTGCTTTGTTCTATTCTCTACGAACTGCAACTGGTTGAAAAACTTTCTGTCTAACTCCATACCTGTACCAAATCTTGTTCACCAATTATTCCCTTAACATTAATTGATTTAAATCATGCCTCAATTTAAAATGTCAGTCCTTTTTCTCAAATCCCTCTCTGCTCTTAGCTCTAGGTATTCCCTTCTAACTCGCCAATATCTTTCTTCTCTAATTCTAGTCACTTGATCACTTCAGAATGTCTTTACCTCCACAGGAGCTGAGCTTTAATTTTACTCACCCCCCAAAAAAAATCTGTATCTCCAACATTTAAGATTCATTTAATATCATGTTGTGTTATACACATTTGTCAACTTTTACTTACTGTAAAAGCACACAAAGAGGTGGCACTAGTATAACCCAGCACCTCAACAATATTAGAAAGGGAAGAAAAAGAGAGAATAGAATTTAGGAAGCTCAGCGCCTGAGGACCCTTTGGTAGCACTTGCCCTCCGTACTTTATCGAATCCCAGCCCTGATACCTGGTGTCCAAGAGCCAATCTCCAGAAGCATCCATCCTGTGTTGGTCCTCCAGCCACCGAGCCCTACACTGGTCCACTGATCCATTGTGGTCTGCTGCCAAACATGACTGCCATCACCTAATGCCCAGTCCTCCATAGTTACAAAATACATCGGCCCTTTTAACAGGCTGCTTAAATGCTGTAATGGGCCATAGTATCACGACCGGGCAGTAGGGTCCCACAGAGAAGAGTTTTCCTCCTTCAAGCTGATCCTTTAAATTGAGAGGAGAAACAGTGGATTTTGGAACATTAACAATATTAATGATAATTGTTAAGTCTCCCTGCCTTATAATTAACTAAATAATAGAAAGGCATTTTGTACAAGAACTAATTTACAAACTGATCTTAGATACTCTGATCTGCTTCTGATAGATTCAGTGACCCAGGAGCTGGAGGCAGACCGCAGCACTGGACGAACAGATACTGAAAGGACAATACAAGGTATTTGTTGGCAACATCAATAAATCCAACACCTTTCAGCATATTTTGCATTGCCTCTGTTCATGATTCAAATTAACAGGGTTCCAGAATAATCATGAAAAACAAATTTTGGCAAGGCCATTCTGGATCTGTGTGCTTGCACAGAGAACGCATGTTGACCCAAAGCCAACGTACATTAAAAGACTGCATAGCCATTTTAAAGATAATTAGGTGATTCCCTTGACAATCAAACTTGATGAGCACCCCATTGCCAGTATCTGGGATTAATCTAATGCCCATAATATTAATGTTATTATCCTCCATTTACAGTAATATTCTACAGGAATTACCTGACTTTTACTGGCAGTAGTTTCTGTGATGTGAATCCTCTGCTCTCTAAATACACTTGTTTACAAAGCAAACTGAATTTGATTGCTGCAAAAGAGGAGTACTGTTTTACTGTAACTTTAATGTAACCAAAACTCCAATTGGTAACTCGCTGATGGCAATGAATAATCTGTCAAACTAAAGTGAGCTTTTACCTTTGGTTTTGATCACCCCAAGATATCACAAGGAAACTTCTGACCAATGAAGTTTTGTTTTAAATACATTTACTGTTGAAATAAAGGCTATGTGGCAGCTAACTTGCGCACAACAATCTCCAACTAAAAGTTCTTATAACGAAGATCATGGAATAAATACTAACGGTGGAAGTAGGAAGAACTGCTTTGGTTCTCTTCAAAATAGTGCCTTAAAATCTTTTGCCTTTGACAGAGAAAGAGGACAGGGTCATGGCTTCAACAGTTACATTCAAGTCTCTTTCTCTGCAAATTTAAGTGAATTCTCCTCTTCTAATTCAGGCCAGTTGTTAAAAAAAAAAAATAATCCCTTCACCAACAACAGCTTTGCTTGCAATTAATGTGACTGCCATTGGTGCTGATGGTGGGTGACGGGTTGATGTGGTGGGGGGGAGCAGGTGGTTTGCTGAGATTAGGGAACTTGAGCCCCTTCCCAGACCACTGACAGGACATTTGTTGTCTATTGGTGGAAAAATCTTCTCAGATTTTATATTTTTGTGATTGTCAAATTCACAGCCTTGTTTTACAAACCATATATTTTATTGATATATGTCTTCCATGTGGGCCAACTGTCACAAATCTATGGACCACTAGTGGACTGAAGATAACAGGCTGAGAAATACTGCCCGACTGCAACAACTCTATGGAATGTGCCAGTTATGATTAAGGTGTAATTATTTGATTAAGTATAGAATATTTTCAAGCAAGCTAAATTTCTCCACCAAGCTACCTTGTAATGACTCTGAACTAAGGTATTGATAAGATTAATTAATGGCAATAGGATATATTCATCATAAAGCTAACACAAAAGAACTACATTCAGCTCTAAATGCTGTTTTTGGGTTCAAAGCCTTTGCTTTGCATTTCCAAAGCAGTCAGTATTTTATACATTATACACTTTAATTTGAAGAGAATTCTCCAGCTGATTCTCTTCTCAACTCCCCCACTCACTCACCCCACAACCTGTGACCAGTTCCACTTTATTTCATTCCCAGGATAACATTATCACAAATGCCTTCCTTTAATGTCATCTCCGCTCCACTCATTCTGACACCTTTGATCTATTTGTTGCCCATCATTCATTTTCACGAGGAGAAAAAAAATCCTCGTAATATAATGTCACCTTTCAAGGGAAGGTGAGATCAGTATGCTAATGAGCTGTAACTGATGCCAAGAGGCAGGAAAGAAAAGTGCAGGTGCAAAGTGTTTTATATACCGCCCCCAGGGTATCCATAAATCAAAGCTGAGGTGGAAACGCTTTGTTGCGGCCTGACAATGATGTCATTTTTTATTACCAATGGATCCAGAGTGACTGAGTTGGAAGCAGCAAATTGGCTAGTTTCTCCTTTTACTTTCAATTAGCTGAGATGTTTGAAAAGACAGAGCTATTTGATATACACCATTTAACTCAGCTAATTCAGGCACATTCAAATAAAGGGGCCATCATTTTAAATCACAGAGAGGGGTTAGATTTTCAACAATCCTTCCCTCACCTCCACTCCCTACAGCTAACAGATATTGTCATTTAGCTGCCCATTTTCTCATCTTACCCCTCTCTATTTATCCCTCACTCTTTTGCTTCTCTCCCTTTTCTATATCTCTCTACTTATTTTCTCTATCTCTTCATCTTATTCTTTATCTCCATCTCATTCCCTTTGTCGATTCATAACTAATGATTATATTCTCTATTAATAATTATCATTTTTCTCCACTGCTATCTCTTTCTTACTTCCCTTTGTATCTCTCTTGATCCACATCACTCTTTCCACCTCTCTTTAGTACCACTGTCACAACTCAAATCATCCTCTGGTCACTCTCTTTCTTGATGTCTCTGGACTTAATTACTCCAAACCTCTCCTTGCTATCATTTCACCATTTAACAAACTGGGACCATGTACAAAGGACTGCTGGCCTGGTTGATAGCTATCATTCAAAACATTGTCTATGACCTAACAGACCTAAACCACCATTCAGATGTTGCCAAACATGCAATAAGGCCTTGGCAGCTGTGCAGATCATGAAACATCTGCTGCAGCCCCAGATTCTGCCTGATGTACTGAGTAATTCTTGTAGTTTTCTTCTCTGATGAATAGAATTGTCATTTGTCAGTCATGGTGTGAGATTTTGAATGGCACGGCATAAGGGAGAGTACTGTTTTAGACTTTTAATTAACTAGATAAATTCCCAGTGAATTCTAGTTGTACTTTTTTATGTGAAAGATGTTGGTTCATGACTGAATTTCCAAGCCAATTGAAACCATTTTGAAAGACTGGCTTGTTTTGATATAGCATTTCTTTTTCAATATTTTTTATGAACATTAAAATTTCACATCCAAAAATACAGACTACAAATGGATACATGTTAAAAGTCACAAAGATACATTACACTTAAATCATATCATTTCATCCAAGGTTTCCCATATTTTAATCAAACAGATTATTTTATGTATAAAAAGGAAAATCTCAACCTGCTTCCAAGAAAGAAGCCATTTGGCCAAAAAAAGTATTCTTATCAGAGTGATGAATTACCTCATTAGTCAATAATTCTAACCTCTAACAAATCAAAGATTATAAAAGTAACTCAAAAAGTATCCCCATAGTGTTGGAAAATTAATTCAAATGGGAAATTGAGCATTTAATCTTCTCTAAATTTAAACATGATGTCATGTAGCCATTGATCACGATCAGATGGGTAACATCCCTCCATTGGAGCAACAGCGCCTGCCTAACGTAAGAGAAATAAAAGCTCAGATGCCATTAATGTAATGCCACATTCTCCAACAATACCAAATAAAGCAGTTAAGGGATTAGGTTTAAAATTAACTTAAAAAAGTGCAGAGAAGGTTTGAAATACTTAGTTCCAATATTTCTCAAGACTCTGGCATGTCTAGAACATATGAATTAATGAAGTATCTCCATTGTTGCATTTAAAAATGAGATAGTTTGGACATGTCAGCCCTATGGACTACTTTAAATTGTAGGAGAGTGTAGTGGGAATATATAGTATTTTACCTGCCTTTGCACCATCTTCAAATGCTTTGCAGCCATTGAAACTATTTTGAAATGTCATCCCTGTGGTACTGCAGCTAATGCAGCAGGTGGTTTGTGCTCAGTAAGCTCCTACAGCAACAGTTTAATAATAGAATCAGAATCAGAATTTGTTGTCATGAACAAGTCATGAAATTTGGTGTTTTATGGCAGATCACAGTACAAACATTCATATTATGCATCATTTTGCAACAATAAATTTAAAAAATAGTAGTGCACATGAAGTAAGGCAGAATCTTTGGTTCAATTATTATTCAGGAATCTGATGGCAATGGGGAAGAAGCTGTCCTATGCTGCTGAGTGCTTAGACTCCTATACCTTTTTCCCTCGATGGTAGCGTGGCCTGGGTGGTGGTGGGGTCTTTGAGGCTGCTTTTTTAAGACACTGCCTCATGTAGATCTCCTCGACAGTGTGAAGTCTGGTGCCTGTGATGTCGTAGCCAGAGTTAACAACCCTCTGGAGTTGTTTCTTGTCCTGACATTTTGCACCTCCATACCAGATAGCGATGCAACCAGCCAGAATGCTCTCCTTGCTACACCTGTAGAAGTTTTCGAGAGTCTTCGGTGACATATTGAATCACCTCAAACACCTCACAAAGTATAGCTGCTGGTCATTCTTCTTCATGATTGCATCAATATGGAGACTTCAGGACTGATCCTTGGGGATGGTGACAACCAGGAATTTGAAGATCTTAACTCTCGACCCTCTCCACTACTGAGCTCTCGATAAGGACTGGGTCGTGTTACCTTGATTTCCTCCTGAAGTCCACAATCATCTCTTTGGTTTTGCTAACATTGAACACTACTCAAAAAGCGGATCTATCTCCTTCCTCTTCACTTCCTCATTGTCATTTGTCAGTTAATCTACATTTGAAATGTTGAAGACTGATCTGGGATAACGCTTCTGTTTTAATTCAAAACAGGGCAATGTGATCTTATAGTGGACAGCAATTGGGCTTTAACTTATTACCTCAGGCAAATGACTACTTCTAAAATAGTGCAATACTCACTTATTATTGCAGTGAAGCATCAGCCTCAGTTTTGGTACTTCTGGTTCTCAAGTGGATTTTGAACCTAACACCCTCTCATTCAAAGAGTCAGAATCCAATTCTCAATATATATACACAAAGAAAAATAAACACCATTTTGGAGAGTAGATTAAAGCACGGGGGACTGGCACCTCCCCTACTATCCATACTACTGGCAAATGTCCGGTCATTAGAAAATAAAATTCATGATCTCAGGGCAAGGCTGCTTTATCAGAGACAGGTTGTTTGCTGGTGAACAGAGAACACACTGGACACTGTAATACAACCAAAGGGTTTCATCATTCACAGACTGGATCAGAACTCAGATTCTGGCAAAGAGACAGGGGGAAGTGTGTGCTTTCTAGATAATACCAGGTGGTGAACAAACATTGGGAATAATATTGACCTTCTGCTCCACTGCCTTAGAGAAAATCTCAATTAAATATAGATCCTTCTATCTATCCTGATAGTCTCATCAATGATTCTCACTGGAGTTTATATCCCTCTCTTTGCAAATTACAAGCAGGGAATTATGGAACTGCATGATGCATAGTTGGTGTCTTTAACCAGGCCTGTCTCAAGAAAACACTGCCCAATTACCACCAGCATGTAACCTGCTGTATCAGACATCCCAGCAGATTTGATCACTACTATGGCAAGATAAGGAAGACCTACGGCTCGTCCGGAGACCAAATCTTTGCAACTCAGATCACCTGCAGAGCTCCTTTCCTGCCCACAGGCAGAGCCTTAATGGAGAATCTCCAGATATCAGGTCAGCCAGGCGGTGGCTGTGGGAGGCTGCAGTATGGTTACATGTCTGTCTCAAGCATTGGATTGGGCAGTCTTCAAGAACACAGATAAGGATCTGAATGATCACATCAGGGTCATTACAGACTTTACCAAAACAGCTGTGGATGAGCGAGTTCAAAAGCCCTGAATGAACAATGAATCTGGAACCTGCTGAGAGCAAGATCCCAGACACTGAGGAGATTAAGAACACTACATAAGGAGTAGTTACAAAAAGCCATATCCCAAGAGAAATGGAGATTCAGGAAGAGAATTGAAACAACGAAGGACACCTAACAGCTGTAGCATGTCATCAATTACTTAACCTGCTACAAAACCAAATCTAGTGCAGTAGATGGCAAAACTTCACTCCCAGATGAACTCAGTGTCTCCTATGCCAGATCTGATCACCAGAACAAGGAAGAATCATTGAGCAACCTGATGCTAGGGTAGTGAGTTCCATAAAAAGGGCTGATGAGTCAGCGTAGAAGAGGGAGATTGAAAACTTGGCTAGATGCTCAATTTCTGATATGAATTCAAATTTTCAAACACTGTGGGGACCCTTTTTGAATTACTTTTATAATCTTTGATTGGTTATGAAGGTAGAATTCTTCTTTCCTTTATCTATTTATCCATGTATTTATTTATATATCTGTCTATTTATTTATTTTCTGGCCAAATAGCTTCATCCTTGGATATGGGTTTCAATTTTTTTAAAAATAAAATATCAATACAATGTTTGATTAAACTGTGAGGTACCTTGCATGAAATTATGCGATTCAAATGTAATGTATCTTTTTTTACTTTTAACACATATCCATATATATAGTACTCTGTATTTTTCGATGTGAAATTTCAATGTTTATAAAACTTTTGCTGGCAAAGAAGTGATATGCCCACCAGGCTCACCTTGCAAAGCCTTCCTGGCCAGAGAAAAAACGAGCCTTCTGTCTCGCATGCAGTCACCTTCAGCGCAAACTCCGGGAGATCCAAAATGAGTGGTGGACTAGCCTCGCCAAACGAACCCAGCTTAGCGCCGACATTGGCTACTTCAGGGGTTTTTATGAGACACTAAAGGCTGTGTACGGCCCCTCACCCCAAGCCCTCTGCGCAGCTCAGATGGGGAAGTCCTCCTCAGCGACAAGATCTCCATCCACAATCGATGGTCAGAACACTTCCAATCCCTTTTCAGTGCCAACCGCTCAGTCCAAGAATCCGCCCTACTCCACTTCCCTCAACAGCCCTCGAGTCTAGAGCTGGATGAGGTCCTTACCCGGGAAGAGACATATAAGGCAATTGAACAACTGAAAAGTGGCAAAGCAGCAGGAATGGATGGAATCCCCGCCCCCCCCCTCCCCCACCCCCAGAGGTCTGGAAGGCTGGCGGCAAAATTCTGCACGCCAAACTGCATGAGTTTCTCATGCTCTGCTGGGACCGGGGAAAGCTGCCTCAGGACCTTCTTGATGCTATCATCATGACCCTGTACAAAAACAAAGGCGAGAAATCAGACTGCTCAAACTACAGGCGAATCACGCTGCTCTCCATTGCAGGCAAAATCTTTGCTAGGATTCTCCTAAATAGACTAATACCTAGTGTCACCAAATCATAGTGTAGCTTTCGCGCAAACAGAGGAACTACTGACAAGGTCTTTGCCCTCAGACAGCTCCAACAAAAGTGCAGAGAACAAAACAAATGACTCTACATCACCTTTGTTGACCTCACCAAAGCCTTCGGCACCGTGAGCAATAAAGAGCTTTGGCAAATACTAGAGCACCTCGGATGCCCCCCCGCAAGTAACTCAACATGGTTATCCAACTGACGAAAACCAACAAGGTGGGGTCAGATACAGCAATGAGCTCTCTGAACCCTTCTCCATTGACAATGGCGTGAAACAAAGCTGCGTCATCGCACCAACCCTTCTTACCATCTTCTTCAGCATGATGCTGAAACAAGCCATGAAAGACCTCAACAATGAAGATGCTGTTTACATCCGGTACTGCACGAATGGCAGTCCCTTCAATCTGAGGCACCTGCAAGCTCACACCAAGACACTTGTCCATGAACTACTCTTTGCAGACGATGCTGCTTTAGTTGCCCATTCAGAGCAAGCTCTCCAGCGCATGATGTCTTGTTTTGCAGAAACGGCCAAAATGTTTGGCTTGGAAGTCAGCCTGAAGAAGACTGAGGTCCTCCATCAGCCAGCTCCCCACCATGACTACCAGCCCCCCCCCACCCTCCACATCTCCATCGGACTCACAGAACTCAAAACGGTCAACCAGTTTACCTACCTCGGCTGCACCATTTCATCTGATGCAAGGATCGACAACGAGATAGACAACAGACTCGCCAAGGCAAATAGCGCCTTTGCAAGACTACACAAAAGAGTCTGGAAAAACAACCACCTGAAGAAACACACAGAGATCAGCGTGTACAGAGCCATTGTCATACCCACAGTCCTGTTTTGCTCCGAATCATGGGTCCTCTACAGGCATCACCTATGGTTCCTAGAACGCTTCCATCAGTGCTGTCTCCGCTCCATCCTCAATATTCATTGGAGTGACTTCATCACTAACATCGAAGTACTTGAGCTGGCAGAATCCGCAAGCATCGAATCCACTCTGCTGAAGACCCAACTGCGCTGGGTGGGTCACCTCTCCAGAATGGAGGACCATCGCCTTCCCAAGATCGTGTTATATTGCGAGCTCTCCACTGGCCACCAAGACAGAGGTGCACCAAAGAAGAGGTACAAGGACTGCTTAAAGAAATCTCTTGGTACCTGCCACATTGACCACCACCAGTGGGCTGATATCGCCTCCAACTGTGCATCTTGGCCCCTCACAGTTCGGCGGGCAGCAACCTCCTTTGAAGAAGACCGCAGAGCCCACCTCACTGACAAAAGACAAAGGAGGTAAAACCCAACACCCAACCCCAACCAACCAATTTTCCCTTGCAACCACTGCAACCGTGCCTGCCTATCCTGCATCGGACTTGTCAGTCACCAACGAGCCTGCATCAGACGTGGACAGACCCCTGCATAAATCTTCGTCAGCGAAGCCAAGCCAAAGAAAAAAAAAAGAAAGATATGTATAGTACTCTGTATTTTTCGATGTAAAATTTCAATGTTTATAAAAATATCAAAAAATAACTTGGTATGATGTACTAACAACAAGCTCCAACTCAATGTCACCAAAACCAAGGAGCTGATTGTGAACTTTTGGAAGAGAAAACCAGAGGTGTACAATGGTTGGGGGAGGTGGTAATGGGTTGGGGGGGGGGGGGTTTAGAAATGGAGAGGGTGAGCAAATTTAAATTTCTGGTATCCAATATCCCTGAGGACCTTTTCCTGACCCAATGCACCAATGTAATTGTGAAGAATACATGGCAGTGTCTACTTTCTCAGGAGATTGTGAAGGTCTGGTATGACATCGGAAAAATAACGTGATGTCATGTAAATATTCTGACAGTAAATCTGAAATTTAAACTTTAGAGAGTAGTTTCAATTGGATCCATTCATATTATTGGAGATTTATTTAGACATTTTAATGAATATTTTGGAAAAAAATTGTATATTGAAGGATATTTTCAATTTGATGTGTTCACATTATTGGAGATTTATTCAGAGATTTATTGGAGGCTGCAGAACATGTCAATCGGAGACTACTCCAGGTGTTAATGGTATCTCTGGTTGGAAATTCTTAAGCAGCATAGCTTCTAATTGTTGGCCAATAAAGAGCCTCTGGGCATACCTTTCATCTTGTTGAGTCTATATAGATCACCAGCCAACCATTTGAACTAATCCTGCATTGATCCCTATGAAAGAAAATGACTAGAATTTATGTTAAGATTGTCTCATGGAGGTAGTTGGGGTATAGCGAGGTCAAAGAGTCAGGTTGCAGGAGGAAGCCATGGAGTCAAAATTGTGAATGAATTTCTTGGATGCAGTAATTGAGAAGAAATAGGAGAATTAAAACCATGATCCTTTTGTCACATTCAGACTGATTAAATAGATTAAAATTTACCTTCAGCTAGAATTCTTATATTTTTATAATTCAGGCAAATTGACAGTGCCTGAAACATCTCAAAAGACCATTTTAGTGCAGCTAAATTGGCCCATCTACTTTATTGGCAATGAACATTGAGTCAGACCCATGGTTGTGGGAGTACTGGACAATAGGGAGGGCAATAGGAAACCAGACAGGTTAAATTTAAACATACAGCATGGTAACAAGCCTTTTTGGCTCATGAGCCCAATTACTCTACAACCCTGGTATGTTTTGAATGGTGGCAGGAAACTGGAGAACCTAGAGTAAACTCACACAGACATAGTGAGAACATGCAAACGCCAGTCCCGATCACTAGTGCTGTTATAGCATTGTGCTAACCGCTAGGCTAACTGTGCCATCGTAAGCAGCTTGGTCAAAAGAAGCAATTCCCCATTTCTAGATCCAAATCCAACTTTCAATTAATAAATTGGACATTGATGAGTTTTGTTATGTAAACTTCAGCTTAAGATGAGAGTTTAAACAGGTACTAGATATCTCACTGAGAGAGACCCAAGCCAGCGATGTACTAATAGCAGGATATACAGTACAGGTACTCTCTGAGATACATCAGTGTTCCATTCTGGATGACCGGTTGTATCTCAAAATTGACATATGGCAGAATTGCTCTACCTGTGATTCTGAAGAGTAAAACGATTGAATCTCCAAATACTCCTCATTCTCTATGTTGCTGTGGATCCTGAGCATTCTGTGGACTCTACTGGCCTCTCAAATCAGACTGACTATCAGAATATTGAGCAACAGAATCAGGGAAAAAAAAGGAGACACAGAGTTAAAATGTGGTGAAATATCTCAACATGGCTATTGCTACCAACCTCTCGCAAGAGGGGTTATTTTCCATAGATAGGCTCGATTTTCACCTGTAATCGTGCAAGTTTTATAGTTTTCTTTATTTAAAAAAAAATTCAGTCATATGTGTGGATGGACACAAGTTTCATAGGTTGCAAGTAGGGGAGTACCTGTATGATGACAATATATTCTTCAGCATCTCCTGTCACAGGTGTAAGGTGACATTTCCCAGCTTTTAAAATTTTCAATCTCAAAACATGTCACCTTCCAAGAGAAGTAAACCTCGATATTCCAAATTGTATCTTATTCATCCAAATAAATCAAATTTTGTAATTGCAGCAGTAAATAGCTTTAATTTGTCATTGATAAAAGCAAATGAACATTTTCATAACTTCACACTTCATAACAAAGCATATTGTAAATGATAATAATACTCAATTTCAAACAAATATAAATGATTAATAATGATTAATAATGATAAATTCAAAGAAAATTTCTCGAGAACTCTCATCTTTTCCATGGTAATTCTAAGAATGAATACAAGCTCCTTGTCCGCTCAGATATTACGACTTATGACATCATAGTAGCTATGGTAACTCTACAAAAACAATTAATCTTTAACAAAAGTCATAAAACAACCATAAATCATAAACACAAGGTTTTAACCTCTACCACAGGTTGGAAGGATGTGGCTAAAAGATTGTCATTTGCCACCTTGATTTAGATATTTAATTGCATTCCTTTCTGGTTGGTAGGATCAGAATCATGAAACTACCTCTGCAATATCTGTTTGTGAGAATCTACATCAAATAGACTGCAAGAATATCTCATAATGGCTTGTCATGGAACAACAGTGTTGGCCAATAAATGTCAGCCTTTCCAGCAACACCCATGCCAAGGGGACTAAAACACCACAAGACCTAGATGATTAAACCATTCATCCCATCAAGCCTGCTCCACCATTTAAATAATGGTTGATGTATTTTTCCTTTCAACCCTCCTGCTTCTCCCAATAACCTTTGACCCCATTATTATGACATTGCCTCCACACCCATCTGCGGCAATGAATTCCACAGATTCACCACCCTCTGGCTGATGGAATCTCTCCTCATTAAGGGACGTTCTTTTATTCTGAGGCTGTGCCCTCTAGTCCCACCACTACAAACCTTCTCTACGTCCACTCTATCCACCCTTTTCAATATTCTATTTGTTTTAATGGATACCAAACCCAAAATTACTCACAATACTCGAAATGTGGACTGACCAATTCCTTATAAAGCCTCAGCATTACATTTCACCCTTTACATTCCAGTTGCCTCAAAATTAATGCTATCGTTGCATTTGCCTTCCTTACTACTGACTCAACCTGCAAGTTAAGCTTTAGGGAATCCTGTTCTTACTGTTCATTAAAATCCTGACTTACCCAATCCCTTTGGTCCTCTACATTTTGCATTCTCTCTCCATTTAGAAAGTAGTCTGCTTCTTTATTTCTTCTACCATATGGTTCCCTCCACTGTCTTCTTTCCCATTCTCCCAATTTATGCACATCCCACTGCAAATTCTCTACTTCCTTAACACTACCCACCTTTCCACCTATTTTTGTATCATCCACAAACTTGGCCAAAAAGCTCGGCCAAAAAGCTCTTAAATCCTGTCATCTGAATTATTTATATAGAGCCTGAAAAGTAGAGGAATCAATACTAATCCCTGTGGAACGTCATTAGTCATTGACAGTCAGCTAGAAAAAGCCCCGTTTATTCCCAATTTTTGCCTTCGAACATTGGCTGATTTCTATCCATGCTTCTATCTTTCCTGTAATACCATGGGCTCTGATATTATTTAGCAGTCTTCTGTGTGGCATCCTGTCAAACATTTTCTGAAAATCCAAGCCAAAATCATCCACTGATTCAAATTTAAAATTTTACATTTAATTTTTAAATTTAGACCTACAGTACGGTAACAGGCCATTTTGGCTCATGAGCCCATGTCACCCAATCAGCCAACAACCTCTGGTATGTTTTGAAGGAAGGGAGGAAATTAGAGCACTCAAAGGAAACCCACACGGTCACAGGCAGAACGTACAAACTCCTTACAGACAGCGCAGGATATGAACTCTGGTCCTGATAGCTGGCGCTGTAACAGCATCGAGCTAACAGCTAAACTAATTATTTTCTATACTGTTCATTTCTTCTTCTTCAAAGAGCATAGGATACCACAGGACTGAGCTGAGCTAATAACCTACTCCAACGACTGCCTCTACATTCTCTGCTATATAATCCTTTAGTTTTTCTCAATTCCAAGTACCTATCTAATATTCTCTTAAAGGATTCTATTGTACTTGCCTCCATTAATGTTGCCTGCAGCACCATCAGGGATGGTGTCATGGGGGGCATTTGCAGGCTATGCCCCCCCCCCACCTCTGATCTGATGTTGCCAAAATAATCAGTGCCTCCCCCACAGGGGTTGTATCTAGGATATGGCAGGCATAGCATGTGCCCAGGGCACCACTTGAAAAGTGGCCCCCTCCACTGAATGCTATTCTGGACATACATTTGTCCTTCTTCCTTGTCCTAGCATTCACTCTCAATTATACAATGCCAAATACTACAAGGCAACCACCAAGGCCAGGACTCACAAGACCTCCTTGTCACCGTTTATTTTGATACATTGGCCACCCCTGCCATAAGCACTATTTTGTGTAGATATGCTACTCCCCCCCCACTCCGCACTTATCCTAATGCCCCTCGATCAGTGTGATCCAATGTCCACTCTGAGCACAATAAGGAGAGATGGTCCAACAGATTAATATGCAAGATCTCCCTTGAAGGAAACCTTGCTGACTTCAGCCTACTTTATCTTGTGCTTTCAAGTAATTTGAAACCTCATACTTAATAATGGAATCTGGAATTTTGCCAACTTCTGAAGTTAGTCTGATAAGTCTATAAGTTACTTTTTTTTGCCCCTCTCCCTTCTTGTAGAGTGGACCGGATTTTAAAAAAATGGAATACTGAACTTATTTCATCTTTTAGATATCTATGAATAATCATGATGTGGTCGAGCACTTTTCTTGCAAGTTTCTTACCCCATAAATTGGACAGAATTGAAATAATTTACTTAGAAGTTGCAGAATGGATATTTTTGCTATGGTAAATAAATGTTAAATCATTCATTAACATCTGTAACAGAAGTAATTGAAGTATCAAAAAAGGTAAATATAAGGGGCTTGTGCGCAATATAAATTCACACAAGCATCTACACAGTGTTACTAAGGGTCTGATGACACCTTTTTTTTTAAATAGAATTTTCTCAGGACAAGTTTCTGCACACAAATTATATCCAAATTACATGATGTCGTTCGTGTTTTATTGTGAAGTTCCTAGATTGAAAATATTTGATCCAACTTCTGCCATTAAATAGAGAAAGTACAAGGGGAAATGAAAAACTGCCTGCTTACATGTGGAAAGAAAGTACACACAAGTTTTTTTTAGCTAATTATTCTCCTTTGTTCTTGGACACAAGTATCACAAGAGACACACACCAGGAGGTGCCAAACATGAGTCAGTACCCTCATGAAAGGAGTTCAAAGAAAAGAGGATGCTACTTTTGGGGAAAAAAAACATTAACTTGAAGATCAGAGTTAGACCAGTGTTTGAAGATCAGTGCTTGTAGCATGTTCTTTTCAAGCCTAGAGGAAGCCTTGAATTGTATTAAAAGTGAAAAAAATATCACATCCCAGGGATTGGTCTTACACTCTCTGGCCACTGAAATTCACACACTTGTTTAACATGTCGTGAAGATGAGTTTCTGCCCTAGCCTTCTGTATTCGGCTTGTGTGCTGGATTCACTCAAGAGTCAAAAGTGTCATCTACTACCATTTAAAGAAAGTTTGCATTTTTTTTTTCGACTGAGTTCACCTGGAGAGTTGAATATGAGATCTCCATTGCTTCCCAATGGAAGCAAATTTTGGGGAATGCACCTCCTTAGTTTTTCCTACTCCAGAGACAGTGCTTCATTCAAGCTGGCATGACAGTGCCATTCTGAGGAAGCACTCACCTGACAAAAGCTCAACCTGTCCTTTGTTCTCACAATTATGCGGAAAGATGAAAATGTGCATTCGTTTTGCGGATCTGACTATTTTTCATTCTTCAATCCAAAATCACTAAAATAGGTTATCATTCCCGCAATTACTTCGCAGTTTGTGGGAACTTTCTGTGAGGAAATTAGCCACCACATTTCATACATTACTGCAGTGACCTCTATTTGAGTGGATCTTCATTGGGCCTAGTGAAAGCTATTTCTTTCTTTAAGATGTAATTCTCACTTGTCTTGTGTCAGATTTTGTTTTGGGGATGCTGCCATATAAAATTTTTTTACTCAAAGTAAATAATATAGCACATTTTCCACAGGAGAATTAGATCAAAATCTAAGTGTAGACTGACAGCAACTTTAAAACATCTATAGCTCTGGCCATGTCTAGCTCTCTGAAGCAAGTGTCATTCCTGACAAGTCTTTTCTTTAAAACAAACTCCAGTGATCTGATGCATGTTCTGCAACAATATGTCTGTTAACATTACTTTTGTAGCGTTAATTGACAAATATCTTTTTACCTGTGTGTTTTTGTATGAGGCATTGGGTGAGTGAATACTTAGAGGTATTGTTTATGTGAAAATTCGATTACATTTATTGAAGGGTTCAGAAGAATACAAGCTCTGAAATTCAACAGGGATTTGTGTGATGAAATGTAATCATGCAATCTCTCTTTATTGCAGCTGTGGATAACATATAGTGGGTCCTCCAAGGGTTTTATCCCTCCTTTTTATTTTTACTTGACAGATATTTTTTAAAATCATTGACTGAATTTGTTGCTATTAATTAAAGCCATTCTCTGCCCAGTTAATGTATGGTGTCAGGCTACAAAATTCACATTTTATTTGTGCCAATTATTCTTGAAACACTCCTACACAATATATGTTGTGTAATTACATCCAAATTGTAAGTAAGGCCAATAAACCTTTCATTATTTTCTTTTAATTAGATATACAAGACCCTGTACACAGGTTTGCATATCATACATTGAAGCTGAATTCCCCTTCGCCTATCACTTCAGTGCTGAACACTTCATCAGATCTACAAAATTCATTCACTAAAGAATTGTTTCATAAAAATATAAGGCACTGTTCATGCAGTCCTCAGTAGTAGGATCTATTTTTCAGAAAAATAATACTTTAAGTGGCATTAATGTTGCCATTAAAAGAGACTGTTAGGTTTTACAGATTAATTCCCGAATATTGCTCCATTCTAAGAGACCTGAATAGCAAACAGTTTGAGAAACTATAGAGTAGTGACCGAGTACCTTTAGATTAATATTAAAAATATGACACTACTAATAAAAAAATTCTTAATTTAGATGTGTACTACTTCATCACGGTCATTGTGACAAGGGACAGAATGTAGACACACTGCAATAATGTTTTTGCACTGTTAAAACTGCATTAATGAGAACATCATTTTGGAGAACTAATTATTTCTATTTGTCTTGTGTCACGCTTTATAATTTCACTATATTAGCATAGGCAAAGCAAATTAATTGCTTTTGCAGAAGTTGAATCATTTCCAAGAATGAGCTCAAATTCACTTCTAGACTCTTAATTACTGGCAGTACATTGCATCAGAAAACTCTGTTGATCTTCTCCTCTGTCACTGAAATAGAAGTATAATCTGCAATATATGTGTCTGTTAACATTATTTTAGCAGGGTTAATTGTCTAATGTCTTCTTACTTGTGCATATTTGTCTGAAGGGGTTGGGTGGGTAAATGCTTGCAAGCATTGGTCATGTGACCAACCCAAGAGTTGCACACTTGAAGAGTTAAACTGCAGAGGGAAAAGAGAACAAATCTCATTGAAGCAAAAAGGCAGTAATTAATGCCTCCCTTAATTGTCTTCATAAAATATTTGCATGTGCCTAATTTGCATAATATGCATGTATTAATTAATCTTTCAAAGGTATTTTATGCTGAAAGAGGCCAAAACTATTTCTTTGTTTTATTCAAGATCTAATTGAATATTTATTCTTTATTTAAAGAATATTTACAGTCTGGATTGACCCTGGTTTTTTCTTCATTTTCCCATGAATAGCTGTGGGAACTGCAAAATTCCAAATGATCTTTTTTTAAATGAATATACTGAATTTGTTTTCTTGGATGTTTCTGGCAAATGATTAATAGACCAAGCAGCAATATCTATTCCAAATGTACCCCAGTAAATACCTCCCTCATTGCATAACACACAGCTTGATGTTTATTGCCAAGCACCAGTTGGAGAGGTAAAGAGACCAACTGCAGCTTGGGGCTGTGTCCTACTAATTAAATGCATTACATTTCCAATTACAAATAATTAATTTTTCTTAAAATAAACTTTGAGTATGGCAAGAACTCTTTTAATTAGCCTCCACAGACTATTTTGAACTATTGAATATATATTAAACTATTTCATGTAATGATACAAGGTGTAAACTGTGATTGTTTTTTCTGATGTTAATGCTCTTTACAAATGAGTAAGTTTTGCTTTTCTGTCATCCTGCAAAATATACAATAATGATAATTTAAAAACACATGGCAGTGGGAGAAGCTTCATATATCTTAATAATGAGGTACTGCATTGTTGACTTTATAAATTACGTCGCTTTAACTGCCTTCACTAGTACAGACTTTCACTCACCTTTAAGAACACCATTTTAATGTACACTCCAGCTTGTCCTGCCATAATGCAATGCTGATGCACTCTTCCTTTCCCCTGTGGGCTTTGAAGATGTTTTTCAATCAATTTACCCTGCAAATCAAAAACTGCCAACTAAGCAACCACAAGAATTTGATGCCCTAATAAGAGTTTTGTCTGTGATTAATAGGAAAGAGAATCACCCTGGTCTATTTCTATGAGGATCGTTCAGTCAGATTCCTTTCTATTACTGTTCTATATTTTTTTCTACCTGACAGGAAGGAAGAGATTTTTGATCCAGAGTTCTGTTAAACTAACTTTGTAGTATTATTGAATTAACCTGTGTTTGGCATTCTAATTACCCCATCGTAGCTTTGCAAAGGCAGAGCGTGGCATAGCTGAAGAATCCTTCGCTTAAATCATGACTTCTGTTAATCAAGTCTAAATCAGGAATGAATCGTTGCTTCAGAGAATTCAACTGGAACAACATTTATTTATATAGTTCTTTTTCATGTTGAGGCTCTTCACAGAAGTATTTTCAAATATTTTAAAATGCTATCAAAAATATATTTAACATATTTTTGTATACAAATATTTTTTTTTTAATGACAACCATTCTGTAGAATTGTCAATCAAATGGAATTAGTTGAAAAAACGTGAATTAGCCTACCCTTATTCCACACAGCTGTTCTCCATTCAAGTTCCCCATTCAGGATGTATTCAGAAAATGTATACATTTTTGGGCTCTATGCAGAGTTTAATGCCAGATAAACAGTAACACATCTTCGCCAGCAAGCTCAACACCCCAAATTACTAACATCTGTGAGAGGTAGTGCCAGCAGTTCACTACTAAAATAAAAAATGGTATTTACACAATGCCCATCAGAAGTGATGGGGTTCTACAAAATCTATGTTTTTAAGGCAGGAAAACAGCAAGAACTTCAGAAATTGCTGTCAGTGACAATATTGCTTGCACTGAACAGTAACAGAGGTGCCAACCAGTTCCAAAGTCAGAAAAGACCACATACACGAAGCCAGTATTAATTTACCCTGAACAATTTTCTTCTAAGCATCATACAAAATATTTCAATATTTCTGTGCCACATAACTCATATATTGTTTTCCTGAATGAAGCACATTACCTTTCAGAGATGAGAAAAAAATTGAAAAGTATAAATTTGTCCAAGAACCAAGTCAATTATTTTCATATTAATTCCTAACAACAGGTTGAAGAAAAATAGATCTGAATGTTGCATTCATCAAACTCTAAATTCTTAGGACTCAATCAGATTTTTTCAGATTTATTGTCAGAGTACATAAATGACATTACATACAAACCTGAGAACCCTTTTTCCTACAGGCAGGGCAGAATTACCTCTAATGACTAGTGAAAAAAATAAACTGTACACAACATAAAAATGTAAACAAATAAAAGAATTGTAAATAGATAACAAATGTAAACAAACTGACTGCAGTACAGACAGAACAAAGAAAATCGGTCAATATAGTGCACAAGTAAGAGATATTAAATGAGTCTCTGATTGTCATTGAGGATTCCGATGGTAGAGGGGTAGCATCTGTTCCTGAACCCGGTGGTGCAAGTCTTGTGACACCAATACCTCTTTCCTGATGGCGGCAGCGAGAACAGAGCGTGTGCTGTGTGGTGTGCATCTTTGATGATTGCTGCTGCCCTCCAATGGCAGCGCCCTCTGTAGAAGTACACAATAGTGGGGAGAGTTTTGCCTGTAATGTCCTAGGCTGTGTCCACTACCTTCTGGAGGGCTTTATACTCAGGGGTATTGGTGTCACCATACCTGTGAAGATCTGTGATTTTGGCATTTGCAATGTAATTATTAATAAGTTTATAACTATGTTAAACACTATCAAGATCAGATCATGGGTCTTAATGGTAGGATTTATTACATTTTTAATTACAACAGAATGATGGCCATCTATCATCTTCATCTGAAACTAGAGCCGCCCTCTTCAGACCACAACGGATCAAAAAAATTAACACTTTATTTTTGCACATTTGTCACTGAAAATTTGTTATAATTAGTTGTTGTGTTTTTTTTAATCGTTTTTCTTCTATGTTCTCCACCTCCACTGAATGGGCAATAACAGGAAAGAGGAGAATCTTATTTGAGAAGCAAATGCATTTTTTTTAAAAATAAAGCATGTGCAACTGAAATATCAAAAATATAAGAAAAAAAAGAAATTGGAGCAGGAGTGGATCACCTGGGCTTCTGAGATTGCTCCATTGTCCATCAATATCAAGGCCAACCTTATATGTCAGCCCTCACCCTGTACTATCCCCACATCATTTGTTTCCCCTGTTACCCAGAAGCCTATTGCTTTTTGTGCCCTTGGTACAGCCAGTGGAACATTTCTTGCTCCATTAACCCTTTTGGGTCCTAAAAGCTTTTGGAAGCCTCCAAAAGATCGTCTCCTATTGAAAATACAGTCATTGAATACTCAAATCTTTCCCAAAGGCCAAACCTGCCTTTGATTCTTTAATCCAACCCTCCTATGACAAAAGTATATTTTTTTACATCAGGAAAACAAAACTGTATACATTATAAGTGTGGTCTCATTAATACACTCCATAATTGCAGCAAGACATCTTTACTCACACATATGCTCTTATCATAAAATAATGATGGGTAGGATAGCTACCTCTCCAAGTTGGCTTTAAATGATTTGTGCAAAACACCTCTATGATTCCTCAGGATTTCCCAATATTGAGCGATTAAAAAAAAAACACTGCTTTTCTCTTGTGTGTGCAAAGTGTATGAGCTCACATTTAGCCACATTCATGTTCCATCATCCATATCCTCATGCATTTGGAGATGATACAAAGGTTGGCAGTGTTGTGGTCAGTGAGGAAGATTATCAAAGCTTACAGGGTGATATAGGACATTTAGAAGAATGGGGCTGAAAGATGGCAGATGTCATTTAATACTGATAAATGTGAAATGCTACATTTTGGTAGGACTAATCAAAATAGGACATACACGTTAAATGGTAGATGATTGAGGAGTCCAGTGGAACAAAGAGATTTACATGGTACATAATTCTCTGATGTTGAATCACATGTGGATAGGGTGGTGAAGAAGGCATTTGGTATGTTGGCTTTCATAAATCAGAGTATAGAACACAGGAGTTGGGAGGCATTGGTGAGGCCAAATTTGGAACATTGTGTCCAGTTTTGGTTGCCAAATTATGGGAAGGATATAAACAGTATAAGAGTTCAGAGGAGGTTTACGAGAATGTTTCTTGGGTTTCAGGATTTAAGTTACAGGGAAAGGTTGAGCGGGTTGGGACTTTATTCCCTGGAGCTTAGAAGGTTGAGGGGAGATTTGATAGAGATATTCAAAATTATAAGGGAGTCAAATAGAGTCAATGTGGATAGGCTTTTTCCACTGAAAGTGGGGGTGATTCAAACAAGAGGGCAGTGATTGAGAGTAAAAGGGGAAAAGTTTAGGGGAAGCATGAGGAGGAGTTTCTTCACGCAGAGGGTGGTGGGGATATGGAATGAACTTCTGGCAGCGGTGGTAGAAGCGAGATTAATGTTAATGTTCAAGGAAAGTTTGGATAGGTATATAAATGGGAGAGGTGTGGAGGGTTATGAGCCAAATGTGGGTCAGGAGGGTGGGAGAAGATGTTCGGCACAGATTAGTAGGGCCAAACTGGCTTTTTTGTCCACTGTAAATGTTATATTCTCTGCATCTTTTTGAATCTCACTCTTGTCCTCCCCACTCACAAGCCAACCAAATTTTCACTCATCAGCTTATCTGGATTTAGTCATCTTGTTGAATCCTCTCACTAGCCAGGCCATGGGCCTATTTCATCTGCTGTTACCTGGTGGTCTCTGTATTCAAGGGCTGATCCTGACTGGTATTCTCTTAACTGGGTAATTACAGAAGAGCGATGTGATAACTGGTTTATTGGTCCCCAACAATCGATTAAATGGGCCAATGTTCACTGGAGTTTGGAAGGAGAAGAAGTGATCTCCTTGAGACATGGAAGACCTTGAGATTAATTAGCAGGGTAGATGCAAAGAGGCTGCTTCCCCAGGTGGAGAGGGTCCAGACTGAGGGCATGGTTTTGTCGTATGGGGTTGGCCATTTATTACTGAGATGAGGAAATATTTCTTCAGCCAGAGGACATGAATTATTTTGATTTCTCTAACTCAGAGATCTATGGCTGCTCTGTTATTGAAAGGAAGCAAGTTGAAGTGGATATATTTTGAAAACAGGAACATTGGAGAAAAAGGGACAATGGCACACAATGAAAGATTGAACAAGCTCAAGGGACCTCCTTGCCCACTACTGCTTCTACTTTAGTTTTTAACCCATGGCTGGTGGTAAAACCCAGTTTATAATTTAAAGAAATAATGCATCACCACTTGCACAAAGATAACGTATTTCAAGAGTGTGTATGATCAAGATCAAGGCATAATGCTCATATGGCCAACTGTGACCCCTGGGTGTAGTCGCAACAATGCTCCTGATTCTGGAGGGTAGCAACAGCCTGCATACTGCAAATCTTCTTCTTCTTCTTTGGCTTGGCTTCGCAGATGAAGATTTATGGAGGGGGTAAATGTCCACGTCAGCTGCAGGCTCGTTGGTGGCTGACAAGTCCGATGCGGGACAGGCAGACACGGTTGCAGCGGTTGCAGGGGAAAATTGGTTGGTTGGGGTTGGGTGTTGGGTTTTTCCTCCTTTGCCTTTTGTCAGTGAGGTGGGCTCTGCGGTCTTCTTCAAAGGAGGTTGCTGCCCGCCGAACGGTGAGGCGCCAAGATGCACGGTTTGAGGCGAGATCAGCCCACTGGCGGTGGTCAATGGGGCAGGCACCAAGAGATTTCTTTAGGCAGTCCTTGTACCTTTTCTTTGGTGCACCTCTGTCACGGTGGCCAGTGGAGAGCTCGCCCTATAACACGATCTTGGGAAGGCGATGGTCCTCCATTCTGGATACGTGACCCACCCAGCGCAAATAGAACTTCCAATACTACCATGGAAAAATTAGAAATTAGATTAAAAGCCAGCATTTGGCTGTAATGAAATCACTCTATTGTTACAAAAATCCATCTGGTTTCCTAATATCCTCTACTAAAGGAAATTTGTTGTCCTCAACTAAGTGTGATCTATATTTGACTCAAAACAAATGCCAATGTGCTTGATCCCTAACTGCTGTCTGAAAAATAAACAGAAAGCCACTGAGCTCGATCAAAGCAATTAAAGCAAACACATTTATGCCTCATAATATTGCAGGTGTTTTATCACTATTCCGGTGTGAAATAATATCCGTCTTTAGATTTTTGGAGTCTCTGAGATGGACTTTGAAGATGTTTTGGGAAACGATCTCATTATGTTTTAGTGCATAATTTCCGATCATGCAATAATCTTCCCACTATCTGTATTTAGACAGTGTTGAATTTTAACAACGCCATCTTGGCTTTCAAACTCAGCAACTTAACATTAGCTTAATGTGACAAGCCGTCCTGCAGGAGTATTAACCAACACAAGTTGACACCAAATCATGTGAGGAGATCATTGTGCAGAGGGAAGAACATCTTAAGAATGGAGATAGAGGGAGATAGGTTCGGAGAGAATTTCAGCATTTTGAACAGGTGAAAGGATAATTATCAAAAGCGAACTAATTAAACAAAAGAATTTAAGGAGCATGGATGATTTGGAGTGAATCAGAGGACATTAAAGACACAAAGAGGGACAAACTGAAGAGAGATTTGAAAACAGTATTCGAGATTTTAAAATAAAAGAGTCACAATATGCTGGAATCTTGAGCAAAAAAGAAACAGCTGGAGGGAACTCAATGGCTTGAGCAATATATATGAAGGCAAAGGGATGGTCAATGTGCTGTCTCAACATCGTTTTCCTCCACAGATGCTGCTTAGCATTTTCTGTTCTTCCAACACTTTAATTTTTGCTTTTTAAAATCAGTATGATGCATCTCTAAGAGGGAGCCAAATTAAGTCAGCAAGAAGAGGGTAAACATTTAAGGAATGGCCTTTAGACTTTTGGAATTACAGAGAACAGGATAAAGGAAACTAGCCAAAATTGTGCTGGAATAGTCATCCAGATCCGGCAAATATATGGATGGAGATATATCGCAAATTGAGATAATTTTGGATTGAAGTCCATGTTTATTTGTAACAATGCTTAAGGTTTACCAAAGATATCAGAGGGTCTTTGGAAAGTGGAAGGTCTTATCTCATCACTTGCTTCGTAATTAATCCCAGTTCTGTGTGAAAGAATGAGAATTGAAGATAATGTACCAGATACTTTCTAAGCCAAGTCAGCTCCATCCACAGGGACATGTGAAACAACTGGGCAGTGTAGACCTCAAAATTCCCAACTAGAGAACAATGATGAAATGTTTACCCCTCTGACTCTGGATTGCTCAAAGTTACTCTGGTTTCCTGCTCTTCCTAGTCATGCCCTGGCACATTCTGTGAGATTAACTGCCATTATTATCCCTTACAAATGCAGCAAATATCCACAGTCATGTGGCAAAAAGGCACACCTAATGAGTATGTGAAAGGAAGGTTAAAGTGACTCACTTAGCCTTGCTGCCAGTTTGGAAATGTACCTACAATAAGCATTGATGGAAATATTGGTTCAAATTGAATTTGCTCTATTATATTGAAATAGAATTTAGCATTACTTCACACTGGTTCAAAGAAGTGGTGGGAATAAACTGACAGAGAATTGTATGCCCAATCTACAGAAAGCCTTGTATAAATATTGTCATTAACTAATCACACATTGGAATTTCTTCTTAACATGTTATTGTCCAGTTCCAAATCCTCACTTACATTAATTTATCCTTCTGGATTCGACCATTTATTCTACTGTGAGGTTGCATTGTACTGCTGACTTTCAAACCTCAACCCACTTGTGCTTAATAGATTATTGTAGGGGGAATTGGTGGGTGTAAGGGAAGTCAGGGGAACATGGCCCAGTCCTCATTGAGGGATCAGTAGTGGAAATGGTCAAGAACTTCAAATTCCTGGGTATCAACATCTCCGAGAATCTGTCCTGGAGCCTCCACGTTGATTCAATTACAAAGAAGGCTCATCAGCGGCTATACTTTGTGAGGTGTTTGAGGAGATTCAGTATATCACTGAAGACTCTCAAAAACTTCTACAGGTGTACTAAGGAAAGCATTCTGGCTGGTTGCATCACTGTCTGATATGGAGGTGCCAAATCTCAGGACAAGAGAAAAACTCCAGAGGGTTGCTAACTCAGCTTGTGATATCACAGGCACCAGACTTCACTCCATTGAGGACATCTACATCTGGTGGTGTCTTCATAAAGCAGACCCCCACCATCCAGGTCATGCCCTCTTCACTCTGCTACCATTCAGAAGGAAGTATAAGAGCCTAAAGACAAGCACTCAGTGGCACAGGGACAGCTTCTTCCCCGCTGCCATCAGATTTCTGATTGATCTTTTGGTCTGTGCATCCTTAGAAAACAATTGGAAAGAAATGTTTAATATCTTTTCAACTATACTCCAGGTAGAGCTATGACCTAACCCAATAACTGATCTTTTCAGGGTTATTGACCCTGACATTGACAGGTTTTCTGTACCTGTTCAATAAGTTGTGACCTTCTCTACATTGTTGGCTAGAAGAGCCATCCTAATCAAATGGAAAAACTCTAGACCCCCAACAGTGTTTCGGTGGTTTTCTCACATTATGTCCTGTTTAAGTTTAGAAAAAAAAAATTAGATAACATATGTGATTCATTAGTGAAATTTGAAGATACCTGGTGACCTTTTATATCTTATTTTCATAAGATATACAGGTTTATAATATGATTAGATGTATTTACTCTTCCGAATAAGATATAGTTTTACCTTTGGTTTTTTTTAAATCTTATGGTAGGAATCAGTGGAGGGGGAACCAAGTTAATACAGTTTGAAATTTTATCTTTATGTATGTGTGTGTGTATAAATACATACATACACACACATTTGTGAATCTGTATTTTCAGTTTCATTCCCTATAAAAACCAATAAAAAAAGACTGGAAAAGGTTTCTGAACAAATAATCCTGAATAATCAAAGACACTGCCTTACTTTTCATGCACTACTGTTTATATTTTATTTTTTTATATATATATATTAGTGTTGTAAGAAAGTTCATAATATGAATGTTTGCGCTATCTTCATGGAGGGGGAGGACGTGGACATGTCCTCGGGCCTGCGCAAAGGAGCTTTTAGGTGGAGTGCAGTGTGCGCAGTACTGGCCCCACCCTTTACACCCATGGTTCGTGTGACTTGGCCAAGCAAGCTGGGACGTGGCAGCGAGGTCCTTGGGTCGTAGGTTTTATATCGGAGTGGCCTTCTCCAAAGCTGTGATGCTGCCACAAAACACCGAACTTCGTGACTTGTTTGTGACAATAAATTTTGATCTTAAGGTTCGAGTCTATTTTTTTTGAAAGAATTTGTATCAAACATTATCAAATACAATGCCATGCATAACAGGACAATTAAATATATCCTAGAACACATCATGTTATGAAAACTCTCCTTGGTTAGTGAAAGTGTCTATTGTGTGAAGATGCCACAGAACAGCATACATTGCTTTAGAAATGGCAACCTCTCTTTTTCCTTTCACATTATTGAGGACCTATTTCCATTAATCACTAATTACTCAATTATAACATTTATAGCCGTCTGTGTAGTTAATATATCTTTCTGAAAATTTGGATCAAAGTAATTCAATTTACTATCTCTTACTGGCTATAACTTTGATCGACATTTTCAGTTCAAAATGGAACACACACTTTGATATGAAGATCAAAAGAATATGAAAATTTACTGTGTAAAACTGGGCCATATAGTCCACCAGGTATCTTGAGTGCCATGCATCTGGAAGTCGCAATCAAAAAAATGTCTGCACTGAAGGAAGGACTTTTATTCAAAGTCAGGTCTGGAATGACACTCAAAGTTTAAGATTTCAGATGGACCCTGGTTTAAGTTGTTAACTTGATGTCGTAGGGTAAAGATGGATTTTGTGCCTGAACTGTTCTTTATTTGTTTACATGTATACATACTTTTTTTCCTTGCTCTACCAATAAGTGGTAAATCTGCCACAGTCACAGGAAAAGAATCTTCGGGTTGTATGTGATGACATGTATGTACTTTGACAATAAATCTGAAATCTGAATAATGACAGAATGCAAAATTAGCATACTGAATATGAAAAAATGACCAATAGATAGATTCATGTTAAATTATATGGAATTGCAGGTACAGCATCAGATTATTCAGTGCATGTCATTGTTTACGCTCTACTGGAGGAAACTCATCCAACTCTTCTATGTTTTCTTCCTCATATATTGACTTAACTTCCTCTCAAATGCCTCTGTATGATTCACCTCTGTTACTCCCCAAGGCATTATTTAAACTCTTCCTGGGAAACAAAGATCCTCTTGAACTCCCTATTGAAGTTCTTGACAGCTATCTTTGACATCGAGTTTTATTGTGCCATGGACTGAAGCAAAGAATTGAATTTTACTTACAAAACGTAGGGTTGGAGGGTTAATTGGAGAAACTTAAACTCAAAGCAGAATGGACTGAGAATGCCATTTCATCATATAATCTCCCTTCCACTTCATCAAAACAAGTAGGGAACAGATTTATGAATATTTACTCAGGGGTCTGTAATAAGAATAATCTTATAGTCCTTCGAAATCAAGTGCATTGTTTCATGAAAATGGACAAGCTGGTGAGGAAGGCATTTGGAATGTTTGCCTTCCAAAAAGGAGTACAAAACCTGGGACCTCAAGATTTAGCTGCACAAGGTTTTAGTACTTTGACCACACTTGAAGTACTATGTGAAATTCTGGTTGTCCATAAGGGTACAGAGGAGATTCACTAGGTTGTTGCTGAGACGAGAGGGCTCCAGTTATTGGGTGAGACCTACAGGCTAGTTCTTTAAAACATAGAACATTACAGCACAGTGTGGGCTCACTCGCCCACAATGTTGTGCTGACCTATATATACAAAAAAAGCTTTAAAATAAAACTAAACCTCCTGACCTCATAACCCTCTATTTTTCTTTCATTCATGTGCCTGTCTAAGAGTCTCTTAAATGCCCCTATTGTTCCAACCTCCACAACCAGCATGGCAATGCATTCCAGGCACCCACAACTCTGTGTTTAAAAAAAAACTCACGCTTGATATTTCCCCTAAGCTTTTCTCCCTTCACTTTGTTCAGATGTCCTCTGGTGTTTGCTACTCCCACCTGGGAAAAAGGAGATGACTTTCTCCCTTATCTGTGCCTCTTGTAATATTACAGACCTTTATTAAGTCATCTCTATCCTTCTTTGCTCCAAAGAGAAAAGACCTAGCTCTGTTAACCTTGCCTCATGAGACACATTCTCCAATCCAGGCAACATCTTGAGAGTGCGAGAGAATGAAGGGTTATCTTATAAAGGTTTATAAAATCATGAAGGTCATGGATAAAGTGAATGTGCAGGGTTTTTTTTTAAATCCCAGGGTAGAAGATTCTTGAACTAGAGGGCATGTGTTTAATGTGAAAGAGGAAAGATTTAAGAGGGACCTGAAAGGCAACTTTATGCTGAGAAGGTGATCCACACATAGAATGCTGCCAGAGAAAGTCGTATAAGTGTGGTATGATAACAAAGTTCAAAAGACATTTGGACAGATATATTGGTAGGAAGATCTAAAAAGGATATCAGAATTAAAATTTATTGTCATGAACAAGCCACAGAATTCGGCCCTGAACTTAATTGTTATTACTTTTTTTAATAGTAAGGTCGTAAGATGGTTAGAATATGAATGTTTGCACCATGATGCTACCACCAAACACCAAATTTCATGACTTGTTCATGACAATAAATCCTGATTCTGATCATGGTGCAAACATTCATATAAACCACATTCCAACAATAAATAATTTTTAAAAATAGTGTATGAAAAGTAAGGCCATGTCTTTGGTTCATTGATTATTCAGGAATCTGATGGCAGCGGGGAAGAAGCTGTCCTTGAACCATTGAGTGCTCGTCTTTAGGCTCCTGTACCTTCCCCCCCCCCCCCCCCCCACCGATGGTAGCAGAGTGAAGAGGGCATGGGTGTCTTTGAGAATAGAGGCTGCTTTTATAAAAAATATATATTTGGACCAAATGTAAGCAAATATCATGAGGCCAGATTATCAACTTGGTCAGCATGGACCCCTTGGGTTGAATGGCCTGATGTGCACTGTATCAATCTAATAATAAATCCCAAACAATGAAGAAGCATCAGTAGCATGGTTAGATCTGATGTCCAATGGTGAAATCATTCAGTGCAGATGCATAATAAGCTATTGCCTCAAAGCAGAATTCTCTCTTACTTAGAAACTTAATTTGTTTATTTTAGTGAATGTGTTTACAATTGAGTAAAATCTTAAGGTGACCATGGTCACAGTATTGCCACATCAAGTCAGCTAGTTGCTCCTTGCACAGGTCATTTGTGCATATCAGCAAAGCTTGAAATCAAATTATTCCCCATTAATTGTTCCTTTTGGAACATTGTGAAACAAGCTGGCCTGGGAGCAACTCTTGTTGGGCAAAACTGGGTTAGCCAGGCCTTTGCAATGACTGAGGCTCCACTCAGGCATTGTTCACCAGCCCCGTCCTGCCCCATATTTTCCAGTAGTACTGATCCTCTCAAATTAAACAACCACTTCTCCACAATTTTCCATCTGGCCCAGGCCTAATTTCTCAGATACTCCAATCCCCCTGCTTTCAAAGCCCTGTCATCCAGCCCTGCGGTCAATTTCCTCAACCATCTAACTACCCAATACCATAAGGTTCTATTACACCATAAGATGATCTCTTCTAATCCATAAGGCCCAGATTATTCTCACCATTAACCTCTCTCCAATCTGTAGTACCAACAACCCCAGTGAACCTCCCCCTCCCCCCCCCCCCCATTCTCCAAACTTCCAAGACACCAACACATCTCAATCTCTAATCCTCATACCCTAGAATGGCCACACCGCTAGTTTTCCCAATACTCTGAACCACCCCCTCCCCCCAATCTTCTGATTCCATTAGTGTTTTACTCAAGTTCAGTTTACCAACCTCATATCACACCAAACTTGGGCCCAGCTCCAGTTTTAGACATCCATGTGCCATCAAAGAATCTTTTAAAATGTCCCAATTGTTAAAGTCACATTCAACACACCCAGCAGTACATTCTTCCCTCTGACATATCCCCTCAACTTTCCTCCACTCACCTTAAATGGTATTGGTACCTCTGGTATTGGCCAGTGCTGCCCTAGGTTATTAGACTAATCAACTCTCCTGGAACTTTATTGCGATTCTGCCTGACAATGAACTTTTCTCGCATTCTTTTTTTCCCAGATTTCCAACATTTGCCCTTTTCTTCCCGATTGACACCTTTACTGCTGTAGTTTCTGATTCCTGATTTATTTCATTAAATTTGGGTCCATTTTCCAGCCTCCTCACAGTAATTTAAACCAATGCAAGTGGATCATTCATCGAATAACATCCCAACAAGTTCCCACTTAATCCCTTTTGTGCCTACTTCTAAACTATTGTCTCACACTGAATGTTAAGTCCCATTCCCTAGGTTTCCTGCCTTAATTCTAAAGCACTCTGGTCTATACAGCAACATCTCTAAATTATTTGTAAGTCAAGCTAAGCAAAAAAAAACCCCAGCTTTCATATTCCTGTACATCCCTAATTAGCCACTTCCTGCTTTAAGTAATCTAAATTAATGGGGTTAAGAATCTACATTTAGTTTTTGCTAGATGTTTGTTTGCTTTTTATTTTGATGTATTCTAGTCTGTTATCAGCTTTGATGAAACATTATCACTTGTTTGTCGTCAGGTTCTTTTGTGTTGTTCAGGAAAAATGATTAGCGCACCAGGTTAAGGCATGACTGTGAAATAAATTATGCTTTTCTTTTTTTTTCTCCAGGCACAGTAGTGTTTAAAAATAAACCACAGCCTTTAGATACATCAAAAGGAGACATGCCAGATCTAACAGATGCTGTTAATGGCTGTATTACAAGTGGTGTTATGCGCATTCAGATTTGCACGTACGCCTGAGCTCTCAAATAATGCTTTCATTTGAGGTTTCATGGAAAATAAGTTGAAGGTTGGCTCTTGCTGAAATTCCAGTTTATATTGCTCACTGTGCTGATGGCTCTCAATTAATCATCTAAAACCTTGTTTCCTTTCTAATTCTATTTCCTATTTTAAGACACCTAACTCCTTGACCAAGCTTTTGACCTCTGGTCCTAATGACCCAGGTGCTGTGGGATGTTGACCACCTCCCATACTTGACCAAAATGGTAGGTTTTGAGGAGCTCTTCCAAAAAGGAAACGGGTGGGTAGAAATGTTAGCATAGAGTGAAGCCACAAGTGGTGATTAATACACCTTTAAAATAAGAAAACAATCTGATATATTCTAAAATATTTAAAGCCATACTTGGAAAAGAATTTTTTAAAAATAGATGAAAGCTCTTCCAGTCAAAATCAATGACAAAATGAATGGACGTAACCCTGAGCAGGGTAAACCTGATCTTGGAGTTGAAAGCTGTTTTACTGGTGGAAATGCTAGATGAATTCAACACATTTCCACCCTGCAATAACAATGTTGGAAACACTAGTCAAGTCAGGCAACCCTGAGGAAAGATTTTTTTTAATCTTTGCTACATTAAGTTCACTTTTGACCAGCTGAGTTTCTCCAGCATTGTGTTTTTACCCTGAGCAAAGAGAAACAGTTAACAGATCAGGTCCAGGAGTTTCATCAGAATGAAAAACCAAGATATGCAATATCCTGGGTAGCAGAGGTGTGGACGAAATGTTTGGTGGGGCAAGTGCAGACCTAAACATTGGATCTGACTGGCCAGTTATGATCGTGGAGCCTGGGCAGAAAGGAACACCTTCTTTACTGTACAGACTAACTTGTCTCTCTCTCTCTCTCTCTCTCTCTCTTAGTTATGATGTAGGTTCCTGGACCAGAAATGCTGTTTCTTTTCTGCAGATGTCATTGACTTGCTGAGTGTTATCAACATTTTCTTTTTTTTTTTAAATTTCAGATTTCCAGCATCTGCAGTTTTCTTTTTGATTTTTAGCTGAATTCAAAGTAGAAGTCAATGGCAGAAAATCCATCTTCAAGTTTACGATCTCTTCACTCACCCCAGGAATTTCAGATCTCATACCATACCACTTAATAGCTTGATGATCTTTAAAGATGTCAGCTGAGAATCAGTGGGTCCTGGTCAGAGACTCTTACCAATCCTCTCTCTCCATTGTAAGATATGGGTTCATGTGACATTCCAGGAATGGGATTCAAAAATCCAGGGATGCAAGCATGTCAGGCAGTATCTGTGGAAGGAGAAACAGAGTTAATGTGTCAAGTCAGAGTCTAGTCTTCAGTGAGATTTTGACTGGTCCCTACTGTTGTATTTTGTACTGTCCTGACCTCTGACTGTTTGGATATTGAGAGGTTACGAAAAATCACTAAATAAGGTTATTGCTGTATTGGGAAAACTGTTTCCTGGCAAAGCTTGAAAAATAAATGGAAATGTAAATTTAATATGTAGCTTTTTTTATGATGGGTATATTTCTCACTTTAAATATCTGTTGAGTCTGATAGGTCTGAAATTATAATGCAACAAGCTGCATGGGGACCTTATCTGTGCGAATCGAAGCAGGCAGGATAAATTTCATTCAGCATCTTAATTGTACAATACATTCATCCATCTGTTGGGAGCATTATACAAACATACAGACAGAAGTTATGTTAACATTTTCACCAAATCCATTGACAGCAGATTAAGCTTTTCTGTTCTGAAATAACGAGTATTATTAATTTATCAGCAACTGTCTCCTACATTTTTTGTTAACTATTGATGACCTGCTGATAAAGCAGCACAAGTTGTTCCTAACTCAAGTGGTGACATGATTTTGCTTGGAAACAATAGATGAATGAATGAATGAAAAGTCTAATAAAGCACAAACTGAAAACCATCAGGACGTTTTGATAAACTATAAAACATAAAGACCATCACAATACTGCGCTACTTAGTAGAAGAGGTATTTTGGGATAATTGGATGACCATTACAAAGAGGTGTAATGGCTTTCGAGAGTTCTTTAATTATGACATCATCATGAGTCATATCACACAAGTCTGCATTGACCATCAAGCACCAATTTACACCAATCCCATTTTCTTTTATTCTCCCCACATTCCCATCAATGTTCAACAAATTCTACCACTCACCAGCAACCAGCACCTGTTGGACAAGTTACAGCTGTCATTTAATCTATTAACCCAGAGACAAGAACCGAGTGGACCAGACAGTGTCAATGGAGAAATGTGGACAGTCAACATTTCGCATTAATATCCTTTATTCTGACCCGAATTGTTGACTGTCCATTTATATCCATGGATGCTACCTGACCTGCTGAGTCCCTCCAGCTTCTCATTGTTTGCTCAGCCCCCCAACCTACTTGTTTTTGACATTTGGGAAAGCATGTGGACATGGAGAATGCACAAACCCCACCTCAGGTCAGGACTAAACTCAGGTTATTGGAGCTGGGAAACTTGCCACACCATTCTATTCTTTTGTTCTCAGTGTTAAGAATTTGAAGGAATTACTTATTTTTCTGCAATGGTAAACCTGCTATGATTTGCATTCCTACAAGAATATGGGCAGTCCTGCTTGGGGGATCTTCATATGATGAATTTTGTGGGCATGGAATTTTTTTTAAATTTAGAGATACAGCATGGTAGCAGGCCCTTCCAGCCTATGAACTCCAGCTGCCCAAATACAACAATAACCTACAAACCCCACATATTTTTTGGAGATTGGGAGGGAACCGAAGCACCCAGAGAAAACCCACGCAGACATGAAGTGGACATACAAACTCCTTACAGAAAGCACCCGATTTAAACCTGGATTGCTGCCGTTGTAATGGCATTACACTAACCACTATGCTAACCATGCTTCCCATACACTAATCATTCTACCTGTACACTAACAGTGCCACATAGGAATTGATGGGTCTAATTGCAACTACTGACTTTCTACTATCAAAACTTCAGAGTTTCATGATAGTTGAGGAGAAGTTCGAGATATAATGATAGTTATATGGAGAGAAAAGGTCAAGAATGGGCTAAATTCAAGTAAATGGGACCAACCTTTGTAGACAACATGGTCCAGGCCTGTTTCCCTGCTGTTGAATTCTTTATAATGTGTGACAGACAAATGTCTTGCCTAGCAATGTGGTCCATGAGGACCTCAGTCTAACTGGGATTTTCCAGCATCACACAAGGCAATTTCAGTTACAATCCTGTGGCAGCCAATTTCCAAGAACATTTTGATTATAATGAGGATTCTGAGAATGGGGATTAGGAGGCCAAAGGGAAAGTAATGTTTAATTGGGTGGATATTGTAAAGAATATGACTTTCAGAGCTAAAGGGGAAGAATGGGTTGTGGGATAACCTGATTGTTTTGTTTGGATCGAGCACAAACCCCATGGGTCAGATGGCACCCTCCAGTGTGATTCTCAGCATTCTACATTATTTTTTTAAATAATTGTAATTTTTAATTATGTACTTAAACTTTAATCTGATGTTCAAGAACATTAAAAAAAAACTCTTCATGGCTTTGACCTTTGCCTTCAAATAAAGAGGGTGAGAGGTGTTCTGGAAATAGGATGTTCTCACTATAGGACTGATTCACTGCTGAGCCCCATTACTATATTCTGGGGAACAGAGAGCCAGCAAGGTCAAGACTGTGTCAGCACAGTTGAGTGAGGGTTAGAGAGGTATATGAGCAGCATCTGTAGGAGAAGGACAAATCTGGCCCATAGGCTGTTCCTGCATGTAATAAGGTATCTCTGTTATGTTAATGAATGGTGTCCTTTGATGTATGAGAAAGCTTTCAACTCAGGTATCAGTTTGCACCATGGCCTGACTTGCCAAGATCCTCCAGTAGTTTGTTTCCAGATCTTCAGATCTTGTGGTCTCATCAGTGGAGTCTCAAAGTTTTACTGGAGTGAGTCAAAATAGGAACCATACTTGCATTTGTTCTGCCTTGACCCAGAGTTGTTGTTCAAGTGTAACTACTCCATTAACACAATCAACAATCTCTGTCCAGTTTAGAATAAATTAGGAAGCGCTGGATGTCTTCATTTGCAGATATTCTCAAAAGCATAAAAGATGCATGTAGAAATCTTCCACATCATTGAAATGAAAAAATAAGACTTCCTAACCTCTGAATTTGAATCCATCCATTATTAATTAATGATTTGTTACAAAACATTGAAGTTTATGCATTTTGTGTCTTTTTTTCAGATGGAAGGATGTATCTGAAGTCGTCTGTAATGTACTAAAACAATTCCACCATTTGACTCGAAAATTCAACCAGGAACATGAGAAAAAAAATTGTAAAAAAAACAAAGTCCTCCACTAACATGCGGGTTAACTGTGTTTTTGAGACAGCTTTACCCAGTTGCATATCTGTGTTATTTTGCCATCCATGAAATGTTTGATGTATTATGATGATAATTCTCTCCAGCAACTGACTTCAATGGCAGAGTTCTCTGAAGTAGACAATCCTGATGAATATGGAACACCCAGATTCAAATAGTGACTATCATCAGGAGGTTATTGCTGGGACTACGTGTCCTTTTTGTGGACTAATCTCTGATCAGTGCTGACAATTACAATGTTAAGCACATCGCGCAAAAAAAAAACTCACCAGTAGTGAAAAAGAAGCGAACAAAGTCTTTTTTTAAATGTTTGTTGTTCCCCTCCACTTCCTTTTGTTGGAATTGGCATGTTCAGACCAGCAAAAATGTTTCATACACCCTTCTCACCTGGATCCAAAGGAAATTTACCTATAGGGCTGCCAAGTTAGTAAAAATCAAATGATTTCCAGGGAACATTGATGCATCACAGGGGGATTAGAAGAGAAAGATGGGAGGTGAGGTGGGGTGTAAAAGAGAGAGGGGGAGAGAGCTGTTTTGAGTATTCAGACAAAATCCAATCATGGGAGATAAACCTGGGACTGAGGTTCCTCTGCTAAATTTAAAAATAAACACACACTAAGAAACAAAATTGAATGTAAGTTTTAAACGCCATAAAAGAGATATATTTGTGCGTTCCACATAGACACATATTTGTGAATACTTTTTTGCTTCTTGCCAAGCTGCTGGTCGTGTGTATATAAATGACACAGGGAGGTAATGTGTATGCAGTAGATTACTAGAGAAAAAAAAACACAGTACTTTTGAGATTTTACTGCTGATATGTTTTGTCACATTGTTTGTTCCAGACACTGCAATTTTTTTGGTTATATAGCTCATTAACAAAGCATGCAGGCATGTAAATATTTGTCCTCAAGTCACAGTATTACTGAACAAGATCCTTGGCGTCTGTTTCGCCCCTTTTCAAGGTCAGTGTGGCAGGTGGGAAGCCCTGTCTGTCTGATATTCAAAAAGGGGAGCTTCTTGTCTCTGCTCTCTGACACAGAACTGATTAAATTAATTACAATTTGCAGCGTTGCAGCGTGATGGATTATAAAGCAACAGAAATGTTTCTCTCTTTGTTTCTTTCTATAATTATTATTTTTGTGTCACCTCGAGGCGTTGCTCTCTTCAAAATAAATAAAAGGAACTTAGCAACACTTGATGTAATGGTTGAAACAAAAAAAAACCTAGATGAGTGGTGAGTTAAAGTCTGTATTCTCCCTGTGTAATAGGGAAGGATGGTTTTGTGTAATTATCAATGTCTTTGATAAAATGTGTGATCACCTTTGTGCAAATAATTGAAAGTAAACTCCATCTCAGTGCTAATTTGCTAGCCTAGCCTTTTCTCTTCATTTTGCCTTTGTTCACTGCCATGTTAACTGTTTAAAAAGACCATCCTTGCTAAGAGAAAAAAGCAATGCAAGCCAGCATCTTTGACCACTGTAGAGAGAGTGTGCCAACAGCAGGACATAAGAACTCAAGAAAATGAAGAAGGATTAGACCCTTTGGTCATTGTACTTGTTCCACCTTTCAGTGATATAATGGATGATCCTTAACTCAGCCTAACTTTTCTGCAACCAAGCCATTTCCCTTATTCCCTTCATAAAAATCTACTGGCCTCTCTCTGCTTTGAATATACACAGAGATTGATTGTCCTCATTCCTCTTAGGTAGACAATTCCATGATTCACTCCCCTTCAGTGATGTGAGTGCTTCTGAATTCTTTTCTCACTGGCTGACCCTTAATATTGTGATCACAATTATTTATTCTCGGCAATCCTAGAATCATCTATCATTTCAAGCTCTAAATTTTTTTTAGATGTTTCTAATGGACTCTGATTCTTCTAAGCTCATGAGTATATTAGTCATATTAGTCTGTTCTCCTATGAATCCCTGCACTGAACCTCACTCTATCCCAGGAATCAGTCAAGCGATCAATATGGTGAACCTTCTTTGCACTCCCTCTAACACATGCTAACACATCCTTCTTTAGGAAGACTGGACCGCTACACAATATTCCAACTATGGCCTCAGCAGGGCCTTAAATAATTACAGCAAGACATCTTGAAATCTAAATCCTCTCATTGCAATGGTTAACATAATATCTCCCATCCAATTGATTGCTTTACCTACACATTGATTTTCAGTGACTTATACACTAAATTCTGCAGAACACTAATCTGTCAACCTCCCATCATTTAAAAAAAAACACACACACAGCCTTTCACTTTTATTCAAGTTTTTTTATGATACAATTTTAAAATATTTCCACATTATATCTCACCTGCCAAGTCCTCACCTATTCACATCATCTAATTCTAACACTATGAGGTATCTTTGTATCCTGTTCAAAATCTACCCAGACTATTTAATCGTAGCCAGGCATTTTCCATGATTATTGGCAAGCTTTGACTGACTAGAACCGATAAGGTTTTCATGATACTTTCACTGTAAGAACAAAATTATTTTTTTTTAAATTTGACATTTCATTGGTCTGTTGAAACCAGGTTGCATTCTTCAGACTAATTTTGCTTTTAGCACAAATTCCAAAAGAAAATATACAAATTTGAAATCATGGCAAAGGAATGAGAAATTCACTATTAAAGGCCAGTGCAGCAAACAATTTGATCGATGTTTTTATGTCTGACTGAAACCCTTTGGATTCAGTTAGACTTATAACAACAAAATGACTGTTTTGTATTTAGCCATATCCAGAAATCTGGCAACAAGATGTCTTTCTAGTATTTACCTTCAAAGCAGATATTTTAGTCTCCAGGGATCATAACCAATATCTCAATGAAAATTAAATTGGAGATATAGCAAGACAAGCCTGAACCTGTGTCATCGCTAAAGATTTTTATCAGGCACGTGAAGGGATCTCATTTTCCCATTGCCACTGTTCTACTTTCCAGCATGCGTTGCAAAACTTTCAAAAGGGAGGGAGAAAAAAGTGAGCTGTTTGTTTCTCTGGCCATGGTGGTCTTGAAAGGGTTAACACCTGAGATGATGCACGTTCTGACAAAAAAAAACAACTTTAATTGCCCATGTGATTATTGTTTGAAAAAAACATCTTAACATATCGTATCCAGCATTTGTTGTTCCTCTGCACCTTGCATAGAGTTTTTAAGTTAATGTAGATCATCCTGGGACAGTTAGAAGACAGGAAATTCTCCTGTCCCATATAAAGTTAGTTCAAGAGTGTTGATATGCATCTCAACAAGTTAGCTATCTATTGTCAAGACAAGAAAAAAACTATATTCTGCCAATCTTTATATGCCATTCTCTTAATCCGTGAAATGAGTGAATGGCACTTTGATGGCCAATAGCCTATTGTCTTTTGGAGAAATATAAAAACTACAGATGCTGGAATCTTGAGTGGACAAAAAAAAATATGCTGGAGGGACTCAGCATATCAGGCTGAATTCTTTGAGAGAAATGGTCAGTCAGCAGTTAAGGTTGAGACCCTTCATCGAGAGACTTGATAAAGTATCCTGACTCAAAACAATGAGTGACCATTTTTCTCCATATATGCTACCTGACATGCTGAGCCTCTCCACCTCAACAGCCTGTTGTCTTTGTCAACTTGTTTGAGATGCCAAATGCATTGAAAGCAGAAACTTGGAAGGGTAAAATGAATCTTATAGAAACCTAATACAGCACTAGAGAAGATTTCAAATGAAAAAGCACTCTAGCACAGAATTGCAGGTTTTTGATTATAAAGTCATAGAAAGGGTATGTTGTAGATTTTTTAAACAAGAATGGAATTATCTAGTTCTGTTGTTCATTCATCTCTGTCCATTGCCTCTCAGTACAATTGATTTTCACTTCATTGTTTATATACTTTTTATCTTGAACATGTATGTTTCGGTATCCTGTATTATAACCACATTTGCACTCTATGCAAGCCCTTGGAACAGAACACCCTCATCTTCAACAAGGACATACGAAAATTGTCTATTTTTATCTATATATTTAAAGTTTTCTAAAGAAAAAGGTTATTACGAATTTTGTTGTACAAAATCTGTACAAAAAGATCTGTTTTTACATCATAATGCAAGAAATCGAGATTTTTCTATGGTAGCTTAGTTATTTGAGGCTGGTTTAAATGTGAGAACCACGTTTACTGTATTGTATTTAATTTTCTTTCTTTTCAACAATCTGCTAATAAAAATGTCTGAAATCTCCATTTGATGCCTACAAAGTTATTGTTTAAGCTTATCAAACCTTTTCTGACTACTAAGGTATCTTCCTTGGCCAAGATTAATGTCACACTTCACAGACAATAATTGTGAGGATATAAACAAGGGAATGGGACTGAATTGGAGACCTCAAGCAAAGATTTGGCAACAACATTGTAGATTAAATGACTCTGTTTATAGAACAAATGGATGAAGGTTAACCCATTTATTTAGATGGTGTAACACTGCAGAGACAGGCTGGAATTATACAGGTTTAATTGTGCTGTGCTTCTTTGTCTGATACTTGCAGACAGTTTCGATCACTCATTAAACTGCCATCCTTTTAGAATTCTCAGCTTTGTTTTGAACTTGAAGTTTTCATCTCTACAACTTCTTCCTCCTTCAGCACTGTAAACTCATCAAGTACTATAACCCTCTGAGACCTCAGAACTTGCTCAACTAGAAGCAAATGCAGAACACAATTTTAATTAATGTTTACATTATTTTTCAAAGGGCCTTTGTTTATTCTAGGCAAGATTGAGATATTGTTGGGATTGTGGATGTCTTGGGGTCAAGATTTGTCTTTTAAATTACAATGTTTCGTGAAGCCAGTGAAGTTAATCTGGAGGAAGACCATGACAGCAGGGCAGTAGAACATTGCCCATTGAAGGACATGCAACTTTGCACCACATAACTACATGTCATAGTCAATCCTGCGAGCATCATGTTAATGGTCAGAAAGCAGCCCTGAATAAAGCAGACATACATTTGGAATTCTTGGTGTTTCTTCTGCAGGCGCTGCATCGTATTCTACCAAAGTTCAAATTTATTGTCAGAATACATGTACATCACATACAGCCCTGAGATTCTTTTAAAAAATTATGAACAGGAGCATAAATGTTACGGTACTGATGAGAATGGAATGGATCAAGATTAACACTGCTCACTTGTTGAATATATTGTGCAATTTTATGCTCCCGATAGTAGGATGAGCCTTGAAAATTCATGATTTGTCCTGGCAACTTCACTGTATCAACTTGAAGAGATTAAGCCCAAGTTGAGATTCAAGCACAAGAGATCCAAAGAGTAGAGTACATGGGCAGTTATGTATAATCTTGTAAAATCTTGTGAAACATGAACTCAGATCCGATCCGGCAGTGTCAAGAACTTTGAATTTCCTTAGTTTTGTCACAGAACAGACAAATGTTCTCCAGGGCATAGTGTACTGTCCACATGGATGAAAGATCAAAAATGTGCTTCCTCCAATTAAAGCCAAACAAGAACATAAGATAACAATCCCACCACTCGAGGTAGATTTGGGTACATTGACCATCGTTACTAGAGCCAACAGTCCAAAAAAGTTTTCTAATAATGAAGTAGGGGAAGATTTGAGGAATTGCTTCAAACTAACGTCTTAAGAGAAAGCTTCAAATTTGTAAACCAAAAACTGAGCTGAAACAATTGATAACTATTTGGATGCATTGAAAAGAATCCAAAGCAACATGATAAAATTGGCACTTAAAAAAAAGTCAAACACGACCAGGTATGTTTGTGTAGGTTTTAACAGCTGATCGTTTAATTTACATCATTAAATTCACAATAAATAATAATATGAATGAGCATGGAAAATCAATGGAGGTGGCTGTCATAAACATTGGTCAATTCTATCAGTATCTAAAGTCAGTACTTATGTTATCTATAGGCAAACAGCAACAGAAAGAGCTGGAGCTCCAAAGGTAGTTCAAGGTCAAGTTTATTGGCACACATACAGTCATAAAGTTGCTTTTGCAAGCAACCCAGCTAGTCAATCCAGAAGAATAACTGGAAATGATGAGTTAGGATACAGGATAGACATTGAGAATCTGGTTGCATCATGCCAAAACAACAATCTTGCTCTCAATGTCATCAAGACCAAGGAGGAGATAAGATTTTGGGAAGGAGGAACTGCGGACCATGTACCTGTCCAGATTAATGGGAAGGAGATGGAGAGAATTAGACCTTTTTTGTACCTGAGAGCCTGTATTGGGAAGGGTTGTGGCTGTCATGTGACAGCACTGCCCCCTACCTAGCTGGAGAACACACCAACTGCCAATCAAGGTTTGGTTCCGCCCCACCCATGAGTGCACACCTTGCTGTTGATCCATGTAAATGACCTGGACTGGACTCTCCAGCCTACCTATACTTGGCCTTGGGCCATTGGCTGTTGTAATTAAATTAACCCTCCTGGCACTAGGCCCTGCTAACGACCGGGGCTGGAACTTCCAGCAGTATAAAAGTGCCATACATTCTTTGTTTTCTCTCTTTGCCAGCTTGGGACTACCCTGCTTCATTCCAGGCCCAGAAATGTGGAAAGTCACTGGAGAAACTTGGTAAGATGTGCACTGTTAAAAGGGTTGGGAGCATTTCATTGGTGTTACTTGTAGCGTATAGCCATGCCCCTGCACTGAATCAAGGGGTGGTGGGGCGTCGTAATGATTTCTGGGGGGGGAGGGGTGTGTATGTGTGTGTGTTGAATCAGTTACCATTTCCCACACTTTCCTTCTGTAAATAAAATCCTTCACCATCAAAACTGTTTTCAGAGTCCTTGCCTTTGAGACCTACGAAACCTGTTTGTTCACTCACAACTGAGCTCATATTTCAGAAGACCTATCCTGGAGATATTACATTGAAGCAACCATGAAGAAGGCGCACTGATGCCTCCAGCAACACACCAAAATGCTGGATGAACTCAGCCAAAACTCAGTCATGCTTCCTGTGTGGGAGAATGAAGGTATGAAGGTATTAGAAATCCATCATGAAGATAAGGCGGTCCTGTTCAGGGAATCTGAAGTCATTGAGAAGATGGAGGCCATGTCAGGTGTTATGGATGTAGGTGGGGAGGGATTGGACCAGGGGAGGAAGAATAGAGTCAAGGTAGAATGAAATGAGTTCGGTGGGGTAGGAACAGGCAGAAATAATGGATTACCTGGATGATTAAGTTTATGCATCTTGGGTAGGAGGCAAAAATGGGTTGTGCAGGGGTGGGAGAGAATGAGGTTGGTCGCTGCAGAGGGGAGGCAACCAGAGGCAATGAGGTTGGAGACAGTGGCTTGATATGCAGTGGTGGGATCCTGAAGGAGGGGTAGATAGGAGGAGGTGTCTGCAAGCTGTCGACTGGCCTCTGAAAGTTAGAGGTCAATGGGCCATACTACCACTGCCCCACCCTTGTATGGGGATTTGGTGGTGAGGCTGAGATTGTTGCGGAGAAAGTGGAGGGTAAAGCATTCTGAGGGTGAGGTTGGAATATGATAGGGGGGTGGTAAAGTTGAGACGGTTGATGTCTTTGTGGCAGTTGGAAATAAAAATGTCCAGAGCAGGAAGCTGGCCAAAACGAAGGTGTCCAGGAGGAGGAAGAAGGCTTGAAGCGGGTGAAAGGGTCTTGAAGGGTGGGGGGGGGGGGGGGAAAGAGAAGAATCGTGGTACTGGAAGTGGACCCAGAGGTGGAGGTGGCAGAGAAGAGTTCGTCATCTCGGTGTGCGATGAGGTGGGGGGTGGATGGAGACAAAGGTGAGGCCTCGACTGAGGACCGAGTGCTCCATCTCAGAGAGCGGAAGGCCAAAGTGGATACTGAAAACCAAGCAGGGGTTAGAGTGGGGAAATCAGTATTATGGAGGGTGTTGGGAGGAGGGTGAGGAGGAGGGTTGGAGAGGTCTGAAGGTGAAGGTGGGATGTGGGGAGGTTGGGAGGAGGAGAGAGGAAAGTGGTTGGCAGGGGGAAGGGGGTTGGGGAGTTCAGAGGGGCAGGGCAGAGAGGTCAGAGGGGGAGGGAGGTCAGATGTGGGGGAGTAGGGGTAGGGGAGGTCAGAGGAGAGGGGTTAGGGAGGGTGGCTAGAGAGAGGGAAGAGATGAGGTCTGAGGGGTAGAGGAGAAGAGGAGGGCTGGGACGGGGAGATGGTGGTGGAGTGGGGAAGTTGGCAATATATTGGTTTGGTTTTTTTTTTAACTACCATCACAGTGTCTGTAGACTTTCCTGTTTCACTCACACCAATATGTACTTTCTAAGGAGTCTGAGGAGATTTTGCATGACAACAAACATTTACAGGCGCACTCTGGGAAATATATTGACTAGATGCACCACAGCCTGGTTCGGCATTTCAAGGGCTTAGGAATCCAGAAGGCTGCAGAAGGTGGAAAACGCAGCCAGCATTCCAAGCTATGACCTCCCACCCATTGCCGACATCTACGTGAGGTGCTGCCACAGGCAGGGAATCAACATTATAAAGGATTCTAGCCATGCTGGTCACAAGGCAAGAGGTACAGAAGTCTGATAAGCAGCACCTGTGGGTTCAAGTGCGGTTTCTTTCCAACAGCTATCAGGTCTTGAACATTCGAATGGTACACCAATCATAGATTAATCTCAGCAGAAAAAGCACAGTCTGGATTTTTGCAGGTCACTTTTTCTGCACTAGGATTAATGTGGATCTTTATACCTATCATATGTATTTATTGTTTGTTTTAACTTAATTCAATTAGTTTACCATCATTGGTTTTCTTTACAAGTACCGGTTTGGTTGCAGGAAGTAAGGATTTCAGTGCATGTGTACAATGAATATGACAATAAACATAAAGAGCAGTAAATACACTTTCATCAAGAAACCTATTTCATCCCGAAGTTGGATGCAAATGTTCTAGCGAAGGAACAGGTCCAATTCTATGCTAGCTTTTTCCTGAACATACCAACATTATTGAGACTTGTGGTGATATGAATATGTAACTGTCGATGGATAGCTGGTCCATCCCCTACTGGTGACTCGCTCCCTGGTAACTCCTCCCCTTGTGACCCTATAATAAAATTCCACCTCCCTCTCCCCGTCTTCAGTCGAGCACTTGGAATTGGGCCAGCTAAAAGTCTAATAAAGTCCACTCTACAGCTTTCGAGTTATTGATAAAGCCTATCAATTTATTATACATTAAATTTTCTAAACTAATGGACAAACTGCTGTGACCTTTCAGATGAGACCTCGATCCACAGACACCTGGAGCCCAGAGATGTACGAGCAGTGGATCGAGTGCTTCACAGACATCCTGGAAGTTTCTGAGGGCCCCGTGGACTCGTAACATGAGGAAACTCAAGTTACTGCAAGCAAGGGTCGGCGCCAAGCGTACTTGCTGATATGGGGCTGCACCACTTACTCCTCAGCCATGACCGAGCTCTGGAACCTCTACAGACTGCGGGTAAATGAAGTCTATTCACGGTATCTCCTGGCCTCGAGAAAACAGTAACCGTATGAGTATCTGAAAGACTTCTTTCGGGCCCTGAGTGATCCAGGGAGAGAATGTAGGGGCAATGTCCCTGCCCCTGTATCGTTGGACCAGTACATGAAAGAGTTGATCCGGATACCTGCATGATTGGGGTGAGGTCCAATTACATCTGCCAGTGACTGCCATTTCAGAGAGCCCTCCAGCTCGCTAAGAGTTTAGATTCAGCCCACCACAACACTGAATGCACTGTAGCCGGCAACGGGCGCTCCATGTGAAGACTCCGAGCATAGCCATTTTGAGACATGGTGTCACAGACCGCCTCCGTACAGGGAGGACTGGCCCTACAGCCACTGCCACAGCCGAGCACCTGAAGTGCTAATTCTGAGGCCAGCAGAAGCATCCCCGGTGACGCTGCCCAGCGAGAGAAGCCACCTGCTTAGGATGCAGGAAGACACTAGAAGATAGTGTGCAAGTTGAATCCTTCCCTACCGAACAACACCATGTGCACCCCTAGGGGTCGGCCATCAAACCCGACTTCACTTCCTTCCACAGTGACATCATCACTTCTGGCCTTGAAAAGCTTGCCGCGTGGGTGACCCGGTGGTCGCCATCTTACCCAACTCCTCTTCTGCCATCATGGATGACGTCACTTCTGCCTTCTTCATCTGCCTCTCCCAGTGCAACTGCGGTCAACACGGGGGCCATCATTTACTGAACCGGCTCCCTCTCTGACAGCGACAGTGACCCAGTACTTGTGTCCATCATCTTGGATCAGGGCAGCCCTCACCTGATCACCCACTTGATGTTGGAGATTGAGGTAAATGGGAAATGAACTAACTGCCTGATCGACAGTGGAAGCACTGAAAGCTTCATCCACCTGGATACTGCTTACAAACTCTCTCTCCCCTTCAGACCAACGGGCAGCACAATATCAATGGCCGCAAGGGAACAATCTGCTGACATCTACGGGTGTTGTATTGCATCGTTAACAGTGCGGGGTGAACATTATGACAATTTCTATTTGCTCTTAATGCCTCAACTCTGCGTACCGATCCTTCTGGGGCTAGACTTCCAAAGCCATTTCAGGAGTTCATGATGGCATTTATGGGACCCCAACACTGTATACAAACTCTAGCTCATGGACGCCTCGCAGCCAGCCCCCGCTTGCAGTCTCTTCACCCACCTCATACCCCCACCATCGCTGTTTGAGAACCTGGCCCCAGACTGTAAGCCCATAGTGACTAAGAGCAGATGCTACAGCACTGAGGACAGGGCAACCATAAAGGACGAGGTGCAGCAACTCCTGATGGAAGGGGTCATAGTTCTTAGCTCCAGCCTGTGGAGAGCCCAAGTTGTGGTGGTCAGGGGCAGAAGTAAACCCCATATGGTGATCATCTATAGCCAAACAATCAACTGCTTCACACAGCTGGATGCATAGACCATTCCCCGGCATGGTCAACAATATCGCCCTGTATAGGATATTCTCCACCATTGACTTAAAATCAGTGTACTACTAACTCCCCCTACACCCAGGAAAATGCCAGTATACCACATTTGAATCAGATGGCAAGTTCTACCACTTCCTCCGAGTACCCATTGGAGTCACCAATGCTGTCTTCATAATTCAGAGCAAAATAGATCAATGGTGGACAAGCACAAACTGACAGCCATGTTCCCCCACCTAGATAATGTCACCATCTGTGATCAGGACAATCAGGACCACAACATGAATCATGACAAATTCCTCTACCTCAATCTGACCTACAACAAGGAAAAAGTGTGTTTAGTACAATTTGCCTCGAATGCATCATGGCAAATTTTGTCATTACCCCCGATCTTGACCGCATGCATCCCCTTATGGATCTCCTGATCCTGCACAACCTGGGTTTTTTTTCTGTTGCACCCACTGAGTGCTCAATTATGCTGATAAAGCCCACCCCCTGGTAAGATCCACAAGATTCCCCTTATTGGCAGAAGCCCAGGCAGCCTTCACCTAGATCAAGGGACGATGCATGCCGTGGAGAAATCCATCCCATTTCAGGAGGAAAGCAATGCCTCTGACTTCACACTGGCCACCACTCTCAGGCAGGCCAACAGCCATTTTTTCCTGTACCCTTCACGGTCCTGAGAAACAGCAATCCTCTGATAAGAAGGAGGCACAGGCCATTGTTGAGGTGGTATGCCACTGGTGTCATTACCTAGCTGGTAAGAGATTTACCCTGTTAATGGACCAATGAGCTGTTGCATTCATGTTCAATACCAAATTGTGGGGTAAGATCAAAAATGACAAAATCCTGAAGTGGAGAATTGAGCTCTCCACCTACAACTACAACATCCTATACTGGCCGGGCAAGCTCAACGAGTCCCCACACACTCTATCCCATGTGCCAGTGCACATCTTGGCCACTTCCAATCCCTCCACGATGACCTTTGGCACCCCAGAGTCACAAGATTATTCTGTTAAGAGCCCAGAAGTCCCCAAACACAGCAGCAATAGATATTCGCCAAGACAAATGGTTACTAAAACAAAAGTTGCTTTTAATTATCTTTAAATGTGAAAACAGGATCAAATTTTAACTTATAATAAATTTTAACTTATTACTATTAACTAACCTATCTTAACCCCTTCTAATTCTAAGCGCACGTGTATTTAATGAGTGTATCAGTTCAGAAAGGTTCTTTGATTCACAGTCCAATCTCATTTCTCACTCCTCTAAGTTCACTGGTTGCAGGCAATTCTTATACTGTGCACAGAATTTAACATTTATGAAGTTCACCAGTCTTTGGTGCTTGAAAGGTTACTGCCTAGGAAGGTTCTTTCAGTTTTCAGAGAGAGAGATTTGTTGTTCGCTGGACACAAACTGATTCCTTCTAATCAGCCATGTCAATGTTTTGCCAAAGAAGCTTGCCCCCTCAGGGGCAAGATAACCTCTTTCTTTCAGGTCCTCTATTTCAAGTGAAACATTATACAGCCAGCCATCTCCTCTTGTATAGACCACAAGGGCTTTGATCAGACTGAACTATGAACTCACAACCCATCTTAAAAATGGGGTTTTGCCACAAGCTTTCCAGCTTGTCCTGTTCCAGTTCCAGCTGCTGCTGCTGAACTGTATAAAATGCAGAATGGAATTCTCTCTCACACACACACTGAAAAGCCTGTTTGACTCCCTCTCTACTTGCAAAGCCATATGACCTTCCTTAGAACAGCAATCTACACTCAGACAGCCGGCGGCTCTGAATTCTTTCATCTGATACTTTTCAAAACAACAATCCATTAGCGAAATCCCTTTGGGCTCTCCCCGAAGTTTTTTGCAAAGGCTCTCGGACCCAGTCTCTCTAGCTTGAGCAGAGCTTCAGTATATTAACTGAGATCTGTTTTGAAATGTTTGTATGTGACCTACATGAAAAACCTGCCACAATATCTCCCAAAATCATATCTATGAACAATATAAAACACAACATAATCTGTCACACTTTCTCCCTACAAAGGAATTTTAACTCAAGTTAAAATACAATTATAACTAAACTGACTTTAAAATCACTAAAGTGATAACAATACACAATATAAAACGTTACAACAATGTAACCCAAAGTTGAGAGGATATATTTCTATACATGATAAATTTTAACATATTGACAAACAATTGCTATCACATTATTTGCACCTCTGATATGAATAATTTACAGATTATATTCATTGTTGTTAGTTAAATGTTTAGATGCTGAAGTAATTGAGACTGCTTATCATTGGAGATTTAATGAAATGTTATTAAAAAGACTGAAATTTATTAAATATATAAGGGATCAAATAAGTTTTTATTTACAGATGAATGAAGGTTCAGTGCAGAATAAATTTATTTTATGGAATGCTTTAAAAGCTTATTTGAGGGGTCAAATTATTAGTTATACAGCAAGGATTAAAAAGAGTATTGATTAGAAAGTAAGTTTGGAAAAGAAAATAGTAAGTTTGGAGAAAAAAATTACAGAAAGAAATGTACTGAGGGGGTTAAGCCACAATTATCTAAATTGAAATTATGTTATAATAATTTACAAACATATAGGTATGAGAAAATGATTTTATGATCTAAACAACATTATTATGAATTGGGAAAAAGAGCTCAAAGTTTTAGTGTGGCAACTTAAAATTGATCAAGTATCAAGAACAATTAATGCTGTTAGGAAAAACTGTGAATTTACTTATAGATGGGAGGATATAAATGAGGAATTTAAAAAATTTTATTACAATGTATATACATCAGAGGGTGATCAAGAGATGGATCAAATTGATTCCTTTATATCCAGATTGGATTTGCCGTCATTGAATGAGCTGGATATAAAAGATTTTGATGCTTCTTTTACTGATTTAGAGTTGAGGAAAGATTTGTATTCGATGCCTAATGGGAAGTCTCCTAGAGAGGATGAATTCACAATAGAATTTTATAAGGAATTTAATGATTTGCTACTTCCGTTATAGAAGGATGTATTGAAACAGGCAACAGAAATGGGTATATTTCCAGAGTCTTTCTCAAGAGCATTGATTACAGTTATACCAAAGAAAGATAGGGATCCTTTGAAAGTGGCATCATATAGACCGATATCATTATTGAATGTTGACTCCAAAATTGTGGCTAAAGTTTTAGCTAATAGATAAGCAAATTATTTGCCAAAATTGGTACATATTGATCAAGTAGATTTTGTTAGAGGTAGATATTCAGTGGATAATATAGTTAAATTAATTTCATTAATTAACATAGCAAAACAGCAATTGAATTAACAGCAATTGAAGTATCTTTAGATGCTGGGAAAGCGTTTGATCGAGTTGAAAGATTTAATTTTGGTGCGTTATTTAGAAGTTGGGTTAAAGCTTTGTATGCTGGACATACAGCAATAGTAATGACGAATGGTCATATTTCAAATTCTTTTAATTTATCTCATTCAACAAGTCAGGGTTGTCCTCTTTCTCCTGCTTTGCTTGCTTTGGTAATAGAACCTTTGGCTCAAGCTGTTTGGCAGGATTTTAATATCAAAGGAATTACTGTGAGAGGAGGTGAATATAAGATAGGTTTGTTTGCAGATGATGTTTTGATTTATTTAACAAATACAAAAAGCTCATTGAATTCATTACAAGATTTATTGGATTAATATGGCAAGTTATCAGATTATAAAGTTAATTGGGAAAAGAGTGAGATTTTACCAATACCTGATGTAGATTATAGAGATTGTAGGAAAATTACTAAATTTAGATGGTCTAGTAAAATTAAATATTTAGGCATAGTTAATAAAGAATATCAGTATATAATTTAAATTATATACCTTTATTAAATAAGATCAAAATTGATTTAAATAAGTGGAAGGATTTACCAGTGACTTTAATTGGAAGGGTTAATTGTATAAAGATGATCTTTATCCTCGAATACAGTATCTTTTTCAAACAATACCTTGTCCATTACCAAAAAATGTTTTAAGGAAATAAATAAAGTAATTAAGTTATTTTTATAGAAAGGTAAATTTTCAAGAGTTTCTATTCAAAAATTAACTTGGCGTATGGGTTAGGTGGTTTACAATTACCTTGTTTTCAGAATTATTATAAAGCTGCACAATTGAAGTTTATTAATAGATTGTTTGATATAGTACAACCTCCTAGATGGGCAAAGATAGAGATGGATCAGATTTCTGAAAATAATATTACTGGTTTTATTTATAAATGGAATCCTTAATCATTACAAACATTTAAGTTACCTGTTTTAAGACATATAATGAATGTTTGGTATAATTGAAATTTACTTATAGGTTGTAATGGGGTAATATCTATAAAGTCACCATTATATCAAAATAAATTAATTCCTTTTTCACTATATTTAAGGATGGGAGACTAGAGGATTAGTTAATATATTGGATTGTTTTGAAACAGGGAAATTTTGTTTGTTTGAAAGGTTAAAAGAGATATATGGTATTTTGTCAAATCTTTGCTTATTATCAACTTCATAATTTTTCAATAAGAATTACGGCCAGGGGTTAATTTTGCCAGGTCAAATGAAATGAGTTATTAATTGCAGATAAAGTTGAAAAAGTTTTATTTCAGATATGTATAGGTTGATACAGGAGAAGATGGAAAAGGTAAATAATAATAAGGTTAAAGAGAAATGGGAAAATGATTTAGATATTTTTTGACATGGGAAGAATGGTCAAAAATATGTGTGGATAGTGTTACAAAGTTAATTAACATTAGGTATAATATGGTTAATTATAATTTTTTACATCAGTTATATAGGACACCTGAGAAATTGAAGAGATATGGATTTAGATTAACAGATTTGTGTTTTAGATGTAGGAAACAGAAGGTACTTTTATACATTCAGTTTGGTTATGTAAGAAAGTTAAGCATTTTTGGGAGGAAGTTATAAAGTTTTTTTAGAGATTTGTTCAAAATAGATTTGCAATTGGATCCATTGATGTGTTTAATGGGTTATATTAATGTGCTTTTTATAAAGTTACAAATGATTAAACGGTATTTAGCCTTTTTAAAATTAGGATTGGCAGTAGCAAGAAAATGTATAGCTGTTATATGGAAAAATGATGTACAACTGAGTTTGCAAGGATGGCATAATGCATTGAAATAGTCTTTATATTTAAAAAAATAACATAATTTATGAGACAATTATTCTTTTTTTGTTGATATGTGGAGTTTGTATTTAGAATACATTTCTATAGAATTTAAGTAAATGGCACATCAAACATAAAATATTTAATATTATTTTTAAAGGCTCCGAGTGGTGAGGGGGGTGGGTTGGCTTTTTTTTCGTTTTTTTTTAGTTTTGTGGGGATGTAGATTATAGTTTTTTTTATTGTAAGTGTTTATTATATTGTATTTTGCAAAATATTAAATAAAGTTTGCAATAAAAGAAATTATATTCTTGCAACTTTAAACTCCAGTTTAACAACCTTCTGTTTTTATTCTTCATTTTATTCAAAAACACCACAGGATTGTGGTCAGTAAATATCACAATTAATTCATGAGAAGTACTGAGATATACAACAAAATTCTGCAGAGCAAATATTATAGACAACAGTTCCATCTCAATAGTGGAATAGTTCCTTTGATGAACATTGAATTTTTTTGAAAAGTAGGCAACTGGATGGTCAATTTCATTATGTTTTGTAACAAAACTGCACCTGCTTCCCCCTCACTGGCATCCACTGTTAAAACAAATGGTCTGTCAAACTCAGGAGATTTCAACACTGAATAATGGCATAGCATCTCCTTTAAATTTTCTAAAGCTATCTGACAAACTTTAGTCTACACAACTTTCTCCCCTTTCTTCAAAAGATTGGTTAAAGGAAGAGCAACCTCAGCAAAATTTCCTATAATATCCTACCATTCATAAAATCTTCTCTCTGCTTTCTTGCAATTGGGTATAGAAAATTCAGAAATTGCATTCACCTTAGCTTGAATAGGTGCAACCTTGCCATGACCAACTACATGACCCAAGTATGTTGCAGTAGCATTTGCAAATTCACTTTTTGCTAAATTAACAGTTAAGTTTGCTTTGGATAATCTTGCAAACAATTTGTACCGTTTCCTCAGATATTCTTCCCATGTGTCACTTTTTGTGACCAAGTCATCAATATAAGCATCTGTATGTGTTAACCGTTGGATTACTGAATTAACACAGCTCCAAGAAAAGTGAAGAGAACAAAACAAAGGACTCTACATCACCTTTGTTGATCTCACCAAAGCCTTCGACACCGTGAGCAGGAAAGGGCTTTGGCAAATACTAGAGCGCATCGGATGTCCCCCAAAGTTCCTCAACATGATTATCCAACTGCACGAAAACCAACAAGGTCGGGTCAGATACAGCAATGAGCTCTCTGAACCCTTCTCCATTAACAATGGTGTGAAGCAAGGCTGTGTTCTCGCACCAACCCTCTTTTCAATCTTCTTCAGCATGATGCTGAACCAAGCCATGAAAGACCCCAACAATGAAGACGCTGTTTACATCCGGTACCGCACGGATGGCAGTCTCTTCAATCTGAGGCGCCTGCAAGCTCACACCAAGACACAAGAGAAACTTGTCCGTGAACTACTCTTTGCAGACGATGCCACTTTAGTTGCCCATTCAGAGCCAGCTCTTCAGCGCTTGACGTCCTGCTTTGTGGAAACTGCCAAAGTGTTTGGCCTGGAAGTCAGCCTGAAGAAAACTGAGGTCCTCCATCAGCCAGCTCCCCACCATGACTACCAGCCCCCCCCCCCACATCTCCATCGGGCTCACAAAACTCAAAACGGTCAACCAGTTTACCTATCTCGGCTGCACCATTTCATCAGATGCAAGGATCGACAATGAGATAGACAACAGACTCGCCAAGGCAAATAGCGCCTTTGGAAGACTACACAAAAGAGTCTGGAAAAACAACCAACTGAAAAACCTCACAAAGATAAGCGTATACAGAGCCGTTGTCATACCCACACTCCTGTTCGGCTCCAAATCATGGGTCCTCTACCGGCATCACCTACGGCTCCTAGAACGCTTCCACCAGCGTTGTCTCCGCTCCATCCTCAACATCCATTGGAGCGCTTTCATCCCTAACGTCGAAGTACTCGAGATGGCAGAGGTCGACAGTATCGAGTCCACGCTGCTGAAGATCCAGCTGCGCTGGGTGGGTCACGTCTCCAGAATGGAGGACCATCGCCTTCCCAAGATCGTGTTATATGGCGAGCTCTCCACTGGCCACCGTGACAGAGGTGCACCAAAGAAAAAGTACAAGGACTGCCTAAAGAAATCTCTTGGTGCCTGCCACATTGACCACCGCCAGTGGGCTGATATCACCTCAAACCGTGCATCTTGGCGCCTCACAGTTTGGCGGGCAGCAACCTCCTTTGAAGAAGACCGCAGAGCCCACCTCACTGACAAAAGGCAAAGGAGGAAAAACCCAACACCCAACCCCAACCAACCAATTTTCCCCTGCAGCCGCTGCAACCGTGTCTGCCTGTCCCGCATCGGACTTGTCAGCCACAAACGAGCCTGCAGCTGATGTGGACTTTTACCCCCTCCATAAATCTTCGTCCGCGAAGCCAAGCCAAAGAAGAAAACTGAATTAATCATCCTTTGGAATGTTGCAGGGACATTTTTCATGCCAAAAGGTAACACCTTATACACATATATTCTATTAGTTTTGTGGTGGTTCACCACCGGCCTACTGCAGGGGCCAACCTCTGTACCTGCAGGAGTGTAAGGGGACAGCACAACACCTGACAATCGGCCTGAATGGATCAAGCCCCACCCAGTCGGGTGTCAATCACTCTCTGAGATATAAGCCTGTGCCAGCCTTCCGAGACCTCACTCAGAGTTGCTGCAGCCACAGCCAGCCTGGCTCTGTGGAAGTCTTTGTGGATTAAAGCCTGTTGTGCAGTCTTTATCTTTGTGTGTGCATGACAATTTAATCCACAAATTTTCCCACAGCGGCTATAGAAAAACTCCTATGCGCAGGGAGCCTCGAGGATGACCCACACCACCCGGAAGACCAGACACACTTTGAGATCTGGCAGCAAACAGTTGAGGCAATCATCGACGCACACGAGGGTGATATCCTGGATCCGATCGGAAGAGGTTGGTCCTACTCCGGTCAAAGCTGCGTCCCCACGCCTTCCAAAAGGCTGCTCCACATAGAAGAGTGCAATGGTCACTCTCAAGAACTTGTACAAGCCCCCCATGTATGTGGTCTGTGCAAGGTACCTCCTCAACACCTGACCCCAGCAACCCGGGGAGATGGCTGAGTCTTACCTGGGACACTTGCGAGAGTTGGCCCGACCGTGTCTGGCTGAACCTGGGGTAGGTGTAGAGGAGGTCAAGAGGCTGAACCGGGATGTCTTCGTCCGAGGGCTATGCTCGAGGGCCATCCGGCAGAAGCTGCTGGAAGACAACATCTATTCCCTAACCAGGACTGTGGAAGTGGTCCAAACCCTGGAAGCAGCACCCCTGCATGTCGAAGCCTTCGATTCCAGGTTCCCCAGGCTCCCTCATGGCCCTCTCACACTGCAGCTGCAGCCCTAGGCCAGGCTGGGGAGGAGAATATCGCCGTGGCAGGCACCTCGTGACCCTATAAGTACTGTGGGTCCTGGTGTGGGTCTGATCGGCGATCACGCCAAAACTTCTCAGCTAGAAACCAGTACTGTTCCCGATGTGGCAAGAAAGGCCACTTTGCAAAAGTGTGCCTCTCTAAACTTGCCGACAGCTCAGTGGCCCTCTATAACCTCCCCAACTCCCCTGCGGACACCCCACGTGCACATGCCAGGTGGTGGTATTGTCCCTGCGATGACTTCCCCCTTCCCTGACTTTGACTGCACAACATCTAGCCCCACCAGCGACCGTCATAGCGTGTGCCTCGAGCATCTGCACCAGCCCCCGCCCTCACCGCTCACTGAAAACTACAGTGACGTCACTTCCGGCTGACGTAACAACATCACTGCCGCCAGCCATGATGATGTCACTTCCCCTGGCGCAGCGGACACCGCTGGGGAAGGAGGCCAGCAATGCAGTGGCTCCCCCAATGTGCCGCCGCCATCTTGGGCCAGGCAGCGCCCAACACAGAGGGCCCCCAATGACATTGAGAACAATGTGGTCAACACCGGCGACGACCAGGCTGCCTACCAATACTCCCCATGCCTCCGGGTACCATCAGCTGCCTCACGCTGTAACCAGTGACCGAAGACAACGTGGTCAACACGGGCGATGACCAGGCCATCCTATCGACTCTCCCCATCCCTCCGGATAGCGACAACACCGAATCAGCCACCATGCTGACCAAGGACATCCACCGTGATCTCGGGTGCTCGATGATGGACATCCGAGTCAACTGGCAGGTAACAAAGTTCCTGTTGGACAGTGGTAGCACTGAGAGCTTTATTCACCCGAGTGTGGTCCACTCCCTAAAGTTAAAGGTTCACCCCACCATCTGCTTGATCGCCCTCTCCGCCAAGGATAAAACTTGGTACTCTTGGGCACTGCTCAGTCGATATAATGGGGGGAGGGGAGACTTACACAGGATTCAGGCTCCTGGTCATGCCCAAACTCTGCGCCCCACTACTCCTGCGCCTGGATTTCCAGTGCCACCTGCAGAGTGTCACCCTCGCCTTCAGGGGGCCCCAACCTCCACTTACATTGCACAGCACACCAACCTACCAGCCCCGGCCAACCTATGGCCTCTCCACACTGTGCATCACCCTACCGGCACTCTTTCCACATCTTGAGCTAGGTTGCAAGCCGATCATCACCAGAAGTAGGCGCTATTGCGCTGCAGATAGGGACTTCATCAAGGCGGAGGTGCGGTGACTCCTGGCGGTAGGCGTTATAGAGCCCAGTAACAGCCCTTGCAGAGCCCAAGTCCTGGTGGTCAAAGGTGGAAATAAGCAGAGGATGGTCGTGGATTACAACCAGACCATTAATCACTACACCCAGCTGGATGCCTACCCCCTGCCGAGAATCGCCAACATGGTCAATGAGATAGCACGCTACCGGGTTTTCTCCATGATTGACCTGAAGTTGGCGTATCACCAAATCCCTATCCACCCGAAGAACAAGCCCTACACCGCCTTTGAGGCAGACGGGCATCTGTACCAGTTCCGCCTGGTTCCTTTTGGGGTCACGAACGGGGTCATCTTCCAGCGGGAGATGGATCGCATGGTAGACCGGCACAAGCTGAAGGTGACTTTCCTATATTTGGATAATGTCACTATCTGTGGCCGTGACCAGAAGGACCACGATGCTAATCTGGAAAAATTCCTCCAGATGGCCACGGAGCTGAACCTCACTTCCAACAAGGAGAAGTGTGTGTTCAGCACCACCTGCCTCGCCATCCTGGGGTACATCATGGCCCATCGAGTCGTCGGCCCAGATCCGGAAACGATGTGCCCATTAATGGAGTTACACCTCCCCCCCACACTAAAGGCCCTTCGCAGGTGACTGGACCTGTTCTCTTATTACTTGCAGTGGGTCCCTCGCTTCTTGGACAAGGCCCGCCCACTGGCCCAAGCCACAAATTTTCCCCTCCCATCTGAGGCACAGGCAGCCTTCACCCGCATCAGGCAAGACATTTCAATGGCACAATGCAGGCCGTGGATGAGGACTCCCACTTCCAGGTGGAGAGCGATGCCTCCGAGGTGGCCCTCGCTGCTACCCTCAATCAAGGGGTAGCGCCCCATCATCTTCTTCTCCAGGACCCTCCACGGCTCTGAGCTAGGGCACTCCACCATTGAAAAGGAGGCCCAGGTGATTGTGAAAGCGGTCTGACTCTGGCGCCAATACCTGGCCAGCAGGAGATTCACACTCCTCACAGACCAGTGGCCATGGCATTCATGTTTAACACTACCCACAAGAGCAAGATCAAGAACGACAAGATCCTCCACTGGAGAGTCGAGCTGGCAACCTACAGCTATGACATCCCCTCTGGGAAGTTTAATGACTCCCCTGATGCCCTCTCTCGCACCCTCACGTCTATGCATGACGACAGGTTGCAGGCATTGCATGAGTCCCTCTGCCATCAAGGCATCACCTGATTGTACCATTTAATTAAGTCCCGAAATTTGCCGTACACCATCAGGGACGTCAGGGACATGACCGAGCCCTGTTGGGTCTCTGCGGAGTGTAAACCCTGCTTTCTTCCCCCCCCCCCCTCCACCCTGCCCAGGCCCATGTTGTAAAGGCTATTCGGCCTTTTGAGCGTCTTGGCATGGACTTCAAAGGGCCCCTGCCTTCCACGAACCAAAACAGTAGTGGACGAGTACTCACGCTTCCCTTACACCATCCCTTGTCCGGACACGTCCACGGTCAATGGCATCAGGGCCTTGGGGCAGATTTTCACCATGTTTGGCTACCCTGCCTTCATCCACAGCGACCGGGGATCTAGTTTAATGAATGACAAGCTGTGCCAATACCTAACAGCGAGGGGCATTGCGACCAATTGCACAACAAGCTATAACCCAAGAGGCAATGGGCAAGTGGAACGCGAGAATGGGGTGGTATTCTCACGTTAACTCGGTGGAATTGTTACAGGTGCCCGTCTGCCTCAAATGTGGTGTAGGGCTTGTCCTTCAGGTGGATAAGGATTTGGTGATATGCCAACTTCAAGTCAATCATGGAGAAAACCCGGTAGCAGGCTATCTCATTGACCATGTCAGCAATCCTCGGTAGGGGGTAGGCATCCAGCTGGGTGTAGCGATTAATGGAAGGCAGTCCTCCTAGCTCTCATGTCAAAAGGGTGGGCCATTGTGTACTGGCAGGATGCCCTGCCCGAGGCGCTCCATGCCATTCAGTCACTGCTGTGCACGGCTACCAACGAGACCCCTCACGAACATCTGTTCTCATTCCCCAGGAGGTCAGCAACTGGAATGTCACTCCCAGCATGGCTCATGTCCCCAGGACCGGTGCTTCTGCCTAAGCATGTATGGACACACAAGGCCGAAGCCCTGGTGGAGCAGGTTTTCCTCCTTCATGCAAACATAACCACGCTTACGAAAGGTTCAGCAGTGGCAGGGAGGACACCGTCTCAATCAGGGACCTGGCACCAACAGGAGCACCCACCACACCATGCCACCCTCCAACCCAGGACGATACTGACCGAGCATACATCCCCGTCCCCATGCAGCTTTGGGGTGCACAGGGCCTCCTTGACCACCAGGGGCCCGCTTCAGCCTTAGGAGATGAACCCACACCCCCACCCATGCAATACGACCCACATACGTCGACACCGGCCACCCCTCCACGCTGCACCACACACACACCCCTGCCGCCAGCCCCCCCACTTCCCCTCTGACCAGTGAGCAGGAGCCAGTCTTATAACGCTCACAAAGACACCAGCAGCTGCCAAATCATCTCAACCTGTAAATATTGTATGTACATAGTGGATGCGATTCCTTGTTACTGCCCCCCCCCCCCCCCCCAACCGGGACAATTTTAAAGAAGTGGGTGAATGTGGTGTTACACCACCAGCCTACTACAGGGGGCAACCTCTGCATCTGCAGGAGTGTAAGGGGACAGGTCAACACTTGGCCGGCTGTCAATCAGTCGGCCTGAATGGATGAAGCCCCACCGGTTGGGTGTCAATCACCCTCCAGGATATAAGCTTGCGCTGGCCTCACTCAGAGTTGGTGCAGCCACAGCCAGCCTGGCTCTGTGGAAGTCTTTGTGGATTAAAACCTGTTGTACAGTCTTTATCTTTGTGTGTGTCTGATTCTGGCTAACAGTGCACCACATGTTTAATCATGGGTAGTGTTTACATTATTTTAAATGATCTAAAAGTATTATAAAACAAATATATGCAGAGTGAAGCAATATGGTTTATGAGAGAAAAAGACAGTACAGACCTAGGGAGAAATGAGCTCATGAATAGTCCTCAGCAACAGATCTCTCAGGAAATCCAGGGACTGAATGCAATCACATTTTCAAGCATTACATGACGAGGCCATTTTGATGATGTCATTCACAATGTGCATTTGCATCAAAATCTTTCATTATTAAATATTAATATTTAATATTGTCAATATTATGCTTTTTTTGGATCATTATAAATCATTGGTGGTCAGATAAAGAGTAAACATGCTTAAACTGCCAATTTATGCCTCTTTCTGTCATTACACCACAGAGTGTACATTCACAGAGTTTTGTTTTGTCCAGGGCATGAGACACTACACTTTTGGTCAATGTATGGATTCCTGGGCCATAGATTGGGCTGCCACCCAGGCAGAGTTAGCTACTCCTCCTTCAGGCATTGGTTAAGCTATTCTTTTTTGCACTGCCCTTGAAAAGATTAGACTTGATTCCCTACAGTAACAAAGCCAAGATAGTAAATGTTGCACCACAATTTCATTGAAGTTTAGGACAGACACAAGGGGATGAAAGGCCTATTTCTAATCTTATATTTCCAGTTTTTTTTTATTTAGGCAAGTCCCATTAAACTGAGAAGTAATTCTGGTTTGTACACTGTATGAAAAGAAACTTAATTTGAGTGTGTTCACATTCAAGCTGTTTGTTGTGTTGCAAGCTTGATTTGTTAACAAATGCTGAGATTGTTTTGTTTGTGTGTGCATGTCCTGCATTGGAAATATCACTCAGTACTTTTAATGCTCACACCCAAGCATTAGGTAAATCACACTGATAAACCTGAAAAGCACAATAGCTGGCTTGTCTGACAGTTATTAATGACACTGCACTTAGGAAGTTTAAGCTGATTTGCAGAAGAATGTAAGAGAATATCTGTAGTCATTTTATTGTTACTTTCCTAGCCTCAATAGCTGTACGATGACAGATGGATAATGGCTGCAACTGCGCAAGAATTCAAGACCACACATTCTTTGCTCAGTTTATGATCACTTGGGTGGAGAATGATGAAGATCAGCATTGATCATAAGACTCAATTACAGTTATCAAATTATAAAACTTCAGCCCAACTCATCCACACCAATCAAGTTGTCTACCTGAGCTAATTTGTTTGTATTTGGCCCTTATCCTTCTAAACCAGTGGTTTTTAAACTGCTCCCCTAAACTCACATCCCACCTTAAGCAATACCTAAACCATAAGTGCTCTGTGATTAGTAATGGATCACTCAAGTTCATATGTGAGTGGAAAGAAAAAGGTTTGAGAACCACTGTTTTAATCGTACCTCATTGACTTGTTATGTGCACAGTTTCATGAGTCCAAAGGAAATGGGCCAATGACAATTTTTCTCAAGCAAAATATTTCAGTAAAAATTGGGTTTAGAGCAGTGGTTCTCAACGCTTTTCTTTCCACTCACATACAACTTTAAGTAATCCCTAGGCCAAAAGTGCTCTGTGATTAGTAAAAAATTGCTTCAGGTGGTATGTGGGTGGGAAGGGAAAGTTGACATATAAGGAAACAACAAAAAAAACGGAGAAACCTTCATTTGTAAACAATGTGGCACTCAACAAGTGCCAAAACAATGCCCAGCCTATGGAAAGGTCTGTAACAGTTGCAAAGATCAGAGAATTACTATGCAAAGCAATGTTTTTCAAATGGAAACTAAGCAGAAGTAAAACTGTACACACGCTAAAAGAAACTGCCCTAAGTGAATCACTTTTTGTGGGTTGGCAGTGCAGAAAGATAATAAACCAATAGACAATGAACAGCCAAGCATGAACAGGAAAAGGGACTGGGTCATTGCATATAAATGGAACAAATATTCCTTTCAAGATGGACGAAGGTGCAAAAGTCAATTTGATCTGTGAGTACGACATCAGGGCAATGAAGATAAAGCCATACAACCATCCAAATTCTGTTTAGCTTAAGGCCTACAATGGAGAGAGCACAGACACGAAAGGCACATGTAAACTCAAGGCAAAAGTTAAAGAGCACCACCTCAGGTTCACAGTAGTCCCAGAGGGACATGAATCACTACTTGGTGACAAAGCACATGAAAATTTAAACCTAGTCAAGAGGGTGTACCACATGTACAGTGACCATGCACTGAACAGCATAAATACTGGATCAATTTTTGACATTTTCGAGGGGTTTAGAATTCTACCATTCATCTCTAAGATACAGTTAAAGGAGGATGCACAGCCAGTAGTGGATGCCCCAAGGCGGGTTTCAGCGCCACTAAAAGAAAAGCTCAAGCAGGAACTTGAACAAGTAACGGCACTCGTTGTCATAAAGTAAGTGGAGGAGCCCACAGAATTGGTGAACTCAATGCTATATGTCAAAGAGAAGAACGGTGACCTAACCGTGTGCATGGACCCAAAAGACCTCAATGCCAATATAAAGAGAGAACATTATCAGATTCCAACCAGGGATGAAATTACAAGTGAGATGGTCGGTGCAAAATTTTTCACTAAATTGGATGCATCCCAAGGCTTCCGGCAATTAAAACTCCATTATGATAACACAAAATATTGTACATTTAATACACAGTTTGGCTGCTACTCCTGTCTGAGGATGCCTTTTGGAATTTCCTCAGCTCCAGAAGTGTTCCACAGGTCAATGGAGCACCCCATAGAAGGCATAAATGGGGGTAGATGTGTACATGGATGGCATGATCCTATGGGAATCCACACAAGAACAACTCAATGGGAGGCTCATTAGCAAAAGCAAGGTTTTTTTTTCTCCCAAATTCCATTTTCTCTTTTCCTCCTTAAGCTGCTCCACCTGCTTGTCTAAGGCTAATTTCTAAGGTGAGATCACATGCTGAAATTGGCAAAGCCCAATTAACAGGAACAAACCACTTCTGTCAGCAATCTAATCATTGAGATCATCACGTGAAAATTGCCACTCAAAGAATGTGAGATAACTGCACACCCACAACATGAAATAGCAACAAATACAACTGAGTCAAATTTCCCACTTCTCAGAAGGTTTTATGCAAAATTAGGTGGCATTCCATAAATTAGTTTCCAGTGGAGATAGGCTGCCAACCCCAAATTGAACAAGTTAACACAGAAATATTAAAAATTCTTAATAAGTCACACAGCACGTTTAGAAACAGAAACAGTTAATGTTGTCAGAGTCTTATTCCCAGGGTAGAAATGTCAAATACTGGAAAGCACAGGTTTAAGGTGAAGGAGAGAACAGTTAAAGGAGATAGGTGTGCAGTTTTTCTTTTACAGAGAGTGGTAGGTGGTTGAAATCGATTGCTAGGGAATGTAGTCGAAGCAGATACAAAAGCAATGTTTAAGAGGCATTTAGTCAGACACATGAACAGGCAGGGAATTGACGGATACAGACTGTGTGCAGGCAGAAGGATTAGTTTGATCAGTATCAGGATTGGCACAGATGGATCTGTTCCTGTGCTAGAGGTCTCTATGTCTCCATTTAGCACTCATCTCACAACCAATCTTTCTGTTCATTCTGTTCTCATGCTGAACCTCAGAAGACAAAATTTCGAGCTTGAGACTTGGCCTTTTGCTGAAGTTCACCCTTCTTGAAGTGGACCACTGCACACATCTCTTAAGCCTCCCTGTTTACTTGGGAAAAGCCTGGTGGCATACCTACTTGCTGTCAGGACCATGAAGACGATGATAGACTCTCTGCTAGATCTGTCATGCAACTGGGGATATTCAACGGCACAAGCTGAATCCTTCATTTAAGCAATGATAGTTGAATCCTATTTTCACTGAATGGCAGCTGGTAACATAACATTTGACCATATTAAATTGTTGAGATTGTGTGGATGTGTAAAGTTTAGGTTATTAGTGGGGAATGGGATTCCTCTGTAAAGCATTATGGGCAAAATAGCCTTCTTCTACATCAGACGGAGATGTGGTCAATTTGTGTTATTATACTCCCAGGTAAGAACATTGAGAAGGCTAATATTTATCGTTCATTGCCAAATACCCTTGAACTGAGGATCGTAATGAGCCATTTCGGAGGAACACTGATCAGGTCAGGTATGAGAAAATTATTAGTGAAACATTTTTATTGACACCCATCAATATTATGTTTTCAATGTTCTGAATTGTAACAAATTTAATTTCCTCAATTTCCAAGAAGGGATTTGGGTTTTTTTTTGTGAATTTATTCCAGACCTCAGGATTGCTAATCCAGTAAATTAATCACTATTCTATTACAATCCTGCTGTGCAATGTTCAAGTATCGCTGCTAGTAATTCTGTTCCATGAGGTGTTAAGTTCCTATTTTGTTCTATTTCTAATACATTTGACCTGCTCTTTTTGTAATGATATTTGTCAGCTTTAGAAAATATTCCATCTATAACAATTAATATTCTTGGATTACAATGAGCAGAACACAAAGCTTTAGATTTCTGTTGAGATGCAGTATTAATTTTACAAGTTATATGCAGAATAAAAGGAAAATGTTATAATCTTGCAAATAGTTATCTGATGAAGATGAAATAACACATGGATCTTTATCCATTCTAAATTATAAGTGCATTTCACACAACTGAATATTAGTAATAGCTTTCATTTCAGAGTTGACACATTGGGTTTTTATGAATCAAGCAAGAATAACTGCTTTATAGGTTGAAAATCAAATTCTCTTCCCTGTGTCTTGTGCAGTAATCTGCATTAATCAACAATAGAATTTTTACTGAAGCTGTTCAATAACAGTTTTCAGATTCTGCAGAGCTCTTAAATCCAATGAAAAGTTCTAGAGTGCTTAATAGAGAGAAATTGAAGAAATAGCCAAAGTGAAGGCAAAATTGAAGAGATTTTGGGAGATATCTCGATTCAAGATTGAACATTTCTTTTTCTTTTCTTTCTTCTTCTTCTTTGGCTTGGCTTCGCTGACGAAGATTTATGGAGGGGTAATGTCCATGTCAGCTGCAGGCTCGTTTGTGGCTGACAAGTCCGATGCAGGACAGGCAGACACGGTTGCAAGGGAAAATTGGTGGGTTGGGGTTGGGTGTTGGGTTTTTCCTCCTTTGTTTTTTGTCAGTGAGGTGGGCTCTGCGATCTTCTTCAAAGGAGGTTGCTGCCCGCCGAACTGTGAGGCGCCAAGATGCACGATTTGAGGCGATATCAGCCCACTGGCGGTGGTCAATGTGGCAGGCACCAAGAGATTTCTTTAGGCAGTCCTTGTACCTCTTCTTTGGTGCACCTCTGTCTCGGTGGCCAGTTGAGAGCTCGCCATATAACACGATCTTGGGAAGGCGATAGTCCTCCATTCTGGAGATGTGGCCTACCCAGCAGAGTTTGATCTTCAGCAGCATGGATTCGATGCTGTCGGCCTCTGCCATCTTGAGTACTTCGATGTTGGAGATGAAGTCGCTCCAATGAATGTTGAGGATGGAGCGGAGACAACGCTGGTAGAAGCGTTCTAGGAGCCGTAGGTGATTCCGGTAGAGGACCCATGATTCAGAGCTGAACATGAGGGTATGACAACGGCTCTGTATACGCTAATCTTTGTGAGGTTTTTCAGTTGGTTGTTTTTCCAGACTCTTTTGTGTAGTCTTCCAAAGGCGCTATTTGCCTTGGCAAGTCTGTTTTCTATCTTGATGTTGATCCTTGCATCCGATGAAATGGTGCAGCCGAGATAGGTATACTGGTTGACCGTTTTGAGTTTTGTGTGCCCGATGGAGATGTGGGGGGGCTGGTAATCATGGTGGGGAGCTGGCTGATGGAGGACCTCAGTTTTCTTCAGGCTGACTTCCAGGCCAAACATTTTGGCAGTTTCCGCAAAACAGGACGTTAAGCGCTGAAGAGCTGGCTCTGAATGGGCAACTAAAGCGGCATTGTCTGCAAAGAGTAGTTCACGGACAAGTTGCTCTTGTGTCTTGGTGTGAGTTTGCAGGCGCCTCAGATTGAAGAGGCTGCCATCCGTGCGGCACCGGATGTAAACAGCGTCTTCATTGTTGAGGTCTTTCATGGCTTGTTTCACCATCATGCTGAAGAAGATTGAAAAGAGGGTTGGTGCGAGAACGCAGCCTTGCTTCACGCCATTATTAATGGAGAAGGGTTCAGAGAACTCATTGCTGTATCTGATCCGACCTTGTTGGTTTTTGATCTCACCAAAGCCTTCGACACTGTGAGTATGAAAGGGATTTGGCAAATTCTAGAGCTCCTTGGATGCCCCCCAAAGTTCCTCAACATGGTTATCCAACTGCACGATTGAACATTTAGCTTCAAACAAAATGACAATGTGCTACTTTTGACATGGAAGGCAGCACCTGGGTATATTTTTGCATGCATATAGTGGGCTGAAAGGACTTTATGTGACAGAGAATATCTAAGTAAGGGTTAAAAAAATAAATCATGCAGGTACTGAAATGGTTAATTACATAGAACCAAATACAGAATTGCCTTTTTTCCTATAAGCCATCTTATAGGCATTCTGCAAATTCCTTCTCTTGCAATCTAGTGCTAATCTGATTTTCCCAGTCTACCTTCACTTTGAACCCCATCTGATAGATTGTAGCAGAGATTGTATAGATTTGCTTCATTTGCTTCTTTCCTGTCTATGAACAATATACTGCTCTCAATGACCTTGAGCATCGTATTATGCCTCCTGCGTTGTTCTTCTGTTGTCTCAGCAGGGCAACAGAACTACCTCAGACGAGGGATCATACCGTTCAGAAGACCAGCCAAGAAAGAGAATTCAAGAGATCCTGAAGCATCTTGATTTTCTCCCCAGTCTACCTTTTCAGGAGTCAACCACTTACTCAGTCGACAGGTAACCTCCAATCCCAGCAAGACCCTGCTCATTGCACCAAATGTTAACTTAAATCAATTCTAAAAAAAGTGTATAACAACTAATGCGAGTACAACACAATTTTATTAGCTTTGCAAAGCAGGTGCTCTGTTACACAAGAAGACCTGTTGTAACCTACAACTGGGTCTTCTGCGAGAAAGCCCATATGCGGATCGGCACAACATTGTTTATATGGTTTAGCTTTCCATTCTATAGCCTGTTCGCACTTTGCTACTAAAAGAAAATTTCTTTAATAGACTCTAGTATTTTCTTGTTTAGCCTTTCCTTGCTGCTGAATTTTATAGCAAAGAAAGAAGCAAATAAATCAAATCTATGCAATCTATTAATATCATTGCCTCTCTTACATGCCTTCTCTAACTTCTGTTGTAATTTGTATCCCACACCCTGGCTACAATTCAGAGGCCAGTTTGTAAATCCCATCATGGAGTATTTACCCTTGGAGTTCCTTAATTCTACCCACAAGGATTCTCCATCTTCTGATTCTATGTCCCTTCTTACTAAGGATTTAATTGCACTTTTAACCAAGTGAGTCACCCCACCCTCTCTGCTCACCAGCCTGTCATTTTGATAGGATGCGGATCCTTGAATGCATAGCTCCCAGTTGTGATCCTCCTTCAGTCATGTCTCCATTATGCTCACCATGCTGTACCTGCCAATTTCTAATTGTGCTTTAAGCTGATCTATATTATTCTGCATTTTGCATACCTTCAGTCCTGTATTTACCACTATTCTTCTCACATTTCTTCCCACGTTGCCCGATGTTAAATTCTATCCCTTACTAAACTTTCTGATGTGTTTTATTCAGGAGATTTTAGGAACCTTTCCTGTGTTCCCCTTCCCTTTTGTTTTATCCACAATTTTACAATCTTTTCAATTATTCTCCCTACTATTCAGTTTAAAGCCCCAAATCACAGCCTGATTTGTGCCTTTTATAAGCAGTCTAGTTCCAGCAGAGTTCAAATGGAACATGTCCCATCAGAACATCTTGCTCCTTCCCCAACACTTCTACACACTGATCTTTGAACCATGCATTTAACTCTCTAATCTTATTGACCCTGTGCCAATTTGCATGTGGCTCAAGTAGCAATCCAGAGATGATTGTGTTTTTGGTTCTGCTTTTTACTTTAGTCCAGTGGGTCTTAATCTTTTCTTTCTACTCACAAACCACTTTAAGTAATTCCTATGCCACAGGCGTTCTGTGATTAGTAAGGGATTGCATAAAGATGGTATGTGTGTGGAAAGGAAAAGTTTGAAAACTACTTTTTAATTGTACCTAATTGATTCTTTATGTGCACGGTTTCATAACTCCAAAGGAAATGGGACAATAACAATTTTTCTCAAGTAAAATATTTCAGTAACAATTGGGTCTAGAGCAGTGCTTCTCAATCTTCCATTCACATACCACTTTAAGCAATATCTTACTAATCACAGAGCACCAATGGCATAGGGATTACTTAAAGTGGTAAGTGAGTGGAAAGAAAAAGGTTGAGAACCACTGCTTTAGTCCCTAGCTGCTCAAATTCCCTCAACTGAATCCCTTTATCTTATTCCACCTATGTCTTTGCATTCACATCGACCACGGAAACTAGATTTTTCTCCTCTTACTCCAAATTTCTCCTCCCAATGGGAGAAGAGGTTTCTTCTCTCTGTCTTGATGAATGATTAAGCTTTATTCTGAAACCTTGTGTGCCTAGTTCATTTAAGCCCACAGGAAGAAACATCCTTCTAGTCACTATTTAGTCCATCCCTTTCAAAATCATGTGTCTCACTAAGATCACCTCTTAATCTTCTATGGGTATAGGTCAAACTTGCTGATAAATCAACCTCTTGATTCTGAAATTCAACTTCTGGTGTCTTTTCAGTAATTCATAAAGAACATATACAGCACAATACAGGCCTTTCAGCCCAAGATGTTTCCAAACTATGGTAACAACAATCTAACTTTTCCCTACCTCAAACTCATATTCCTCTTTAAAAAAAACCACACATTTATATATTCACATGAAATGCAATAATTCAAACTTCAACATGGATGGGTCAATTTAGAATGGATCCAAAACAACTGTGCACAAAGCATCAGAACTTGTCAATTGTGTCATCTTAGGACTGTGACACTTCTCATGTGTCCAACCCTCCCCCAAGTCATATACCAGTCAAATGCAGAAGGAAAAAAAGTGACTGTTCCTTCAACATGGCAGAATCAAAATATTAGAAGTTCCCACCTATGAGCATGCTGGAAAAAAATTCAGCAGGAGGGTTCCACCAACTCAGAAAAGTAGCTCACTGCTACCTTCTTGAAGGCAATTCAGGACAGGTAATAAATTTTCAGCTCTGGCAACAACATTCATATATCTCCTTTATACCATTTAGAAAGCCTTCAAGTAAGCAATGATGTGCAGTTTATTGTGCTCAACTCCATGGAGAAGTTCTGGTGAAGAAGATCAGAGTGTGGACATTTGCACTACACCAACCACATTGTCCTACAAAGTACTGATGTCTCCTTTTATCTCAAAACATCAACCATCTCTTTTCTTCTACAAATGTGGACTAACCTGGTATTCTTCCAGCAACTTATTGCTTGCTCCAGATCCCAACATCTGCAGAGTTTTGTGGCTCCTCTAAAGTACTTTATTTTCTAAAAGAGATTGCTGACAGTATTTTCCTCTGTGTATTAGTTTAACAAATTTGTAAAGGCATCTGTTAACATCATAAAATCATTCTGCAAAAATACTGAGATATCTTCCCAATAATTACATTCAATCCTTCTCGATTGCTTGATGATAATGTTATAATTCAATTTCCTTTTTTTTCAAATAAAAAGAAAAATCCTCTTGAAAATATTTTCATAAAGGATGTTGAGATGCAGAGACAGCATGAACTTTAATTCATTCATGCACTGAATTGTGTTTCCCAATTTAAATGCTGATACAATAGCCCAGTGACCATGAAGAAATTAATGCTTACCTTTTGAATTAGGGCCCAAGGGTGTTAATTTAAGGGAGGGCACTTTTCAGAAAATAATCACAACTCACCATAAATCATGTGAACAGTGAAATTATTGATGTTAATGGTCTTTAAGCTCTGCTCTGCAATGAACTAAACCTCATGGAGATACAGCACAAGTTACCAAGTGAAAGTGAGCTCCTTTGCTTTCTCCAGCAATTTATCTTATTACCAATCTCACAGAGTTCTTTACCAGTCCAGGGAACAATTGCCCAATAAATTAACTGTGAGCTTAAGCCCTTTAACACATGTTTTTTCAAATGAGACTAATGACTGCAGAAAGCCTATTCTTTGCGATCCAATTTACTGCTGAGCTGCATTTTATATCTTTTTTTGCTTTTTAAAAAACACCCAAAGCATTTTCTCTCTTCATACAATTTTCCCCTAATAAACCAAATTTTACAGTGTGGTTGACAGTCGCTTGCAAGATAATGATGTGCATTTGAAAAAAAGTTCCTTTGAGTTTTATTGCTGTGGAAAATCTCAAATCAAGAGCAGAACAATTGAGTCGTTAAAAAAAATTGTGATCCTAGCGGGAGACCTTCAGCCCATTTTGTCCATGCTGCCTTGAAATACACCAGCTCTTGTTCACCCTCCTGCAGATTGCAGCTAAGATACTCATCCAGATACATTTTAATTACAATGAGGTGTGGTGGTACACCATTGGCCTACTGCAGGGGACAACCTCTGTACCTGCAGAAGAGCATGGGGACAAGACAACACCTGGCCGGCTGTCAATCAGCCAATCTGAATAGACCAAATCCCACCCAGTCAGATGTCAATCACCCTCTGGGCTATAAGCCTGAGCCAGCCCTTCGAAGACACTCTCAGAGTTAACAGCAGCTCTCCTCACTGCTGGCTCTGTGAAAGTTTATGTCGAATAAAGCCTGTTGTACAATCTTTTGGTTTTGTGCGTTTGCTTCTGACTGAGAGCACACCACATGAGGGTTCTCTGCTTTCCTTTCAGACACTGACTTCCAAACTAAAGATTTTTTTTGTTAATCATCCCTTCCTCTAATCATTCCATCTTAAATCTTTCTCCAGCAATTGACCTTTCTGCAAAGATAATTTAGAACTTCAGAGCAGGCTTTTCAGCCCATAATGTCTATGCCAAAATTAATACCCAAATGGTGAAAATATGCTCCAATTTACTCTGTATGGACTTTTCAATTCTATGTCCCATAATCTCTTTTGGTAAAGAGGAAGCAACCCCAACCTAGAGTGTATCCCCTCATAACTATAATCCTCTAATCTTTGTAAATCTCCTCTGCCCCATCTCTTGGGCCAACATGACCTTCTTGTAGCTTGGTGAACAGAATTGTGTACAATCTCCTAAGTGTGGCCCAACTAGTTTGAGCACAACTGCTCTCATCTGTCTTGGGCAATGAGGTAAAATAGGTCAGGATATTGGACGTGGTCTCCAAGGTTCCTTCATTTCTCTCTAAAAGAAACCACAAAACCTATTCTCCAAAGGAAAACAGGAGCTAGAGATGTGTCAAATGGCACTTTCCATGGCAGTTCATACAAAACAATAGATAGGAAATTTGTGAAGATTTATCTGGAAGTTACATATTGAAGGTGGGTTAACAGGACATGGAAGCATACAAGGTGATGTGATATATGGATTGGAGAATAGAGTTGCCAGAAAGGGAATGCAATAAAGATTCACCAGAATAGTGGCAGGGTTGAGGATGTGCTATATGAGGAAGCCAGGCCATTTTTATTTATCTTTCAAATAAATTTGAAACATTCAAAACTTTTACAGATATGATTTGTCCAGAATAAGGATCACTATCCCAGAATATAGAGTAAGCCATTTTGGAATGAGTCAAGGAGCAATTTCTGCTCTTGGATGGTGGTGGAGGTGAACTTTTGGAAAGCTGTGAAGAGTGTCTCTGAATCAATTCAAAACAGAGATGGATACATTTCTGAAGGCTGGGAATATTGGCACTGAAGGGGAATTTCAGCCATGATCTTGATCTGTAGTGAAGTAGACACCAAAGTCCAGATGGTCTACACCTTCACGCACTTTAGGAGACCATTCAGTCCATCAGTCCACGTTGACTCACAGCAGAGCAATCTTCCTATTTCCATTTCCATTGTTGACCTGCAACCTATTCCCCTTGTCACTAACCTCTAATCCTCCTTCACTTCTCTGCATTAAAGGGATAATTTACAGCAATCAGTATGACTACCAATACATTGATGGAAAAAAACCCGAAGGCCTGGGCAGAAACTCTTGTGGTTCCAGGGAGAAAATCCAGCCTTCACTTAGAAAAGATCTGAGGTAAGGATCAAACCTGGGTCACTAGAGTAGTGAGGCAACAGCATGAATTGGCATGCCATCATGCCTTCATTGCGCAGGGAAGAAGTTTGAACAAATGGATGACACCAATAAAGTTGTTTAATTTTTGTGTTCTTGAAGTAAGCCTCTCACTCAACTTCATCCATTCTTTATTTGTGAGCTTAAAGAATGCTAAATCCCTGACTCGGAACATTACTAATAGTCAAATTCAATCCTGTAGAAGAACATTCAGGTTTAGCCATAATCATGGAGTGTCCTTCTAGACTATTTCACCCATTTCTAAGGCTATTGCTGTTGAGATGATTGAGAATATCTTTATTGTAAGTACTCCATTGTTATTCATATTTGAATAACTGTCTTAAATTCAAATCTAAATTTGAATTTGACTATCAGTAATGTTCTGAGTCAGGGATTTAGCATTCATTAGGCTCTAAGAGTTGTGCCAGGGGTGAGGGTTTGCTGAATGCTGCAGATTTGATTCACAAATCTGCACTCATCCTAGACAATACATCAAATTGCTCAGGTTAGAAATCAGGTCAGAGCTTTGGTTCATGATGGGTTAAAACATAGGCAATTGGTATGATTTCTAGATGTTAGAAGGATATTTACTTACTACAGGAGGGTAAAAACAACAGAAGTCAGCTATTTACAATGGCACACAGGAAAACAATGCACTCAGGACTGGGAAACATTCGAGTGCTATTTTCTTGAGATGAATTACTACAGGGCAAAGCAGTATAAAAGCAGACTCAATAGTTCTTGTTAAACAAGCACATTTTCCATAATTGTACTGCCAGCGAAGCAAACTGCGTACATTTATATGATTTATTTATGTTCATTTCTGTATTTATGACGCTGTTATTTGTATTTTCATTTTGGCTTTTCATTCACATGACAGGGCAAGGAATAATTCAGCCCCTCAGTAAGATGTGTGATTTCAGCTAAGTCTGAAGGATTTTAGATGAGTCCTTCTTAAGAAAACAAGTTTCGCATTAAGAAGGTTCATGATAAATATTAATTTAAATCTATTTACATTGTTTCATTCAATATATTTTAATGTATAACAGGATCTTTAAATATAAACAGATGCTTGCAATGAGATTCTATTTCCACATATGAAATATTCCATTTGATTTTGAGATGCACATCATTCAGTAATGTAAACTAAGTAAAACCCTTACAGAAGCTTTAGTGAAATGATAACATAATTCCACTTTAACAGCTACCAAACTAAAGGCTGCTTGATCAGAACCAGGTACCTTATTACAAACCAGCATGAAAAAAAATAGAATCAATGTTGAAACAAAAATTTGTCTTGTAAGCAATCTGGAGTGAAATGTGTTGACACAGCATACATAGCTTCCTGCAAAGCCATTTCTGCATGCTTTTCAAGCACGGGTATTTCAAGATAGAAGAGATGAATAATTGACTGAATGCTGCATAATTCAAAGCACTGTTGTAAAATTCAAGGTCTGGAAAATTTGAAGCTTTTTTTTTATTGAGACTGAGGCTAAAGTTTCAATCAACCTTGAAGTAAAGTTCTTTAAAAAGCAGGGATTAATTATTTATTCTCAATTTATTTATTTCTGCAAACTGAAGGATTTTCTGTAAAAACTTCCCGAGGCTGAGCTTCTCCCTCACCTTCCCCACCCCCCGACATCAAATCCCATCCCCTCAGCTACCAACCCCCCACTCCATCACTGTTCCAGTGTCTTTTTGAGCTGTTATTGTCTTCAGGCAATAGCAATTTCTGGCCCATATGTCAAAATGTGTCAAGATTAAAATGGGGGAAATGGCATTCAACAGCAATTGACTTTTCAATCAATAATGCAATCAATATATTTCACAGATATTTTCCCATATCTAAATTACTTCAGCCAGATGATGTACACTGAGTGAGCATTTTTATAATTCAGCAGAATGCACTGCCAGAGGATGTTTGATATTGTTACTTCAACAAGCACGGAAATTGGGATTACTTACTGCATGCTCAGCAGATAGATAGATAGATTTTAACATACGCAGAAGTCTTTCCTTTTTCTTCCATTTGACATCCTCCACACAAACTGTCATGATCACAGATGCACTTTGGTCATCTTTCCACCACTTTATAGGATGAAGAATGGATGTTAAGAAGGCAGAATTGAAGCTTATGAGGTCTGGGGTTAGGTATCTTGTACATGGAACACCTGGTTTAATTAGTTCATCACCAAGAAAATCATTAAGGAACCAGGAAGAATTAACAGTTTTGGGACAGCATGGGAAGGCCAGAAATCTTTGCTCACACCATTACATAAGGAACATTGGAGTGAAAAGGGGAAAGATGTTGACCCAATAGGTGCTGGGAAGCAATGTCTGGAATGGAATGGAGATTCAACTGAGATAGTGTGCCCAGCTCAAGTAGGATGGAGCAAAACAATTGTGCGGTGATGTTAGGGGAGAGCTGATAGAATAAAGAAGGACCTGTTTCAGCATCTGAAGTAGTCCCAATTCTTGTGTCATCAATTACTTTGTTTTGACCTGATGACGATGAGAGAAGCTATCTGTTTTCATATGTTCTTCCTCCCCAAGTTCTTTCCAGAGGTAAGAAAATATCAGAAAACAAAGCTGAAATGTTCAATTCATTTGCCTCCTGTGTTCTGAGGCAAGTAATTTAATCCTATTGTCAGGTCACTGATACTAGTCCCAAAAGAATGGTTTACTCAGCTATGATGAACTTATTTATTGTTTAGAGAACCTTTTCTAACTATGACAGCAATGAGATGGGTAAAAGCAGAATTGATTTGAATTGTTTATTTTTATATGTACTGAGAAACTTTGCTTTGTGTTCCATCCAGGCAAGTCAACCTATCCTTTAAATGCATTAGGTATGCAAAATAAAGCTGAAATCTTACAAGGAAAATCTTCAGTTAAAAAAGGTGAAAGAGCAGTATCATTTTTCTCATGAAATATCCATTCAAGAGGAGGGAGAACCCTGTCATTGAAGATAGTGGTGCATGTTTTCAACCTCGTGTAGGGAGAGGGGAGAAGAGAGCATGACAATGTGGATGGTGAAGAGAGCACGTCAGAACGGCTGTTATTGGCTACTTACTCAAGACCGTGAAAAGTATAGACAAAGTCAACACAGGGGAGGTCAGATTCGTATGAGCTGCCTTCACAACTCTGCAATTTCTTGCGATCTCGGGCAGAGCAGTTTCTGCAACAAGCTGTGATGTAAATGAACAGGATATTTTCTATGATGCATCTATAAAAAATTGGTAAAAGAGATAAAAGTCTGAAATGTGTGGGAGAAAAAAAACCTGCTCCCAGGGCAATTACCAATGACAGACATACTAACCTCATATCGAATTCACTCTTGTGGATCAAGTGATGTTAATTTGCTGGTGTATGTCAAGCAGATCTAAAGTAAGGCGTGCATGTGTGATGGTGCACAATGTAACACTCTCACTGTTAGGAGGAGGGGAGTGATAGAGGATGCTTGAGAAATAGAGATATCCATGAATTTAATTTAAATTTAAACATATAACATGGAAAAAGGCCCTTCCAGTCCAAGTGCCTGTTAACCTTGAAATACATAAATTAACCTATAATCCCCATGTTTTTGAAGGATGGGAAATTAGTAAGTTATTGAGTGATTTTAACTTTTGAAGGAAGCGAGCCAGACTGCAGTGAACCATGAAGCCGATCACTGGAGACGCATGGGAGGTCATCAGAAGTGTTGTGTGAGAAGATAGAAGTGGCAAGTGGGCCAGTATTGGGGTTAGACTGAGAATTAACCTATTCAGGTCCATGTTCCAGACAATCTTACTCACAAATGTAAGATTCCTAGAGAATAAATGGATGACCTGACACTGCATCTGAATCAGAGAGAAACTGCAGGGCTGCTGTGGTCTAATGATGACAGAAACTTGGCTTTAGGACTCATTCCAGACTCAACGATCCAGCAAGGTGGCCTTATCTCCTTCAGGGCAAACAGGCAAGACTAGAGGAGGTGGACTGTACATTTGCATCAGTGAGAACTGGTGCACAAATGTCTCTTTTGCAGACTTCCCATTCAGCAGAGATAGAGTAACACATGGCAAAATGCAAACCTTTCTACCTGCCCAGGGAATTCACGGCCACACAGATTGCTACAGTTTACATTCCGCCTTTGACGAATGAAGGTGAAGCAATGAAAGAGCTTCATGGTACCTTGTGCAAAGCCCCGAATTCTCAACCTGATGTTGGCATGATTGTACCAGTGTCTATAACCACGCCAACCTTTAAACTGTTTTCGAGGTTTCAACATCATGTGAACTTTGCCACCAGGAGAGAGAACACCCTCGATCAGGGTACACCAAAGTTTCTGGTGCGGACAAGGCTGCACCTTTCCCCCACCTTGGACACTCAGACCAATATACTCATTCTGCTAACAATGGAATACAGAGCACTGGCAAAATGAATAAAACCAGTTCAAGGACGATCTGGATGTGTCTGGGAATGGTGTTTGGGGGGCACAGCAGCGCTACAGGACTGCTTTGGGACCACATTCACGAGCTGTTTCAGGGAGGCGGCAATATGTAAACATTGAGGAGTACACGAGCTCAGTGACTGACCACATTATCAAGGATGTCACAGAGATCAAATGCTAAACAACCAGGAAGACCCAGAAACCATGGTTGGACTCAGAGGTCTTTGGGGTATTCAGAGTTCAAGGTGCATCTTCAGGACAGGAATCAAGATGGCACTAAGATCAGCCAAGGCTAAACTCCCTCGTGAAATCTGGAAGGCAAAATGTGGGTGCAAACAGAGGATGTGTAGGCAGCTGTGCAAGACTAGCGACAAGAGTAGGTGGCAAGGGATCACAACGATAACAGACCACAAATCAATCTAGCGAGTCCGCGATAACAACGCATCTCTTCCAATCAGATTGAACATTTTCTACGCATGGACCAACAAGAAGAACAGGCTGATGCCAAAGAAAGCTCCTTCTTCCCCTAAAGTATAAGTCCCTTACATAGCTGCGAATGAGGTGAGGTGAATCCTCAAGGAGGATTCCTATCACCCTGCATGGAGCATTGTCCAGCTACATTCAGAAGCAGAGCGACCAGCAACCCGTGGGCAGTGAAACTGCTGAATTACTGCTAAACAACTCGCCATGACTCCACTATTTATTCAGAATAATTATTTTAAATATACATATATGCCTACAACATGTAGCATGTTTATCAAAACGTGCATTTTTTTCTATATGGGTCTTTTGCATTGTTTTGCACCATGGAGAAGAGAACATTGTTTCACCAGGTTGTACTGGTAAAATTGGATGACAAATAAACTTGAACATGAAACAGGAGCATCTAGAGGAAACCTACACAGACATGGGTAGAATGCACAAACTCCTGACAGATTACGTCAGATTTGAACCCGGGTCGCTCCTGCTGTAACAGTGCTGTGTTAACCCATATTCAAACCATGTCTTCCAAATTATCTGTTTATTTCTCCCACATGTAGCTCTGAAATTTTTGTGTTTACCAGATAAGACAAATAAGACTGCCAAAAAGAACAAAATACTTCAGGAATTTGGAAAGGCACAACAAAGTAGCTTAGCTATTGATAAGATAAAAGCAGACAAAAAGGAAAAGTGTTTAATTGGGGAGGAGCTAATTAGCATGGGATGAGGCAGGAACTAATAAGAGTAAATTAGAAACAGATATTCAAGGGTGAAAGCACAGAACTAATGTGGAGGAAGATCAGGGGCCACTTGGGCTGGGTTCAGGATAGGTTTGTCTCACTGGGACAGGGAAAATAAAAGCATAGTTGACAAAACAGGTGGGGCAACTAGTCAAGAGGAAGAAATTAGTGTACATTAGATATAGGAAGCAGGAAACAGGAATGGATCATAAGTATTTAGTAGTCAGGAAGGAACTTAAGAAAGAACTTAGGAGAGCTCAAAGGGGGCATGAAAAGGCCTTGGCCTGTTCTATGAATATGTGAAGAACTGAAGGATGATGAGAATGAAGGAGGGGCCACTGAAGGATAAGGGACGCAACATGTATCTGGAGGTGGAGGAGGTTGAATACTTGGTGTTGGTATTCATAGGAGAAAAGGACTGTGACCAGATGAGGTCAGAATAGAACAAGCTTGTGTGCTGGACAATGTTGAGATTATGGAAGAAGAAGTGTTGATATCCATAAAAAACATTAAAGTTGATAAGGACCCAGGGTCGGATGCAATAAACCTCAAGTTACTGTGGGAAATGAGGGAAGAAATAGTTGGGACAATGAATTTTGAATCCTCTAAAAAGGGTAATAAAGAGAATCCTATGAATTATAGATCAGTGAGTCTTGGATCAGTGGTGTAGATGCTATTAGTGAGGATTCTTAAGGATAGGATCTATGAGCATTTGAAGAGTACAGTCTACTCAAGGATAGTAACATAGCTTTATGAAGGGAGGGAATAAATAAATTGATGCAGGTAGGGTGGTGGATGTAGTCTATATGGAATTTTTAAGGCATTTGATAAGGTCCCCCATGAGACACTCGTTCAGAGAGTTATGAGGCATGGGATTCATGGAACATTGGCTATGTGCATTTCTTTTAAATGGCCTCCATGTGAAAAGAAGAGAGTAGTAGTGGGCAGAAAGTATTCTGATTGAGGTGAGTGACAAATGGAGTTCCACCGGGATCTGCTCTGGGATTTTTGTGATTTTTATGAATGGCCTAGATGAAGAAGCTGAAGGATGGGTCAGTAAGTTTGTGAATGATTCAGAGGTTGGAGGGATTGTGGGAGGTTACAAAAGGATATAGACAGGATGCAGAGTTGGGCAGAATAGGAACTGATGGAATTCCATCCAGTTAAGTGTGAAATTATGCATTTTGGAAAGACAAACCAGACAGCTGAGTCCAGTGTTAATAATCATTTACTTAAAAGTGTGGATTAACAGAGAGACTTTGTGGTCCAAATCCTTACATCTCTCAAGGTTAAGAAGGCCTACAGGATGTTTGGGTTCATTACTAGAGGGATTGAGCTCATGAGTCAAGAGACATGTTGTAACTCTACAAATCTTTGCTGAGACCACACTTAAGAGTATTGTGTTCAGTTCTGGTCACTTCATTACAGGAAGGATGTGAAAGCTATGGAGAGTTTGCAGAGGAGATTTACCAGCATGTTGCCTGCTTTGGAAAATAAGTCTTGTGAGGCAAGGTTAGCAAAGCTGGGACTTTTCTCTGTGGAGTGAAGAAGGGCGAGAGAAGACAATAGTTTCAACAAGATTCTGAGAGGCATAGGCAGGGTGGACAGTCAGCACCCTTTTCCCAGGTCAGGAATAGCAAACATCAGAGGACATATGTACAAAGTAAAGGGAGGGAAACATCAAAGGTAAGTTTTTTTAATATACGCAGAGAGTTGTTGGTGCCTGAAATACCTTGTCAGGGATGATGGGGGAGGCTGAAACATTTAGAGACATTTAAGAAACTTAGGCACATGGATGGAAGTAAAATAGAGGGCTATGAAGTAGGCAGGTTCAGTTCTTTTTAGGGTTTGAACTGTGCTATAGTGTTCTATGCTCTAACATCTTAACTGGCTTTCAAAACTTCGAAGAATTTCAAATGCCTCTGGTTGTCATTGTTAACACTCAATCACTCTATCAATTGCACAAGTAGAAATTAAAGCAAAATTAACTTGCATAGAAATACTTTTTTTTAAATCAAAAATTAAGCATAAAGCAACCTAAATGAATTAACAAAATGTGAGTTACTTGATATGTTTACTTCTCTCTAGATGGATTAATTTCCATCTGGGTCTGAACTAGTACAGATTTAGCCAACGGATTCCCCAGTGCAACTTCTGGGGAAACGAATCAGAATCAGGTTTTATTGCCACAAACATTTGTCATGGAATATGTTGTTTGCAGCACTGGTATTGTGAGGAACATTTCTATAAATTACAATTTTCTAACTACAAGATTTAAAACAATAAATAAATAGTGCAAAAAATAGAAAAATTGAGCTAGTGTCTATAGGTTCATTGTCCATTCAGAAATCTGATGGCGGAGTGGAAAAAGCTATTTTTGTAATGTTGAATGTGCATCCTCAGGCTCCTGTTCCTCCTTCCTGAGGGCAACATTAGCAAAAGAGTATGGTTTGGGTGATGATAGTCCTTGATAATAGACGTTGTGTTCTTGAGGCACCACCTCTTAAAGATGTCCTTAATGGAGTGAAGACTAATGCCCATGATGGCGGAGTTCACAACTCACTGTAGCTCATTCATATCCTATGAATTGGCACCTCCATATCAGACAGGGACACAACCAGTCAGAATGCTCTTTGGTAACATACCAAATCTCCTCAAACTCTGTACAAAATATAGCAGTCAGGGTGCCTTCTTCATTATTGCATTGACATGATGGCCCCAGGATAAGTCTTCAGAGATGGTAACACAAAAGGAATTTGAAGTTTCTTACCCCTTCCACTGCTGATCCCTGGTTTATGAAGGAAAATCACTAGCCTCCATCAGATAACCAGTTGGGGAATCATTATCTGATCCTGGGCAACATCACTGGGACATCTAAGCTTGTGTGTGAGTTGACTTTCTTTACACTTAAATGGGAAAATGCCAATGTTTCATCAAGGAAATGATAAGCATGTTTTAATCCAATACTAAGAGATTTCTTGATGATCTATGTATTATCCCGTTTTGGTTTCTAAAGTTAATGTGTTTACTGGATAACATATTTAGATCTGATGAAAAGATCAATCAGTAACTTGGAGAAAAATGCTGCAGGTGCTGGTAACCAGAAATTTAAAGACAATGTATTTTTCCAGTATTAGTGTTGAAGTATTAGCAGATACCTTTGGCATTTACAATTAGCTGTCAAATTTCCATGGAGCGTAGCACCATTTAAAGAAGAGGAAGATGTATTTTTGTAGTTTACTATTGTTAGACAGCTGTAAGACAATTCATCAGTGAATTTTGTATCAGAGGAAAAATAATTTAGACATGCATACGGAATGGTAACAGGCCCTTCCGGCCCATGAACCCAATTTACTTACAACTCCAGTATGCTGTTCAAAGGTGGGAGAGAACCAGAGAAGCCAAAGGAAACCCACACAGACACAGGTAAGATATACAATCTCCTTGCAGACAGCGTGGGATCCAAACCTGGGTCACTGGCACTGTAACAGCTATGCTAAATGTTCCACCCCAATATTTTCTTCAGCTCTGTGGTACTAGTGTGGGTGCAAATTTATCTCTGTGACTGCACAGACATAAATATGGTCGTGCATAGAAAGTCAATTTTTCAGATAATGTTCTATATATTTACATGGGCGAAATAATTATTGAATAGGGTTGGTTTTTCCAATCCATAAATGCTTTCTGCAAGCTCTTTGACAAACTTGAATTGTGTTCAAGGATTATGTTTTATACTGAACAATATAAAGGCTTGACAAGATAGAACTTGAGAGAGGAATTTCCCTTCATTGAGGAGCTTTGAACATTTTACATTGTTTTGAAATGAGGTGAGGGGTGTTTTCTTATTTCAGAAGAACATGAATGTTTGGAATTGTTGCTTCAGAGAGCTGATAGTGGCTGAATTGTTGAACATATTGAAGGTTGACACAGATTATTGTCTATGGAATCGACCATAAATTATTGGCTTTTCATCAGTGCATCATCCAGTAGGTGGTGTTGAGGTAGAATATGATTCTCAATATTCCAGAAGATGGACTCAGACCCAAAATTTTGATTGTCTATTATTTACCATGGATACCGCATGTCCTTCAGTGTTCCTTTGATACTAGTTCCCCAGCTCATTATTGAATGGTAGAGCAGTCATGATGAAGCATGCCCTCCAGCCCACTCTTCCTTCAGTATCTTATGGATTTTTTAAGCTCATTTTATTCAACAATGGCTTTCCGTGAAGGGTAAATGCAATCTGTACCTAACCTGACTCCAGGCAACAATATGGATAATTCTTCACAGAATGAGGAGTGGAAATTAAATCCAAGCCTTGTCACCAGTGTCTACATTTCACAAATAGATAAAAGAATGATAAAACCTCACAAACATCTCGTGATTTCTGTCATTGCATGTAGGTTGTCATTTTTAGTTCTTCATTGCTAACCCCTGTACTCTTGTTAGGCCATATTGAAGAGTATGATTTGGATGACAGTTATTTACTTTGCAGTCATGTTTGGCACATACATTTACTTTGTAACATTCTCACCCAATGAATCTTCAAGGATAAACACTGATAATTTCATGCACAAAGTAATTGGGTTTATGAATTATCCAAATCTACATAACAGTTGATCCTGATCTGCCATTATTCACTCCTCCATCCTCCGATGATCTATTGGCCGATTTCTCACCCCTCCTTTCTTTATCCTATTAATTTCCCTCTCCTCTCTCAGTCTTGATGCAGGATCTTTACCCAGTAACATCAACAATTTTTACCCTCCACCACCCCCCTCCCCACACCTGTTTCTTGACTTGCTAAGTTCCTCAAGCAGTTTGCTTTTTTGTGCCATATTCCAGCATCCACCAGTTCTTTTGTGTCTGCAAGAGTAATAGTATTAGTTTATTGCCAATATCATAAGTTCAGTGTACAGATAGTCCCAAATTCTTATTTGCTGCAGCCACACAATTATGTCAAATACATCCTCAATAATAGTATAAGTTAAATTACCACAACATCTCATGAGAGAGAAAATATAAGTAGAAATTATTGATAAATAAATATTAATAGTTGCAATTAGTCTAAAAAGCAAAGTTTCTATAATACATTCAGAGTTTTGGTGGTCTTGGTTTATGGCTTGTGTGGTTCAGGGCTTGTGTGGTTCAGGGAGATGCAATTGCTTTATGGATGTTGGAGAAAAAAATGTTCTTGAAATTAGAGGTGCCAAGATCAGGAGCTGGATTTGGCCTCTGGACCCTTTAAGTCTACTCTGCCATGTATTGTGATCATCAATGATCTGGCCCAGGCCTTGTATCCTTCTCTATGTCACTTCCAGAAATTCCTCGATCTATTAAAATTTTAACTACTCCTTGAGGGTTAGGGGCAGCAACAATGCTGGTGGGGGGGGGTTTAGGTTTGGAGGTGGCAGTGGCACTCGGGGTAGGGGCCTTCATGTGGCGCCCTGGGCCTGGGGGGGATCCCTCCCTCCTTGATACCAGGCCCTGGTGGCAATACCAGTGGACAATGGGGGAATCCCTCCGTCCCTGATACCAGGGCCAGGTGGCAATACCATGTTCTCCAAAATGTCACCTTCGCATACATGACCCAGAAGGCTTTGTTTGGAATGATTTTTTTATTAATGAAAAAAAGAGGATTATTGTATGCTGATAAACCCAGGTTCTAAGTTTTACAATTGGATTTATCCAAAATGATTAACTATTTAAGCTTTCAACTATTTTTTCTCTTAATAAGCTATTGGTAGCTTTTTACCAATAGAGTCAATCAAATGTACCTGCATCAGTCTAATTTAGAATGAAGGTTGAAGATGTTGTTAGTAATCCTCCAGGTTTCAATGGATGATTGGTTTTTAATTTTTTTCTCTGTTGAATGATTGTTAATAGAAAATGAATGTTTGAAAAGTATATTAATTTCCATTCTGACAAAGCAGTGCTTAAGATACTCGGAGATGTATTACAGGAAATAGTTCTATATCATCTTTCATGACTTGAGCCTCCTAACCCAAAAATAGTGCAGTTTGCAGTACTTAACTAAGCAACACATAATTGTTATGGAGTTTAATTGATTTTATTAAAAAATCTATTGAGAAGTTAATCATTAACTCAATTGTTTCTGATTGTAAATGCACAATCAGATACAACCTCCATGGTGACCAAGTTAACTCTTAATTTCCTGTCATGGTTTTGTATCTTTCCTGTGAGAAAAGAAACAAATATATATATATATCTATATATATATAGATATATATATAGCATTTGGATGAGGTTGGAAATGCAATTGGAGTTTATACAATCTTGAAATGTCATTGTTTCTGTTTTCCAAGAGAAAGTTTGTACACCCTTGTTACCAAGTTGCTCTCTGGTCTGCAGGACAGGACGTTGCCTTCTGCATCAGAGCTTATCAGTTTAAGATCTTGGTCTATATAACAAAATTCTTGATTGACATTCTAGTGAGCCAATGAGGTTGTGTCAATGCAGGCGTCAACTTTTGGGGATGTCAAATTTCTAGGTTGTTGAATTCTGATAGGGAACAGATATTGGCACGCTAATTGGTTAAAAGGAAATTCTAGTAATTTACTAGCGCTAGTAATGGAAAAGAATAAGACAATTGGACACCTTTGGGATATTGAGTAAACCACAGAACCTAGAGAAAACCTACCAAGTTACATAAAGCACATACAAATTCCGCACAAACAGGACCCATGGTCAAATTTGAGCCTGAAAGTGTGAGGGAGCAGTTCTATGAGCGCTGACATTTTGCCGTGTTTGAAATCAGAAAAGATGTTACACAAATTCCTTTAATGGCAATGTTCATTTTAAATGTCAAAATCAGAGATTTCTGTAGAGACACCAGGGAATGGGATATTCAATAAAAAAGACAATTCTAGTTGAGTATATTTATAATATCTACATGTAAAAACCTTATAAGCTTCAAAAAATGTCACTGAGAACGTCAGTTGGATCTGAATTTCTTACTGTGGGGAAAAAATATTATTGATTATAAATCAGTAGATTTAAAACAGATTATAATTTAAATTGACCAGATCTTAGTAGAATTGCCATGAGATCATGACCCAGAAAGTGGAGAGTTAAATACATGCTTAACCTGATTTAATAAAGTTTCAGTCTCATCTAGTCAGGAAGAACTCTTTGGCTGAATCTGCACTCAGCATCAAACATCAATTTTTACATGATCTAACGTAACCATTTTATTCTCCCAACTTTCTCATTAGTTGCCCCATACTATAGGTTCCACCATTAATCCACACACAAGTGGAAATTTAAAGTGGTCAATAGCATCCTGCACACTTTTCGGATGTTGAAGGGGAGTGGAGCACCCAGGGAAAACCAATGTTGTCACAAGGAAAATGTGCCAACTCTACAAAGACGGCACCATAGAGATAGGTAAACCAGGGTCACTGGAGCTGAGGCAACAGCTCTATTATCTGTACGACTGTGCCACCCTCAATCTGCCAATGTCAGATCTATTGTCGAAATGTTGGAAGTTGTCATTGTGGAAGTTGTTAGAGGGTGAATTTCAACTCTGGCATTAAAGGTATAGAAGAATAAATTGTAATTAACTATGAGTATGAGATTAAACCGTGAACATTGACAAGGACATAAACCCAACCTCATTTTCTAGGCTTAATCAAATAATAAGGGAGCAGAGAGGCAAATAACAAAATTAATGAGGCCTATCTGATGAAAAAGGGGATTGCAATTGCAGATTTGTTAACACCAAAAGAGCAGTAGAACTCGGAGTATGAGAATATTGTTCTCCAAATGATTTAAACGATTGAAAATTCAGTCACTTAGTGAGTAGGTGATTGTCACCTGATTTCAGCATTAAATGAGTGCTCTAACTCAAAATTCTATAAGAAGCTAAAATAAACAGTCTGTGAAAAATGGACTGGAACTGACAATGTGTGATTAACCCTTGCCTTTTCAATGAAATGCGGGGTGTGCATGGTTAGGAATGCAGAAAAGGTGACACCAGATGCAGGTTAACCTGCACCTTTGGTGAAGTAGAAGTGCAAAGTAAAGGGATGTGAGCTGTTAAAGAAGATAGGAGGTCCTCTGGAATTATATACAGAATATAATGGGATCAATGCCTGGAGTGAAGGCCAGAGGATCTGGATGGAGCCGTGAATGAAGTTTATTGAGCTCACCTGGAAGGGGGAAAATGAGGGGATGAAATATCCCACCAATTGCACTACTTCCGAGAGGCACTGCTATATTGACCACCAACCTCATCACTCAACTGTAATCAATCTCCATGAGTGAGCAAAGAAAGGCTGGAGGGATGAAATGAGGGGAGCAGGGCTGGGGAGAGTCAAGATGTGATCAAAATTGGACAAATTACAGTGGCAGAAATGGAGAGACAGGTACGGGAAGAGATCATTAAAGGGGAAGTTGTGGGAGTCTGAGAGGAAAGTGAGAATGGGAGCTGATGAAGGACAGATGCGAACAATGGAACCAGATGAAAAAATTAGCATTGAGAAAAAAAAGACTTAATCGTTTCCACCCCAAAAAGCGACCATTAATTATTTTCCGACTATGCTGCTTGATTTGGTGAGTTCCTCCAGCAGATCGTGTTTAGCTTTAGATTACATCAACTGCAGTTTCCGTGTGTCTCTAGAGCGGAGGAGAGTTGGTCTGCATTTATCCAACTTGTAGTATTCATTATTCTATGCTTGTGAACTCTCAGAATTAATCTTTCACATTAATTACCCTTCAATTTTGAGGGTATCAAGGTGCACGTGCAGAATTATTTTTACTGAAATATTAATTGTTTCTCTCTCCACAGATGCTACCTGCCCTTCTGCGTGTTTCAAGCATTTTCTGTTTCTCTCTCAAATTCTATAAGTTGGATTCAACCATTCTAAACCCGCTGTCGAATCTTGAGTGGGAACAGTTTAATAGACATTTCATTGGTTGAAGGGAAACTCTGGTCATTTACCAGCCTCAATAATCTTTTGTTCCTTTTGCAGTGGAAATCACATTGTTGTACGTGGATGGGAGCATTATCGGAGACTGAATGAGAATTAATTCTGCACCAGGAAAGTGAAAGGCTTCGTTTAACAGAAGATAAAGGTAATGCCATCTAATTAGAACAGACCATTACACATTGGTGAGACTTGCAAAATACAGGTTTGTGTCTCATGAGGGCAAAGCACGTTATTTAAATTAACATTTTGTAAGCATGAACATGAAGGACTAGTGAGGGGAAAAGAACTAGGGCTGAGGAGAGATGTTCTGCATTTATTCAACCTGAAGTAATTATTAATCTATGCTTGTCTATGGTCTTAATGAAAATGAGAGTTGAGAAGAATGAATGGGAAGGGATAATGTGCCATGAAATTGAGTTCCACATGAGCAGAAGTTACGTTTCCTTTCTGCATATTTTCTTTTGGTAAAAAGGAAATGGGAACAGGGGATTAATATTTTGGCTTTGCAAAACCTAGGGGGCAGGGAGAGAAGTAGGAAGTTAGAACACAAATTAAAAACAAAACAAGCACATGCCATGGATTGTAGTTTCTCTATCTTTTTGGCAGCATCATACCAAAGCGTTGCAATGTCACCATGCAAAAAAAACACTGCAGCTATTAGCCTTTCCCTAGCCCGTCAACTTTACTTTGCCTGTGAACCATTAGAATACCCTGAAGGAATTACCTTCCAATTAAAGAGGTTCTTGGAAATAGCACATTTTTTATGCATATATCTCTATCTCTTGGTATTCTTTTATTCCAATAATTAAAATTGGATTTGATTTTTCAATTTGGCCCACAAAAGCAATGGACACACATAGAGTCTGCATAGAGCTGCAGAGTGTAATATTTGTCATTCCCCTGACTTTTTCATACATTCTGTTCTTACTTAAAACAACAGATTTTCAGACCCACACATATACAAATTGGGTAAGCAGCAGGTAAAGACTTGAACCCCTCAGGCACAATTGCCCCATGATACTGGTGGTTTTAATTTTTATAGTTCTGTGGCAACAGCTAAAGTGTTTTACATTCAAGCACTCACCGTGTCAGATTGAGAATATAGTCCTCCAAATCATTAGCCTGGCATTTGATTTTTTTTCCAAAAAAGAGAGGCAAAATTCTGTAAATGTTTCAGGAATACAGAACATAGAACATAAAAAAAGCAGAGCACAGAATCAGACCCTTCAGCCCATGATTCTATGTTTACCATAATGACAATTTAAATTAATCCCATCTACCTGCACATAGTCTATTCCCTCCATCACCTGCCTGTTTATGTGCCTGTCCAAATGTCTCCTAAATGTTTCTGCCATATCTGCTTCCATCATTCTCCTGGCAGTATATTCCAATACCTACCACACACTGTGGAAAATAACGTGCCTCACTGATATTGTTTAAACCAGCATTCTCAACAGAAGCAATACGGCCCCTCCTAGGATCAATCACAGCAAATTTAAGGGGAGTCGCAATTGAAAGCAGAAAATATTTTAAAAGGTTTTTTTTTCATGTAGTCAGTAAGAGAGAAGTACAGAAAATCCAACCAAACTTGACTGCTTCACAGGGAAGGGGGGAGGCATAAAATTTGAGCAGAATTCTAAGCGGGGGGGGGGGGGGGGCTCACAGCCAAAATAGGGTGAGAATGGTTGATTTGAACTTTCCCTCCCTTCACCTCAAACCCCTTCATAATTTGACATTTTCACACTGAGAAAAAGACTCTGGCTATGGATACCATCTATTCCTTTCAAAACTGTGTCCACATCTGTCAGCTCATCCCTCAACCACTGATGGTCCAAATAAAACAATTCAAATTTGTCAATTTAACTCCTTGTACCAGTAGCTAATTCTCACCAGTACAGGGAAAATCCTGGTGAACCTCTACTGCAGTCTTTCCAAATCCTCCAATATTTTAATGGACAAAATGTCACATGAAACTCCAAACGTGGCCTAACCAAAATGAAATACAGATGCACCATGATTTTCCAACTTTTATACTCAATGCCCTGATGTGATAAACATAATTTATGGACAGCCATTTTTACCACCCTATCTACTTCTTTTGATTATTTTATTTATAAATTTTAAACCACAATAATAGTTACATTACATTCAATTCTAGAAATTGTTTCAAAAAAGTTATACAAAAATGGCCCATCGAGCCTGCTCCGCCATTCAATACGATCATGGCTGATCTAATTTATTACTTTGATAAATTTGATCGTCCACTCTGGGTAGATTTTGAATTGAAATCTGTCCAGAATTATTCCTTAGCTTCTTTTCTAGAAACAGTCTTACCTTTTAGAGTATCTAAGATCAGTAAGTATATTTCCAATCCAATTATTAATATTCATTACATTTCAATTTCAAAGGTTTTTTGGAGTAAAATATTTTGACCTTTTTATCATGGATGCTGCGTGACCTGTGAGTCCTTCCAGCTTGTCTTAGTTTGCCATGGATAATGAAATTCATCTCTATTGGTGGGGAGCCTGCCATCATTCATTAGGACATTCACCTGTACAATAAACACTTGGAGCAAAGTGTTTGTGGTGTGGCTGCCCTTTGCAGCTCCCCCACGAAGCCTCACAAAACGAAGGATGAATGCGATGATCTAGCAGGCGGCACGAGGCTCACAACGCTGCCCTCCAATTGGCCACACCCAAATGAGCTTAACTGGCCTATCAAGGAAAGCAGATCACAAACACACCAATCAGTGCTGAGAAGGTTTTGACCATGCCCCTCAGCTTGAGAATAAAAGCAGGACTGTGAGCCCAATAAAGCCAAGTGTGTTAAGTATATCCAACTGGGGTTTGTTTCATTCATTCTGGGAATAGCTTGTTCTTTCTAAGCTAACCTGGATACAGCTATAACTTTTCTTGTGCTATAGGCTCCGTAGAGCCATAGCTTGTAGCAGCTAGCTACAGTGGGTTCATAATGCAATACAGACTTGTGATAGTACAGATCTATCACCAATGTACATAGTGTATATAGTTACTGTATCTAGACTGTGCTTACAGCGATTGGCTGAGAGCTAAGCCACGCCTATTGTCTGGGCCTTAAAGGGTTGTGTCCCTAGCCAGGTCGGATCATTCCGGGCTGGTCGGCCACCTGTGAAGAGCTCCGGTCTTTTGCTAATAAAAGCCTTGGTTTGGATCAACAAGTCTTTGGTTCTTTCGACGAGCTCTACAAGACTCAACTTCATGAGCAATTGCTATGTAATTATCAGACTTCTTTGTGAAAGTAAGCTGGGTTGAAAAGCTGGACAATGATAAAGCAACAAAATAACAATTCTAGTTACCTTACTACATTGAGGATGGGGCAACACCCGGGGAGGATGCAGAGGAGATGGATAGTTACTGCCAGAATCTAAGAAACTGGGATAAATTTATTTGTAAAATGGAGGAGCAGTTTCTTGAAATTCACAAAGGCATGCAGGCCAGAAGTAAGAAAACAGTAAGGTCCTCTGCCCCTTGGTAGGGAGGATACTAACTAGGGAACAGAGACTGAAGGCATTTGGCAGATGGATCAGAGAGATGTTGAGTAACCAAGAATTCAGCTAAAGAACAAGTACGTCTAAAGAAGCAATACATTTTCCTCCACGATGCTGCTTGACTTACATAAGGGGCTATAAAGTGAGAAAATTTGTGATGTGTTTAACATAAGAAATCAGAGCAGAAGTTAATTAGCTGGTCCATCGATCCCGCTTTGCATTTCTATGAGAAATTAGTTGATCTTGCTGTGGATTAAGTTTCAGTTATTCGTCTGTCCCTGATAACCCTTAATTTTTCTACAATTCAAATGTCTATAGTGATGTAACCTCTCTTATCATAGGACAGACAATTCCATAGATTCACTACTCTCCAGGACAAGCAATTCATCCTCATCTCACCATTATTCTTCCCTGAATCTTGAGGCTATGTCTCCTAGTTCAGTCAATAGAAGCAAAGGAAAGTGAGATTGTTTTGGAAACATGGCATTGAGGCAAAGGGGATTTGAGAAGCACATGAAGAGAGACATATATTTATAACACAGTGAAAATTAATGTCGGTTTAGTGATTTAATATTGATTTGAAACATTGATATTGTCTGAAAAGGATATGAACATGTGGTATTCATAAATTGTTCAATTATTTTTGGCGGGGTCTTGTGTTTTTGCTGTTGATACATTGATTGCAAATGTTTCCAATAGTTGACGCAATATCTAACATTGTTAAGTGGTTTGGTATTAATTCAGAATATATTACTTCAAAAATCAATTCTTCATTATTTGGAATTTTGTCATCATGGTAAGTTATTGCTTTATAAATTGTGGCTTTGACAAAAATTGTGAAACATTTTAAAAGTATTGTGCCCGAGAATTATAGAACCAGACAATAATGTAGTAGAGAAAAACCAGTTCATTCACCTTACCTGGAACTGGGTGGCATGGCACCATGTATTCGTGCATGATTGGGTTCAATTTCACAATTAGGTCAATTATAATGGAGAGCAGACCATTTGTCTTTGTACCAATTGCGCAGCTGAGACACTGCTGTACAGTGGTCTCGACCTGCCGCTCTCAATTTTGTTTTGGGTATGGGCCCGTTAGGTCAATGTTTTTGGGTCCCCTTCCCTATGAAGCAGATAAGTTTAGTTAGTTTCTTCGGTATTTCACTCCTATCAAATACATTTAACATTTTTTAATTATTTCAGTTTGTGTCCCTCAATGGTGGGTGGGGTGGGGGGGGGGGGGGAGTGGGAGCGTAGGACCTCCATGAAGAATGGCTGGTTCAAACGTGTTAGCTTCTGACATCAGGCAACACCTGACTGAAATGACCTTGTCCATCATGAGTGGCAGTAATCCTGGCCCAAAAGTCACAAAAGGATTCAGTCCAAAGTACCTACAGAAGACACAAGTTGGGATTGAGGATTATTTTGAGTGTTCTTTTCCAGGGGCATTCTTTGCCTCACCGAACTTGATAGTTTCATTTCCTAGGTCTTGTCTTTCAGTCAGATGGAGGATAGCTCTATGGCCTACAACAGTTGGGACCACTCTTGCAGAAGAATTCCTTCATAAAACTAAGGAAACCAGCTTAAGATGTGCCCAGGCTATAGGGAATCAACCACAGGTTGGTCTCCTGCAGTAAGTTCTCAGACCAATCCCCACCTCCTTGTCTTCATTCACTTTGCCAGCCTGATAGTACTCTCCTCTCCCCCACCCTCCATTATTTCATCAACCCAACCATTGACTACCAATCCATTGGTCATACCATCCCCCAACTATTGGAACACATGAGAGGGAAGTGCCTCATAAAACTATTCAGTTCCACACATGTAATGGAAGATTCTAACTGTGTTTTTTACTTTTGGAGCCTTTGCTTCTGCAAGGCTGAGAACCTGCTTGTTTTTTTAGAATCAGCAGACATAAGTTAAATTCCACCGAGGGGCCAGAGATGCAGTTATCTGAAGAAAGGACATCTGTGTACCAAGAACATTTAATCGTCCTGCTTGTTTTGGTCACAGACTGTCAGAGGCCTAGCTTTGATGCAAAATAAACCATTGTATTCAAAGTGATAAGCTGAAAATTATGTTATTCGATTGAAGCCTAGGCATGCTATCTTGCTTGCTTATCTTTCTTGCTGTGCTGGGAATAGGTGCTTGGGTAAGCAGTTTTTGGGTAATATAAGCCATGGTCCTGCTGCTGAAGTTTGAGACTCTCTGAGAGGTGGCTACATCTCTCAGCAAGAAGAAGAACTTCTAGAGTCCAGTCAACATCCCGGTCGGGGGAGGTGGAGAAACTGCTTCCGGCGCCCTGACAAACTACTACAAGTGTGCAGTCATTGCCTCGCTTCGGCAGTTGGGACCAGTCCAGGCGTTGATAAGTATAGTTGGGAAGGGCTTGCATATTGTAGTTTGAAATCAGCTTTTGAATTTGTAATAAACATTTGTATAAACTGAACTGCTCTCGGTGTGTGTGTCTATTTTCTTTCGGTAGCTCAAACATTGTGACCAATCTAAAACAAACAAAATGAGAGGTACAAGTTTACCCAAGACAACACAACACCTTCAGCTTTGTGCTTGACTAGATTTTGCAATGTGTTATGGACCCAGAGGACCCTAAAACCCAGCAGCAATAGAAATTCACCAAGACAAATGGTTACTTAAACAAAAGATGCTTTTAATTATATTTAAACATGAAAACAGGATTAAACTCTAACTTATTACTGTGTGTATAAGTTTAGAAAAGTTCTTTACTTCACAGTCTCCTCCAAGTTCACTGGTATTAGGCAATTCCTATACTGTGCACAGAATTTAACATGTATGAATTTCACCAGGCTTTGGTGCTTCAAAGGTAAATGGTTACCATTCAGGAAGGTTCTTGTTGGTTTTGGAGAGATTTGTTGCTCGTTGAACACAAACTGATTTCTTCTTGCTGAAAAAACCTGATCCATTAGGGTTTTCCAGATGATAACCTCTTTCTTTCAGGTCACCACATAGTTCCTTTTTGTTTCCCTTATTTCAAGAGAAACATACAGCTAGCCATCTCCTCTTGTATGAACCACAAGGGCTTTGACAAGGCTGAACTAAGAACTCACAACCAGTCTTCAAAATGGGGTTTTTCCACAAGCTTGCCAGCTTGTCATGTTCCAGTCCCAGCTACTGCTGCTGAACTACAGAATTGAATTCTCTCTCTCTCTGAGAAAATCTTGTTTGACTCTCGCTGCTTGCAAAACCACATGATCTTCCTAGAACAGCAAACTGCAGTCAGACAGACTGTGGCACCAGACCTACTCTTCAAGCCCATTCATCTTTTGCTTTCCAAAACAATAATCCATTACTCCACAACATGTGCAATTAACACCTACTTGTGAAGTCTTTAGGCATTCTTCAAAGTTTTTGCAAAGGCACCCGGAGCCCGGACTGTCTGGCTTGAGCAGAGCTCTGGCATTTTAAATTAGATCTGTTTTGAAGATGTTTGTATGTGACCTACACTAATACACCTGCCACAATTTATCTCCTTTAAAACATATCTGTGTACAATATAAAATATAATATAATCTGTCACAAATGTTATACTCTACAACTAATAGCTAGTCAAGTACCATTAATGTATACATTGAAAATGCCACTAATTTGTCCCATTCCTCAATTCTTTGAACAGACCTCTAGTAATTGCATGATTTTATGTATTTATCCACTTTATTTTAAAGTTACCACTGAAGGTACTTCAAAGGAATATATTCTGGATCATGATCATTTATTGGGTTAAGAAGAATCTCTTTAACATCCCTCATTTTGAATGTTAGATCTATTTATTGAGGCTTACATTTCTCTAAGGCCTTGGAAGCTGTGCCATATACTTTGCTATCACATTTACAGCTTTGAATATTAAAGTTTCACAAATTAGGATACTAGATTGGTGAAACTCATGGGATGGAGGCAGAGCACCTGACCTATCATCTGGCCCTGGAAACTCATTTCCAAGGAGTTTCTCTGGTATTGTAAAATGACCCAAATTAACTGCAATTATTAAAATTTCTAATTTCAGAATTAAAGGAATAAGCAGGTGGTCTGTGACTTCTGGAAAAGAACAGGTTTATTTGTATTAGAGGAGCTTTGAAGATGCAGAAGAGCTTCAAGTTCTAGGAAGTAAATATCCCCATCAACCTACACCAGTCCAACCACATCAATGCTACAGCCAAAATCACACCAAGGACTATTTCCTCAGAATGCTTACCCAAGACCACAAGACATCGCAACAATTTGTGAAAGCAGTTCAGGTCGGCACACAAACCAAGCTTCATTCCATCGACTCCATCTGAACCTCATGCCACCCCAGGAAAGCTGCCATGGACCCATTCCATCCTAGTCACATCATCTTCCCCCCCTCCCATCAGGCAGAAGATATGAGTTGAAAATACATGTTTCCTGATTGAAAGAAAGTTTATTTCTTCATGTTACCAGGCTGTTCAATGGACCTTTCACTGGTAGAAAAATGGTGCATTGTTTAATTGTACTTTTCTCTATTCCATGCACCTTGTCCCAATAACACGGTGTCCTACACTTGATTTACTGTAACACTCTTCCCTGTTTTATTATTGCACCACTTGCTGCACTTAAGTGTGAGTAAACTTGCCTTGATAACTCACAAAACAAAGCTCTAACTTGGTAGGTATGGTAAAAAGGAATTCAATTTGATTACAAATTTCAAAAATGTCTAAGTGTTAAAACAAAATGCCAGTTTAACCTTTTAAAATCAATCAAAATTCCAGTATTAGATACGTTTGTTGTCAAACGGAGCCCTTAAATATAAAATAATTCTCAACTATTTCCCACTGTCTTTGATCTAATTTAGTTACTGTGTAAAATAGTGGTGCAGCAGTTCATATTGCTGCCATGAAGTCCCAGTGACTCACGTTTGACTCTAATATCTGACACTCTCTGAGTGGAGTTTGCACATTCTCCCTGTGACTGTATGAGCTTTTGCCATGTATTTCAGTTTCCCCCCTATTTGCATGCCTCATTCGAAAGACACCTACAGAGATTAAATGGTTACTGTAAACTGCTCCTGGTACAAGTAAGTACAGAGAAATAGGAGGAAATTAGTGGCCATTGAAAAAGGATGTAACAGGAAAGTAAGTTGGGGAAAGGAACTAATGAGAATACTTTGAGGGCTGGCATCAACTCAACAGACTGAATTGTCTCCTCCTCCTACACTTGAAGAAAATACTATATAAGAAATGAACATGAAGTCACTGTTAAAGCCTTTCATTATTCCCTTTCTTAGAGACCATGCAGGCGCTTGGCTTTTGTTGATATAAGTATGAACTATTTGTAGATCTGCCAATATCGACTTGGTGACTGATTAATAATCATCTGATTAATAATCAATGTATTCCTCCAACACTGACAGGTTATGCACAACTCAACACCACTGTGGTGTGGGAGAAAGCAGAGTGAACCCTATCCATAAAACAAATCAAGACATTTGAACAAATCTATGCCCTCAGATTTTGCCATCTGTTAAAAATGTCCAGAGTTTTGCATATGGTAAAAACTTCCTGTCATAATTAGAAATATTCCATGCTACTAATAAGCCACTAAACATTTAAAATGTATTTTTTAACAAAACAATTAAAATATATAATGTAAATTTTCAAATAGTTTTTTGAAATATTTCATATTTTGAGGTAATGTTTCAGCTTTATAAAACCTTGGTTAGATCACACCGGAATATAGTGTTCAGTTCTGGTCACCTCACTTTCAGAGGGATGTGGATAATACAGAGAGCAGGCAGAGGAGATTTACAAGGTTGGTAACTGGTTTGGAGAGCATGCATTACTATGAAGATAGGTTGAGTGAACTTGGTCTTTTCTCCTTGAAGTGACAGAGGATGAGGTGTGATCTGATAGAGGTGTACAAGATGATGAGGGACATTGATCATGTGGATGGCCAAATACTTTTTCCCAGGGCTCAGATGCCTAACATGAGGGGCTTTAGTTTTAAGAGTGCTTGGGAGTATGTCCAAGGGATGAAGAGTTAAGTTTTTCCACATAGAGAATGGTGGGTGCATGGAATGCACTACTGGCAGGTACAATAGGATCATTCAAGAGACTATGGGATAGGTACATGGAACTAAGAAAAATGGAGGGTTATGCAGCAGGGAGAGTCTAGGCAGTCGTAAGAGTAGGTTATTAGATTGGCACAACACTTTGGACTGAAGGGTTAGCTCTGTGCTACAGATTCATGTGTTCTATATCAAACTCAATTGTTGCAATATACGTAAAATCATTTTTTCCCCTCAGTCACTCTTCAAACAAATGTGTTTGCTGTACCTGCACTAGTTACAATATAACCAGATACAGGCTCCTTTCACACTTGTGTCCCCACTAAATTGGCCGTTCAGTGACCCAGGATAGGAAGGGAGGTTTGGCTTTTCACATCTGACCACTCCGAACTGGGATCCTGAATGCTTTCACACTTGCAAGGAGTCATCCCTGGGGTTAGGACAGTTCTATCTCCTACCGGTGACATCATGATGCATTGAGCGATGGTGGACCTGCCCAAAATCCTGATCAATGTATTATGATCTTATATTTGAACAAAATTAATCATGCATAATTATAACATACTTAAGCTCTATCCTCAACATCCATTGGAGCGCTTACACCCCTAACGTTGAAGTACTCGAGATGGCAGAGGTCGACAGCATCGAGTCCACGCTGCTGAGGATCCAGCTGCGCTGGATGGGTCACGTCTCCAGAATGGAGGACCATCGCCTTCCCAAGATCCTGTTATATGGCGAGCTCTCCACTGGCCACCGTGACAGAGGTGCACCAAAGAAAAGGTACAAGGACTGCCTAAAGAAATCTCTTGGTGCCTGCCACATTGACCACCGCCAGTGGGCTGATAACGCCTCAAACCGTGCATCTTGGCGCCTCACAGTTTGGCGGGCAGCAACCTCCTTTGAAGAAGACCGCAGAGCCCACCTCACTGACAAAAGGCAAAGGAGGAAAAACCCAACACCCAACCCCAACCAACCAATTTTCCCTTGCAACCGCTGCAATCGTGTCTGCCTGTCCCGCATCGGACTTGTCAGCCACAAACGAGCCTGCAGCTGACGTGGACTTTTTACCCCCTCCATAAATCTTCGTCCGCGAAGCCAAGCCAAAGAAGAAGAAGCTTTAAGTACAGCACAGTATGAGCCCTTCAGCTCCTGTTGATGTGCTGACCTATATAAACATTTATAAGGTTCTGTGGGAAAATGCTAGCAATAATAGCAAAGGTGGACAACTTTTAAACAGAGTGGGAAAGTTAGTAGCGCTATAGTGCTCAATTTGTATAGGATGAGAAAGGTATCACGTACAATTTATAAATAGCATGGTAAAAGTGATGGCGGACCTGCCCTCTGAGAATTCCACGCAACAGAGAAAGGGCTGTATGCCCGGCTGCAGAATTGAGCATTTATGGAAGGATTTTTCTACCACATGTCGTTCTGGGAAGTGAGGTCCGCCATTGCTTTTTCCCATGATCTTTATAAATTGTGCTACAAACTTTCCCACACTATTTAAAAATGATCTGCTATTGTGATTTATTTCCTCTCCCTCTCTGTCTCCCTCTCCCCACCCCCCCCTCCCCACCCCCCCTAACTCCCGCACTACACTGTGTGCATTAACTTTCCCATGGCAAAGTTAATATCTTCGTTTTAATTTTTTCTTCCTTCATGTTCCTGCACTCAAACAAAAATTTCAATCCCACAATACAATTGCCCATTTCACACTTGCCTGATTGCAATACTGGTGTCTGCAGATGGCAGGGGTTGTACTCAGGTTGTAGGCTGTCAATCCCCAGCATGAGATGACGTCAACTGATGCCGGCGTTGAGCTGATTTTCCTTTCACACTAGACATTTTAAAGGCCGATTGGCAGATAATTCCTGGGATCACTGGCAAGTGTGAAAGGGCTTCTGATTCAACAGTATCATGGTTGGGAAATCCAAATGCTGGGCTTAATAGGGAATAAATAGCCACAGTTTCATGAAGAACTGTGAGCAATACCAGTGAATTTCAAGCCAATGTGATTTTTATTTGGACATTGTCAGCTTTAGGAAGAACTTACTGCAAGCACGTTCATCATTGCAAAACTGTTTTTACTTGCTCTGAAGAGGGTATAAAAGCCTCCTTTAAAGATAATGAGACAAGGTGAATATGCACCAGATGTTTTTCTGGCATTCAAAGCTTTCTGATTCCAATTGCCATTGATATAATGAGCAGTTGTTATTCACTTCATGCAGTAAAGAACGTTCACATATCAGATTCTTGGCAATTTATGATTCAGTGCCTGTACATCTTATTGAAGAACATTTTGAAATGCTTGAAGGCATAGCGCAGTTCAGTTTGTTTGCACTTATCTGTCATATTAACAAGTAAATTATTGTTACTGATTTTTTTTGTTTTGATGCCTATGCTTTTTAGTTCAATTTATATTTGTTTTGGCATGGCTCTTTTATGAAGCATGGTTCATATTCATCAAAATTAATACAGGGTACCCTGTTTGGCAGTTTTACACAGTAATGAAACAGAGCAAACCAGTGTTGTCTGTCCAACTGTTTTCTGCAGGAACTAAAATTCAACACAACAAAGAATCATCATTTTGTCATGTAGCGCTGGAAAACTTTTTCCATTTGGAGATAGATTTCCAAAGATGAATTTCTACGATGATGTTTTATGTACTTCTTGGCACATGGTGATCTTTCAAAACTTTACTCCCTAGATTTTAGTTGAGTGTTATTATAACCCTCTGTCATATTTCATCCTGTTGATGGAGCCAAATTCTGATAGTGCAGATTGAAAACTGTTTGAACCTCAGCCCAATGATAAGATAAAGGAAAGTGTATTTTCAGCTCAAAGATTTCCAAATTAACTTTGGAAAATGCATGTGCACATTTGCAGAACCTGGGAAGAGGGGATAGCTGAAGAGGGGATTTTTAAACATGGACAACTTTGATTTTTATATCCTCTTGATCAGTAGAGTAATGCAGGTTATCTGTATCTCAGCAATGCAACTATTTTGCAAATACTTATTGTTTAGCAGCATGTAGAATAATCACGACTTGCAAATAATATGAACTGTATTGTCTTACAATTGCATCTTTATCTCTTTTGATACATATTTGTTGTTTCTTTCAATATATTGCTGAAGCCTATACACAAATGTGCTGGAGAAACGCAGCAGGTAGCACAGCATCCATAGAAAATAAAAGGTAACCAAAGTTTTGGACCTAACCCCTTCATTGCAGAAAACTAGATCACTTGCTGTGAAGATAATTATATTCCATGCCAAATCTTTGGCCAAAGGCAGGATGCAATATAGAATGAGTGTTGTAAGTGTTGGTTTGGTAGCAAGAGAAAATTATTGTTGAAGTAAATTGATGAGCATTAATATTAGGACTTTCAGACAATTCTGGACAACTTTACAAATTTGAAATACTTTTGAAGTATACATACTAGTGTAATGTTCAAAGCATAGCAATCCAAGTGCTCAAAGATCCCACAATTTTTAAATTATGTTGATTTTAGGATGTCAGAAATATTTTACAAATGATCCATAGGATCATTTATATACAGCAACCTACTTTTAAAGTTCAAAAAATACATTGCCACCGCAGGAATGAACAGCAGATTGCCTTTCCTGATAGACATTGATGAAGCAAATAGATTTTGAACTGCATTCCAGTACTTTCGCAGATAGCATTATCATTATCTTTATTCTAGACCACTCTCATCATGTCAGGCAGGTGGTGTCTCCATGAGTGGATTGCTCTCCACATCACAATACCAACCAAGGTCTTCAAGAATGAGAAATGAACTCATCCCCAAAACCTTTGAACCAAGGTACTGAAATGTTATTCCTGAGACATGCTAATCAATTAACCTCTTTTTGATCCCTTTTACAAATGTTTGAAAGATAGCAATCATCATAAAATGTACTTTTCTCTTCCATATAGAGTTAATGGTATTTATTGTGGTTCAAAAATTGTTTCTGTTCTATTCTCACTTGGTAGAAAACAGTAATTCAACATCAAAATGCTACTTGTGCTGGATATCTGAAGTCAGAAAATCATGGAAATATATTACAAGTCAGGCAGCATCTGTGGTGAGAAAAGCAGAACTAATGTTTTAGGTAAATGACCTTTCATCAGAGCTAAGTCAAAACTAATTCTGATAAAAAATTATCTTGACATTAAACTTGTGCCTCTCACCACTGACCCAGCCTGATCTGCCAAGTTTTTGCTGGTTTTGTTTCAGATTCCCAGCATATGCAGTACTTTTGGGTGTGATATAATTTATTTGTTTTGATGAAGTGTTTTCAATCTGAAATATGAACGTTTTGTCTTTGACTTTGAACATTAGAGGTTCCTGGGATATTCCCCACTGAAGAGGGTAATCTATGATTACAATAGGATATAGACATACTGGGAAAGTGGGTCAAGTAATTGCAAATGAAATCTAACTTGGACAAATACAGGATGTTGAACTTTGCTAGTTTAAACTAAGGCTTATCCTGAGTACTAGAGAATGTTGTATAGTTCCATAAAAGTAGTGACGCAGGTAAGCAGGGTAGTGTCTTCATCATTCGCAACAATGAGCACAGAAGTAGGGATGTGTTTTAACACTATATATTGGTGAGCCTACCCTTGGAACATTATGAGAAGATCTTATCACCTATTTATAGCAAATAAATAATTAAGCAAGAGTAGGTGCAGAACAGATTTACAAGACTATTATTAGGAGAGTGGTCCATGTTAGTACCAACAACATAGGCAGGAAGAGAGATGATGTGCTGGAAAAAAAAAGTTGAGAATCTAGGAGGTAAATTAAAAGACATGATCTCTCAGATTATAATCTCAGGATTATTCCCTGGGCCACATGCTGACAAGGAATAGAAATGAAGCACAGAGAAGTCTGTGAAAAATGACTTGGGTCATTGTCCAGTGATCTTAGAAATAAGAAGGGGATGTTCATTTTATAGAAATTAGAGGAACAAATGTGTAGGAAAATTGCAGAATAGCAGAGTTGTAATAATAAATTATTTCAACTTTCCTCATATTTTAACTGGGAATTCAAAGGGCTTGGATGGGGCAGAATTTATTAAATCTCTCCAATAAAATTTGCTCAAACAATAAGCAAATGGCCTGACAAGGGAGTACACAACGCATGAACACATGGGAAACTTGGAAAGGTAAGTGACTGAAGAGTCAGTATGAGATCAATTTGAGGTCAAGGTTCAGGAAAATCCTTGGAGATTCTAAAATATATTGTAGTCAAATGGAAACTAAGGAGAGAATAGGGTTCCTTAAAGATCAACATCTATGTGCAGAGCCACAGGAGATCAACAAAGTCCTAATGAGTATTCATCATCTATATAAACATAGAGAAAGGCATGGAAGGTAGGGAACTCAGGGAAATAAATAGCAATGTCTTCAAAATAATCACAGAAGAGGAGAAATGTGTCTTCAGGCATGATGGGAAATTAGAGAAGAAATTGCAGGAGCCCTGGCAAAGATATTTGCATCATCATTAGGCATGGCTGAGGTGCCAGAGGAGTGGAGGGTGCCTTTACTTTATAATAAGGCTGCGAGAAAGACAGGTGAGCTTAATGTCAGTCATGGACAAGTTACTGGATGGTATTCTGAGTCTGGGTGTACATGCATTTGAAAAGGAAAACTCTTATTAAGTATAGTTAGCATGGCTTTATGCCTGGAAAAACATGTCTCAAAATTTGATTGAGATTTTTGAAGCGGTGACCAAGAGGATGATTAAGGGCAGGGTGGTAGATAACTGCAAGGACTATAGCAAAGCTTTAATAAGACCTCACATGGTAGGTTGATCCAAATGGGGCATAGTAGTTTGTGTGAGGGGTTGAGTGGAGGAGAGGCAAGGAGAGAGTGATGAGGTTAATTGGTAGAGGGCCAATAAAAGGAGAGCAAGGTAAAGAAGCAGCCCAGTGAGTGAGTGGCCCAGAGAAGGAGTGGGAGATAGAGGCTTTGGCTCGATAGAGTATTGGCTTGATAGTTTGAGGCATACAGTGGTAGTGAAGGGTTGTCAGTCAGATTGAAGGCCTGTGACCAGAGGTGTGCTACAGAGATTAGTGCTGGATCAACTGATTATCTTCTATATGAATAACTTTGAATGCAGTTAATAAGTTTGCAGATGATTATTGAAGATTACAACAAGTTTGAGGTGAAATGGGAATGACAGATGGTATTCAATTCAGAAAAGTGAGAGATGTTGCACTTTGGTAGGTTAAACCAGGACAGGACCATTCCAGTGAATGGCTGGGCTCTAGAAAGTATTTTAAAAAAGGGGGACTTGGAGGTACACATTTATTCATAGATTTATGAAAGTGTTGACACAGGTAGAGTGGAGGAGGGACGAGGAGAGAGTGATGGCAAACTAAGGACTTTAAAAGTCGAGTACTTACCAGAGGTCAGGCCTAGTAGTTCGTGCGAGGCGTCAGAGGAGGAGGGGTGAGGAGAGAGTGACAAGGCTAATTGGTAGAGGGCCAATAAAAGGACGGTAAGGAAAAGGAGCGGCCCAGCGAGTGAGTGGCTCAGAAGGAGTGGGAGTTAGAGGCTTTGGCTCACAGGGCTTCAATGAGCAGATGCTGAGGTCGAGTTTGTTCGCATTAAGGTAAGGCTGTTTCTTTTGCACTTGAGGAAGGGGAGAAAGGATGAATGTGAGGAGAGTTTGCTGTTCTCATTGTCAGATGTGGGAGGTCCTGGAGGTCCTAGCCTCCTGGACATCCATGTTTGTGCCAGATGTGCTGAGCTGCGGCTTCTCAGGCACTGTGCCAGGGAACTGGAGCTGCAGCTCGATGACCTTACCCTGGTCAGAGAAAATTAGGTAGTCATAGATAAAAGTTACAGCCAGGTGGTCACACCAGGGCCACAGGAGGAGAATAAGTGGGTCACAGTTAGGAGAGGGAAGGCGAAGAGAAAGGTGCTAGAGAAGACCCCTTTGGCTGCAACCCTCAATAATAGGTACTCCTCTTTGAGTACTGTTATGGGGGACAGCCAAGCTGGGGAAAGCAACAGTAGCTATACCTCTGGCACAGGGTTGGCCCCTATGGCTCAGAAGGGTAGGGAAAGGAAGAAGAGGGCAATAGTCATAGGGGACTCAAAAGAGATAGGAGATTCTCTGGATGCAGTAAGGAGAACCAGATGGTGGTTTTCCTCCCCAGCACCAGGGTCTAGGACATTGCTGCTCATGTTCAAGATATCCTAAAGTGGAAGGAAGATGAGCCAGAGTTTGTGGTACATGTAGGTACCAACAACGTAGGGAGGAAGAGTGAAAAGGTCCTGGAAAGTGAGTACAGGGAGTTAGGTAGGGAGCTGAAAAGAAGGACCGCAAAGGAAGTAATCTCAAGATTACTGCCTGTGCCACACGACAGTCAAAGCAGGAACAGAATGAGGTGGAGGATAAATGTGTGGAGCATGAGCAGGGATTCAAGTTTCTGGATCACTGGGACCTTTTTGGTGGGGAGGTGGGATCTGTACAGAAGGGATGGGTTGTCCTTGAATCCCAGGGGGACCAGGATCCTGGCAGGTACATTTGCTAAGGCTACTCAGGAGACTTTAAACTTGAATGGTTGGGGGGAGGGAACTAAGTGAAGGAGAATATCAAGGAGAAGGTTAGATTGCAAACAGAGGAAGCTTGTAGACAAAGTTTGGGGGTAGATAGGCAGGTGATAGAGAAGGAAGGTACACTGTACAAAGATGGAGGGGAGAAGATAGGAAAAGAACATAATATAGTTGTTTGTAAAGATTGGGGCAAAAGAGAATAAGTAGTGGGAAATCTCTGAAATGCATATATTTTAATGCTAGGAGCATTGTAAGGAAGGTAGATAAGCTGAAGATATGGATAGACACTTGGCAGTATGACGTGGTAGCGATTAAGTGAAACATGGTTGCAAGAGGGATGTAACTGGCAGCTAAATATTCCTGGATTTTGTTGCTTTTGGTCTGATAGAATTGGAGGGGAAAGAAGGGGTGGTGTAGCATTGTATTTCAGGGAAAATATTACAATAGTGTTTAGGCAGGATAGATTAGAGGCTCATCCAGGGAGGTTGAATGGGTGGAACTGAGGAATGGGAAAGGGGTAGTCACATCTATAGGTGTATTATAGACCACCCAATGGGAGCAAGAACTAGAGGAGATAGCAGATATTTGTAATAAGCACAGGGTTGTGATGGTGGGAGATTTTAATTTTCCAAATATAGATTGGGAAACCCATTCTGTGAAAGGGCTGCTTGGATCGGAATTTTTTAAATGTGTGTAGGATAGTTTTTTAGAGAAATATGTAAATGTACCGACTAGAGAAGGGGCTGGATTGGATCTATTGTTGAGGAATAAGATAGGTCAGGTGACAGAGGTATGTGTGGGGGAGCATTTCGGGTCCAGTGATCATATTAGCTTCAATGTAATTATGGAAAGGGATAGGTCATGGCCTAGGGTTGAGGTTTTCGAGTGGGGGGGGGGGCGGGGAGAAGCTAGATTTGAGGAGATGAGAAATGATTTATGAGGAGTGGATGTAGTAGAGAAATTGAGGTCTTTTAAAGGTGAGATTTTGAGGGTACAAAATCTTTATGTTCCTGTTAGCTTAAAAGGCAGGGTCAAAAGTTTGAGAGAGTAATGGTTTTCAAGGGATATTGGAAACTTCTTTTGATAAAAGAGGGAGACTTACAATAAATATAAGAAACAAGGAATAAAGGCGATGCGTGGAGAATACATTGAATGTTAAAAGAATCACGAAAGAAATTAGAAAAGCTAAGGTACAAGGTGGCTATAGCAAGCAGGGTGAAAATAAATCCAAAATGGTTTCTATACATATATTAATAGCAAAAGATGAGTGAGGGATAAAATTGGTCCCTTAGAGAATCAGTGGACAGCTGTGTGTGGAGCCAAGGGAGATCTTGAACAATTTATTTTCTTTGGTATTTTCTAAGGAGAAGGATATTGAACTGTGCGTAGTAAAGGAAGCAAAGAGGGTAATTATGAAAACTAAAGTGATTAAGAAAGAGGAAGTACCAGAGCTTTTGAAGCATATAAAGGTGGATAAATCTCCCAGTCATGATGGGATTTTCCCCAGGACATTGAGAGAAGTTAGTGAGGAAATAACAGTGGCTCTGACAGTGATTTTTCAAATGTCATTAGAGATGGGTATAGTGTCGGAGGATTGGCATATTACCAATGTGGTTCCTTTGTTTAAAAAGGGTTTGAGGAACAAGCCTGGCAATTATAGGCCTGCAAATTTGACGTCTGTGGTAGGAAAGTTAATGGAAAGTGTTCTTAGAGATCTTATATATAATTATCTGGAGAGATAGGGTCTGATCAGGAATACTCAATATGAGTTTGTGCATGGAAGATCATATTTGACCAATCTTGTTGAATTTTTTTGAAGAGATGACTAAGAATGTTGATGAGGGTAGAGCAGTAGATGTTTTCTATATGGACTTCAGTAAGGCCTTCGATAAGGTTCTGCATGGACGGTTAGTTAGGAAGGTTCAGTTGTTAGGAATTAATTTTGAGATAGTCAAATGGATTCAACAGTGGTTGGAAGGGTGATGCTAGAGAGTCATAGTGGATAACTGTTTGTCCACCTGGAGGACGGTGACAGGTGATGTGCCTCATTGCTGTTTGTCATTTACATTAATGATCAGGATGATGGGGTGGTAAATTGGATTAGTAAATATACAGATGATATTAAAATAGGTGGAATTGTGGAGAATGAAGAAAGTTTTCAAAGATTCCAGGAGGATTGGGACTGCTTAGAAGAGTGGGCTGAAAGATGGCAGATGGATTTCAATGCAGAGAAGTGTGAAGTGCTTCATTTAGGAAGGAATAATCAAAACAGGATGTATGCAGTGAAGGGGATGGCATTGAGGAATGCAGTGGAGCAGAAAGATCTAGGAATAATGGTTCATCGTTCCCTGAAGGTAGAATCCCATGTGGATAGGGTGGTGAAGAAGGCTTTTAGTATGTTGGCCTTTATAAATCAAAGCATAGAATACAGGAGCATAAAATACAGGAGCAAAGAATACAGGAGTTGGGAAGAGATGTTAAGACTGTTCAAGGCATTGGTGAGGTCAAATTTGGAATACTGTGTGCAACTCTGGTCACCAAATTATAGGAAGGATATCTACAAGGTAGAGAGAATGCAGAGAAGATTTACAAAAAATATTCCCTGGATTTCAGAATCTAGATTACAAAGAAGGATTGAGCAGATCAGGTCTTTATTCCTTGGAACATAGAAGGTTGAGGGGGAATTTTTAAGATTATGAGGGGGATAGATAGTTGATGTGGATAGGCTTTTTCCCCTGAGGGTTGGAGAGATTGAAACAAAAGGTAATGAGTTAAGAGTTAAGGGACAAAAGTTTAGAAGTAACATGAGGGGAAAATTTTAACTCAGAGAGTGGTGGCTATGTGGAATAAGCTTTCAGGAGAAGGAGTGGTGGTAGGGTCCATTTTGTCATTTAAGGAAAAATTGGATGGGTATATGAATGGAAAGGGAATGGAGGGTTATGAGCAAGGTGCAGATAAGTGGGACTAGAGCAGAGTACTTGGTTTGGTGTGGACTAGAAAGGCCGAGATGGCCTGTTTCCGTGCTGTAACTGTTATATGGTTATATAGACAGGGCGGAGAAGAAGGCAATTGAGATATTTGCCCCAATTGGTCAGGGCATTGAGCAAAGGAGCAGGGAAGTCATGTTATGACTGTACGAAATATTTTTGAGATTGCTGTTAAGAGTATTGTGTGCACCATTCTAATCATCCAGTGATAGGAAAAAAAAATCATTAAGCTGGAAAGGGTGTTAAAAAAAAATTGACAATAATGTTACCAGACTTCAGTAAGGCCTTCAGTCTGGTAAGGAGAGGATAGTGGCTCTGGGGCATTGGAAGTGAAGGGAGGTTGACTGGACAGACATTTATAAAACCATAAGGGGCATAAATTCCCTTACCCTGGGGAAAAAGACTTTAACTAAAACTAAAGGGCATAGAAATAAGGTGAGAGAAGAAAAAATTTAAAAAATGGAATTGAGGGGAATCTTCTTTGCACAGGGAGGTGTAGGATATGGAACGAGCTTCCAGTGGAAATGGGTACAATTGCAATATCAAAGAGACATTTAGAGAGGTACATGGATAGGAAATAGAGGGATGTGGGCCGAATGCAGACAAATGGGTCAGAATTTATTAGTATGGACAAGTTATGCTGAAGGGCCAGCTTCCATGCTGAAAAACTGACTTTTTCACAAATCCTATCTAACCTGCTGAGTGTTACCAGTTTCATCTGTTCCTTTGAGAAAGCAGGATGATATCCTTGTATTTTTGTATCCTTGAGGAGAGAAGGAGATACATGGTATTTGTTACAGATATTTAATTGGTTTTATGTGATACATATCATTGACCAATGAATGAGGAATCAGGTGTCATGTGTTATGTCAGGGAGGCATATTTCATTCTATGATCTCTTACCAACGATATAAAAAGGTCACATTTTTAATGATTACAATATTTTATTTTTCAATAACGGCCTTCATTATCATTTGTATTCAATTAAATACGAGCTGAGTACTATTGGTAAAATGTAAGTATGTTCATGACTGTTAAAATGAATTATTAATGCTTGCTAATCATGCAAAATTGAATGAATTGTAAAAATCCTTAATCTTCCAAATATTGTAAATTTGAGACTGATGGAAGCTTAAACTATTGTCGAGTCCTACATTCTGGGAATGTTGACTTTAAAGGGAAAATGCCTCTTTTGGCCTGGAGCCTGAGAACTGGATTTAAACCATATCTTCCTGTGAAATATCCGTAGCTCTCAGTGGAAGATTAGGATTTCCAGGTGAGCACATGTGAATGTGGCAATCCAGGGCTTTCCATGGGTGTTTGCTGAGAGTTTCCCAATTATGTTCCAACATTTGACTCCAAATGAAAATACATATTTGGTTGCCAGAGTAGAACTTTTGAGAGTCAGAACTGAGCAGGTGAAATGGGGAGAGGTCAAATTAAAATATTATAATCAGAGTGAAAGGTATTTAATTCTTCTTATGCCCTTGACTTTTACACATTTATTAATATATATTTTCATGCTGTATGCATGTTTACTTTTTTACTGTTTCTGAAAACTTTTAAGTCATTTGACAGCTCAATCTACTGGCCTAATTGTGTACGCATCTAGTTTGAATCCAGTCACAGCATGAAGAATCTCCATCATTCAGGGCCTTTTAACTAGGTTGAATTTGAATGGTTGGGTGAAGATGTCACTTAAAGATCTGCTCAAGGGGCTTGACCAGTAGCATCCAAGGCTCTTGGAAATTCTGGGTCTCTATGGCTGCATTTGAAAATGGTCAAAAAAAACCCAAATAGTGGTAGAAATTTATCCTCTATCATTTTGAACATGGGAGCATCTTCATGCTAAACCTTTTGCATGATTTGATGCCATTGAATCTGCTGAACTTTGTTAGAATCCGTATAATATGCATAACCATTTCTACATTACATGTTCAGCACAATGATTGATGATGAAATCTTGCGCCTTCTCTTCTTTGTGTCTCATAAATACATATCTCCATGACATTTCAATTACTTGCACGAAGACCATTTAATTACACCATCACCATCCAATGCTTTTCATTAGATGCCCTTATTCAGTGGAGCCTCTGCATGACTCCAGTTTGAATCAAAATATGACTGAGCCTTAACTGTCCTCTATAATGGTCACTCAAGCCAGGGGCAACAAAGGTGGGCCAATAAATGCTGGCATCATGGGATTTAGACATCTTATGAATAAATTAAGAGCAGGATTTTAGCCTAACTTCCTTCAAAAACTGTAAATGATTTCAAGAATCTGCTGACTCCTCCATTTCTGAATATGTAGATTCACACGGCATGGCATCTTATGCTGAGCCTGGCATACCAATACAAGCACAGTACAAAATACTGGTTCGGCTGCTCTTGGAGTGTAACATGCAATTCTGATTGCTACGCTATGGGAACGATACGTTTGCACTGAAGAGAATGCAGAGAAGATGCACCAGAATATTGCCTGCACAAAGACCTGCAAATGGAGTAGACACAGCTTAGTACATCACAGGCAAAACTCTCCGCACCATCCAGAAAGTCTGCATGGGACACCACTGTCAGAGAGCAGCAGCAATTATCAAGGATCCACACCACCTAGGACATGCTTTGTTTATGTTGCTGCTATCAGGAAAGAGGTGCCACAGGACCCATATCATCAAGTTTAGAAACAGTTGCTACCCCTACACCATCAGACACCTAAACAACATGCAATCAGAGATTCTTTGAACGACCTGCTGTGCGCATTATTTATTACTGATTTTTTTTTCTCTCTGTTTGCACAATTGGCTTATTTGTCGATCTTTCTTTGTTTACATTTCTCTCTTTTCTTGGCTTTTCTTCAGTACATTTTTTTGCACAACTGATACGTACAAATTCTGCTGAGCCTAGAGGTAAAAGAATGTCAGGGTTGCATGTGATGTCATGTGTGTGCTCTGACAGTTAATCTGAACTTTAAGGGACTTTTGTTATGGAGAAAAATCAGACCGGCTGGACTTTGTTTTCCTTTGGAGCAAAGGAGGCCAAAAAGTGATACAGTATTTAAGGTTTTTCAGAGGATAGATATGCTATATTATCACTATTTTTTCCCATGCTTGGGGAATTTAAGATAAGAGGTGAGAGATTGAAAGAGGATCTCAAGGATATTTTTTTTATTATGATGACAGGTGATTGAAGTCAGTCAGGATCCTTCCTGAGATAAGAGTAAATCTGCTTTGTAATCCGCCTCCTTCTCAAAGCACTTCATCATAGTAGACATCAGTGCCACTGGCCAATAGTGGGGAAGCAGGTTAACTTTGTCCTTCTTGGGCACTAGAATAATGGATGTCCTTCTGAAACAGGTGAGAAATTGTAACTGTTGTCATGAGAGAATGAAAATGTCAGAAAACTCCAGCCAGTTGGTTCCAGAAGTAAAACATGAAAGCTTTCTGACACTGGTTGAAGTAAAAACACAATGGTGGAGAAACTCAGCAGGTCAAACAGTGCACTTTAAATAGTAAAGTCAAAGACACATAACAAACATTTCAGGTTTGAACCATTTGGTTCCTGCAGGTTTTAAGGACAAAGTCATGTGAACTGTCAGGGCCAGACATTTCTCAAGGATTCAGTTTTCTGAAGGTTCATTTCAAGTCAGCCTCAGAAACTGGGGAGCACAGAGTCACTGAGGGAGTTCTCGAGGGTACATCATTGCTTTTTCTTTCAAAGTGAGTGTAGAAAGCAGAGATTTATTTTGAAATGATACATCACAGTTAATAATACTACCTTGTCTCACCTCAGATCCTGACACAGCTGTCGAGCATCCTTCTGATGCAGTCCTAATGTAGGCAAATGGGACAGTGTAGCCCGGCAAAAAGATCAGCATGGATGTGTAAGGCTGAAGGGCCTATTTCATAATTCTATCACTCTCTGGCTTAGGCAACCAATAAGATGTCAGTTCACCTGCAGTAGAATTGGTTCATGTGAAATACAGGATTTTGAAAAGGGATTGCAGAACATAATAGGGAACATGATGATATTTTCCTCAATTCTTACATAATGTCACTAGTGTCAGAAATGCTCAGAGCACATGGATAGTAGAAGAAAAAGAACGCAGCAGTGGATTTATTTACTATCATCAGAATTAAGGTAAAGGTTCCATTATTGTCATGTACTACTACATTTAGAATGTAACATAAATGAAATTCTTTAACTTTTGTTTACTGTAAGGCAGACAGAGTCGCCACTTTGACTAACATCCCTCACAGAATCCTACAACACCTGGTGTTCCAAGGTGCTCTCCCCTCCAAGTATTAACCAGACCTGTGCCTGCTTAGCTTCCAAGATCAAAAAATCTCAGGTGTGTTAAGTCCATATTATCCACAATGCTTATTATTTGTCCCCCTAGCAGTCCATGAATACTGATCTAACTAAGCAAGAGTAAGGGATTTATAAATATTGCCACATTTATTTTAGGATATCACTGCATGATGCTCCTTTGATCAATTTCACTTGAATTTAAACAAGACACCTCGAACCAAGTTTGACAAATGGAAAAAATAAATTTGCTAACAATGCCACCATTGTTGTCTGAATAATGGGAAAGGATGTCAGAATATGGGATGGATATCTATAATATCTATGGATATCTACTACAGAGTTCAAAAAAAATCTCCTAAAATTTATGATTTTAAAACAAATCAGTAAAAGTTTATATCATCTATATATGATTTAAAGTCTAGTGATAATTCCTGAGATAAGATTAAAAAAAATTATGGGAGCAAGATCTTCAACTTTCAATTTCAGATGCTACAAGGGATTCTATATTCAAATTCGTAAATTCATCTTCTTTATGTGCCCAACACTTGCTTTTTACAATTTAAGGAAGTACATAGAGCTTATTTTTCTAAAATTCAATTGACTAAATTTCACTCTAATATTTTCTCAAAATCTGACAGGTGTAAGACTGAAGAAGGTACTTTGTTACACATGTTTTGGTCTTGTTCCTCTTTTTCCATTTTTCGGGAGGACATCTTTCGTACCTTTTCTTTTGTTCTCAATGTGAATCTGATACCTAATCCTATAATCCCACTTTATGGATCAACTAAGACAACTGATTTGAAGGTAACTATGTCTCAGCCCCATGTAGTCTCTTTTGCCTCCCTTATTACTAGATATTCAATTTTGTTAAGATGTCCCTCCTATTGATACTCAATGGCTATCTGATATGATGGAATGCCCAATTGGGGGAAATCAGATGTTCTTCTACTGTAACAGATTTAAATTTTGTAAGTTTATGGCATCCTTTTATTAATTATTTTTGCAATTTATAAGATCACTTGCATCTTGCTTTATGAGTTTGTTGTTTCTTTAAATAGTCATGAAATACTATGTACTTACCCAATAACTTCAGAAGGGAAGGGTTAGAATGAGTAGTATAGTATAATAGTTATTTTTTTTAATCTTATGTTTAATCTTATGTTTTTAATAACATATTAGCCATATGTTGTAATTGTTTAAGTTAGTGGTTCCCAACCTTTTACTTTCCACTCACATACCACCTTAAGTATTCCCTATGCCATAAGTGTTCTGTGATTAATAAGGGATTGCTTAAGGTGGCAAGTGAGTAGGAAGGGAAGGTTGAGAATCACTGCTCTAGACCCAATTATTACTGAAATATTTTGCTTGAGAAAATTTGTCATTGGCCCATTTCCTTTGGGGTTATGAAACTGTGCACATAACAAATCAATTTAGAATGATTAAAACAGTGATTATCAAACTTTTTCTTTCCACCCACCTACCACCTTAAGCAATCCCTTATTAATCACAGAACACTTATGGCACCGGGAATACTTAAAGTGGGATGTGAGTGGAAAGTAAAAAGTTGGGAACCACCGGTTTAAGTATTTGCTACTTTTTTACTTTTGACTGTTGATATTGAGATTATATAATTGTTTAATTTTTTTTTCTTATATAAACTTTTTTTCTGTATATTCCTTTTTATATATTACCATTGATTAATGGCTTTTACTTGTGTACTATTTCTGTAAAATCCAATAAAAAATATTGAAAAAGTATATGGGATGGAGATCTAGAATCTGGTTGGGTGGTGCAAGGACAACAATCTTGCTCTCAACATCAGCAAGACCAAGGAACATATTGTGGACTTTAAGAAGGGGAGACACCATACTTTTATTTATTGTGGGATGGTGGTGCAGTGGGTGAGAAGCTTCAAATTTCTGAGCATCCACACATTATAGCACATCAACAGGAGCCAGCACATAAAGGCAACCATGAAGAAGGCACAACAATATCTCTACTTTTGAAGAAGTTTGAGGAGATTCAGCAAGTCAGCAAGCTTCTACAGGTCTACAGGTTTGGAGCAGAAAGTGGCAAACCTTTCCAAGTCCATCAGGGGCATCAACATCCCATCCATTGAAGGCAGTCAACATCATAAAAGATCCTTATCATCCTGGTCACAACCTCTTCTTGCTGCTACCTTCATGCAGAAGGTATAGAAGTTTCAAGTCTCTAGGTTCAACAACTTTGATTTCCCCAATAGGTATTAGATTCTTGAACCCCTACAAACTATCCTGACTATAAATTATGGTTGGACCATCAAAATATATGTCTATATAATCGAAACAATGAACTGCAACTGTGATGATAATAAACAATTATTTATTTATATATTCTTCTATATGTATTGTACCTTTTTCTATCTCATTGTGTATTATGATAATTTAATGTTAACTGCTGGTTTATCTTACATTTGTGTGGCTGCAGCTATTAAGAATTTTAGTGCATCTGTACATTGGATTTCTGTGTATCACAATAAACTCTCAAATTACATAGAATATCATAAATCATGTTTTAATTCCTTGCTGACAACCCATGTCCTATCTTTGGAACCTCCAGTATTCTGCAAGCAGTTATCCTCTAATTTTGCCCTGCTGTGCATTTTTTTTGCCATACTCATCAACATGCTTCCCTCCATTGGAACTTGTCTCAACACTGACCTTTCTCATTTTGGATCATACAAGTGGAAGAAATAACATTTTTCCCGCTCTGAATAACTGCATTAAATAATTGTTATTTTTTTAACCATGTAGTTGGATTGAAGTGAAGGAAGATGATTACTTATTCATATGGATTGATTCCAGATAACATATATGGATAACTGGACTTCCTCGATCTTTAATGCAGCAATTAAAATATTGCAAATAATATTTTGATTAACTTTATGTTGAAGTGTTTTCTCTACTTCCTCAAAAATTTGCAGAGGTTTGGCATGACATCTGAAACCTGGAAAATTTCTACAGAGATGTGGTGGAAAGGGTGCTAACCAGCTGCATCACACTCTGGTATGGGGATAACAATATTGCTGAATGTAAAGCCCTCCAAAAGGTAGTGAGCACAGCCCAGGACATTCCAGGAAAAACTCTCCCCACCCAGCACATGCTCTGTTCTCACTGCTGCCATCAAGAGAGAGGTATAGGTGCCACAAGACTCACACCATCAGGTTCAGGAACAGCTGCTCGCCCTCCACCGTCAGACTCCTCAACAACAAACTCAATTGAGGACACATTTAAGGATTCTTTCTTGTGTACTTTATTGATTTTCTTTGCTCTCCCTATATTGCACAGTCAGTTTGTTTGCATTTGTTCTCTGTTTATGGTTCTTTTGATTGTTTACATGTTCACACTGTATGCAGTTAATTTGTGCACTACCAATTAGTGGTAATTCTGTTGCACCCACAGGAGAAAAGGAATCTCAGAGATCGGTGATGTCATGCATGTACTCTGACAATAAATCTGAAATCTAAATTGCCTTTGCTAGTGAAGGAATTTATTGTCCATCCAATATTGTGTGTGACAAGTGAATACTTCTATCAGTACAATATTACTTCAAAATTGATTAGGCTCCATTAGCAGAACATTAATAGCTTTTCTGTTAGGGATACAAACCCACAATAGTCACACGAATTAAAGTGAAAGACAAATTTCCAGTTTTGGAAATCAAAGGTTTATTTGGAAAATTGAGCAAGTGGCTGGTATTTAAGGTTGAGAATAGATCCTCAAGGATGATTGGTGGATCAGCACCATTGCTGAAGGCAGCAGACAGATGGTGAGCTGGGATTGATCAGGATGGATTATGACTAGTGTCACAAAGCAGTGGTCTTAAAATAAAAGGACTTTACCATTGGGGTTCTCAGATGCTGAATGGAATATGCTCAGAGGTGGACACCATTGAACTTGGTTGTTCTGAATAAGCTCAATAATAGGCACAAATCAGCACAATGACTCAGTCTTCAGTCCAATGTTATGAGGCAGCATTACATGGAATTAGGATCATTTCATCATGTAGAAATTGCATCATTAGTAAAGCATGATTTGCAACCAGTATGCTTGATTGAATTCCTTCAGTGAAATAATTCAACCCAAATATTTTCACAATCATATTCCACTCTAGATGGAATCCTACTTTGCGTGTTTCGTGGTGAAAAAACAATTTACAAGACTATACAAAATGCTTTAATCTTTCCTCCTCTCCTTTTATCATAATGTTCTTGAATTGTTTTCTTCACATTTCATGGCCCTTTGAATGGGCAGCTCACCTTAATTCCAGCTGAGTGATAGATATATTAAGAGGAGAATGCTTCTGAGCCATTATGTCAGACTTCATGTGTTCCCTTTGTCTTCCACATTTTCACAAGGACATGCCATGATCATGAAATAAGCAACTTTACTTGTTTATTTTGCAGCTATGTTTCCATAATAGTACACATATCTAATTGGCACAATAAATACCATCTTGCTATACTGAGTAAATGGATTCTTAGCTATTTTAAATAAATTTAAGTAATTCTTATTCAAGATGCAACATGCTTGTCTAGTTCTACTTATAATGCACAGAATTGGGTGCACTCACAATCTTGAATGAAGGTCATTACGATTAATTCTTTTATTATGTAAAACCAAGAGGGGGGGAAAAGAAATGTTTGCAATGGGATTACCTTTAATCTCCTACCAATGTAGATTGCAGACATTGGGAATGAATGTTCAGAGGGATACGATGTGAAAAAAGGAGGCTCTAAATTGGGGTTGTAGCCAAATCTTTGAAAATAAACCAATTAGGAGAAATTTAGTTTGTCTGTATATTTATTTTTCTTTCACCTTAAAGAAACTAGATTGGCCTGCACACTGATTTTGTTTGATTTTAATTGAACTGGACCAAGTCCAATTGGCTTCCATTCCTCCGTTCAAATCAATCTAGATTCTTCTCATGACAATAAATTGCAGAATATGATCAGGTAAGGAAACCCCATAATATAGTTTCTGTCCTGAATAATGATTTTTACATAGCCTGTTGTCATTGACTTTTGTTGTTTGATATTTTAAATCCTTAATTAGAATTGGTTAAGACAAATAGCATCCCTTTCATCTTGCATGATCATTCTTAAAATTTCTGTGGTAACAACCATAGATAATTATTAATCATTTAGTTATAAGCAATGATTATTACCATTTCCCAGTAATTATTCATGGGTTCAGCTAAATCTAGGCTGTGTGATGATGTATTAAATTGATTGGCTTATTAGTTGGAGATGTACAAAGGGAAAAGACACAAGCCTGCAAATTAAGTTATGTGCTATCATTGATCGCATGTTTACTTTGTTCTTTGCAAACCCCTTCATCTGTTATTTTAACAGAGGTATTAGCTCAATTAAAATGAAGAGGTTAACAATTCCATCATTTGTAACAGTCAGCAGAACTTGCTACGAATATATTTAATGTTTATGCAAGCACATTGCACAGTGAAATTTTCATAATCATCAAAGCCAAGCTATAAACACAGTTGGATACTGGTAGCAAATTAAATTGAATATTTTCAAGGATGTACTAAGTGTAAAAGCAGCAGAGATGCAAGAGACTGTAGATGCTGGAATGTTGAGCAAAAATACATCTATTGGAGTTGAGCAGCAGCTGTACAGGCAAAACTTGTCAAAGTTTCAGGTCAAAATTCTTTAAATCCATTTGATCTTCAGGTGACTTCTTCCCCTCAACTTCAAAGCAATTCAACAAGACTGAGTATGGCGAGTAGAGGAGACCAGTGTAAAGAGGAGAGAGGGGCAGGAGTGAGACAGAGGCCAGGAGGGGATTGGCGAATTAAAGAGGATAGAGGGTTAACAGACAGATGAAGCAGGGTGGAGTTTAAAGACAGGTGATATTTGTGTGTGAGATAACGTGTGGCTGAAGATCCTTACCAATATTTGGGATTTCAATCATATCTGCAGATTCCTATGTGGAGATTACTGATAGGCGTTAATAGCCCATTGTGTCCAATTATTAATGAGGAAATAAAGGACACAATGACTAAAACAAAGGATGTTATGAATTCTCAATGAGAAAGGACTGCAACAGTGACAGTGGATTTGGTATCATCTTGATGAGTCCTGGTTAAAGCTCCTCTTGGTCTTTATCTTCTTTCACCTTTTGATATCATAAAGAAAGACTGGTAACACTGGACAACAAAGATTTTGCTTCCTGACATCTTTTGGGTGGATTTTTACAGATTTTAGGCTGCTGATCATGAAAGTCACTTTAAATTTTTCCTATCATGTACCATTTTTAGATTATTTTTGTAATTTATGTCGTATTTTACATCTACTTCAAGCATACAAAACCATGTCTTTGAAAATTCATTTTCTGCATTGGCACTTGGATTTCTTCCCTGTTGATCTTGGTGCAATCAGTGACAAACATGGTGAAAAGTTTCACCAAGACATTACAACCATGGATCAGGGCAAGTGCTGGCTGACTATTGATAGACACTGACATAAGTGCCATCAGATGCAGAGTACAAAAATCACTGGCAAAACATTTTTTGGTCAGTTGAACTAATGCATTGTGTCCACATCATTATGGGATTAAACATGCCAAATTCAATAAAATTTAATGTTTATACAATTTCATACATGATGCAGCATATCTGAAATGATCTGTGTCCAGTTTTAAGTTGTATTTTTCAGGAAGCAACCCTTTTAGGAAAAGAAAATGTCCAGTGTTGTGGATCAAAACCTGGCACAAATCTTTTAGTCGACTATGCAACTTCTCTTTAGACATGTCTTCTTAAGTAATGTGTTGGGATTAACGTGACTTGTTTCTGTTCTGATACTATAGGGTCAAAGATTACTCATGAGGTTCAATGAAGGAACAGCAGGTTCTTGCTCCAATTCAGTAGGAAGTATCTGATGAGATGAGTGAGCATGTGCTTAATTTTATGCCTCAACATGTCACAGCCTCGTGGACTCATTATTGAATTCTGAATCTCTAGGTAACTTGGTTTCTCAGACTGTACAAGTCATTCATCTGCAATGTTGGCTTTAGCATGATTGTTTTTTGTTCTCTCTGGGAGTGTAGGACATGTCCAGACTGACCTGCTTGATCTATCTTCTTGCTCTGTATTTTGCAACTCCCACATTCTTTCCATTGAATTTTTTGTCTATATTCTTGTTCTCTTATTAATTGACCAGATAAATATGTTTACCACTTATTCCCATGATGACCCCAGCTTTACCTAGTCAGAGACAACCATCCAACAACCTTCCTATAGTATTGCAACCTTCTTTTGTCTTCTATTGAAATAAATGGACTGCAATCTGAAACATTAGCTTTGTTTCTTTGCTCTCCGATGCAGCCTGAGCAGTTGAATGTTTCCAGTATTTTCTGATTTTGTTTGAGATTTTCAGTATCTGTAGTTTTGTTTTAAATTCCAAACTTTTCACAGCAAGAGATTTCCAGGTGGATGAGGAAGAATTTCAAAGATATTCTCAAATCCTCCTTGAATAAATGCAATATTCCAATTGATTCATAAAACATCAATCTCAGGATCAATCAGAAAGGACAAGAAGGATCTGAAGTGTCTAGATTGGCCATTCTCAATGGCAGCCATATATGTCTTTCTGGGAGCCAATGCACATTTTCTCCTCATGTAACAAATATTTTTAATGTTTGTTTTTTTAAATGAAGTCAGCAAGAGGAAATTATGGAAGAATCCAAAACTTGACTGCTCTACAGGGAAGGTGGCCATTAAACTTTGAGCAGAAACCGAGGGGAGGTCAACCAAAAAAAGGTTAAGAATGGCTGGCCTAGATAACAGAAGAGGCTCACCTGCTCCAAAAGTACCCAACCGTTTCGTCCATTGGACACTTCCTGCCCCACCTGAAGCAGTCTATGGATCCTACATTGGCTGCATCAGGAATCTGAGAACTCAGTTATGAGTGCAAGCAAAATGTCTTCAATCCTGATGTAATGCCTTAATGAGTGAAACACCTTCGGACATTTTACCAGGGTTAAGACTACTGCATGTAAATTGTTGTTGGTGCTATTTTCAGTCCTCTGAGCCCTCCACAATTGCTAAGGTTCATGCTCCCATAAGCACAGTGGAAGATATTGTCGAAATCCTTGTGGACTCAAATTTTTGTTATCGTTGGTTTATTTTCAAAAGAATCCACTATAATGTCAGTGAAAATTATAGTCTCATAGATTTTGTTAAGCTTGATTTGAAATACATATTAATGTCATTCTCTAATAAGAATATTAAAGAGAGGAGGTAAATTATTTCTACTAATGATAGTAGATTAATGTTTTATCACATTTCTTCTTTCTGTTATGAGAAAGGCAGAATTAGCCCATTTATTTTATGGAAAAAATGGTTTAATTTGCATCTGTAATAATTTTAAAACACTTACAAAACTGTTTTTTACCATGTCATAATGTATTCAAGAAGAGATTGTGTTTGGTCTATAGAATTGAAATCTATCTTGATCTTAGATTTGGATCACTGGTTCTCAACCTTTTTTCTTTCCACTTATGTACCACTTCAAGTATTCCCTATGCCATTGGTGTTCTGATTAGTAAGGGATTGCTTAAGGTGGTTTGTGGGTAGAAAGAAAAGGTTTGAAAATCACTGTTTTCATTGTACCTAATTGACTCGTTATGTGCTAGGTTTCATAACTCCAAAGGAGATGGGCCAATGACAAATTTTCTCAAGCAAAATACTTCAGTAACAATTAGGACCAGAGCAGTAATTCTCACCCTTGCCTTCCCACTCACATACCACCTTAAGCAATCCTTTGCTAATCACAGAGGACTGATGGCATAGAGATTACTTAAAGTGGTATGTGAAAGGAAAGAAAAAAGGTTGAGAACTACTGTTTTAGTAGTATCTGAACACAAGACACAGTTCATTCCATGAAGGGAGGGTGAGCTGCCAGAGGTTGTGGTCAAGAATGGTAGGAAGGGCAATGTGGTCCCACGGAATGAGTTCAAGAAGCTAGGTAGTTAGTTAAGAAACAGGACATCAAAGGATGCAATTTTAGGGTTACTACCCATGCCATATGCTAGTTAACCAAGAACAGGATAGGCAGTTTAATGCATGGCAAAAGAGCTGATACAGGAGGAAGAGATTCAGATTTTTGGATCATTGGGCTTCTCACACTCACAGAGAAGAATGGGATCTTCACAGGAAAGCTTGGAGCTCCATGAGGAGCAGTTTACAACTGAACTGGAGGGGGTCCAATATCCTCATAGGGTGATTCACAAGTGCCTATGGGGTGGATTGAACTAGAGTGGTAGAGAAGGGTGAGAACCTGAGCAGCAGGACAGCCTGGAGCGGTTAAGGAGATGGCAGCTGCTGCGGCAAGTAAGCCTGAAAGTAAGAACCGAAGAGGTATAGGAATGGTCACAGCAAGAGACTGGGGGACTGAAGTGTGCTTATTTTGATGCAAGGAGTATTGTGGGGAAGGCAGGTGAGGTTACAGCTTGAATCATTTATCGGAATTATGATGTTGTGGCTATTACATAGACACATCTGCAAGAGGGACATGATTGGCAGCTCATTGGATTTGATGCTTTAGATGGGATACAAAAGCATGTTAAAGAGGTGGAGGCATGGCATTGTGGCACTCAAAGAGGATCTAATGAGTTCAGCTACTTGGCTTAGTACCCTAACTTTTCAGATACAAGGAGTAATTATGATTAATATCAGGACAGTCACCATGGCTTTGAGGGGCAGGTCATGTCTTACTAATTTAATGGAATTTTTTGAGCAGTTAACAAAGATAATTGATTTTGGTAGGGCAATGGGCCATTATATACAATTTTCTAAGTTATTTGACAAGTTCCCACATGGTCCACGGATTTAGAAGGTGCTGAATCATAGGATCCATGGTGAGTTAATCATTTGCAGGCTAAATTGGCTGGCTTATAGAAGACAGAGGGTAGTAAGGGAAAGTTGTTACTTCCACTGGAGGCCTGTGAGCAACGGTGTTCCACATGAATCTGTATTGGGATCCTTGTTGTTTGTGATATATATCCATGACGCCATCTATAAATTTGCTGGTGATACCACAGTAGTGGGTTGTAGAAAGGAAGGGGAAGAGTCAGCATATGGGATGAAGATTGAAAACTTGGTTGAGTGGTGCAACAAGAACAGCCTTGCACTCAATGTCAACAAAATTAGGGAGCTGATTGCCGACTTCAGAAAGGAAAACCAGAGGCAGTGATCACTAGGGAATCAGAGGTGAAGATGGTGAGAAAATTTAAGTTTGTGAGTCACTATCTAGGAGGATCTTTCCTGGACCCAACACACCAATAGCTTCATGAAGAAAGCACATCACTAGTTCCTCAGGAGTTTGCAGAGGTTTGTTAAGACACAAGAAACCCTAGCAAATTTCTACAGATGTGTGGTAGAAGGTGTGTTGACTGGCTGCATCAGTCTAGTATGGGAACACAAATACTCCTGACCAAAAGGTCGTGGACACAGCCCAGGACATCACAGGCAAAACCTTCCCATCTATCAAGAATATCTACAGGGAACACTGCTGTCAGAGAGCAGCAGGAATCATCAAGGACCCACACCTCCACCATCAGACTCCTCAACAATAAACTCAATCAGGGACTCATTTAAGGACTCTTACTTGTGCACTTTATTGATTTTTTAAAAATTTTGTATTGCATTGTTTGTTTACATTGGTTATCTTTTAATTATTTTCATGTTTATGCAGTATACTTTTTTTTTGCACTTCCAATTAGTGATAATTCTGCCACACCTGTAGAAAAAAGGAATATTAGGGTTAAATGTGCTGACATGTATGTATCCAGACAATAAATCTGAAATATGACATGGATAAAAATTAAAGAATGTTGGGGGGGGGGGTCAATAAGTTTGCAGAGGATACAAAGGTTGGTGGAGTTGTGGACAATGCAGAGCAGTGGTTCTGAACCTTTTTCTTTCCACTCACATACCACTTTAAGTAATCGCTATGCCATCGGTGCTCTGTGATTGGTAAGGGATTGCTTAAGGTGGTGTGTGAGTGGGAAGGGAAGGTTGAGAATCACTGCTCTAGACCCAATTGTTACTGAAATATTTTGCTTGAGAAAAATTGTCTTTGGCCCTTTTCCTTTGGAGTAATGAAACCATGCACATAATGAGTCAAGTAGGTACAATTATAACAGTGGTTTTCAAATTTTTTTCTTTCTACCCACATACCACCTTAAGCAATCCCTTACTAATCACAGAGCACCAATGGCCTAGGGATTACTAATAGTGGTATGTGAGTGGAAAGAAAAAAGTTGAGAATACCCTGTAAAGAATACAACAGGGTATGGATCAATTACAGATATGGGCAGAGAAATGGCAGTTTAATCTGGACCAGTACAATGTGTCAAATACAAGGGGAATATATACAGTTAATGTTAGACCAATTTAAAAGTATTGATATTCAGAGAAGATGTGGGGTCCAGGTCCATAATTCATTGAAAGTGACCATGTAATTAATAGGGTTGTAAGGAGGGTGTATGGTATATTTGGCTTAATGGGTTGGGTATTGAGTACAAAAGTTAGGAAGTTATATTGCAGCTATATAAAAATGTGATGAGGTCACAATTGGTAAACAGGTATAATTTTGGTTACACTATTATAGGAAAGATGTGGAGGCTTCAGAAATGATACACAGGTTTTCCAGGTCGTTGTCTGAATTAGAGACTGGATGAATTATGGCGAGAAACTGGACAAACATGGTTTGTTTCCTCTGAAGCTTGGGGGGGGTTGGGGTTTGAAGGGTGACCTGATGGAGGTTTATAAAATCATAAAAAGGTGGACAGTCAGAATCTTTTCTCAATAAAGGCAGTATGTTTGGCGTAGTGGTTAGTACAATGCCTTTACAGCGCCAGCGATTGGGATTGGATCAGGATTCAAATCCTGCACTGTTTGTAAGGAGTTTGCTCATTCTCCTTGTGTATGCATGGGCTTTCTCTGGGGGCTCCGGTTTCCTCCAACTGTTCAAAATTGTACCGGGGGTGTAGATTAATTGGGAGTAAATTGGTCTGTAACTGTGCCGTATGTCTAAATAAAAAATAAATATATGCAAAAGCTTCACTCACTAGAGGACATGCGTTTCAAAGTGAGGGGGAGGAAGTTTAAGGGAGATAATATTTTACAGGGAGAGGTAGGTACATGGAACAAGCTACTGGGAGTAATGATGGAAGTAGATGCAATTGCAGCATTTAAGATGAATATGAAAGGGTTAGAGGAATATATATTGGGTGTAAGAGTTTTAGTCTGATTTGGAAGCTTTGTTCGGCACAGACATATGTTCCATATTCTATATAGCTTCCCATATCACCTGAGGATCTAAAAAAGGATGCAACTAAATAAAAACACAGGTGGAATGTAAACCATTAGTGCCAGGAGCTCTGGATAGAATGGTTGGATTATTTTACCAAAGCATATCAAATGCTTAAATAGTAAATCCTGGAATCTATGTGAGAGGAAATGTATGGAGATCATGAATCAAAGTTGCAGGACACTTTAGGAGTTTTAAGACCTGATTGAGCAGGGGGACCAAACTTTAACAATGCATGGAGTAGATGCTGAGTCAGTGGTTGAATGGTGTGCCGCACTGATTTTTCAACGGCATCAGATATTTTGGGGGGGGCAAGGGGTGGCGCTGGCACATCGGGCAAGGGTGGCAGCAGCACTCCATGGATAAATTCAGATTGCGGGCTTAATAAATTTGGATCCAGCCCATGGATCATAGGCTGCCTCCCTTATAATGGAATATAAAAAACACTGGAATGGCAGTTACTGTCAAAGGTTTTTTTAGCAGCTGGATGATCATTTACTGATTTTGCTCTCAATGTTCCAGTATTGAAGTACACACATGGCACTTTACGAACAACTCAGCTCCTACATTGCAGATTTTAAACCATACTTTCCTTTGAATTTTAATTTGATTCATTAGTACATTTAAAATTCCTTGTGGTTTTGAAGTGTTTAAAAAAATATATATATATTTTTAAAATGTGCAGAATTGATCCAGAAGCAATGAATCCAGAAGTTGTATGACAGGACAGAACTTGTAAAAAGAGTATTTCTGTAAAGAGATGGAGAGAATTTTCTCTCAAATGTTTTTGAACCATTGGAATTGTTTACTCCATAAATTGTGCTGGCTAAGTATTTGAATAGATCCAAGATTCATATAGATGATTTTTTTATCTATAGTAGAATGAAGAATTTGGGAATTCAACAGTACAGTGGAGACGAGGCCAAGTTCAGACAGAGCATGATCTTATTGGCTTCTTTCTTCCTACTTCTATGTTTTTATGTCTTTGTGCCCAGAGTTTTTTCCCAGAATTCTGGCTAATATTCATTTCTCAGGCACCAGGTAGGATCTTGCTCTGCATATGCTGCATGCCACATATCCAGATTACAACATTTACTGTAAAGAACCTTGGAACATATTAAAGTCATAACCAACATTATAAGTGTGACTTTATCACCCACAACTTTCCTTTAATATTGTCACATGAAACACGTGGGAAAATGAAACACATTTCTGCAGAATGGTGCAAGGATTGTAGTTGCAATATCTTCAATGTAATTTGTTCTCCAGGAGGGCAGAAAAATCCTGTTGTACAAATTATTTCTGGAGAAAGGTTTTGGGGGTATGAGATGCCACCTGTTGTGGCATTGTTTTTTTATAGATACACCTCCAGGATTAACATGTTAGGACAAGTGTGATTTTCATTCATCACTATTCTTTTCCGAGAATCCTAGATGTTAATTGGAGCAAGGAAAACTTATTTCCACAGTTTAATTGTTTGAACCCATTCACCTCAGAATTCATTACCCCCCCCCCCCAAAAATACATTTACTGAGCATCAAAAATAGCTTCATACACATTATAAAGATGTACATTGTCGTCCTGATTTTAAAACAGGGAAACCAACATACATATACAAATATTTTTACATACACCCTCAGATATTACAAAATTGTTCATCAAGGCCAAAAATTAAAAAAAAACCCAGAAAATGCTGACCAGACCAGGTAGATCATGAAGAAAGAGAAACAGAGCTCATGTACAGGGTGTCAGCACTGCTAAAATTTAAAGATAAAACAAGTTTTAAGATGCAAAGAAAGCATGATTTGGGAAGGATAAGGGATTGGTCTGAGAAAGGAGAATTTCTGATTATAGACCTTCTCCACAAGGAATCCTTTCAGATTGCCAAATAGACAAAGCAAATTCTTATTGTGATTTATTTCTTGGCACATCCTTCTTTTCACAGAATTTATAGTTTTTTTTGCAGATTTGTCAGCAAATATTTTTCCCCCACAAGTTTGATGCAGAGTTAGTTAACGTGAAATCAAGAAAATGTTGCCACACTTTTGATTCATGATTTGTGGAAATAAAATGTATTGAATCTGATGCTTGCTGCAGAAGAATTTTCAGATTTCATAATTATAAAACAGATTCCTCATGAATCCAATTTAATTATGTCAACAGTTTCTAAAGGCAGGTTTTCCCATTACAATTCTGATACAACCTTGTGTTGAAATTAAATATATATTCTGCAAAGTGTTCCAGTAAATGGAATATAAACTAAAGAGAAATGGAATGTATTAAGCCCTGTGCAGTTGAGTTATAGCTCTAAATTGTATTCTCACACTCCTTATCATGAATTCTCATCAATATTAGCGGCTTTTATCCTTTTTTTAATCTTGGCTGCATATTAATAACCTGCATTTCCAATGACCTACACACCATAAACTGTTTTTTATGCATTAACTGTGCTCTCAAGTGAAGCGCAATCAAAGGACTCATCCTTCCTCGACAGCTTGGATCAATATGCCAAAGGCCAAGGGAAATATCTGCAACAAATGGATATATCTATCGATAAAAGTGAAAAAAGGCCTTCCCATCAATTAAACTGAGAAAACGCAACCTACCCTCCTCTTTAAAACAAATTTCAAAAATAAAGAACAGAGTGTTTCAGAGAATTGGACAGTTGTGTAAAAAATTTAAATTCACATTAGCAAATTAATTTATGCTAAGATTTCATTAAAATTTAGCTTGCTTCTACAGTTTGTTGAAACCAACTCAATCAATAAAAAATTCATGCATATAAAATTCCTGTAATGCAGACACAGAATATACAAAGACAACGGTTAAACAACTGCAACATTTTAACTGCTGAATCTTATGACCTGCACGATTCACTTTTTTCAGAATTAGGATATCACTTAAACAAATTAGGGAATGTCTGAGTGGTTACTTTAGATTTGTAGTGAAGGTATTACTTTCTTGGAAATTTATTAAAGACTGTCATATTCCATTGTCAATGAGACTGTATGAGAAGCAAAATACCTGTGCAATGACGGTTACATCGTTAATTCAATGAAAGAAATCCCAAAATTCGGTTTGGTTTACGTCAATAGTAACAGGAGGAAAATAAGAAGGGCTGATAACACCCCGTTCAACAGCTGCAAGCCCAGAGACATTCTGCCATAATTTCTTGAAATTAACATAAAATTATTCTAGAGTAGTACAAATATTGAGATTGGGTGGATAGAGGGGCTCCATCTACTGGCGCTCAAGGTGTATCAGCAACAAACAAGGAATAATAGTCTTCCACCACAACAAAATTGAACCCCATCTAACTTATTACATTCCAATTAAGCTTCTTCCCCTCTTTCCCCATCTCAATCAGTGTGATCCTCTGTATTTTTTCCTCTCTCACTTGACACCATCCTCAAGTACATTTATACTGTTTATTTCAACCACTTCATGGCACGGAGTTGAATAATTTGTTAGGTTAAAACATTCCTTTTTATTCATTACTTGGATGACTATCATGTTTCTGGAGAATAATTATCGATCTTTCCTGTGAGTAGAATTTATTTTTAAACTTCAGTGAGAGTAGCTCATGACCCTGGGTTCAATCCTGACCTCCCATGCTATTGGTGTGGAGTTGGTATCTTCTGACCAGAACTACATAGGTTGCCCATAAAGACTCCAGTTTCGTTCCACATGCCGAAAAGCCAAGGGCTTGTTGATTAATTGGGCATTGTCAGTTGCTCCTTGTGTAGAGGTAAGTGGAAGAATCTGAAAGGAGTATTTGGGAATGGAGAGAGAATAAAATTGGATCCATGTAGGTAAATGTAAATGGATACTTGATGGACTCGCCACACAGAAGGACCTGCTTCCATTCTGAATGACTATCACTCAAATACTTTGTGTGATGTATCCACTCATAGATTGCAGTAAAATATTAATAAATATGTATGAAGAGGACAAAGACTATGCATTATTTACATTAATCTGGCAGTGATGAGAAAAAATTTACGTTTTATGTTGGCCCTCACAAATTAATTAAACTGGAACAGGTCAGAATTTGATTCTCAACCTTTCAGGTTCCCTGCTTCAGTTGCCTATTGCTTTTATCTGCTCTTTTGGGGAACTGATGTCAAGATACCTTTGAGCGACATTCTAACTGAAGGCTAATCCAGCCTGAGAAAATTTCAAGTGAGAATCAAACCAATGAAACATGCTTGTAAATAATGAGTTTTACTGACCTCGATTGGCCTTCATTCTACTGTGGTCAATGGTATTTCACCAGAAGTTCATTCAATTCAAAAAGCTTATGGCAGAATTTTGTGTTGATCTTTAAAAAAAATGTCAAAAAGGCAACAAAGCCATTTGGAACATCAAGCCTCTCTCTTCATCTATACTCCCACTGACTTCTGCTCCCTCCATTCAACACATTTGATCACTTTTAGAATAATGATTTAAACTTCATTCATAACATAGCAAAATAAAAAAAATAATGTAAGACTGGCCATAGATATGCTGCTTTCTGTAAGTTTCAACCTTTTTTCTTCTTTATTTTACCTCTGTCTATTTCTGCAACCCTCTTTTTCTATCTAGTTTCTCTCCTTCTGACTCTGTTCCTCCCTCTCCTGATTTATTCCATCTCAATGTCCTTTTCTCTTTACTGATCTATTTATCTGAGTTTGTGAAGGAAAGAATTCTTCATTTACCAATAAATCAATGCTGGGATTAACATTTCCTCATGGTTTTGAGAGAAAGTATGATTTGTTCATTGCTATTGACATATTGAAGTAATCAGAACATTTAGTCAAACTGGTTTAAATAAACTAAGCTCAGAATAAAATTGTCTTCCTGCATAATATATATACATGAATGAATCTTTCCATTATGGATCTCAACAATTTATTGCACTGTTTATTGATAACCAGATAAAGCCCAGATAAGGCTTGGTAATGATTAAAGCAAATTTACAGGAGTATTCTACTTAAAAAAATTAGAAACAAAGAGATAAAAAACAATGAATTATACAATATTGATATGTAACATCTCTGCATTGATTTCTTTTTAAACTGCCTATTATAGATTCCTTTGTCTGCACTTATAATGGAGACTGCTTATGTAAACATTCTCTTGCTTACCGAAGTGTTACTACATTATTGGTCGAAGAATGAGGACATTGCTTCATGAAAGGTCATGTATGTACTTTGTTAATAACAGTGATGTAGGAATAATTTATGGCAAAGTTAAAATAAGAACACAAAACATAAATGTTTGAAATTACAAATTGTGTTCAGTCAGCACCTGATAGTCCAACTTTTCCTTGCTGCCTCGTGCCACTTCATCTGGTGACCATCCTTGACTTTTACGATTTCCACCCCATGCACTGTCACTGGTATATTTGTAAATGTATTGACAAAGTACAATTTTAATATCCATTTGAAAATCATGCGATCAGTTTGTCATAGTGGAGAATAAGATTGCACTGGGTTGAAGCAGTTACTATTTGTCAGTCTGGGAATGGGTTTATTTTATTCTTCTCACTTACATATTACCTCTTCTCTTCCTCTTAATCATTCTCTCTCCTTCCCTCTTATTCAGTGCTGTTCAATCTGTCATCCTCAATGTATCTTTATTTCCGTCTCTAATGGCTGAGAGATTTAGGACTCGAACAGTACAGAATAATACCAATGGATGTAAATCACATTTAGTAATGTATTGTTAACATGTGACCTTCTACATCTCCTTTGCGTATCTCTTACACACTTGCATACCTCATGTCCGAACCAATCACTACTCAGCTGTTCCCACCAGACTGTCTCACTCCCATTATGTCCCTGGAACTGTATAGTTTGCACAACCATTTTAGAAAGACTTGGAGTCACATGTAGGCAATAATGGTAGATTTCCAAAGCAAAAGCCAAGTGAGTTTTTACACCAATCCAAACTTAATTAGTTACAGGATTATAAAATCTCCATGTACTGCAGTTGGATATCTTTAATTGAATAATCCATGCCTCTGTCATGATGAAACCATTAAACTCCAACCATGCACTCTTGTTGAAGAGTACCAGCCTGAAACATTGGCAATTCTTTTACTCCCACTGCTACTGCATTGAATTCCTGCAGCAGATTATTGCTTGAGATTCCAGTATCCCCAGTCTTCTGTGTGCTTCTACTACATCACAGCACCATCATTCAAAACTCTGATTACCCAACACTGCTCTTGCCTTTTCCAGCAGGGAACCACTCTTAACCTTTTTTTCCTTCTTTCATCTTTCTCTGCTTTCAATCATCTATTCCTTAATTCAAGCCATTCCCATTGATTTTGACCAAGGATGGGTAGATGAGATTCCTTAGGATTTTAAAAAAAAATCCTTGACCAGTTATTATTCCTATTCTCCATTCTTTTTCTGCTGAAGGTTTCCTGATCATGTTGGAGGTTGGATCCGGACCTCAGGCTGCTGATGGTTTGGACTGGACTCAGTGGTTTTGGGGAGGCTCCAGCAGTGCTGGAGGTGAATCCACAGATACTCAGTGACTCTGAGAGGATTTTATTTTTGTTCGCTTTCTCTGACTCCATCCTCAACCGATGGTCAGAACACTTCCAATCTCTTTTCAGTGCAAACCGCTCATTCCAAGAATCCGCCCTGCTCCAGCTCCCTCAACAGCCCTTAAGGCTAGAGCTGGATGAGGTCCTCACCCGGGAAGAGACATATAAGGCAATTGAACAACTGAAAAGTGGCAAAGTAGCAGGTATGGATGGAATACCCCCAGAGGTCTGGAAGGCTGGCAGCAAAACTCTGCATGCCAAACTGCATGAGTTTTTCAAGCTCTGCTGAGACCAAGGAAAGCTGCCTCAGGACCTTCGTGATGCCATCATCATGACCCTGTACAAAAACAAAGGCGAGAAATCAGACTGCTCAAACTACAGGTGAATCACGCTGCTCTCCATTGCAAGCAAAATTTTTGCTAGGATTCTCCTAAATAGAATAATACCTAGTGTGGCCAAAAATGTTCTCCCAGAATCACAGTGCGGCTTTTGCACAAAAAGAGGAACTACTGACATGGTCTTTGCCCTCAGACAGCTCCAAGAAAAGTGCAGAGAACAAAACAAAGGACTCTACATCACCTTTGTTGACCTCATCAAAGTCTTCGACACTGTGAGGAGGAAAGGGCTTTGGCAAATACTAGAGTGCCTCGGATGCCCCCCAAAGTTCCTCAACATGGTTATCCAACTGCACGAAAACCAACAAGGTCGGGTCTGATACAGCAATGAGCTCTCTGAACCCTTCTCCATTAACAATGGTGTGAAGCAAGGCTGCGTTCTCGCACCAACCCTCTTTTCAATCTTCTTCAGCATGATGCTGAAACATGCCATGAAAGACCTCAACAATGAAGACGCTGTTTACATCCGGTACCGCACGGATGGCAGCCTCTTCAATCTGAGGCGCCTGCAAACTCACACCAAGACACAAGAGCAACTTGTCCGTGAACTGCTCTTTGCAGACGATGCCGCTTTAGTTGCCCATTCTGAGCCAGCTCTTCAGCGCTTAATGTCCTGTTTTGCGGAAACTGCCAAAATGTTTGGCCTGGAAGTCAGCCTGAAGAAAACTAGACTCTGTCTTCAACATGCTGTACATTATCTTATACTCCAATTTTCCCTTGCAACCGCTGCAACCATGTCTGCCTGTCCCACATCGGACTTGTCAGCCACAAATGAGCCTGCAGCTGACGTGGATATTACCCCTCCATAAATCTTCGTCCGCGAAGCCAAGCCAAAGAAAGAAAGAAGAAGAGGTTCTTCAGGCAATTTCTGCTGATGGTAAATCTGTCTTCCTTATGGAAGATGAAAGCAAATTCTGTGTTATATTGTATTGTTTTTATTACATAACAATAAAGGAATCTTCAATATTTGATAAACAGGAGGATGCAAGATTGTTATCTGAACCAAAGTAGATTGGTTGTGAATAATATCAAATGAGTTCTGATCTTATTGAATTATGGAGCTAGCGCAAGGTCTTATCAGCCTATCCTTCCTCCAAATGATTGTATGCTGGGTGCATTTTTGAGGTTTGTGTGAACGAGATTCTGATGATTGTTTTGGAACAAAAATATGTTCTAAGGGTTTTTAGGGGAACAAAATTCTGATGCTCATTGGGGAACGGATTTTCGAGGGTTGTGAGGAATAGGATTTTAAAGATTGTTGGAAGCAGATGGCAAATTGGATGCCTCCAGGATCAGATGGGCCCAGTTTACCCTAAAGACAGGGGCGGTGTGGCCGACATCTGCTCCCATTCCTAGTGTCTCCCACTTACACAATTGGGTAACTAGAAATTGGAATGGATGGGACTGGTGTGGGTGATCTCCACAGGCTAATATTAACTATACAGCTATTTAGTTTTCATCAGGCAGTCAGTCAGCTTAAATCTGTCCTTTTTGTTTGCCTTCAAATTTAGCAGATTTGTTTTCAATGAAATAAAATTAGGGAGGAAAATAAATGGCCTGTCTTTTTGCTCCATCTGTCCTCTTTGTATGGTCCCTTACCCTTTCAACATGTTAGAAAATAGAATCTCTGTCTCACAGGTGGGCGTGATTAGATTTGATCTTTTGTAACTGTGAACACAAGCCCTGATGAAATCATTGCTTGGTTTTACATTCAACGGACTTATTTTGAAAACCCAGTAGACATTCCTCTCTGCAGTTCTCAATGTCTGTCTCTCTTTCTTTTTATCTGTGTGTATCACTATCTGCTTCATCTACAATATTTCATTCTGCTTCTCATTGTTTCCCCCTGTTTTTCTGTCTTTCCCTGTGTTCTGTGTAAAACGCTATGAAATTTACAAACAGGGCCCAAATTTTACCACAGTTCTAAAGTTAGAATATGTTAATTTCCCTTCATATTTCATTTAAATCTCTAATTTTGAACATTAAAAATCTTGTTTATTAAATAAATAATCTAATGGATCTAAAATCCATGAGTATTAGGAATGATATGAGCATGTGATATATTTGTGTAATTTCATCAACTATCCAGAGGCACTGTTTGTTATAAATATGGAAGTAAATGGAAAATGTGGATACTAAAATAGAGAAAAAAATAGATATTATTGTATTCTTTCAGTTATGACAACAGGAATGTAACAAGCATTAATCACATTCAATCTTCAAAGTAAAATTTGACTTAGCAAGTTTGGCTATAAGTTTCTCGTTAAAGAGGGTGAGCAGAGCAGTACAATAGAATTGTATATTTAAATCTTTATTGTACTTGAAAATAGTACTTGCAAAAAGATGCCAATCAATAAAGTATGATTATTAACACTGAGAATTTGTTAATTTAGTAAGGCTGTCATTTATTACAATGAGGTAATACTGGTATAATAGTAGATAGCCTTTTTAAAAAAAATCTCCAGTGCAAGCAGTGTCAGAAGTCCAATAACTAAGATTAATGTAATTTATTTATTTCACCAATGCATGCACACACACAGCCTTAGTTATAGTTTAATCTGCTTTGCATTGAAACTCTTCAAAAACATGCATCTCACTTAGCAATACAAATATGCACAGGTAAATCAATTAATCTGCATAGTTTATTCCAATAACAAAACCACCTCCAACAATTTAGATATATTATATCAGGCAAATATTGGTTGCAATAGTTTCTTAAATGTGAAAAGCTGCCCAAAAATGTAGCCTCCCTATAAAGAGACTTGGAATTATGCAACATAGAAACACTCTCTTTGGCCATCACATCGATGCCATCCATTTTTGCCATCAACACTTATCCTACTTGCTCGCAATAGGTCTACACCCATATGTCTTTTTAAGGGGACGTCTGTCTCTTAAAGATATTGACTATCTGAATCCACCACGTTCTCCAATAATGTTTCAGATACCAACTGCTATCTCTTTAAGAACATCCCCCCCCCACCCATTTCCCTTTGAAAATCTTTCTTATCTTAAACCCATGCCCTCTTGTCTTTGCTACCCTACCATCAGAACAAAGATTCTGAATGCCTCTTGTAGTATTATATACCTTTGTTAGGTCATCCCAAGTGTCCTTTACTCCAGAGAAAAGAAACCCAGTCAATTCAATATCTTCCCATAACTGGTCTTCATATAGACCATACAGCAGTGGAATAGAGCATTTAACCCATGGTATATGCATTGAACATGATGCCCAAATTAAACTAAAACTCTGTTGCTTATTCATGATGCATATTCCTTTCTTATCTGCACATTCACATGTCTGTCTTAAAGCCACTTAATCCTACTCTTCTATTGGCTTCCACCACTACCTCCGGCAGCCAAATCTCTCTCTCGCGTCAGAACTCGTGATGCTGCCTTCAGGTCAGGAGACAAGATGGCACTCAGATCAGCCAGGAAGGCAAAGCATGGGTAGGCACATAAGATCCATAGACACCTGTGCGACACCAATGACATAAGGTGTAGGTGCCAGGGGATCAAGACCATAACAGATAACAAGAGAACCTTGCAAATTAAAGACAATGACACCACCCTTTTGGATAGACTGAACATCATCTGTGCATGGTTCGATGAGAAGAGTAGGCTGATATCGAAGAAAGCTTTGTGTCCCCATGATTAACGGGCCCCCTGCATAGCCAAGGCCGAGGTGAGGAGAACCTTCTCCAAGGTGAGCCCACACAAAGCAGCGGGACCAGACAACATACCTGGTCAGGGATGATACCTTTTCCTTCACTGACAGATATAACTCCTACCATTGCTTGTTGATCTGCCTTTCAGCAATGAAAAGGCCCTTAACATGTGATATGCTATTTGTGATATGCAAATTCACACTCCAAATGAAAAGCGTGAGATGGAGTAGAGGCATCTGATGTTAAATTCAGTGCCTGCTGATATATTGGGTCCAGAGAGCTTCTATTTCCTGTAGGTCATTATGTTGTCTATACTGACAATATCATGCATTTAGCCTATAAAATAATATATAATTGATGCTTCTGTGCTATTCCTAAATTTTGGAATTATATAAGGTCTTATTCATAGACTTACCATCCCATCAAACTTAATGGATGATTTTTTTGTCCCTCTGTGTATAGGCAAGAAAACGGTTCGGCACACATTAGAAGGGCCAAAGGGGCCTGTTTCTGTGCTTTCATCATCTATGGTTCAGGTTTCCATTACCAATTAGAAATCAGAGAAGTTTCCTCTCAGTGTTGATAACATTGCAGCCACTCAATTAAATTAGTGCCTTAAAAGGAAGGTGAAAGTGACTGTGCTTATCAACAAGATAGCACTTGGCAAAGTGTGACATCAAGAAATGCCCATAAAGAAGACATAGTCCAGTTGTTGGTTTCATAGACATGGATATAGTTGTAATTTTGAAGGCCATTCATTCAAGCCCAACATTATTACAGGAGTTCCATCCTTAGCTGCTTCATCGTTGACTTTCCCTTCATTATTGGCGGTGAGCGGGTGGTTTGAGCTAGTGGAGTTGTTCTAGTGAACCGGTATGGACTCGAAAGGCCAACATGGCCTGTTTCCGCTCCATAAATGGTTATATCGTGAGATGGGTAATGAAGCACTGTGCAGCCCAACTGATGTAGGTCCTTACAGATACATTCAACTCATCACTGCAACAGTCCATGAACCTTAAAGGTTTCAAGACAGCCACCATCATCCCAGTACCAAAGAGGGCGTCAGTAATAGACCTCAATGACTAATGCCCCATGGCATTGATCTCCACGATGATGAAATACTTCGAGCGACTGGTGATGAAATGCATCAAAGGGTCTCTCCCAGAGATAGTGGACCCATTTCAATTCACCAGTAGATGAAACTGTTCCACTGACAATGTTATAGCCTTGTCCCTCCAGTCCAGCCTGACCCTTCAGGTGAATGATGCCTCATACGCCTTAGCTGAGCTATTCATCAACTTCAGCTCAGCATTTAATATGATCATACTTTTGGGGCTGATGGAGAAGATGTCATCTCCAGGACTCAACATCTCTCTCAAACAGATTTCTGAACTTCCTAACAGAAAGATCAGTCTGTCTGGATCAGCATCATTGAGCAGCATCACTCTGAGCAGGTGTGTGTGCTCAGCCTGCTCCTGTTCACACTGCTGACCCACGACTGCAACATCAGATCAAGTTCACATGACAGAAGCTGGCCTCATCAATAATAATGATTAGCCATCCTATAAAGAAGAGGTGGAAAACTTGTCCTCTGATGTGAAAATAATAACCTGAGTCTCAGCATGAACAAGATAATGATGGTTTTGGACTTCAGGATGACCAGGAACGATCACCCTCCACTACACATTAATAACTTAGTAGTGTAGATAGCATCAAATTCGTCACTTACCAACTGGCCTATCCTGGGCACACAACAACTCCTCACTTGTCAGGGAGATGCAACAGTCATTGCACTATCTGCCAGTATTCTGTCAACTTTCTACAGGAGCGCTATCAAGAGCAACCTGGCCGGCTGCATCACAGTGTGGTACAGTTGCTGTTGAGCTTCAGATCAGAGGCCAATCCACCGAACCACGAGGATGGCAGAGAGGATCACTTTGGTCTCCTCCCTCCATTGACGTGATCTACTGATATTGTTTTTCGAAGAAGACGTAGAAAATCCTTGCGGATCCCTACCACTTCGCATGTAGCATCTTTCAGCTGCTCACATCATGAAAGGGGCACAGGAGTATCAGAGCCAGAACCATCAGACTGAGAAACAGCTTCATCCCACAGGCAGTGAGACTGCTGAATGAATTGATTATACTAACCCTCTGAGACTTTACTATATATTAATCAGTATTTATTCATTTTTACATATGTACTGCAAATGTATTGCTTGCCTATATGTGTGATATATCTGATTGTATATCTATCTCTCAGAAAGGAATGAAAACCATTCATCATTCTGCCTTGGAGAAGAACTTAAATAGAGGGAAGTTTATTATCCATCTCCTCAAGATTACCTAATAAAATCATAGCTGAACCTGTACCATCTCCACCTTCTTGTCATTCTACACCCTAGATTCTCTTGATCTATTGACCTCAGCCTTGAGCGTCCACAATCCTTGCGAGTTTGACATTCTTTATAAAGATTAATTATTTTCTTCAATGTCTTGGTACATTTGTTAACTTTATCTTGTAAATACATTCCATTTCCTTTTGATGGATATAGTATCCAAAGCATATTATTCCTCCAATTTTCCAAATTTAGCTGCTCCACATTGATAGCTAAATGCAGCCCCAGCTTTGTAATTCCCTCCATAAACCTTACTAATTCTCTTTTTTTGAATGTTCATTAAAACTTTGATCAAGCTTTTGGTCATTTGCACTAATTCGTCCAAACCTAGCTCAGAATTTGCCAACGCTCCAATAAAACCTATTGGAATTTTTTCAAAGACAATGATTTAAACAAAAACTCACTTGATTTGTGGCCATGTCAATTAAAAAAAATACTAATTAGCTGCAATCAGCTGAAGAGACTGCCTTTTTGAGGGTGAATATTTTTTTAGAACATAGAACATTACAACATAGTAGAGGCCCATTGGCACATGACACTGTGCCATCCTTTGTCAACCTACCCCAGAGCACATTATTCCTTCCCGATCTCACATCCATAACTGTATTTTTTTTAAAAACTTGATTTATGCTATTATTTGCCCAAAATCTAAACCAATGCCTTCATCCAGCTCAGAAAAAAAGGTCCTTTGACCCATCATGTCTGAACTGACTATCAAGCATCAATTTTATTCTCCCCACATTACACTAAACTCACTCCACATTCTACCTGTACACAATGATCAGGAACACATTCATATGAACATCACCTCTGTGTGGGCAATAATTATCTATTCCACACCCAGACATAAAATGGAGGTGAAAGTTTGCCTACCCTGTTGCAACATACACACACTAAAAAGGAACATCGTGGAAGGTGTGTGGTCCATAGATGGTAAAAAGCACATCCTGAGATTGATGCATTAAGGAATTGATGGAACAGCAAAGATCTGCAGATACTGGAAATCAGAAAAAGAAAACAGAAATTGCTGAAAATATTTAGGAGGTCAGAGGGCATCTATAGAGCCTGAAACAAAGGAAATCTTTCTATCTCACAACTTTTCATTTGGATTCTTTCTCCAAATAACTTGCCTGACCTGCCAGGTGTTTGCAGTTTGTTTTTCAATGAGATTGATTGTCAGGAACTGAGCACAACAGGTGCAACTGAAGGAATTGTGTCCTAGAGGTAATAAAAGATGTGGGGTTTTTTTCCTCTAAGTGTGGTTGACTTTTCCCTGTTTGTTCAATTTACAAAGTATTGTAGAAGGTGTGGCTGTTAGAAGGCCCCTGAAATATTCTGCTTTTAAACTATGAATAAAATGGTGGCACTTGTAAGTGAGAATCAAAACATTTTACCCCAAGGGTATCAAAAAAAATTGTGCAAAATATACTGAGATATGGATTTCCCCCAAAAATATCCAACAAAAAAAAGCACGTAATAAACGAGTACATACTTAAGGAATGAGAGCAAATCCTTCCTGGAGAAGTTACCCTGTGAATTATCTACTTTTTTTAACCTTTCTCTGCAGGCTACTTATGACCTATCAAAGTACAGAAGGTAGAAATGCTAATCCACAAATCCATCGAGCTGGGTTCAATCCTGAACTCCGGGTTTGTCTTTGAGGACTTTACATATTATTTCTGTGACTGGGTGTGGTTTTTTTTTAACCCCTCCATTTGTTCCAGTTTTTTTCCTTCATCCAAATACATGCTTGTTGGAAAGTTAACTGTCCATTGGTGATTTGCTCTGTTGGAAAAAGTGGTGGGAGAATGGGAGTGCAGGTGTGAGCAGTAAGTGTGACAGAGAAGGTTTAATGGAAATAAATGGAGGAATGGGAATGAGAGGTTTTTTTTTGACCCAGCATAGATTTGATAAGATGAATTGGCTCCTTGAATGACATAAGGAGATCTAAAAAGAAATGACTTACTACCGGCAGATCCCAATCTGATTTAACCCTTATGTAACATAATATCATTTAAATTGTTCTTAGACTACACGGTAGTGTGTCTGAGCATCATCCACCTTTTGCTCTGGTACTACTGCTACATCATTTCACTCCACAACTCTCAGTAAAGAGGAAGAAATGAAGGGAGAATCGATCAGAGGAGAAAGATGAAACAAGCCAGAAGAGACCATGAGATGAGGGGCTCGAGGAATATGAGTGAGGAATAGGTAAGGATAGCATCATTATGTAGGTTTCTGATCTGCCACCAGTTGTATGGTCAACACAATCACTCCACTGTGGGCCAGTATCATGACCTCAATGCTGACTCAACGTTTTCACAGCAGTGTTGACCTGACACAGCCATTCGTATATTGACGTAACACAGCCAACCCAATGTTGTTGTGGCTCTTCCCTCTGATCATACGTGACCATGTCCTCTAAGATAGTGGAAGTGTTAATGAGTAATAAACTGCTGGAGGAATTCAATGGGTCAGGCCCCCTCTGTTATGGTCGACATTTCGGATCCGAACTTCTTATCAGGAATGGGAGTGCAAGGGGGAGATAACCAGATGAGGGAAAAGAGTGTGTGTGTTGGTGTAGCGACAGAGAAAGGAATTAAAATGTGCCACCTAAATTTGGAGAATTCAAAGTTTATGCCATTGCATACTACCAGTGGAATATGAAGTGTTTTTCTGGGTAGTCTAAGTGAACCCACAGATGCTGCGTGATCCATTGATTTCCTCAAGGAGTTTGTTTTTTAAATTTGAGATTCCAGCATTGCAGTCTCTTTTCTTCCCAAGTGTCAGTGAGTGCTGCCCAGTAATTATTCATGATAGGATGGCTGTTGACGTGTGGAAGCTGTTGTGTCTGTGTATGTGTGCGTGTATGGAAGGGAAAAGGTACCTATCCTATTTGATAGAACAACAGAGATTGATGTTTGTTCAATACTAGTTATTCGGTAAAATTAGTCATGGTTGAAGCTAACCATCATCACAGGGTTGAAGAATTTGAAGGTATTTTCAGTGACTTTCTATCCATTTGCCTTCTTTCCTCCATCTCCCCACCCCTTATCTCTCTTTCTCTATTCTTCTCTCCTTTTCTGCAGCTCTGCATTCATAGAGCTACCCCCCCCCCCCAATCAATTCTTAGCTTTTCTCCTCCTGCCCTCCTATTCATGTCCACCTATGATCTCTTGGCTGTTGGTCTGTTTTCATCCCCTTGCACTTTCTTCTCTCCTCCCCTCATTTGTTTTTTTTTAATTCAGGCTCTTGCCTACTTTTTGGTCAGACTATGAAGAGCTGAAACCTGAAATATTGATTGTATTTCTTTGTCTCCTATGGATGTGCTGGGGTGCCTGCTGAGTTTCTCCAGCACTGTTTTAGTTTTAAAGACATATAGTACATTACAGGTCCTTTTGGCCCATGAGCCTGTGCTGCCAAAATACACCGAGTTGACCTACAATACCTGGCACATTTTGAACGGTGGGAGGAAACAAGAGACCCCAGGGAAAGTCACACCGACATGGGGAGAACATACATCCTCCTTACAGACCAGCGCAGGATTCAAACCCCTGTCCCGATCGCTGGCACTGTAACAGCGTTGCGCTAACCACCATGCTAACTGTGGATTAAATAAAATCCCAGCATCGGCAAAAGGAAGAATAATGCATTTATGCAATAACTTTCTCTAGATCATCCATTCTCAATGGAGGCCATACGCACCCTGGGGGCCACAGCAAATTTAAGGGGCGGCATGGACAGGAATCATTAATGAGGGGAGGTGGGTTCAAATTGTATAGAAGGCCATAGAAACCGAATAGATTAAGCATTTTGGGGGGGAAAGAAAGTACTTTGCTGGTTGGCATGCTCTACAGTTGGCAAACCTTAAGGCAAAGCTCAGATAAAGATGGAAAATTAGCAATGCTTTCAGAGCATTCTTTGCTTTCACATAATTGTGTTGGACTGACATGGACGGTGTATGAATTGCCATCGACGTAGTTTTCCTCTTTTGTCCTATCGCCTTCAATTCCAGGAAGTAAGCGTGCAGGATGAAAAGTTTTGCTTCAACTTTTTGTGATGGGTAGGGAATATGTATCTTCTTCTGCTAATCCTTATTAAAGAAGCTATGTATTGTTCATTATTTTTCCATAAAATTTAAAATGACTTTTGAGCTAATCCTTGTGAGAAGTGCTTTCATTTAGTAATAGTTAAAATTTTTGTTACTTTCGTAAATAATTTTATCCATGAGTTCCTCAGCTAAGAAAAGAGGTGCTAGCAGTATTCGCTGAAAGACTTATCATATTAATTTCATTCTTTGGCTGGGCTTTGCGAACGAAGATATCTCCACAAAACACTTCTCTGCCTACGGGTTTGAAACAACATTTGGAGACAGTACCTAAAGAGGAGGAAGATAAATATTTGGGTGACTTCAAGACCCTTCAAGATAATTCTTAGAGAAGGCTAATGCTCAGATAATTACTGAAATATCACAGAAATTAGAAATGTGTCTTCGTGCATCAGACATAAGTGAATCAATTGCTCGAAGTGCAAATGCTCATAACGTCTCTGAGTCACTTATTTTGCCTTCAGTGTCCATAATAATATCTGAAGTCATGACATGAAATGCCAAAGGAATTATTCAGACAATTCCTTTGAGTCATTCTTCTCTTTCGAGAAGAACCGTTAAGTTGGCAAGGGACATTGGAAAAACAATGAGTCTTTTCATTACAATCCAAGAAATTCTATTTACAATTCGACAAATCTACTCTGCAAGAGAATGATGGTCTTCTCATGGCTTTTGCCAGATTCTGGAATGGAAACAAGCTGCCAGAAGAGATGTTTGCAAGAAGGATTAAAACAGATAATTGTAACTTTTTTTCAAATACGTAAAGAATTACAGAGAGAAAGGAGAGCAAAATAGCAGCAGTAGAGCAGTAGAGGGTTAAGAGAGTTCCGCATAGTGAGATTAGAAAAAGTAGATTAAAAACCCCTGCAGAAATCAGCAGAATACAGATCAGAGAGTAAAGAAAATATAGAGAAAACAAGAAGATGGGAAGAAAACCAAAATTGGCGAGAGAAGATGAACCTACCTCGTGAGAAGGGCTTGCCACATGGTGAACAGGAGAAGGAGAGGCCTACCGGGTCGATGGAGATGGCGGCGATGATGCAGCCCTGGAACCCTCCACGAGCAAGAAGAGACCCCCGAGGAGGTCGAGTCTGGATGGCCAAAAAGTGGCAGGATCACGTGGGAGGCATGAAGAGACCATGAGGGAAAATTCAGGAGCACCGGTGGGCATGAGAAAGAGGACAGGATTGGAAGAGGGGGTGTGATGTCATGGGAGCAGCGACAACGGCAACACAGATGGCGGCAGAGGATGCACCGAGGTAGGAAAAAATTCGCTTCACTGGTAGGGGGTGCCAAGTGAAGGCAAGGTGGAGAGCAATAAGGAGGAAGCATCGGGCCTGCCAGGCATCAGGGTCTGTAGAGAGAGGACTGGTTGGAGAACGGTCAGGCCTAGCCAGGTGGAGTCAAAGGAGGAAAAAGAGAAGAAATAGAAAAGAAAGACCATAGGGACAGAAGGGGGGGGGGTGCGGGAGGAGGATATAGAGGTGTCGGGCCCTCTAACAAAGAATTAATGATTGCTATTATACAGTTTTTTAAAAAATCAGTGTTAGAGGGCAGAAATAAATTAAAGAAAAGATGGATAAATTAACCACAAGTGTTAAAATGCTAGAGGATAGAATGGAAAAAATGGAGGAGAGATTGGAAAGGAGGGAGAGTGAGTGGGATGCATGGGAGAGGGAGAAGGATTGAATGTGGGAGAAGATGGATGGTTTGGAGAACCAGAGTAGGAGGAATAATATAAAGGTGATGGGGGTGAGGGAGAGTATTGTGGGGAGAGACATAGTGGGTTTCTTCAAAAAGTGGATACTGGAGGTACTGGGAAGGGACAAAATTGCCAATTTGGATATAGAGAGAGAGTCCACCGGCCTCTAGTCTCCTGCTTGGCCCCTGGTCAAAGGTTCAGTCCTGGTCAAGCTCCTTTGCTACCAGGACAGGGAGTGAATTTTACAGGTGGCAATTGAGGGAGTGAAGGAGAGGGATTGGGATAAGGTATTCTTTTTTCCCCTGATATTAGCGCTGTCCTTAACCACAGGAAAGAATTTGATACAATAAAAAAAAGTGTTCACACAAAAAGATAGAATACGCCCTCATCCACCATGCCACCTTAAAAATAGTAAGGCTGGGAGGGGCTAAGAAATTATTTTAAGGATCGAATATGCCAAAAATAGGATATTCTCAGGGGACTAAAGGTAATTAGGACTGGGGAATAAACTAATGGATTGTGGGGCTGTACATATTGGATGTGATAAGAAAATGGAGGGGATTGGTTTTGTGTTATATTGTTAATATATTGATGTTAATTTATGAAGTGATAAGGGTAGCTTGTGGGGGGCAAGGAACAGAGTAGGAAGCAGATGGATGTGTTGGGCACACTTGACTAAAAGGGGATAGTTCACATGAGTCGCATGGGTATAGGTGCTGTGAAGGGAAGGTGAGACGGAGCGAGAGAGGAGTGAAATGGCATTGCGTGTTTTTTTTTCTTTTTTTTTAGGTTTTTTGGTTTTAGGTTCTTTAGTTTGTTTAAGTTCTAAGATGAGTGTGGAAGCCTGAATTGGAGGACCATGAAAGAGAAATTGGACGAAAGTTAAGTATCAAGGGAAGAAAAGGAGGAGGAAAACAATGGAAATATCTTGCAGTAATGGATAAAACAATCAAATTCATGTTTTAATGTAAATGGGAGATAAGGAGAAATAGTTTTGGCACAACATAGTGCTTTTGTAGTAGACCCACCTTACAAAACAAGAACATTTAAAGTTAAAGGGGGGATGGGTGGGCCAGGTGGTAATGTCCTCCTTAAATTTCAGAGCCAGGGGAGTGGCTACCTTGATAGGGTAGAATGTTCCAGTGATGATCCACGAGGTGTTCACCTATTTGGGCTGATGCATTGTCAAATATACTAGGAATCCTGGAGACTCATGAATATATATGCCCTAAATTTCAATGATTAAAAAATTCATACACATATATTCTTGAAAGTAACCAAAAAGTGTGAGAATGTTTTGATTGGAGGGGATTTTAATTTTTGTCTGGATCCGGTCATAGATAAAATAGCGAAGAAGGTAACAAGGCCAGGGTGGCTATGTCCACCTTTTTTGAAGGAACTAAGTCTCAGATGTCTGAAAGAGGCCAAATCTGAGAAAAAGGGATTACTCCTTTGACTTGAGCCAACAAGATTCCTATGCAGAATCGATTTATTTTTGGCATCAGTCGCATTGGAGTGTAGATAGTGGATACTGAGTATACAGTATTGTTGGATCATTCTCCCTTGACGATATCTATTACAATTCCAGATAAACAGGCTTCAGTGTAATAGATGGCACCTGAAAATGTCATTGTTGGGAATACTGGAATTTTGAAGCTTTGTTAGATCTCAGATTGATTTATTCTGTGAATCGAACTTCCCCACTACTGAGGATAACTTCCTAATATGCAACGCATTGAAGGCTTACTTAAGGGTCAGATAAATGAAAACACCAAGAGCATTAAACAGAAGCACATGAAGAAGATTAATGATTTGGAATAGAAAATAGCCCAATTGGAAAAGGAATACCAAAGATTGAGCACAGAAGAGAAATACAGGAACTTTGTGAATAAAAAGCTAAAGCATAATAGAGTACAGACATAAAAGACTGAAAGGTAAATTTTTAAGATCTAGACAGTCGTATTATGAGCTGGGGGAGAGGGCCCATAAAGTCTTGTCCTGGCAGGTGTAGGCGGAGGAGGCCTCAAGAAGTTATTGTGATCCAAATTGGGGAAGGCAAGATCACAAGGAAATAAATGATACATTTAGGAAGTTTTATAAAGATTTATATAAATCTGAATTGAGGGAGATCCTACTAAAATAGATGATTTCTGAAAAAAATTACAAAAGTGGGTTTTCCACAGGATTTGGAGTTGTACCTTCTGGCGATATTGGGGATGTGAGTTTTAGATTGACCAAAGATCAAATTCCATTTGTGAAGGTTTCCTTGGTGGTAGCCAGGAAATTTACAGTGGTTTCATGAAAGTCCGACTACCAACTAAATACCACGGTGGCATATGGAAATGCAGAGTTGCATTCCTCCGCAGAAAATCATGTACAATCCAAGGAAGAAACACAACACATTCATTGGAGTGTGGTAACCTTACTTGAAATATATTGGCATACAGGTTGATTAGCACTCCCACCCCCCAGCTTCCAAATCGGGTACAATAGCAATCTGTCCCAGCAGGGAAACAAAAGTGACCAAGAAAGTGGGACATGGTGTAGGTGATGTGTTTTTTTAAAGTTTAGTTTTAAGTTTTTTTCCCCCCTTTTTATTTTTTTTAGCCATTATTATTTAACCATCCTGGTTGGTTTTTTTTTCCCCCTAGGTTTCTGTAGGGGGTCTATGACCCCACCAGAATTTGTTTCTGTACAATTTAATTGACTTTTTTTTCAGTAGGGTAAGGGTTGAGGGTGTGGGGGTGGGGAAGAGCGAGGGGAGGGTATAAACACAGACTCTGTATATTGTATGAATGTTGAAAGATTATACTCCTTGAATTTTGCTAGTCTATGAAAATCAAAATAAAATATTAAAAAAGAATTACGTGAAGAACTGTATTCCTTTTTTTAACTTTATTTATTCATTCAAAAACAAATAGTACATAACATAAACAACAATCAACCATAAACATGAACGTTATTTTTTTATATATAGAAAAAAAAGAAAAGAAAGGAACCCCCCCCCCCCCTTCCTTTTGAGAACATAGGAACATAGTTGTCTGTGCAACTGATTGTGCAGCTTCAATTGTTGGATGATTCATCAAGAAGTTACACAAGCCTGAAAAATTTTATACTATACCTTTAATCTTTACTGTTCATTGTATCATTCATAGGGAGCACTTAATGGCTAAAAATGTACAAGGATGTTTAAATCTTTCATTTTCAATTGTCATGAAGATTGTAAACTTTATAAAATCACATCCTCTTCAAGATCATCTCTTCCAGCAGCTGTGTGAAAAAAAAATGAGAAGCATTTCCAGATGCTGCTGCAAGATGATGCTGGTGTAAGTCAAAAGAAAATGGTCTTTGTGGCTTTGTTGTATTCTGGGACATGATCATTTTCTTTGTTTCTCATAATGAGCATGGAGAAAAATTCATTGATGCAAAGGAGGACTTATTTTATGTGGCAGTTATCTTGAACAAGATCTTACAGGGTAACCACAATATCCTCATTCATAGAATGGAAGCCAATGTTTCTTTCCTTCATAAGATCAAAGTCTATTGGATCAATATTAGTCTCAGGTATTTTTAACATTTCCAAATCTAAACACGAACACAGACACACTGAATGATGATGACATTATTGTTTATGGGTAACACCTAAAGCAAATACTCACAGATCTTCATGAAAGATTTAATGACGTATTAAACTTTAACCTTCCGTATTGGATATTAGATCAATTTGAGCAACAACCCACCAATTTTGACACAGAAATTCAAGAGAGGTTGATAGATCTTAATTGCGATACAATTGCATGCCATCAATTCAATCAACTGAAACAAAATTGGGGTTCATTGTGATCTGCCGAATAGATTTCCAAACTATGGGAAAAGGCCGAAATATTCTTCATTGCCCTTTCCCTCAATATACTGAGTTGAATATGGATTCAGCAAAGGTAGTTACCTTGACAAAATCCAGGAACTGACTTGATATCTACAACAAATGGTGACCTTCAACTTTCACTATCCAAGTTGGAGTCTAATATAAACATTCACAAAAACATCAAATATCACACTAAAATTGTCATTTTTATATGATTTATTCTTTAAAAGTTCTTTTAATAAGTTTTCATATTCCCAAGTTTATGCTTAAGGTTCCCTAATGCCTGAATGTGTACAAATTATTGCACTCTAAAAATCTTCTTAAAAAATTGAAAATGTTCTTATTTTCGTCTTTCCTGCAGGTTCAATAAAAATTATTTCCTATTTGTCGTGTTTGTTCTGGAATCAAAAGCCACAGATGGTTATGCTCAGCGTCAAAGACTTGTTTTTTTTCACCTCGTAACAACTCTCTTAATTTTTTTTGTGTAGTCGGTAGGCGAGAAGTATGGAAGAAACCAACTAAACTTGGCTGCTTCACAAGGAATGGGCCAATAAACTTTGCGGAGGCCATAGACAAAACAAAAAGTGTTGAGAATGGCTGGTCTGGATGTTACACACAACTTTTGTTATATCTGTATGCCTATATCTATTTTCAGTCCCAGTGGCCAATCATTTCAATTCTGTGACTCACTTCTGCACTGATATGTCTGTCCATGACCTTGTGTACTGTCAAACCAAAACCTGCCATAAATTGGAGAAGCAATTCCTAATTTTCCATCTCAGCCCTTTCCATTCGGATGCCATTAACATCGACTTCTCTGGTTTCTGCTAGTCTACTCCCCATTCTTCCTCTCTCTTCTCCATTCCTCTGCTCACTTTCCTCCAGCTCTCCACCCCATTGCCTCTCCATTCTCAGAGCCATCTCCCCTCTCCCTGTCCACCTATTACCTCCTACCTGTGGGACTGTGCTCCTCCCTCTGCTCCTCCCTCCAACATTTTGTTCAGATGCCTGCCCACATTTTCTTCATACCCTGATGAAGGGCTCAAGTCCGAAACATTGGTTATGTATCTTTATCTTTGCTAAATAGTATTCTAAATAAAAACTGTATGACCTGCTGAGTAAATCGTGCTTGACAAATCTATTGGAATTCTTTGAGATGGTGACAGGTAAAATAGATGGGGGAGAGCCAGTGGATGTGGTGTACCTGGATTTCCAAAAGGCCTTCGATAAGGTCCCGCATAAATGACTGGCTTACAAAATCAAGGCTCATGGGATTGGGGGCAAAGTATTGATGTGGATTGAGAACTGGCTGGCAGGTAGAAGACAGAGAGTTGGGATAAATGGCTCATTTTCTGAGTGGCAGGCGGTGACCAGTGGGGTGCCACAGGGATCTGTACTGGGACCCCAGCTGTTCACAATTTACATTAATGATCTGGATGAGGGGATTGGATGTACTATCTCCAAATTTGCAGATGACACTAAGCTAGGAGGGGTTGTGTGCACGGAAGAGGGGGTCAGGAAGGTCCAGTATGATTTGGATAAATTGAGGGACTGGGTAGATACATGGCAAATGCACTACAATGTGGATAAATGTGAGGTTATCCACTTTGGTAATACAAACCGGAGGGCAGATTACTATTTGAATGGCAATAGATTAAGAGATGGGGAAGTGCAGAGAGACCTAGGGGTACTTGTACACCAGTCTCTGAAGGTGAGTATGCAGGTACAGCAGGCGGTTAAAAAGGC